>NC_071390.1:152935935-154251406 GCF_022682495.2 Desmodus rotundus | reverse complement strand
AAAGAAAGAAAGAAAGAAAGAAAGAAAGAAAGAAAGAAGAAAGAAAGAAAGAAAGAAAGAAAGAAAGAAAGAAGAAAGAAAGAAAGAAAGAAAGAAAGAAAGAAAGAAAGAAAGAAAGAAAGAAAGAAAGAAAGAAAGAAAGAAAGAAAGAAAGAAAGAGAAGCACACGAAACTCACAAGTATCAACAACTGAACCTTAAAAACAAAACCAAAAACTAAGCAAACACTAGAATAGGAACAGAAGCACAGAAGCAGATCACATAGAGGGTTATCATCAGTAGGGGGCGGGAAATGATGGGGGAAAGGTACAGGGAATAAGAAGCATGGTAAGTAGGTGCAAAATAGATGGGGAGGTTAAGAATAATGTAGGAAATGGAGAAGCCTAAGAACTTGTATGTAACTCATGGGCATGAACTAAGGAGTGGGGGATGCTGGAGGGAGAGGGGGTACAGGGAGGAGGAAGATGAAAGGGGAGAAAGAAATTGGGACAATTGTAATAGCATAGTCAATAAAATACCCTTTAAAAAAATAAAAATAGCTTTGGCTGGTGTGGCTCAGTGGATTGAGTGCTGGGCTGCAAACCAAAGGTATAGGAGACTGTTCTGTGTAGTGTGGGCCCAGCTCCCACTGGGAAAGGCCAGTGGAATACAAGGTCCAGGTCCAGCACTTGGGACCCATGCCCATGGACAGGTTCTCCCATGGGGAATCAGGCCTGCCTTGTACCTAGGCTGCTTTGAGACTTGCTTTTTGCTAAAACTCCCTCACCCTGAATTGAGGCAGCAAACGTTTACTGCATATCTTTAAAGTAACTTCCTAAAATCTATGCTAAACCTTCCAAGGTCAAGTGTTACCAGTTCAACCACTTTTTCCTTTACATTTGCAAATACCCTTCCTTTTTGATGTAATTAGCAACATCCTCTCCTTTGTTTTCTGTAAAAGGTAACTACCTGAATTGAACCTGTGCATAGTAAATGAGGACCATCCTCCATGTAATGTGCCCAGAAAAGCAATAAAAGCCTGTGAAGGCAAGAGTTCGCACTCTCTCCTGTTGAGAGAGTGGCAGTGCTGTCCCTTTTCCTCCACAGACACGGTAGTCCATGTGAATTTGTCTTGTTTCAGCCACAATGCTGCGGACACTGCAGGCCGGTGACCGCATTGCAAAGGGTCACTAGTTTGATTCCCAGGCAGGGCACATGTCTGAGTTGTGGTCCAGGCTCACAGTAGGTGCTTGAGAGGCAACCACACATTGATGTTTATCTCCCTTTCTTTCTCCCTCCTTTCCCCTCTGTCTCAAAATAAATAAATAAAATCTTTTAAAAAAGTAAGAAACAGTGTGTGATTGCTGCAGGAAGAGGGGTAGGGGAGGTGGAAGGGGATATGGGGGGATAAATATGATGGACAGAGACTTGACTTAGGGTGATGAACACACAACACAGTGTACAGATCATGTGTTGCAGAATTGAGTGAATGAAACCTGTATAATTTTGTTAACCAGTGTCACCCTAATAAATTCAATAAAAAGGAAATATTCAGAAGCAAAGGTACAGAAGCCATGTTGCTTTTGCCTCTACTAATCTCATTCTCTGATTTCAGAATATTCCTTCACCCTCCCCCTTTCTCAACCATGTCTATCGTCACCATTTGCATAACACAGTCTTACTCTTCAATGTAGCATCATCTCCTTAGCAAGACTCACCTGTCCTCCACCCCTTGTCCCCTACAGCACTGAGAGCTAAAGTGACCTTATTATTTTCTCATCTTCATGCTACTTAGCATCCTGCGTTATGCTGTCTGTGTGCCTCCAGGTAAGAATTGATGTCTTATTACCTTTCTCACTGTGTCATGTGCCTGACATTTTCCAGGCCTTTGAGAAATAGTTGTTCTACTAAATTGAATGGAATTTATGTTTTCCCAGTTCAGTTCAACAATCTGTAAAGCTCTATTAATATGGACAAAAAAGTTGAGAAGAATTGAACATTATTATGGAAAATGTAGTCTTCATCATGATAATAATAACACAGAATATCAAAGCAGTAGGGTCTAGTACGTGGTTTTAGTGTGAATGATCAGGCCTTCCACAGCAAGACAGGGTGAAACTCTTTGTTAGCAGTCCCCCTGGGAATGTCTCTGTCCCAGGTCTAGTCTGGGTCTGTTTCTGCTATTTTTACCTTTTTTTTCAAACCACCCACTAACCTCGTTCTGTTCCTAAACTGGGTCATGTCAGGCTAATTACTTCCTTTTATAAGAGTCTCTATACAAGTTTCAGAGAATTTCCAGTCTCTCCTGTAATTGACCCAAGCTGACTTTAAAGTAAAAACTTTTCCAACTCTATACTCCTGTAACTGGAATGCAGACATATAGACTGCTAAATTTCCATATGCTGTTTTTCTGCCAAATGGTCCCCAGCCTGGGTTTGAGAACTCCCAGAGGTAGTTTCTCTCCTTGAGGGCCTATGTGGAGGTTCCAGCAGGGGAGTGAAGCTCCTCCTTTACAGTCGCTCTTCTCATTGCTGAAGAGCCCGCTGGTATTTGACAGATTATTAAAATATTAGAAAATGACTTCTAAGCTGAATAAAACTCTTCTCCCATATTAAAAAATTCTATTCTTACATGACATTTTAACATTCAAGTGCCTGTTATTTATTAATGCTCTGCATACATTTATATACTAGCTACTTACACACTGAATTTTCCAGTACTTCGCATAGTGGACAAACTCATTTATAATAAATCACACAGTTTCTTTCTATTTAGATAGAAACATTATTCAATATTTAGTTATATTTTAATATAATTTTGTATGAATTATACAAAATAGGAGCCAACTAAAGTAGGATCCAACTCACATCATGCATGCGTTTTCTGCAAACTTTTTGTTTCAAAACAAAAAGGCTTAAAAACCTAGTGTTTTTCAGAGACACTAGTAGCAGCAGCACTTACTATAGCAGTTACTGTGCCCTTCCATCACAGCTGTTTATGAGGATATTCAAAAGCTATTGCTTTCAATGTACTTAAAGCAGCCATTAGAAGAAAATACATTAATGATATTACAGTCTGAAAAACAGAGACATAGAAAACTCTAATCACTAGAACACCCCAAAACAAGAAGTAGAGAGATAATCTATAGCCAATTAAAGGAAAAGAACATTGAGAATTTTAGAGGTGGAACTCATATGTTAAAAAAGCACACAATAAAACAAGAAACAACAATCATTAGGAATTGGGTTAAAACTATTAGCTAGGTATATTTTCTTTTAAAATGAATTTGAAAGCATGCATCCAATAAAGATATAGATTGAAATCTCAAGCAAAACCATAGTTAAATGCAAAAAAAAATTGAGTAACAATGCTGCAGAAATAACAGCACTCATAATATGGAAAACCTCATTTTTATAAAGTCAGAATTACTGCTTTTCTAACTATAAACATAATGGATTCTTATAGAAAGTCTGAGGATTGAAGCAAGTCTCCAAACTACTACACTCATAATTCTACTTCTCCAAGAGAATTACATTTTTTAAAGCATATGCTTTGCCATATGAAATAATATTAGAAATTTTAAAATTATGTGGCTTTTTACCATGTGATATTATTTATGCATTTTTTGTGTCATTGATTTATTTGCAAAGCATTGAGACCTTATTAAAAATGACAGCAAATAGAGGTACATTTTGGATTGCATAAATAGAAAGGTTACTGAAAACACCAGGAGTAAGCTTGTTTGGGCTTGTGTGTTCAAATGAATTAATTGAAAATTCATCTTTATCCAATGCATTTCTCTGTGTTGGTTACCTTCTTAGTTAGTTCTTCCCACAAAATGGCAAAAAGCCCCAAGATGCTTTTCGTCTACTTTTCATTTAGAAACTCCCATGCAAAGTCTCAGCATCTTCAGCAACACTCCCAGGGAAGGCTTTCTTGGAGTCCTTCACTCAACCCAGGGGGGATATATAGCATTGATTATCCAGCCCCTAATTGCCTGGAAAATGTGGGAGTCATTGGCTTAAGACTGAATCTAAAGCTTCTTGCTGGATGAGGCTACTGTCTTGGGAACAAGTATTAGATACAGAAGAAAAAGTCTAAAAAATGAGCTTGAAGTTACACAACCAGATTTGTAAACAGATTAAAGTTTGGTGTAGAACAATAGCCATGAGTTCTCTTTCATATAAATTTCACAGCCTCAGCAAATAATCAGAAAGGCCATTGGCTAAAAGTCCATGTATTCTAACATAGGTTAAGCCTGAGATAAATTTTCAGAAGAAAGTATTTTAAAAATACATTAATGGGAAATCAATATCACAGTATCTAAATAAAGTAGTACAATTAAAATATAATAAACAAAAGCCTACATTCAAAAATTTTTTAAATTGCACCACAGCCAGATGGCTCAGTTGGTTGGACCTGTACACCAGAAGTTTGCAGGTTCAATTTCAGTCAAGGCACGTGCCTCCATTGCAGATGCAGTCCCCCATCGGGGCCCCTACCAGAGGTGATGGATCAGTGTTTCTCTCTCACATTGATGTCTCTCTCTCTCTCTCTCTCTCTCTCCCCCTCCCTCCCTCCCCCCTATTTATTCAGATACTGTGATATCTCTCTGAAATCATATCCTCAGGTCAGGTTAAGAAAAGTTGCAGGGTTCTGTACCTAATGATTACAAATTCCTTCCTAGTCAAATAATGGGGTAAGACAGCCTGCTCATCCTCACAGTCAAGTTCAGTAATGTGTGGCAAACCACGATAAAAGGCAAACTGTCACCCAAGATTAACATATGTGTTGTCACTCAACGTAAAACTGCCACTTCTGAGGACATTTAATGTCCTTTGAAAATTTTATCTAACTTCACAAGACCAGAATTTTTGGAAGTATTTATTCATATTCTACAACAATTTTCAAAGAATTTGGTAGACCTGACAGAGAACAAAATGTGAATAGCCTTACTACTGTGTCCAGCTCATGTTTTAGTGAGTAATTTTTAATTTTGATTTGGAATTTTTAAATAATATAAAGCAAGCGGCATTAAAAATGTTATATCATATAAGTATATATAAATATCCTTATAAGGTTTAGAACATAGTGTGATGTATAATCTGGTATTAATGGAAGAATCCATAAACTGTACAAAAGAATTCATTTAAATTTTTTGTTATTCCTTTGTGAAAATAAAAATTACCACATATGTTTATAAACCAATTTTTAGTCTTTAAGGTCAAAGACTCCCATCTTGTAAAACATAGTAAAAATTTCACTGTGTTAGTGAAGTTTTCTGAAACATGTTCTGAAGAATTCAAAGCAAACTTATTAATAATAAATTTTAACCCCAAAAAAGGAATTGGGACCTAGCTCTCACATTTATTTTTATATACCCTTTTGCAAGACACTTCAAAAAACAATCTCCTTTTCTAATTATTTAAAGAATAATGTGTAGTTTTAATGGAATACTAGAAAAATAAGTCAACTATGTCAAATTGTAATATGCAAAATGATCAATCCTTTTTCTTGATTTAAAGCAGGCAAATTATTTGGGTCTCACCTTGAATTCAAATCCAGTAAAATAAGTCCAGGGCAGGGCACCAGGATTCTGCGTTTTGCATGAGCAAACCCAGGTGCTTCTGCTCAGGTGGCCTGTAGACCACTATTTAAAAACACTGATGACAGAGGAAGAATTGCATAATGCTATAGAGGAGGAGACCATTCTGAGCCTCCTAGAAAAAGCAAAATCTAGTAAGACACAATGGATAGATTTTACAAAGGAAAAATTAAAACTAAAGTACATGTCAGGAAACACTGAGCAAAATTGAAAAGCAAAAATAAATTGGGAAACTATTTGTAAATATACACCAAAGTTAATGCTGATATATTAAAATGTTTAAATATCAATAAAAATAAGCATTCTAATTCAAAAGCCTGTAAGATTCTAGATCTCAAGAATTGTATCTGTTACATACCAAGAAAAATTAAGCAGTTAACTATGTGAATGATAGCTTTTGAGAAGAAGAGGGAGAAGCCGTGAGGATCAAATGACCATAAAGGGTTTCACGTTAGGGTCTTCGAGGGTCAGAGCAGGCTGAAGTTTTGAGACAGCAAAGTTAGAAGAAGACAGAGTAGCGGAAAGAAAACAACAGTGGATGCAAAGTACATAGCAGTGCTGTCAAGCTCCTGAGAATTCATGAACTTCTGCTGCTGAAGTTATTAGTGCTGCCTTGGATCAAGTTCCATTTGTGTGATGGCCAGCTGTACTACAGTTTCCCTTCCTGAAATCCTGTTCCATCTCTGTCTCTCTAATTGCCCTCAATGCTTCCTTACCGTCAATCCTTCATTATTAAGACAACTTGAGGGAGTCTCTGTTTCCTTCAGCTAAAAGACCCTAACTTGAACATCTGCAGAAGTCTACCTAATGCATCAATCTTGGTGAATAAACTATGTATTTGGCCTTGACAGTCAAAACAACACTCCTCATTTTTCCCTAGGAATAAGTAGCAGCAAGGTCATGATACACTGCTGTATTTTATACAGCTAAATACATTCATTCCATATGGGGTGAGGAAAAAGGAGGTTTACAGGTGTGAGTCAGTGAAACAGAGTTTATTCTTACATTATTATTTATCAATTATCATATTGTTTTTACACAGAAGCAACTGTTAACCTACTTTTGTCCCACCTTGCATTTATAAGCAAAATTCCACTATGTGAATTGTAAGCTTTTAATGGAGAGGAGTTATAGGTATATTGTGATCGCTCCATATTCTCTCCCTTGTCCTATCTTCGCTGGAGTCAGATACACTAATTCTGAAAATAGGATATAAAATTTTCATATTTATTTTTTCTCTTAAATTAACAGTACCATTATTTCAAATTAATGGCTCATTTTTAAAATGCTCTTTAATGACCTAATCAAAAGCAACTTGATTTTATTCACTACATCAGTGGCACTCGCTTGATAAATAACATTCCCAAAACTTTCCAGCATGGGTGTATATTCTTAAATAAGTTTAAAACATATATTTATATTTATTTATCTATATTTATATTTCACATGTACAAGTTCCTGTTGATCATTCATATCATATTGTGTGGCTTTTACAACGTGATTTAGTTCCTTCAGTTAAAACTTTAGTGTGAGACCTTGGAGAAAGGTAAAACATGATAAATAGATAGATACGTACATACACATATACTTTGTTTGCTTCTAAACAATTGAGCTCATGTTCATGAATTAAATCAGAAAACACTGGAAAGTGTTTTTTTGAAAGAAGTGTTCACCTCACAAAACAAAGAAACTGAAAATTAATCATACGCCAGCGGGGACCCTCACCTCACTCAAAAACACATCAGCATTTCTGTGTCTAATGAATGTTCTTTCAAAGAATCATTCAAACTTGAAAAAATGTGTTTCTCAGGCCTTCTGGATTGAACACTTGGAGTAGTTTTGTTTAGGTTAAAATCACTTGATGGATCAGGTTTATTTCTGAGGTTTGTAGGGTGAGATTGAACCAGATTATCTTTTTCTGAAAATAAATGATTTTGTCAAGTTCCACTGTTAATTCACACAGGCAATCTTCTAACAGAGGACAAAATGACATTAAAAATAAAGCTGGTTTATAAAATGAGATTAAACTGAATATGGTCTCCATTCTGGAATTTGAGCAGAATCTGTACTTAAAATAACAGCCTTGGGGCATATTGGAGAGTCTAATATCAGCTGACCTATTTCCTAAACTTTGTATCCTGAGAGCCTCAATAATCTGTCTTAATACAGCTAGGATAAAACGTTCCGAGAAGACACTGTTTTAGGGTTCATAGTTACGACGTCTAAATAAATGCTGAAATTAGGTCTTGCTGCCATCTCTGCTTCATCTGGAACTAACATTTTGATGAATATGTGGATGATTGGAAGTGTATTTCTTATCAACACTAACTGCTGTCAATAGCCTGCAAAGGCTATGAGAATCCTTTGGCAGAGGGGCCCCTATTAATACTAACCCAGAATGGTGGGGGAGGGGGGCAACGGAAACTCTGCATCATTCTCAATGGACATCACACATGACCA
Source organism: Desmodus rotundus (assembly GCF_022682495.2). Lineage (NCBI taxonomy): Eukaryota > Metazoa > Chordata > Mammalia > Chiroptera > Phyllostomidae > Desmodus > Desmodus rotundus. The sequence continues at coordinate 154,243,363 of NC_071390.1, read as the reverse complement.
AGCCAAATCCCACATTTATAATAGCCCTCCTGAAATGCTGCTCACAAATTAAGGGTGCAACGTCTGATATAAGTACGATGGATAATTCAAACACAGAGTAATTCAAATACTTCGCCACCGGGGTCATCAAGACACAGGAAATGCGCTCTCTAAAAGGCATGCTGATCGATGCAGCACTTCAGCTCTCATTGAGGCTTCAGAGGCTCCGTCAACATTCAGCTGGCAAACTCAGGGGTATAAGTAGAGATTCTGCGTGAAAGAGAAACACCTTAACAGAGGGTAGTGTTTTGAAAGCGTCACGATAGCCTACAAAATCAGAAAATATGATTGTTCTCATGGCAAGTTGTCTTGTCAGACCAGACAGAGGTGAAGTTCAGGTCCCAGGTCCCTCCTACTGTCTGCATCTCAGTTCTGATTTCTCTGTGAGCACCTACTTATCACACACCCACACAGATGCGTATCTCCATGAGAATATGCAAAACTTTATAGGGGCAGTGCACTCAATACTCACACAGGGGAAAAACTAGGGAAGAAATCCTTCCATTTCCACATTAATCCTCCCCCACAAAAAAACCCTACCATACAGAGCACTGACTTACCCAAACCAGCAATTTGCATTACAGAAAGAGAACTTTCGTTGTAAAAGAGCTGACTTGTTTCTTTTTTGTCTGAAATGTATATTTTATTAACAACAAAGATAAGCTAAAGTCCAGGCAGAATGAATAAACCTTCCCAGGTGATTCTGGGAGCAATGAAGAGACTTTGTAAGTTAAAGAACCAAAACTCCAGCAGTGGGGACATAATACTAAATTATAAAAAGGGTCAAAGCTATGGGTCACAGATAGAATCTTCTAGAGTAGTGTTTCTTTATTTCTTTGCAAGAATAATAGGTGGGCTCTGCCTGTAAATTTATACAAATAAAATACCTGTACTAATTATTTACCATTTTTATTAAGATTAATTTGTTTCAAAAGATTGTTGATGCTCCAAGCTCTTGATAGGCAGAAAATGTTTGTGAGTTTTATTTTTTTCCCAGCTGTTACTCAAAATTTTCCAAATCTGTGGTTAAATATCAGCCAGGATATCCTGTTATAAAATTTTAAATAAGACAGGATAAAACAAAAAAAAATGTTTAGGAAAGAGAGACTAAAAAAAATGAAGATGGAAAGATAGCCCAGGACTAGATATGAGGATCCAAGAAACAGAAAATCCATTAATGACAAATAAGGGGTTTATTAGTTCACAGAAAAAGAAGCCCCAAGGAAGGAAACTCTAAAGTTATTAATTTAACAGCTCAAAGTCGTCAGCAACAACCCAAGTTTCTGCCATCTTCTTACTCTGTCACGATCAATTAGTGAGCTTGTTACATTTTCGTAATATGTCTATGGCTCCTGTCACCGAATATTCTTAGGCCAGTGGAAGAGAGTTGGAAAAAGTGACTATCCTTTATTTGTCTTTGTGTTTAAGAACTCAGAAGCATTTTCCGGGCGTCAGACATTGCTTCTTATCTCCCTGGCCACTTTTCGTTAACATGCCCAAACTAAAACCCATCATTGCCAAATTTCATGGGACTTGATAATTGGCTTAGAATCATATGGATTTACCAAAGCACATGGGGAAGTTTGGACATAAAGCCAGAACAAAATTTAGGCTCTGCGTTGCATGAACAAGTCTCAGTTTTACCTACATCCTCTCTAAAAATTAATGTTCCAGATCTCATACATTTCTAACAATATTAATAGAGGAAGCTGACAACCCATTTCCCAGTCTATTCGAAGACATGGGAATTCACATAGGAAGTCAATGTCTTTCCAAATGGATGCAATCTTTGACATTATCAACCCAATTTAAAGAAACTTAACTTTTGCTGTGAAGTTGAAGTTATAAAACATCAAAAAAGCAAAATGCTTGTAAATCATATGCCTGGCAAGTGATACTCATTGTGCCAGTTTGAAGGCTCAGTAGCAAAGAGAAACGTAAGCGTGGGCTTTAGATGCACAAACTCTAGACTCACACTTCTGCTCTGCAGTGGAGACGGAGATGGCCCACGAGGCTTGCAAGAGTGGATGGTTGGATGAAAGTGCCATGCAGCTGATCTCTGAAAAATGAGGTGGTTAGGGGTGCCAGCCCCAAGCAATTGAAAATCCACAGTCTGCTATGACTCTTGACTCCTCATAAAATATACTGGGCCCTTGGCATCTGGGATTCAACCAGTCACTCATTGAAAACAGTATTTTCCATCCATGGATTGAAATTAGTATTTATTCATTTATTACTCAGCCATAACAAAAGATAAAATACTGCTATTTGAACAACATGGATGGTCCTTGAGAAGTCAGACAGAAAAAGTTAAGAGCATATGATTTCACTCATATGTGAGATATAAAATTGAAAGCAATAAATAAACAAACAAAAAATCAAACAAAAATGGAGTACCACTGTAAAAAACCACTGTAGTTTGGTGGTTACCAAAGGGAAGGGGGTGCAGGGGTAGTAAAGGGTTAAGGGGGTGAGCAGTGAGGGAAGATGATTTGACGTTGGGTGGGGGGCACACAATGCAATACAGGGATGATGTATCATAGAAATGTACACTTGAAACCTATATAATCTTATTAACCAATGTCATCCCAATACACTTAACTTTTTAAAAACATAGCATTTTGATAGACAGCTGAGAATCCATGGTTGGGAAACTGTGGTTGGGAATGTGAAAATTTTTTTTCCATCTGTGGTTGGTTTGAAATCTGTAGAGAGGCCAATTGTATTTATTGAACAAATGCAGGTATGAGTGGACCCTCACAGTTTAAACTCATGTTGTTCAAGGATCAACTGTGTAATGGTTTGCTATTGTGCATCTGTTACCAGCTCAGTGGCATCACCTTTACAGACAGAAATCAAAATGAGCGTATCAACACTACAGAAATCGTCAAATGCTACAGATCAATGCCTCCTGCTACCTTTGTAAAGCTGGTTGTCAAACCTTTACCAGCAAATTACTTCATTTTCAGCTACTCTATTTCCTTAGCTGGATAATCTCAAGCACCTTCTCCAGCTATCCCCTTATTTTCTTCATCTGTTGGTACTAAAAGTCCCTACCACGACAACGAAATATGTTTTATAAAACATCTAGCCACCTGTTAGACATATCATAAATACTCAATAAATATACATTGCTATTGTTATTTCTACAGTTGTGAAAGTGAGATTTTTTTGAGGGTTGTAGTTCAATAAACAACATATGCAAACCCCGCACCTTCCAACAGCGCTTGGTCAATACTGCTAAAAGTATAGAGGTGAATACACTCAATAAGAGCATCAATAGTTCATGCTTTCAGATTGCAGTTTCAGTTTTCCTCAGAATTATAAAGAGACAATGGGAACCATTTTTCTAGATGTCCAGGTTTGGTGCCATAATCCAATTATGAGACATAACTTTGGGAATAGTAAATTGGTTTAGTTTAGATGCCATTGTTTCAATGTACTTGAAAAGGAATAGGAGACTGAGATTCATAAACACGCTAATGTGATATGCACCTGTTCAACCCCTGTTAATATTCTTCATATTCCGGTGTTTTGATTTTGACACTATGACATGCAAAAGTTGAACTTAGTCATTGGCTGTGCCTCGGTCACTGCCAGCATGTACAAATTTGGTCTGTTCCCCTGTCTCAATCACATTGTACTCCTTAGAACTGGAACTCAGATCCACCGGGTGTAAAATCCATTTGCTATGTCCATAATTAGTTATCGTTTCATCATGGACTCATTCCTTGAAGATATCTCAGGGATATTCACAGTGGGTCTGTAGGATCCCAGGTGGACTGTTCTTTCACTCTCCCGGGCGTATCAGCATCCGGGAAAACAGCATCCGTAAAACAGTCCACCCTCTTTTCAGCATCCTGGACTTTGTGTCTACTGTTTCCCCTCCCTGGACATGCTTGTCTCCCTACTCTGCACACAACTCTCATCCTTCAGATTTGCTTTAGTCTGCTCAAGCTGCCATAACAAAATACAACAGAAATTTATTTACTCATAGTTTTGGAGACTAGAAGTCCAAAACTGAAGTACCAGCATAGTTGGTTTTTGGTTAGAAAGCTCTCCTTGGTGTGAAGATGTATCTTCTTGCTGTGACCTCACATGGTCTTTTCTCTGTGTATACATGAGGCTAGGGGGGTAAAAATGAGACTAAGTGAAAGAGAGGGAGGGAGAGAGAGACAGACAGACAGAAAGAATATGATGCCTCATGTCTTTTCCTCTTCTTATAAGGACGACACCAGTCCTATGGGATTCAGGTCCTATGGCTTGTGATTACTTGTAAATTGTAATCATCTGTCTCTTTGTGTCTCAAGGATAAGACAATGAACTCCTTCAGGGCATAGACCAAATCTTCATCTTATATTCTCAGGACTAACACAGTATCAGTGATAACAACATAGTACCAGATGTTTAATAAATATGCTTAAATGCATGAGTGAATAAATTATTGAGAAAATGAATTAACCTTGAGCAGGAAGTGTAATATTTCTTCCTGGTTTATTTTAAAGAAAAAAAATTGAGTTGCTGGTTAGTAACAACCTAAATATCACCAGTAAAGCAAAGTTAAAAATCAATTGCAACATATGTCAAAGAATAAAGAACTAAGACGGCAAAGCAAACGGAAATTTGATTTGGGGTCTCTGAGGCTTCAGATCTGGGAGTCACAGATCCAGTAGTAAACTGAAATGTGCCCTGGAGAAGACAAAGAAAGCTAGAGTTTATAAAGTCAAAAGCCACGAGTTGTTTTTGAAATTTCTCTATTGGCTGACACAGACTTCTGGGGAACGGTGGGTTGGTAAGGTCCTGGCAGATGTTGGCATGCAAACAGGGAAGTAAGATCTAGACTGTAGCCTTACAGGGAGAACAAAAACAAAACATGGTCAAATCTCAGGTCTTGTCCAGGTGTGGATATGAGTAAGCCCGACTTCCCCAATGGCTTCCCAACTCTGTGTCAGGTCGGGCTTTTTGAGATCAGTGACTCCAGTTTTGCTGTCCACACATGCATAAAAGGGGGACTATTACAAAGTCATTGAAAATGGGACATTGGAAATAAACTCACATGAACTAAGTGCATTTTATAATATTAAGGGCATTTTATAAAATAATATATACATTTTGTCTGTTACATATATAGAAATGAAATTGAAAGCAAAAGCACCAAAATGTTAATAGCAGTTTTTCTGTATAATGATATACAGTGTGCTTTTCCTCCCACACTTTGTTATTTTTTCTTCGCTTTTATGAGTTCTATTATAAACATGTTTTACTCTTGTAAAAATTGAGTTGCTGTGAGAACCCATTTGATACTGTAGTTTATAAACTTGAAATCAAACTAATAAATATAGATGTCTGATTCTTCAGGTTTCCAACAGCTGCCTGAAAATCAAGCTGGAAATTAGGAGTTTGTAGTAACCCATGACTGTATGCAGCTAAGCAAAGCAAGTTAGCAGAAGAGTAAAGGGCTGAAGGAGTTGAGGATGTGAGACACCAATGCTATCTGGCATGGATAGAAACAAAAGTGAAATGCCTTGAGATGGGAAAATAATACTGAAAGAAAAGGAAAGACTTGAAAAACTGACAATGCTAATGAATTTTTTCTTTTGAGATGAGGCAGCAAAGCCCAGAGTGTGGCTGTGGTAGTAGGATGTTGACTAGAGAAGACAATAAGGCTGCCACAGTCATCCAGGATCTCAGAGGATGGAGCGCCAGACACACCATCCTCGTGGACATGCAGGTCCTTTGAGAAAACAGCAGGGCACAGTAAGGATCCTAAGTCCCCAGTGGACGCAAGGGGTGAAGGGGTGACAAGAAAGAGAGGGTAGGCGCGGCCTCAGCAGCGCACAGGAAGTGACCACAGCGGGGGACAGATGAGAATGGCAGTACTGCCTCCAAGTTTGGGTTCTCAGAATGTTTCTTTCTTAAATTAAAAAAAAATTAAAAACCTCTTTGATTTTTAACATTTTTAATTATCATCACTCCTTACAAAATTTGTTCAGATGTAACCAATTTTCCTGTGGTCCCTTTATGATTACTTAGCTTCTGAAGGCGAAGAGGTTATAGTATCAGTTAATTTACTCCCCTGCTGTCATTACAGTGATTAATGACTGGCCATACGGAGAAGTGTGCTTTCAATTTTTTTTCTCATTAAATTGTGCAGGGAATGTTGACAGTGCCAATTGTACCTTAATAGGCATTTCAGGTTTAAGAATATTTGAGAGCCATTCAGTGGATGGTTGCTCCAGTGAGTAGATTTCAAATTATGTGAAATTGGTTTTATGTTAAAAGTGCAAGAGTTTGTCCTAAAAATGCATTAGTTGTATTAAATGGTTTAGAGTCTTCATTTCCTTTGGATAGAGACAGCAGGCCTTTTGGCTAAGGACGGAATATAAGACCGCACTCACTGCCTGCTCCATGTCCTAGGATAGTGCAAAGTAATTCTCTGAGGTGCTAGGCATCTATCCGTGCCCAGGTGGTAAAATGTAGGCAGGGGCTGCGGTGAGTGAATAAGCATAGACGTAGTTCCACTCAGAGGATGGGCATCAGGGAAGAGACGGTACTACTGGTTAGAGCTCCCACTAACATGTTCTTTAGGTAAAACCCATCTGCGCATGACATCTTCCTCACTGACATTCCGAGCATCTCAGTGATCTTTCCTGGGGTGTCTTATTCCAGCAGAGGGACTTGAACTTCAAGAGCCAGGAAGCAGAAGCAGTCAGTCCTCTTAAAGGCTTAGCTCAGAATGGGCACAGTGCCATTTCTGACCATATTATATTGGTCAAATCAGTCTCATGAAGCCCAGACTCAAGAAGGGGAGTAGCACATGTGTGTACATAGGGAAGGAAGTGCTGGCAGCAGCCAGGTCTCCTGAGAAATCTTACACAAGAGGGTGAAGTGTAGGAGTGTCATAAGAAGGGTACGAATAATAATTCTTAACAGATTGAGAAAGGAGTTAGAAAATTACTTACATATACCTGTGGCTTGATAAAAGCAAACATTGACTTTGTGGTGAGATTTAAAAATGATTATATATTGAAGTCCTTAGCACTGTACTTCAGAATATGACTATATTTGGAGACAGGGCCTTTAAAGCGGTAATTAAGGTGCGATGAGGTCATTTGGGTGGACATTAATCCAGTATAACTGGCATCCTTATAAAAAGAGGAAATTATGACCTAGAAACACAGACCAAGGAAATAACATGTGAGGACACAGGGAGAAGGCAGCCACCTGCAAACCCATAAGAGGTCTCAGAAGAAACCAAATATGCTGCACCTTGACCTTGGACTTCTAGCCTCCAGAACTGTGAGAAAATAAATCTGTTTTTTAAGGCACCCAGTTTGTGGAACTTGGTGATGGCAGCCCTACTATAATCAGTATCCTCAAGACACAATTCCACGGAAGGTGTGGATACATAAAAAGAGGTTTCTAGTATCTGTAACAGGGGTAGACAGACACAGGATTCCATAGGGACATGTAAAATGCATATGGTATTCTCTTAGTTTATATTTTTCATTAGCATGTCTCCTTGCTTTTTCTGATGGTAAAATGAGACATTCTATATAAAACACTGAAGTATAATAAATGCTCACTATATAATAGGTTTTTTTAGATACTTCCTTCATGCCTATTGTATACATATATGTTTTTCTCCTTCTACCCATGGAAGAACAAGTAGAAAGCCAGAGTGGAAAAGTTTGAGAAGAACTCCACTGGCTACACACCAGAGCTGTGGTGGAGGCCCGGCAGCGGCAGCTTTAGGTCACTTTGAAGAAAAGCCATTTACAACCAGACGGCTGCTACTTCTGAAGTCCAGTAAAGCTGCGCATGTGGTCGAGGATGGTTCTGATGATAACTGGAAACCATTCTGGCCCATTTCATTGTGCTCAAGTTAAAAAGAATCTTCTCACGATTAGTTTAAGCTATGATTGAGAGCAAAGATTAGTAAATAGGATTTCTCATTATTTTTATACAGTAATCTATGAAAATATAATGTCTAAGCAAATATTAATGGCTATTGATAGATTTTATTTAATCAAGGTTTCTAAATGATGAAAAGTTTATTGAAAAGAGTTCATGCCAAAGGGAACTTGAGAAATCTTCCTGGAAATGGTAATTCTAATAAAAATAAGGAAGCATGAATGCATATTACTCATCAAGGAGTTATTTATATTTCTGATTTATTATTTTAATTAAACATTATTTGTTAATAAAAATCATGACTCAAGGCAGATAAATAGTATTTAGATTGTAGGTAAGCAAAATGTTACATCAGGCTCCATGATTCCTTGCAGAAAGACAGGCCCATGGTCATGTGTGTGTATGTGTGTATACAATGTTATTGTAGGCAGTATTTACAAAGATAATGCTAGGAATAAAAATATCCTTGAATAATCTATATATCTGTTGGACTCACTCCAGTAATCTGTCTGAAAAATAAAGAATATCAAACACAGAAAAACTAAACAGCATTTGGGGCCTCTACAATTCCAAGAGAATCCGAGAAAAGTGAAAGTATTCTGTAAAAGCTCCTCTAATACACTTGGAACCAGAACAACCTTGCTGTACTTATATTATACCAGCTTCTCTCACCCATCTGTTCCATAAATGACCCCGTGGAGGGAAGTTCAGAATGGTCATTTATCTACAAAGCCCACCCTCTTTATTAAATACAAATGAATTCCCCAGTTTCCGCACTTTAAAAGGCAATGCAGATGGCAGCGCCTAGTTAGGTTTCAGGCATGACTGAGGTCGTGTGCACTTTTCGCTCACACTGCTGTTCCTTTGGCTTGTGTTCAGCACTCCTGCCTCAGCCCAGGATTCCACCTCTAGGAAATAGTTCACATGGTCCTCAGCACATGCTGCTTTTATTCTGGCAGAAATTGTCCCTCTATGCCACAATGTACAGCATCAAATACAGTCTCGGGTTTGCTGGAGGGACAGATAAAACCCGTGTTCTCAATTGATCCCCAGAGTTGGGAATCATACCTTAGTCATCAAACGCCCTCCCCAAATTACATTCGCAAGTGCCTTGTATGTGTGTACGCACCTGATAACGCCTCTACAGTGGGAGGTAGGTGCTGGGTGTTCCACGTGTGAGGGCTGCACCCAGTACAATAGTTAGGTCTTCTTGAACAACATAAATTACAACACTTATTTAAACCTTCTATATTATTATAACTTAATTTGCACTCCCAAGGTTTGGTGATACCAAATTAAGGAAGTAGTCATTAGTTTACTAATACCTTAGAAGTTCTTAATTGCAAAAAAACAGCGTTTGACCATGGTTACTATTATAAGAAGGATATAGGATAGATCATAGAGTCAACCTTAAAGTAAGAGCACTAAGCTTGGGGAAAAGACATAATGCAAGAGACCAGAGAACATAGGTCTTGTCAGAGAGAAAGTCCAGTTTAGCAGATGTACCTTCAACAGCATATGCATAGCCACTGCCACTGTTTGAGTCTCATCTTCTGTCTCCATGAGTACTTCTACATGCCCTTTTGTTGTTTTATTTTATCTTCCTTCCAGGTACCAAACAGGAGGCTCTAACTGACTGATCCTAGTTCACATGCCACTGGCTGCCAGGGAGGAGACAGAGAGGGTTTAACTGTCTGGCTTGGTTTCTACTTTGGAAGATGGAGAATTTCAATACAAGAAGGAGGTTCAGATGCTTGGTAGCCAGATAATGAAACTTCAACAAAGACCCTTCTTTCAAATTAATAAAAGTGTGTTAATTTTAGTATCACTTAAAAAAACTTTAGCTGATCTGACATGATCCCATTCACCAAAATAATTGTTTTTCACTAAATATGTATATCAGTCAAATTCATCATGATTTACCCAAAATTTTATTAATGATATAATGGAAAAGTAAAGAATATGCCTTGTAATCTCATCCCAGGGGATGTATTACAGCTGTTGTTAAGCTTCATTTATTGAGAAATTACTGTATTCCAGTGCTGGGCTAGGTAATTTATATGCCTCATTTATTTAGTTCTCATAAGGACCTTGCAAACTTTGTATCATTCACTCCATTTCCTATGTGGAGAAAATGAGGTTCATAAAGGTATAAAGTGGTCTCAAAGTCATTAAGCTGTTTCTGTGTGGAGCAAGGACTAGAATCTGGAATTTCCTTCCTTCCATCCTTCTTCCTTCCTTCCTTTCTCTTTTATTTCTTCTACACCAAAGACCTTGTTCTTAGTATTATCACCACTTGTGTGTCTAATCAGCAGTGTAAAAGCCCATGAACATTACCTTCATAAAAAAATCTATTTTTTAATTAAAATATGTATTCGGTCGCCAGCATCATGAATTCTCTGTAAGACAGACTGATTGGCTTTTAAAAGAAAAAAAAGCAATTGTAACAGTGGGAAATTGTAACATATCCCACCATTCTTTTGATATTGTTTCTATAAATGCCGACTCTGACCAATATGTAGCTTATAGATAAACAGCATATTTGTATAAGAGTCCTAAGAACTAACTACAAAAGATACCGACTCTCTGACCTTCAGTCATCCCAGCTCTGGGAGATTTACTGACATTCAACTGTAAAACCAGGATGACAAAAACCAGGATGATGCACCCCAGACCATTGCTTGACCAGCTTCGAGGTCATGATTTGAACAGGTTGTGCTGGTGTGCATGTAGAAAACTTTTCAAACCCCTCCTCTTGATTGCACTGTTCTGCTTCCCCGCTCCCTCCTTACAAAGTTCTCTGCCTGCACTGAGATGTTAAGATGGGCTTTGGGACAAGAGTCCCCCATTTTCTCAGTTTGCTGGCATTTGAATAAACCTCTTTCCTTCTCACTGGCACCTGTCTCAAGAGGCTGGCTTTTGTGGTGGCAGACAGTCGGGCCTGTGTTTGGTCACACTGTGATATTACAATTTATAATGATGACTATTTATTTGGTCTTAGGTCTCATTTCAGGCACAGAACTTCTAATACCCTTAGAATTTTCTAAGTGGTGAGAGCAATAAAAGTGTATTTTATTATGTTAATGAGGTGACCTTTGGAACTCACCTGTGGATGGCAGCTGGTTGTCGGGAGAACCAACCATGTGGTTAGAAGGTTGGAATTTTCAGTCCCACTCCTCCTCACTCCTCCAGGGAGAAAAGAGGCTAGAAGTTGAGCTAGTTGCTAAATGGCCAATGGTATAATCAATTACGCCTATGTAATAAAGCTCCCATACAAATCCAAAAGGGGGAGTTTCAGAGCTTGGTGAACAGGTGGGGATTGGGAGGAGTGATAAGATCATAGAGGCCTGGAAGCTCTGTGCCCTTTTCCCATGCTTTGCCCTACACATCTCTTCCATCTGAATGTTCACCTATTTCCTTTATCATACCCTTTTGAAATAAACTAGTAATCTGGTAAGTAGAATGTTTATCTGAGTTCTTTGAGCTACTCTAGCTAGTTCATCAAACCCAAGAAAGGGTTATGGGAATCTCTAATATATAGCCAGTCACTCAAGGTCAAAATTACAGCCAGCAACATGAACTTGGGACTGGCGTCTGAAGTGGGCTCATTGGAGGTGAGTGAACAGTATTGTAGGATTGTTCACCTGTGTAATCCAGTGCTATAGCTGGGTATATTGGGTCTGAATTGAGTTAATTCTTGTGCACCTTTCTGGTGTCCATGACTTGCTGCTGGTGGTGTGGAAGCTTTTCCTTCCATCCGCACATGGAAATTTGGGTCCCAGAAAATCCATTTAAAATCATTTCAGACTTCTACTCAAACAGGAAAATTGATTTCCAAAGCTGTAGATCTCTGATTGTGTCACTGAGACACAGAATAGAATCTACAGTGCTCTTTAAGAAAGAAAAAAACAGGAAATCGTCCATGTGGTTATACAGTTGGCATTCATCACTGGGAACCAGAACAGAGTACAAAAGCATCTGTCATCAAATGTTGCTAAGGCCACTGCCCTAGTTAAACTGTTGTGAACTGGGGCACTTGAGTCTGAGTAATTCAGGACTTTTATTTTCAGCACATGGCCCCAATCATTCCTGTAGAAATGAAGGCCATCTCTTGACTCCAAATGTGCCATTTACCCTTAGCACATAATCTGTAATTTTCACCCTACCAGTAAAGACAGAAAACTAGAAAAATGTTACATTCTCAGATAAAAAGAAGTTGAAAGCATTTGAGCAACAGGGAAAGTGGAAAAGTTTGCCAGGGTCTATTAACTAGAAAAAGATACATTTCCAGTTGTACATCCTAATTGTGCTTCCTTTCACTTTATCATTTATTCTGTAACACACCCTATTGTTCATCAATAAATGTCACAGTTTATTCAAAAAGAAAAATACAAATCTAAATAATGTAAACATTATTTTAAATGAGGAAAATGACCTATATTTTGTGAGATTTTTCTATCCAAATGCTAACTAGGTCTGAATGTGCATTGCTTATTTCAACTAGAGTTCAGAAAGGTAACCAAGGAGTGACTTAATTATCACTTCAGTCCCCTTAGGATAAAAGGCTTAGATGTAAGTTGTGAAACCATAAAAATCCTAGAAGAAAACATAGGCAGTAAAATCTCAAACATCTCTCATAGTAATATTTTGGTCGATATGTCTCCAAGGATAAGGAAAACAAAGGAAAAAATAAACAAATGAGACCACGACAAACTAAAAAGCTTCTGCATAGCAAAAGAAACCATCAACAAAATGAAAAAGTAACCCACTGTATGGGAGAACATATTTGCCAATGATACATCTGATAAGGCCTTAATTTCTAAAATATGTAAAGGACTTATACAACTCAACACCAGGAAGACAAACAATCCAATTTAAAATGGGCAAAAGACCTGTATAGATGAAAAATGCTCAATGTCACTAATTACCAGAGAATTGCAAATAAAAACCACAATGAGATATCATCTCAACCTGCCAAATGGCTATCATTAATAAATCAACAAGTGCTGGTGAGAACAGAGAAAAGGTAACCCCAGTGCACTGTTGGTGGGAATGCAGACTGGTGCAGCCACGCATGAAAACAGTATGGAGTTCCCTCAGAAAATTAAATATGGAACTGCCCTTTGACTCAGTGATCTCACCTCTTGGAATGTATCCTAAGAATCGCAAAACACTAATGTGAAAGAATATGTGCATCCCTATGTTTATAGCAGCATTTATAATAGCCAAGATCTGGAACACCCGAAGTGCCCAACAGTAGATGAGTGAAGAAAAAAACAGTTGTACATTTACATAATGAAATACTATGCAGCCATAAAAAGAAGGAACACTTACCTTTTCTGACAGTATGGATGGACCTGGAGAGTATTCTGCCAAGTAAAATAAGTCAGTTGATGAAAAAAAGGTACTATATGATCTCACTTATATGTGGAGTCTAATGAACAAAATAAGCTGATGAACAAAATAGAAATAGAAGCATGGACATGTGGAACAGATTGACAGTTGTCAGCAGGTAGGGGGAGGAATGGCTAGATGAGAGAAGGTGAAGGGATCAGCCAAAGAACATGTACGGCACAGACACAGACAACAGTGTGGTGATGGCCAGAGGGAAAGGGAAGGTGGGGGCTGGGTGGAGGTGGGCAAGGAAGGGAGAAATGGGGACATGTAGAATAGTGTCAACAATAGAAATAAAAACAAAACCAAGCAAAACCAATTTAGATTCTCCTTCTGTCTTCTTATGGTATTATTTTCCCTAGCAGGTAAAGTTTTTTTTCTTTTTTTGGCTCTCTCTGATATTGTCCAAGGTCAAGGGGAAAGGATAAATCTGAGTGGAATCTATAGTAGACATGTGATGGGCATGAAGATGTAATGAGGTGTTTCGCTCCGTAACAGGTAGTGCTATGTCATGGTAATGGACTTTTGAATCAAGCTTCTTGGGTTCAAATCCTGGTTATTGGCTGAAAAATGCTGGGCAAATGATTTAGCCTCTGTATCACTCAGTAGCCTCATCTATAAAATGGATGTGGTGATAAGGGCACTTCAATTACTTAATTGTGAGGTTTAAGTGAGTTAATAAAGAAAAGCATCTAGGTCAACCCATGGTATATAAGTCCTTGATAAATATCAAAATTATGAAAATGTTATACATGAATTTTCTCTTGTTATAATTCTTTCAAAATATTTTATATAGTTACTTAGTATTCAGCCATAGAGATGAACAGTAATTGACTTTAACTCACTGTCTCTTGCAATGAATTTTAAATTGTTATCAAATTTTAAGTTCTATGTTTTCTTTTTTTCAGATTAACCTTAAAATCACTTTTAAGGAAAATAGTCCTAGAATTTTAATTGGAATTATATCAAACGTATATATATTTATTTTGGGAGTCTCTTTTACAAAGTTGAATTTCCTCATCCTGGGTATAGTACATTTATTTACATGTTGTTGTCTTAAAAATGCCTCTAATATTTTGTAATTATTTTCATATAGATCATCTATACTGATTTTTACATTAATTTTTAGATAATTAATAATTCTGCCACTAGGAATTTTAAATAGAATTTATTTTTATTTATTACTGTTAGGAAATATTTAGTATTTTGTTTAGTAGCTTTTTCTACAGATGTTATACTTTTTATAGTAAAAAAGCAAACCTTTTTTGATGCATGACCTTTTATACATAGAAGAGCTTCAACCTACATTCTGAATTTAGAGGAATTTTTTACCTATAACTTACTTTTAGTAAAAGCACTTTCTAAAAGGTAAAAGTTTTGAGTCTATAATGTAAATATATCTCTAAGAAATAGGATAATATTGTAGAAAATCACCATAATAAGCAAAATCCTTGCTTCATCTTCCTTAAACAAGAAGTCAGTAAGACCATCTCAGTCAAATATTATGGGTGAAGAGGTCAGGGTGCAAAGAAGTACAAATAGGTAGTTACAGAATAGCTATGGGGATGTAAAGTACAGTACAGGAAATGGAGTGGCTGAAGAACTTATGCGCATGACCCATGGACATGAACAATGGTGGGGGGATGGCCTGAGGCAGTGGGAGGTGATGGGTGGAGGGGATCAAGGGGGAAGAACTGGGACAACTGTAATAGCATAATCAATAAAATATAATTTAAAAAACAAAACAGGTGGTGATAAAGTGGAAGTGGAGACAATAGACAACTCTTTCAATAATATTTCCAACAGAAATATGATCCATAACTGGAGAATAACTTTGAATGAAACAATTTTCATTCTAAGAGAGGAGATACTGAAACATGTTTATGGGCTGATACAAATAATAGGTCAAGTGGAAAACAATGGCTATTCAAGTGCCAGGGCTGGCTATGCGAGGAGGGGAGAAGCCTTTTTGTATGTGTGTGTGTTATAAAGATGCATGTAGACTGGTAGATCTGCTAGTGGAAATACAAAGCATTTTTATTCTGGACGTTTCTAATTTTCAATAAAATAATAAGGAAGTTCAACAACAGTGAGAAATAAGAAAGGAACATTAGCCATTTGAGCAGTGAAGAAATGGTGTAATATATTTCTCTCAGAAAGTGTGAAAACAGATTTAGTAGGGTAATGGAGTAGAATTTAAAAGGCAGTACTGAGGACCTATTTAAGACATAGTAATACAATTGAAGTAAAACAGGTGCAATTTCCTCCAGTTACATTCAAGTACTTAGGGAGCAAATGACAAAGTTACTGAGAATATATACAAAGGAGAAATCACCACAGTTGCTAAAGCAATGGAATGGAAAGACGGGAGTTATTTAATCTCAGGTATATAAAACCCTACATAACCAGCCCTTACCAATTCTCTTAAGGGACTGGCCAGCGTGACTTGAACCATTCACACGCAACTTGAGCCATGATGAAGTTTCCTCAAAGCCTAACTAGCCAGTTGGCATGTGATTCTATTTACTTAAAATTTCTCAGAAACGTATCTATTGGGAAAAGCAAGGTCCATCAGTACAGCTTTATCCCTTTTATTTTAAAGTATGTTTAAATATTTTAATGCACCAAACTGAAAAGCAAAACATCCTTCAAACAAAACATGCTACTAGAACATCATCCTTAAGTTTTACTTGTTCTGCTTATTATTCTCTCAACAGCAATAAAACAGAAATCATATTTCCAAATTTGAGTGCTAATAAATTTCCTGAGTAATTGGAACAGCAAATAAATAGAATTTCATAATGCCGTCTCAAATCCACTTCAGAAAACTGTTAGGAGGGCAAAAAGTCCATAAAGTAAGGCACACGGGTAGGCAACGAGAAGCTGTTGTCCTTCCATGTCCAAGGCCGAAATGAAGATTTTGGAAGCAGAGAGACTGCACCAGCCGACGATGAGCAGTGCCAGCGCAGTTCCAACTGTGTCCCTATAGCAAAGACAAAAGAGATGATTACCTTACATCAGGAGAAAAAGAGATTATTGAATCAGAGCTGCCTCTGAAATGTCCTTGGCGCAATACTTATGACTACTTTCTCCATTCGGAAACTAAGGCTGAGGAACTGTACAAACTCAAAGGCCTTGGCCACTTAGAAAATATTTAAAGTTAAATTCACTATCAGAGGCTATTTCAGTAAACCTCAAATTAACAGAGGCTGAAGAGTTCGCTTATGTGAATTCTCATATGTCAACATTCAAATCACGACTCTTGAAATTCTTTTGTATAAACTGTGTTTACAAACTTCCTTTACAGCTACAGATTTCTTTCCCTGACCTTTTCTTCCTAAATGTACGCACAGTGTGAGCAGAAAGGTCACTGGACTTGCACTTGAGGAGGGAGCCTCATTGCCACTGCTCCCAAGTCCACTGCCCAGGTTTTGGTCTGAGAGGGCAAAGCCTGTCACAGCTCATGTAGAGAACACATGGGACAGGGACGCACATATACGTGTTGCTTTGCACTTCACCACTGAAGACCCCGTTAGCATGTATGTGTGGATTTTTTAGAATCAATATGCATGTGTGAATTTTTTGTTCAAATTGGTATCTTCAGGAATAACCATGGAGGTAATTGTTTCTTTAAGAAGAAATGGGGAAATAAGGTAGTTAACTCTGCCTTGGAAATAAAAAAGGAGGTATGGGTGGTAACCGGTGGACTTCTCTTCTGATGTGCAAAGCCAGGTGCATTATTTAGGTAAATAAGCCTCAAGACCCAGAAGAGATTGTGGGGTTAGCCCGTCCCCAGCTTTAAAGCAACAAAGTGCCTTAACAAAACCTGCCCAGTAAGATGGGCATTAGATCAAAATCTCCTAACTGCTGGCATGCGGTCATTTTTGCCATCAAACTGAACGGCCTCACCTGATCCTGGCTGAATCTGAAGTTGAGAATTGAGTTTATGATTTGTGAGAATGACAGGTCCGTCTACTTTAATACCTGAACCAAAGGCAAACAAGTGCAAAACTGTAGTATACAGCTTATAATTAAATCAAAATATTTTTAAAATATTCCAATAAGTATTATATTCATTGATTTAATTAACATTATTAGGTATAATTTCTAGAGTGATTTAATTTGAAGGCTTTTGTGAACAAGAATGTAAAATTACATATGATTAATTTGAATGATATAATAATAATATGGCTGAAAGAGCATTTTCAGTAAAATGGTCTCCGAGGTCAGATGGTGCATTTCCCTTTAACAGAATTAAAAGGATTCCTAAATCATCTTTCATAATTTTAGAATAAAAATCTAATAAAAAATGTCCATACTGCTGATAAGTCTCAAACTCCAAGTATCTTAGTTTTAATTTTCTTCCCTTAATAATCTGGAGTTATTTAAAATGTACTAAACCTCAATTTTGCTGGAAATAAGTTTTCAAACTTAGAATTTAAATATGTAAATCATTATAGTATTCTTTGGCAAAGGCATTTGACAAAATAGAAATTCTGGAACTGAACTCTATGTTCACTTGTCCAATGTTTATACCAAACAACCTGGTACATGGGACAGCTAGCTTGCTGAAGAATTTGATATGCAAAAAGGTGGAATTTTTCCATGGATGGGACTCATTAAATATACTTACAACTCACTCTGTATTTATA
This sequence comes from Desmodus rotundus, assembly GCF_022682495.2. Classification (NCBI taxonomy): domain Eukaryota; kingdom Metazoa; phylum Chordata; class Mammalia; order Chiroptera; family Phyllostomidae; genus Desmodus; species Desmodus rotundus. The sequence goes on along the minus strand of NC_071390.1, from coordinate 154,225,364 downwards.
AATTCCAAGTATTCATTTTCTTCTTTGTTCCTCTATTTTAAATGTCAAGGGTACTTCTAATAAGAATTTGCTCTATGTTATTTTTAAGGATATTACTATAAAACTAAGACCACATTTTAAAAACATTTGCAACTAAATCATTTTCAATAATGCCAAGAAAACTATTCTATGAGAGTATATCTAAATAAAAATATTAAAAGATTTCTAAAATATCTAACTTGGCTTTGGTAAATTCTTTATATAATACCTTATCCAGTGTAGGTTTAATAACTTAAAATGTGTATCATCCAAGAAAAAAATGCAAATGGTGTCTCATCAGGTTGTGGAATAACGAGCACGGAGGGCAAATGTTTATTTCTAATTGGGTTTAGAACATGACAAGTGGCAAAGGACGATTTAATTGCTTGGTCTCCCCAATCAGAGTGGCTGTGAATCCAGATGCCCCAGGAGAGGGCCTGACTGAAACTTACCTAATGCGTTCTCACTGATAGTTTTGAGTTGCAAACACTAGCTGCTCAGGAAGTAATAAAGAAAAGAAAATTCTTGACTGAGCATATATGCCATAAAATTCTCTCGCGTTCGTATCCCCATCAGGGTTCCTGGGAATTCTGCACCGCGTGGAGCCGAGCTGAGGAAGCACAGCTGCTTCCAGCCTCGAAGACGGAGTGCCTGGGAGCTGAGGCAGGTAGTCAGTGCTCACCCCGCACTCACTCTTCCCAAATCAAACAAGTGGATTTTCTGTACTTGTTATATTACCCACGACAAGAGTTCATAGTGAAGAATGCGACAACTTATGAACTGCCAGTTTCAAAGATGACTTGGTTGAATCCATTTTTTAAATTATTAAGAGAAACAGCACCTTAGTCAAAACTGACCTTTTTGCCTGAATCTGCCTGTAGCTTTTAGTAGTCATTGAATTCCCCAAGTGCACTCCCAAAATGACCAGAAAAAGGTGAGCTGTTGGACAGGTGTGGCGAGCCTTGGCGGTGATTGAGAATGGGGGATCAATTAGCCAACACAGACACTTACTGCAGTGAAAAGAAGACGGCACAGCTGGACAGGATGACCATGGGGAGCAGGCAGTAACCCAGCACACTCGCCACACAGCCATAGGTCACCCCGCAAGAGCTCATCAAGTTCAGTAAGGCGTAAATCCCCAGGCAGCCGATGGCACTCATGCCATAGAGGTAACCAAACTGAACTTTTCCTGCCTGAAACAATGAGAAAGAAACCCTTTGAACACAAGAAAAACATCAGGGAAAAATCAGAATTTCAGCAAATCAGAGAGCATTTTAGAATCGATCAGCTTAGTGCTGTTCCATTTTTTTGTAGTACTCACAGTTATCAGGAAAAATATTGGCTATAATATGAATTCAGTTCCTGAAAACAAACACCCCCGGCTGTACTGGGGATGGCACAAGCATGTTACAGAAAATATTTTATAACAGATTGCCTATTAGAGATACAAGGCATAGGTAAGAATATATTTTCTCTTCATATTTGTCAAATAATTAAATAAATGAATCAATTAACTAAAAAATTCCAATTTAATCTTGGAGATACACAAGTAATAGTAGCAAACAGCTGGGGGGAGGGTTTTCAGGAACATGTATAAAGGACACATGGACAAAGCCAAAGTGGGGGTGGGAAGTGGGGATGGCTGGAGTGGTGGGGAGTGGAGGGAGGAAAATGGAGAAAACTATACTTGAAAAACAATAAAAAATAATAATAAATAAGCAAACATCTACAGAATTTGCTATGTTAGTACCTATTCTAAACATTTAACACCTATAACTTATTTAATCCACACAACAATCCTATGAGATAGGTACCATTATCTTACCAATTTACGCAGAAGGAAATTGAGGGGCAGAAAGTTTAAGTAACTTTCCCAAAATAAAATAATGCTAATTGGTGGAGCTTTGAACCAAGGCAATTTGGCTCTAAAATTTAGGTCCTTAACATCTATGTATAGGAGCTGTAACAAGTCCTAAAGTAAAGGAACTCATTTAACCTTTAATAACCCCGCATATCCCAAACTTACTTGACCACAGACAACTTTGTTTTCATAATGCCCATTGCCAGTTTAACTGGACACACCTTACGAAAAGCCGATTTATATGAACTACCTGGTAATGAATCATAGAAGAGGTATTGTTAAGGGAATTCAATGGTGTTCAGGATATACCACTGACTTTCTGAGAACTTATAAAAATAGCCATTTTTCACTAAATATCTCTATTAAACTCATCTAGGGAAAGTCCCAATCTACTATTAATTCAATAGAGGCTATTTTAATATTGGCTACCAGAGGATGCCAAAGCTCCAGTAAAGAATGAATTTAGTTTTTATATTTACATTAATCTGATTAGAAATTCTAGATAAAGACTGGATAAGCTAACTGTGGTTCTCATGGGAACTATGCAAAAACCGTAAAGGATCTGGTAAATTGATTCAGAAAGAGAGCTTTTCAGCTGTCATTTTTTTCCTCTCCATAGCTGTTATCCATGAAATCCTTATGCCTCAGAGAACAGAAGGATATTTATTTTGTGATTAATGAAGGGTAATGGAGAATGTTATGGCCATTTTAATGTTCAAAATTGTCCAGCTATTTTCATCTCTTCTTCCTGTGCGGTGAAGGAAGTTAGTCACTACCAAATTTTTTCATAAAAATCCCTGCACTGTGCTGGCAGAGTTCTCTCCTGCATTAGCCATAACAAGTTCCTATTGAATATCTTTTGTATTCTTATGGGCATTTGGTGAAACAACACTAATAATGTTAATGCACATGCTAAAAGAATAAAACATCAGTTTTGCACTCCACCATTGGGTGAGTTTGTACTACTTGGAAAATAGTGACACTTCAAATCACTTGTATGTATTAGAAAAATATTTTATGTAATATTTGAACTGAATGTGATAATTCCGAGATAGTGATGGTTGCCATGGTGAAAAGCAGCTTCCCTACACCTAAAGGACACATAGCTGGCACTTCCTGTTGAAGTTTTGCATAGAAGGTAGAGTAAATAAGTGGTGAAGCAGTAAAGAAAAAAAGGTTGCTAATTTAGTAGCAAAATTATTTTTGTCTCTTTCCAGGTCAGTTATTGACATTTTTCTTCATCATTTTCTCTTGTTATTTCATTCAATTTAAAGTTCAACTCCACTTGGCAAGGGCCACTGCCATTTTTTAATTTGTTTCAAATTGTAACAAGGACTTGTAATTGAAATGAAAAATAGGTGTTCCTTTTTTCTAGAGAAGAAGGACTTCCAGAGAAGAGATCACAGATCGGAGTGGCCAGAAAGGCAGGGAATTGGGGTGGGCGAAAGGGTTGAGGGATGTTAATCATATGGTGATAGCAACTAGACTTCTGGGGGTGATCACTTCATAGTGTATACAGATGTCAAATTATAATGTCGTACTCCGTAAGCAAATATAATTTAAAAAAAGAAAGAAAAAAGAAAAGCTCCATTTTCTTAACCCCAATATTTTCAGAATTCTCCCTGTAGCACCTTCATTACTAAATCTTTATATGAAATACTCAGCCATGTGATTGTGCTTTTATATTGGCCGTGTATATTCCTTTTTCAGATCACACTCTTACTTCCATAATAAATAAAGAAATAAATGGAACCATAGCTTTAAACCAGGTGTCTTACTGTATTTGGAATAAACACAATTTTGAGAGAAATAATAAGTAAGATTAAATTTGCGTTAAGTGTTCGAAGCTGTTCGTTTAGGCTTGCCTTCTTCGACACGAAGAAAGTCCACGAAAAGGTCCTGTGCCTCATATCCACGGAAATTGGAAGAATGGCGACCATGGGACTGTGAGTCATCGCCTCCAGAGACAATGAAGACATTTGGACATTGTTTCTGGATTTACTGTTGCTTTTTCTAGTACATGTATATACCAGCCCATAAACTCATCCTTTTATGATTTTAATTTAATCTTTATTATATTTTTCCATTATCATTTAGCCCCCTTATACCCTCTATCCCCCGCAATCACCACACTGGTGTCAATGTCCACGAGTCCCTTTTCCCTTTTGCTCAATCCCTCCACCCCACTAGTTGTCATCTGTTCTCCATCTATGAGTCTGTCTCTGTTTTGCTTTATGTTTTAATTTGAGATACACAGGGCACGGTTAACTTAACTTCAAATGGGTTCTGAGTTAAATCTGACTTCACTAACATCCATTTTATTTGTTTGTTTTGGTCCTGACTGCTTTACATGTATCAGAATAAATTCTGAACTAACCATACACTTATGGTAAAAAAATTGAAGTAATAATGATTTCCTAAAAAGTTTCAAAAATAATTCCTTTTCAAATAGTCCCCAAAATTTCAGAACTGACAGGCAGCTTAAGTAGCCTCTTAATAAACAATTTTTGTCTTCAAAATTAAGAAATACAGAAACAGAAAGCAAAAGATTCAAGATCACACCCTGAGGCAAAATTAGGGGTAGTTGAGTTCTTTGCCTAAATTGGTTTGTGCTTTAGTCAAAAGAGAGAATATTAAAATAGCCCTGGCTAAAATTGTACACCCTAGAAAGAGCTTAATGGTATTAATACTCTCCTTTAAAGGATGGTGATGGGAGTATTTCTACAGAAAAACAGCTGTTATATTGCAAATTACTTGAAAAAGAAAGATGAGTTAATATATTAAATTGATTGTTTCTGACTATTTGATTAATTGACATGCTTTTCCTTAGCAGCTTAATCTAAGATTATCAAATTACTGTGACAAAGACAGAAGGGAACTTAGAGACTAAATTAAAACTCTAGTTGTTACAGTGTTTGATTTCCATAGTATCTGTATTTGCTGTAGTTCCAAGGAAGAAATAAAATGTGACTGCCAAATACTATTGTACCGGGTAAATATACTGTGATTATGGACCACATTCCATGCAGAAACTAGATTGCTGTCAGCGTTTTGATACTTGTATTAAGTAGTTAATAAATAAAAATTAAAAGTTAATTTAATTGTAAATAACATTTTAAAGCTACTTTTGAAAATTGCAACTACATTGGAGAAAAAATTATGGGAAGTAGCTGTAAGAGGAGCAAGTAAAAAAGGCCTAAAATCTTTAATTTCTTATATTATTTCTTTTGCCTTATTAAGGATCACTTTGTGCCTTAATAAAACTATATTTTTCAGACTAGCTCAATCATATTTTTCATCCTCTGTTTTTAATATTTTATCATTCCCTTCTTGGTGTAAAATAATAGACCTCTTCTCATTTCTTCTTTTTCTTCCATTTTTTAAAAATGAAACACTTTTTCAAAACTATGAGCTAGGATGTTATCTAAACTTAATTTGGGAGGAAATATGTGCATTTTAATGTTTGAGGTGTCTTTTAATATCATTATTTCCACATATAAAGGATGAAAGAGGTATATTTTCCACAAGGAAAATGATAAAGTCAGGAGGAAAAAATGTCTTCATAAAAAAGATAAAATTAAACAAGGGAAATATATTGATTGAATAAACAAATCATAGGTTGTCATTGCAAGTTAATTTACCCATAGTAGCCTAACCAGAAGAAATAAGGAGACCCATCTTGTACATCACAGGATCTCAGAAACACTCTGGAGATATAGCCCAGCAAAGAAAGTGATGAACAAAGGAAAAGGATTTCTCTAGTGCCGTAACACAAATTTCACAGGAAGCAAGAAAGTAAATCAAAGCCTTATATTTCCCAAATCCATGTGCTCCTTCAACGATTCCAGATTGACAGTCGTATCTTAATAACAAGAAAGACATAAATGATTTGCTACTTTGTGGATAATTTTGCTTGGCAGTTTCTCTTTCGTTACTTCTAGATCTGTAAACTATGCCTCTCCTCCCACCCCCGCCAAAAAATGTAGTTAAACAGACAATTTTCACTGTATAAAGTGATGCACTGCCTTCTGTATTTACAAAGAGCTCTGCAAAAAAGACATTGGAAAGGACACTTTAAAATCTGATGCTGCTGTCCATTACCAGAAGCAGGGTGGCTCCCAGGGCGACACAGAACAGGATGGGCCCTGCTAAGTCGGTTTCATTCATAATGCTGCCATCTGCTGGCTTCAGTGGGTTTAACACTGTCAAAGTTTTTTGCCAGATGTGCTCAAAATTAATTCCAAGTTCTGTAAAAAGGGGGAAAAAAGAGGCACTATAAATATAGAAAAATAAAAATCTGTCATATTTTTCATTTAATATCTGGTTAATTTACTTAGTGCTTTAATCTGATTGTTATAACTTCATAATCTAAAATTGTATGTAAAAATATAAACCATAAATAAGTAAATAACTATAGATTTTTATTCCCAATGAGCCAAAATATATTTTAGACAAAAAACTCTATAGGGAAAGATATCCATGATGTATGTAGCAAGTGCAAGCTTAAAATGTAGCTGAAAATTGGGAAATGGATAATCTACAGTAAAAAAATAAAATAAAATGGTAGCTAACAGACCCAAAGTCCCATCCTATTGCCCATTTAGACATTCCCATTTCCTGCAATTCTACTGAGAACACTGTCAAAATAGTTTCGTATGAAACACAGCATAGATTTTCACTTAGCAGAAGTATCTAATGTGGAAGTATTCATCTCAGGTGTTGGATTTTACTTTCACACTGCCTCATGAGAAGAACAATTCTATGCTAATTGCCTGAAGTGCTGCAGAGGAGAAAAGGCGATGGGCTTTTCAGCAAGCAAAAGTGATCATGATGTGCATGCATATTTTAATAAGTGAAATACTCTATGTGGTTGAATCTGTGTATTTAAAGATTAAAGTTTTGAATAAGAGAATATGTTCCTTTTTATGAGTGATGGAGGTAGAATACAATGTCCTGCCATTTGCAATAAAGTAGCTGGACCTTGAGGGCAGTATGTGAAGTGAAATAAGCCAGGAAAGAAAGTATTACATGGTACGAATAATATGTTGAATCTAAAAGTTAAAAAAAAATAGTCAAACTCATAGAAACAGAGTAGAAAAGTTGTTGCCGGGGGCCAAGGGTGGGGGAAATAGGAAGTGGTTGGTAAAACGGTACAACCACTACACCCCAACCCCCTCAAAAAACAAAAAACAAAAAAACACGCTTTCAATCAAGTCAATATGCATCTAACCTGATAATGGCTGTATTTTTTTTGAATTGAGCCCAATTTTCCCATGTGAAGCATGGTCTCCCTCAATCTCCTGTCTGTGGCTTTCAACTTCCCTTCTCAGGATTTAGTAACTCTCTGGTCAAGTGCAGAGTAGGGTTCAACTTCTTCTATGATGGTTCGTACCACCTGAATTACTCGCAAAGCTGCCAGTCTATACACAGAAAACCGGATGGACTTTCAATAATTGCCTTGACACAGAGGGGCCTCGCTTGCCCAGGGACCTAGACAGCTTTCAGAAGGTCGGGCAGAAGTTGGTCTGAATCAGGATAGGATATTTTTCACTCATTTTACACTCAGATTGATGGCTGCTATTCCAAGCTTGAAAAGGAAAAAACATCAGCTGTTGCAATTAATTGTGAGCAACCAAGCTATTCCAACATCCAGGTTGCAACCATTTTATATTTCTTAATGAACATACACTTTGGAGAATACGAGTAGTTCACCAAGCTTAAAATAAAGTTAGCATGTCGAATTCAATTTTTAAAATAGCAGACTTTAGAAAATTGAGAAGTACTGCAGTTAAATTAATACTACCTGAGACTTCCATTGCTTTCAAACTTTATTTTCACTTTATGCACTTATGCTAACAATGTTTTCAGTATTTACCGCATAAAATGGCCTTTAATTCAAAGTATCTTTTTCTCAAAAAAGCATAATTATTACTGAAGACAGTTAGATGAAAAATACTTTATAAGATATTATTAGTTTTCAAAAATTTATTTGATATCTAATGAACTTCTGCACATGTTTCAACATTTAGTCATGAAGCAGTGAATGAACACAGTAAGACTTACCACATACATTCTTAGGATATGTGTTTTCTCCTAGAATACACTGACATAACACAGGGTGAGGAAAGCTGGGTTACAGGTGTCAGTTTATGAAACACAATTCGTTTATTAATTATTGCATTATTTCCATATGAACAACTGTAAACCTACTTAGCCTGACCGTGTTTTATTTTAAAATGTATTAAAAGGTATGCAAATGAGATTATAAGTATTTATTAATAGATAATATAACATAAAAGCTTATTATGAAAAATAAAAGAAAATAAAAGTGCTGTGAAATTCGAATACAAAATTATTGTTTTACTGTCATCTAGTGGTAGTAAAGTCTGTGCTATAAATGCTATACAATCAGTTAATACATCTATTTTCTATGCAAATTGTGTCATTGGCCTTTCAAATATAAACATCAGGCTATGCCACAAATACGAATGTCAAATACCACAGTGATTTTTCTAGTCTGACAGACTTAAATTGACTATTAGTCTGTATTTGTTAACATATTGACTGTACATTATCAAAATAGCAAAAGTTATTCTTACATAAAACCAAACAGGTCTTTTTTTGAAAGATTTCATTTATTTATTTTTAGAGAGAGGGGAAGGGATAGAGAAAGAGAGGGAAACATCAATGTGTGGTTGCCTCTTATGTGCCCCCTACTGGGGAACTGGCCCACAACCCAGACATGTGCCCCAACTGGGAATCGAACCAGCGACCCTTTGGTTTGCAGGCCAGCACAGAGTCCACTCAGCCACACCAGCCTGGGCCCAAACAAGTCTTTTAGACAACAAAGTATTTAAGGAATAAACAAGCACAGTTTCAAAGAGCATGTTTTTGTGCACAGTATGTTAATTATTGTAGATTCATGATTTTAGGGGTTGTTTCAGTGTATACTAAATAAAAGCCAGAAAGTACCATTTTTCACCTTATTGTAGAAATTTTGCCTATGGCTTTTTCACATCTTTTATAGAGATGAAGCTTGAAACTCACAAAGTTCTCCAGCCTGAAGAGCATATTAGATCAGAGCCTGGAAATTTCATAGATTCAAAATGCAAAATTATGTTAAGCTCTCTGTCTTCTAATATACTATACATTTGGTGGGGATAATCACAAAGGAAAAAAAATAATTGAGAAATTTTCCTTGAGCTGTATAAAATGAGGGAAAATCTAGTACATTCTCTGTTCAAACTGAAGGAGACATCAGGGGCAGGTGTCTACAGTTTAGTAGACCACAATAGAGCCATTTCAGTTAAGTAAAAAAGAAAGAATTACTTTCAATAAATGTTACAAGAAAAAATCATTAAGTTTTAAAGAAAATGCAGTTAAATCCCTACTTCATATACTAACCCGATGTTCGATGATTCAAAAGTTTAAATGCAACACCAAAAGTTAATTGAAAAATTTAAAAATCTATAAGAGGAAAAAATCAGTATCTAGAGTTTGAGAAATATATTCTAAACCGAAGAGCAATTGGAAATAAAAGTCATCAAGGAAAATATTACAGAGTTGAAAACATAAATATTAAGATGTCTAGGTTCCCTAATGTCCCGTAAACAAACTAGATGGCAAACACAATCTAGGAAAACATGTTTGAAATACATATTCCAGAAAATAGTTAATATCTTTACTTTGTTAATATCTCTAAAAATAAACAAAGAAAATCGTGATTCTGTCAAACAACATGAAAAGCAGATAGAAGTAAAAAGTCAATAGGCATGCCAAATGTCTGTCTTTTGTAGTAACCAAGAAATACAAACCATTAATTTGTGCCTTTTTGCTGATCAAATTAACAAAAACATCGGACATTCTACTACTAAGGTGTAACAGGAAATCGTTTCCCTGGATTTGGCAGTGTCAGTGCATGTTGACCAATATCTCACTGTTATGGATCCATCCCAAGGTCAGGCTAGATGACACAGGTCAAAGCTGTTTGCTACAAAGTTTGCCAAACTATTACATTTTATTAAAAGACCAGGATGAAGATTGAATGTGGAGGGGGTGCAGGGCAGCGGAGAGCAATGGGGGAAATGTGGAGACAACTGTAATTGAACAACAATAAAATTTTTTTTAAAACACTCTTTCTGATAAATTTAAATTAAGGCATTTCTGTGTTATAAAGTATTATGAATCTATTCTATATCATGTTTTTTCCTTTTTCATTTATTTTGTATTTAGGATTCCACATATAGTGATATCATATAGTATTTGTCTTTCTCTGACTCATTTCACTTAGCATAATGCATAGAGTATATTATATATCATGTTTTCAAATAATACTTGATGATTTTAAAAGACTACATGTATAGAAAAATGCTCATGATATAATATAACTACAAAGATATATAACTTTATGTATATATACACATATATAGGAAAACAGAATAAAGTCTTAAAAGTACATCAAATTGTTAATGGAGGTCATGTCTCAGATAAAATTTTAGGTGATTTTTCTATTTTTACTCATGATTTCTATTATGTCCCAAATTTCCATAATGAACATTGATTACTTTTATAATTCAACAACTGTCAGTTTTTAACAATAAAGATGTTAGTTGAGACAAGGAAAATGCTTAATGAGAATAGCATGTAAATTTCATGTGTTGATTATTAATCACAGAGGCAAAATAGAATGAGCTGGTTAAGCAAAAACAATTCAAAATTTAACGGGCTTTAAATGAGCCAAAAAATCTACTATAGTTTTCTGTGCTTTACTGAATGATTTACATCCTTCAACTTTTTAAATTTTTAAGGCAAAGAAAGAAGAATATTTTAATGTCAGTTGGCTGGCTGTAAGGCAAATAAAGATCTTTTGATGCAAAATATTGGGAATTTTAACCTATCTCTTTTCACTTGACAACAAATTAAGGATTTGGAGGCATTAACCCATGAATATTTCTCCTTAGCTCTCATGTCTTAGTTTTTGAGCACCTGTACTTAAAGCATCCTGTTGATGCTAAGGAGAGATATAAGCATCAACATAATGTATATATGAGAGAGACAGAGAGAGAGAGAGAGAGAGAGACAGAGAGAGAGAGAGACAGAGAGAGAGAGAGAGACAGAGAGAAACACCCCTGAAATCCCCCTAGGATCTCCACCTGCACGGGTCTCTGGGTTTCCATGTAACCGGTAGTGTTACTTACCAGAATCACATTCCTCCTCACCGAGCCACGCCTAGCTGAGATTAACGGGCTCCTGAGAGCCAGGCCTGTCTTCATGATAACAAATAAACAATAGGAAGTTCAGAAACTACATCTTTTGCTTCCAGGAAAATAGAGCAGAAAATAAAATAGGCTGTTAAAAAAGTAGTTTCATTAAAGAAAATAAAGTAGTTTCCTTAACTGGGGTTGCAAGAGTGGTTACTTTGTTGCGAACACTTTGGAAAAGGTGCCTTCACTGTTGTTTGAATTGAAGAAACAGTGAGGGAACATTTGACAACTGCAGCGATCGCACCGTAATAGCAGGTACCTACGTCCAGTTTCCCCCACACAGACATGCGACAGACTTCCACCCGTGTAAGTGTCTTGAACTGGCAGACGTGTTTACACGTGGAACAGTCACACGTGAAACAGCCTGCTGACAGCACACATTAAGTGCTGATTGTTGCTATTATTCTCGAGCTGTACACACACCAATAGCACTTCCTTAACTTATCTTCTAGCAAGGGAGGCTCTTCATCAAAACTGTCGATGTAAGGAGATTGTGTATAATAATCCGGGGTGGGAGCTGGTTGAAAAAACTGTCCAGGGTAACCCGCTGACGTGAGCGTCTCCGGGGGGTCAAAGGCAGGCTGAGGCAGCTCACTTGCCTGTGGGCTACAGGAAGGAAAAGCTGGTGTTTATACATCTGGGAAAGGCATATCATGACAAATCAAGGAAAGAAACCACAATTTTTCTTTCATGAACTATCCTATGTTTTATGAACATTTAATCATGAAAAAAAAACTTGCTTAAAGTTTAACTTTAGTTAAATAAATGAAGCATCTGGTCATGAAAAGACTTCTGGAAGACTGATCCTCACCCTCTAAAGTCATTGATTATGTACAATATGTTGGACACCTTTTCTCACGTTTTCTCGTGTAATTAAACTCAGCAATGGAAAAGCTGCAATTTTAGTGCTTTTGATGGAATAAAATAGAGGTTCATGGAGATTGAATGGCTTGCCCAGGATCCCCCAGCACTGCAGGGGTCGGACTCCGAACTGCTTACACATGCTGCTTTTCCACTGTTTCCCGGGGCAGTTGCCCCTTGTAAATGTGTGGAAGCAGGAAGGCGAAAATCACAATTTTAACAGTATGATCAATTCATAGGAAAAAATAAATACATGAACTGACTATTTATTGTCCATGGAGAAATAGACTTTCTAGCTCTGGCCATTCCCAATTTTTGCCAATCAAATAATCTTTGAGTTCCTAATCAAAAGTATTTGGTAGTGGGCGTTAGTGATCCTCTTTGGAAGTAGGCAATTTAGTTTTTCCTAACGTGTATCTTGCCCCACGTGATACTCCCTTGACCGTGTTTTTGTTTTTTTATTTCATCATTAGTGTGAGGAAGCTGGAAAACAACACTTATTAAATACTTTCCTGCAAAAGCTAGAAAAAGGAAAATGTAAAAAGAGAGTGTGTGAGGTTATTTGCTCTTTTGTAACAGTTTTTTCCTGAAGGAAGGGGAAGAAATGTAAGGAGTCCTTATTAACATGTGTTAAGTTTCTTCTATCAAAGTTTTTAGACTAAACTAAGCCAAAAATACAGTCCAGAGTTCTGAAATTTGTAGCTCTCTGTAGCTTACAATATTTACAAAATGGCTTTTCATACTTTCCTTCCAACATTAATCTTAATATGAAGTCTAAGAATAACACATCACCCTCCTTTACATGACTAAGCCTGACAGAGAAAATAACCTCTTTTGAAAAATAAAGCTGTGAGATAGAAAGAGATGCAACATTTAATCATTCGCTAACTCAGCCACAAGTTCACTAAGGGCAGGAACCTGGAGCAATACTTCTTGAATCCTCCACAGCAGTGATTTTTCAACGGCTGCGCCGCAAGGAGTTTTAAAACGTGCAGTGCCCGATGCTTTAGTCAGAGGTACTGGCCTCTTTTCCCTTAGCCAAACAAACAAACAAACAAAAGACAACAGCTAACACAACAATAGCTGTCCAATGTGAACGAATCAAAATTACACCTATTAACCGTATTTTGCAGTGTATAATGCACACCCACATTTTTGGCCCAAACTTTCAAGAAAAAAAATCTTTTGTTTTAAATTTTTAATTCAACTTTTGATTTATTAATTTATTTAGATACTTGTTTTGGCTAATAAAGGAACTTGAGTATTTACTTTTGAACATAAGGATATTGTTATTGCTTTCCAGAGTTACACTTTTAATGCACAAGCACAAATAAAAGATTTAAAAACACTTATATAGATATGGAATTAGTACTACCCATGTATAATGCCCATCCTTATTTTTCCCTCAAAAATGTGGGCAAAAATGTGTGCATTATACACTGCAAAATACGGTATTTTATAAGATCAGAAAAAAATATAATTTTGGGTGTGCCACAGAAATTTAGTAATTAGTTTACATGTGCCGTAAGATGAAAAAGATGGAAAATCACTGCCCCACAGCACATGCTGATTATGGTATTGTTCATTTCATCCTGTGGCATCTTTCTAATCTTTTTTTTTTCAACAAAGTAGGCCTACCATCAAAAGTACTGGTAGAAACAAGTCATAATTAAGAAAGTAAACGGCTTGTTGAATGATAAAGCTTTCCCTAGATATGTAGTTTTTTAATGTAACTATTTCTAGAAGAATAAAAGGGGCAAATAGAGATGACTCAATGGACCAGTGTCTAAACAAGACGATTTCTTTGACACATTATCTGGCCTCACCGAAACCCAAGCCCATACTAATAACCAGGCTTGGGGAAATTTAACTGTCACAATTACTCCAGACAAAGCAATCTTTGTGAATGAGGGGATTTTGTATGGGACTCACCCTCACCCCTGCCAAGAGCAAAATACATTTTTACAGAAAAAAAAAATTGCCCAGTGCCAGGCAAATCCTATTCCTTTCTCTTTCTCCTGTTCTCTCTGCTCCGTCATCCAACAAAACACATTCATCAGCAGTTTGGCCTCTGTTGACCTTGTTACAATGGAGGCATAATATAAAAATTCCCCACCCTTATTTAAGAAGAAATATTTTTTAATTTTTCCTATAAAGGAAAACTCAAAATACTTTTTCTATAAGAATTACCAGGGTCATTTTTTTATCAGAGTCTAAATTAAAATTTTCTCTTTTTTATAACTTTGACTTTGTACATGTTGACTATGATGATTAACACTATATCTCAATGAAGAAAAGCATAAGCAATACCAAAATAATCACATTATCTACACTCCTACCTGAAAACTCTGTAAATACCCAAGTCCCATGTTCTAGGCTCTTCTCTGAAAAATGACTCTGAACAGCCATCATTTTTACCATGGATCTTGAATTAGCACCTAGCCCCACGCTTCTAGTGCCATCCCTTTTAACTAGATGGTTCCAATTCTAAGTGACTAGGCCAGTGAAGTTCTCATATTTTCGGTGATGTCTTTCAAGCCTACACTATCCTTTCATAAAAAAATAAAATTCAGGAGGAATGGGACTGGACACTTTAGTAATTGCTCTGTCACGCCTATGAATTTAGTAACCTATTAAAGGCAACTGCATGAGTCAGACTGATATACCCACCGCCTCAAGCAATTGAGAGGTGATTACAAAATTCTCCTTTCGAACTGGCAACAGTCTTGGGCATATTTCCCTTCTATGGCTTCCTGACTCCATGGAGTTATATGTCTGCCCGTAATGATAGCCTGATGGTAGGTTTATCCTGAACCAAGTGGAGTACTTAGCAAACACAGTTTCTGGAGTCAGACTGCCTGGAGTCAAACTCCAATTTTATAATGTTAGGCAAGTTACCTCATATGCTGTGCCTCAGTTTTTCATCTGTAAAATGAGGATAATAAAAGAACTCATAAAGTTGTTGTGAATTAAATTAGCTAAAATAACTAAAGCACATAGAATAGTGTTGGGCACCCAAAAAGCGATCAATACCCTTTGGCTAAGTATGTGTATGCCCTTTCCTTCCTGGGACTGACACTAAAGTATTCTCAACATCTTTCACACACCCTGGAAGAGCATCTTCTGTATTTACAAGAGTTGTCTTCCAGTCAGTCACTTTCTCAAAGAAAATAGTATTAGTAGGAGGCCAAGAGTTTATATCCCATTTGTGCTGGTCATCTTTAGCTTTCTCCCTTTTTGGTTTCCCTGAAATACTCAAAGTGACTCTGACAACATCCCAGACATTCTGTATTTTCCTACCAGACAAACCTCTACTACATTCATGTCAGGATTTCTGTCTCTTACATTGTTTCTGTAGCCACAGAACAATGGCCACACACCTGACCCATACAAAAGCCCTCTGGATGCTCGCCAATTCTTTAACATTTCTCTTTTCACTTCCCATACTTGGGGTTGTATTGTTCCAACTAGCCTCCAGAGGCTTGTGTTCACTTACATGATATTGTGTTAAGATAATGCATAGTCTTCTGTTGGGGAAAATGTTTGACCTGTTCCTGAATCAACAAGACTTAACATTCATCTTCCAATGCAAATATAGAAGGTCACTGTTAGAAGACTCAGTTATAATTTCTATGGAGCATCTTATTTGACTCAGGGTGTACTGTAATTGAACTATTCACTGAATGAATAAAAGGTCAAATCTCTGGAGTTTGTTTGATGTACACTAGTAAATCACTGCTCTGACTCCATGTTTTATGTACCTCGTAAAACTACCACAGCTAATACGCCCTTTTCTGATTCCTCAGACCTGCAGTGTGGGTTAGAATTTAAATGTTACCACGTCCAAATCAGGACTTGGATTTCATTGCTAAGCAGGCGAGGCCATCAACCTGGTACAATATAATCAGGAGTCTTCCTCATTTGGTTATATTGACTTCTGGTCAACACTGATACGTAAAATCAAATGGAGAAGAAACTGGGCTTAGTGGGGTGGGGGAGAAAGCTGTGATCCATCAGTCCCTACTTAAAGGGGAAGGCTTTGTCTCCCTCTTATTAGACATGTCCGTAGGGTTTGGCCTGAAAATACAGATTGCGGATGTTGCCTTCATGCTTATCCTGTGTGGAGCAGAGAAGGGAGAAAAGAAACAGAAGTTCAAGGTGACCAGTCCCTTTCAATAAAAGACGAGAACAGAGCTAAAAATCCCTTTAGATAGCTTTCCGTGTGCATGATGTATTCTGAGTTACCGTCCTGTAATACCTCAGGGCTGAAACCACTCCCTCTGCCTGAAGCACTTCTTTGATTGTTTGTTTATTAGTTAGTTTGTTTTTTCCCTTGACCTTTCAAGGTATACATCATCAATGAAATAAAATGAAGTTCTTTTTCTGTTGTTCGATTCTACAGTGATTGAGTCCATGCTACACAGCCTTGCCCCTTTCCCCCATTTTAAGTAACATTTTTTAAATGTTTTAATTTGCCCTGTGATGATATTCAGATGATAGATAGATGGACGCCTAGATCGTTTTCCACTTTAAGAAATTCTTATAGTAATCTGATGCTGCACAATATAGAAAAAGGGCACGCATGAGATAAAATTCCAGATATTTAACTTTTACAGTTTTTAAAACTTTAGATAGTAATACGTTTCTCCATCAGGGAGCGGTGGCTCAGAAGGAGAGGCTGGGAAGGCGAGTGTGTGGGAGCGGCGCCTCTCTGACTGTGTCGGTGGGAGTGATCAGCCCGTGAAAATGTTGTCCCAATGTTCCTGGGCACAGGTGGAGCAAAAGAGTCCCCATTGTCTGTTTTATTTACTCTGTCTTTTCTTCCTATGTCTGAAGCTTTCAAGGTACTTATCTGTGTTAAGGAAAGTAAACCTCAAGAATTAATAAATTTGAAATGTTTGTTATGTGGTTATGTGGCCTAAGCTTTCTGGAATAACACAGCGATCCTATATCCCAGTTTGCCCAAGGTGTTCCAGTTTATTCATATTTTACCAATATTATTATCAATAGTACTGGCTTTAGTTTCAAAAATGCCTTGATTTTACAATAAGTCATATGCCCACTCTAGTTATGGGCTTAATCAAACAACCTTGGGTTAAAATCCTAACCTCATTTCTTATTAACTGTGACTTTAGAAAATTTTCTTCATTTCTCTGCATCCCTGGTTATCATGTGTAAATAGAATAATAACATAGTAAATAATAGGTTTCAAAATGTGAATTTTGCTTGCGTCTGAGAGCATATGTGTATTTACTAAGACTAATTAAATCAGATTTGTTTTTCACCTTAACAGAGAGAAACCTACCTCTTTAGCACCTGTATGTTTTGGCCACTTTGCCTTAGCAGCGTCCTTTGGAACAGATGTTGCTTAGAAAGACACTAAAGAGAGGCTTAAGTGTTAAATAATAATAATTAATAATAATAATGGTACTTATATCAGGGTTATTTGAGGAGTCAATGAGTTAGTACATATAAAGCTCAGAATTGTTCCTCACACATAGAAAGAGCTCAGCGAATGTTAGTTACTATGAAAGTTGAAAGGTCTGACTCTGTTCACAGCTCACTCATGTAAACCCATAAAAGGTATCAAAGAAACAACTCTATAACCCAATACAATAAGCTTAGGTGACTTCAGGCAACAAAATGTCAATTTGCAAACTATAATTACATAAATAAATAACATTTATACAGTGGCTTTACTTTCACACCCCTTTCCTACACATTATCACACATGTTCTTCATGACAAGTTTGGGAAGTGGGTGTTGTTAACACCCTGAGTTCTCAGTTAAGACACCAGTCAAGCAAGTTGTATCTTTCCCAATGTCACAGAGAACAAATGCGAGAACCAGAATTTGAACCAAATTCTTCTCACTCTAAGTGGCCTGTTTTGGGCACTAGTAAAGAATGAACACTAAATTCTTAATTATTTTTATTTCCAATGCAAGTTGAGCTGTCAACTCAAATCGCTAACACAGTCTGAAATACACTCATCTTGCTTCCATTTAGGAGTATTCATCCACACTGGGTTAAAATGGCATATTAATTGCCCACCTCTTCACAACATGCCTTCTTAAATGTTGTGAGGTAGACGATTATGAATTTCTTTATGTTTGGGTTTAGAGTTGTCTTTTTTCTATTCCAGACACACAGCAGGTGCTCAATAAATATTTATTAAATTGAATAAAACATGTTTTTCAAGCAGTGTCCCAGAAAATATAGTCCCTGTGTTCAGGCTCCCTGTTAAGTGATTGATATTTTGAAAAGAGAGTCAAGCCATTCAGCTGTAAATGAGTCTGAGGTGATCAAGGGGATTCATGGAGAACCAAATTCATTTTTCTACCCTTTCCTGATGTTTCTTCTTGGGCACTTCACAAAAATATGCTTTTGTTTCCTCCAAGGAAGCCTCCTACCTGGAACCCCTTGCCATAATATTATTGTTTCTTATATACTCAACATAAAGTACTTACTTTCTAGGTCCATAAAGATTTCCATAGGCATCAGAATCATTATAACGCTCCTCCTGATCATCAATGGTATAATTAGATTGGTAAAAATTGGAGTCAAATTGTTCCAAATTTGACATCCTGAAAAATATGAATGTTTTTTTTCCCTGAGAAGTTTAGGAGTCAATAAAACTTCATTTTATTATTGTTGTTTAGTTACAGTTGTTCTGCTCTCCCATGCCCTGACCCCACCCCCAGCTCCCAGGGTCAATGTCCCCCCTATTGCCCATGCCCACGAGTCATCTATTCATGTTCCTCAACTTGCCCCTTCCCTCTTCTTTCCTCTGTTACCCCCTTCCCTCCTCCCCTCTGGTCACTGTCAGTTTGTTCTTTATTTCCATGTCTCTGGTTCTATTTTGCTCATTTGTTTGTTTTGCTGATTAGGTTCCACTTAAAGGTGAGATCATATGGTATTTGTCTTTCACCACCTGGCTTATTTCACTTAGCATAATGCTCTCCAGTTCCACCCATGCTGCCATGAAGGGCAGGAGCTCCTTCTTTCTTTCTGCTGTGTAGTATTCTATTGTGTAGTACTCCAGTTCTTTGATCCACTCATTTACTGATGGGCACTTTGGCTGTTTCCAGCACTTGGCTATTGTAAATCATTCTGCTATGAACATTAGAATGCATAAGTTCTTTTGAATTGGTGTTTCAGGATTCTTAGGGTATAGGACCAGCAGTGGGATTGCTGGATCAAAAGGCAGTTCCATCAATAAAACTTCTTTAGGTATATTACAAAATTAATTGACAATGTGATGATGGATAGATTACTATCAGAGAACAAAGTATAGTTTGGATGGGGTAGGCTAAGTGCTGGGGGAAGAATATGGAAATGTATGCTAGGAAGTCATTCACAACATGTGCATCTTCAACTCCAATGAACTTTTCTGAGGTTTTCACTCAGTGGGTCTGGGACTTCAACAAAATAGACTTTAATTGACCTAAAAGAACTAACATTCTTCCCCCAATACCTTATTCTCAGCAATTTAAGAGAAAAAGTTTAAGCCTTGGTACACATCTAGAAGGTATCTAGAAAGCTTATTTTAAACAATGATAGTTCCTCACTTTAATGAATTATGCATACTAATTTACACTTAAAATGTTTACATTTATATATATGTAGTTTTGTTGCAAGTCGAAAAGCAAATGGCTGATTATAATAATACTATTTCATTTCGATTTTTCCCAGAGCTTTCAAGTGGGCTGAAAGCTTCCCTGCTCCCTTCTGGCTGAGTCAGAGGGAGGAGGTTCAGTTGTGCTACAAGAACAGTCTATCCTTGTATGAACTCTGCATGGTCTCTACTCACTTTGGGGAATGAAGGGAATACATGATCTTGATTTACATGTAACAAATAGGAATATCAGAGAGAAGATGAATACCAGAACGGAGGAAAAGATGGGGGGGGGATTAGTAGGATGGAATGGTAGCTTTTTGGATGAAAATTAGAGAATAGAGTAGAAAATCTTTTCAATTGGACAGATATGGTTATTCAATTCAACATTTGAATCTTTTTTTTTTCCTCGAGGAACTTTTTATTTCAAAAGAGTAAATTTTAAAATCACTAGGAGTAATCCATATAGTTATAATAATCTATTGAATACTACTTATAATAAATTTCAAATGCATTGCATAATCTTAGCTCTAAAAGCCTCATTAATCAGAAATCAGAAATATTCAACTAACAATTTTCAAACACATAAAATTTTCTTCAGTAAAAATACAGAAAACTTTTCTAAAGTTAGATGCAATGGTTCATACATCTGATTTAATAAATCAAGATTTTTTTCATTAATAATATGTATAAAAGTAGCTATAAATTATGTAAGCTAAAATCACTAGGAGAATGTTGAATCTTTTAACAACTTATAATTTAAAGAATTTAAAATTTAATAGCATAACTTTCTCAGTCCATTAAAATGCTATTATAAAGTATAGAGAATAGTTTCACTGGAAAGCACACTAAGTTTTCATAACATGCAAAGCCTTATGTAATATGACTATTGGTATCGGAGTCCTTACTTACATAACCCAGCCTTATATTTTCTTTGAATGCCAAGTTCTTTTAGAAGGATCAGACACATACCTTTATATTATTCTGTGTCAAAAGATCCTCCAGCAAATGTTGCTTTACTCGAGAAATTTATAACGAATCAGTTCGTGAAAAGATGACCTGACGGTTATATATAGGTTTCTAAATTTGACTCTGACACTGAACAGAAGCTTGCCAAAAGCCAGAGCCAAGCACAGTATCTTATAACACTTGTTAAAGTTTACAAATACAGTACAAGGCGTAGAGACATAAAATATGATAAAGTGAAATGGTAGATTCAGTTTCCGTGTGGGCATGTCTCATTCAGCTCTGACTTAGGAGCATTTATTTGAGGCAAACAATGGAAAGTAAGAGGAAAACCCCTGCACTTTATAGCCTATCAGAATCAACCTAGACGGCAACGGTAACATGCAGTACAAATCAATGGCTATCTGAAAACTGGGAGTTGTTTGTTATTTTTATCCAACTCTGAACTATTCGATTCATATAAACAACATTTAGGAAGGTTCCCTATGATCTCCGTCTGATTTTTTTCCCTCGCTTTTTACTTACCCAGCAGCGCCCAAGACGGATACACTAATGTGACCTAGTAGTACTTTTCACTGCGGGCATGTTATGTCCCATTTTCAAGCCAAAGCTGACTAGTGGAAGGCGTCAGACCCATTTCCACACCAGAAAACTACCTGAGCTGCTTTCCTCTACATCTGTGAGTCACTTCCAGAAGCCTTCTCCACATTTTGGCCCAGGTAACCTGGCTAATACTCCCAATTTCTATCTGGATTTGGTTTTCTGTCCCTAATATCAGGCTCACGGCTGGAGGTCAAGTTCTCCTGTAATCTGCTTCATGCTGATTGTGCTTCTAGGATTTGAGACTTAGCATGTACCTGGATCTCAGTAACTAAAATCTGCTGTTTAAGGGTAAATTATTTGGTAGTCAGGAATTTTCAACTAGGGCCAAAGGTAGAACGGTAAAGGACGATAATTATTGGAAAACATTTGGAATTTGAATTTCTTCAACAGTTGTCCTTAACCAGGTTACTAATCAAGCAACACTAGCTCACACACTTAATGAGAACCTACTGTTGACTACCAGACTGCATGCTGAATGTCATAATTATAGAAGTAGAAAACTAAAGTATTGATTCTATTATATAAAAAACAGATAATACTGACTAGCCAGGCGTTGTTCTATGAACTTCAGGTTTAAGCCATTTAAAATTTGCAACAACTTTATGAAGTTTTACAGAGAAAAGAGACAGAAATTTAATAAGTTGAGGATTTTTAGATAGTAATAAAGTGACATAGTAAGAACTGCAAAAATTATAACTTTAATGGCACAGTGACTTGCCAAACTCAGGAAAGAAATCTTCTGTGGTTGCTGACTGCAATGAGCAGAGGGAACAGGAAAAATGATCTCCTTCTGTAATTTCTTAGATTCCCTCTAGTGACCTGTCAGGTATTGAAGATTGTGAGCTGCTCAACACGTCTGTCTGTGTGTCTGAGTTTGCCCTGGATGTAACAATTGTGCATACATATGTGCACTAAATTAGAGGATGAATAGGCCAGGTGGATGAGTGAATAAGCACTGTTTCTAATATTTAATACTCAGAATTCCATATTTCTATTGGCATGTATCAACAGAAATCATATGAGATTATGTCATCCCTTACTGCAATCTTTTGATATAAAAATGGAAGCTCCAAGTGGCTAAGTGACTTGTGCAAAGTCACACCTAGTATGTGACAGAACCCAGTCTGGAAAAATAATTCTCTCATTCAGCCCACTTTCCTTTCATTACTCACGCTGTTTCTGTCAAAAGACTATTCGGTTGTCCAAAATACTGGGGTTAAGAATGGACCTGTTTGAAAACATTAAATAATATTTATTCACAAACTCCAAAATGTATTTTTCAACTGAAGAAAGCTGCCAATAAGCCAAGAGAAAAATCCATCATTATTTTCTACTTCTGCTGACAGAGGAATGGGTGGCTTATTGCCAATGCTTAGATAGTATTTATTTTGGCAATCCGTACTGTAATTTAATGTGCATTTATTCCACTGTTCCTTAAAGGGTTACTCATATTAGATGGAATGAATGTAGTGTGTTCTGTTATATTAGTGTATTTTAAATACATTTTGATCAGTATTCTCTGCACGCTTCTTTTGTTAATACCACCTAAGATTTGTTTCTGACATCTGACCTTTTGAAGACCAGGCTGCTTCTATTTCATGAGCCTAGAACTGCAGCCCTGAC
Source organism: Desmodus rotundus (assembly GCF_022682495.2). Taxonomy (NCBI): domain Eukaryota; kingdom Metazoa; phylum Chordata; class Mammalia; order Chiroptera; family Phyllostomidae; genus Desmodus; species Desmodus rotundus. The sequence continues at coordinate 154,202,553 of NC_071390.1, read as the reverse complement.
TATTACAGTCGCATGAAAATGGGCATGAAATTCTGTCGTAATGCATTTATTTTAAAGAGCTTACTGTGTTCTATGGCAATAAAAAATTGCAGTGTTTTCCTTCATTAATACTACAATAATTATCTTTGACCTTTTTTACCTCAAAAAATTAAAAATGGTTACTGTATTTTTCTATTACCATTTAGTCCCCTTACAGCCCCCACCCCCCCGAAATCAGTACACTGTTGCCATGCCCATGAGTCCCTTTTTCCTTTTTTCTCAACCCCTCCACTCCCTAACCCCAGCCCCAACTGGCTGTCATCTTGCTCTCCGTCTGTGAGTCTGGCCCCTTTTCCTTGTTAGATCAGTTTGTTCACTAGATTCCACTAGGATCTCACTAACTTCTTAAAGCTTAGAGTTTTAACTTCCTGGGACATTTCCTCAAACCTTGCCTTAACACAGAGGAGCCCTTTTAAGGACAACTCGGAACTTTGTAGCATTCATATATTCATTTATAAACATGAACTAGGGGAAGTAGTGTACAGAATAACAAAATAATATTTTGAATATAATTTCATTTTCTCTTAAAAACAAATTTTGGGGTATCTAGTTTAAAATGGCACTAGGCTCGAAAGTTGCCTGACAATTCCTAGAAAAATACGCATAGAGGTTTATAAAAGGATAAATACTCTACAATCTAAAAAATTAATCCTTGGAATCAACCTGCTACCAGAATCTGGGAAAACTTCTATAATAAAACTGATGAGTCTATGTGAAAAAATAATTTTTGACTGTCACATTCTTGCTTTCATGCAGAAGAATAGCTAACTCTTAAAAATAGAAGCAGTAAGATTCAAGACCCCTGGAGAGGTAAGTGTTACACCAAAGGGAAGAAAGAGCAGCTCCCCCTGTACTGTAAGGATGTTGCTTTTGTAAATATCAGCATGATGCAGTTATCTTTTATAGGCTGGCTTCTTCCCTCAGTTGCGAATCCTTCCAGTAGCGTAGCCACGTGGTTTTCATTTTTGAATCCCCATGGCTTAATACAGTGCTCTTGGATACTTAGGAAAATTTCTGAAAAACTGTAAACGCTCCTCAGACATGTTATTCTGGGACTGGAAGGCCTCTTTCATTTCATAAAAGGGTACCCTCAGGTGTGTCGAGTCTTTTCTTGGCTATTTCCCATTCTCTGACATCAAAAATTCCCCCAATGCCATTTTTTAAAATTTTGTTATACATGGTTTCGAAACCTCTAGCCCTGAAGTTTCCCCCAAGCATCATTTATAACTACACACACACACACATCAAATTAACTGTTTATTTCAATTTCTAAAATGTTTATCAATCACTCCTTCACTCTTATTCTGTCAGTGATTCATTCATACCCTTACTGTGTCTCACCCACTTTATTAAAATAAGAGACTCTCCTCCCTCTTTCTGTCTCCCGTTTCTCTCTCATCACTTCATTCACCTTCCTCTTCAGTCCACGTACACACCGTTGTCAAAATAAGCTTCCTCCTTGCTCACAGTGGCTTCTGCACAGATGGTGAAATACTAGCAAGCAAGACCCTACTCAAGGCCTTTCACAAACTTGGCTGAAATTGATCTTTCTATATGGAACTCCTGCCACTTTTCTCCTCCTTTTCCCAAGCACTTTTCACTTTGTGATATGAAAACATTTATAAAGCCCTAATTCATTTCAAAAAAATTGAAAGTACATGAAACAATTACAGAAGATTTAAAAAACTGGACTGAAGAAGTAATTCCCAAGCTGTTTTTTTCACCCTAGACACACAGTGATACCATTTTAGCTGCCTTAACAGCAGCACAGGAGCTCACCTAGTGCAAATATGCTGTAAATTTGTGCAAGTGCTTGTGATGGCTACCGTGATGTTCTTTAAAAAATGTCTTAATAGTCTGCTAGTGTTAAAAATGTTCCACAATGTTAATAACTTCAAAACACAAGTTAGAGGAGATATTTATAAGGAGTGGGCAAAAGTGGGTTCACAGTTGTGAGTGCATAAAACAAAGTTTATTCCTGTATTATTTATTACTTATGATTATTTACTTGTATTATGAATGTAAACCTACTTGTGCCCACCCCTGCATATATACTGTATACTATGTTTTTTAAAAAATACATGCATACCTTTTTACTTATGGGAAGCTCTTTAAGGTTTCTTTTTAGCCTACCTGAATTACGAGCATCATGGCTCTTGTGCTATGGGCCCATAATTTAGTAAAGTAAGGGTCACTTGAACGCAAGCACTGTGATACCACTGTCAGTTGATCTGACAACCAACACGGCTACTACGTGACTAACAGGCAAGCAGCATGTACCAAGCATGGATACACTGGACGGAGGGGTCATTCAGTCTGGGCAGGTCAGAGCGAGACGACTTGAGATTTCATCACACTACTTAGAATGACATGCAGTTTAAAACATGAATTGTTATCTCTGGAATTGTTTAGTTAACACTTTTCAGACCACAGTTGACTGCAGGTAACTGGAAGTGCAGAAAGTGAGATTGTGGATAAGCTGGGTTGGGGGTAGGAGACTGTATATTCTCGCTTCTAGATGTTCCACTAGGCAAACCATTCATAATATAAATCTGATGGATTTTCCTTTTCTATTTTTTAATAAAACGATACTCTTGGCATTTCTCACAAAACTCCTAGTGATTGCAAGTTTATTATTTGGTTTTGTGGTTTTCCAGTTGTGAACATCAAACTGCTTTTAGTATTTCCAAATTTACCATTTATCTTGACATATTACTTTATCACCTTGCTACAAAAATCTTTTGAACTTAAATATCATATTAAACCAGAATACAAATAAAACCATCAAGAATTGTATTTATTATGTTTTCAGCCATCTCTGTACTTTTCAATACTTTCTAGGGCTTCAAAACCAAATGTGGCCACTCTTTTAACTCCATTAGAAATCGAAGCTAAATTAGAAGCAGATGATAGGGAAATGGTTTTCTCTGGATGAACATGAAGCTGAGATGATTCCATGCTGTGCATTGTAGAAGCACTGAAAAGGATCATGGGTAAGCAGCCCGTGTTTGCTTCTCTGAGTACTACTTGACACCCATGTAAAGAATCCTTCCAAGTCATATGAAGTACAGATGTAATCTGCCAAGTTGCTGGTGTCAACAAGAAGTTGTTTTCAAAGAAATTTCTATTAATTGTGCCTCTCTCCTCTTGGCCAAAACCTTGAATTAGAAAACTTGTTCTAGTAGACCAATTGTAGAAAAGGCACCAGTGTACCTGTAATTTAAGGCTAGAAATTTTCTGGCCAAACATAGTAATTAACTAGTCTTAAAAAATTAGGAAAGCCATATAGTATTTTAGGGTCTGGAGTGTATCTTTTTGTAGATTTAGTTTATCGCTCAGAGGACTTTGATTGCTGTTTCTGCTAGGACGGAGCTGGATGTTTATATATTTATAAACAATTGGATTGGGATAGGGAATCTGTAAGGCCCATTTCTTAACTGAAAGTTTTTGATAATAGTGTATGGTGTTACATACCCTAAATGAAAGTTAAGGATGTTTTCTGCAAAACCCAGCAGTTAAAACAGATCAAAGATCAGGTAATCTAACTGAAGTGAGGGTGAGGCTCCAGGCGCTCTTCCTGTTTCTCACTATCTTCTGCAGCCTCAACAAGTATTTGATGGAATATGGAATCTGGTATAAAAGCGACTCCCAGAGACCATGTTACCTCCGAGTGTGAATGTACCATTTCTGGCACCATACTCAGTTGACATTGGATACTTTAGTAAAAACAATACTGAGAGGAATAATATAATGAATTTGTAGTTTACATAGCACTCTTATAAACATCTCTTGAATACAAATAAAAAATTATCTTAAACACCTACTTATATTTTATGCATACATGTATCATATAGAGAGAGTATTTGTAATTTGGTACATGATGACTCTTCCTTGAATCCTTTAGTTTCTCTCCTCTAAGTCCTGCAATTTTTTCACAGATTCTGCAATATGTATATTGAAGTTTGCTCTATTTAATAAATAATTACATGTACAAATTTCCTGCATGTACTCTTAAATTAGGTATAGGATGAATAAAATAGTAATGATTTATGTATATTTTAAAACACATCAGATATCTTAGAAGTCTTGACTCCCTCAGGGAAAATAAAATGGATGGCAATAAGTTAAACTACAGGAGAGCATCACAGGAGGAGGAATATAGATTTATATATGTCTATTGATACAGAGCAATACTATGCAGTGTTCAATGATAAAAATAAATGAATCAAGGCTGCGTGTCAACATAAATCAATTGAAAATATCTTGGGAGAAGGAAAAGTAAGTCAGAGCCATGCATACAGTATTATTTCATTTACATAAAGTTGAAAAGCATCCAACAAAAACAGCACATTGTTTCATGATACATTTGTAAATGTGGTAGTAGTAGATAGAAGAAAAGGAACAATAGATACTACAAAATTTTTCCTATGAAGGAGAGGGGGAAAATGGGATTGAGGAAGAACGGTCACTTTTGGGTAACAGAGGTACTAGTAATAATATTTTATTTCTTAAGCTGACTTGGAGTTTTTGGTTTTTTTGCTTTGTCATATTTTTATAACTTACAAACGCATAAATCGTCTTTATGTATTCAGTATTAAAATTTAAAATACATAAAATGTACCAGAGAGGAAGGGAGAGGGGGACAATGGGGGGACATCAAAGAACATGTATAAAGGACACATAGACAAAGCTGAAGCAAGTCGGTTCAAAGGTGGGAGGTGGGGATGGGTAGGGCGGGGGGGGAGCGTCATGGTGGTGTGAAAATGGAGACAATTGTACTTGAACAATAAAAAATAAAAATAAAAATAAGTAAAATGCATAAAATGTCATTAAAATATTGAGGGAGATTGACATGGAAAGACTGGCCAAGGTTCCTGGCATGGCATTGTTCTAGGGGTTGGTATCTTTCAGGTGAAGTCACTGAAGCTTGCACAAGTTCTCCTGACAAAGTCAATATAAGTGACATTATCCTGATTCCTCTCAATACAGACTTTAGAACAATTAGCAAGAGATTCCTCCCCAGCGAGTGACAGGGCCAAGAAAGGTGGAAAAGTTTGAGGGCCCATGAGTCTTGCAAATTCAAAAAATTTACCATGTTGCTGTGTGAAAGGATAACAGAGAACCTCAGCATGCTCCAGCAATCCTGTGTTTGCAAATCACTGGTGGTTGTACAAGTTGCACAGCAGAATATAATTATACGTCCCCCCCCCCAAAAAAAAAGCCTGAACACACCACCTGAAACTAAGGTTAAGCTCCCAGGCATTGTGGACATTAAAAGAAAGAAAGAAAGATTCCTGCTTTTGAATGACTCTAACATCACAGTTCTTGGTGGCGAAGTGGTACATCTCATTGAGAAATAGGAGTTACAGAGAAGCCTGCCGAAAGATAATAAAAGCAATACTGAACCTGAAGATGGACCCCCTCCCTTTGTGCCTTTTGGACACACGTGTGTATCTTATGTCCAAGTAGGTAGCAAAGAACTTGATGGAAGAGAGAGATTTCAAGGTACAGTGCCTGTCAAACCTATAAATGATAATGATGAATTTGAAAAGTAAAGGACTGCTGCTGTTGCAGAAGTCGCAAAGAGCACAGAAACCTACACATTCGGAGGAGATGGTGGTGGTGTGGAAGTAACGGTAAACATTAGTTTAAGCCCAAACTGGACGATGATGGAGACATTAGGGTATTCAGAGTATAACTTTTTCCCACCTTCACTTTTGACCAAAACTTTTCTAGGATAGATTGCAATAATTTTACCACCAGTTTCCTTTCAGATGCACTAAAAGATTAGCTATAACCACTGACAACACGAAGAATACATTCAGACTTTCGTGTTTTAAAATAATCTCATGTTATTCTGCTAGGTGATAGGAAGCTAACTCCCACCGCCAAGCTAAGAGCATAATGAAAACCACTGGAAAGAGCTTCCTCTCACGTGACTTTCTTAAACCCTTGGGCGGAGACACGCTAACGTCGTGACGTCATTCGACGTGAGGACGTAAGCGGGCCGCGCAGTGTCTGTGTTCTCTAGGCTTCCGAAAGACTGGTTGAAATCTGTACGCAGGATCCTAGCCGCGGTATCTTGGAGAAAACCGAGCCAAGCGGGCGATGGCGCCTGCGCGTCTTGGGACCCCCTCCTGACTATTGTCGCGCGGGGGGATGTGGCCTCCAGTGGGTTGGGGCTGGTGGCGCGGACCCGCGCTCGCGGCGTGGGTTACCCGGGCTGCCTGTCGTGGGCAGCCACGGCCTCCCCGCGCGCGAACCCTCGGGGCTGCTGGCGAGTCCTGGGGTCTGGGCAGGCTCTACGGTTCTGCAGAGAGCAAGGTGACCGACCCATAATTTCTTATTAGCCACTTATTAAAAATTTGGAGGGTGCTTCTTGAGCTTTGGGAGATTCCAAGGGCTCCCTAAGACTACCTGTGAACGCAGGTAGCGATTCTGTAATGGAGGCGGAGCTGAGAGCACGCGCCGCTCGAGTTTCTGAAATCTCCACCGCTCACCACTGTGACCTTGGACAAGTCACTCTTCTGTGTGGTCTCTTGGGTGATGTCAGTAACTAAATCATTGTTTATGCGAGGCACTGGGGTGAACGGTTTGATTGTGTTACTTTAATAGTCCTAAAATCCCACCGAGAACCTGCTAGTATACCCTTCATTTTTTTTGAAACTTATTAGCCATGTGATCTGGGCAAGCTACTTGACCTTTATGTAAATATTTCTAAACTTGTTAGATGATACACTAATAAAACATTGAAAGCCGTTTTGTGAGGATTGCACGATGGAAGGCATAGAACTTCTTAGTCCAATTCCTAGAACATAAGAAGTGCTGGGTATGCCTTCTCTCCTGTTGTGTTTTAGATCAGCCAGACCAAACTTGTGTAATTCTGACTTTTTGTTCCTGTGGTTGGAGAAGGTGGGGGTTCAGGAACTCTAAAAACTACCCTATCTGATAACTGAAGAGATGTAATTTAGAAAAAAAAGTGAAGTAATTGATTGCAAGTTCTGAGATAGTTGAAAAAATAAGGCTTTACATAAAATTAGTTTTGACCATTTCTAAAATGTGGAATTTAAAAATTATGTTACAGTTGAAAATTCTTAAATATGATGTAGTCCTTTATAGCTCTTGAGTTGTGTGGTGGGTAAAAAGAAAACTTACAGGGCAAACAAATCAGGTTTAGTTGTTTTGTAGAATTTCTTTCAGATATAGTTGCACCGTTATTGTCTGCCTTAAATAGGAGCGTTTATAAAACAGGAAACTTAAAGCTTATGAGAATGTTTTTCATTGTAATTTCATGAGATTTTTTTCTTTGCTGATTATAAAATAACGATTTTACTGGAAAAATAAAATGTTTAGAGTACCAAAAAAATCTGATGTGTTTTACTTGAACACCAATTTTTAACAATTTATAATGATCCCAGTCAAAATTAAAGATGTATGCAACTAAAAATTGAGTTATGTTTTAAAATATTTTTGAATTTTGTTATGAAATAAGCTTTTTGTTTTTGCAGATGTGATTGATTTCCCTCTTCAGAGAAGTTGCTGAGTAACAAAATAGTATCTAAATTAAACTTTGAAGACTCAGGAGCACAGATTTTTAAATAGACTTAACTGGTGAATAGACTTAACTAGTGATTAAATGTGTGATGCTGGCAAAGGATTTCTTTCTTTTTTTTTTTTTTCTTCAGCTTTTCTGTAGCTTTTTTTGGCTCTAGGGGTTTCCTTAGACTCTGTATTCTAAGGCAGTTCATGAATTCTAGGTATCGCGTTCTCCTTTCAAGAAAATTCTGTTTCTCATGGACACTTTTAGTGGTAGAAATATAAAGAACTTTTGTTTAACTGTGTAGTGACCTTTGACAGTGAAACTAACATATTCAGTAAGGCATATTATAATTTGTTGCTTATGAGTTTAGCCATATGTGACTTTATTGTCAGAGTAATAATATAAACAATGTAGATGCTATAAATGAAGTTTTTCAAAGAAGGCTAAGATAATAGTCTTTGAATTAGTATACTTACTGCATATTGTATGAAATTTACAATCATAAGTATAATATTTCTTCTTTCTAGGAAAAAGTTGACATGTCTAGATTCCCTGTTGAAAATATTAGAAATTTCAGTATCATTGCCCATGTGGATCATGGAAAAAGTACTTTAGCTGACAGGCTCCTGGAATTAACAGGTATTTTCATTTTATATTATACACTTTTTGATGGCAATGAATAATTGATACTTTCACCATGCTTTTTAAATTTGGTTTTAATTTTATATGTAGTAGTGTTTCTTTTTATTTTTTTCTTTTTTAGATTTTTTAAATTTTCTTTTTAGACAGAGGGGGAGGGATGGAGAAAGAGAGGAAAAAACCCATCAATGTGTGGTTTTCTCTCACATACCCCCTACTGAGGACCTGGCCTGCAACCCAGGCATGTGCCCTGGCTGGGAATCGAACCAGAGACCCTGTGGTTCACAGGCCGGTACTCAATCTACTGAGCCACACCCGCGAAGGTGTTTCTTTTTAAAAGCCCATATAAATATGTGTTTCTGTTTATAGGGACAATTGATAAAACAAAGAATAATAAGCAAGTTCTCGATAAATTACAAGTGGAACGAGAAAGAGGAATCACTGTTAAAGCACAGACAGCATCTCTCTTTTATAATCATGAAGGAAGGCAGTACCTTTTAAATCTCATTGACACACCGGTGAGTTTAATATTAATTGTGTCTCCATTGTTAAAAGACAGCCTTGTACTAATAATGTAAACAGATCCTTGTTTAGTTTTTGAAATGAGCATTAAACACCTAACTTTGCGTTTTGTTTTCTCATTGTACTTTGGTTAATGTAAATTGTTTTACAAGCATGGGCTAAACAGAAGAAACCCATGAACGTGTTTTGGAATTATTATTATCTTTCATTGTTGTTCATGTATAGTTGCCTCCATTTTCCTGCCAGCACTCTCCCCTGCCCCACCCACACCCACCTCCCACCTTCAGTCCTATCCCCCACTTTGGCTTTGTCCATGGGTCCTTTATACATGTTCCTTGATGACCCTTCCCTTCTTTCCCATTATCCACCTCCTCCCTCCCCCACAGTTACTGTCCATTTGTTCTTTATTTCAATGTCTCTGGTTATATTTTTCTTGCTTGCTTGTTTTGCTGATTAGGTTCCACTTGTTGGTGAGGTCATATCGCAGGAGTGTCAAACTCATTTTCACTGGGGGCCACATCAGCTTCACGGTTGCCTTCAAAGGGCCAAATGTAATTTTAGGTCTGTATAAATGTAACTACTCCTTAACTGTTAAGAGAGAGCTCGGCACTGCCACTGGGTAGAAACAAGGTGCCGGGCCAGATGAAACAAGGTGGAGGGCCGGATTCAGCCTGCGGGCCTTGTGTTTGCCACTTGTGCTATATGGTATTTGTCTTTCACCAAGTGGAATCAATGGATTTGTCATAATGCTCCCTCCTAAAAAAATTACAGCTAACATTTAGAGGTATCAATGTTTTTTGTTTCTTAGGGCCATGTTGACTTTAGTTATGAAGTATCAAGGTCCCTCTCTGCTTGCCAGGGTGTTTTACTTGTGGTTGATGCGAATGAGGTAGGTACTTTTAATTTTATATGATGTGACATACTGTTTGGTTGTTTCAAGATGTTTTCCTTAAAATGTGTTTTGGAAATAGAATTTTTTTGTGTTTAAAAAAATAAGGTTTATTGTATTACTTAACCAAAATCATAAGTTTTGGTCCTGTTAATATAAAGTTTTATTACACTAAAAACTTCTTGTGAAGCAGACTAATTCATCTTTCAAATCTTTTAAGCTCATCAGAGGAATTGTTTAATTATATGTATTTTTTAAATCCTTATCTGAGGATATGTTTATTGATTTTAGAGAGAGAGGAAGGGAGAGAGAGAGAAACATTGATTGGTTGCCTCTCATATGCGCCCTGACCGGGAATTGAACCCCCAACCTTTTGGTGTATGGGACGATGCTCCAACCAACTGAGCCACCCGGCCAGGGCTGATCAATTGCATTTTTTGTTGAAGTATGTCATACATATATCCTACAAAAAATACCCTCAATTTTTAACAGTTTTTAATCTGAGTTTTCCATATCAATTTTTAGCAAAACTAGAAAACAACTGTATATTTTGAGGCCATTTTGGGTGATTTTAAGGTAATAATAAGGGAAGTGTTAGATTTAAAGAAACATGCCAATAATATTACCATCTTCTTTTGTGTTATAAACAATCCATAGAAACCTATTTAGGAGATAACCATATAAGAGCTATGACATGGTATTTAAAATAAGCTTTTGATTCATTCAGTTTCTCACAAACTGTTCATTCAAAATCCAGAGATTTTTTTTTTGTTGTGTTAAACCTTCCCTGATTCTGCCAAGAAAGTCAGCCTCTACCTTACATACCTAGTGCTGGGCTTTCTAAACTGCATCACATGGCTGTGCCCTGTCGTAGGCTTCGGTGACCTTGAGGGTCCGTGTCACCTTTGTGTCTCCAGTGCCTAGTATGGTTCCTTCCAATAAATGCGCTCTGAGGTGAAGGCACAGAGAAAAATTGGTGCGTGGAAGTACAGATACCATAGTTTGCCTTACTCCTCTGCTTTTGTCAATGTGTGGAATGGTCTTGAATTAGAAGTTTTGAGCTAGATGGTAGAATGAGCATCTCAGTATCCTGTGTCTTGATTTTCCAGGGTATTCAAGCCCAAACTGTGGCAAACTTCTTTCTTGCCTTTGAAGCACAGCTCTCAGTAATTCCAGTTATAAACAAGGTAATTATAATGAGACAACAATGTTATTTATCATTGGACATTCTAAAATTAGTGTGTGAATATCAAGAGTACTATTTCTTTACACGAGGGACTTCACTATTTATTAAATGTATTATTTCTTTGAATTGCAAGTGATGGGAATGTAACTCATATTCCAACAAACTTGCATGTACTTGAGAAAATAGTTACCCTAAATTATGTGGAGTGATGGAGGGCTGTTTCTGTAGGAAAGGATGCATGCGGGACAGCTAAAATATATGTTACACTAAACTGTGTGTGTATAGGAAAAGGAAAGGAGCTTGTGATCTACACGTTATACATGCAATATGAGGTCTGTCCAGATGGTATCCAGTCATGTGATATGAAAAATAGAAAAATGTACTGAAGATGCAGGATACAAGAAACATTGTCCATGTGACAATGAGGCCTCAGTCCCCTTCAAAGTAGGCGCCTTGGGACCTCCCACAGTTGTTCTAGTCACCATCAGCTGCCCTGTTGTATTTTCTTGAATGTCATTGATGGTCTGAAATCTATTCCTCTTCAAATGTGATTTTATTTCGGGAAAAGATAGAAGGTGTAGGGTGTCACACCTGGGCTGTAGTGGGGCTGAATCAATCACCTGGATGACTTGATGTTTTGCTAAACAATTCTGCATGAGACATGATGCATGAGCAGGCATGTTGTTGTGATGAAGCTGCCAATCACCAGTTGCCCATAGCTGTGGCCTTCTGAATCATCTGAATACTTTCTGTGGAGGAATGTTTAAGCTTAACACAAAATGTGATGCAGATTCACTGCTATACTCACTCGGTCATTTTGAATGTGACGGCCACACAGTGCATATGTCTTAATTGTGTCTACCACCCCCACTGGCTATTACACTGAATTCTTCATTGTTCACATATGTGCATTCCAGTCCACTTTCCTTGGCTGCCAGGTTACATCAATGTCGCCCAAACCATTCTTGTTATGTTAACAATGGCTGGACTTATTCTGGACAGATATCATATAATAGTTAAAGTGCAAAGCTGAGCACTGTGAAGAGGCTTAACTTTTATTTTATTTTTTAATAATAAGTTAAGCTTAATTAAAAAATCTGTACTGCCTTTAGTATATTTTTTGAGATTGGAGTTGAGTTTGAAAGAAGCAAGGTTGACCCGTAGGTAAGACAGTTTGTTGTCGTAAGCCCCATCTAACTTACCAAATCTGTTTACCTGGTTTAACTGAGGAGTTGGCTTGGAACTCTGCTCCGCTCTGAGCAACTGACTGCCTGATGTTTGCATGCTCTGCATTCCGCCCTCTGCTTGTCAGCTGCCGTGTTTATTAAAATTTTATTTCTTATCCCTACATTATTTTAATCCTTTTGAAAGGAAAATTATAGAGGGGCCAGTTATGCTTTCAACTACCTCCAGATACTATGATTTCATATGTAATACACTTTGTTTTTATTAAATTAAGACAATGAATTCCTTTTTCTTTTAAGATAGATCTGAAGAATGCTGATCCTGAAAGGGTTGAAAAACAAATTGAAAAGGTGTTCGATATTCCAAGTGATGAGTGTATTAAGGTAAAATACCTTTTTTCCCCACGACTTTTTGAAAATCTCAGGTAATTGGCCTAAGTTTAATTTCAGAGTACTCTATTTGATAACCCATCATTATACAGTGTTTTTATAGTTTTACAAAATTGTTTTTATTAATATTTCATTTGATTCTCACCAAAAATTCTTATTACATGGCTAGGGCAGATAGAAATTATTCTTATACAGTTGAAAGAACAAGCTCAAAGATTTTATCACTTTTTAAGATTACAGATCTAGTTAGCGCGTGTGCCAGGACTAAAATGTAGGTCTTCTGCAACGCGTCACAATATTATTTGCTGTATGCCGTTTTGATTCTACGGAAATAATTTCTTTGCAGGGCTGATTCAAACTACCTTCAAGCGTTTGTATGTATTCTTGGAATTGGCAGATAACTTTTTTTTAAATAAAAGAGTTAGCTAGAGTAATAATCTTAGAAAACAATAGATTTTATTTATGTCAAAGATAATACTATTTTGAATTTGAATTGTTAAATTTACCTTTCTAGTGCTGGTTTGGGTGTTAAATAGCCACAGTCAAATTATGCTTTGCTACATGCGTGTGTAGTAAGCATGTCAATGCTTCGTACAACGGTATAATGTTTAGCTCTCACTTTCAATCTCTTTTAAATTTTCTAAAAGCAATTTTCAAGTGATGCATTTTTTGTTTGTTTAACCTCAACACAGTGGATGATTACATACAACTTGGTAATGACTGAAAAAGCAGTCTTTTTTTTTTCTTGAATATGCACACACACAGAATTCAATGGTTTTTTAATATGAAGTCACCCAGTATGAGGCAGTCCTGAAATTTTGGTTTCATAAGTTGGATTGTTATATTAAAGTTTAATGAACTATTCTAATTTTAATACATCTTTACAAAATTCATTCAGATACTTGTTTGGTATATGCCAGCTAGGGGCGCAGCAGTGAACAGGACAGACAAGATCCCTTCTCACTGTGTTTATATTCTACTTGGGAGGCAGTCATTAAATAAGTAAAGGAAGTACTAAACATTAATTATCGAATGAGACAGATGTTGTCAAGGAAATTCATTCAACAGCTTACATTGTTTCAGGTGGAGCACCATAGTTAACAATGGATAAAAGATACTACACAGAGTAACTTAGGGAAGTCCTCCCTGGGGAACTAAGACCTGAAGAAGTTAAGACTTGTGACAGTTGCATTCTAGGAGGAGGAAAGAGTAAGTGGAAAGGCTTCACATGTTTGGCAAGGGTTGGCGTACTTATGGAATAAAAAGGAGGCAGTTTAATGAGATGGCTTCGTACCAGGAGATGGGAATCAAGTCATGCAGGACTCGCTGCCCTACAGAGTTTTAAAATCATCCTGAGATAGTGAAAGGATTTTAAAGCAAGAGAGGAAATAAACCGATCATTCGGGTTGCCTTATAGAGAATGATTGGAAAAGAGTAAGGAGAGATAAGGTAAATCAGCTTGCAGTAATAGCCCAGGTACAAAATGGTGGTGGCTAAGTCTGTGATTGTTGGTGGTGTTGGAGAAGTGGGCAGATTTGATGTGTATTTTGTAGATATAATAGATTTGCTTGTGGGTTACAAGTAAGGAAGTGAAATACAAGGACAAATCAGGGGCTTTGAGTTTGAGAACCTAATCCAATATTGGTATGAAAATGGAGAAGACCTGTGGAGAAACAGATAGAGGGGAAAATAGAAAGCTCTCTATTGGACGTAAGTTGGAAATGTCTGTTCCACATCCTAGTAGAGATAATTACATAAGTTACAACCCAGGCACTCATAGAGAGGGCTGGGCAGAGGCAGCTATTTAGGATTCGTCAGCTTGTATGCGCGATTGAGGCCGTGGAAATGGATGCAGTTTCCTAGGGGGAGAGTGCAGGTGGAGGAGTCCTAGGAGTCAGACTACCTTATTGTCAGTCTTTACAGTGTTGTAAGAACTGGAGAAGGATTAGAGAAAGTGATTCAGAATGGAAGTGCGGAATGATTGAGTTTTCAGGAAAGTGGGAATAATTCTCAGATTGTTAACAAGAGACAAGGCAGAGGGTGCAAATGGATTTGTGTATTTGGATAAGTTTTTGATGTTTTCTGTTTCCTTAAATGAAATGAGAGGAACAGTTGTCGAAAGAGAGAGAGGAAAGTGTGCAAACTGAAGGAAGATGGGGTGTATTACCTCACTGCATGTGGTAACGTGAATTTACTGGGGGATGAGGCCTGGGACCGCCAGGAAGTGTTAACTACCTAGTGGGATCTGTGGCCATGAATTCACAGAAACTAGCCAGACCAGTTACTTGACTTTTCTCCAGGTGTGTTAAGCTGCTCTGGTTATAAGCATAGAACAGGCATATTTGAACACAGTCACGGTTGAGGTTTTCCTATCTGCTTATCATAGAGAATAGAAAGTGGTTGAACAGTGATTATAAATAGTGGACCTTAGAGGCTCAACTGGAAAAGAGGGAGTGGAGGACTAATGGATAATTTTAAAAAGTCATCCATTCAGTGGATTAGAGATTGTGATCTTAAAGGATTGTTCAGACAAGGTACTAGAAACTAGAGCGGTGGTTTTCATTAGGGATTAGTTTTGCGGGCCAAGAAACCTGTGGCAGTGTCTGGAGACATTTTTTTATTGTCACAGTGAGGGGTAGTGCTACTGGCATCTTGTGGATAGATGAGATCCCACAGATGCTGTTAAATGTCATACACAGAATACACCCCCCAGCAGAATTATTCAGCCCAAAATGCCTTTGCTGCTGAGTTGGAAACCTGATCTAGAGGGAGTTTGGAGGGTAAGAGGAGGTGTTCAGGGACTGGATTTTGAAATCAAAATTTCAGAAACAGTGCAGGTACTGGTGATGGCAAAGGTCAGACATGCACACGTGTTGGGAGTCTTGGCTTTTTCAGCGATAAGAACAGTAGTGGTAACATGCCTTTTGTGCTACCTGTATGCCATCCACACGTACTGTTTATCTGTCCGCACTGCCACCTTGAGATCTAGGCAAAATTTGAATAATTACTTTACTTATCCGATGAAGAACTCGAAGCTCAAAGAAATGCGTGGGCATCAGAGTCAAACATCCCACGCAGTCATGGTTGTTGCCGAGGGCTGTCGAGCTCGCTGCTCTTACAGCACCGTGTTCAGAAAGCTCTTGTAACTTCACGAGAGCCGCGGAGTCCCCTGGCTGTACTGCAGGGACGTCTGTCCACAAACTGTGCGCTCACTGCTTGTATGGTGCTCTTTAAATGTATTGATAGCTGTTAGAGTTCTTTATTTATTCTGCTGATAAGGCTCCGTTACCAGGGTAGAAGAAAGGCAGAATTTTAAGTTTAAATGTTTGTCTGTTTCCATATATGTTTTTAGATTTCTGCTAAAATGGGAACGAATGTTGAAAGTGTTCTTCAGGCAGTCATTGAAAGAATACCCCCGTAAGTTTTTTGCCACTTTTGTACTGTTTATCTTTAATAGTACAAAGACCATCAATATGATGTATTATTTTAGTTTAGTAGATAGGGAAAGTATACTCTTGTGGACAGAGAAAATACCTTTTTTAATTTATAGTAATGTAGAAAGCAAATACAGACAGAAAAATAAGAGAAAAATGATAGGGATCTTATAGCAATTAATGCAATAAGGAGACTTGAATACAGTGACAGTTACTATTCTTTGTTTTAATACTGAACAAATATATTTCATCAGTTTTATAAGTGTTTTTAATACAGTCATTTACTTAAAACTCCAGTTTGAATTAAAACATATGAAAATAGACATTATACCTTATTTTATGGAAAGATCTTTTTATTTTGGCTGTCAGTTTTCAAACTTTCTGAATGACTAGAATAAATTAAGCATAGTATTTGAGTTAAAATAGGCATTTTATTATTAGGGTTTTAATGTACTATGTTGTGTATTTACTTATTTTTAATAGTCCTAATGGACATCGCAAAAATCCCCTGAGAGCTCTGGTGTTTGACTCCACCTTTGACCAGTATAGGGGCGTGGTAGCCAATGTAGCATTATTTGATGGAGTGGTTTCCAAAGGAGATAAAATTGTATCTGCACATACTCAAAAGGCATATGAAGTTAATGAAGTAGGAGTTCTGAATCCTAATGAGCAGCCAACTCATAAACTGTAAGTATTCTACGGTAGTGCTGAAAATGCACTTGTATGATTCCGTCCTTTCTCAGCTTGGTGTACTTAGAATGATCCTCATATGGACACGCAGAAGGAAAAAACAAAAACGAAAACTTGATTTTTTAATGCAACTACCTAGTGAATAATCTTTTGAAAGGAATGTAATGTGTGAAGGATAGTAGAAATTTGATATATTCTTATGCCTTTTGTCTAGTCATAACTAATTCTGTGATCCAGTGCAGATAGGATTCTATATTGATGTATTTCATGAGACGGGGAAAAATAGTTCCCTCGCCCATATCCATATTCATACTGAGTGTCATTCTGACATTTAATTTTTTATAATTAGACTTTTCAATATACAAGTAGTAAAGACAGTGTCATAACTCTTTCCATTGGTGTGCGATTCGTGGCAGAACTTTGATTAGAATTCCTCTGTGCGGGGTTAGCAAGGTAGTGTGCGCTGGAAAAACCGAGTTCTGAGCTCACTTGTCGATATTTGAATGCCTCTCCACCAGGACCCTGGATGCTGACGAGGTAAAGTACCTTGGACACATAGTTGGAGCTTTCTGTGGTCTTTGTCTTCTTATGTGTAAACTTAAGAGACTGAACAAGGTGACTGTATGGGCCACACTTGACAGTTCAATGTGGTATGTCTAAACCTAGCACATTTTGCTCACCACACTTTTCATTTGAGAGTTATAACGTAGTTTATCTTAACTATACGCAAACACTTCTAGAGTCTGTCTGTATTCTGCCATATGTGATTATGTAGGAAATTTGCTTGAAAAGTAAAAACTAAGCTAAAACTGAAATCTTGTGATTTGCTCTTTTCCTACAAAAGGAACATCAAATAGATGTCCGATTTGTTGAGAATTCACTTATTTCTGGTTGTTTTTTAAAAGAACGTTTGTACCACAATTCATAAACAGTGTTTTACACTAAAAGAAGTGTTTTATGTTTCTGCATGTACTACTCTCACTGTGTTTACATTATACTCAGTTGGTATTTAATATGCAGAGTCATGAAAAAGGCCTTAGACTTATTGTCGGTAATGGATTTCAGGGTATGGTATGTGCTTGTGCTGGTTATACTTGAGTTGGGAATTGATAAGCAGCACTTAGTTTCAGGTTCATGAGGTTTTATTTGGAAGGTGATCATTTCCAGGAAAGCTAGAGCTTATTGTGAGTGTGCACTTGAAACATGAAAGCAGTAAATATTTCCGTATAATAATTTTATTTAGATATGCAGGACAGGTGGGCTATCTGATTGCTGGGATGAAAGATGTCACTGAAGCACAAATAGGAGACACATTATATTTACACAAACAACCCGTGGAGCCCTTGCCTGGGTTTAAATCAGCGAAACCAATGGTATTTGCAGGTGAGGAGCTCACATGTTCAAAGGATGAGGGTCAATTGTTTTCTGTCATTTGAAATAAAACTTACCAGAAATACTCATCTTAAATAACAGCTAATCCCAGGATACTCTGTTTTGTGTGTGTGTGCGTGTGTACTGTTTACATATTAGCTAATTTCATATGTAGAGTAAAACTTAACATGGGGAATAATTGCCTAGTTTCTTTTAGGAAATGGGCTCTCTGAGCCATGGGAGAGCATAGTACTAAGGATTTCCTCCTTGTTTCCTTAGAGAGTAGGTCATTATATTTAAAATATGTTTCTGGTTTATTACCGCATCTCTCCCCTGAGCTGGACTTTCTTTACTAGTGTACTAGTGTGGACATGGCAGAGAATAGTGTCGCCTCTCGTAGGAGTAACTTCCCAAGCTTTTACTGCTGTGTGGAATCACAGACATTTGGAAGAGGACGACCCGATGGAAGGCCATCAAGTTGCTCTGTGCTGGGTGTCCATTCCGACCTTGTTGTTCTCCCTCAGTATCTCTCATTGGGAATTAGGGACTTTGTTTCTCCCCACAGTTAGGCAAAGTCAGCATTTGGATTTTGAGGGTTTGGGAGGTGAGGGCTTGAGGTGTCAGATGAAAGAGAATCTGATGAATCACTTGCTTCCTAGTTTTTGTCAGTGAATTGAAAAAGGCAAAATTTATTTTTGATTTTGATGGATAATGTCATAGAGAATTAAGAATTCAGTGTAGTTTCCATTTCTACTTCTTTTATTAACTGTTAATGTAGTCTCATTTGCGGTTGTGGAATGCATTGCATTTTTTTTCTTGAAATAAGCACAATGTGTTTTCCTAGGCCTAATTCCCATGGTTCTTTTTAGTTTTCTTTATATTTTTGCAAAATCATAAAAAGACCACTTGCAGTATGAATCCAGTTGTAAATTCATTAAGGCTATGAGACTTGCAAGATACTTTAAGTCAGTGTAACTTCATATGCATAGTTTTTGACAAACTGGTATTTTAGTGAATGAAATATAAGAAAACTTTTCACATGTGAAAATTAGAAATCATTATATCCTTAGGCATGTACCCTGTGGATCAGTCTGAATATAACAACCTGAAGAGTGCTGTAGAAAGACTGACTTTGAATGACTCCAGTGTGACAGTCCATCGGGATAATAGCCTTGCTCTCGGTGCTGGTTGGAGGTAAGATTCAGTAACATCGTAGGGTTCCACGTTTATAGAAAAGTAAAGTTTAAAAGGTGTTACCCTTGAACATTTCTGAAGATAAGTTTCCTGTGGGTGTAAAGTGAAATAAAATATCTTCCTATTTCACACTGTGGATTCATATTCTCTAGGTAAGTTTTATAGCAATTTTAAGTAGAATCCAGTGCAACATTGGAATCTTACTTAATGAAATCATGCTAGCATTGAATTATGAGGTGAATTGCTTGAATGACTTTTGATTCCACCCCTTCCCCACAAAGTAACGATATAGAGCCCATGGGAGGTAAACATTTTGGAATTTGGCTTTTTCTCCCCAGATTGGGATTTCTTGGACTTTTGCATATGGAAGTTTTCAACCAGCGACTGGAGCAAGAATATAATGCTTCAGTCATTTTGACAACTCCTACCGTCCCATATAAAGCTGTTCTTTCATCAGCCAAATTGATAAAGGTACTGTTGTGAGTCAGGGTACAAGGAAGAACTAAATGTGTATGCAGAATGCCAGGGCCACATGGTACACCATTAGCTGACAGCCTATTAAAACTACATATTTCCTGATTAATAGCAGTAAAAGTTGAGTTACCTTATGATTAGTGATGGAGAAACTATGTGAAAAATAATTTGTGCAGCATTTTACTTGATAAAATATCCATATTATCAATACTAGTCTGTTACTGAATTAGTAATGAAAATACTGTTCTAAATCCAGTGCAGAGATAATGAATATACATTTTGGTCGTAATTATCTTATTAAAAGAATGAAGTGTTCATTCCTTCCTGGCTGTAGGATATCTTAGATTTCAAGTTAATGATAGGGACAACACTGTATTCTAGCTCAGTAGCAATATGTTTATTTCAAAGAAATAATAACTTTGGCATCTGTAAGTATTTTCCAACAAAATTAACTTAGGAAACTGATTTAATGCCATATAAAGGAGAGATTACAATATATTATTAACATCCTACTTTTCTATATGATACATGAAATATGTTTAGTGAATGTGTATCACCAGAATATATTGCTTGTTAAATAATACAGTTGGAGGGTTTTTAAATCCAAAGCATGTTAAGGTAATATAACTTTAAGGGATTCTGTTGTTTTTGTTAATTGTAACAACTTCAATAACAAAATAAATTTTAACATATACTTTAAATTAAAACATGGTAATTATTTATTAAGACTTATTCTCTACTGTTGCTGATATTTCTTATTTTTAGGAATACAGAGAAAAGGAAATTACAATCATCAATCCTGCACAGTTCCCTGATAAATCAAACGTATCAGAATATTTGGAGCCAGTTGTTTTGGGCACCATTATAACACCAGATGAATATACTGGAAAAATAATGATGCTTTGCCAGGTAAATGTAATACAATTTAATATAAAAGTAAATTTTCATCCTCTCAAGCAGTTTCAAAAGATTTCTCAGAATTTGTAATGCATTTTCTCAAAGATCTATATATCCATACATATACACATATATAGAGATACCTTTATATATATAAATATACATACACATACTCTAAAAATTATTTTGATTTCATATAAGAAAAAATAGAGCCAGAGTTTTGATCAACTTTGTAAGTTCACTAAATATTTTACCCCAAAGGAAAGAAATTTTACACTTATTTTTCCTGAGTAGATAAAATTATAATTTCTTTTATACTTTTTGAGTATTTGATACTGAATATAGTTTGGAATGTACTAGTAATACTTGATACACCATTAATTGGAACGTGTTTTCCATTTTGCTTTAGTTCTCACCGTATTATAATAAATGATTTGTTCCAAATACTGGATATAATGATAGTCCTCTAAAATACCTATTTGAAATACTCTGACCGATATTGGAAAGAACTTTTAAATGATGACTAATGGACTTGAATTTTAATTCTGTTATCATAAACTAGATTATAACTTCCGTTAGTCACTTAATTTTGCTGATCCTGTTTATCTGTAAAACAAGAAATTAAGAACTTTGACTTTATCTGTATTTACCTTTGACTCATTGTTAAATGAAATATTTCATAATTTGAAAAGATAAAATTGTTAAATACAAAGGATTAAGACCTTTGGTGTATACTGTAACTTAAACACGAAATCATTCTCCCTGTATTATAAATACTGCTTGCAGGTTTTTACTACACAATTAGGGAAATGTTCCTTCATTTTGTCTACTCTTTATTAACATTTGTAAGGTAATACTTAAGGTGGTAGTTGATATCTGACTATATTAATTTCAGATCATTATTTGAATAGGTGATCATTAAACACATTCTATTCTGTCCATTTTAGGCTCGAAGAGCACTTCAGAAGAATATGATGTTTATTGATCAAAATAGAGTTATGCTTAAATATCTCTTACCTTTGAATGAAATCGTGGTGGATTTTTATGATTCTTTGAAGTCCCTGTCTTCTGGATATGCTAGGTAAGTATTTAATGGGCAAGTCAGATACTGGAACCATTTTTTTGAAATATTGACCAGCAAGAGTATCTAATCTCTTCATTGTATTTTGCATAGTACTTAACATGTTATGCTTAGTGATGTTTGTTGAAGAGAGAAAGAATTTTTAGCAACGTTTTAGGCAGTGATATGGTTTTAGAGAGTATTACTATCACCTTGCAACCTTCATGGTTTAGAAATGAAACCTATTTGTAGTTCTAGGTACCAGCGTCTTTTAAAATTATGACAGTAAGAATACATATGTTCTTGTTTCTAATTGGAAAGACATGTAAGCATAATTGGAATTTTATTAGACTGTGTTTTATAAGTTAAAACTGTGTTCTGATTAGCATTGTAAGCTTTAACCATTTTATTAATAGCTGACACTAAATGCTTATATTTGCTAGGTTAGGCTCTGTTCTAAACACTTCGTTATGCACTGGGTCCTGTTTAAGTGCTTTACATGCATTAACTTAGGTCATCCTCAGAAAAGCCCTGTAAAGGTTCAGACCGAAGAACCATATCTGAAATCCCTAAGTCCCATTCATTAATGGCTGATTGTCAATGCCATAGCATTTATTTAACTGAAAATAGAAAACTAAAACACCCAGCTTATGAATTTGAGAATGACCCACTGGTATATAATATTATTTATAGCCAGCCAGCTGTGGGGAGGGAACATTGGGAAGAAAGTGACATTTGCCTTCAATTATCCATTTTCCTAGACTAGCTTTCCAATATCTCTTCCTTCCCCTTTAGAGAATCTTCCCCTGCCTCATCTCACAAATGTGCAGATGGTAAAGTTTGTTCCTTACTGTGATCATTTAGATCCATTCTGCTGAAATGTGTATGTAACATTTTGAAGGAAAGTAAAATCCTTTGGGGGAGGTACAAAAAAGGAAGGTATTTTGAAAAAAAAAAAATAATATTTTGGGAAGTATAATGTTTATCTATTGGTTGGACATTTTTCCTTGTTAGTTTTGATTATGAAGATGCAGGCTACCAAACCGCAGAACTTGTGAAAATGGATATTCTGCTGAATGGAAATATTGTAGAGGAGCTAATAACTATTGTACACAAGTAAGTGAATAGAAACTAATCATGGAATGTGAAAGTAACCACTTTTGACATATTTTTAATCAGTTATTAGTTGCTCTATTTTGCCAGCTATATTTTGAAAACTTAAAGGTAAGTAATTAAATTTTACTAATACTAGTTTTTTTTTCCATTCTTTATCCATGCTTCTTCTTCAGAATTATTAAAACATAAAAGGAGAATAGGTATGATAGTCAAAAAGAATAGTGCCATGGGAAGAAATATTTCCCTTACCAGGTATGATAAAAAAAGGAAAATGTTTTTCTTTAACTTTATGATCGGTTTAGAATTGAGAATAAAAAGTTTTTGATCTTCATAAAAATTTATAATAGAAGTGAAATGTACGCTAGATGCTCAGGAAATAGTAGATAGTGGATTGGTTAAAATAACTTATGGAACACTCATATAATTTGTTTTAAACCATTAAGACTATATTGTGGATTATTATTGAGTGACATAAAAGTGCTTATTAAATAAAATGGAACAATGAACTGTAGTCCAAACTGTAAAAAAACCCAATATATGTATGTAGAAAAATAACTAGAAGGAAATGTTTAACATAACCATTCTAAATTGTTTATCAGTGGTTTTGTGTGGGTGAGGGAAAGGCATCAAGAATGCTTTTTATTCTCTAATGTATATTTTTCTTTATTTTTTGTACTAGATCATGTTATGTTTGCAGCCAGGAAAATTGTTTCTTCAAAAAGTGATGTTTATGATAAATGAGATCTATTTGAACATCCTTAAGGAATCACCTTTGCATTGATTATGCATACGGTCTAGAAAGTTACTTAAAATTCTTATTTCGTGTCAGTAAATACTTGAATTTCCTCTGATTCAGAGACAAAGCACAGACTGTTGGCAAAACCATATGTGAGCGTCTGAAGGATTCTCTTCCTAGGCAGCTGTTTGAGATAGCAATTCAGGCTGCCATTGGAAGTAAAGTCATTGCGAGAGAAACGTGAGTTGAAATTCCTTTTTTTTCCTGGTTGATTTTAGAAATGATATACCTAGAAAATGAAATATTGAAAACTTTAACATTGGCCAAAGCCAGCAATTTTTCATTCATTGTGCCATCTGGTGTGAATGAATCAAAATTGTACCTATTTTTTTTGTCAGATCAGCAAAAAATGTATTTTTTGGTGTGCTGCAGAATTTAAGTAATTAGTGTATGTGTATGAGATGAAAAAGGTTGAAAATTACTAGTGTAAGCTTTATTACTACTCGTAGAAACATTAATTTGTGTCTTAATTACACTAATTTAAGTGATGATGGTTACTTTTAATTACTTATATAACACCTCTGGGTAATATTACTTACATTTATTAGTATAATGTATATGAGTTTGAGAAATTGCTTTATTTCTATTCATTTTATCGAATGACTGTTAATTTCCTAGGTAAGAAATTTCTGTAAAGTGTTTATGGTTTTATCTCTTCAAGTAGATGATAAACTAATAGGAACTAAAACTGAAAAGGTTTTGGAGACATTCTTCCTAAAGACAAAAACTAAGATGATTTTTACTTGAAACATTCCTCAGAGCTAGTCAAGGTGTAAATCAGAAAGGTGAGAGGAATGCTGATTTCGTGTTAAGCTTTTGCACTCTAGAACACAGACTTCACGCGTGACACAAGAGACACAGGAGACGGGAGTGTGAGTGAGAAGCCGGCCTTTCTCGTGTTACGGTGAACCTGCCGTAAGGTTCAGGGCGCCTACGGAGCTGCTCTGCTGGTGACGGAGAGTGCGGGGTGTCCTGGAGCAGTTCCTCTTCTTTCCTCGATGGTCTATCAGTTTTATAGAATCTTGGAATACATTCTATGCCCACATTTGCAATGAATTTAATTTTCTAACACCATTTTGCTTTAGAGGCCGTCGTTTTATGTTTGTGAGCACCCGGCCATGAGGCACAGGGCAGCTGATAAACCGGGAACCTCCTGGAAAGCGCAGCTTAGAATAGTTAGCAAACATTGAGTATGCTGGGGTAGACAATGAAGAAAACACAGATTTTTGTATCTTTTCAAATACATAAAAATGGAGCTATTTTCACATTTCTCATCCTCCAAAATTCTCAGCAACGTTATTGGAATAAAAGATTAGTTTATAAGTGCTTGGATGGATATATTAAAATTTAGTTTACCCTAAAGTGAGTTCATGAAACTTAATATTTTTTGTATCCCTAGTCACTCTTGCCCCACATTCAGTGGAGTTAGTCATGATATAATAACCATTTTTAATTAATATTTTTGGAAGTGGAAGTGGTTATACTTTGAGGTTGAGCCAGCATTGACCTGATAGAGTGCAGCCGAGGTCATACCGTGCTTGAATTTGGCCTCAGCATTACCCACAAGCTTGACCTTTTTTATTCTTAGTAAAATATATGTTGGTACTCACTCTGAATTCTTTTTCTCTTTTATCCCAAACACATAAAATATTAAGAGCTACCTAGTGATTTGCTTATGGCACTTTTACATAGGTCTGACACTACCATTTAAATCTTTAATAAAGGTGAGACCTTGAAAATAAAACATTTTTAAACAGTATAACGAAGTTATGCACTGATAACAAATTTTTCTCTTTTACAGTGTGAAAGCCTATAGGAAAAATGTTTTGGCAAAATGTGTAAGTATTTACCTGATAAATGATAGATCTACTTTGAGTTTAAAATTAAACATGTATAAATATATTGGTTTCCACTGTTCATTTTTATAATACCCTTTATTTCGTCTCCAAGTTTTCTTTTTAAATCAGTAAATTTCAGCTTGACTATAATAGCATATTCATTTTGATAATGTTCTTAAATATTTTTCATCTTATTTATAAAAATGTCCTTGTATGGGATGCTAAGTACAGGGTCCAGCAGAAGTAATGCCTGCTTGGGTGTGGTCGCTAGGGTAACAACATGGGTGTAATAATTTACAGTTTTAATTTGAACACTTCACCTAAAATGTCATGTCGTGTTTTTGAGTGTGACGTTACGTTACAGAATTACATGCTTATGATTTTGTAAAAGATTTTGTAATAAAAAGGCATTGTTTGTACCAGACTTTGTATTTTATAACAGTTATGATAGGTAACACATTTATTTTGATCTAATTTATAAGGAAAGATTTTGAAGACAATGGCTAAACAGAGGAAAGAACGTGGGATTGAAACCCAACTCTCTTGCATTGGTTTGCCAAGTTTGTTGTCTCATCTATTAAAAAAAAGTCCCCAGCTCAGTTTTTATGAGAATCAAATGATGCTGTTTCTAAATCCTTTGCATAGGGACGGCCACAATTACGCCTAAGCAGGTTCCTGTACGAGACTACAGCTATATAATCTAAAATTTGGAGTCTTGAATCAGCAAGGAGTTTGATAATTTTTCCTTGACATGCATAATGTGGTACTGCATTTCCTTGTGGATCTTCATCTCCACCCAAAATAAAGCCTTTATCATTCTTGAAGGCAGTAAAAATAGGATCCGCCAGGAAGGGGAATAGGGAGGTGTATTTGCAGATGTCTTCCTCATGATTCATGGGTAGTAATTGTAAAGTGGTTGTACTGATGTCATCTTGTAAGATTATTTCTCTTTGGAGTGATTTACACTTCCAATTTTTAAAATATTTTTCAGTATGGTGGTGATATTACCCGAAAAATGAAGCTTTTGAAGAGGCAAGCAGAAGGAAAGAAAAAACTGAGGAAAGTTGGCAATGTTGAAGTTCCAAAAGATGCTTTTATAAAAGTTCTGAAGGCACACTCTGATAAATAATTGGTGTGAAAATAAAAGGATTTTTTATGAATTAAAAATTATTTATCTCTTAGTTTTTCTTACAAATCTATATAATATGTTGATACAGAATGAACATTATAAAATGTGCTTGTTACTTTCAGCGTTTTCAGATGTAAATAACCTATTGGTTTTTCTTTCAAAGGCAGTAGTGAATGGATAAGTTTGTACTCTGAAGCTGTATTTCCAGGCTTCAGATTTCTGCTCCACCACTTACTAGCAAGGTAAATTATCTCTCTTAGTCTGTTTATTCCTTGGTAAAATCAGATTTTCCTATTGCTTACCTGTGTAAGTTGTTACATGAGATAATATAGTTAAAGTGCTCCGAAGAGTGCATGACACATAGTAAGTGCTCAGTGAACCTTAAGTATTCTGTACATGTGCAGTGCTTTCAATCTGGATACATTCTCTTTTAACCTCTAAGAAAGTTTCACTGGTAGTAATGATGACACAAAAGAGTATTTTTCAAATTTATAGCATAAGCTTAAGTTCTCTTCCTTGGCCATGCTCTCAAACAGATGATTTTCATGATTTAAAGTTGTATGCCTTCTAAGTGTATTCCCCAGAGGACCTTGTTTCTAAGTATTTGCAAACATTAAAATTGTAAACTAGGACCCGAATGTTAGAATGGCCCCCGTGTCTGGTGATAGCAGCTGTGCTGATCTCTGTGTGCCTTCCCTCCCTTCCGCTACGCAGCCGTCAAGGTGCAGGTGCCGTCACAGCCCCATTTCATGGGGGAAGAAACTCGGACTTTGTACTGTCCAACATCGGTTTCTGACAGAGCTGGGGTTCCAGCTGGCTTCCTTCTCCAAACCCCAATTCCTAGCTACCACGCTTTATTGCCTCTTGTGAAAGTACCTGAGTGGTTTCTCAGTCTCTCCTTCACAGCAGCTTAGCTCCTAACCTAAGGAGTGAGAGTGGCCAGAAAGCCATTTCCTGAGGAGCTGGAGTGCAGGGACCTAAACTGCCCTCCTCACATCCAGGGCAGCGACGCAGGAAGACTGTGCCAGCGAACACATTGGAAGCACAGTAATAACTGGTGAGCCGTGCACCCAAGCCGGTATCGTCAGCTTTTTCACTATTGTTTCTTAACCTTCTAAGGTAGTTAGGGTAGTTTTCTGTAACCAGTACTGTATCACCAGGTGTGCCTGGAAGATGATACTGACTGACTATCATTTAAAAGCCACTGATAACACTTAAGGCTATTACAACTTCATTATCTGGAATTAAAGTGGTATATATGTTTTTTACCCTAACAGTTTTATTTTTATTTAACTTTTAGCTTAT
Source organism: Desmodus rotundus (assembly GCF_022682495.2). Lineage (NCBI taxonomy): Eukaryota > Metazoa > Chordata > Mammalia > Chiroptera > Phyllostomidae > Desmodus > Desmodus rotundus. The sequence continues at coordinate 154,174,860 of NC_071390.1, read as the reverse complement.
TTGCTATTTAAGTATTTTAAGGAACTTAACTAAATACATTTCAATCACTAATGCAATTAAGCAGGTACATTAGTAATGCTTATTCTTCTAGATGGGCTTATAACATGCAAAACATTCAGAGAAAAAGGGAGTGTTTTTACTCTCAAGGAACAAGACTAAGAAATTTTAGGCAGAGTCATTGTCTCAACTTAAATCTCCTATTTACATGATGACAACAACCGAAGTTATTAAGTGTAGGCTCAACAGCCACTATTAATTGTCAGAATACCTCAGATGCATATATTCAGTTTCACGTCTGGAAATAAAATCTAGATAACTTGTATTGTTTATTATAAGCTTTATTGGAGTTAAAGATAGAAAACAATATCCTTTATTTGCAGTTTAATGATTCAAGTTCTTATGACAAAGTGAAATAGTTTACAATAATTACTTTTATATATACTTCATTATATTATCCTTTTAGAGATGTATGTAAGGAATAAAGGTAATCATTTATGAAGTTTAACAATAATCAGAAAATTTTCTTTAAAAGAACTTCTTTAAGTGTGTTGCTAGGTATAAAGCTCATAGTTGCCAAAATGCTTATATTAAAAGCATTAAATGTCATTAAATAAAAACAAGAGCATAGTTGTAAAAAGAGGTGCACAAAAATCATGCCTTTATTCATACTTTTCAGAAGGACGTACACGTATTTTTAGGCACTGTCATCTCTTCAAATTTCCTGTACCTACAACATATAGCAGGACTTCTGATGTCCAGATACTACTGCCGGAAAATGACTTAAGGCAACCACGTGCAGAAAGCTTGTGTAATGCACAGAGAAATACAAAGAGAGCATTTCAAAAGTACTGGTAAGGGTTTGCAATGATAGTGCATCTTCATGTGATTAAAAGTATTAAATCTAACAATGCCACTGGAGAAATATGAATGTACTGGATATAACAGACTCTTCACCTTTAAAATGACTTTTGAAATTTTTGAACAGGTAGATATTTCATTTCTTTGCTGTTTTACCGTGAATATGTGGTTTCTGTACTTTAACTGCTGATTAATTATGAGAGCCAACTACTCCTAAACCATAGTATAAAACGGACACATTGTAAATATGGAATGTTTAATATATAGATATTGGACGTCAAAAATGACAGTCTTCAAAAATTCTCCATGTTTTATCATATTGCATAGCTGCAAATCCATCTGCCATAAAAGTGCTCTGTTCTTTCAAGCAGGATCTGGCTCCGGTTTCCTTCAGTCGCCTCCTTTCATACTGTATAGTGGGTCCACGAGTTTATTGTGCACATGCATTAAACCTGGAAGGAAAAAAGCACAGTTCTATTGTATTTGAAATTTTGAACTGTATCTCATAAACTTCAGAAAACAAAAGCTATGTAAGAATGTAGGTTCCCACATGATATAAAATTGTTTATTTCAAAAATGTAAATAGAAATATTTCAGAATGTTTAGTTTTAAATACCTAGTAAATATTTATGAATCTGTAGTTCCAGAATGTGTACAGGTCCTTTGGGAATAACCAGGAGTAGGAACAGTTCCTGTCTTCAGAACTTTAGTAAGACAAAATAACATAGTTTAATATGGACTTAGGTCATACATTTTAATTACATCTGTAAGTGCTGAGTTTGATCCTCAATCATTTCCTCTACCAGACTCCAATGAAACACTCAGAACTCTCATTCCCCTAGGATGGGCTTGCAGGGCCTTTAGTCTCATGGAAAACATCCACGGAGATACTTGGTCCACACCAAATGACCCTTGAAATTTGGTCCTATCAAAAACACCCATGCTTAGAAACATCCCTGGGTTTAAATAGCCCAGAACATGTACACTTTTGGTTTACAGAACTAGTACATAAAAAATACTCTCAAGGATCTTTTTTTGGCATGGTCCAAGTGTCTTCATGGATGTCTCAGACAGAACCAAAAATAAAGGACCGTTTGGTATAGAGCAAGTGCCTCCACGGACTTCTTGGACAGGATCAAATGCCCACTGACACTGGGATAGCTTTAGTTCTCCAAAAATCATTGCATCCATCCGTCTGGCAAGTGACTTCCCATTGTTTGGGCATGTATATACAACAGAGATTGATTGCTAGCCACACGGAAGGAGGTTTACTAAAACAATACAGAAGAGAACCTACAATAACTACTGATTTCCATGTAGACTTAAATTTCTTTCTGTAATTGGTATGCTTGAAAATTGTTCTTATTAAAGGTTCTTGGGAAATATATTCTAGTTACTAATGTCTTAATACATACATACTATATTTCTTTGAGGGAAACAAAAAGATTGTCCCAATTAATGAACTAAAGATTTTCTATTTTGAGAGTTAAAGAAATGAGTTAAATTTTTCAGAGTGTCAAGAACAAAGAGGCTGGGGAAATGGACTCATAATGTAATTTTCTCAGGAAATGGGATTGTTGGATTGGGAGACAGCACATTGGTTAGTAAGCATTGCATTATAGGTAATCCTTGTCAGGAAAGCTGTGGAAGTACTCTAAAATCTAAACTGTGACGGGGACCTGCAAGAAATAAGCAAAGATAGGAACATGCGAAGAACACTTAAGTGTTCAAGTAGTGGAGAAAAAACAGAAGCTAAGAGTCTTAAAAGAGGGAAAAGAGAAAACACATTAGATCTGAAGATGAGAGAGCGCTATTCGCTCAACAGGTTACTGCACTGTCTAACTAACCAGCACCTTAAATTTAACAAGGTCCAGACCTGTCTGTTCCCTTCCAAACCACTTTGAAAATCTCATTACCCTTCAATGAGTCAAAGTCAGACAAGTACAATCCACTGTTAATTTCTCTCCTCTCTTTTATAATTCAGCAGCAAGACCAGTTGGGCACTACAGATGCTCCTAGACTTAAATGGGGTTAGCTGTCAACAAACTCACAAGTTGACTGTGTAAGTTGAAAATGTGCTTCATACTGCATTGCAGAGTGTGGGCTGTTCACCCTCATGCCCACATGACTGACTGGCTGCCCACATCACAAGAGTATTTTACTGCACATGGGTAGCCCAGGACAAGACTGAAATTCAGTGTTCAGCTTCTACTGGGTGTTTCACTCTTGTGCCCTTACAAAGCTGAAGGGAGGGACTGTCTGTACTTTCAGAATATATCCCCATTGGCCGCAGTTCTTCATCTCCCCACTACCACCATTGTTGAAGCCACTCTTCAAATCGAACTAATTACTTCCAATTCCCTACTTTCATTCATTTCCTCCATCCCATAGTAATTTTTCTGCACAGCAAGCAACCTAGTCTTTTTATTTTTTAATGTTTTTTTTTTATTAAATACTTCTGAATTTGATTGTTCAAGTACAGTTTTCTGCCTCCCCCCCCCCCTCAACCCCTCCACCACCCCAGCCACCTAGTCTTTTTAAAACAGAAACTGGATTGTACCATTTCCGATTAAAATTCTCCAATTGTTCTGGTCACTTAGAAAATAATTGAGGTTTTATTCTGTTGTCTTGTTTATCCTTCTGATCTCATGTCCTCTCACTTTCCCACCTTTATGCTGAACCCAACCCTAGGTTTGCTGCTGTTACCCCAGAAAAGCGAGGCTTAGTTCCAGTGCAGGATCGTTACAGTTGCTGTTCGATTCAGCCTGGAGTGCTCTCCTCCCTGAGCAACACATGGCTCTCTCCTTTCTATGTATTAGGTCTCAGCCCACACATCACCTTAAAATATTAATGCCACTTTACACTCTTAAAAGCAGTTTTCATTCTTAGACAGTATTTTCTACCATGTTTCCAACTAGAAACTAAGGTCCAGGACCTTATATTCACTGCTTTAAGTCCAGGGTTTATAAAGGTCACTGCACATAGTAGCTCAATAAACATTTATTTTAAACAGTGTAAAGGTTTAGTGAGATGGTGATATCTACTAGTTTTTTCAAATTTAAAAATCAATCTAGAACATAATGCTAAAAAGAAGACAGTAGAAACAGACTGGGGACAGAGATTCTGTAGTTCATGGTCCTGAAGTTAGGACAGGGAAGGTCAAGGGCACTGACGGAATGGCTAGACCTTAAGGAAAGCATGGCTAAGCATCAGGGTAAATGTACAGTCTTGGAGGTAGGACTGTGGAAGGACGCATGTTAAGCCTTCCATGCGGCTGGAAGGGAAAAAGGGTCAAAAGGTTAAAGCGAGTAATGGGAAATGTTTAAAAACCGCAAAACTTGGAGGAACAACTAACCCAGGAAATAAAAGGATTTTGTTCAAATTCTAAACTAAGCACAAAAGGCATTTCGTTAGTTCAGCCTCTGCCTCAGATATATGGCAGTCATTTACCTATCTGGACTTACTTATAAAATGACCAGTCTCAGCTCAAAACTTCAAAACATGTTTGGTTTATATATGTCTTAAATAGTATAGTATCTAATACTTGACTGTTTCCATAGTGACAGTTCTTACAACGTTCTACAACTCTGACCCCAAATGCTTACTAGTGCTTTGAAGACAAAAAGCCTGTGATAAGAATCCATGAATATGTGGACAAACCAATGACTATTTCATTCATTAGACTGTTTTTATGCAAAGGTATCCCTGAGGCTGCATTTAAAATCACTGACTTCTCAATATGTAAAACTTCTTTGCAGGGTTAATAAAACCTCCTTCCCATATCCTTTTGGTGCTATAAAGGCTGCTCCAGTTAATTTTATACCCTTATAGGGAAGAAATTAGCTCTTGGATGTTCAAGGGTAAGAGTTCTTAGGGAAGCCAGAACAGACTTAATCCACAAGCATTCTTTCAGCGAATGTTCTTTGTGTTCTTGGAGGCTAGTTTTAAACTAAACTAGCCATTTAACCCATGGCCTACATTCTAATACTGGGATTTTCAAGGATAAAAAGAAAAAAAAGCTAGGGTAACATCATTGTTTAAAAAAAGTTAAACACTCCATATCTAAAAATAACATGTTAAACTTAGAATGCAGGAAAAAGTGGTCAGTGCTGAACCACCTCTGGTGACAGAAGCCATCCACCTGACAGAAATCAAGCACAGCATCAGGCAACCTGGAACCCCGGGATGCAGCAGAGCTAGGAAAGGTTCAGGCAGCACTCAGTTCCCCCGCATTAATCTACAAGTAATATGCATGATGTGTGTGCACGCGTGAGCACATATACGTGCATTTTTCTGAGGACAGGCTCTTTTCACCGGATTTTCAAAGTGGTCCCCGTCCTCAGAAAGGTGAAGAATCACTAACAAGTCAACCCGTTTGCCTTTTTGCTCTTAACCTATACATTCCCTTTTAATCTAGCCCATTTTATCAACACAAATTGATGTTCTCTGTTCTATTAACAGTAGCTTTTTCTGCTACTCTATTAGCTCATCCTTACATCATATACCTTTCTTCCAGGGCTCTCAATACCAGCAGGTCAACTAGAGTTTTCTTCAATGACTATTTAACTATAATTCTCCCCTTAATTCAATATCTTTTGGACTTCATTGTGTGACTTACATAATAAAGCACTTAAACTGGTAGGTTTCCTAGTCCTGTGGTCTAATCCACCCACCCACACATCGATCCAGCACCTCCAGTGTACCAGGCACACTTGCAGATGCTGAAACAATGTAGTAAACAAAATGAAGTCCTTACCTTTGAGAAGCTTTCGTTTTAATGCAACATATTACATTTTATTTTCTCAAATCAGTTAATGAGCCAACTTTGTAGAAGAATGTCAACCACTTTCAGGCAAGGGTAATTCTTACACATTTGATTTACCCTATGTTAGACAATGTACTTGAAAATACTTTCAACCATGTTTCTTGGCTGCTGTCACTAATTGGAAAACATTATTTACATTTTCCAAAAATATACATCAAAGGGTAATGTTTTATAGTGCAAAGGAAATACCTGCTAATGAAAAGGATTTACCAGATGATATCTCCAGACAGAACCAATTTTACTTAAAACAGTATTTAACTGAAATGTTTAACCCATTTCTACAACCAGTATACACAGAGCGTAGAAAGGAGACTGGCGAGAACCAAGAGGAGAAGGCACGACAAGGACGGGTAATTTCAACCATGTGGTGCAGAAAATGTTTTGTCTTCTAGAGGGTCAGCTTTTAAGGATCATTCTTGATACAATTCATCTATCATTTCTTACAGCTTTGATCATGGAAAAGAATATATTAATGCTTTGAAATACAAAACATCAGTATAAACATTAAAAATTTAACTCCTTTATGATGTTTTCTTTTTTTTTAAAACTATACATTGGCTCTTTTATACATAAGATAAGGCTGCTTCCCAACTAGAAATTTTGAAAATTTTATTACTTGATATTTGGAAAATAAGTCAAGAATTTACTATGACTTAAGGTAAAAATTGGTAACTTTCTGCACAAGAATTTGATAAAATAAATAACTGCTACTTAACTAATAAATAAGTAAAATTCTTGTAATGAGTATTGAAAAATGCAGAGACTTGCTGACATGTTGCCAGAGGAAGAAAAGTTAAGTACTGTAGACTTTAAATGTCAACTTTACGGTTTGGGCTCACTGTACACTCATTTAACCACCCTCAGGACGCTGCGGCAGGGCCTACAAAGGGTGCAACAGCCGTGAAAACAACAACAAAAATGTTCATCTTAAAAATATATAATGCACATAAAATATAAGTTTTATTTTAAAAAGCAAAAACAAGTATTAAACTATGTTCTCCTGTGATATACTTTTATCTTTCAAAAGGTGTACGTTAAAATAAACTTCCATTTACTGGTGATTTTGTTTAAATGTAGTTAACCTAGATGATCTTCAGAAGCTAAATAAGCAAAAGCCTTTAAATTCCTGTTGTACTTTTTAGGGATGGCAGAAGAGAGGGTAGTGATAGGAATGGAATTTGAATTACAGACGATAATTGTAGGATTCATATCCTACAGTAAATAGGTGATAGAGTAACCCAAATAAGGTACGACAAATATAAAAACTATATTAATAATATATTTTTATATTTATAATATTATAAATGTATTTTATAGCAATTATTCTACCTATATCAAAATACTTTATTGTAAGATGAGGTTTACATGAGCCCCAGAACAATATCTTAATTCCATTTTTCTCCACATTAAGAGAGGCACCCCAACAGGCGCTAATATCCTGAACCTCTTCGGAAATACACAGGGCTCCAGGGGAAACGTACAGTGCCGTCACAAAAGCAATGCGGCAATTCTCCCGTGAACAGCTAGCTGTACACTTCAAAGTGTTTCAGGAAAGCTAGAAACTGGGTAGGTGAACTGAAAGAATAAATACATACAATCATCTACCTCCCTTCTGTTTTACATTTTCTTTAACATATGCCGGTGCCTTTTTGGAAGCAATATAATTTGCATCATACGATATCTAGAGTTTACTGTCTATAAGGCATTGTAATATTGTAACGGTGGACAAATCCCAGACTTGATAAGACTGATATCACCCAGTGCACCCACACATAAGCTGTGTGACTCTGGGTACACAGTTTAATGACTACTCATTTCATAAAAATACTTTGGACGAATATTGTTTAACACAGGAAAACTATTACATAAGTGCAAATACAAGACTATATACACGATTAAGATTCCCTTTTACAAAACAGACTACGTTAACTCTTTGCCAAACGTGCACTTGTGTGTCGCCTTCAGAGTTCTGCCGTACTCACACGTTCACATGAACTACGAGTTACTAGTATCCTTTAAATGGACTTACAGTTTTTAAGGTTTGTACTACATTTCATGAAGTACTGAAACTTTCAGACATACCATTATTTTATGTACCACTAAGAAAAAGTGCTACCAAATAAACTAGGATAGGCCACCAATTTTAAAAACATTCCAATTTTAAACAAGATAAAAGTGAAAGAAAATGGTGGGGGGGGGAAATGGAGACAACTGTGCTTGAACAACAATAAAAAAAATGTGAAAAAAAAGTGAAAGAAAAAGTGTCTAAGAGGCAATAAAATATGGTAACTTCTTTAACCTTTATAGACACGAAATACAGGTTTGATTGGTTCAGTATAATTTTATTAATACATGTTAAGTAAATACCTAGTTACTGGAGTAAAAATTAAAAATTTATATTCACATGCTACATACTTTCTGGATTAGCTACCTACATGTATGACCAATTACATAATATTTTTATGTCAGCTATATAAATACAGGTGATTATAAAGAATACCTATTTATACAGCTTGTTTAGGTGTGTGTATTTATATATGGAATTGACTCAAGCAGGAAATGGTTTCTAACCTGAGTGTACTCAAAATTCTCCTTGAAAATATCCTAAATTACCCGTTACATCGAGCAGAGGTGGTTTTATATATATAACCCGGTATGGTGAGGCTTGAGAATTACTGAAATGGAAGCAAGAAGAAAATACACATGCAGAGGTCTGTGCAAACTCCTGCTTCCGTGTAGAGATTATGCCACACAGTCTGACACTTAACAGTTTAACTTTAATATGTGCAAATAATTTGTTTGAAATTGTGGAGATTAAATGGGATAGAGGGCAACCCATCTTATCCACTGATGAGATTCTAAGCATAACCCAGAAGAGAGGTGGGACAATATAAAATCAGAAAGGATATATATACCTGTACACACATTTCCTTTGGGTTACTTAATCTTGTACGTTCAATATGAAATTAAAAATTGTATTAAATTTTGGATTTCAGGAAAAATCTTATCTTCTGAAAATATAGATTGAAGAGATTCTCTTCATGAAGATAAACAGGAAATTATCTGAAAGCTCTTATATGAGGTGAGATATTCCTTGAATACCGTTTCTACCCTTGAAGTAACTGGCCAGTACGTCAGCACACTGCCAGTTTTTAATAGGCCACAGTGTAGGATGTACCTCTACAAGCATATTCAGTTTTAACTGTCATCTATAAGGGAACATTCTCCCATTCTGCTTTTGAAATTTCAATGCTCACCTTTAAAGTATTTCACAGTTTTAACTCTTAATTCTAAGGTAGCATCCTCATCACACACAAAAATAGTTCGGGGGTGCTGCTGGAAAGCTGAAACAGTCCACATGTGGTTGACCCCTTCTTCTATTGCTTTGTAGAGAGCAAATGCCTTGTGTGCGCCTGTTATGAGGATCATTACCTGGAACATCGTAAACAGTACTTGTTAATTCTTAAAACATTCTAAGTGAGGGAGAACCTCTATTTGTTTTAAAACAATGACTTTAGCACCAATATTCTTCTGAAGGTAAAATAAAAATAAAGAGCTCCGTATTTCTTCAAAGGGCAAAGTATTTACTTCTGTTCTCGAAAGTAATAGGCAAATAAAAACCTGTGCACATTAAGCCCTACAACTGAAGATAAGAAAATCCTTAAGTATGATGACCTACTTGTTTCAAAAGAAAGCTATAAAAATATCAAGGCACTAAGCCCTTGGGAAAATGATAAAGCCTTTGAATAGCTCTGCCAAAATGGTTTTCTTTATAATGATGCCGGGAATGAATACTGTGACATAAATGGCTTCATATAATTTTGTTGGAAAAAATTGACCAAAAGAAAATCAATATTTGAGTAATTCTCTGTTCATTTTAAGAATCAGCATAAGAGCTGCTTATAATTTAAATCTTGTTAAATTTAAAGAAATATTTGTATAACTTTCAGTTTCATATTTGAGAAATAAGATTGTTCTAAATCTGTTTTTCACTTATTTACAAAATAACTTTTGGTCTTTGAAAGGTTTTTCATATATTGATAAATTTCAGATGAAAAACTCCTACATTGTGAACGACAGTTCTGTTTGTTAGTTCAAATCGAGATATATTTACGTCATGATGAGTTACACGTTAATCATTCCCTTGTCTGTAATCTTTCCTCTGAAACTGCCCATCGGCCGCCAGAAAGGAAAGGAGTTTAGGGTTTCCCTATAATTTAACCACTTATAACCATGAGTTGACTGTCTTGCTATTTTTCAGGGAAGGAAAGGATAGCCCAATTAAAAATTTAAAAATTAGACAGGGTATACTGTTCAGAGATCTTGCCTTTTTTAAATGTACTAAATTTGGAACAGATCCAGTCCTGGAGGAGTTGGTTTCCTGCTGGAAACCAACATCCCCATGTAGTCAGGAAGTACATTACACTAACTTACCCTGAGCCTCCAAAAGTAGGTTAGTCTTATCTAGCATTGCAGTTTTGCAATGTACACTTCTTTATAAGAATATTTCATTTAAAAACAGATAAATATAATCAGGGAGATTTCAGGACCTCAAATTATAAAGCAGGCGAAGGCAAGTGAAGGAGTACCCCAAAAGAGGTAGTGCCTAATTCTCAGTTTATAGCTCAAAAGACTTAATTTAGCTGAATTCTAAACATGGCAATAAGAAAAAGAAGTTACTGAAAGCTTGACAATTTAAAATGTGAATAGGATGCAACGAAAACATAACTTATTAGGCACCATAATTCCTCTAATATCTATTAATATCAAAGGAAAAATGTTAATTCTTACTTCTCTAGCATCCATCACTGTCCCCACACCAACTGTTAGAGCCATAGTTGGCACTTTTGATAAATCTCCATCAAAATATTTAGCATTTGCCAAAATGGTGTCCATCGCTAGAGTCTTTAATCTTGTTCTTGACACTAAACTGGATCCTGGCTCATTGAAAGCGATATGACCATCTGGACCAATTCCTTTCAAAAGAAATACACACACACAAACGTAGATAAGTACAGAAGGCTTTCAAAGTTCAACATGTCTTTAGGAACAAAGAAACAGTTATAATCATGCTTACCTTGTTTAGTTGATAGCTGAATTTCCAAGGCTGCATTAACATATCTGTTCCTGTACGTATCTGATTCAACAAGTACTTCAGTGTTTTTAATGCTTAGCAATGAGCTGGCATGAGTCCATTGGCAGTAAAATTAAGTATGTCCTTATATTAGAATAATACCTTACATTTACAAAGCATTTTCACCTGCATCATCTCAACAGCAGATATATTTAACAACCTCATGAGATACGTGAGGCTTATCTATTTCCCTCATTGCCCCCAACTTTTTGTCAACTCAAAAGGAAAGACTGCTGCTCAAGGATAATATACGACTTGTTAAAGTCGACAATGTAGTAACTGCTGAAACAACTGAAATCTAAATTTTCTGATGCCGACCCAGTGGTCTTTTTTTTTTTTTTACTCACACTTTAACTTGCTCGGTTCTAGTCTAAATGGGACAATTAACAACTCCTCCTCCTCCCTGTAGTACAGTTTCATCACTTATAAAAATGTTAGACTGGACGAGATGTTTCCTGGGGCAGCAGTCTTCAAGCTTTTTGTTACTGTAACCTCTGGTAAGGAACACGTCTGAGGCTTCAATCTGGTACGTGCACACAGCCATACACACATAAATATCATTAAACCAAGGGGCATACAAGCTACTCTGGATTACGTTCATTTGAACGTAGTTTGGATCACATTCAAAACATACAAAAAGGAAAGACTGCATGTGACTGACTACACTGATTTCATGACTTAATAGTGGGTGACATACACAATTTGAAAACACTGCTTCAAGATCTACTGTTAGCTCTAATATTCTAGGATCGCGTCTAAAATGTAGGTAAAAACATGACATTCCTTATTTGAAGGATACTGCAGGTATACCTTTTTATAAAATGAACACTCTGTCTACAGCATAATAAATCAAGTTTCATTTACATGTACCCCACTAGCTAGTCGGATTTCTGGCAATCTCAATAGAGAAATACACCCACCAGACCTCTGAGTCAAAAATCCGGTTACATTTATAATTTGCATATTTACTTTAATGATACTGTATTTTACTGACTCTTAACACCCAGTTCTGATGAATTATTCCCAGGTAACAAGGTAAAACATGACAAAGAGTATCCTGGTTTTGAAGGAAGAAAAAAGAAATGAAAACCGTAGGAAGCAGATGTACTACTTACTACCAAACTACAATAATCCAGGACTTTTTAATGTGGAGACATAAAGCCAGACCTACATGTGGTTAATACATAAGGATTGTTTCCACTATTAAGTATGTATCTGCTTATAAAAACAGATTTTAAATTATAGATATGCATCTTTCTAGATTTGTAAAACTAGTTTGTTTCACCTCTTAAGTATACTTCTGCCCCAATATTTATATTTCTCCACGTGTTTTTGGTTAATAAAGAAGAAAGCATGGAGCCAGGAAAATAAAAGTCCTGGGGAAACAGGAAGTGCCCCCGGGTCAACACCAGCGGTCTCCCCAGGCACTTGGGTCATCTGAAAGTGCGCAGCAAAACTGAAATTATCAGCGACAGTTCTCAGTGGAGAAGGGTCCATGTATTCCTTTAATAATGATCCGAAGTTGAGCTTTTGACATAAAATTACATTTTTTAATATGTTCATAGTGTTTTACAAGGCTTTATAAGACTTTCTTAAAAATAATCACGAAATCTAAAACCATGGCTAATTCTTATTCGGTCTTTAAGTCAAAACTAGGGTATCAGAACCTTTATGAAACACCTCTAAAACCTCAGAGACTGGATTATACAGGGTGGGACAAAAGCAGATTTACAGTTGTTGGTATGGAAAATAATACAATAATAAGTAATAACGCAAGAGTAATCTGTTTTACATTCTCACAACTGTAAACCTACTTTTTCCCTACCCTGTATGTTTTTCTTGTGTCCCTTACAGTTTGTGGGGTACACTGTGACCCCACAGTATACTCATGACAGTAAAAACTTTATCGTCTTCATCACTGTATCCTTACCATTTAAATCAACACACGACACACAGGAGGTCCTCACTAAATAACCGCTGAGTAAATGAATGGATGGTTGCTCTCCCTGAATGTGCTCCTAGTTTCTCCCTGCTTCTTCTGCGTTGCTCTGCTCCCCTCAAAACAGGGGCTAGAGCAGTCAGAACACCTGCATGTCTCTCAGGCAGAATGACTGTGGTCTAAGGATGAGCAGTTGTCCCCACCTGAAATAATTAGAATTTCTTTCTGGAGATTCTGAAACTTGATGAGGGTTACAGAAAGAAAAAAGGCATCTATTGCTGAGGCGGCTGATGACAGCAATGCAGGGAAGGGTGAATGACTCGTCCCTGCTTTGGCGATCTGAGGCTCCCTGGTTCTTGTTCTCCCCAAAACTTGGTTTTATTCAACCCTTCTAACCCAACAATCATTCCAATTAATTCAATTTTGATCCCATTAGTTGTTTATGGTTACTTGCAAAGCGAAGTATCTAATCATGTATCCAAAGGAAAGTGTTAAAGTTTTCCTCACTGTCTTCTTTTATTTTCTCTTTTTAAAAACAAACTATCTTAAAATAAAGGTAACAATGCCTTTAGAGTGTTATTTATAAAATTCCCTGTCTGTGTACTTTATCCCTGCAGTGGGTCTGGGAGAGCATGATACCCCTTCCTCTCAACACTTCCCTCATGGAGGAAGAATGAGAACCACTGGGAGTGCCCTTCCTCCTTTCCCTCTCCTCCTTAAGGAAGGGGGCTCCTGCTGCATTCCCCAGGAGTGAGCACTGTGCCTTAAAAGTCTTAAACTCCCCATGTTGGCCTCAAGCAAAACCTGCAATCTCTAATCCAACTTTACCTTTAATAAAGCTGATATTTTGATCCCATTTGGCTCAGTTCTTAGTGTTTTTATTAACCAAACCCTGGAACAAAAGAAGGGTAACTGGTAAGACCCATATACCAAGCCTCATCTTGAAAATCCAATGATGAGAAACCTAGATCAATAAAGGCAAAGAATCAAATGAGATTCTTTCATAAGTACACATTCAATAATAGGGTACCAAACAGGAAACAGTTCAAAGAAAATGAAATAAACTAACCATTCATTCCATATACGCTGAGTAATTAAGTCCTTTGAATGGTAAACATGAACTGTTGGACCCTAGACCATCACAAGACTACAGTGAAGATGCTAATAGAAGAGGCAAGGAAATCCTCTTAAGGTTTTTTTTTTTTTCCTGGGGGCCAAAAACTACAGAAAGCTTAAGACAAAAATTGGTTAAAAAACAAGGTAATGTTCTTTTTAGTAGTAGAAGTGAATAATAAATATAATTTATGCACTACTTATTCAACGGGAGAAGTAAGGTGACTTACAGTGAGAAAACGCACTAAAAAACGTTAGCTAAGAGGAAATGAGAAGGGACGTAAAGCTATGAGGAAAGAAGAAAGCTCTACTAGAAATCTTTGATAAGGGAGATTAGATTCAGCCTTAAATATTATGTTAATCACAGATGCCTTCTGGCAAGCAGGCAAAAGGACAAACTGGAGTTAGAGTTATCGATTTTTTTCCCAGTAAGTTCTACTGCCTGACATGGAGTTCCTAAGGGATTTGCCACACGGATCCTTCTGTAAAGTCAATAAATTAATAGAAAAAAAAAAGTGTTCTTCATTGTAAAAAAAAATTTTTTTTCTTGCAGCCATGTTAATAATGAAAATCTTAGTATAATCCTTTTTGTATAACAGTAAATAAGAACATACTTTGTGATATAACTAAAATAAATAGTTTAGGTATATTATATAACAGTAATTCTACTAGATTTTGGTAGAGTTTAGAAAATCTAAAGAACACAGGGGTAGTGCACTCCCTAACATTCTCAAGTACCTATTTCCTCAGCCTTGATATTTGCAAGTGCAAACAGTAATTACCTCAGAATTGAGCCAGACAGACAAAAGTGAAGTACAAATGTTTTCCAGGAATCCTCAGGTAATATTAGCAAATTTTATTTAAAATGCAGATAACTTTTCTATTTTGAAAAGCAAAATAGTCTAAGTTCCATTCTTGGTCAAATAAAAATCATTGCATCCATACGAGAAAGTAACTGACAGTGGTTTTGCTAGGCAGAGATAAAATTTCCCTTACAGAGAATTTCAGTCTTGCCAGATACCTTTATAGGTAGGTTATTCAGTTTAAAAGCAGGAAATTTAGTGAATTAAGGAACAATTATTTCAGCATCTACAGTTCAGAGAGAAAAGACTGAACTAACACTTAATAGAATACCAACTGCAGACCAACCACTGTGTAAGGCGTTTTATAGGTTTTAACACAGTTAATGCTCACACATTTTGGAATGGTTAACATTAATCCTGCTTCACAAATGACTTAATTACACTGAACCTCAATTAACTTCCCAAGGTTGCACAGATAACAATTGGCCAAAACAGGATGAAAATTTATGTTTGACTGGAAAATCCAATTTTCCCCAAGGGCAACCAACTGACTCAACCATCATACTTGGCCACCTCAACCATAAATTAACCTCATACAGTTCTAGTGAAGAGCTAATTCATGTAATTTTCAGCAGTCTTCTAATAAGTTAATTATAAGATACACCCAATGAACTTAATGTTAATTTTGAGCTTTAGTATGTTTAGTTGAATACCAAAGGATCTGCCAAAAAATTATTTTAGTTTCCATGTAGTCGATGTTATTCTGATGTTATGATACTATTTTGTTGGTAACAAATTAGCCATCTCAAATGCTTCATACTGAGGACAGAAAACTATGTTGTTATTACAAAGGAAGAAACTCTTCGCCTATTTTCAATGATGGTTCTGAACACACAAACATCTCCACACATAAGTTTCGAGTGGAATTTAGTCTGTTCAGCATTTAATCACTTTGGGAGATTATGAAGATAATCATACTGCTTAATCATATTAACTAAAGGCTGCTAGTAATAAAATCTTACGTCATTCTTACCTGATTTTCTTAGTGAGATAGAGTAAATTAAGTGACTAGTAGAAAAATGCTAAAATCCACGTGTTCCACATGTGATTTTTAGAAATTTAACCCTCTAATGTGACAAGAAGCTGGGTGATGTTAAAAAAAATAGGATAAGGATATCGTTTAGGAAAAGAAACAGGAATTGGGATCTGTTTCTCAAGTGTAAGATTATTTTTTGATGAAAATAAGGTAAAATAGAAATCAGTAGCTGAGTAAACGTGTATTACAGAAGTCACAGGTGTTCTTCACACTATGCAATGGTGAGGTTTGGTTTTTGTTCGCAGCACCTTAACCAAGTATTAACAAATGACTAACGACAAAATGTCGCACATACCTCCGACAAAGAGATCAATTCCTCCAGCTTCTTTTATTTTCTTCTCAAATGCGTCGCATTCTGCTTGTAAGTCTGCAGCGTTTCCATCAAGGATATGAGCATTATTAGGGTCTATATCAACATGCTTAAAAAAGTTATTCCACATGTAAGAATGGTAGCTTTCTGGATGATTTCTGGGAAGTCCTAAATGTAAAGTCAGTAAATGTAAATGTAAGTATTTTCAGAAATAAATCTAAAATGTACTTTTCTGATTAAGCTTTAAATGCCATTTAAAATACGTAACCTTTCCATACCACGTTCAACCCAAAAGCATTTTTATGTGGAATATATGCCAGGCATTATTTTAACCACTGTACATGTATGCTAACTCAATTAATTTGTACATCTATAAAAATATTATCACCGTTCCCATTTTACAGGTGAACAATAGAAGCACAGAAAAGGTAAACAGCTTTCTTCAAGTTACATGACTCATAGAGGGGCTGGAACTCAAACACTGAAGTCTAGTTCATGTGCGTAGAGTCACTAGATTCCATTTGTCAAACATGCAAAATTTTAACCAATGGAACTGATTTATGTGTCAAACTCAATGTAAATTAATTAACCACACAACTAAAACGATGGTCCATGTTCCTCCTGTATTCTCCCTACGTGCCTACAAAATATATTGAATCATAAGAATTCTTGGCTATCACTCAGGCTACCACTAAACACGTTTTATTATATTTAAATGTTAGCACAGTTTGTATGCATCATAGATCTTTCTAGTTAAGCAAGTTAACAATCAATAAATTATAAAAACTTTAAAGCTACAAATATAATAGCATTAAACTTACAAAATCTTTATTTTACTAATTACTTTTATATTTATTACTTTTATATATATTAATTCCCCACAAGACTGGTTTTAATTTTGCCTTCAGGAAAAATTTTTTAAGAAATATGAACAGATTAGGTCAAAGTTACAAGATTGGTAAATTGCAGAGCCCAAGATGAATAGAGACCTTCTGATTCTTAGTCCCATATTCCTTCTATTATAATGTGCTATTATTGCAAAAATACAGATATTTTTATAAGAAATCACCAACCTCATCACAGGCTATATATTATACTCTAGAAATATATTAATATTATATTCAAAACATAATTGCAAATTACATTAAATATTCTCAAAATATATTCACTTTACTTAAAAATAATACACATAACATATCCAAATAATATATTTAAAAAATATAGCTTACCTACATACTCATCCATGTTAAAGGTCTTCACATATTTAAAAGAAAGATC
This sequence comes from Desmodus rotundus, assembly GCF_022682495.2. Classification (NCBI taxonomy): domain Eukaryota; kingdom Metazoa; phylum Chordata; class Mammalia; order Chiroptera; family Phyllostomidae; genus Desmodus; species Desmodus rotundus. The sequence continues at coordinate 154,157,504 of NC_071390.1, read as the reverse complement.
TCCATTTTTGTGATATTCTATTAGTTTTTTATAACATCCTAATGGTGTACTACCTAAAACAGATACAAATTACATTTTCTAACATAATAAAAATTTTTTACATTAACTTTATTCTATATCTCTACTATAATAGGCAAACAATTCTTAGTATTTAAATATGTACTAATTAACATATATGATTAATTCGTCTCTTTTGAAGATACACTGACATTTTTAAACTAGAATTTGCTGATAAAGTTGAAAATCTGTCAATAGAACTTGCAGTTTAGAAAATTATTCTTGAGTTGCTAGGTATTTGGAATTAGTGTGTATATTCCAAGATTAGAAACTTTTAGCACATTTGAATTTTTAAAAAATCTACCTTTCGAGAAAAAAATGTAGAGGATTTGTAGCCTAAAGGATATATAAATGGATCAAGTGTTGACCATGTATTGAAATCAAAAGGAAAACCAAAGCTAACATTAAACATTGTCCCCACTTTCAAAACTGACTCTGAAACTGGCAAGGATTGCATAAGGAAACTTAGCCTTTAAGTTTCTAACTGGACTTCCCGTCCCTCAGGTGTTATGTGTTACCTTCAGCAATGCATCAGCAGAATGCATTATGTAAAGTGACTCCCAGGAAATGGGATCTTGACTTCGGGTACTTCGCCTGAGTTCCTGCTTTTATGGTTGTATAAATGTAATTCTTTATATAGTTTATAAAATTAAAAGGATTTTTAAAAATCCTTTATGATATGGTACAATAAAGATAAATCAATTTAGCCACTGGAGAATGGCCTCCCTTTATTTTCTGAATGCACTGTACTTTTTCATTTAGCTACAAGCTGGTAGGTGAGATCGGCTGCATTCTTACAGCAAGTGTCCCGGTCTTCCCATTCCTGGCTGCAGTGTTGATTCCTGGACCATCCATCATCGCAAAACCAAGCACCCACACACCGAATTCCTACTGAAGTGGCAGGCAGAAGTATGATAGAACTAAACAGTCTCCGGCAAAAGATAAAGTGTGTATGTTTATACACACACACATATATATATATATATATATGCATGTGCGTATATGTATATATGTACATATATACACATATATGAAACAAATTCTAGAGTAGTAAAAGGACTGCCTCTCATTTGAGAAGGCAATAATAGAAGTGGCTGTAAATAATAAATATCATATGGACAGGTTTAGAGAACAAAAGTAATAGATTTTCTTAAAGTTAGGCATATGTATTGCTTTAAAATGCAATTAATAATTTTAATAATTTAAAATTTATGTTGCCAAATTTACCATTCCTTCTCAAAAAACACAGCCCATTAATATGAAAAATGGCTAAAAGATGGATAAATATGCTTTTCCTCCTTTCCTCTAAAAGCATAAGTATTCTGGGTCTGTCTTTCTATAACTATGTCTATAGAAATCCCTCTTAATTTAAGGATATATAAATAAAAAAGTGAGAAGTTGTCACAATGGTGATAACAAAAACCATGTATTTTCCCACTTTTTAAGTGGCTAAAGAAAAAAACAATGGAAGATATGGTACAGGGTGTATTGATTTTAAAAATTCATTTAAATATTTGCTTTGCAATACTCAGTAACATAATATTTAACAAGAGCTTACTATAATTCTGATAAAATAAAGATTCAGACTGTTTCTGTCCTAGAAGAACTCAAAAGATGGGGTAGCAAGTACAGAGTAAATTTAACACAGGAAAACTATTATAAATAACCTATAAGAAGTCCAGAGAACTGTAATGAATCCAAGAAAACTACAGTCTTGTTTGTTAGTGGAAGGATCAAAGAAGGTGACAGCTCAACTAAGTCTTGAAGGAGTGGAATTCCAACAGTCACAGATGGGGTAAGTTGTAGTGGAGAACAGAAAAAAATGGGGGAGGAGGTTCGAAGATGGCCTTTGTATGCCTTCCGTGTGCTAGATACAATGCTAATGTTGTCATATATTAGCATTGGGAAGTTGGCATTATCTTTCCCATTAAGAAGATAAAAGAATTGGGTCAAAAAGATTAAGGAATTTGCTAAATATCATGTGGCAGTGAAGCCAGAGATTCAATAGTTTGATTGGTTCTGGAGCTCATATAGTTTTTATTATATAACACGCTAGCACCCTGAGTGAAAGGAAAGCCAGCAAGTTCAGGCCTATTCTTTAAACTAAAAGCAGGCTAATTTTCCTGTCATGATTCAGTTCAGGGGAACAGTGGGAATAAGTCAGGGAAGTAGGTCAGGCCCATAGCATTCAGGCCCTCAAATGTCAAACTTGTTAAAATCACTTCAATAAATACACTGAGCAGAGGTACCTCAGAAATCGTGCTTGGTTGGAGGATAATTACGACAGAGCATGTTACTTGCAATTACAGAAATGTGTGCTCACATTGCAAAAGCACAGAGAGTAGGGGTATGATGAACACTGTCTGTCCACGGCCAATGGTCAATGAAGGGGAAAAGCAGGAAACACCAACAACAGTTCTCCAGAGACACACTCTTGGCAGGTTCATTACCAGGCAGGTATACTAGCCAAAACAAAGCAGAAGTTGTATATCTAAATGCACAAAAAGTGTTTAGCACTGTTGGCATTTATGACTCTGAAGCCCTCCTGCCCTCACACTCAAATTACGGTTTATTTCTACATCATAATTAAGACAGAGTGATTGAGTTAGGTGGCCTGAATGCAGCGCAGGTTTACAGTTTGCAAGCTGAAACGAAAGCCATGGTTCAACCGCTGGAGCTCACATATCAGAACCGTGGTTGCTGGGAAGGCCCAGTGGGTGTGCACGATTGTATAAAGTGCCTCTCTGCCATTTGCCATTCTCATCAAGATCTACTGCACTGGACCGAAAAACAAAAAGCAAAGCAACAACCAGACAAAAAAAGTCAACTTGTAAACTAAAGATCAACTTTCATAAAAATTATGCAAGTGCAAAAAATATTATGATTGTACATTTTATGTAGTTGGCATGTGTTGGGAGTGGAGAGAACAGGAGGAGAAAGTACTGTTTAAATAAAACACATTTATGGGAACTTTAAATTTATATAGTATTTGTGGTATATAAGGGACTTGCACAAGACTCTCATTTGTGCTCAAAACAGATTGTAAGCGGTTATCATCCTTATCCTTCTAAAAGGGAAGGAAATTGAGGCCCAGGAATGTAGAGCAAATGCCTTGCAGTAAGCAAGAAAGTAGCATCTCTGATTCCAGGTCCCATATTCTTTCCTGTGGAAGTCTACAATATCAAATCAAGTGCCACAATGTCAATGACACTACTTGGTTATTTTTTAAGAAAAAACTTGAGAGACTAAATTCAATAAAATAGGTAAGGAATGCTTATATTTATTCAGTCATGAAAACATACCAATCTGTAATTTTTTACTTGGAATACTTCTATAAAAGAAAGAAAGTAAACAGAAATAGCAAAGGGCTAATATGATAACATGAAGCAGCTAAGGTGAAATTAAGAGGCAACAGCACATACTCTAGGTACCTCTTCACGGTTAATAGGAAAGATGATCTAATAGAAATTATATGAATAGGGAAAGTGACATCCCTAAAACACTATAAGAAAAAGGTAAAAAAAATACTATGACCATCACTTAAATTAGGATATGTCCTGCTGTATTTTGGTGTGATAGGTGAGATTGAATTTAAACAAAGAAAACAGTAACAGAATATAGATGCTACATAGATAGATGATAGATAGATAGATAAATAGATAGATAGGTAGGTAGTTTGATTTCTGGCTGTATATACTAATATATTCAATCAGTGATGTGATAAGAAGTAAACGAGAAACATTTTATTAAAGGAAATCCTTCAATCCCATAACTTCAAATATCTAAAATGGGGGGGAAAGGTGTATTACCTGTTGGTAAACCCAGGGTAAAGTATCTGTCCTGTCCAGGTTTGAACTGGATGATGCGATTACAGATGTATTTGGCTGCCCATTCACTAGCCAAGTCATAGTTGTCGAGAATTACAAGCCTCATTATGGTGATGCACCAGCTTCCAGGACAAGAAGTTCAAACCTGAGAAAATTCCATTGCAGAACACTTGAAATAACTTACAGACACTTAAAAAGAAGTGTAACACACTGACGAGTTAAAGACAGACATTACTTAAGAAAGGCATGCACGTATACAAATACAATCTGTACTTTGATGATAGTAGCAATAGCTGTTCTCTTTAAACAGACCTTGGTTTCTGGGCAGTAGGCCAGGTCATTTAAGTACATGTAATAATCCTAACAACAATCTGCACAAGTAACTATGATGCCCAGTTTTAGAGGAGGACAGAGACTCACACAATTTACACAGTTACTAAGTAACAAAGCCAGAATTCATATCAAGGCAAATTTACTATAAAGACGCTACACTGTCTGTACAAGGATACTGTATGAATCAACATAAACAAACCTAAAGGCAAACAAAGCAGAACTCATTTCTTGATTGCAAGTTGATGGTACTAATGATTAATCAGCAACTTTTTGGTTATTTACTAAAATCCAGAATTCTCCCTACAAATAATATAAAAATCAAACCTTCCTTTATTAAATAACATTTTTAAATGATACTTGGACTTCAAGATGTTTTCAATCAATATAGCAAGGTAAAAAGAAGTTTAAAAAATCAACCCAAATCCTACCATTCATAAATAATTCTATTATTATTAGATTTACATCATTGCAGATATCTAATGCACACAAGTAAAAAGAATGTATAGCAATAATTCTTAATAACGGGATTATACTAGACATACTATTTTTGAGTGTTTAAAGATACTTTTATTTGAGACAATTCTTTTCATTTTTTAATTAGATTTGTTGGGATGATGTTGCTTAATACAATTATATTGATTTTTGACATACTATTTTTAATAGAAATCATATCACTAAATTTTTTCTGTATTCAACAAAAGAAAACCAAAGTGAACTAAAAAAAACTGCTGATCTTCGGGGAAAAAAATTTCTCCACAAAAAGCAATTTCAGTTCCTAAAAGAGTACTCTAAAGTTAGCAGAAGTTATTATACAAATATTAAAAGAGCAGAGTCATTTAAAAACTATATGCTTCCATTCTAGACAATGTGGATTGACCTGGTATAATGAAAGAAAAAATTGCATCCTTATACTTTCTTACATCCCGATTTCTGTAAGATGTATTATTTTGTATTGTCAAGATTTATAACATTTACACTATAACCGTAATCTCCACATTTTCATTCTCAAGTTTTCTATTTCCACAATCCCAGATTTAATTTAGTTTTATATTTACATGGATTTGTCACCCAACCAATCCTTTTAGAAACTGCTTCAGCAGCTGAAGTCCTGAATTCTGTACCCACACGCTTTACACAGAATAACAAGTCAACTTCTTCAAATCAACAGGGGCAGGTTACAATACAATGAATATACGGAACCTAAACAATGTCCTTGGGAATGTAACAATTTAGGATTCTGGCATAACAACAAAAATTATGATCACTAACATCTAGAATTCTGGCACAGTAACAAGAGGTAAATAGCATTTGCTTATTTAAAACATAGATTCCCAGGCCACTCCCACTGAACACAGTATTTCTGAAATGGGGCCCAGGGAATCCCCACTCTTACAAATATCACGTCCGATTCTTACTATCGGGTTAAATTTGGAAAAGAACCCCACACTAGATGGCTGCATTGGAGAGATGCTCAAGAAAGTCAGATCAGGTACAGGCACGTTTTGTCTATTTTTAAAAATCTCTGAGGTCCAAAATGAATCAATTCACCCAAAAAAAAAAGCCACAGTTAAGCATGCAGATTAAGAAAGGCGTTTCTGCTAGTCCTCAGAGGTGCAAACTTCTATGGCCTTGGGCCATTTTCTGGCATCACAAACAGAGAGCTCTCAAAAAGTGACACAGCACCACCCCTCCTTCATGTTCCCCAGGTGCTGATTCATTTTGGAGACAGGGCTGCTGAGCACAAACCTCAGAACTTTAGAGCTGGATGGGAACTTCTACAAGACGAGGGTTTCAGGGACCAGTGTAGGATCTATGCTAGGATCTAGACTTCCAGAGTCGTTGCTCTGGGCTTTTTCCCTACATCATACAATTTCTAACCTGAAAAGGTTCCTGAAGCCCGGACCCAGGAGAGGACGTGCGGGGCAGGGTGCGCGCTCCCCAGGAGGTGCCCTGGGCAGCAGAGAAGGGTGTGCCACACACACACAAAAAAAAGACTGGGGCTGCAGACCCACCTACACTGCGCGGCTCCCGGGCCCAGTCCCTCCAGAAACTACAGCTAGAAGCAAGTGAGGATGATTTACGAATTTTCGACTAGTGTCAGGAGAAAGCCGCCAGAGGAGGCGCCAGATGGAAGCCCCCTCCCTGAGCCCCGATTCTGAACTGGATGACCAGCCAACTTTGGTGCTGGTCGTCCTCCCTTCTCTGGCCCCTCCTCGAGGGTCCCCGGACCCCAAGTCCACCCCTGAGTCCGCGTCCCTCTCTCGGTACAAAGCCCAGCCAAAGTACCAGCCGGGTCCTACCGCCCGAAACGCCTTCTTAGCCCGTAGCCCTGGACTCACCCGCTGTCCCACACGCTCTTCCGACACTGGAACAGCCAGAACAGCCAGCACTTAGCAAGCCCCGAACGACCCGGGACGGCAGGTGGAGCTCGAACCCAAAGACCCGGATGCAAATCGCGGAGAAGGGAAGACGGCGAGTCCTGCGGGGTGGTGCGCGTGCGCATGCGCGTGCCCCTGCTTGCTGGTGCTGGGCGGTGTGGGTCCTTCAGCGTCCTGTGCAGCGGGAATCCCCTCCTGCGTGGGGGTCTCCAGTTCCTGGGCCCTCCCCTTGCCGCTATCCCCCTGCCCCTCCTTTCTTTTTATCTCTCAGAGGTTGAATTGCGGTAGATTGTTTGGGTTTATGAAATTTAGAACCTCAGGCTTACTTACAGTGCTCTTGCAAAAACATGCTTTGGTTACTGCTTATAATGGAAATAGGGATTCATCTCTCTTTGCCCCAAGCAATTGGATGCCCTCTCCTTCGCAAGCACAATCACAGCTAAGAGCTTTTCATCAACAAGCTCATTAAAGCTAAGTTTATTAAGTGCTGCGAAAGGCAACATATTTACAAAGGGAAACCTGGGAGTGGCTCAGTAAAAGTAAACCCAGAAGGAGATTTTAATGAGATTTTTAAGACCTTGTACTGAATGAGTCTAAAAATGTGGTAGAGGAAACGGAATCATCTTTGTTTGGGAGGGGAAAAAAGGAAGCAGGGCCAGGGAAGCAGAAGCAGCAATCACCCCGAATGAGGGTCGTGTGGCTTCTCTATGCCCTGTTAGGAACACTCTTCAGAGTTCTGTTAGGGAAATAGAGTCTGCCATCAGCAGAGAGTGGCAGGCAGTCTCAAGGTCCTGTTTCCTTGGACACGAGAAAGTTTAGGAGAATGTGAAATGCAGAGTCTCCAAATTCTCCATCTGTAGTTCTGCACTTGGGTTGTAAATCCAGCTTCTCTGGGTCAAATAACACCCCTTGCTTGCATTCTTTAGTGAAGAGTAGGATGCTCCATTCTCGATGATATGACTTCAAAGAGCAAAGTTTCTTATAAACGTGTTAGAAGACAAAGTTTTTTAGCACTATAGCATTTGGTTTGCTTACAAAAATGGTTTTTAACACCTTGCCAGGACTACAATGTACCATTTAACAAAAATCTATTGTGCACTTACTGTAGTCAAAAAGTCCTGCAAGTAATAAAAAGAGTTTTACATGGAATATTATTGGAGCAGAATGGGATGTTTAAGAATGCTTTCTTTCTCAGTAGATTTGCTTCTTCATGAGTTCCTGACACTAGAAAAGCAAGTTCTGCTCCTTCCTGCTGTAAGTACTGACTATTGTTAATTCTACTGTGATTACACTATATCATGTGCTGTCTGCCTTTTCTCTAAGTTGGTGTTCCTTACCTCTTGCAACCCAAATGCCATGCTCTTTGTACCAAGATTAAAGCCAGTAGTTACTTCCATCAAGAGCAAAATATTTAATGCTAAATAGGAAAATTATATTTGAGAAGGGCAAGGGCATGTAAGCTGAGTCATTCATTTGTCCATTCAAGACCCTATTATGTACCAGACATCAACATGAGTAAGACAGACACACAGCCCTTGCTTTCAGTGAACTAATAGTCTTGTGGGGATACAGACATCACCCAGTAAATCCTAATGAGGCAAAGTAGTCTCAGTCATGAGATTCTAATTGAGATATGCCTTTATGTTTGGGGTTACCCAAGTGTAGGAAGGACTTGTGTCATATCCTCCGAATAAAACCCCAAGGAATGGCAAGACTAATAGAAAGGTCCTTAACAAAGGTTTTAACTGAAGGGTTTTAACAGGCTTTCACTTAAGGACAGACTTTGAGTGGCATAGAAGCAGTAGAGTAGAGATGACTATGTAGCTGACAGGATAATATACCTGATAAACACCCTGGTCTGTTATGGGTCACAGAGAAAAACATCAGACAGCAGTCATATGCTGTGGTCCTGAGGAGCTGAAATAGAGCTTCAGTCAACTGACACAGAACCTGAAATAGTGTTTCAGTCAATGTGTATTATACAAATGGAAGCCAATGGACAAAGAATGTTTCAGCAGATACCAATTGGGATATATGTTTAAGACCATAAACCCCAGGGAGAGATACTTATACATTGCAGTGGATGCCAGAGAAGAGAAAATGATCCCACAACAAATGTCTTTATTGGTGTAGACACCAGTAGCCTCCCCACCTTACACGCCATCATGAGTTCAAGGTTGGGAAGAGTGATACTGATGGGGGACTCAAAGGTTGGAAATGTTTTAGTTTCAGGTAAGAACTAATGAGCTTAGTAATCGATGTATGGGAAAAGCTATTGTTTCAGGAACTGTAGGTATGACCCACCTGGACTCCAACAGACCATAAGCAGTTCTACCTTTGCCTTCAGGAGGACTGCAAGCAGTCAAGATGGTATCTGAGCCATTGTGCTCCAGGGTGGGAGGCCCACCGCCCAGGACACAGGTAAAGACCACTACCCAGGACAAAGATTAAAGAACGCTGCAGCTCTTTATCTGATTAACTTTTCCCCTGAATTCCAAACCCCTTACCTACACTTTTCTTCTCCTTATAAAAATGATCAGTTTACAGTGGAATTTAAGGCGGTCTATTAGTGTACAAACCCATCATATTTTAAGCTTGCCAGGCATCTGAATAAAGCGTCCACAAAGATTCAATCTCTGTCTCTGCTTGCTGGGTTCGGTAGGTGACAGGCAGCACAAATGCTGGCTTTTCCAGTTTCAATATCTACAAATGACAGAATGGATACTTAAAATTACTAAAAAAGCATTAAATAGTTAAGTGAACCTGAAAACAGCTGGTTTAAGTTTTCTGCTCACGTGAGAATGAGTCTTGAGGAAAAGATTTAAATAAAAGTTATGTTAAAGATGTATGTTATATAGATATATTAAAAATGAGAAATGGCTTATTGGAATTTATGGCCTATGAAATTTTTATATGTTACAAAATATGTTAGCAGGGTATACCATGACCAGATTTGTATGCAAAACAAATATCACCCTGTATGCCTGCAAAGAACAGATTGAAGTTAGATCAGGAATAGATCAGGGTAAACTGGATTTTGCCAGTAAGCAAATACAAAGGGGAGCCCTTGAAGTCCAGGAAACAGCTTGCCAAAGGGATACAGGCACGAAAGTAAAAAGCATACATGTGGAATTTTGATTTACTCTCAAGTAGTTAAGAGCAGGATGTGTTTCAAAAACTAGCAGAAATTGAATCTGGAAAGAGAGGTCAAGGTGAAATGAAATAGCTTATAGACTATGTGCAGAAGTTGAACTTTATATTGTAGGCAGTGGGTAGCCACTTAAGCTTTATGAATGCCATAAAAGGCTAGCAGATTGTGTTTTAGAGAGTAGGAGGTGAATGGGTAGCCTCATTTTGTATTTTCCTGGCCTAGCCCTAGTATTAGGCATTCACTAATGGCTGATAGTTTTGGTATTTTTTTTTAAAGGGATGTTATTTATCAAACACTGTGCATCTATGGAAATGATGGTATGGTTGTCCGTTTTAGCCTGTTGGTGAATACAGCGATTGATTTTCAAACACGAAATACATCTTGTGTGGACAAAAAAAGGGGTTGCATACTTAACCTGACAAGCTCAGGGGAGGCCTGCATGGTGGCCTTCCAAACTCGAAGACTGAATGTAACCATATAAGGTGGTCTGAAATTAAAATGTTCTAACTAAAAGCAGGTGGTGGCTAGTAGTCATGTCCTAGGCCAGTATCTTCCTTGACAAAGGTCAGTCTTTACCTTCACTGAGCCTGTCTGTTGTCTTTTTGTGTCTAAGATAACATACCTTTGAAGTGCCAGAGTGATCTCCTCTTCCAGACCCTGTAGGGCAACCCACTGCACCAGAGCAGGAGACCACAGAACCCTCACTGGTTTCTTGTTCTGCACATTCCGTCTCTGTGTGCTGTATATGTTGATTGTTAGCTGTGCTACACCTACCACTCTAAGAGAAGTGTCTGTTTTACTTTTTATCCAGTTGCAGAGATTTCCCCCTTCGCTTTCTCCTGTCTCCCTAATCTATCACCAGTGGATTTCATGGAACCCTCTTACATCTTCTCCCATGGTTCTGATGTATATAAAGGGCAAAACTGCCATCTTCCAGAGCATTTTCTCAATCCACTGACAGTTGTCATCAGTTTGGCTCAAATAAGCTCATAAAAATTCTTACAGGTTTGGAAGTTTCTTACATCAACACTTGCATTGCTGAGATAAACTTGATTTGGGTATGATTTCTTTTTGTGGCCATGCTCATGGTCTTTCAGTCAGAAGCAACAAAACATTTGCCTGTAAAGTTTTGAACAAATGTCACTTTCCCCCTGGGTGTGGCTTTAGCACTACATTGGAGTTCTGAGTTAGACAAAATAACAACAAGCCTTTCAACAGCTTCTTGGGAGGTTCTCTTTTACCTTAAATAGAAAGGTTAAGTAATGGCTATTATTTGGAAAAGCATTTGAATGCATTCCAGGTTGGTTTTGTTCCCCCTATTCCCAACAAGGCTACCATTGGTCTGGGAATAGATGATAGCCAAGCTAGGTAAAACACACGAAAAATTGACTATTCTTAATGCTATTCAGACAGCTTTCATGAATAACTCCTCTTCCCCCAGGTGCTGAAAGTTTTTAATCAATATCTAGAATTTTCAAAATGTTGATTTTGATAGTTCACCAGTTTTCTTTTTGCTTTTATGGAGAAGCAAATTTTTGGATAGCCTTACCCTTACATGTCAGTTGGCCTTCTCAATTGATTCCTTTTTGAGTGAGATTTGATAGTGTTTCAATAGTTTTTCGAGGAACTTTGAAATTTCTCTTGCCCAAATTATTGGCATAACATTGTTTATCATATTCCTTTCTTAGCTGTGCAAGCCATAGTGAATTTCCCCTTTCTCATTTCTGATGTTGATAAATTGTACCTTCATTTTTTCTTCCTAATCACTCTGTTCAGTTGTTTATTAATTTAATCTTCTCAAAGAACTAAATTTTGGATTAATCCAGTTCTGCATTGCTTTTTGTTTTCTATTTCATTGATTTCTATCGATATCTCACAAGTTTTGATACCTCATCTTTTCATTTTCATTTAGCAGGAAATTCTAATTTTTTTTGACTTCTTCTTGACCATTAGGTTATTTAGATATGTGTTCTTAGTTCCCAGATATTTGGGTATTTTTTCAGCTATCTTTCTGTTTTTGATTTCTATTTTACTTCATTTGTGGTCAGATAACATTCTTTCTATGACTTAATTCTTATAAAATGAATCAAGTCTTGTTTGTGGCCCAGAATATGGTATATATTCATGTGCGCCTGAAAACGAATGCGAATCCTGCTGTTTGGGGGTAGATTGTTTTATAAATATTAATTATGTAAAGTTGGTTGATAGTGTTCAAGTCTCCTATATCCACATTGATTTTATGTCTACTTAGTTTATCAATTAATGAGACAGTAACACTGAAATTACAGTAATTGTGAATTTGTCTACCTTTGGTTGCATTTTATCAGTGTTTGGTTTGTGTGTTCTCATGCTTTGTTATTAGGCACATAAAAATTTAGGTTTGTTATATGGTCTTGATGAATTGATCACTTTATTGTTACAAAAGTTTCTTCTTTATCCACAGCAATATTCTTTTCTCTGAAATCTCCTTTTTTGCATATTATTATTATCACTCCAACTTTATTTTGATTAGTGTCCAAATAAAATATATTTTTTTCATTTTTTGTTTTAACCTGTTTATATGTTTATGTTTAAAGTTATTTTTTAAAAACATGTACTGAGGTATGATTGATACATAAAACTGCATATATTTAGTGTTTACAATCTGGCGAGTTTGGGCATATGCATTCACCCATGAAACCCCTACCACAGCCATGGAAATAAACATTCCCATTGCCTGCAAAGTTTCCTTATGCTCCCACCCTGTCTCATGTGCCATAAGCACAGTTAACAGAACTGCCCTCTTAACGAAATGTTTAAATGCATTGTATGGTATTGTAGACGTAATAGGTGCTAAGTTATACTGCAGCTCTCTGGATCCTATTCATCTTGCATACCTGAAACTTTACAAACATTGAACAACAAATGCCTTTTTTTCCTTGCCCCCAGCCTCCGACAACCAGCAATCTGTCTTCTACTTCTATGAATTTGGCCGTTTTAGATACTTCATATACGTGGAATCGTGCAGTTTGTCCTTCCTTGACGGGCTTATCTCACTTACCATAATGTGCTCCAGGTTCATCCGTCTTATCACCTGCAGCAGAATTCCCTTTATTTGATGGATCAGTGATATTCCATTGTGTGTATATATCATATTTTTTACCCACTCATCTGTTGATGGACATTTGGACTGTTTTCCTGTTTAGGATATTATGAATATGGGAGTGTGTTTATATCTTTGAGATCCTGATTTGGTTAGTTCTTTTGGATAGATACCCAAAAGTGAGATTGCTGGATCATATGTTAATTTTGTTTTAATTTTTAGAGAAATCTTTATACTGCTTTCCATAGTGGTTACACCATTTGAAAGTCATACCAACAGTGTCCAAGGGTCCCATTTCTTCACATCCTCACTAATATTTGTTATCTTTTTTAAAAATACTAGCCACCCTAACTGGTGTAAGGTGATACCTCATTGTAGTTTTGATTTGCATTTCCCTCATGATTTGTGATATCGAACACCTCTTTGTGTTGGCCATTTCTATGTCTTCGTTGAAGAAGTGTCTATTCAAGTCATTTAACTATTATTTAATGAGTTATTTGCTAATTTCCTATTGGCTTGTAGGAGTTCCTTATGTATTTGGCATACTAGCATCTAAGCAGATATGTAGTGTGCTAATATTTTCTCCCATTCTGCACCTTGCCTTCTTCATTCTGTTGATTATTTCCTTTGTTGTACAGAAGATTTTTGGTTTGATGTTGTCCCACGTGTTTATTTTTCTTTTGCTAACTGTTCTTTTCGGGTCATATCCAAGATATCATTGCCAAACCAATGCAAGGATCTTCTATTTTTTCTTCTAGGAATTTTAGAATTTCAGGTTTTATATTTAAGTCTTCAGTATACTTTGAGTTTATTTTTGTGTTCAATTTTATTATTTTGCATGTGGCTATCCAACTTTCCCAACACGAGTTTTTGAAGAGACTGGCCTTTCTCCGCTGTATATTCTTGGCTGCCTTGTCAAAGATCAGTTGGCAGTGTACGCATGGACGTATTTCTGGGCTCAATTCTGTCCCATTACCCTTTATGTTTATCTTCAAGCCAGTTACACCGTAGTCTTATATTATATTTCAAAACTGAGAAGTGTGATGCTTCCAGTTTTGTGTTCTTTCTCAAGATGGTTTTGGCTTTGTAGGGTCTTTGGTGGTTTTATGTGAATTTTAGCATAGGTTTTTTTCTATTTTTTGTAAAAAATGCCTTTGGGATTTTGATGATGTTAACATTGAATCTGTAGATTGCTTTGGTTAGTATGGACTTTTGAACAATAGTAGGACCTCCAGTCCATTAACACAAGATGTTTTTCTATTTATTTGTGTCTTCTTCAGTTTCTTTCATCAGTGCTTTGTAGTTTCCAATGTATAAGTAATTTACTTGCTTAGTTAAATTTCTTCTGAAGTAATTTATTCTTTTGATAGCATTGTGAATAAGATTGTATCCTTTATTCTTGTACTTGTATATATTTTTTACTAGTGTAGAGAAGTGAAACTGATTTTTTGAAGTTGATTGTATATCCTGCAACTTTACTGAATTCATTATTAATTCTAACAGTTTGTGGAGTCTTTAAAGTTTTCTGCAAACAGAGATAATTTCCTTCTTTCTTTACAATTTGAATGCCTTTTATTTCTCTTTCTACCTAATTGATCTTAAGACTTCCAGTAGTATGTTGTCAACAGAAGTGGTGAGAATAGGCATCCTTGTCTTGTTTTTTATCTTAGAGGCTTTCAGTTTTTCACCATTGAATATGACGTTAGCTTTGAGTGTATCATATATTGTCCTTATTATGTTGAGGTAAATTCATTCTATACCTAGTTTATTGAGAGTTTTTATCATGAAATGTTCTTGAATTTTGTCAAATGCTGATTCTATATCTATTGAGATGATCATGTGATTTCTATCCTTTGTTCTATTAATGTGATATATTGCATTAATTCATTGGTATATGTAGTACCATGCTTGTATTTCAAGGATATATCCCACTTGGTCACAGTGTATGATATTTTTAATGGGATGTTGAATTTGGTTTGCTAGTGTTTTGATGAGGGTTTTTGAGTAGTTTTCTATTCTTTGTTTTTTAATGTATGCTCTAATCTTTATTATTTCCTTCCATCTGCTAAACTGGGGATTGGTTTAGTCTTCTTGCTCTAGTTCCTTGAGTACTATTTGATCTCTTTAAAAAAAAGTTTTAACTTTTTAAGTTATAGTTATTGTACAATATTATATTAGTTGCAAGTGTACAACCCCATGATTAGACATTTATATAACAGCAATCACCTCAATAAAGCATCTGCTACCATATGTAGTTATTACCATGTTATTGACTACATTCGCCATGCTGTATTTTGTATCTCCATAATTATTCTGTAACTACCAGTTTGTGCTTCTTAATCCCTTCACCTTTTTACCCATTCTCCCAACCTCTCCCATTTGGTAGCTGTCAAAATGTTCTGTGTATGAGTCTATTCCTCTTTTGATTGTTTATTTATTTATTTATTTTTTAGATTCCACATATAACATAAATCATCTGGCATTTGTCTTTCTCTGTCTGACTTACTTCACTCAACAGAGTACCCTCTGGGTCCAACCATGTTGTTGCAGACAACAAGATTTTGTTCTTTTTTATGGCTGAATCATATTCCACTATATATTTTTAAATATATATATCCCCCCAAAATATATATGAACTACTTCTTTTTTTATCCATTCATCTATTGATGGACACTAAGATTGCTTCCAAATCTTGGTTAATGAAAAAAAACCCTTCAATAAACATATGGATGCATATGTCTTTTTGATTTAGTGCTTTGGATTTATTCAGATAAATACCCAGAAGTGTAATTTCTGGGTCATCCTCTGTCTCTTATTATAGACTTTGTTTTAAAGTTTATTTTGTCTCATGTAAGTATTGCTACCATATCTTTTGTTTGTTTCTTTGTTTGTTTTTATTTTCATGAAGTATCTTTTTCATCCCTTTACTTTCAGTCTCTGTGTGTCTTTTGATCTGACATGAGTCTCTTGCAGACAGAATAATAAGGTTCCTGTTTTGTTATCGATTCAGCTACTACATATCTTTTGATCGGAGCATTTAATCCATTTGCATTTAAAGTAATTGCTGAAAGATGTGTGTTTATTGCTATTTTATTATTCATCTTGATAGCTTTGCTGGGTAAAGTAATCTTGGTTGTAGGTCCCTTGCTTTTCATTACTATTAATATTTTATGTCAATGTCTTCTGTCCTTCAAAATTTCTGTTGAAAAATCAGTTGGCAGTGTATGGGAGCTTCCTTGTAGGTGACTAACTTCTTTTCTCTTGCTGTTTTTAAGATTCTCTCTTTGTCCTTAACCTCTGGCATTTGAATTATGATGTGTTGGTGTGGGTCTCGTTGGGTACACCTTGTCTGGGACTCAGTACTTCCTGGACTTGTATGTGTCCAAGAAGTGTATGTGTCCTTCACCAAGTTAGGGATGTTCTGTCATTTTTTACACAGATTTTCAATTTCTTGCTCTCCCTCTTCTCCTTTCAGCACCCCATGATGTGAATGTTAACATGCTTGAACTTGTCCCAGAGGTTCCTTACACTATCCTCACATTTTTGGATTTTTTTTTTCTTTTTGCTGTACTGATTGTGTGTTTTGCTTCCTTCCAAATTTCTTACTTGATTCTCTGCTTCATCTACTCTAATGTTGTTGATTCCCTATAAATTATTCTTTATTTTAGTTAGTGCATTTTTTATTTCTGACAAGTTCTTTTTTATATTTTCTATCTCCATTTTTATGTTTCCTATTTCTTTGTTGAAGTTCTCACTAAGTTCCTCTACTCTTCCCCTAAGTTCATACTCGTTCCCTAAGAGCATCCTTACAATCACTACTTTGAATTCTGCAACTGGTAGCTTGCTTATCTCTGTTCTGTTTAGTTCTTTTTCTGGAGTTTTATGCAGCTCTTTCATCTGGGGCATGTGTCTCTGTTTCTTCCTTTTGGCTGCTTTCCTTTCTTTGTTTCCATGTTTTAGGTGGAGCTGCTATGTTTCCTGGTCTTGGTAGAGCCACCTAATACAGCAGTGTCCTTAGGGCCCTGCTATAGTTGAAGCTGCATTGCTGTTGGCATGTCAATGGGAGAAATTTAGTCCCAGATTGATCCACTGTGAGGATTTGTCACAACCACCATGGAGGATCTCATGTAGGATCTCATGGAGGATGTGCTGTACAGGCACTGACACCATACATGGAGCAGAACTCACTTCAGTGTGGCTCAGGGACCTGTCAAATCCACCCTTTGAGTTTGCTGCTCCTAGAGGTTGTTGGGTGTTGGTTTGGTGGTGGTTGGTTGGTGCTTTGGGGTGGTCTGAAGCTGTCCACCAGATGTGCTGGTTCTGTGGCCTCTTGGGAGGTGCAGGCCAAGGTAAGCTACCACCTATGCCCTGTCTGGGGCCAGATGACATGAGCTAAAAAGTGATCTGCATATAGTTGCTACTTGTGCTGGGCTCAGAAGAGCCCAGGAGAGGCTAAGCTGAAAACCAAGACCAGACCTGGAGCCACTTGGCAAGAGGTATGGTGCATGTCAAGACCAGATGCTGCTTCTTTAAGAAATTTAAGGAAGGATGGCAGCATGAACTAAGACAGGGCATTTGTATGGAAAAGCCATCAGAAAGAGATTAGGTGGGCCCGAAAGTTCGGTGGGCCCAAAAATTGGGTTGGGGGAGGGCTAACTGTGTCAGCTATGTTGTTGGAGACTCAGATATGGCACTGGCTGGCTGGCACAGAAAAGGAACAATGGCCTCACCAGCATTTTGTGTGGGAGAAAGCTGCTGCTCAAACTCTTGCCTGATTTCAAATGGTTCAGTTCCTCCCCTTATGTCCCTGGTGGCTTTAAGGCTGCTGCCTCAACACTGGAGCTCGGGGCAAGTGAGTCTTAGTAAATTCATGTGCTGGCCCTTTAAGAGGAATCCTGGGACTCCAGGAGTCCTCCTCATCTTACACAGCCACGGTGGCCACTGGTTTTACAGCCAGAAGTTATGAGGCCTTTTCCTTGTGGCACTGAAAGCCTGGGCTGGGGGGCCCAGTGTGGGGCTGAGACCTCTGACTCCTCAGCCCGTACATCCAATCAGCATTTAGTAGTCTCTCCCAACAGCCCAATTCCAACACTTCTTTGCTACTTTTGGAACCTGTCTTGCATTGTAGAGGCTGAAGGGGCCAGATTTCATTTTCTCAGCTTTCCTTGCATTTGTGGCATGGGCATTTAGCCGAATTCTTGTTGATGGGACATGAGCGCAACCTGCTTAAGGGCTTCTGGGAAATATCTTCCTCTCTTATTAAAAACAAAGAGATTCCTGTGCAATGGGCTTCTTCCTTCCCTTCCAGTTTAGGCATTTCTGTTGGCAGATGTGATGCTGAGGGCTGCTGCTCGAGACCACGAAAAAGAGAACAACTGCCTGGAAAAGTCAACCCAGAGTCTGGCAGGGATGGAGCAACTGTGCCCATATCCATTCTTATACGAGAAAATGGCCTCCAATTATTATCTTACGTACAGTTGAAATTATTCTGACATAAACTGCTAAAGATACTTGAAGGCAAATGCTTTTAGCTAAGTATCTCTTGAATATGCCTCTTTCTTGCAGTTCCTTTTGTGGATACCTTTGGGCCTTTATTGTTTTTGTTTTGTTTTGTTTTGTTTTTGCATGGATTACTTCAACAACAGCCTAACTGGTTTACCTGCTTCTATTCCCACTTCTTCCTCAGTCCAACTTTCCCTCTGGTAATAGAGGACTTTTAATTTTAAACTTCAAGTTAGATCATGCATCTGCCAGTGTTACAATATTTTCAGTGGTTTCTCTAAAATAGTAGTTATTGTTAACTAGATAAACAGTCTCTAAGCAGCAACTGCTACTTCAGCTGCTAGATGGACTTCCCACATTTCCATAAATTCGGTCAGGAAGGAAAGAAGGAGCTTAAATGGATTTAGATCGTTTATTACCCATGGGGCATCTGGCAGCATAAGCTTCATGATTACACTGGTTCCCCTTCTCTCCCCTGTTCTCATGGGGATGCTGCAGAAGGGGTCCTGGTGAACGTTGCACACACCAGAGTTTGCATCACAGCTCAGGAACACTGAACTAAAAAAAGCAATCTTAATAAAGAGGCACTTGCAAGCTGCTAGCAAGGGAGGCATTACCTTTATTATCTTAATCAGGAAACAAACCTGTCCTTCCACCTGGATGGAAACACTCATTGTGTGTTCCAAGGATTTTTGCACAGCTGAAGAGTTAATATAAGACATGTCGAAATACAATAGAGAATTGCTCCTAACAGTTAGGAGCTGGCTTTGAAAATCAAACAGATCTGGAAATAAATTTATATGTTAATGCTATCTAAATCCATTTCTCAAGGCCAGATACTTTCCCCAAAACTCCAGTCTAACATGTCCACCTTTCTATATGACGAGTACACTTGAATGTCTAATGAGGATATCAAACTTATCATGTCTAAATCTCTCCCGCACAAAGATTAATGGTAATTTACCTTTCTGGTTGCTCAGGCTTCAAAACTTGCTGCCATTTTTGGTTACTCTCATTCTGTTATTCCACACATTCACTGCATCTACAAATCCCGTGGCTCTGCGTGTAAATATATTGAGAACTTGCCTCTCCTCTGCTGTTATCAGACATGTACAAGGGGCTACCTTCTGTCTGGCTTATTGAGGACATGTTCTAACCATTCTCCCTGCTTCCTCTTCTCAAGTTGTTCTCAGCATGGCGGCCGAAGTGATCCTGTTTAAACACGTCCTCCTAGGATCAAAACCTCATTTTTTTAGAAGCAAATGCCAAAGACCTGATTATGATTTATAAGGTCCTGTAAGAACTTGCCTCTCAACCATTACTATACAGATTTCTTCGTCTGCTGCACTTCCCTCCTTTCACTTCGCTTCAGCCATACCACCCTCCCATCTCTGGAACTTCATACTCACTATCAATTCACCATTAAATGCTTTCCCCATTAATGTCTGCACATCCAACTCCCTCACTGTTGAGCAATATCTCAAATGCCGCCTTCTCTCATATTCACTGCCTATTTGATAAATATACTTGGATGTCTAACAAACATGTCAAACTTAACATATTCCACATGACCATGGTATTTAAAATTTCAGTCTCATCCCCTTTATTTGCCTTCTACATTTTATTTAGTTTTGTGGGCATTTATCACTATCTACCATTATATACAGAGGTCCGTCCAGAATAAGTCCAGCCATCGTTAATATTACGAGAACGGTTTGTGCGACATCGATGTAACCTGGCAGCCAAGGAGAGTGGACTGGATTGTGCATGCATGAACAAGGATGACTTCACTGTACCAGTCAGTTGGGGGCAGTAGATGCGGTTGAATGAGCATGTGTACTGTGTGGCTGTCACACTCAAAATGACTGAGCGAGTAGAACAATAAATCTGAATCAAATTTTGCATTAAGCCTGAACATTCCACCGTGGAAACTATTCAGATGATTCAGAAGGCTTTCGGGGACAATGGAATGACTGCAGCACAAATAAAAGTGTGGCACAAATGCTTCAAAGATGGTTGAGAATCTGCTGAAAGTGATCCATGGCCTGGAAGGCCTGCAACAAGCAGAACGCCTGAGAATGTTGAACGTGTACCTGCTGCAATCAACAAAGATTGGTGGCTGACAGCGCAAGAACTGGAAGCTGATCTGGGGATTCCAAACACTACTGTGTCTGAGATTTTGATCAGGCTCTTGGCAGGAAACATGTCATGGCAAATTTTATTCCACAGCTTTTGCTATCAGAACAGAAGGAACATAATTGTGTAGTTCAGTTGTTAATGACATGATTTAAACCACTACCAATGAACCAGGTTTCCTCAAGAAGACCACAATGGGAGATGAATTGTGGGTCTACGGCTATGATCTGAAAATGAAGGCCCAGTCGTCCCAATGAAAGTCACCTGGTTCTCCATGCCCCAAGAAGGTGCAGCAAAGTTGCAGCAAGATCAAAATCATGTTAACTGTGTTATTTGACTGGGCAGGTGTTGTCCATCACAAAGATGGTCCTCCAGGCTAATAGGGAATACTACCTCACTGTTCTTCATTGGTTGAGAGATGTAATTCAACCAAAAACAGCCACAGCTATGGGCAACTGGTGATTGGCAGCTTCATCATGACAACGTGCCCTCTCATGCATCACTCTCATGTAGTATAGAGTTTTTTTGTGAAACATCAAATCACCCAGGTGACTCAGCCTCCCTACAGCCCACATTTGGTGCCCTGTGACTTCTGGCTTTTCTCCAACTAAAATCACCTTTGAAAGGGAAGAGATTTCAGACCATCAATGAGATGCAGGAAAATATGGTGGGGCAGCAGATGACAATTCCAACAATGGATTTTGCAGAGTATTTTAAACAGTAGAAGAGACTCTGGGAGAACTGTGTGAGGTCCCAAGGTGCCTACTTTGAAGGGGACTGAGGTATTGTTGTCCTATGTACAATATTTCTTGTATCTTTTTCCATAAATGTCTATTTTTCATAGTACATGGATGGATGCTTTCTGGACAGACTCTGTGTGTGTTTCTGTGTGCATGCATTTTTATTTAGGTAGGTATTTTTATTTGTTGTGTTCACTACTATAGGCCCAGAATCTGTAACCATGCCTCATGTACTATTGGTGCTGAATAATTATTTGTTAAATGAATGCAAAATGAATACATTTTAGCTTTATGCCTTTATTTTCTCAAGCCTCAGAAAAGTTAGTTAACTGATTTCTTGTCTTTCTCATCAGTACCTCTTCAGGTGATTGTACGGGTTAAATGATGTAATGTGCATAGCACCTGCACACAGTAGGCATTCTGATTCCCTACGGAAGGAGATACCTTGCCCCCCATCTTCCAGTTTGTGTCAGCTATGGATCCTCATAGTATTTTGTGTCTTATATTGTACATTAGTTGTGAATTGTTGTATCATTCTTTCCCGTGTGCCTAGCTTGCTGTTTGGCCTATAGGAACTGAGAAACAAAGTGGTTTGGCCAGCTAAAGTTGCTTTAAATGCCTTCCCTCATAATATCCTCACAGCTAACCCGTGTGGGGTGTAGGCTAGTAAAATCATATAAACCACCCCACCGAGGTTTAGAGGGATTCATAATACATTGCCAAATCTTATCTGGTGATGATTTATTTTGTTTGCTTTTGTTGTTTAGATAAAAACAGTCTCACATTTTCTATAAGGTACTGAAATGAAAGCATTTTTGAAACAGAAACTATCTACCAGTGAACATTAATTTGATTTCTCCAAGTCCCATTTGTGTTTGACCTTTGCAGACATTTAAACACAGTTTAAATATCTCGGTGAAATTGTGTTAGAAGTGAGATATCACCTTTACTCTCTACATTCTTCTATATTTCAATGAGCATCCTTATCCTTGGAAGATCAAACAAATGATGCCTAATTTTCTTAAATAGTCTGTTCTTAAAGAAGAGATCACTCAGGGTACAAACAACAAGTCTGTCTTCTGAAAAATCTCACAAAAATAATTGTTTGCTATTTGAGGATTTAAAAATATATTTTGCTTCTAAATTGGTGTCTCAGTGACATTAATTAAAATAACTGTGTAATGATGACTTAAATATTTATTAAGTCTTTGGCAAAATCTTTCCCAGTAATTGTTTTGACAAAGCAATTTATAGAAAACATCACTATCATATCAAATTATAATTGTTATCTTACAATTAAAGAGAGTTTGGGAGTCATGACAGGTGATTGAAATAAGAAATATATTTGTTAAGTGAGGAGCAGCTTCTGAGCATCTGAGGAGGTTGGAACAATTTTGGGGGGTGTACAGTTTCCCTACTGCTGCTGTAAAAAGTTACCACAAACAAAAGAACACTAATTCCTTCTTTTACGTCTGGAGTCAGAAGTCTGAAATGGGGTGTCCTGGGTGAAAATCCAGGAGTTGGCAGGGTTGCGTGCCTTCCTGGAGGTCTCAGAGAGAAGCCATTTTCTTGCCTTGTGCAGGTTCTAGGAGTTTCCTGGATTCCTCGGCTAATGGTTCAGTCTTCAAGGCCAGCTGTGTTTCTCCTGAGGCCCTCTCTCTGGTTTTGACTTTGCTGCTTCCCTCTTCTGCATTCCGGGGGGTCCTTATGTTTACTGTGGCCCACCTAAATAATACAGGGTAATTTCCTTGTGCTGACTTCAGCTCACTGGCCCCCGTAACTCTTGTCATGTAATTGACATTTCAAAGGTCCTGGGGATTCGCTTATGGACATTGTGAGGAGACATTACCTTACCTACCTTAGTGGGTAAAGCCAACATAGAGGCTTAAGGCGGAATAGGTATGGATACTTGTTTAGGTCAGGAGTGCAGGGGGGACTATGCACTACAATGTAATGTTTGCTCATATCTCTGTTTGCTAATTATTTTAGGACATTCTGATTATTTTAGAAAGTTCTGAGCATGCTTTTCT
Source organism: Desmodus rotundus (assembly GCF_022682495.2). NCBI lineage: Eukaryota > Metazoa > Chordata > Mammalia > Chiroptera > Phyllostomidae > Desmodus > Desmodus rotundus. The sequence goes on along the minus strand of NC_071390.1, from coordinate 154,134,268 downwards.
ATGGCTATTTGATCCAGATTGAACCCATCACTGCCAAATATCTTTTATAACAATACTTCTTTTCTTGCTGGCTTGCCACTTCTATTACTTTTTAGCAAATGATTTTGCTATTATCAATAATATGTGCCAATGATTGAATATGTTTCCTCATTTTTGCTAACCCTTTATCATTACCTTCTGGCAAATAGAAGGCAATTTTACATGTTATACTAATTTTAGCTTGTACACATTGCTACTCACCAGCAGGGAAAGGGATGCGTTTGGAAAAGTAGGGGATGCAGGAATAAGTAAACAGTAGCTTTCAACCTGTTTAAAATTTACAGTGCTTTTCCTTCACATGCTACATTTTGTGGAAGTCTAAAGCCCATTACATGAAGCAGAAGGAGAGCTCTAATCTCACTCCTCGCTGCCTATTCTTGGCAACTCCACTTTGAAAAACAATGAATTCATGTGTCCTTAGGAAACACGCCAGTAAATGGAGAATAAAACTAAAACTGTTATTTTCTACTTAAAAAATTTTCCCAGCTTTATTGAGTTAAATTGATATATAACATTGTGTAAGTTTACGGTATAGAATATAATAATTAAATATATGTATATATTGCAGAATGGTTACCACAATAAACCGGTTGAGATATCCAACACCTCATGTAGTTCCTTTTTTTGTGTGCGGTGAGAACTTTTAAAATTTACTCTCTTAGCAACTTTCCAGTATATAATACAGTAATGCTGTACATTGCATCATAAATGTTGATTATGACATTACAAAGATGTAGAGGAAGTCATCGAGGGGAAAAGTATGGGGACCTACTTTTCTGTGTCCCAAATGCTAAAGCCATGGGTGCTTTCAAAATGATGGTGGATAACTGCCAGCAGGGAGGCCATTGGGACTGGGCTGAATACAGGCCAGAGGGTGGGACAGAACACCTGTGGGTCACACTACGGACCAATGTGGATCTTGAAAATGTTGGAAGGTGATAGTATAACTAAAACCCTAGTAAGAAGTTGAAGACCAGAGCATGATATTTTTAAAGACGTGGAGAGATTGCCTGGTTCTGCCAGAATAGGTTACCTCTGCATGAACACAAGAACAATTTAAAAATTGGGATTTTGACAGTATAATGAATTTTAAGTCACACATACTGTGACTTACACAGTACACATACTTTTGATTTCATGTTTATTATATGTTTTTCTTAATATTTCTTTCCTTATAAACTTAATGTCTTTAATGCTCGAAGGAGGACTGAAATGCATATGATCATATCCGCTCTAAAACAGGGGTCCCCAACCCTGGACCGAGGACTGGTACGGTCCCTGGCCTTTTAGGAATCTTTTCCGAGCCAAGCCCGCTGGAGCTCCCTGTCCTGTCTCAGCCTCACCCCCTCACCCACATCAGGGGTTGAGCTGAGGAAGAGAGCCTGAGTATCCCCTTCTATCTCCCCTATCTTCCCTCCCACCCCACACAAGCTTACCTGAGTTCCCACGCCCCGTCTGTGGGCAGGTTGTCTTCCATGAAACCAGTCCCTGGTGTCCAACAGCTTGGGGACCCCTGCTGTGGAACACAGTTCCAGGACTGTTGGGAAAAGGAGTACTACATGAAGTTGCTTCTTCATACATTTATTGACCTAAGGCTGTGATTTCCAATGATTATGAAAAGCACTTCAGTAGAATCACAGATTGCAAGTGGAACATCATATAACACCTCATGGAGAAAGGTGGAACTCCACATCAATTGTATGAAAACTCCCATAGCTCCTCTACCAGCAACTGGAAACCAGCATTCTTTTTCCTGTCCCTATGATTTTGACTAGTGTAAGTACCTCATTGGAGTGCAGTCAGACCCAATTTGCTTTGTTGTGATTGGCTTGACTTAGCTTAATGTCTTCATGCTTCATCCATGTAGCATGTTAGAATTTCCTTCCTTTTTAAGGCTGAAGCGTATTCCATTTTATGCATATAATACATTTTACTTACCCATTCATCCTCTGATGGACACTTGGGTTGCTTACCTGCTTTAGCTATTGTGAATAATTCTGCTATAACATGACTATACAACTGTTTCTTTGAGGCTCTGCTTTCACGTCTTGTGGTTAGATACCCAGAAGTAGAATTGCTGAATTCTGTAGTAATTCTATTTTAACAGTGTTTGGAGACTGCTGTACTGTTTTCCACAGCGGCTGCACCATTTTACATTCCCACCAACAGTGTACAAGAGTTCCAATTTCTCCATATTCTCATCAACACTTGTTAATTTGGGGGTTTCTTTTTTTTACAGCAGCCATTCTAATGGATCTGAAGTGGTCCGTTAGGTGTGTCTCATTGTGGTGTGTATGAGATGTGATTTCATTGTAATTTTGATTTGCATTTACCTAATGCTTAGAGATGTTGAGCGTTTTTCATGTGCTTATTGGCCACTGGTAGGAAGCTTATATCATTGGAGGAACAGGTATTAAATTTTATTGCCCATTTTTGCATCAGATTGATGGATTTTTTATGGTTGAGTTTCAGAAGATCTCTGTCTATTCTGGTTATCGATCCCTTATTAGTTGTATTATTTATAATATTTTCTCCCATTCTGTGGGTTTCCTTCTTACTCTGTTGAAATGTCTTTTGATGTGTACAAAAGTTAAAGTTTTTCAAGAAGCCCAGTTTGTTTGTTTGTTGTTATTGTGGTTGCCTGTGTTTTGGGGGTCATTTCCAAGAAATCATTGCCAAATCCAATGCCATAAATCTTTGCCCAATGTTTTCTTCTAAGAGTTTTATATTTTGAACTCTTATGTTTAGGCCGATTTTGAGTTAAACTTTTTGGATGTGGTGTTAGGGAAGGTCTGCTTTCTCCTTTTACATGTGACACCCATTTCCCCCGCACCGTTTGTGGAGAGCCCGCTCTTCTTTGAACGGTCTTGGTGCTGTGGTTGGAGACCATGTGACTATGTTTGAAAGGGTTTTTTCTGGGCTCCTTGTCTCTCCATTAGTCACTGTGTCTGTCCTTTTGCCCGCAGCACACTGTTCTGATCTGCATTAGGTTTCGTGAAGAGGAAGGGTGAGCCCTCCAGCCTTTTGCCTTGGGTCTTACACATTTTGTGACACCCTGACCCACAGGAGCACTCTGCAGACGCTTGAAGACCTGCGTGAATTTAACGATGGACCTGCTACTATTCCATAATGTGGAACATGCTGGGAGACTTGCTCCCATTTCGCCAAAACTAAGTAATTTCCACAGAAAACTATTTCAACAAGAAAATATCAAATGTTTTTTAATAACATAAATGATTCCTTATACTACTTACTGGAAGCTGCTATTAGGTGAAGAATGAATTGATTTATCCTCACAACGGCTGCCCTTTTGATAGTCATTAAAATTCAAGTGATTGGCATTAGACAAAGAAAATCTCTTTCAGTTCAGTCATGCCTTCTGAACATAAAGTTTTTCAAGTGCTAGAAAATTGATCTGGCACAATTTCTTATCCATAACAAAATAGCACTATCTCTTTATTACAGTTTTCACATAACATGGTATGGATTAAAAGTCTATGGAAATATGATAGGGGTGTTAAGGTTGTACTTAGTAATGCCAGGATATAAAGAAAGGCAAAGTTATCAGAATTCCGGGAGGGAAATATCGGAACCGATGTACGTTATAAACCACCTTTATGAATGAAGTCCAGTTCTAGGGATTCTAATGTAACCAAACCATAATTTCTGTTTTCTTTTTAAATTTCTGGGCATAAAATTACCATCCTTTCAATGTTATAATCCAATTTAGAATTTCAGAATTTAAGGCAACTGAAAGTTTACTGTTTTGTTATAGTTAAGGATTGACTACTATAACAGAGAACTTAGAGTAGTTTCATTGTTTCAGGAAAATAAAGTTGGCTTTTTTCTCCTGTTACAGTCTGAGGTGAGCATTGTAGGTGGGCACACAGCCCTGCTGTAGGCAACCCTCGAGAGGCCCAGCTGCCTTCCGCTGTGATTCTGGCTGATCCCCTAGGGCACTATCTTCAGCAGCTCGAGTGAAGTTAGGCCCAGGCACCTCCCTACCCTGACTTATGAAAAGAGCGTGAATAGAGGAGCTTAGTGAGAGGTTTTATAGGCCAGGACTGAAAGTGCTAAGTGTCACTTCTGATGGCATTCTGTTGTGAGAAGTCAGCTGCTGAGCCACACCTGTCCACGAGGGACACTGGGAGACGAAATCCTTGTTAGGTAGTCGTGTCAGTTATAACTCTCTTGCTGTGCATAAAAAGCGGAAATTTTGGGTAACAAGCAGGGTCCTCCACAGTCACCCAGGCCGAGCCCTCAGGTTACTGATGGGAGAACGGAAGTTAGAGAAACACAATCACTTATCACCTTTGTGATCTTGGACATATCACCTATTGGACCTGAGTACCTCATCTTTACCACTGACCGTTGATGTAACCCTGAACACATAATTTCTACTATTTACCACTCATCTGACCTTGAATAACGAACCTTTATCATTTGTTACCTACCTGACGGTGGACACATAATTTCCACCACTTTCCATCTGTGTGACTTAGACTCATGATCTCTACCACGTAACATCTTTGTGACCTTCGATTTATAATCTCTACCACTTAGCACCTATGTGACCTTGGTCACACAACCTTGTTAAGCATATTTTTCTCTTATTTGCCTCTAACCAGGATAATTAATATAAAGACATTAGACCAATGGCTAGCACATCATGCTCAATAAATGTAAGCTACTGTTGTTACTATTACCAACAGTAATTGCTATTCATGTTAACCCTATTTTTGTTACCTACTTAACTGAAACTATATAAACATGACAATTATTCTACATTGTAGAGAAATGTTTCCTGGCCTCCAGTTTACTAATATAGATTCTAGTTATTACAAAGCACAGAAATAATCCTGAATAAAAGCTATAGTCAATATAATGTCACCTTAACAAGCATTTAATATATATAGTTCAATAGTATGTAGTGGCATTTTATATATATATATATATAATAGATTATAACAGTACATAATCTCAGATTAAATGAAAGGGTAATATATTTGTATATTCTGGTTCTATTTGCCAGTTATAAAATTCAATGACTTGTTTATTGGGTATTGGTCTTATAGGGGAAATTAGAGCAGCAAAAGTGGGATAATTTATTCTGAACATATTCTTTAGAGTTAAATCAACTATTAATGTATTTTATTAATCCTTTTGTTATGCTAATATCCCAGGGAAACTAAGTGACCTTAATGATTATTAGTTCAATTAATCAACCATTTAATTGGAAACAGGAGTCCAAAAACCACCAAAAACCCCAAGTAGCAGATTGTCGGCTGTACAAAATGGAACTTTATTAACTGGTAATAGGCCCTTATTGCAAATGAGCTGCCTGCTGCACATGCAGCAAAGTGACTTGAGCAGTTGACGAGCTCTTATGAACTACACAGAGCAAACGAGTTACTGTCAGAGTCAGAATTAGTTGTCCTGCAGCTTAACCACATGCAGTCACATTTTAAATATTCACGTTCAGTTAATGCTGCAGCTTGCCTTTTGCTTTTGTCTAAATTAGTTTATGTGTATTTACCAAGATTACAATTCCAGAATATTTTGGTACCTCCGTTACCCGAATCGAGAGTTTATATAATACTCATTGACCACATACACAGTGTGATTTTTTGATGAGAGAGAGAGAGAAAGGAAGAATCTGTTGCTCCACTTATTTATGCATCCATTCTTGTATGTGCCCTGACGTGGAATAGAACCTGCAACCTCGGCATATCAGGACGACGCTCTAACCAACTGAGCTACCCACCCAGGGTTAAATGTGCATTTTTAAAATGTAGATTTTAAATTCTAGCAATAATTAGAAGAAATTTGCATAGAATACAGAAGATCCTTGCCATTTGTGGAATATTCGCCTGCACACATGCAAGCACATGCACACAAGCGCACGCTCAGGCTTAGGTGGGTCTCCAGTCTGGGGAACGTGGGCCTGGAAAGAAAGTGAAGTGTTACTGCTGTGCTGGAAATAATGGGAAGGTGATCTGACCGAACGACTTCTTAGAAAATAGAAGCTTGGGCTAAATTAAGACCAGGCAGTCAAATTTAGCTGTGGCTTGGCTGTGTGTCACGAGCAAGTCCACCATATGTTTTATACAAAAATGTGAAAATGTGAATCATGAAATTATTTTAGCGAGTGTCCCAGGGAGGATTAATTTTTGTGGCTTCATAAGTCGAGAAATAGTTGTTTTAAGACATCAACCAGGATGTGAAAGGACACTAAATTTTTACATTTAGTTATGACACGCTATGAAGGAAATTTCACGTTAAAATATTTAAAATTTTGGGAGTCTGCAGAGCCTCACTCAGTCTATATTCTCTGCAAGGGAAATGTTTATTTAGCAAAGAAATAATAATTTCACTCACTACTGGCCTCTCACTCAATAGACATGTGCGCATTCAGTCTGCAAGCCTAGAGGTATAGATTGTGTTTTGTCTGGGCTGTGCTGAAACATGGTGCTAACTTTAAAATGCAGTTTAGGTAAGCAATTAAAAAAAACTAGTTTGTGTTTATAGTTACAGCTTTTAAAACAATTTAAATTTGAATGAATTTTTAGACTATAGTGTAAGTGAAAAAGGGTCCCTACAAGTAAAATGAAATGACAGTATTTAATAGCACAACGGGAGAAAATGACTTTCTACTTCTTGCTAGAAATACTTCATAGAAAAGGAGGAGAGAAAACTTCAGTCTCTTTCTTTTTTACTCTAGTGAAGGCGGGCCTAGTGGACACAAATAGTCTACTATTAGTCCTAACAGTGCCCTGACCAGCATCTTTTTATTGAAATTCTTCATTTTGCAGATACTAACAAGTTTTGCCACTGGGTGTCAGTATTTCCCTACATTTTGAAAAAGCAGATGCTCACAGGTGATGTCACTGAGTAACTTGTAACAAGCGGTTTGCAGTTTAAAGAAACACTGATGCAGGAAAAGGCTAAATTTAGACAGGGATTCCTAGAGACTAAAATACCATCCTTGGTAAATTAAGTGATTCCACAGAACCAGTGATTTTATAGAGATTTTATTCAGAGATAAGAAGATAGTGATTATGTTCAATAACCTTGCATGTACTTTCGGAGAGTTAAAAAATGGTTTTACCAGCTTGTGACAGTCACGGGCTGGGTGCTTTCCAAGGCCCAGAGAACAACAATGGCCGTGCAGGGAAACGGATGGGGCATGCCCAGCACTTAGGGAGGAGAGCCAGGCTCCGTTCTGGTTCTCTTCGCTCACAGCCTGGGACCTACACTAGTCCTCAGTGCCAGCCTCTCTGGTTGTAACCCCAAGGGGGAAGCCTCCATGATCTCACCAGTTCCGCTGGTGCTGTCTTTCCAAGATTACTTGTCAGTATCTGTCAGATTGTAATGTTTCCAGTTGAAAAGGAATGAAACCATTTCTACTCTTTCATTTCCATGATAGACAAGTAAAAAGACAGCAACAGCAAATGTACTATTTTGTTGTTGTTGCTGCTGCTGCTGTGCCTAACATTTTCTGACAGCTGAATGAAATGACTCTTAATAGAGGTTTCTCTTCTGCAGTGAGGTGAAGCACGAGGAACTAACACCTGGCAAGTTTACAACGTTTTAGGTGAGGTTAACGCACATGCCTTTGATCAGCTGGGCTTAATGAATTCATATTTTACCACCGCCAGTTAGAAATATTTAATTGGTGCTTATTGATCCAAAATACAAAAGAATTCTGGCCCAGGAGCTGTTGGATTCTTTTTCTTTTCCAACTTTTGCCCAAAAATGATTCACTCTCAGATGAAACCTTGACCCTTCATTGTCAGGCTTGTTGCTGTTTCAGTCTTCAGCTCCAGTTTTTTTTTTTTTCTTACTAAATTAGTGGTTTACTATAAAAGTATATAGGTCAGCAACAGCCAAGGAGAAGAGATGCACAGGGCAAGGTGCGTTGGAAGGTTGTGGATCTTCCACGCTGAGCACTGGTTTTCAGCCAGGACCCCTCCCCCCCCCCGATCTGTGTCTCAGATCTGCTAATGATGAAAAGAACACATGAATAAAACAAAAACAAAAATTAGTGTGTATAGTACAGTCTACAAAGAATTTCACATATTTTTCTTTATCTTCATAACTAACAATCTTGTGACAAACAGCTAGTATTATAAACCCCTTTTTGGAGTTCAGGAACTCATCATCCAGAAGTGCTAAGTGATTTATCTAAGTGATATGTTCAGTTTGTAAGCTAATCACGACTTGACCCTAGATATTCAGTCACCAAATTTCGTATTCCTTTTTCTTTCTGAAGACCCCAGGTGCTCTGTTACCCTAAAGTTCAGTTCACAGACTTCTCTGTTCTGACGTGTTATTTTGCGTTTGAGACTCTAAACTAGTGGACTGTCTTACTACGCCATCTGTTCTGGGCTGTGTTGCGTCCTCACAAAATTCTTGTGTTGAAGCCCAGACCCCCGGGACCTCCTCAGATGTGACTTTATTTAGAAATAGGACCTGTAAAGAGATGATTAAATTAAAATGCAGTCATTAGGGTGGACCCTAACCCAATTTGACTGGTATCTTTATAGGAAGAGGGAACTTGAACGCATGTAGAGATGCCAGGGATACTTATGAGCAGAGGAAAGACCGTGTGAGGACAAAGAGAGAAAATGGCCATTTGCAAGCCAAGGAGACAGGCCTAAGAAGAAACAAGACCTGCAACACCTTGATCGTGGACCTCTAGCCTCCAGAACTGTAAGAAAATTAAATCTTGTTGTTTAAGCCAACCAGTCTATAGAATTTTGTTAGGTAACCTGTAGCGGACTAAGACGCTCTTCATCCATTCATCCATCCATCTATCTCCATCACCTGCAAAGAATGATTTAGCATTTAACATGACAAGAACTGTGCTGATCTTTGGGATACATAAAAGATAGTGTTCATGCCTTCAAGGCCCTCATAATCTAGTGTTTTCTGTGCTTTTAGTATTAATCTGGGAAGAGAGGAAGCAAACAGCTAGTATAAGTTGGGCTGAGCTCTGACAGCAGATGCACAGAGAATCATCGGGGTGCAGAGGAGGAGACTTTGTCTCAGCCTGATTTAAAATGGGGTAGAAGTCCAGGTAGGGATCCCAGAGATGGTAACTTGAAGAATTGTGGAAGTTGGGTACCCCATTAGACTGCAAACCATTTCATAGGATCTAGTCATGGTCCTGAACTTTTCTTCCAGGTCAAGGCTAGTCACATGTGCTAAGAAGTTCTTGTTGTCAAATACGTGCTTGGATTTTCAGAATTGTTAGCCTCTGGATTTTCTTCCCCCTTTCCGTGAACCAACCTAATACAGCTCTGACACCTATCGTTTGCCTGAACTGTTTTCACCGTCCTTTCTGTCAGAATCCCTTTGGGAACATGCAACTAGTTCTTGTCATATCTTGTGAAAACTTGTAATTCTGTGTTTGATACATGTAATAGTTTATCCTATCAAACAGAAGTTAGCTAGGCACCTGTAGACTTGTTCTAAGATCTAACAGTATCTGTACGGAATAACACAGACATGCTACACACATGTATAGTGGTGCAGAACTGGGCCTTAGGCTTCCTACCAAATATCCCTTATTTATGGGTCACCGTGAGTTTTTGCAGCTTTGTTTATTTAACTACCCTTCAAAAACTAGAGAGAAATATGATGTCATCAGTATGGCTACCCTGCTGAATAGAGAATAGAGTCAACTGTGAAATAGGTTGGCCCCGTCTATAAGCAATGCAGGGATTGGGAGGAGACGGAATCGTGGAACCTGCGGTTCTCTCTGTGGATCTCCCACCGGGGTAACCTTACCACGTCATGACCTCTTCCTGATGATCTGTGAGATAGAGATTAGAGTAGATGGTCATTATGGACCCTTGTGATTGCTTCACCATGTCTTTCCTCCACGGTTATTTTTATATAAGTTTAAAAGCTGTCACCCTTTCTTTGTGAGCCATACTTATTAATTGCCTGCTGTGTTTCCAACAGGAAGCCTTATTAATCATTTATTTAAAAATGTTTCATTCAGCCTTTAAGGTACATGTTCTAAAGACACAATCATTATAACAAACCTATTTTAAGTCTCTGATTTTATGAGGCCTGTTTTCGTTGTGCTCTTAGCCATGTACCTTTTGTGTAAATCTCTACGTTGTTCCAATTTTAGTAATGGTAGGGTACCTAATATCAGCCTAACTCTCCCACAGTTAGCAATTATAAACTCCGGATAAGATATAAAATGAAACAACTATTTTAAGATGTTGGCGAACAGCCCAAAGCAAGCAAGGCTGGAAATTATCTGACCCATGAAATAAAAAAAGCCTACTGGTTAAGTACAGTGTATTTTTTTTCCCCCAAGGGCCAATCTGAGTCCATGAGACTTTAGTAGGGGAGCTAAAACTCAGTCAGGAAGCCACAGTTTTAAAAGCTTAAGTGATTAGGTTCAGAGAGAGGATTGCTGGAACAGCTGGAAATTGAAGAGGGAAATATTGAAAAGGAAGAAGTCACAGAAGGGAAAGGCCCTAGAGCTGCATATGAACTTCTTTCCTATCCCTGAACTATGCATGCCCACAGCAGTTTCCAAGAAATGTAGGATAAAACAACAGCTGGATGCTGAAAATGCTAAGCAAAGATTTGAATTGCTGCCTATTACATGGGTAATAGGAATTGACACTTAAATTTGTCTAAATGAGAAGGGCATTTAATTGAAAACTCAGAAGGGCTATAACTTAGGAATAATCGTTATTTCTTCAAAACTAAGTACTCTTCCTAAGACTATGGTTCAGCTGAAATAAACCGTAACAAAATATGAAATCAAACCTCCATAAGTTCAAGATATATAGTAAATAATTCAGGTATTTGCTAAACAACAATTAGCACATTTTAGAGAAAGATTCTGGAATCCAGAGTTTTAGCATGTACAATCTACAATGCACAGTCTATACTTGAAAGTTACTGCAGGCATGAAAAAGTAGGAAAAGGTGGCCTATAGTCAAAAGCAAAAGTAGACAGTGGAAACATTCTTTTAGATGATTCAACTGTTAGAAGACAAGAACTTTAAATTAGCTATGATGGATATGTTCAAGAATGTAAAGGAAATGTTTATGAGCAGATGAAGAAATTCAGCACAGAAATGGGTGTTATCAAAATGGAAAGTCTACTTAAAAGTACAATATCTGAAGTACAGATTTGCTGATGGTTTAATAGCAGATAGAAGATGTCAAATGAAAAGTTAGGTCAGCAAACTTGAAAATGAATTGATAGGAATTACACAATCTGAAGAATAGAGAAAAACACCTTTAAAGTTCATGGAACCTCATTATATTATAGGATATATCAAGCTACTAAACATTTATATAAATGAATTTACAAAGAGTTAAGAGATGAAATGGAGGAGAAAAATATTTAAAGAAGTTATGGCTAAATCTGAAGAGCATCAAGCTATGGGAATGTAAAACTGAGTAGATACAAGCAACGTAAAGACAACTCCCAGCACATCACAGTCCAATTACTGAGAACCAGAATCAAAGAAAGAAATCTGGAAAGCAGTTGTGGGTAGGAGAGAGGCAAATTTCATAAAGGAGAGAAATGATACAAGTTGTGACTGTCTTCTCATGAGAAGAAGTAGAGGCAATGAAAGGATAACTTTGAAGTACTCAATAAAAGTAAAGAGGTAAATTCAATATTTTACACCAACTATTCTAATAAAAAATAAAGGCCAAATAGACATTTACGGGTACACAAAAGCTGAAATAATTTACTTTCAGGAGACCTGAAACATAAGAAATGCTGAGGATCAAAGGAAATGATACCAGATACAAACTGCATATGGGCAACAATAAAGAGCTTCAGTGAGGGTAAATACAAAGGACTAATTTCTTTTCAATTTATTAAAAAGATATCTATTTAATACAATTTATGCCCTTTGATTTTGGGGTTATAATATATGTTGATGTAAAATATATAAAATATATCACAACAATAGCACACAGGATGTTGGAGGGAGGGTAAATGGATTCTATTCTTGCAAAGTTTTTATATTTTATATAAAGTGACAGAGTATTAACTCTAAATTGGCTGTTATACAAAATACATTTTGTAATCTCTTAATATAACTAAAAAAAAAAACCCCCAAAAGTGATACCTAAAAAGCCATTAAAGGAATTTAAAAAATTAGATATATTTGAATAATTTGAAAGAAGGCTTAAAAATAAGAAAGCAGAGGAATAAAAACAAGTCAAATTGAAAACAAGACAATGGGGGCAGTGGGGAGGACTGAATGTGGGAGGTTAGGGGTGGGTAGGGCACAGGAGAGTAATGGGGGGGAAATGAGGACAACTGTAACTGAACAAGAATAAAAAAAACATTTAAGAAAAAGAAACTTCCAGCCAAGATGGAAGTGTAGGTAGAAATGTTTCACTTCCTCACACAAGCAAAAGAAGGATAACAACCAATTTTAAAACAAAACCAACCAGAACTGCCAGGAAGTCGAATTGTATGGAAATCCAACAACTAAGGAGTTAAGAAACATTCATCCAGACTGGAGATGGGAAGCCTGGGCAGCAAGAAGAATGACAAGGTGGGGGCTGGCAGACCAGGGAAGGTGAGCAGGTGACTGGCAGACCAGGAGGTTCCCCATTCCAGTGTGGATAAGCTGGGAGGAACAACTGGGGAGTGAGACTTCATGATCCCAGGTTCCACCATGGGAGACTAAAGTCTCAAAACCTCTGACTGTAAAAATCTGTGGAGGTTGTGGAGGTGTGACAAACTCCCACCCTCACAGGAGAGTCGGTTGGAGAGACCCACAGGGTCCAGAACATACACAAGCCCACCCAACTGGGAATCAGCACCAGAAGGGTGCAATGTACTTGAGGGTAGCAGTGAAGGTGACTGAAAGCAAAGCGAGAGCCCAGCCAGCAGCATTGTTCCCTCTAGGACCCCTCCCCTACGTATAGCACCACAATGCAGGGATGTGGGTTGCCCTGCCCTGGCGAATCCCTAAGGCTCCGCCCATTACAATGTAACAGGTGTGCTGAGACAAAGAAATATGGCCCAAATGAAAAAACAGATCAAAACTCCAGAAAAAGAACTAAGCGATGAGGATAGACAACCTATCAGATGCAGAGTTCAAACACTGGTAATCAGGATGCTCACAGAAATGGTTGAGTAAGGACACAAAACAGAGAAAGAAGTGAAGGCTATGCAAAGTGAAATAAAGAAAAATATAAAGGAAAATAACAGTGAAGTGAAGGAAACTGGGACACAAATCAAAGATTTGGAACAGAAGGAAGAAATAAACATTCAAACAAAACAGAGTGAAGAAACAAGAATTCAAAAACATGCGGAGAGGTTTAGGAACCTCTGGGACAACTTCACATGTTCCAACATCTGAATCATAGGGGTGCTAGAAGGAGAACTGGAAGAGCAAGAAATTGAAAACTTATTTGAAAAAAATTAAAGGAGGCAAACTTCCCCAATCTGGTAAAGAAAATAGACATGCAAGTCCAGGAAGCTCACAGAGTCCCAAACAAGTTGGATCCAAGGAAAAATACACCAAGACACATCATAATTAAGTTACCTAAGATTAATGATAAGGAGAAAATCTTAAAAGCAGCAAGAGAAAAGGAGAGAGTAACCTGCAAAAGAGTTCTCATAAGACTATCAGCTGTTTTCTCAAAAGAAACCTTATAGGCAAGTAGGGGCTGGAAAGAAATATTCATAGTCATGAAAAGCAAGGACCTATATCCAAGATTACTCTATCCAGAAAAGCTATCATTTAGAATAGAAGGGCAGATAAAGTGCTTCCCAGATAAGGTCAAGTTAAAGGAGTTCACCATCACCAAGATCTTATTATATGAAATGTTAAAGATACTTATTTAAGAAAACAAAGATCAAAACTATGAATGGTAAAATAACTACAAACTTACACTATCAACAACTGAACTTAAAAAACAAAAACAAAAACAAACTAAGCAAACAACTAGAACAGGAAAAGAATCACAGAAATGGAGATCATATGGAGGGTTATCAGTGGGTATGGGGAGGTGGGAGAATAGGGGAAAAGGTACTGGAAATAAATAGCATAAATGGTAAGTAGAAAATAGACAGGGGGAAGTTAACAATAGTATAGGTAATGGAGAAGCCAAAGAAATTATATGTATGACCCATGGACATGAACTAAAGTGGGGGATGCTGGAGGGAGGGGGGGACAGAACAGAGGGGAATAACGGGGAGAAAAAAATGAGACAACTATAATAGCATAATCAATAAAATATACATTAAAAAAAGAAAACAAATAGAAAAATGTCAGATCTAAATACAACCATATTAATCATTGCATTTAACAAATGTAGACTATAACACAGAGTAAAATACAGAGATTGTCCTAGTGGATAAATAAAAGTAATTCTCAACAATATGTTATTTATAAGAGATTCACTGACAGTACAAAAACCGAAGTAAATTGAAAGTGAAAAGGTAGAAAAGGACAAACCATGCCACTGGTGGCCGTAGAGAAAGCTGATGTGACTGTACTAATGTCAGGCAAGATCTGTTTCAAGGAAAATAGTATTGTATGAGATAAAAGGGTCAATTTATTATTTCAAAATGATAAAAGAATAAATTAATCAATAAGATATAACAATTATATAATACAACTAGTAATAGTGCTTGAAATTACAGGCATAAACAAAAACAAACAGGACCAATGGGAAAAGTAGACACACTGATATAGTTGGAGATTTTAACACTGCTGTATCAGTAAGTGATAAAATAATTAGATATAAACATTGTATAAAATATACAAGATTTTAACCTTGCCCTATTTGATATTTAGAGCACTTCATCCAAAAATTGTGGAATGTTTTCAATATATTCTTTTCAAGGGCACACAGAACGTCCCCCCAAATAAACAACATAGACAGACATAAAATATGTCTCAATATATTTCAAACGGTTGATTGTATCTTACAGAGTATGTTCTATCCCATAACAAATACACTTTAAAATATAATTATTTATAAAATCTCACATATTTGGAGTTGAAACAATGCACTTATAAATACCTAATGACGCAATAAAGTATTGAGTCACAAAGTATTTAAGAGAAATTACAAAATATTTTGAACTTAATAAAAATAAAAGTATGAAATATCTAAATTTGTAGGAGGCAGTGCTTAAAGAAAAATTTAAGCTTCACATGCATATAATAGCTGTTAATGATAGGTTTCCATCATAGAAGCTAGAAACATATGTCAGTTAAAAATCAAAGTACATCAAAGAAAGGAAGTACTACATAGCATATATATAAATATACATGTTATATATTTACAAACATAAAATTAACCAAGTCAAACTTGGTTTTTCAAAAAGATTGTAAAGTTGATATAAGTCTAGTGTGATTGATCCAAAAACAGTTTAAAATTAACATTTTCAGGATTGAAAAATGATTATCACAGAATATTTATGGGCAACTACACTTCTAGATGGATTGGACAAATTTCTTGGAAAACACACCTGGTATAAGAAGAATTAAAGTATCATTCAGGGAGACTAAAAGGCAGAGGGCATGGGTGATTCCCTAAGGTGCTGCCTCCCTTGGACGTGTTACCGCAACCACAGTGGAGTCCTGTAAACCTGGAGGGGGTGTGGGGGCCAGCCGCATTACACAGGCCATGGACTTGGAATTGCAATCTAAGTAAGAGGTGAAGCCAAGGGAAGATTTTATTATGTGCAGATAAACATATTAGATAGATTTTTGCTAAACTTTATAAAATGCCTAACATCAGTTAAATATTCTAGTTCCAATTCTGCTGAGCTTTATATTCAAAAGTAGAAATAACTAAACTTTTATGTATTAAGCAAATACAGAGCAATAATATTCAGTGAGGTTTATGATCTTCCAGAAGTAAAACATAATAGAGCCCTGAATTGGTTAAGAATAGCAGCACAACTCCGTTCCAGAGTACTTGGGCTGGTGCCAGTTACTTCCAGGAGTTAGGGTAAAACTTGAAAATTATTTCTTAATGTCTCTTCTCATAAAAGTATTGTGTATTTTAAGCATTACCAAAGACTGTCAAAATTAAAATGCGGATTTTGAGACCAAACATATAAAATCAGGTGGAGTTTCAATCTTTGCTCTGCCACATCCTTACTCTGTGACCTTGAGCAAGTTCCTCCAGCACTTTTGAGTCTCATTTTCGTTATTCTTAGCATTGGCATAACAGTCTCTAATTTATAGTGTATTTAAGCATTTACCTCAATGTTTATCATGCAGTAAGCATTTAAAAGTAACGGTACCTGTAACAATTATATTGTTCTTTGTATCTCCTAGTATTGTTGTGTATTCAGCAGACTAAAACAGGTCACAAAATTTCCATTCTGTTCACTAAAGCACATTATTAATGTTTATTGTTATGCCCTTAATTTTTGATATTCTAAGGATCTAAAAATAATGTGTACAAGAATAAAACAAAGAAACAATCCCCATAAATGCAAATTATCTAGACAGATAAACAATACATTCTTTTTTACAAATCAATTAACATAAAATTTTAATTTTGGACTATCCAAGCTCCTCTCAGTATTATTAAGACTTATTTTTTTGTTTAAATATTATTGTTCAAAGAATATTTGACAATGCTTCATTTGTCCTTGACTTACCCTGGTATCCTGCCAACCATAAATAATTAATACACGCTTGCCAAAGAAAAGGAGAGGGAGCGTGTGGCGGGGGGGTGAGATGGGGGAGTAAAGCATCTTCTTGGTCATGAAATTGGGAATCTTGTGCACTGCCGACTGGAATGGAAAGTGATGCAGCATTATAGAGAACGAAATGGCAGGTGATCAAAAGTTAAACATAGAGACACTGCGTGATCCAACAGTTCCACTTCCAGAAGAAGTGAAAGCAGTGAACAATGCAGATTCATGTTTACGAGGGTTCATCGCAACATTATTCACAATAGTCAAAAGACAGAAGCCTTTTAAATGTGCATCATCAAATGAATACATTCATACCCACAATGGAATATGGCTCAGCCTTAAAAAGGAACGGAATTCAGATACGTGCTACAACATGGGAGAACCTGGAAAACATTGTACAATTTGAAATAAGCCAGATATTTAAAAAAATGTATTGTTTCCCTTATATGAGGTATCTAGACTAGGCAAGTTCATAGAAGCAGAAAATATAATAGGGGTTAGCAGAGGCTAGGGGAAGGGAAAAATGAGGGTTCACTGTTTAGTGGGTACAGAGTACGAAGTTCTGCGTGTGGATAGTGATGGTGATTACACAGCTTTGTGAATGAGTTTAATCCCACTGAACTGTACACTTAAAATAGTAAGAATGACACATTTTACGTATCTAATTTTACCTCAATTAAAAAAAAGTAGTCTGTTGAAATGGTGAGATTTCATTCTTTTTATGGCTGAATAATATACCATTGTATATATACGTACCACAACTTTTTTATTCGCTTATCTATTGGTGGGCACTTGGGCTGCTTCCAAGGCTTGGCGATTGTAAATACTGCTGCAATGAACAGAGGGTGCATATATTCTTTCAAATTCGTGTCCTGGGTTTCTTAGTGTATCCGCTGAGAACACTTCGTGAAGTGTGTGATTGTCTAACTGCTGTGCTGTCCATCTGGAAATAATGCAAAACAATGTTGAATGGAAACTATCACTTATTAAAACATGTGACAAACAGTCTTTTTAGAATTTTAAAGAGGAAGTAGCTCCAAAAGTAAATTGGTTCAATATTGCCCAAATAAATACCAGTACTTATTTGGTGGTACATGTGAGATATCAGTTTATTCATTGAAAATTTATTACATACTATGGTTGTCTTCCCAGCACATTTCTCAAAGCATTGAAAGAGGAAGAGGGGAAAGGGGGTGGGGTGTTCATATTTCTATACCCTCCAGGGCCGTTTTAGGACTCTTGCCACAGATACTGCTTCAGAATTGGTTAGTTGCCTGGGTATAATGTGTTGTACTAAGGGTTACAAAATTAATGTCTACAAAAAGAGTATGCCTGTAGAATAACTACTTAACTACTGAACACGCCCAATCTCCAAAAAATGGAGAACTTACTGTGTCCTGAACAGATTTACAGTGTAGCATCACCAAACACAGCCAATCTGTAATAAAAACCACGTTTTAAGTAAATTCACTGACATGTTATGAAAGATTAAAGGCTCACCTGTCCTTGAAAAAAGGTGTCAGTACTTTGATATTTTTTAAGGTTTAAAAATAACTTCAGGGCTACTAGGAAAACCACGGGCAAACAGAAGGAGACACATGTAAAGCTATAAAAAATTACCTGTGTTTTTTCTCTTTGTAATATGCTAAATGCAGAATACTGCTGGGTGTATTCCTAGGTTCATTTAACCTAAACTCTGTAATTCTGCCCAAGAACATTCAAAATAGATAGGGTCCACCTCCTCCCACCCCCCTAAAAAAAAACCCTCCCACCATACACATACCAGTCCCAGTTAAAGCAAGAAAATTTTCTAAAGCAAACAGAAAAAAATCATTCCTGGTCTAAAACTAAAATCACCTTTGGTGGAGGTGGAAAGGGCCCTTGACTACAAAGAATATAATAGCTGAAGTTATTTTGGTTCTGCTTCTATGCTCAGTAAGTGTAGGCTTGTATCCTTTCTCCCCTTGCCATTATCCTTTTGTCAAAAGAACGACAGCAAATGGAAAGTAAGATAAAATAAAATAATAAAAATGATGGAGTCAAACAATTGAGTCAGATATAATTTTAAAGAAACAGCCTTTAAAGTCTGGTTTCGATTTTTTATTTATACAATTGTACACAGGTTCATTTTTGTTTAGCTTTTATAAGGGAAGAATGCTTTCCTGTCCAAAGAGAATTACTAAACTGGAGTTTAGGAGGTAAAATTGCTTTGTGTAAATACATAGAGAGGAGGTTATATTGGAAAGGCTATCAAACAGGAATCTTAATTTTTTAAAGCATTCGACCACTATCAGCTTAAATGTCTAATTGTGTCAAATAAGTTGCCAAAAATATTGAAATGCTTTGGTAAGTCAGAAAATGGCATTCAAGGAGAGAGAAATTTTTCAAAGATAAACAGTGGGAAGAGGAATGACTGAGAAGAAAATCCAGGGAAAAAATGATGAAATGTGGAAACTACCATTTGATAGGGATTTTGGAGAAATGTGGTTTCTCCCTGCTCTTCACTTGAATTTTGAGCAATTGTGTTGTGCTTTTGATGTTACATAAGGTATGTGCCTCCAAGCCTTCTTAGAGAAGGGGAGTCCAGAGGTCTGTATTTAGGAACCTAATGGCGTGGCTAGTGGAATTATCTCCCTAAAGAGCTGGAAAGAAAAGGAGGAGTGTGTGGGCAAGGGGTAGAAAAGTTTCTGTTCCTTCTGAAGATGACCCACAGTTATTACTGTAATTATTCCTCACAACACTGAGGCCCACATTTTGGGGTGTGTCATGGGAGGGGGCCAGGCTATGAGGCCTGAGGCTGCACTGAGGGTCTCCTGATGCAAGCAAGCCCTCCATGGTCGCTCAAGGATCTGGGTAAATGACTTACTCTGCCTCACTGGTAACTCCTCTTTTACCATGTTTTTATTCAAATGTGTGTATTATGCAAATAAAATAATAACAGCAACAAAAACTATATATTAAACCATTTTTAATCCATTCCAGCTGCATTTTTCTTGTTCCTTTAAGGCATTTATTGTTCATAGGCACTCATGCCATTTTTAAGTGGTTGCAGTCACTTCACAGATGCAATTTTGAATTCAGAATCTTTTTACTACAGCATTTGTTTCTGAGAATTATGGCCTTTTTTGTTTTGTTTTGTTTTAAAATAAACTCAGCAGTGGTTATGACTGCCTGTTCCTGTCGTGGTTGAAAATTTAGTTTTATCAATCTTTTACAGTCTTAAGTAATGTTAAGCGTAGATACTAAAATATCTTTTAGGGAGGAACAGTCTTTATAAAACTGTATTGCAAGAATCTGAGGTGGGTGCAAAGGGAGGTGTTAAGGCTTCAGCGAAGACCAAGACTGCTGAGAATGTGCAGAAGTGCATGCAAGAGACCTCGAAGGCAAAGTCACTGAAGCTCCTTGAGAGACAGTGGAAACTGAGTGGTGGAAGGAGCCAGTAATACTAACGTGTGCACCGTTGTTTGCTTTTTCCTCCTTTTTATTCCTTTTGAGTCTTTTTTTATCTTATTTTAATGTTCTCATTTTATATTCTTATTTTTCTATTTTATAAAGACTTAAAGGGATAATGTGTTCCTGATAATAACGGTTTCTTGATAAAACTGCCAAATTATTTCTAAGAGAGTTTCTTAACGACTTTGCCATTGACATAAAACAAGAGCAACTAGTTCCTCCAAGGATTATTAGCAGCCTGCATATGTTCCACAGTGTGTAAATGAGCCCTACAGAATCGATCATGGTGGGTTCCTGAGTGAGGAAAGGAAATGCCTGCATTGTTTTGGAGATAAAGAACATAGGGTGGGTATATGCTGATTACAATTGTGTTTGTTCATTGTATTTTATCCCATTGTGTCTAGCTTTTGTAACATCGGCTAAAAATCTCTTCTGTAGACATGCTCTTCCCATACATTTGCATGATTTCAGTGAGAGTTGCCGTGTTATTGCAACACAATTGAATTCTTTACTGTCACTGTGGGTTGGGCCGGAGATGAGACCTTGATCCATTTGAGCTATTGAGTTCCTTCCCTATGAATACAGGGGAAAAATGGAGTTAATTTATCCTTGGTTCCAAGAGCATAATACGGAAGACTCAGGGGTTATTGGCATTTGTTTCATCACTTAGACTGTGAAGGAGATGAAGCTTGTCTGTGGAAATGGCATAAAGGAGGAAGATCTAGAGACAGAAGCAGACACCAAGTGGAGAAAGGAGTTGATGGCATTGGAGCTCGTTGTCCTAATTCTTTCATGATAGTTAAATCTTGAACTCTCATGTTTCCTTAGCTGGTCTTGAAGTCTCCTGGATAGCTGCGCAGTACTCCTGTGCACTTTTTTCTACCTGTATGGTGACCCGCTGTGGAACCTCACGTGGGAGTATCATTCTTCTCAGAGATGAACTTCGTTCTTGGTTAAACCTCCATTAACTATCAGTTCATTTTAGCAGCCCCTTGTGCTGGAAAAACACCTTTGCCATTTTAAAGAATTTAGGGCTCCAAGGGAAATTCACAATCCTTTTTACTGAGATGAAGGAGCTCTGCCTGCCCTGTGTCCTCATGGAGAGAATACTATATAAATATAATAAAAATGTTTCTAACTATAATCAAAAAGTAATTACAGAACTAGTTGTTTCTGTAATGAGTAAATGAATGGGCTCTGAAAATTAGGTTTAAGTTTTCATACCATCATTTACAAGTGAGTGACCTTGAACAAATTACTCAATCTCTTTTCAGCTCGGCTTCCTCATTATTAAAATGGGGGGAAATAATAGTGTCTGACTCAAATGTTTTGTGTGAAGATTAAATGAACTCTTACGTATGTGATTCTTTGAATAGTGGTTAGCACAGTTAACACATAATAATAAGCTATCATTATTAGTGAAATATAGTTTAGGATTTTAAACAATTGTATCAAAATGAAGTAATAGCCTAAAGTCTTGCATTTCTCTCACATTAAGGTTTTTTTAAAATTTTTTATTGTTATTCAATTACAGTTCTCTGCATTTTCTCCCCATCCCTCCACCCCACCCCAGCCAAACCCACCTCCCTACCCCACCTCCACCCTCCCCCTTGATTTTGTCCATGTGTCCTTTATAGTAGTTCCTGTAAACCCCTCTCCTCACTATTCCCTCCCCACTCCCCCCTGGCTATTGTTAGATTGTTCTTAACTTCAATGTCTCTGGTTATATTTTGTTTGCTTTTTTCTTTTGTTGATTATGTTCCAGTTAAAGGTGAGATCATATGGTATTTGTCCCTCACATTAAGGTTTTGAGCAAGCCAAAAGTTTCAGAGTTCTGTGGCAATAACATGCAATCCAGGCAGATACTTTAAAGTAGATAAATGAATAGACCATCTGTTCTTCAGACACTCATTCAAAAATAGGTTTGTTCAACTTAGTTTATGATAGCTATTGATCAGCAGTGATTGTGTGATTATACTCTTTGACAGGTACTTGGGCTACAGCTTTTCTGAGTTGTTAAGTGCAAAACTTGTGTTTTGAAAGGAATAAAACATTTCAAGTTGAGAAATTTGATAAAGACCTGTGTTTAATAGAAACCCTTTATCTCTGCATGGAGGTGGGCAGAGGCTTCCTGTGGTAAATAGCAACATTCTAGTTACAATATAATTTGGGTTTTTATCCATCATCTAGATGAATGTGCAATTGAGGCTCACTAATTTTAAGCAAAGAGCAGAAACACAATGATTTCACCTTGGAATGCTTTAGAAGCAGGTGAAAAAAAATGTTCCCCTCAGCCATAAATAAAACCTTGGTGAAATAATCATAGCATGTTTGACCTTGAGCAATAATATTCCTTTCTTGTATGAGCTCCAAATATATGCCGAAATACTGAATGATTTAATTTATTGTATAGATTTATTGATTAAAAGCCATTTAAGAGTTATAGAATGTGTATCCCAGATAATTATTTGGGTTATAGAATGGCTCATGGTATAATTCATGTTTAAAATTGCTCTGGTGGCAATCTGTAGACTAGATTGTTTGAAGGCAATGGTGAAATCAAGAAGATAAATTAAGATGCTATGGAAGGAAAGTAGGCGAGATGTTTATGGCTCACGGTGAATCAGTTCAGGGATTTGTGAGAGCCCTTGATAAGGAACCCAATATTTATCACTAGTCCTGATGTTCACATCCCCAGGTCCAGCTAACTCCCTCTAGGAATATAAGAAATGAAAGTTTGATGGTCATCAAACTGATCTTTTTAAAAAAAAATCTTGACACTTTTTATTTGTAAGCATATTTATTTATTTATTTTTATTTTATATTAGTTTCAGGTACACAGCACAGTGGTTGTGTGACGGTGGAGAATTGTAACCCACCACACCATTCTTTTGACATTGTTTCTTTACATGCTGACTGACTAATATGTAGCTTGAAGATAAACAACATGTTTGTATAAGAATGGTAGGAACTAACTTCAAAAGATACAGACTCTGACGTTCAGGCATCCCAGCTCTGAGAGGTTTGCTGACCTTCAACCATGGACCCAGGATGGCGTGTAGCTGGGGTGATGTGGAGCCAGGATGACTAAACCAGGATGAGGCACACCAGATCCTCACTTGTCTTATGGGAACATACTGGGCTTGCCTGCACGGAAAGAACTTTTCTACCCCCTTCCTTGACCTCTTTGTTCTGTTCCCCTTCCCTCTTTCAAAAAACCTCTGTCTCCACTGAGATGTGGAGATGGGCTTTAAGAAATGAGACCCCCATCTTCCGGGTGTCGGGACCTGAAAATGAACCGTGTTCCTTTCCATCAGCACCTGCCTCTCCAGTATTGGCTTTCAAAGCAGCAGGCAGCTGGACCTGCATTCAGTTATAGTTTTTGGCAACTCAGCCTGGACAATGTGGACTCTGGAAAGGTCTGGAGCCCCAGGCTGGAGTCCCGGGCTAACGTTCTAGCCAGACCTGTGTTCAGGTACAATTAGACAATTGTATAATTCATGTTTTATTCCAGGGGTAATTCTAGTATGCACCTGGCACCATACATAGTTATTACAATATTATTAACTATATTCCCAATGCTATAATTTACATCCCTTTGACTATTTTGTAACTTCTTACTCCCTTCACCTTATTACACTTAAAATTTTTTTATCAAACTCATTGGAATGGTGCTACTTATCTCTGTAGTATATAGTCTGTGTCTGTAAGCTTCTATTTTACTTAATCCCCTCACTTTTGTCACTGAGCCCTCCAACCCCCTCCCCCCTGACAGCTGTCAGTCTGTTCCATGTATCCATGCCTCTGTCTCTGTTTGGTTAGTTTATTTTGCTCATTAGATTCCACATATAAGTGAAATTGTATGGTACTGCCTTTCTCTGACTGGCTTGTTTCAATTAGCATGATACTCTCCAGGTCCATCCACCCTGTCACAAAGGGTAAGATTTCCTTTTTTATGGCTGAGTAGTATCCCATGGTGTAAATGTTCCACTCATCTACTGATGGACACTCGGCCTGCCTCCAAATCTTGGCTATTGTAAATAATGCTGCTATGAACATGGGGGTTCCTATATTCTTTTGAATTAATGTTTCTGCTTTCTTTGGATATATTCCCAGAAATGGAATTACTGAATTATAGGGCAGTTTTATTTTTAATTTTTGAGGAAATCCCTTGCTGGTTTCCACAGTGGCCTCACTGATCTGCATTCCCACCAACAGCGAGTGAGGGTTCACTTTCCTCCACATCCTCGCCAACACTTGTGGTTTGTTGATTTATTGATGACAGCCATTCTGACAAGTGTGCGGGGACATCTCACTGTGGTTTTAATTTGCATTTCCCCGATGATTAGTGATCTTTTTTTTCATCTTAGCAGTGGATGTGTGCTTTGATAGACCAATGTACATTCTAAAACAAGCCATACACACCTTGCCAGGGAACTAAACTGGAATAATTAAGGAGAGTTTCAGTGGTATAACTCGGGTGACAGTCCCTTTGCAGTGGACATGGTTAAGGATGGCCAAAGTACCCTTCTTTTTGCCATTTTTTTTCTCTGAATGCTGGAGTCCTCCACAAAACTACGAAAGTGAAAAGATAATTCCTCCAAAGTCCAAGTCTCTTGATGGAAAATGATATCAGGAAAAAAACATTCTGTCAGGGTTTTTATTTTTGGCTGTAAACTAGCCATATTTCAGAAAAGAACATAGTCCTTGGAGGGAATCTACTATACTAAATTTGGGACATCTCTGAATCAATATCTTTGTACTGTCCACTAATATTAAGAGGTATTACCAATACAGAACACTCTCTAAAGGCCTATGAGGTCACATGTGCCAAAATATTAATTATAAATTGGGAAGTTTATCAAGAAAGGTAAAGTCTGAGAATTTATTGCACCTGCAAGCTTACAAGTTAGCCTTCCACATTTTCCTGGATAGTGGCAGAAAACATGAGACTCCCGGCCAGAGACAAAAGATTTTATTACTCTGCATGGTAATCAGCTCGAGTTTCATCTTTGCCCTGCCCCCCACCAGGCCCCAGAGGAGTAGTGTAGAGGTGGGTCCATATTCTCTGTGCTGAACTTGAAAAAGACACTTCAACTGTCTACAAGTACTATCAGCAGACAATATTTTTTCTATAGGTCTCTTACTGTGAATCTCAATCTTGTAGCTAATAATCCATAATTTTTTCAAAATTAATCATGCATTAAACTTTGGCTGATTTAAAATGTAATCTCTCCAGGGGTGAAAGCGGGGACAACTGTAATTGCATAAAAAATAAAAAATAAATAAGAAAAAAATAATATAAAAACTAACTAAATAAAATGTAACCTTTCAGGACAATTCATTTCCCCCTCAGTTTCCTAGGGAAGAAAGAGCTCTCTGTGCGAAGCTGGTCAAACTATATATTTAGCTTTTTGTTTTTAATTTAGCTTGTAGGTTTTTTCCCTTTTCTTCTCTTAGAATCAAAGTATGAGTATTTACTCATATTTCTTGTCTTGAAAACTGTGTGTTTTGGATCCCATGGCATTTCATCAAATGTAGTCCCTTTTTAATTTACTTTAGTACCCACATTTGGGACAGTTAGGTTACCAAAAATTTTAAATTCTACCAATTTAAACTTAGAAATCTGCTACGATCATCCTTTGTACTTGTCCAATTATTCTTTTGAATACATTACTAGGGGTGGAATTACTACATCAAAGGGTATGCATTCGTCTAAAACTGTTGAGATACATAGCCAAATTACTTAAGAGAGCTCATTCTAATTTAAATTTCCTCCAGCCAGTTTATTACTTCCTATTAAATAAGTACTTACATTTTTATAATCTTTGTCAAACTTTCTAGGGCAAAAATAATGTTACACTAATTCAATATACATCTGTTCCAAGGAGAACATTTCCTGCAGCTGTTTTATTCATTATTTGCCATTCTCCTCTTGTGAGCTGCCGCAACTCTGTCCATGTCTCAGGAATATGATTGTGGTTTGTCATATTTACTGTAAATTCTCTCCACCTTGTTGCTTTCTGATTTTAAGGTGTTTGAAAGTGCACAGCACACCAATGAAACTAGAAATGCAGAAATTTCAATGTTACTATGGAAGTGCCTGATTTTAAGAAAAAATAAGGAAACATTTAAATTAATAGATGGTTTGCTTATAATTAACAGTAAGTAAATCAAGTGATTCCCAAGTTACTTGATCAGACTTTGTGAGTTTTAAAGCCCATCATAAAAAGAAAAACTAAAGAAAATAATGACTATGTTTTTGTGGTGGCAAGACATTGCTTTTGTGTTGTGAAATATGATTACTCTTTTGAAAAACAAACTTAAAGCAGTAAATGTACTTTTCTTTCCCATAGAACCACCCCAGAACACTCCAAACGTCCAAGCTGGAGTTATATTCTTGATATGAGGTTATGGTACATTGTTTAGCTGCCTTTGTGATTTTCTGAAAGATATGGTATCTTCAGAGCAGGGCGTAGAAAAATATTTTTTAACAAATAAAAGAAAACAAAAAATTGAATAAATAGCCTTGCTGCACTTCATAAAAGACTAAATTAAGTGAGATATATGTTTGCCAAGGAAATCTAAAAGCAAATCTCAGCAGAAATGTAATCACTTTTATTACAAGATGTGAGACAAAATACATATACAGTGTTACAGAGTAAATTTGTACATGTTATATTATGCTATAAAAGCTAGGGACATTTTAAATTATAAACCACACATTTTACTTGGTAAGGAAAGAGAGAAGGAGGCATTTAGAATAGGAATTTTAAAAATTCAAGAATTACTAGAAGTTTAAAATAGTAGAAATTTAAAAAATGAGGATTTTTAAAAATGTTTTTCTTATACCCACAAGGCAAAACAGGGAGACATGTTTTGATTTCACGTGAAGAAGCATTTTCTAAAACTTTTTTCTAAAATCTTGTTGAAAGTTTAGGGTTTTTTCTTTTTAATGGGGTCTGACCCCATCCTCTGCGGCTGTTCTCCTTCCTTGTACAGATGATTTATATGGACAAAGAGAATTTATATTCCCTCTATAGTCCCCCACCGGGCTGGACAAGACTTTTTCAGGCCCGCATTGTACTTAAAATCCTTCTTGTGTTCAGTTCTGCTTTTTATATCTTCCATAGATTCACAGATTTTTGTACTTTTTTTAAACAAATTGTTTTTGTTGGAGGGAGTACTGCACTTGCTTGAGGCTCTGCATACCCTTGGGTCAGACTCCAGCTGACATAATCCAATCCAGTCCATTTCTTGTCTTTCACCTTCACAATTCTGTTAGAGAACACTGCCATCTGATTTTGCTTGCAGACCATGTGAACGACCCATTACTGTCCACTTGCTGTTCTACTCACCTTCATTCCTAATTTCTAGAAAATGGGAAGCCTTCTGTAATTAAAAGTCTTACAAAAGAAGAGGTGGTCCTGATTGTAACTAGTTGGGACAGTTCCTCTATATCTTTTGTGTACTTGGAAAGATGTCGTCCTCCTCTTTCCTGCTTCCTGAGACACCATACAGTCCTCTGTTGGCAGGAATTTAGGACACCTGCACGTAAATGATAAGCAAAATGCAGAATAGATCTTTCTGTATTAATTTTCTAGATAGCAATTAGTCATGCTTGTGTTTTTCTTACAAGACTACTGAATTATGGCTCAGAGTCAGCTCAGTTTTGATGGAAGAGAGTGCTTTCTTGGCAATATTTTCAATTCTTCTACCCCATGCCAGTGGCAGCTGGGTCAGAAACACACTCAGCACTGCTTTCGTGCTTGTGGCCGTGGTGATTCCATCCTGTCCCCCAGCACAGTGGGGGCACAGTGTAGTACTCAGAGTGATCATAGCCTTGCCTTCTTCGGGAAGACTGTATTGGAAACCACGTGCAATTTGTAATTAAAGTTCTAGTCATCCCTGGTAAATATATATTTTTCTTAGTATAAAATTCTGTTCCACTTTCATTTTCTTTGATTAAATATTTTGCAAGTTAGGCATCTCTGGGGGTGGGGTCCTGAAAATCCATGTTCTGTCTTATGACAGTTGGGAATGAAAACAACCATGACATTGTAGTGCTGCCTTACACAACTGTTCAATATATGAAATCAAATATACTGAAATGCAAAAATAAAATAAATTGAATTACTATAATTAAAATATATTTTGTTAAAGTGTATAGAAAATAAAGATTTACAACTCAATGAATTATTATAAAATGCAGAGCGAACAACCAGGACATCATGTTGACTACCAGTTACTAAACCCTGAATCGCCTGCTCCCTTTGACTTTCATAAAATATGCTTACTTCTTCTTTGTAGTTTTTTTCACTGTAGGTCAAATCTGCAGTCACCGTATGAATTAAACCACACAATAAATAGTTTATTTTTTCTGGCTTATTTTGCTCACTGTGTTATTTTTATGGCTCACCCTTAGTGTTAAGGGAGGTATAGTTGGCTCATTTTCACTGATGTGTAGTATTCTATTGTTTGAGTATTCCACAATTTGCCATCCATTTCAATGTTGTTAGATAATTGGGCTTTTTCCAGTTTGAGATATTTATGCATAATATGCATATATGTAGATGTTTTTGTGCACACATTTTTCTTGGACATATATATTACAGTAAAATTCATATTATAGTGTGTGCATACGTTCAGTTTTAGCATCTGATTTCAACCTACTCCAAAGGGGTTATCCCAGTTTATAATCTCACCAGCAAAGCATGGTAGTTGCTGGTACTCTGCGTACTTGGTAAGGATGGAAGACTAATTTTAGCCAGGAGAGTGTTTCTAGTTCTATCTCTTTGTGATTTTAATTTGCATTTCCCTGAATAAGTATAAAATTTAAAATATTTCATTTATTAATTGGTCACTAGGATGTCTTTTTTATGAAATCCTTGTTCTACTTTTTTTATTTTCCCTTTTTTTTTTGATTTGTAGGAAGTTGTGTTTTTTTATACATTCGAATGTATATGTCACATCCTCTTCTGTACATTGGTTTGCCTTTCACTCTTGATATATTTTGAAAAATTTAAGTTCTTAATTTTTGTGTAGTCCAATTGTTAAATATATTTTTGATGTTTACTGTTATTTGTGTCCTGCCCAAAAATCTCTTTCTTATCCTGAGGTCATGAAGAAAATCTCTAATATTACACTTTGAAATTTATGTACAATGGGGCAAAAGTAGATTTATAGTTGCTCATATGGAAAATAATATGATAATTAGTAAATAATACAAGAATAAACCCTGTGTTTCACATACCATACTCACCACTCTACACCTAATTTCCCCCCACCCTATAGTTTTGTCTTTTACATTCATATCCACAGTACACTGTTTTGATACTTATATATGATGTGAGACACATTTTGTTTTTTCCCATATTTTATCCAGTTGTCAGGGAATATTGAAAAAAGTCTGCCTTTCCTATATTGGTCTACAGTGTTACTTTTATTGTAAATTAAATGTCTATAGAAGCATGGATTCCTTGCTGGGCTCTTTCAAAATCAATTCCAGTGGTCTGTATATTTTGGTATTAATATAACACTGTTTTAATAAATGTTCCTTTAAAATAAGTCTCTATAGCAAGTATTAAAGCAAATCTTACTCTTCTTATTCTATCTTGAATAGTTTCTTGACTATTCCAAGTCAACTGCATTCAATTTAAATTTCAGGATAATTTACAATGTCACACACATATGCATTCACTCTGTTGTAATTGCATTGACTTCTTAGAAGTTTGATGAGAACTGATATCTTCATAATATTAAGTGTTTTTCATGAAGAAACATGATGCATCCCTACATTTATTTAGAAATTATTTAATTTCTCTAAATGTTTAGTTGTTTTCTATATAGAGTTCTTATATATCTGCTATTAGATTAGCTATATTTCATAATTTTGGTAATACTATAAGGAGCTACTACTTTAACATTGTATTTCCTAATACTTTGTTATGTGAATTTACAGAAATATAACAAATCACACTATGTTGACCTTTTAATCAATAACTTTTCTTAAATAATTTATCAATTTTTAATATATATTTGTGGATAGTTTTATATTATCAGCATATACGGTCATATTATAAGATAGTATAGGATTGTGGTTAAGAGGACAAGTTCTAGAACTGAGATGTCCGAGTTCCAATTCTAGCTCTGTCACTGTTTGGGTGGGGCTCTGGTAGGCTACTGAAATGTCCCCACTTTATCTTATGTGTAAAAATGGTATAATAATGGAATCATGGAACTTTGTGAGGTTTATGTAGGTGCTGAGCTTTGAGACCTTCCTGAGGAAGCCACCCAGCTCTAGCTAGGAAACCAAGAATATATATATATTTAAATAAATATTTAGAGTTATTTCTGATTTATAAAAAATTGCAAAATTAGTACAGAGCATTGTCATACACCCCACATCTGTTTTTTTGTCTTATTAGTATTTTTTCTGTTCTAGGATTCTATCCAAGATACCACATAACATTTAGTTTTCATGTTTCTTTGGGCTTTTCTAGACTGTGAACATTTCTCAGACTTTCCCCACTTTTGATGACCTTGACGTTTTGAGGCGTGCTGGTCAGGTACTTTGTTGGATGTCCCTCACTTTGAGTAAGGTTATCTTTTTCACATACTTAGACTGGGGCTGTGGGTTTTGGGAGGAAGACCACAGAAATAAAATGCCATTCTCATTACATCGTATCAAAGGTATGTACTGGCCACAGGTTTCATGGTTAATGTGAACCTTGGCCACCTGGCTAGGTAGGATTTTTCCGGTTTCTCCACTAGGTTACTTCTCTCCCTCTTCCCATACTATATGCTTGTGGAGAGGAAGTCACTACGAGCAGCCTGCACTTCAGGAGCGGGGGGCTATGCATCACCTCCTCAAGGGCGCAATGACTACATAAATTATGTTCTTCTGCATGGGAGTGTTGTTTCTTCTTCTCGATTTATTTATTCAGTTACTTATTCATATCAGTATGAACACAAAGATATTTGTTTTGTACTTTGCATTGGAACCCCATACTACTTTATTTTGTTCAAACTGTCTATCTTTGATCATTGGGAGCTCCTTTAGTCAACTGTTGTGTCCCTTGGATATGTATGCAACTGCTACCCTCGATGTAGGCTTTTTGGTTCTTATTTTCTTTTTGAGCTCTCACGAGTTGTGACAAATTTAAAGTGGCTCCGGTGGAGAATGATAAAAATAATAAACAATAAGCCCCTGAAGATATTCAAAAGGGGTGAGACTTTATGTTTTGCAGAAGTGAAAAGTGAGGGAACACTTAGTTGCCTTAAAGTTTATAATGTGCTACATCTTCATTGTTGGAAATAGTACTACTAATCACAGCTCAAGAGATAATGGACAAGAACTTCAGAATGGTTGTTTTTGAATTGATAGCTGTGAGACTCTAGAATTGCAAAGACAAACTTTCTCTGACCACTGTTCCACTAAAAAATTGAAAAGTAAGAAAAAGAAGATATTTTAGTAACCATAGAAAGAACTAATTTTTAGCGAGTGCTTACACTGTGTTCCTAGAACTTGGTATGTATTTTTGAACAATAGCATCTTCCTCAGACTTTCTTTGCTCAAAGGCTGGGGAAAAAATCTCAACCCTTTCTTGTTCTCATACTCCACTGTGATTCTGTGAATCATCAAAAGCCAAATGAAGAATTTTAGGAAGCAAGGAATGTTAGTTACCTTTATAGAAAGAAGTCAGATTCCATCCGTATTCCATAGGAATGACTTTCTTCCTACTCTGCTACTCCTCTTCATAAATATCTAATAATAAGCAGTGAATTGAGTATGATGTAGAGAAAAGCTTGTTCCAAATACACGATTGCACAGTATCCTTTTCTTTCCAGTTACCAAGAGCACACCACTGACTTCTATAATCTAACCTGCTGTTGCCGATTAACACCATCCACCGGTGAAGAAAGTGGTTCCGTGCTCCTCTGACTCATTTGTGATGCTTGGAGACTCCAGCTGGGGCCCATCTATTCTTTGTGTTGTGTCTCTGACCTTGGATTGTCACCTGTATTTGGTTCAAGTAATGAGATTCTCAGGTGGAATCACACATTCATTTTCCTCTAGAATTTAAGAGATTTCAGGGACTAGTTATGTTACTACCAGTCAAGACAGGGGACCTTGGAATAAAGGTCTCCCTTACTCTCCTGACAATTTAACAATGTCACTCTCTGGTCTCTTGCTTGAAGCCCAGAATAAATAAAAGATTTTGGGCTCCTGGAATACCTTCAAAAAACCCAGACATGCATGCTTTTTCCTGGGAAGGGTTTTTCAGCCCACATTTTAAGAGAGAAGTGTCCTCCTGCATTTTAATGATCCTTTTTAACACAGTTTTCTATAATGTTGTATTAACTTCCTAGCACTGCCTTAACAAATTACCATTCAATTTGGAGGCTTAAAATAACAGAAATGTATTCTCTCAGTTCTGGAAACTAGGTGTTTTAAATCATTGTGTTGGCACTGCCACGCTCCCCGTGAAGGCTCTGGGGAAGAATCCTTTCTTGCTTCTTCCTGGCATCTGTTGGCTCCAGCAATCTGTGGCGTTCATTGGCTTCTATCTGCATCACTCTAACCTTCGGCTCTGTCTAGTGGCTTTCTTTTCTGTGCATCTCTGTGTGCCCTCCCCTCTCATAAAGTCACCAGTCATTGGTTTGGGGCCCATACTAATCCAGTATAAACTCCTCTGACCTTAACTAAATATTTCTGCAAAAACCTTATTTCCAAATAAGGTTGCATTCTGAATTTTTGAGTATACTACCAGCCTACTATGCCTGGCCATTTCTTTTCTCAAGTCAAAGAAAATTAGGAATACGATAAGGGGCAGGTTAAGGAGGCTTCTGAAATTGTATGTGAAAAACAATGAGAAATGCTGGCTGATAACTTGACAATGAGGGAAAGGTTGAAAACTCTAGAACAGACTGAGGATGTTGTATACATCAGAACCCCCTAAACATATATACATAATTATTTGATCAAGAACATGTTTATGTGAAGCTATTATCCTACTACCAGTACTTAGAGAACATTTTATAAATGTTCAATTTCCATAATAAAACATTTTTTTCTATATAGCAAAATATTCCTCACAAATATTCCTAACAAATCTTTGATTTAATTATTGATCATGTTTTATTACCTAAAATGTAAACTTCTTAGGAAACAAAAAGACAATTAACGTACTAGGTCTGCCATCAACTAGCATGATTTCTCAAGCATGGAGGATGCCCTGATTAGTTAGGCAGTGCTTTCGGGAGTGAAAACTCTGGTAACACACTGTCCAGATCTGAAGCACAGCTTTACGCCGTGTCGGCTGTGCCTTAGTTTACTCATCTGTAAAGTGGAAAAATAGTAGTGCGTATTTTATGGGATTGTTACAAAAATTAAATGAGTAAATAGATGTATGTCAGTGCCTGTATATATGTAATATATTATATATATAATATATTATATATATACATGTAGGTATGCATATATAGATAAACACTATATATTACATATTATACAAGCATTGCATATTTGTCACTCAAAGTTCTAAGTGTTTTATTGGATCATGTTATATAATCTTCGCAACTAATCTTTAAGTGTCATTTTTATCATTTCCATTCTATAAATGAAATAAAAAATGGTATTGTCTCCCAAAGCAGTAAATAATTTGTTGAAGCCCATACAGTAGGCAGTCTAGTTTCAAAGCCCATACTGCTACACTCTTTTCTAGGTAATTAATAAATACCTGATTAATTAAATCTATGCTCTAATTCCTGCTGGTTTGACTGGTTCACAAACCTCTCAAATTTTTGGTCTTTTTTAGTGACTCGAAGCCACTTTATTAGTTATTATTGCTATATAACTAACTATTCCAAATCCCCCTGGCTTAAGACAACACTCATTATTTATGATCTCTCACCATTTCTGTGGGTCAGAATTTCAAAACAGTCTGGTTGGGCAGGTTCTGGTTCAGGCCTCTTAGGAGATGGCGGTCAGATGCTGGCTGGGGTGGCAGTCATCTGAAGCCTTGAGTAACCCTGGGGATGCACTCCGAGGTGACTCATTCCAGGGCTGGCAAGTTGGTGCTGTATGTTAAAGTGATCTCTCAGTTCCTCTTCATGTAGGGCTCTGCACAGGAGTGTTCCCATGACGTGGCCTCTGGCTTTTCCCGAAGTAGACAATCTAAGAGACCAGTGTGGAAGTTCCAGTGACTTTTGCGTTCTTGGCTTGGAAGTCACAAACTTGCACTCTGCTGTGCTCTCCGGGTCCCAGGACCAACCCAGGGTAGTAAAGAGGGCATGCAGGTTTCTTACGGACCATTTGGAGGCAGGCCGCCACAGTCACGTACGAATGATATGTTTCTGTCTCCAGCCTCTCCGCTTTGGTAGCACTCCCCTTTCCTCTGGGGCGATGCCTCTTTTATGTCCTATACTAAGCTACTCCCTGAATTCACTTGCCCTTACGTTTACAAGACTAGAAAGGTAACGCACCAAAGGACAATCAGGGGGCGTTCCCAGAAATCTTTTCTTCACAGAAATAAACAAATTCAAAAGATCATCTTCTAAGGGGTGTCCAGCCTGTAGCCCACAGGCCGCACGCAGCCCAGGATGGCCTGTGATGTGGCCCAAAAAACTTTTAAATTTACTTAAAATATTATGAGTTTTTTTGTGATTGTGTGTCATAATGTATTTGATGTGTGGGTCAGGACAACTCTTCTTCTTCTAGTGTGGCCCAGAGACACCAAAAGGTTGGACACCCCTAAAAGTACACAGGATGGTCATTTATAAATATCTGTTGCTTCACTGGTTTCTGCTCCTTTCACAGCCTGAGTGTTCAGTTTCTCCAGAACTTTCCACCTTTGTAGTTAAATCAGAGTTGGTATTTGTCTTCATCATCAGGAAGTCCTAATTGATATATCTAATTTCAATAAGTACCCTCCCACCCAAGGATAAAACACATAGTGTATGTTCTGTGGATTAAAAAAAAAAAATCTGGGAGCCCTTTTTTTGTGGTGGTGGTTTCTTGGTCTCTTAGACAATTGGCTCATTTTCCTCAAGGAGATGTGTGGTCCCTGAGATAGACTTTGGAGACCTACACTAGAGACCCCTTCTACCTCTTC
Organism: Desmodus rotundus; assembly: GCF_022682495.2. Lineage (NCBI taxonomy): Eukaryota > Metazoa > Chordata > Mammalia > Chiroptera > Phyllostomidae > Desmodus > Desmodus rotundus. The sequence continues at coordinate 154,098,983 of NC_071390.1, read as the reverse complement.
ATTCGTCCGGTCTGCCACTACAGACCCAGTACTAAAAGACTCCATTCTTTATCAGTGTGGGCTTATTACTAATAGGGCTCCTGTCCATAGAGAAGGTGTTAATTTAGTTAACATTTTAAACTCAGGATTCAGTCCCATATTTGCAAAAATTAAAATATGTCTCAATCTTATATACTTTTACATAGTATAAATATTTCATAAAATATCCTGAGAAAGTCAAAGTCTTTTGTAAATTTATGAGTGTACCTTATGCTGAAAGATTCCTACACATGAAATTTCTTTTGTTAAAAAGAATTTCCTTAACATAAATCCATTTCAAATGATCCAGTCTTCTTGATGTTACTATTATTAACCATGAACACCAACTTCTTAAATATACTTTCTCAGCTGGAAGTATGTCTTATTCATTTAATCTTAAACTAATAGAAAAAGACATTTTGTTCCAATCTTTTTACAACCTGAAAAATAAGCTTAGGGGAAGAAGGGATACAATTATGTGTGGGAAGGGGAAAACAAGGATAATAGTTCTGGCACATTGTTAACTAAAAGTGTGTGTGTAGGTGTTCAAGGCACCATCGGCAGCGAAGCAAATATAAGACTCCCCCCTGGTTACTGTTCTTTACTGAAATAAGGAACAAACTGTCTCTGGTTATAGTTTGCTTGCTTGTTTGTTTTGTTGCTTAGGTTCCACTTACAGGTGAGATCATGTGGTATTTGTCTTTCACCTCTTGGCTTATTTCACTTAACATAATGCTCTCCAGTTCCATCCATGTTGTCGCAAAAGCTAGGAGCTCCTTCTTTCTTTCTGCTGCATAGTATTCCATTGTGTAAATGTACCACAGTTTTTTGACCCACTCATTTACTGATGGGCACTTAGGTTGCTTCCAGCACTTGGCTATTGTGAATTGTGCTGCTATGAATTCTGCTTGTATTCTGCTTTATGTTTTTCAAGTTTTATTTTATTCCTCCATGTTTTCACTAAATGTTAATATAAAAAATGAAAACAAATCAACCTCATGAAACATTAACATCATGTAAATATGATTCTGTCCAAGTTTAAGTCAATGATATTCCTGACAGGGTACAGTGCCTTTGCGCATAGTTATTGGCAGAATTTTCTTTGAAAGTGATATGCTACTCAAGGTGGAAGAGACAGAGGTGTCAAAACAGACTTCATCAATAATTGTGGGTTTCAGGTCTATAAGCAGTACTTTGGAGACAAGCTCCCTATCATTTCTCTTACTGAAGGTGGAAAAGAGTCATCAATCCTAGGCTGTAATAGTCTTGTGATGTGGTTGGATGGCACATTCCAAGCAGTAGAGCTCCCCGCAGTCAGTTGCTTGTCTGGGAGCCAGGGTAGCTAACGTGGAGATGAATGTGTGCATGTAGTTATGGGTTAGGAGATGGAGTGAGCTGGAACAGACAGAGTCCTGGTGACCGTACCAACAAGCTAAGGTTGATGATGGTAATTCACTCAGAATTGTTTTTTTAAAGTTTGATTTTATCCTTCCAATGATCTTTTGATGTAGAGTTTGCTCATGTTGAGATTACGTTTTTAGCATAAGAAGTCCCCAAATCATCTCTACTGATATACTTAGTTGTTTGCTCATGTGTCTGAATGGTGATTAGATGGCTTAACATGGTAACAGGCATACAGGTTTCTTTGAATTCAATATAAACAGGTTCAGAAATAGAAAGGAGGGACAACACATCAAATGATGCAGAATGTCTTAAATATAATATCTTTATTTAGAAAATGGCTAAATATAAAGTGTGTCCTGTTTTTGAATAACGGCATTGCTGTCAGCATCATTATGACATATTTTCTTCTCTATAAACCTTAGAGTTCACTATATACTGATACACTCTAATAGCAGAAAGGATATATTGGTGTAAATATTGTTTTAGCTTAGATAGAATCCCTGTTATAAGAAGACTTACAGCTTAGCAGATCTAATTATCTTTCAGTAACTTTGGAAACTGCATGAAATTGTCAAACCTGTCACCAATTTAGCACCAAAAGCAAATATTAAATAATAAAGATGGTTCATGACAAAAATCTAATGAAAAACTATTTGAACTTCTTTTACAGAGATATTCAGATGTACTTAGGACAGAAAAGGAATAAAGTAAATATGAACAGTTTTATGGCAATTTATCCCCTTGGTCACAAGAGATGCACTCACAGCCCTTTAAGTGCTACCGTAAACAGTGTGTTGCCATATTTTATTTGCTCCTTGGCGTGCTCACAGATCAAATAACAATACCAGAGCCGTGAATCCTACACAGAAGATATTGATGGAAACTGTAGTGTAATAGAAAAACATCACTCACTTTTCCTATTCATATGGAAATATTGGAAAATAAATCAAACACAAGGTGAGGGGTTCTGTGAGAAGGGATAATTCAAAAAATGTCAATTAAATATTCTCCTCTGTTTCTCTTTTTAAAGACTATTTTCTTTGGTTGTCTTCACTCATCTCCATGGCATTACACTTCTAGAAAGTAGTATTAAAACATGGGCCAAGACGACAAAATCATTGTTCCTCATTTCATTTAATATACAAACAGTTTCCATGATTTTACTTTCTTGTGTCTTCTTTTCAGCATTTTCCAGAATGATTTTGAGACATGCCTATTTACTAAAGAGCACTTTAAAAAGATTTCATTTTTTAATGACAGATGATTGAACTACATTATCTATCTTATACTGTAGCCTCTTCTATCTTTTTAAATAAATTATGTTGATATTTTTTATATTGGCCTTTCCAATCTTATTTAAAGTAAAAAAAATACCTTGTGCAATTTATCTTAAATGTTTCTTCTCATTGAAAGAAGATAATGATAGGTGCACATACCTGATTGTGGTAGGTCATCTACTTTGTTATTGCAGAATTCTGGACTTTCCTTAAATTGTCATCTTTGCCCAAATGCACAGTCACTGCTTTGATGGTCTCCAGTAATTTTGAAGAGAGAGATATTTTTACAACTTTTGGTGCCACTCCTGGTATATATGATGAAGCTATTTCCTTTTCTTTATGTTTCTTCATGGTTCTAAACTACAGAGTGACGGTAATAAGCCATAGACACCTGCGTAGCTTCTTACATGTTGCTCCAAGAAAATGATTGTTAGGATTCGTATGACAAGGGCCCATGGCTCTGTCCCAGAAGACAACTTCTTCACTTGAGATGAAGAGATGCTCTGGTACTGAAGAGACGGGGCCTCATTCCAGGGGGGCAGAACTATTCCTTTCCTAGAGTCCAGTCCAATGAAATCTCGGAGAATCTTGACTTTCATGAAAGAAGTCATGAGTGGACATCATTGTTTTATTTCTAGACTACATACTAAATATTCCAGGGTGGAAGAAGAGGAGACATTTATATGTCCTGGGAAGATAATGTTTACTGAAAGTATTTATAGGTAATTAAAAACAACATGGTTCTACCATGGGTGTATTATATATCCATTATAAAGGGTCTCTCTCTCGGTTTTTGAGAGGGTGAGTTGATATTTTAATGAAAGCAATAACTTCTTTGGAGCTCTTCTTTGTACTAAAATGTAGTACTCCTTTTCTGAAACCTTTGGCCATTTAAATGTTCAACCCCATATCTTGTCCAGATGTACTTTGTTGCTGTCACCAGGTCAATATAGTTGCTTCATATTTAACTAATGATCCCCAAGTCTGCTTAGTGTTCTCTGATAATGTGAACTTGGGTAACTGTGTTCTAATAATCATTATTGCTCTAGGTCAGCTGACTGTGGATTATATTGCTCTCCTGACTGGCCATGTTATATCTGCTCATTCATTTGTCACCGTAGGGCCACTCCTACTTTTCTCTACCTTTGTAAGGTTTTCATATGTCACAATAAGTCAGGGATTGTGCAAATAAAATTCCTTTTAACAATTTCATTAATTAAAACTTATTGAGGAAAAAATGATGCTCAGGAAGGCAACAAGGGTATTATAATACATTTTGTCAGTTTTTTTTAACATATTAATATCTGTGAAATTAGTTTTTATGTAACAATCAATGGAACCTTAGACTTGATATTAAAAATGGTAGTATTTACCAACTCTTCTAATATACTCAATTATTCCATACCCAAAATGCAAAAACTGGATTGGGCCAGATATTTTAGATAATCAATTACATAAAGAGTGTACATTTCTGAAATGAAGCATCATATCATATGGAGAGACTACAAACATTGAGGAACTACCAAGAAAAGTCATACTCTGATCACTATGATATCATTAGGACCCTAGGATATAGCAATGTCTAGTTTTCAACATCCAACTAGGCAAGGATAATTAGAATGGAATTGCCAAACCTAAAAATAAAATAAAATGTACAAAATCACAACTGGCACAGTATTTCTGTGCACTGAGAAATGTTTGGAAAACTTGAACATAACCCCCATTCAAATGGGAATGTTTCAACGTAGAGTTCTGCATCAAAAAATAGAAACGATGACCGAAACAATCTATTTTTTTTTTGACCAGTATAAAAACTCAGTAAGAGAGGAGACCTAGCCACCTTGTTCAAATCACACACAAACCCATCTCATGGTGAAACCACTTGATCAAAATATATTGTGATAAAAAGTCCTTTGAAAGGACACTATTCAAGCCCTCTGGCTCTTTTCAGTAGGTGACCTTACGGTCCACTGTTGGCTGCACAGTTTCCAAGGGCCAGTGAGCACAGGCTCTTTGTGCTCTGCCAGCATTTGGAAGTGGAGAAGCTGGGTCTGCCTAACCCTCCGAACACAGCATCCTGCAGAGTTAGCAGCTACACTGGCTGTGGCTGATGGCAGTACTCAGTAAATCATGTTCCACACACCTTTCAAGATAGAACCATTTTAAAAAAGAGAGACACCCCTTGGAATTGACAGGGCTGATACATCAAATTTAGGTTTCAGGGCCAAGAGTAGATGAAACCAATGAAACCATATGAAGCCAAGAGTTAGTTGAGAGAAGCTATGTAGTAAAATTAAACTTGTTTTTAGATGTTATAGGTATGCTTAAAAGCCCTGGTTGGTTGGAACTTATTAATATTTTAATTAAGTTATATACTCATTATAAGGAGAATAATACTGAAAGTTTAAGCAGCTCATACGTGCTGAGATTTTATATTCTTATTTTTTATTTAAGGACAAACCAGAGAAATAAAATGATTCTGATTCTGAAGGTAAAAAATAACTAGAAGTCTCTCCCACTGAATTCTACTGCCTACCGAACATCTGTGATTAATACATGGACGGGAGCGCACTCAGACGAAAACGCACTGGCCGGATGTCCTCTTTGCCCCTTTAGTGTTTTCCGGAGCTGCGGAGAGCTGCCTTACCCAGGGGATAGCTTGTCCTGAGGCGGTCCACAGAGAATGGCTAATCACGGTGGTTACAAAGACCTGGCCATGCTGGTCCTCCATGGAACGGGCCGTCTATGCTGCAGAGCTCTGCCAGGGGTTGGCTGAGACTTTGTCGGCACTACATCTCTGTTTGGCTGCTCCCTCTGCTCGATCCGGTTTCCTTCCCTTTCTACATGCTCACATGGTCATCCTGCATGCCAGACCCTTTCTCTGTGTCTGCTTTTGGAGAACCAACCTGCAACAGGGCACATACAAAACTGATCTCTGCAGGAAAACCCAGGAAACTGTTCAGCCTGCAGAGGCATTTGGTGAGACAAAAAATAACGACCCAGGGTATCCACACTGCTGGTTGCCCCAGGAACCGACCGTACCACAGCCTGGCCAGCAAGAGCTGTATGATGTTTCATTCTTTTCTAGACACTTGTCTATGAAATGATGTTTATTGGGAGTTTTTCGGTGTGTGTGTGTGTCAGTGTGTATGTGTACTATTTTAAAAATCTGAATAAAAAGTAATTTACCTCCAGGGCAGAGAACTCCAAAGTAGAGAAGTGTGTGTGTAAACGGTTGCAGATTGACTCCTGGGCTGGCTTAATGTAACAGCTTAATTCAACACTCGGAGTCGACAGCTCGTGTCCACTGAATTAAGCAATCTTAAAGTCATGCGCCAGAAAGGTGAAGAGCCTATTTATTTATTTAAAAAATGGAAAAGGAAGGTTATTATTAATCTATCCCTGCACCTCTCACTCTTGGCTTTTAGGAAGCTGATTCTTGGCCTGGGGAGCTTCTTCATCAGGACATGTGAGCCTAGCAGCGAATGGGACAAGGCTTGGTTTCACAGGAGCCCTGTGTGCTGTGCATTGTTTTCATTGTTCCGAGAACAGCCAGAGGGGCTGGAGGTGGGTCTCAAGGCATCATCCAAATGTGCGTCATAGCAACCTACTCTGATGGGGGTTGTTTAGCTCACAGCATTTCCCCCCTCACATTTTCAGTCTCGAAGGCCTATCAGATACAAAACTTCTTGTAAATCGCTCTTCCTCTCCAAAGCTAATTATAAGAAGTGGAAACTGAGACTTATCTCTTGTAGCTTCATTTACTTTCAAGTCCTGATCAGAGGACTAAAGATCTAATTTATGCATACCTTTGATTTTCTCAGTTATGTAAAATATAAATATTAGGAATATGGCACATTACTCATACCAGAAGTATTTGAAGGAGAATATATATTTATTATTGAATCCTGAATATACCTGTATAATTTCTCTATTTTCCTTGAAGAAAAATCAAACCAAAAACCTACAACAAAGTAATTATTGGACTTGCTCTACTATTGTCTTCTAAGTCTGGAGATTATCTATAAAGGGAACTTAATTGCCAACGAAGTAGCCCTTCCCACCCTCATACACAGCCTCTCAATAGTCACCTATGCTTTCTGACTAGCATGGCGAAGAGACCATTGAGGTAACAGCCATGAAATTCTGTGGAGAAAGGCGACTTCATATTTGATGAAAGTAAACGACCCACACTTGAACTTCAGAGCAAGATTCCTAGAGAACAGAAACCCTTTTGGTCAGTTATTTCCCTCAGTCTTTTAAATATCACACTTTGTTTTCCAATTTTACTTGATAATTAATTTTTATTTTTATTTTCTTTACATTTCCTGCTTATTCTTAGTCTTTGTCAATCCACTTTTAGAGAGAAAGTTGCAGCAACTTGCTGTCCCTTTTTTGCCCCATTTCTCATGCCACTGAGGTATATAATACATTGTTTTAGTATTCTGCATAGTGGTTATAACTCTGTTCATAGAATAAGAAAGAGTTGAGCTAGTAGTGTGATTGTAGGGAGGAGACCTAACTCTCTCAAGATTTGGTCAGGAAAACAAACTACTGTAATATTTTTGAGAAGGAAGGATTTTAATACCAGGACTAAATGCTTTGAAAGTTATTGGAAAAGCTGGAGGAGGAAAAGCAAGGGGAGGCTGCCAGTAATTGTCAGGTTCTCTGGTAGGTTTCTGTGAATTGGAAGTCACTTATCTGGCTCAGGAGATTCAGAAAACCATCCCCGTGGGCAGAGCTTTATTTAACACTAAGGCGGGAGATTCATGGTAGAACACCTGGAGGCTTTAGCAAAACTTTTCATCTGTTAAACCCCACCTGCCTGACCAAATTGATGGAGTAAGATAATGGCCTTTGTCTCTCCAACAGGTGCCTCTTATTGGTGAAATCTAAATAGGAATCACACTAAAAACGTTTGTAGTAAACAGAGTTCCCAAGAGTCTTGGTTCCTTAAGCTTTTCTTTTCCACTTAATACATTAAATTACTTAGGTGTATTTCTGCCTGTGGTAGCTAAGAAAAACAAAATAAGCTTACCTTGTATTACTCATATGGTGACCAAATCACAGCTCCTGGGAGAATCCATAACCACCTTCTTTTTTAATAAAAATGCACAGTCACTTCTAGTGAAATCTGTACAAGTCTGTCTGGACAAATACCCTGATATGAATATGACTGGCTTGTTCAAAGACAGGTTTGGGTCAACAGCAGAGATGATTCCTGTGGAGCTGCTCACTGTTTGACTCTTCCAATTTAGAGCAAAGAGTTTTTCTCTGGTTCCTCAAAGATAATAGTTTTTGTAAGGGCTTTGTGCTCTTTTTGGAGTAAGTCACATTTAGTGTCACCCAGTAGTGCTTCTTTTTCCTTCCATGTCCTCTGATTTATCAGTGATCTTAGGAATACAAATAGGTTCTGTGGTTAGAAGTTGATGTCAGATTCTGACTAATTCATCCAGGCTTTCTCTGCCTCTTCTTCCTGCTGCTTTTTTTTCTTTCTTTTTTTCATTTTCAAATCCCATCTAAATGGTCAGGAATACCTTATTTATTGGTTTGGATTTCATTTGGGCACAAGGGAAGCTATTCTGCCTATTCCTCTGATCTCAGGTTCTCCAGCCCAATGACTGCTGTTTACTTGGAGAGTTATTGATCTGCTTGAATATGTGATTTTTACTGGCTGTGTTCAACCACGAGGGTGACAATAAAAGAGGAAGAACATAATTGGTTTGGCACAAGTTCAGAGAAATTGCTGAATGGGCACAACCACATGTACTAGGAAGGGAGATGATATGGGTTCTGGTGAGATAAAGATTGAAACAATGAATTGTCAAATTGTATTAGATTTGAAAGGAGTACACCTAATAGGATTTGTAGAGTTGGGGAAAATGAATGTATAAGTCATAGCCTAGTAAAAAATAGCTGGTATTTTTAAAAGAGGTAAGAGTTTATACACTAATATATGGGCAATCAGTAAAGTATGGTAAAGCTTTGTTGAAAAATCAAAATGCATGGTAAAGCACCTAAGGACTATCAATGTCAGAGAGCTGTTACCTCCCCTTCGCCTGAAAGGCCATAGAAGGAAGGGACTGGAGAGAGAGAGGGACACATGGGGAGGAGAAGGAGAAGCATAGAGAGAGAGGATAATAAATTTGAGAGTTTTGTGATTGAAGAGGGCCTCTGAAAATAGAATGTGGTCTTTGGTAGTGGAGGGAGACAAGTGTATAAATTCCTCAACTTTCCTTCCACCCCCTGATATCACGCCCAAGCTCATTGGCTGAACCCATCCAAAAACCATCATTACAAGTGATACTGGTTGAGACAATACATCAGTGAGTCTCCTGGGAAACAGACCAGGTTACAGAAAAGCAAACTGTAGATTTGTGTGGAGTATAGAAATTACCTGGTGTAAGGAAGGAGTCCATTGATATGAGTTTTTTTAGTGTAAAGAAGTGTGAAAGTTACGGTATTTTTTAAATGTAGAAACAGAGCATAGATTTTAAGCTTTCGGTGGTGAGGCAGTTTTGGACAGTGACAAGCCCTAGACTATGAGAGAGGGTTGATTAAGTGGAGAACTGAATGTTGTTAGGCTTGCTCTTGAGGTAAACTGTCCTAGTTTTCTTGCGTCTAAGAGTTTCTAGGGATATGGGACTTTCAGTGCTAACACCAGGAGTCCCAGGCAAACTGGGACAATCCCAGGTAAATCATGACAGTTGCTTAAACTTCTTGAAGGATGAGTGAAAATCTGCAGGAACTCCATGCAGAGGGAAAAATTAGCCAAGGTATAGAAATAGTCGAGCATATGGGACATTTGCAAGAACAATGACACACATTTTGGGAGGAATTGAGTGTATATTTAATAGGAAGACTAAACAAAGTGAAAAGTAGTATCACTAGTTTATGGAAGAACAAGGAGTTTGAACTTTATGCTATGGAACCAGTATTTTGGTTTTCTAGTATGAATGTTGAATCTAATCGAACAATTTACAGATGACACAGAGATAATGCACAGTGACAGAACCTTCCACGTAGCAGTACACAACCTTGTACTTCCCTCTCGATTGTAGTTTTCGTCATTCTTGTAAACCATTCAAACTCTCTGAAGTTTTTATATAAAATCTCAGTGTATATTTCTATGTTTCTATGGTTATAATAATCTGAGAAACTCAAGTTTCAAATCCAGCTTATTTTTTTCCAGTCATCAGATGAACCAATAATCAATAGTATTAAGGGGATTAAAATTTATTTTCTTCTGTAATATTCAAGTTTGAAAATCCCAGGTAGAAAATGAGAAACAGATAATGGCAGATGTTTTTTTTATATTTGGAAAAAAACACAAAAATTTAAAAAAATTTCATTTGAAGCAATAAGTCAAATTAAAATGGACATGGGTGTTATATAAAAGTAAGTGTTTATAAACTGCTATTTCAAATCTTCTAAATGCATCATTGTTAATCACTTTTTAAAAAGCCTGTATAATATTAAAATATTAATATTGGTTAATAATTTTGATCATGGGATTACTCGGTTGGCTATGATACTAAAGGAATTCCAGTCACATTAGAAGTCACTACTTTTGTAAACACAGTATTGAAAGAAGAGATAATTTGGGGAAGTAGATGAGGGTATCCTGGGGTTGGGATGGGATGGTTGTCCGTGAGTGTTCAAAGTCCTCACAGATAGGGAAGCACAGCCCTGTTACAGTGGCTGCTAATGCCCAAGAATTCTAGCCAAAGTTACAGTGCTGCGAGAATACTTCTCAGGTTATTTGTCTTTGGAGAAACTCAAAGGGAGAGAGGGTGCCACGTTAGATTCAGGAAAATATCATCATAGTTTCCACAAGGTAGACTCCCAACGTTAACGTTTGAAATCGATATAATTTGCTTTACTGGAAAGGAGTGTGTTAATTATATTGTCTCCACCTGGAATTTCTCCTAAAGAGTGATCTGGAGAAAAATGCTTGTTAACCATACAGTAGTTTATACATCGTGAGCTCTCAATCAATGTATTTCTAAAATGTTAACTTTGAATGTCTATTTGCTGTCTTGATGCTCCTTGCTTTGGCCAGTTCATCATGTGGCAGATTTATCTGAGCTACATAACACAATATCAATCAATCCTAGATTTAAAAATAACAGAACCATTCCTGTTTTCAGAGGTGAAATTTTGACTTTTATGCACAAGATAAACTAAATAGGTACCTAAGAAACCATCTATGTTTTAAAATACTCCTAAGTCTAAGTGTGATTCTGAAAAAACTATTAATTCTTATGGTAATATTCTTTTGTGTGTTAATAGGCTCATTAATTTTTACAGACTAAAGGAGATAGAGAATGTTTCTATGTAAACTTTACTGTAAGCATTTTACTAGGTTCCTGTCTCCATTACAATAAAGAACTCTGGAGCATTGAATAAGAACCAGTGAGTAGGAGTTCCAAGGTCTCAGTATCCTCATGGAATACACATAAAACCACTGTGCCTTGTGTATTCATGCTGAAGTGTTTAAACCACTTGTGAATTCTTAAATTGTTAAGAACGCATTGACAAAAGCACAGCCAAGCCAACTCAGACTAAGAAAGAAGGAGTCTGAGATTCTAGCCTGCAGGACGTAGCTGGTGAAGCTGCTCAGCAAGCAAGGAGGGCATATTCTTCAGTCCCCTCCCGCAAAGTGGCTAGGATGATGATAAGAAGGAAAAGAATAACCCAGAGGGTGTCAAGGACCTTTTGGCAGATAGTTTTTGTCCCCAGTTCCATCCCATCTCTTCACTCAAAGGGATTACTCAAGGTCAACATTTACTGAACCGTAGGAGAAAAATGTTATATACTCTCCTCAGGGTACTGGCTGCCTACTTTGATTATATTTATACTTCTGTAACTAAGAGAGATTGTAAATATTTTTTCCTGGTAGAAAAATCTGTCCGCAAAAGACTTGCCTTTTTTACCTATAGCCATAGGTGTCCTTCAGTCGGCGATTCTCATGTCGTTGTAGAGTTGCCTGTGGCAAGGGCGAGTTAGACATCAACTTGCTTCTCTCTTTTTTTTTATTGAAAGGAAAAACACTTTTCTTTTCACTCCCATCTCAGCTTTTTATTTTTGTTATCAGTTCTTCAAAACTAGGAGGTTTACATCACAACTAATATCACAAAATGTATCTGTTATTAAAACACGTGAACCACTGTTTCTTAGAATTTTCTGATGTGTTGATGCTTTTTCTCTCGCAGAATGTAGCAAGTGCTAAGTTATAGTACTAAAGCAATTGGGGAGTTGAATCTCGAGTCTTGCTATATTGTTTTAAATATTATCCTACAATTACAAAAGTGCTTTTTTGATTTCTTTCATTAGGAATTTTAAAGGATTTAACATGACTGACTTAAGCAAAAAGAATTTTGGTTGTGTTGCTTCCAAATAAATATTTTGAAGCTTATATATCCAGCTGGCAGAGGTAAAAATATAATGGTGGATAAAAAATTATCATCTTTAGCCTTATAGGAAAATGGGAATTGCCTTGAATCACTTGAAATGTTGATATGTGATTGAGGGATTTAGTTTTTCTTTTAGCATTAGGTGTCAGAACTAAGGGAAATTGGTGGATATCATTGAGAGGCAAATCCAATAGAATCAACCATGGCCTTAACTAGACTTTGAATGGTCATGAATTACTGATATTACAGATTCTTACATTGAATAGGAAGTTAGACAACATACATAGTAAGATATTTTCCAACTTCAAAATTCTAAGATTTTATAAATTTCATGATTTGGGGAAGATGTAAATTTAATCCAGAAAGGTAATCTTTACTCAGATCTCTTTTGAAATTCTCTTTTTATTGGAATAGCCTTCAGAGCCCATTTCCTTTTTTCCATGAGAAAAGAAATTTATGGTTACAAAAATTTCTTTCTTGATTTTCATCCTTTTTCTTTCCCTCTGATTACCTTTAAAGAGTTTTTCATTTTATTTCTTCCCTCTCTGCTTGTGATGTACATGGATTCAGAGGTCTTAGCAGGGTTTTGAGTCAACAATCTGGATTATCACATCATTTCTGTGCTGGTGCTAGCTGCTGTGAGAATCTTTGGGGAAGAGAGGCTATCATGTAGACTAAGACTAGAATAGGAAGCCTCCTAAGAAGTGCGTTAGAGTTATTATGGCTGTTGCTTATGTGTGTTGTACAACAATATGACAGCAAATTGACAATATGACAACAACACAACAATATGACAACAATATTGACATCAAAAAGTCAATCATGGAAGTAATATACTCTAAGTTTTAGGATTATTATGATCTCTATCATATGGTTAAATACATGAAAAAAATAGCATTACTAATAATTCTAAAGTTCAGCTAGTAGTGGGAAGCACTGTTATAACCAAGAAGTTAACCACAATTTCAAAAATTAAATTATTTCTGTATAATAAGTCTTTTTCTTCATAGAAAGTTCTTAAAATGCCAGCATGATCTCTGAAATGAATAATATGGGGTGGGGCAAAAGTAGGTTTACAGTTGTTCATATGGAAAATAACATAATAATCAATCAATTATAATATAAGGATAAACTCACGTACATTTGTCGATAAACCTACTTTTGCCCGCTCTTGCATGTAAGGCCGTATCCTCTCAAAACTTATGAGTATGTTCTTTTTTTTCTGATGTAGTAATTGTTATTTATTTATTTATTTATTTATTGTTGACACTATTCATATATTTTTAATGTAGCAAACACCAGTGACCTCGTGAATTAAGGCACAAGAAGGCCATGCTATAAAGATGAAGCAAGAGTAGAGGAGAGCCTGGAGGCAGGACTCCCTGAGGTTCAAATGTGAAGGTTTACAGAGATTCTTGGCAGCTGGGGAACAGCATAAAGACACTGAATTACAAGTAGAAAGAGAAGAATCTAATGTGAATGGATATGGGGGAAAAGACCTTAGAACACCACTGAAGTAGACTAGGACTCTTCAAGTTCAAAGCTGTGTTTTATGTATCTTGTGTAACTGAAACTTTATACTCATTGGTTAGCAACTCTTTCTCCCAACCTCTGGTAACTGTAATGTTATTCCTTGCTTCTGTGATTTGAGTATTTTAGATACCACATGTAATTGGAATCATGCAGTATTTGTCCTTCTGTAACTGGCTTATGTCACTTAGCACAATGTTCTCAAGGCTCATCTATATTGTTGCATATTGCAGGATTCCTTCTTTTTGAAGTATGACTAATATTCCATTTTTGAATATGTAGCATTTACTTCATTCATCCACCGATGAGCCATTGGGTTTTTCCCACATCTTGGCTGTTGTGAATAGTGCTTCAATGAACACGGGTGTGCAGATATCTCTTTGAGATTCTGATTTACATTTCTTTGGATAAATACCTAGAAGTAAAATATAGAATTGCTGGACCATATTGGATCATATTTTTAAATTATTTTTAAATGAGGAAACTTTATACTGTTTTCCATAGTGGCTGTACCATTTTGCATTGTCGCCAACAGCGTCCAAGGGTTCCAATTTCTTCACATACTTGCTAACATTTCTTATATATAGATTAAATTTGATAATAGCATTCCAACTGGTATGTAATATTACCTCATTGTGGTTTTGATTTGCATTTCCTGATAATTAGTGATGTTGAGCATCTTTTCATATGCCTGTTGGCCATCTATATGTCTTGGTTAAATAAATGTGGGCTGTCACTGGGGAACTGGTAACCTAAAAATCTATGTGGAACTGGTATTTGCCTAGTGTATGGGACCTTGTGGGTTGCTCCCAACATACTCATAATGGTTTTTCACCAATATATTTGCTTTTAATATCACTTTTTAACCTGCCCCTACCCAGTCTTGAAAGTTTGAGAAATAAGATTCTTATTTGAGTGTATGTGTTAGTCCTGTTTAACATTGGTTAAGCTTGAGTATATATGCAATTGAGGGGTGTGTGTGTGTGTGTGTGTATCAGGTATTTTATTTAAAATGCCTTAATTTCAAAAAATAACATAACATATATCCAAAATAATAAAAGTCAATAATTCTACAGTTGATTCATTTTATTACTTCTAAATATACTTCTTTCTATGAGTGTTATAGAACTACAAACATTAATAGTACAAAAAGTATGAGAGCAAAGAGGTATTCTTCTATATCTCAGTAATATGTATAGCCATTGCTGCCAACTGACAAAAGCTAAAAAACAAAAAGTGAGCCCTGGCCATTGTGGCTGTTTATAGGGTGTCCTTCTGCAGGCTGAAAGGCTGCAGGTTCAATTCCTGGTCAGGGCACATGCCCAGGTCACAGGTTCAGTCCCCAGTTGCAGTGTGTGCGAGAGGCAACCAATTGATGTTTCTTTCTCACATAGATGTTTCTCTCCCTTTTCTTCCTCCCTCCCACTCTCTCTAAACCTCCTCTTCCTTTTTCTCTGAAAGCAATAAAACAAAATGTCTTTGTGTGAGGATAAAAATGTAAGAAAGCCTATGTTCCAGAAAGTTCTTTTCTTGTCAAGATATGTTGTATTTGTGTTAATACTAATAATATTAAATTACAAGGTGCATTTTTTATCTTCAACTGAAGATCATTCTTACTTAATTTCCATAAAAGTTATAAGAATCTCTTAAAAGAGAGATTTATGTGTGGGTTGAAAATCGCTTAGTTGTTTAGAAGCACATGCTATTTTCAGTACATGATAGTGGTTTCCATAAAAATAATTAAGAACTGATCTTCTCCCTTGTGTCCTCACAATGGGATCCTTTGAAATAGCTACATAATTTGATAGACCTATCCCCAAGAAGCAAACTGACCTGCCCCATAAACCACAGGGTGATTTTCCCTGTCATTGTTGATGTTCTCATTTCCAATAACATGGTTAAGAACAGGGGCTCTGAACTCTGAATCTGGAGTGCGTGGGTTGGCATCCAGCTCTATCGTATTTTAGCTCAGACCTGAGTGTTGATTGATACACATCAGGATGGTTCTCTCTCTGTTCTGATTGTTAGTGTCCAGGTTGCTATTATATATTTTGAATCTTAACTCTGATCAGCTCTATGACCTTGAATAATTTACTTAATTCATCTGTGCCTCAGTTTCCTCAACTGAGGGGTAAAATTAATATCGTATCTCATGGGGCTGTTTTGCCAATTAAATTTATAAGTACTAGGACAATATTTAAAAAGCTCTAGTCACAGAGTAAGTGCTTAATACATGCTACATATCATCCTTTCTTTTAATTTCCCTCTGGTTTCTTCCAACCTACATCTCTGTTTCTCTCTTTCTCTGTGTTCTTCCTTTACATGCGTTTAAAGAATATAAATGCAAAGGAGAAAAGAGTAGAGAGAAGAAAAAGTGAAGATAAGGATACTAGCTAGGGGGTTGTTTTAATTGTCTGTTCAGGAGGTATCAAACAAGAGGTTTATCTAAGTTAATAGCTGAGATATTAGAAAGCAGGGACTAATGATCATAACAGACATTTCTTGAGCATTTACATTGTGCTAGGCACGGTTTTAAGTGGTTTCTTAAATTTATTCTGTCCTCAATTTTTTCTGGATACAGTTATCAACAACGTACGGACACTAGAGTTTACTAAGGTTAAATAATTTCACATGTAGTCAGTGATAGTCTTGATATTTTAATCCAGGTTTCTGAGATACCCAAGCATATGCCCTTAGCTACTATATTTTGCTTCTCTCCGGGGAAACTTTGTATCCAGGCATTGAACCTGAAGGAATCAAAACAGTCTAGTCAATATTGTTCGAGTTATTTGAAAAAGCTGTCAGAAGATCGTGTTTTAATTTTTCACTTACTGTTTCAGTTGGCAGAGTGAAAGCTTTCATTAAAACCAGCTTTCCTTTTGATCTCTAAAGGCATAGGAGTCTTATCAACGACAAAAACTGGACAGTAATAAAGGAGGAATCATTAGCCTTATCTCTGTAGACAGGCCCAATAACCAGCTACCTGGAGTAGTCTCATACTCTTTTATCGGGCCACAAGATGGTAAATGGCAAAACTGTCTTTTAAAAATAACTCTTTTCCCGTAACGCTTTTTCATCCTTGCTGCTTCCTAGTCACCGGTATCTGAGAAAATTAAACAAGATAAAAAACCTTCCTTCTTTTGTTCTGAAGGAGAAGCAATGACAGATTTCTTTTAAAAACAATTCCCTTCTTTGCACAAAAGGAATGTCACTCCTTAACATAACTTACAGAAGCTCTTACTATTTATTTCCCTGAATTTACACATGACTTAAACAAGTCATGGAATCCACATACCAGGGGCTGATGATAAATGAATTTTCATTGCTCTAATTGTCCGTGATTACAAATATTGGAAAGAGAATGAGTTTGGGAAATAAATATCTCTAAGTAGATTTCCATTTTATAGGTACCGTATAACATACTAAAAGGTTTAAGAAGAAAACCAAGAACGGTTGTGCTTGTAAGCATAGGCATTACACATGTATAACAATACAGATGTTCACACACACGGTTTTGTTAAATGCATGGGTAAGCTTAGGATAAATTCAGCAATCTATGACATTTTACAAAATGTCAGGGTCTTCTAAGGGAATTTTATTTCTAATTATCAACTCTTTTCAATGCAGTGCATGTTTCCCTCTTCCCTATAGATTTGGTAAATTTCCATCCATGCTAAATATAAAAGACTCACTTTCAAGAGTATCCCTAGTTCAGTCATGTCTGATGAATAAATAATATGTATAACTTTCATTCCATAGATATGTATCAAAGGGCCAGCTGTGTGCGTTCTTTTAGTCACTGTAAATAAGTAAAGCACTGAGAAAAAAAGTCCCTCTGCTTATGGATGTTACATTCTAGTGGGGAAAGACAAGCAATAAACAAGTGAACAAGTAATATGTCACGGAGATAAGGGCTGTGACAAACTATAGCGTCAGGGAAGAGTGATGGCTATCTGGGTGCTGTTATATATCAAAGATCTGTAGTTAAGGAAGTCTTCCTTGAGAATGTCTTTCACCGATCTGTGAAAGAACAGGCCTTTTTGTCTAAGACATCATTCTTCTTAAAAGAAGGCATGAAACAGACCAAATATATTATATCACTAATGTAGGGCTAAAATACAGATGTTGCTCCTGGGAGTGCCCTAGAGCCATATTCTATATTCAAGGGGCTAGAATACATGTGTCCATCCTGTGCTTTATAGACGATAGTGTGGTACACTATTATGAGACATGTTTAGACTCAAAGAAATTTACAGGTGCAGAGCTGGTAATGCATGCTACTTGGGTGAGGTGGGGCTATAGGTTTTTCTGTAGAAGAAAACCTAGTTTCCCTGCTGCTTCTCGTATTGGAGGAGATTTGGAGGAGGGGGGGTATCATTTGACCTCAATAATCTGGGTTTCAGTCTCAATGGCATGAAAATGTCCTGTTCTCTGATATCTCATAACAGCATTGAGTTCAGCTGGAAGCCTTGCCACTCACAAGCTCCCAGCCCAGAGACCTGGGTCCTAGGCTACCTGAGAACCCAATGCTGAGCTTACCCTGGGAACCAGCTCTTCTTCTTCTACACTGTCTTCATGTTACTTTGAAAGTTACCTGAAGTTTCCTCCCAAAATTTGGCAGTATTTTGAATAAAAAAAACCTTAAGTCTCCAAATTAAGTTTTCCAAACATTTTATCCCAATGTAAAGTTACTAATAAACTGAGTATTTGGCAACATGAGTTAAATCATTCTGGCTCTGCCTGAATTTCAGAACTTGAGTCAAGGAATTTCAGTCAGATTCATCTCATCCCTAGGAAGGTGAGGAAGTAAGACCAGTTGATCCCCGATCCCTTACAAATCTGTGATTCTGTAATGATGTGCAGCATTGGATAAATTTACTAAAGGAAATAACTCAATTTCTATGTGATTACATGAAATAACTTTATAACTTTTATTGAAAATATTTCTCTTTATTCCAGATTTCTATTTACATTATTCTCTGTGATTCTTAGAAACTGTAAGAACACAAAGCAAGAGATTGGTATGTTATGCTTTGGAAGATAGTGTGTTAAATTTATCTTGTTATACTTTAAATTCACTAAATCCAAATTTCTTTACCATAATTGCATCTCAAAAGTTCACCACATTGCTGTCATAATCTTTTCTCTTTTAATGGATATAAAATTGGCCACTAGGAAAAAAAAAACTTTATAATACTTATATATATGAGGCCAAATCAAATGTCATTTGTATAATTAGTGTAATTAGCACTATATCATGTTAACTCTGTCTGCACTTAGGAAACATCAACTTCTTAATGTCCCTAATAAACAGCTATTGGACTTGTATGAGTCACTGAGTGCTGTAATAAGGTATTTATGATTCATCAAGAGACATATAAGATGGATGAGGTAATGAGTATCTTTTAAGTACAAATTAGTTTACACCACAAGAACATTTCTTTTCAGAATGAGTAAGAAATGCTAATATTTCAATTAAAAATTCTCAAGATTTTTTTTCAATCATAATGTACGTTTACAAGTGCCCAGAATTAACATAATTATTTCAATGGTTTTGCCATTATGTTAACTTAAGGAAAATGCAAATCAGTGTAAAAGAGATTTATGACTCTGAGTTCAATTGTGCGTGAAATTGTATTTAGAAAGTAGGTGGTATTTGGCAGCTCCTTTAGTGGCTCAGAGAGGGGACTTAAGAACTGAAGTGTCCCTTCAGGTCAAGTGAGAGTACAGATGTCCTTAGAATGGGTCTCTGCTGGCAAATATCTGTAAAATGTTACCAAGTCTCGGTGTGAAAAAAGCTTAATGAGTAAACTGTAATCCTAAATAGATAAACAGATTGTTCTAGGCCAAGATTTCTCAGCTTTGGCACTACTGACATTTGGGGCCACACGAGTGTTTGTTGTAGGAGCTGTCTTGTGTATTGTAGAATGTTTAGCAGCATCTTTGCCCTCTGCTCACCGGATGCCAACATCCTTTTAGTTGCGACAACCACAAATGCCTCAGAGAAGATCAAACATGTCCTGAGAGGCAAAATTGCGCCTCTCTCCTTCGCTCCACTGAAAACCCTGCTGCAGACAGAACAGTGATTTGGAGGCTGCTGGTAAGATAGTGTGGATGGTTCTGGTCACGGGATCCATCGTAATAGGAAATACTTGGGATGATATGGATGAGTTCTTGTGTATATTTTGGTTATTAACTCATCAGATATATGATTTGAAAATATTTTCTCTCAGCGATGACGAACAGTCTTACATGCCCAGAAGCATGGTTAGATTCATTGGTATTTAGTAAAGGTACCAAGAAGCTGGGGCTGATCCATCATGGCTCTGTAGCACTCTGCAGTCCCTTTACCCAGGTTTCTGAAGGGTGCATTATCATTTGTAGAAAGTTAGATGATAGTGCCCCCACTGGAAGTTTCTGAAAAGACCATTAAGTTTCTACTATCTATTTCTTCAAACCTGTGTAGGCATTACTAACTCTCCTCAAAGTCATTCTAGCTTTTGCCCACTTCCTGGACACTCTACTCTTTCCAAACCATTTTTTTTTTTTTGTCATGGAGAGACTCCATTTTGAGATTCCACCAAAATCTGTTTGGTTATTTATTAATACACAATAAACTACTTAGTAGCTTAAAACAATAATAAACATTTATTATCTCACAGTGGTGGTGTCAGAAATTCAGAAGCTAATTAGCTGACCGGTGCTACCTTAGTACCTTTCTGAGACTGCAGTTGGGATATCTGCGGGGACTGCAGTTATTTAAAGCTTGGATTGGAACCAGAGGGTCCGTTCCCAAGACGACTCTCCCACCAAGCAGGCAGTAGGACTCTGCTGGCCCTTGCTGCTGTTTGCAGGAGGCTTTGCATGGACTCCCACAGGGCCGCTCTGGAATCCTCACTACATGGCAACTGACTTCCTGCAGAGCTAATGATCTAACAGGCAGTAAGTCTGGAGCTATCAAGTCCTCTATGAGTTAACCTTGGAAGTCATACTTGTTACTTGGTCATATTCTATTGCTCACAAAGGCAGCCCTGTGTAGTGTGGAAGAGGACTCCACAAGGGTGAAATACCAGCAGACAGGCGTCACTGGGGACCATCTTGGCAACTGACTACTATGATTTCTGTTTGTTTCTGTTATTTGGGTTTCTTTTGATGATCCATCACACTTTCTACCTCTTTGCACATCTATTAATGTTCAATCATATGGTGGGCTTGGTGTTTAAAAAGACATTGGGTTGAAGCTCCAAGTTGCATTATATTTTATCTGAGAGCCTTGGCTTGGCTTTATTAAGCAAGGAGCTCATTACCTCAGTCTTGGGACTGGGTTAGTTCAGGGCTGGATTACAGGTTGGCTGAGACTCTGTCTACCTTTGATTTTTCTTTCCTGTAATGTGTTTCTGTCTAGGCTTTGGAGCCTGGTGAGTCACTGTTTCCTCCCTGAAAGAAAATAGATGTACCATGGGGAAAATCTTGTTCCATGTTTAGGGTTCGTGACATTTCCAAATTATTATACCAGGTCTTCATGACTTTCTGATTTATCTGTCCCCCGGTAGAGTACCTCTTTGTGGGACAAGCCATCCTCAGCTTGCAGCCAGAATTGGCAAGTGTCCCCATGGAATAAGGGTGCAGGCGACGCTACTAAAGAAGAAAGTGTTCAATAACAGGCTGGTCTCTCACAGAGGCTCTCCCCTGTCTGATATTCTGACGTTTTAGTTCATTGTTCCTCTTTTCTACAGCTCTCTCTAATGCGTTGTCATAGATACATAGTAGTCACAGTGGGAGCATAGCCTATCATGGAATCTACTATTATCACATCCTACTTGGAACTAGGAGTCTCTATAGTTCCTTATCTGATAAAAGGGGCTATCCTCCTAATAACTCAGTATGGTTTTCTCATATGTATTGTCTAACACACGTGTGTGTGCTTGTGCCAGTGCTGTGTGTGTGCATGTGTGTGTGTTTCACTTTTTATCACTTTGGAGAACCAAACCTTAAATTTCTTTGCTGGTGTTGTTTGCAGACCTTCTCAATAACTCAAGCACACCTGACACCCTGTAAGGATCTTCTGCAGCTCTTGCAGAAGTTCCTCTGGTACATCATAAAGAACATATGGCTCCGTGACATGAGATTAATGTGCCCTGCTCCTTATTACAGCTGTAATGATGGCAAGGGTAAAATTACGGTGCTCAATAGTAATGAGACCAACCTGAGTGGGTATATGGCAAATATTGAATAGCTTTCCCAGTGTGGGGATCTTGTAAGCTATGCAGCGTCACAATTACAAACAAGATACTTTATTATCATAGTATCTGCATATGTTTTTAGGACAAATTTTTAAAAATTTAATTGTCTCCTTACTAAATTTGCTCTTGAAAACTAAATTTACTTGTTAGGGCTCAAATGATGAAAAATCAATCTTGGAAAGCAGTGGCATATGCTTGTCATAACTCCCAATAATTCCCAGCAGTTATGATAATTAGAAGTCTCCTGAGGCTCCATCTTGGTTTGACATTTGAGGTTAAGCAGCTGTGTTTAATCACAGAAACCAGAAACTGATCAATCTAAATGGGTCACTAAGGCCACACCTAAAGGACAGATTATTGCTCATTAATTACACACACTGAAATGTACTTGTGCGATTGCTTTTCTTATTCAGAGGAGATCACAGGACAAAACAACTGGAGCAGACTTTAGGGATCACCTGAAAAGTATTCTACTCACCACAGACCTCCCGCTTCCTTCTGGCAAGGGAAGCCCAGCTAGGTCCTGACTGCGCCCCCAGCTCATTCCTGCTCTCCCACCACCTGCTATCGTCTCTGACTGTACCCCACTCTGTTATATTAAAATCAGTGCCTTCTTCCCTTCCATTCCCTTCCTTCTCTTTATCACCAAATTTCTTTCTTTTGCTGATCTACTTCCTCCACCTCCGGAATTTAGCTGAACTCAGCAGCCCACGTCTCTTATGACAGTTTACTTGGAACACGCTTTAAGGCTCGGTGTCTTCTCACATAAACACTAGATGTCTCAGGTCCCTCACATTTGTTGTTCCCTCTTGTACATGCTCATATTTGGGGGGACTGGGGTTGTGTGGCTGTGTACCTCTGAGGGGTGGATGCCATAAGTAGGTATGTGCCGTAGTGCTGGGGATATTGTGTGTGGTAGGTCTTTAGATTCTTTAAATTAACGTTAGAGTGAATGAGTCAATAAACAAATTAAAAATGTGGACCATGTTTACTGTTTATATGTTTCTCAATTTCTTTCTCTCTATAACTTTTTAATAATTTGCCTGTCCCTTCCATCAAAATGCATTTCTCAGAAGATTGAAAATGACCTGTTTTTTTAATCATCACACCCTTCAAAGGAAAAGAAAAGAATGCTTACATTAATTCTTACCTTTGTTTGTTGGAACAAAGTGATTATTAAGACTCTTGGGACAGAATTTTATGCGTTAGTGACTTTACATTAGCCTGTGGTAATTATAGTTTTATGTATATTCTTCTTTTCCCTATTACCTTGTAGATTCCTTGTGGTGAATAAGAATGACTAGTATTTATAGGCAAGAACAGGTTTATTTTGAATGCTATACCTATAATAACTTAGTTTGCATAACTATAAATAAAGTTTATCAGTATTTCCACCTTCCATTTCATCATTAATTTAATTTATTTGCTATTATATTTTATTTTATTTGTTGATTTACTATTTATCACTGTTTCCGCTTTGCAGAGGAGGAAACTGAAGCCCCGAGAGGTTAAACAGCAGCTCCAGGTCACGAGGCGGTCAGTGCAGAGCCAGGAGTCCAGATGCACAGTTTGGCTCAGGGGTCTGTGTACGTGCTTGCCCCCACCCCTGCTGGCCCCTCACGACAGAGCCTGCATTTCCTTTACTTCTCCTTGTGTCCTTGGTTGTTAGCTCTGTGCATGAAAAATAGTGGGTATCTAATATATTTTGGGGGGGATAAACAGAGTGGATTGTTCATGCCAACCTCTTTATTTTACTCCTTTAAGAATCCAGGAGGACTGTGCATACCACAGAATCAGGACTAAAAGTAAGATCTCTGTATCCCTTCTTCAGAGCCCTTTCACGCCTCTAGAACATTATGGAATCACAAGATTTTACTTTTATTATCAATAACCTTTACTTGTTGTGAGTCTGCTGATAAATACTTCATATGTTGTAGTCAATACACATTTTTACAATTCCAATTTTCGTTCTAATCACATATGTCTTCCAGTTAAAATGGGAGTTGGGATTTGATTTCTGTTAGCTTCTCTGTCAAAAATTAGCTGAGTGGCCCTGAACAAGTCTCTTTTTCTTTTGCAGTATAATATGTGAAGCATGAAAATTAGATTAAAGTGACAAATTTATTCTAGCTGAAATTCTTATGTTATTTTTTATTATGTATTCTTAGCAACCTAATATGGATTTCTTAGTGGAATCATTCACTTCTAAGCATTTATTGAGTACCTGTTATGTATGTGGTGTTATAGGGCCATCCTCAAAGAAAGGAGGACAGGAGAAAATTAACATTTTTTGTATTATCAGGCTGCATGTTTTTCTCAGAATATCCCTTGATATTCATTGTAGGAAAATTGAGCCCAATTTGCTTTTCTGAAGCCCACTGAGATATCCATAATTTCAGACTCCTCCTGGGGTTTGGATATTTATGACTTTAATTATTTTCCCAAATAGACTCATTCCTTTGGACAATTCATCTTATTTCCTAAGATAAGGACCATTTCAGTAAGTGTTCTGTACACAGTTGTCTTAATGGTATATCACATTTGTTGTCATCTAGGTAACTGTATAGTTTTATATTTAAAAATGAGCTGCAGGTGTGGGAGGGAGAAAAACCCAGCAGTAAGGAATGGTCCTAAAGAGCGTGTCTGCAGAGCCAGGGCTATCTGCGATCCAGTAAGAGCTGTTACAGGGGTGGCTCTGTTAGCTCTTCACTCTGTTTCCACTGATGTGGATGCCAGGCGGCCCAGGCCTTGTTCCCGAACAACAGCAATTTGCCTGCTCTTGAAATCTTCTGACCTCACTTACACATGTGGCATTCCTAATTTAAGCATTAATGTTACTTCTGAGTAGTTATAATAACTGGTATTTGTTGAATATATAATTATACATCAGATGGCGCTCTAAGTACTTTATGAAAATACTACATTTAATTCTACAAATCTGTAAGGTGGATTTTATCACCATTCTGATTTTTCTTGTGAACAAGCACCTTGCCTAAGGTCATATAGCTAGTAGCAAAAAATAGAGCAGGCATTTATGTCCCAGACTGACTAACTTATATCTGCTATTAGTCTTTTTTCTAACTACCAAGTGCCATTTTAACTCTAATTATATATCTTTCCCTAATTCTTTCCATGTAAATCTTGTTTTCTAACACTGACTAAACTGGAGCCTCTATTTAAACAGCTCTGTGAATTGACATACTACTTATTATTTAGGATATATGTAATTTTATGCATGAAGTCTAAAAGTTTTTAGAGAAAGATATTAAAATATACATGTGTCAAAATCAGTGTTATTCCATTCCAAATTTTAACTTGGGTATCTAAGTCCTTATACATGGAAAATGCTTCCATTTCTCAAAATGGTTTTGGACCTAATTTTCTCTTGCAAACACTTTTTTTTTTTGTATTCATTTTCCTGTTTAGGCAAGAAAAATAAAATGCTCTCATTTATGCACAGATAATTACAGTATTCACATAACCTTTAGAAATCTTTATTATTATTTTCTTTTACTTCAAAGTTTCTGTATTCACAGAATTTTATATCAGCCTAAAAACAGGGAATTCTTCCAGCTTTCACTTAAACTAATTTTGAGAGAAAACAACATAATTTATACCTCACATTGCATAGTATTTCTGAAATGGCTTTTATTAAATCTTTGCAGACAAATGCATTTAGGGCTTGTTGCCATTTTTTCATGGTTTGGATTGATTATTAAGTGCAGGTTTATGGCAGTCTTTCCTGTTCACATCTCTGGATGTTTCTCTACTAGTAACAAGGAAAATCTGTAACTACAACATTTACTATAGCAAAATGATTTCTCAGCCTCTTTTATATTTACTTTATTTATTTTGTTGTTGTGTACACATCAGTGATTAGACATTACATACCTTACTAAGCGATCATCCCAATAAATCTTGGACCCATCTCACACCACACATAGTTACTAGAATATTATTGACTATATCCCCTGTGCTGTAATTTATATCCCCATGAGTATTCTGTAACAATCAATTTGTATTTCTTAATCTCTTCAACTTTTTCACCCATCCCCTCAATACCCTTCCATCTGGCAACCATCAAAATGTTCTCTGTATCTATGAGTCTGTTTCTGTTCTGCCATTTCATTTATTTTGTTTTTTTGATGCAATTGATGATATATATTTATTTTTTCCATTTTATTGTTCATATTTTTCTTTCTTCTTCTCCTTCTTCTTTTTCTCCTTCTTCTCCTTTTCCTCCTCCTCTTCCTCTTGTTGTTGTTATTGTTCTTCTTCTTCTTCTTCCCCTTCTCTTCCCCCTCCTTCTCTTCCCCCTCCTTCTCCTCCCCCTCCTTCTTCTTCTTCTTCTCCTCCTCCTCCTCCTCCTCCTCCTCCTCCTCCTCCTCCTCCTCCTCCTCCTCCTCCTCCTCCTTCTTCTTCTTCTTCTTCTTCTTCTTCTTCTTCTTCTTCTTCTTCTTCTTCTTCTTCTTCTTCTTCTTCTTCTTTTTCTTCCCACTTCTTTTTATTCTTCTTAAAGGAGACCCATTAACATTTGATATAATACCAGTTTGGTGGTGATGGACTCCTTGAAATTTTTCTTCTCTGGAACGATCTTTACTTGTCCTTTGATTCTATTGCAAATAATAGCTTTGCCAGGTGGAGAAATATGGATGTGGGTCCTTGTTTTTCATCGTTTTGAATATCTCTTGTCAATCCCGTCTTGCCTTAAAGTTTCTGTTGAGAAATCAGTGGACAATCTTATGAGAGCTTCCTTGTAGGTAACTAACTACTTTTTTCTGCTGCTTTTAAGATTCTCTCTTTGTCTTTAACCTTTTGTATGTTAATTATGATGTGTCTTGGTGTGGCCTCTTGCATTCATCTTGTTTGGGATTCTTTGTGCTTCCTGGACTTGTGTGTTTATTTCTTTCACCAGGTGAGGGAGGTTTTCCATCATTATTTTTATACATAGGCTTTCAGTGCTGACTCCTCTTTTCTCCTGGCACCCCCATGATGTGAAGGTCGTTACTCTTAAAATTTTCCCTGGGACCCCTTATGGTATCCTGCTTTTTTGGATTCTTTTTTTCTTTTTGCTGCTCTGTTTGGTTGTTTTTTTCTTCCTTGTCTTCCAAATTTCTGATTTGATCCTCTGCTTCATCTACTATTGATTCCTTGTAATGTATTCTTCATTTCAGTTAATGTATTCTTCATTTCTGACTGGTTATTTTTTATGGTTTCTAGTTCTGTTTTTGTTTCCTATCTCTTTGTTGAAGTTCTCACTAAGTTCATCTACTCTTCCTTTAAGTTCATTAAGCATCCTTATAACCAGCGTCTTGAACTCTGCATCTGGTAGGTTGCTTATCTCCATTTTTTTTAGTTCCTTTTCTGGAGTTTTGATCTGTTCTTTCATTTGGGTGATGTTTCTTTGTCTCCTCACTTTGGCAGCTTGCATGTGTTTGTTTCTGTTATTAGAAATAAGATCGGTGTCCTTACCAGAAGAGACATGGAAGAGCTTGCCCTCTCTTGTTCTGCACACACAGAGGCAAGTCTGAGTGAAATCACAGGGATTTGGTGGCCATCAGCAAGCCAGGGAGAGAGCTCTTTTTAGAAACTAAGCCTGCTGGACCTTAATCATGGACTTCTAGCCACCAGGATTGTGAGAAAATTAACTTCTGTTGCTAAGCCACCCAGTCTCTGGAATTTTTCATGGCACTAGAACTAATACAAGTGACTTTGATGTTTTTGAAGAATGCAGACCAGATTCAGTACTTACAGTTTTCATATCAAGTCTATGGTCAGCTGAAAGGCTACGGTAATTGTACAGGCCATGCATGTTGGTGGATTGGTCTAAGATGCTGGCAGTGGCATGATGACATGGTTCATATTCGGGACACATTTGATATTAAAGCCAACAGGCTTCCTGATGCACTGGGTATGAGGCATGGCAGAAAGAGAGGAGAGCCAGTTTAGCAAACTTGACAGAGATTGTATCTCCAAGTGGCTGCAAGATGTATGAAAGTTTAAACACTTCACTAGAAAGCAATTTCTACTTTGAAATAACTTTCAGTTCTAGTGGCATAATATTTTTTTATATATTTCCTACATAAGTTTATTGAATGAAAGATGGTTAGTTGAGTGAATAAAATGTCTCATTCATAGCAAACCTTTATTTCAGGGTAAATTTAACTTTAGAAATAATCCAAAAACCAAAAGATAAATAAGTTAGATGACCACTATAAGCAATAATGTTTGCAGTCAAAAATACACATAATGATTCTGGTGTCCTTTCATCGTTTTTAACTTGATTTTGAAAGCATTTTCAAGGGAGAATTTTCAAGAAAAGCTTTCAAGCAATAATAGCATCATTAGCAAAAGTGGCTATAAAACTCAATAATATTTAAAATAATATGAGAACTATTTATAACTGTAGATATAAATATACCTATCAGTTATATAATTTTTCATTATTTTCATGTTTCTTTTCCCTGTAGAAGACTAGCCTCTTTTATTTTTCTATTTTCTGGGTGTGGCTATGTCTAGTGTTTCCTAGTGTGGTAATTAGAGAAATATTTATACCTTCATCTGTATCTGTCTCTATCATTTACCTTTTTTTTCTTCTCTCTCCATAATATATGTATATATATGTATATATACACATATATATATTTGCGTAGATATGACTATTATGAATGGGCATTTGATTTTCACCTGAGAATTGCTGTTGCACTGTTTACTAATATTTTTAGACTCATAAATCTGGCAAGAACTTAGAAGTCATCTACTGCAACTCTCTAATCTAGTATTTGAGGACGGCATGATTTCCTTCTCCAATAGACCTCTAATAAATATTACCTTTAGGATAAGAACTCTGGTTCCCAATCTCCTGATAAAGTGCTCATTCTAATCTATTGGAATGAATGTCATAATACTATTCAAGAAGGAAAATTATTATTGTTGTTGTAACTTGGTTTGGGAGTATGAGGTACACTAACTTATGCGGTAGGTCTTTTGAGAAAATAGGAGGTCAGCCTCATAGCTGATATAGAGAGATCTGATCAGATCACTCGGGAGGAATAGCTTTTCTATAAAGACTCCTTTCCTTTTTTACCAAACCTTTGCCTTTGGAATTTTGCCTAGAGGGTGGCAGCTGGCAGGAAGACCTCACTCTCTGTTTGGTAACTCAGCTTCAAAGAATCCTCAAAAGGGTCGGAGCTACAAGCCAATCCATTGCTCTAAAGCCACAGAAGACAGACAGTGTTAAGAGAGGTGACTTGCAATAAATTATGGGCCAACGACAGGGATATTCTCACTGAAAATAATGATCTTTACAGTTAGGGATACTAGGATTTTCAAAAATACCCACTGGATATTCTCAATCTGCACATGGTCAGAAAGAATATGCAGGAAAATGGTTTTCTTATGCATCTGTTCTTTGGCAATCACTTCATACATTGTCATTGAACACTCATGAGTCTAAAGTTGTTGAAATTCAATTCCAAGATAATTTTCACATGAAAGTTCTGAATAAAATATTCATTATTTTAAAGTCTTGCTTTCATATCAAATACTAAAATATATTAAATGGCTTGTAAATTTTTAGAAGCATAACCTAAACATTGTTATAATGAAATATTCCTATTAGAAATACATTGTGATGAGTTAAAAATATTACATCTTTTGTTTTTTAAATAAAATTATTTTATTAATATTTTTGTCAACAAATATTAATGTTAACAAATATTTAAGTGTTTGCTCTGGGCCCATCACGGGCATATGAATAACCAAATTCAATTGCATCAACCAGCTTGAGCTTCTATAACAACACCATACGGTGAGTGTTTTAAACAACAAAATTTTTTTTCAGTTCTGGAGGCTAGGAATTTCAAAACCAAGGTGCAGGCTTACTTGATTCCTGGTGAGAGCTCACTTCCTCACTTGCAGACAGCTTCTTCTTGCTGTGTTCTCACATAGAGGAGAACAAGGTAGAGCTCTCTCCCTGGCTGTAAGGAGCCTAAACCCATCCTGCGGCTCCACCCTTGTGATCACATTTAAATCTAAGTAACTTCCACAGTCCCCACCTCCAGTTATCATCACACTGGGAATTAGGTTAAAGCATGTGAATTTTGGGGATGACATAAGCACTAAGACCACAACTCATACTGTGTTCTCTCCTTTAATGGTCCTTACAGTCTAGTGGGAAATGTACAAATAAAGATTTCTTGTGACAGTGTTACAAAGTGGGTGAATAAGGTCCATAGGGAGAAGGACCAGGAGAATGAACTTGAGGTACAATTTCCAGGAAAACCCACTCCAAGGAGATGCTTGAGATCCATGGGTCCTGGAGAGCCAAGCCTTGCAGAGGGAGCTGGCAGAGCAGTTCAGACAGGGAACTTGACTTGCTAAGGCCCTGAGGACGGAGAGATCATGGTGTGTTTGGGCAATGAGAAGGAATTTTCCGTGTAGGACACAGAGAGTGTGTCATGGGAGAAATTGGACCTGGAGCCCAGGTTGTTTAGGATTTCATGGGTCATGCCAAATGCAAATAGATATGACCAATTTTGAATTATCAGACTTCACTGTTTGCTTTGATAACCACTAGAAAACTTAAACAACAAATACAATTAAAATGTTGGCTGAAAAGAAAGAAATACGGTTTGCTAATTTATCTCTTGTTTTATTTAAAAGTAAGCTTTTTCATGTTTTATTTTACAAACATGGAAAAATTATAATGACAGCCTAACAATGTTTGGAACAATGATTTGGCAAAAAGCCAAATGGTAGACCCTACATGGAACTCAAGCCCCCAACTTCTAAACCTGCTTTCCCTATTACTGCATTGTCCTCTTCAGCGTCAAGAGGGAAAACTAAATGAAAACACTGCACTAAAAACTGGGCCCCTAAAAACGTGGACCTTCTGGGCACAGCTTCCTGCTCTTTCTGTGTCTGACACAGTTGGTGGTATTCTCTCTGAGCCCTAGCAAGTTACTCTGGCCCAGCAGGAGGGAGGCAGGAGTAAGTGCTTGTTTTCTCACACAGTTAAGCACTGGTTTAAATCGCAGGCAAACAGCAGGCTGGGGCTCTGCTCTGAGGCACCATCTGTTCTGATTTTGGAAATGATTTAAGAGATTGGAAATACTTCATTTTATCATCTGCAAAAAGCCAAGGTGACAATTCTTTTTGAACCAATGACCAGTCTCTTCCTCGAAGACATACAGTTGCAGTTTAAAGTCCAGACAGGCCAACCGCTACATAAGGTTAATTCTGGCAGGAAAGAGACTTATCTTGTAATGAAAATACATTTACAAAAATGTTACCATATTTTTATATATCCTCCAGTAAATATATTTGCTTAGTTGAAGGGATTTTCCTGAAATTTAAATATCTATCATATCAGAAGAGAAGATAACACTGCTTCAAAAACAGTATTCTATTGCACATAAAATATTTCTTGTCCTTTTCTTTTAAATATTTTATTTATTTATTTTTAGAGAGAGGGGAAGAGAAGGAGAAAGAGGAAGAGAGAACTATCGATGTGTGGTTGCTTCCTCATGTCCCATACTGGGGACCTGGCCCGCAACCCAGGCATGTGCCCTGACTAGGAATCAAACTGGCGACCCTCTGGTTAGCAGCCCGCACTCAATCCACTGAGCTACACCAGCCAAGGCAATATTTCTTTTTCTGAAAGGTTAATAAAGTCATGTTTTGGATCCATAGCATGATGGATATATATGCTTTTTTAAAAAGGATTTTATTTATTTATTATTTTTTAGAGAGAGGAGAAGGAGGGAGAAAAAGAGGGAGGGAAACATCACTGTGTGGTTGCCTCTCACAAGCCCTGGGCTGGGGACCTGGCCCACAACCGAGGCATGTGCCCAGACTGGGAAACGAACCAGCAACCCTTTGGTTTGCAGGCCAACACTCAATCCATTAAGCCATACCAGCCAGGGCTGGATATGCATGCTTTTTACAATTAAAATGTCCTATAAAGAATTATATTTTGTGAAACCTAATGTAAGATGGAGTATGAGAAATTTGTAGGGAATTAAAAAAAAAATTTAAGCCTAACCATTTTATCTTTTCCTTAATTTATCTGGCATTTTGAAGTAAGAAATATAATTACATAAAAAGCAACTGTACCTCAATTGAATTGGTATAATTTATGATTTAACCACTGAATATGTACAGAACAGACAGATGTTTTCAATATGAGGGGTTAAAACATTGCTTTAAGGCCTTTTGCATGTAGTTATTTTATTGTGGAGAGAAACAAAGAGTTTTGACATTTTTATCTCCTCCATGCAAAAATTTAAAAAAAAATTCATGTGTTTTAATTTAAAATGTTTAAAGAACTTGACTCCAATAAGTTGATTCATATTAATTTTTAATCATTTTCTCTTTCCTACAATATGGAAAATAATTTTCATTTTAATGCACATCATATTCCTTAAACACAAAATTCTTTCAGCCAATAATGTACAGAGGGACAGATGTTGTTTATTTGTTCTGCAGACTCAGATATGAGACAGCTTGAAGACAGCGTGTAAACAATAGCTGGCTGGTTTTAAATATGCTTCCTTCCCCAGTGTTCTTTCTGCTGTGAATGAAATGGTAAACATACTCAGTTCAGGAATGTTTATCCAGCAACCACTGTGTGCCATGCGCGGTGTCCCACACTATACACATAAGAGGGCTACGACTTTGCACCTCCTTCATGGAGGTTTTAGCCTCATTTGGAATGAAGTACTTAAAATGAAATTTTAAATAAGCCACTATCCTTAATTTTTTAAAAAATCAGCATTTTAAAAAACACATTATGAATTATCCTGTTGTATGCTATATTTCTTCCTTTTTTATAGCTTTGTTGAAGTATAATTGAAAGCTAATAAACCATACATGAAGTATGCAAATTTGGTAAGTTTTGACATGTGTGCATGCTGGGAAACCCTTACCTCAGTCAAGATAATGGGCATGCCGTGGGGCCCCTGACGTCTCCTCCCAGTTCCTTTGTGATTCTCCCTCTTGCCAGTTAGTTCCCACTCCGAACCCCAGGTAACTACTGATATTTCTATCACTCTATTCTGGTGATACTACCTATAACTTTATACAATTTTAGTATATGTTGTCTTTTGTATAGTTACATTCAAAATAATTGCTTTGAGACATCATTTTGTAACGCGTATCGATAGTTATTTGGATATATCGCTGCGTAGTATTCTAGTAGCGTATGCGTAGACTACAAATTGTTTATCCCTTCATCCGTGGATGGACGCGTGTGTTGTTTCTACCTCCTGACGGTGATTATGAGCAAAACTGCTATGAACGTCCGTGTACAATGTTTATGTTTTATGTGCACGAGTCTGTGTGTGAACATGCGGTCCCCTATTCTGGGGTAAACCCGGAATGGCTGGTTGATACGGCAGGTGCGTATGAAGATTTTTAAGACATTACCAAACTCATCCAGAGTATTGATCATTTCTCATTTCTACCAGCACTGCGTGAGAGTTCTAGTTTCTCCACATTCTCAACAACACTTGGTGTAGCCAGTCTTTTTCCAAGCCAGACGTCTCAAGGTTTGAGTGTCATGGAGGTTTTAATCTGCATGTCTTTTATGACTAAAGGTGTTAGGCATTTTACATGAGCTTATCTTCATGTTGCCTTCCATGTATCTTCTTATAGGTCCAATTTAAATAATTTCCCTATTTATTTATGTATTTATTTCCATCACCATTTATCTCCCTTATAGCCTCTTCTACCACACCGCCCTCCCCTCCACAATCACCACACCGTTGTTCATGTCCATGAGTCCTTTTTCTCATTTTTCTTATTTGCTCGATCTCTTCACTCCTCCCAGCCCACACCCCAGAGCTGTCAGCCCATTCTTTATAAGTCTGTCTATCATTTGCTCAAATTAGTCAGTTTGTTCATTAGATTCCATACGTGAGTGAAATCATGTGCTGCTTGTCTTTCTCTGACTGGCTCATTTCATTTAGCATAATTTTCTTCAGATGCATCCATGGTGTCATAAGGGTAAATTTTTCTTTCTTTTTTTATAGCCCAGTAGTATTTCATAACATAAATGTATTACATATTCTGGATATAAATTCTTTATCAAACTTGTGATTTGCAAATATTTTTTCTAGTCTTCTTCCTTTTATTTATTCTCTTAATGTTTTTCAAACACCATAAAGTATTAATTCTTATGATGACAAATTTATTAATATTTTTCTATTTGGAAATCCATTTTCTAATTCAGTGGCAAAAATACTTTCTTTTATGTTTTCTTCTGGAAGTTTTAGTTTTTACTGTTAGGCCTATGATCTGTTTGAATTAATTTTTATATGTGGCATAAGCTAAAGATTGAAATGATTATTTATTAAAAATATAGACATGTGCCATCTTTTGAGAGGACTACTTTTTCTTCACAGATTTACTTTTGCATTTCTTTCAAAAATCAACCTATTCTGGACTCCATGTCTTTTTCATTGAACTCTATGTTGATGCTGATACTGCACTAATTTGATTACTATAGCTTTGTAATAGTACTTGATATCAGATAGTATAGTTCTTCAAATTTTTTAGAAATTAATTATTTTACTAAGACAATTTTTTGAGCAAGTTTAGGTTCACAGAAAAGTTGAAGGGAAGGTACAGAAAGTTCTCATCTGCTCCCCACCCCTCCACATGTGTGGACTTTTTCCACGAGAGCGGCTGGCGCTTGTTGCAATTTATGAACCTACATCGACAGCTCACAGTCACTCTAAGTCCAGAGTTTGCATTCGGGCTCACTCTGGGTGTTGCACATTCTTTCGGCTTGAATAAATGTATAATGACATTCATCTGTGATGGTATCACACAGTGTATTTTCACTGGCCTAACAATTCTCTGTGCTCTTAGTCATCTCTCCCCACACCCAGCCCTTAACGAACACTGGTAATTTCAGTCTTTAAGGTTTTGCCGTTTCCAGAATGTCATGTAGTTGGAATCATACACTTTGTAGCCTTTTAAGATTGGCTGCTTTTACTTAGCAATATGTATTTGTTCACTCCATGTCTTTTCATGGTTTAATAGATCGTTTTTTAGTGCTGAATAATATTCCATATTTATTAATCCACGTTTGCTGGATTGCTTCCAAGTTTGTCAATTGTGAATAACGCTGCTATAAACTTCCACGTGCAGGTTTTTGAGTGGACATGTGTTTTCAAATCCTTTGGCTAAATACCAAAGTGTGCTGTTGCTAGAGTGTGTGTTAAGAGTATGTTTGGTTTTATAACAAATCTCCAAACTGTCTAGCAAAGTTGGGTGGATCATTTTGTATTTCTATCAGCCGCAAATAAGCATTAATATTGCCCCACATGCTTGTCAGCATTTGGTGTTGCCAGTGTTCCAGATTTGGACATTCTAATAGGGGTGTAGAGGCATCTCCATGTTGTTTTAATCAGCACTTCCCAGATTACTTATGATGTGAAGCATCTTTTCATGTGCTTATTTGCCATCTGTATGTCTTCTTTGGTGAGATGTCTGTTAAGGTCTTTGTCATCTGTTTTAATTGCGGTGTTTTTCTTACTGTTGAGTTTTAAGTATTCTTTGTATATTTTGGATAACAGTTCTTCATTAGATGTGTCTATTGCAAATATTTTCTCCCAATATGTGGCTCGTCTTCTTATTTTTTTGACATTGTCTTTTGTAGAGCAGGACTTTTCAATTTTAATGAAGTCCAACTTACCACATTGCTTTCATGAATTATGCCTCTGGTATTGTATCTAAAAAGTTACCATTCAAGATCATCTAGGAATTTTATAGTTTTGTGTTTCATGTTTTGTTCTATAATCCAGTCACCATGTAGATTTTTTTTTTCTTTTTTGCCTGTTGATATCTAGTTGATCCAGAACCATTTGTTGGAAAGAGTATCTTTGCTTCATTGTATTGCCTTTGCTCATTTCTCAAAGATTACTCAACTAAATTTAGTAGGGTCTATTTTGGGGCTCTCTCCTCTATTTCATCGATCTATTCGTCTATACTTTCGTCAATAATACATTATCTCAATTACTGTAGCATTATAGTACAGTAAGTTTAAAGTCAGGTAGGGTTAGCATTCCAAATTTATTCTCAGATTTTTTTATAGATGCCCTTTATGAGGGTGAGAATCACCCATTGTACGCATCATTTACTAAGAGTCCTTTCTGTTTATTTTTGTTTGTTTTTAAGAAGGAGTAGATGTTGTATTTTGTCAAATGTTTTCCTTGAATCTATGAAAATTATCATATGACTTCTGTTTTATACTCTTTATATGGTCAATTATACTGATTGATTTTCAAATATTAAGCTAGTCTTACATTCCTAGAATAAACCCTATTTGGTCACAATATATTATACTTTTTATATATTTTTTATTTAACTTGATAAAATTTGCTAATAATTTTTGCATCAGTTTTATAAAATAATTGGACTATAGTTGTCTTTTCCTGCAATGGCTTTTTTTGGTTTTAGTGTTACAAAGTAGTTCCTTTCTTTCTCCTTGCTAGAAACATGAAGAGATTTTTCCTAGGTATTTACTGTGAGAACCTGGTCAAGTTCCTGGAAGAAAATGGAACAAATATGAGTGAATGTTTTACATTATTGAGTGCTGACTACTTCGTATTCTATAATATTCTTTAGCTTTGGTCTGAGATAGTTAGTTTACTTGGTCATAATTAGACCTTAGTTAGGTACGACGTGCAACATTACGCTAGGAACTGTGTTGGGTGTTTATTTAGAAACTTGATGATATTTTTGTGACCTGAAATATGCCATAGGACTTTTACTCTTCTTTATATAAATTAACCTATGGTAAACTTTTTTTAAAAGTAATTTTGCTCAAAGTTGCAGTTTCCAAGAATCTATCGATGACATGAGGACTTTTGTTCTTTAATACAATACAGGAAGCATCTAGTTCCTAAGCTCCCATGTACTCATCCACTGTGTCAGCATCCCTAACTCCCCCTTCAGGGCCTTCCTGGCCAACTTCAGTGTAACACCTAAATGGTAAACAACGGCATAGCAGAGTACTGCCAGGAACCTCGTCAAGCACTACAGCCCGCATCCGTTCTGACCGCCAGATCTATGGCGCCTTGGCTGTTGACAAAGTATTGACTACACCTGTCTGACATATTCAAAAGAAGGCAAACAAAATGCTATAAAACATAATAGACAAGATAGAATGATTTTTATTGAAGAAATTCATGTTATATTTTTAAAAAATTTTATGTGAAAAACTACATTAAGGGAATATTATTTTCTCTATTTGCTCCTATAAAAATAATATGAGAATTAATCTAAAGAAGGGAAAAATCTATTTACTCAAAACCTGCTTTTTTGACAAAATGTTTGAAGTGGCTTATAGGAAATACATATGCTGGAAATGTAAAATTAAATGTAAATTTTAATAGCTAATGAAGTGGGATAAAAATCAAAATATATATTTGTTGGCCTCTGAGACTATGCAGTTGCTAAAGCTGGGCAATACATTTTCTTCTGAGACTCCCAGCAAATAGTTTAAAGAAATCCAACAACAAAAAATATTTTTAAAGTTGTTAAATATTTTATACCTCTATATAAATTATGACTTCCTAAGTTAAAATCAGTAGATAAATCACAGTGGAAAATATTCACAGTAATTTGACTACATGTACTTTTAAATTTATTTTATCTCACAACAGTGCAGTGGTTGCTGGGGGGAGGGGGATAAGGGGGCTACATGCTAATGGAAAAAATACAATGAAGATTAAATCAAAAAATAAAAAATAAAGCAAAAATATTATATACTCTGTCTTTAAAGAAGCACAACAGGCTCAATGAACATTTTTTAAAATGACAATTGTGTGATTTTTTAAATTGGAATTGCAAAAACTGCTTAAAATCTCAGAAGGATTGTCCTTAGTAGGTTTGTAAGTCTTGTCTTTCAAATATTTGAGATGTTTAATAGAATAGACTTACAAACTTACTAAGTGACCCACTTAATTTTTTCTAGTCCCCTTCCCCATCCTGGAGCTTTATCCTAGCAATATTTTGATAAAGTTCTATTTTATACAGAAATACAAAAATCACAGGTTGTTGGACTTCCAGGTATTTTTCATTGCTCAGATACCTCTGTTGTGTCACTGGTTGCCACAGATAATTGAACAGCTGACTTAAGCCAATGATCCTTTTCTAGGAGGACTTTGAGACTGCATTTTAGGTGGTTCCAACAGTCTGGCCTCACTCTTAAAAGGGTAAATGTGCTTGGGGCGATTAATGATGGTTACTTTCTAGCATGAATGCTGCAAGGCACATAAAACTCATTGCCCCCTGGGGAAGGCAATGGGGGAAAAGGTGGGACAACTGTAAGTGAATAACAATAATACATTTAAATAAATGAATAAATGAATAAATAAATAAATAGAGTTTGCCTCTGAGACTGTATCACCTGAACACCTCATACAGATGTGCATGTCTTGTGCTATTAGCCTAAGTGCCCCCCTTCTGACTGCTCCATGTTACTTTTGGGTTCTCCTGATTTCCATAATCCCCTCACTCCCATTTGGCCACGACACAATAAAGTAAATTTAGAAATTTCGAAGTTCCTCATAGACTCAGCTCTAGAAATTTTTTATATGACAATATGACTTAAAAACTTTAAGTTAAATTTCAACATTTGCTATATTTTTGCATTCATATACCATTTTGCTGTATTTTAATTCTGACAACACTACATTATTCTAGTGTACTAAATTGGAAGTAATCATTTTGTGAAAATATGTGTAGTCGAAAGTCCCTTTTCTATGATGAGAATTCCAATTTTCTTTAGGGTTCCAGGCACATAAAGTCAGAAATAAGCAGAATATCTTGAAGAATGATGACTAATTTGTAATTCCTTAAAAAGATCATGTATTCAAATAATGCAATGCCTGTATGTTATAAATTCTTATTTACGTATATATGTAAGGGAAAATGCTGCAATTCTGTAAAGTGTACTAATGTGTTACCTTGCTGGAAGCACATTGTTTTGGAGGTTTGATGGTCAGGAAGATTTTTTTTAAATTCAGGTTCCCATCACTGTTAGAATAAAAGTAGTTTGTTTTCAATTACCAGTCTATTAAGAATGCCTTGTTTGACAGTTTGATCTTCATTACTACAGTGAAGATGACTGAGAACCTTTTGTAATAAATGCTGCATACAAAAAGGCCTGTCCAGGAAAATTCCAGCCATTATTAATATAACAAGAATGGTTTGCACAACATTGATGTAACCTAGCAGCCAAACAGAGTGGACTGAAATGCACATGTGTGAACAATGACGACTTTACTGTACTAGTTAGTGGAGGTGATAGACACTAGGCACCACTGAGTGAGCATGTGTACTGTGTGGCTGTTGCATTCAAAATGACTGAGTGAGTAGAGCAACAAATCTGTATCAAATTTTACATTAAGTTTGAAAATTCTTCTGTGGAAACTATTTGGCTGATTCAGAAGGCTATAGCTGTGGGCAACTGGTGACGGGCAGCTTCATGACAACATGCCTGCTCATACATCATGCTTTGTGCAGAGTTTTTTTGGCAACACATCAAATCATCCAGGTGACTCGGTCCACCTATAGCCCAGATTTGGGACACTGTGACTTCTGACTTTTCCCAAAACTAAAATCACCTTTGAAAGGGAAGAGATTTCAGACCATGGATGAGATTCAGGAAAATATGATGGGGCAACTGAGGGTGACTGGGAGAACTCTGTGAGATCTCAAGGGGACTACTTTGAAGGGGATTGAGGCATCATTGTCCTATGTACAAGGTTTCTTGTATCTTGTATCTTCTTCGATAAGTTACTCTATTTTTCATATTACATGGATGGATACCCTCTGGACATACTTTGTGCAATTGAAAAGTGTTTAGAGTCAATTTCTTAGGCAAATGTAAAACAGTGTGGCATCATTGCTATATGTTGTAATTGATGCAAAACCTAGTGTTCAAAAAGAGACTGAGACATAAGTATATTTATCAACAGCATATATGTACATTATTTGCCCTCAAGATAAATTGGCTTAAGACTATACCTTTTCAGAAACACCCGTGCTGGTGAGACTCCTTACTTCATAGGCACCTGTAGTGTGGGCATCTAGACACTTAGAAAACCAAACTAAACCATACCATGTCCCCTCATTTAAACAAACACTTTATAGCCTTATTACAGTCAATGGTATCCAGGCAAAATGATTTCGTATCATGAAAAAACTTCTTGTGGACCTGGAATGATGTTTGATTGCTTTCAGCTGTTTATTCTATAATCCAAAGCCAGAGAGCTGCTTACTCCCTCAGGGAAAACAACTCCACAGCAACTCATTTTACACCAAAACAATTAACTGAACTTAATTGGGCATAGCATTTAATAAAAAAAAAGAGACTCCTTTGGGGAAAACAATTGTTTATGTGTCTACAACTGCACAGCATAAAATTGCTATGACGTGTGTGTGTGCAGTGTAGCAACAACTCTATGAGATGCTCTGAAAACATTATTTTTCCATGGTGTTTGTCAAATCATTGACTATTAGAAAAATGATGCCAATTTCTCTTCCTAACCTGTTACATGAAGCTTCATCTTCTCCTGGCCAAAGATTGATTAGATTCTACAAGAATAGGACAAAGGTGAATTTCACTTGAAAATCCTTCTTTTATGAAGTATATGAACTTCTCTGTGAGGACATATTTCAATTTATTTTCTGTGATTTAAGGGCAATTCCTTTCTTACATCAGAAAAACATTTAAAAATAAATGGAAATAAGGTACTACTACAGATTATGATACAATTTACTGTTGCTCTTTCACAATTGTATCTTGCTTGTCTGTTAAAATTTAAAATATAACATTTTGCCCCAAGTTTATGGTATTCATCTCCTTTGACATAGATAAAACAGCTCACCACTAAGGGGCACAGAACTTTCAGTTTATGCATTTATACAATATACTTCAGTTTAATACAATTGAAATAACTTTGAATTATTTACAAGCCCTCAAGAAACCCTAAATTCTGAGAAAAAGTGAAACTCAAAAAAGACAAAATCGGTCTTTTTAATGCCAATAAAAGGAGAATGTGCATAAATGAGAAGAAAAATATATTTGTCGTTATTGGGTTTAAAACCCAATTTTAGTAGATGGGAAAAGAGAAGGTTTTATTCTGATTGCCTTTTTGCAAATAGGTATAATAGCTCATAAAATTTCGGAAATGCTATTTCAGAACATGTTGGCAGAAATATTTGTAAAATTCTTGCCTTAATGTAAGAACTAAGATGTTTCTCAGAGGAAATGTATTTGCCACAGATAAAAGCATTCTAAAATATACTGCTTTAAAGTAAATATAAAATACAGGCTGTATCATGCTCTGCTACTTTGTATTCAAATATGAATCTCAGTGATCTGAAATGGAGACTTCCCAACTCCAACAGAATTACTAACTTAGAAATCCAGGGTCACCCACTTGGGCAGGAAGTCCTTTAACCATAGTACACACTAAAGAAGGAACATAATCAACAAAAGAAAAAAGCAAACAAAATATAACCAGAGACATTGATGTTAAGAGCAATCTAACAATAGCCAGAGGGGAGTGGGGAGGGAATAGAGGGGAGAGGGGATTACAGGAACTACTATAAAGGACACAAGGACAAAACCAAGGGGAAGGGTGGAGGCTGGGGAGGGAGGTGGGTTTGGCTGGGGTGGGGTGAAAATGCAGACAACTGTAATTGAACAACAATTTTTAAAAAAGGAGCTCTGAAAGACAGCATATGCACAATGAAATATATCTACTCCGTTTTATCCTTAAATATGTCTAGGTCTAGTGAGGTCAAATGACATGTCCATGATCAAACTCATAAAAGCCAGGAAATACAAACAAAAAGCTGAAGAATAATTACATCTTAATTGGTCCCCCTGCTTGCTTGCTTTATTATTATTATTATTATTATTATTATTATTTATTTTTGTATTGAACTGTGATTAGGATAATTGTCTCTGGAAGCATTCTTGGGTTTAAATTCTGGCTTGGCTACTTGCATGTTATTTGACCTTAGGCAATCTACTTAACCACTCTCTGCCTCAATGTTTTTACCGATAAAATGGGGATACAGCAATACTTAGGATTGTTATAAAGGTGAAAGGATTTAAATCACTTTGAACAGTGCCTGGAGTACAAATAGTATCTTAAACTGAATGAGCCCGGTATATACGTATAATGATCCTTTACCTTTCATCGGATGACAAAACTCTTCTCAAAATCTTTATTTGTGGTCCTGTTATTTTTTACACAAATATTCAAAAGAGTTTTAATAACCATAACATGGAATCCACCCAGATGTTCTTCAGTGGATGGATGGCTCACAACAAATGGCACATGAGTACCTGGGAGTACTAGTCAAACTATCGATCTGCACAGCAACTCAGGGGCCTTTCCAGAAAATGTTCTGAGTGGCATAAACCAATCTCAAAGATTAAATACTGTATTTCATCTATTATTACAACATTTAAAAAAATTGCTAGGAGTTAGGAATGGGAGTTCAATGGGAGGAGGTGGCTCGGTTATAAAAGGACAATACCAGTAATTATTGTAATGATGGAATCATTGGGTAGCTTTGTGGTGGTGGATACACAAACCTGTAATTGTGATAATATTGTATCGAACTAAATACACCCTCCAACACACACACATACACATGCGCAAATGAGTCTAGGCAAAGCTAGGGAAATCAGAAAAAGAGGTATCCTCATTGTATTTTGCAAAATGTTATTATATTATACTGGGTAACGTGACCATGGGATTTCTGTATTACTTCTTACAACTACATGTGTACTGAGTTACAACTGTATTTGAATCTACATCTATCTCCACAAGAAATTCAATTAAAAAATAGAGGAAGGGGGAACCTGCTTTGGACTTGATAATTAATTTATTAATCTATGTGTAGGAGATAGACAATTGAAAATTAATTAAAAGTGGACTACTATGTATAATAAAATATGTAAAACAGAATAGATTAAAATAGACCATTGATAGAAT
Source organism: Desmodus rotundus (assembly GCF_022682495.2). Classification (NCBI taxonomy): domain Eukaryota; kingdom Metazoa; phylum Chordata; class Mammalia; order Chiroptera; family Phyllostomidae; genus Desmodus; species Desmodus rotundus. Next base: position 154,056,063 of record NC_071390.1, on the reverse strand, counting down.
CAGAATCCAAACAGCACCTGAGATATATCTTATCGAGTAACAAGCCCCAAATGAACGTTTTGTCATTCTGTGGGAAGATGGGAAATGCAAGGACAGTGGGGCGGTGGGGGTGGGGAGTGAACGTGGGTGAAGTTGGCATTCATTTTCCAACTGCCCTAACTTGGGCAGAAACTATTCTTTATCCTGAGATTATCTCCTTCCTACATTTTGATGTTATAATTCTCTTCCTTTTGCAAAATAATAATTATACAAGTTATTTTTGTAACGTCCTTCCTTGACATAATAAGTTGATGCATTTAAAAAAAGGCAACTGCAGGGGTGGGAAGACATTACTCCCTCCCTCCAAAAGAGGGAACAAAAGGGAAAGAAAAACAAATGAAAGTAACATTCACCAAAAAGATAAAATGTGGTACCTGAGTGGAAAAGGAAAGTGATGTTGACTATATCAACGTGTAAGTCGATATAGAAGGGTGAAAGAGAGATGGGAAGGCTCGGAGAAAGGTGGAGAGACAAAGGAGAAAAAGCTCGAGCTGGCAGACTGGAAAGACGTGGTGGAAATGAAAATGCAGGAGAGATGGAAAGTGCAGCAAAGGATTTTCCACATTGATCACATGCACAGAATTGCTTTAGCTGTTCTGTTTTTAATTTTTTTTTCACTTTCTTGTCTTATTTTTTTATTGTTGTTCAAGTACAGTTGTCCCTTTTTCTACCCCCATAACTCCCTCACCAACCCCACCCCCCATCCTCAATCCTACCCCTCTTTGGCTTTGTCCACGTGTCCTTTATACATATTTCTTGACTACCCTTCCCCTTCTTTCCCCTGTTGTTCCCCTCCTCCCCCTGTTATTATCCTCCTCCCTCCTCTCTGGTCACCATCAGTTTGTTCTTTATTTCATTGTCTCTGGTTCTATTTTGCTCTCTTGTTTGTTTTGTTGATTAGGTTCCATTTAAGGTGAAGTCAAATGGTATTTGTCCTTCACTGCCTGGCTTATTTCACCTAGTGTAATGCTTTCCAGTTCCATCCATGCTGTTGCAAAGTGTAGGAGCTCCTTCTTTCTCTCTGCTGTGTAGTATTACATTGTGTAAATGTACCATAGTTTTTTGATCCACTCATTTACTGATGGGCAATTAGGTTGCTTCTGGAACTTGACTATTGTAAATTGTGCTGCTATGAACATTGGGGTGCATAAATTCTTTTGAATTGGTGTTTCAGGACTCTGAAGGTATAATCCCAGCAGTGGAATTGCCAGGTCAAAAGGCAGTTCCATTTTTTGTTTTTTGAATTCTGTACTGTTTTCTTCAGGTGTTCTGTTTTGAGGCTGGCCCGCACTCGGGGAGGTTGCATTACATGTATATGGAGAGTCTTCAACCAGAAATTTCTGAGTTCGTCAAGAGGTATCCTCTGGTCTAAAGGTTGTTGTGGGGGAGCTTTGCCCACAGACCCTCCTGTCTACCAGTGATGAAAGTAAGTCTACCAAGACAGGATCTGCTTGGGGAGGAAAGGTGCGATCTCTCAAAGGAGAAGGGCCAAGAGTCTTTTCCTTAATGGGCTTTTATTGGGTTCAATTTACACAGGAATACAGGTGAAGCTCATTAATCATTGTCAGGCAGTAAGGATCAAACAATAGATAACAAACAAAGAACTCTGGGGGCTTATTCTGAGTCAGAGTCAGTTAGCTAAAGGGCTATAAAACTTTGGGAAACAAACTCATTTCATGCTTGGACCCTTATCAGAAAACTGAGAGTATTCTTAGCAAAGCAGGTTTCACAGGGTTTTATGTATCCTTTCTTAGGCCTGATTGCCCCAGGGGGATCCGCCCTATCCAGCAAAGGACTGCACCACCCTCTGGCATTGTTTCAGGCTTAAGTCAGGCAAGGGAAGTAAGGCTTAAGGCAGCCAAGAGATTAGGAGACTTCTTGCAGACAGAATGAAGACTCAGGCTCTGTCAAGGCCGAGGGGTGAGGGTCTATCTCCCCCTTTTTCTATAGCCCCCCGAGTCCTTCCCTGAGGGCCTCTTTGTGACCATGCCTGTCTTAGGTCACCCCTCCCTTGAGGAATCCTACCCATCATTGGCTAACTGGTCAGGCTCAGGGCCAAGCAGGGTGAAATAACGTGGGTAGAGGTGGCACCCCTGCCAGGAAGATAAGCTTTGTCTCCTTAGTGGCTTATGGTCCCAAGGTCTCTCACTTGGACTTAGCCAAGGGTGGTTACAGCTTCTGAAACCAGGCAGGGCGGTTCTCAACAGGTTGCCTACATTCTTTACATGCAATTGCTTTATTTTCTTATGAAGTTTCACAATAAGTTTAGGATTGGGCCCTAGCTGAAAGTAAATTATATTAATAAATTCATAGGATTTATCTTCTGATTGAGTTCTTTTTTATAAGGAGAACATTCTGGGAAGTTTTCCACATTCATTATTTTTACAGGTTTCTTACCATCACTGCTTCTCAGATGATCATCTGAACCTAAATTATTATGGACAATTGTCATATATAAGACACGTTTATGTAATCATCTGGGAAGAAAGTTGCCTGAAATTCTCACCACTGTTTCCCAGAAGCTCATCCTTTACCCAGACTCTCCATGAGTGAGAGTTCTCCTTTGGGCGAATGCCACTCCCTCGGAATGTCTCTCTTGGTTTCCTGGTACTTCTCTGCCTGGTCCTTATGACTCCAGACAAATCCACAGTAACCTGACATATACCCTATTTGTTCCATTTCTCTGGAGAACCCGTACTAATACACCTGCTACTTAGCATGCATAATTGTTATGTTTACATCTTTCAGTGCATGATACAGGCACTGAATTCAGGGGCTTTTTATAAACTCCAGACTGTGCCCTGTGAATACTTACTGAGTGAATCAATGAAAATTTGGTGACACTTTCCCCATAACTTAAAATACTCTTTATTTTATTGGTCTTTACTGATGGTTAAAGGGCCTGAGGGTCAGCTTAGCTTTTCTAAATCAACACAAAGTCATTTATATGTTAATTTAAAATTCAGACCTCAGCTGTATTTTGAGTAAGACTGGATAGAAAGGCTAGGTTAAAAATAACTGGGTTTGCTCTGCAATATGAAACTGACATATTTAAAAATGCAAGCAGTTTTCTCATATTTATGCCCTAATCTGCTACATTTATTAAGAGGTATGCTATTGAGAAGTATACTAATCTTAATTTATAAATATGACCAGGGACAGAAAGTTATAGTATTTAGACAATGTACAGAAAATTTTATGAACTAGCTACTTCCTTCAGATGGGTTTTGGTTATTGTACTATATTGTCTAGATTTTTAATTTGTTTTCTAGAAATTAATATGCATCTTCCCAACTTAAATCTCTTTTGCCTGTTTCATACATCTACTTTTAATATGAATTTAAGTAGTCGTTTGAGGTCCAAAAATCTAAATTTTTAAGATGCTCAGTATATTAGATGGCAGAAATTTAACTGGATTCTATGTTTAATTGTATTAGCATATGTACTTGAGACCACACAAATCATGACACCTACCTTCTCTATATCTTTTTTTTTTAACCAGTATCCCTGACATCTATGGTACAGTGTTCCCTATATATTTACTTATATATATTAATGTGAGGCGAATTCCCTTATTTAAGAAGAACAACTACTTTATTCAGAATTTTAGAACAAAATTAAATGCAATTATTCAAAGCTGAGTTTTTAGTAACCTGGCCATCAAGAGTAACTGGAATTTTTACAACTTCTATCACTGTGACTGCTGGGGCTTCGCGGATTCTATCGATTTTGAACCAGCCCACATTACTTCACCTACTTCTTCAGCTTTAGAAAAGAGCTACTCTTGTTCACCAAAGGAGACTCTCTGAGGACCAGACAGTGTTTCACCCACACTATGCTCTCTGCCGAGATCACATGACCCCCTCTCGTCCCCCTCACCTAATTACTTATTTTCACTAAAACTGTGGTTACACACACACACACACACACACACACACACGCATACACACCCAAGGCTGGGTTCAGGGTCCTTGCTCTGTGGTCCTATGGTACTTTGAACTTCATTATTGTAGCTCATGACATGCTACACAGTAGCTGCCCACACTTGTCTTGTCTTCTCTCCGTTCTGCAAGCTCCATGGTCACAATGTCTGTTAGACCACCAGTGCCTAGCAAAGAGCCTGAGGCACTGCACACACTGACATAACAAACAAATAAGAAATCAGAAATTTTGCAAGCACGTTTTCATTCTGGGTGGAGGAAAAGTTTTTTTTTTTTTTAAAGAAGGCAAAAATGTTTAGTGATCAAAAGCTGGTGAAGTGATATTTGCAGTGTTTGAAAAGCTAAATGAGATATTCGATAAATTGCTAATAACTAATATGTTTTTTGAAGCCTCATTTCTAGTTGTAAGCCTCAATCTAGTTGAATTCTAGTTGAATTCAATGTATTATTTTCTATTTTAACAAAAAATAGTGTAAACAAGGAATCTATGCAGTATACATTAATGAAGAAAACTATAAAAATAAAATGAATTGATGCCATTTTATACTATGAGTTGTGACATGAAATTTTATGCATTTTATGTATATGTTTTCTTTTCTAAAAAATTATATTCTAGTATTTAAGTCATGAAAAGGAAATATGTTTAAGATATAAACCAAATATTAAATTATATATCAATACCGGTATATTTTGCAATCATATATGTATTTTTGCATATATGTATTTATGTATGTATACATATAATAGTACACATTTCATAGGATTAAATATAAAGTAGTTTGAATAGTATGTGGACCATAAAAAAACACTATGAATTTAGTTACTATGATGATTATCAGTGATGTATAAATATTTTGGGTTGAGGCAAATGTTCTTTGTCTTTGTTTTTACAGAAAATAAGAAATAGACTATTATTTTTTGCTCCTCAAGCTAATAGGGTACAGTGACAATTTGTATTTTGGGAGTCAGGGACAGCGAGTGGCATCCATCTAGGTCAGCTAAAAAGATTACGTGTCAGCGCTTGCATTCAGAAAGCCATCATCCTCCCATCTTTTCTTGTCTGGATACGGGAAAATTCACTCAAACGGAGGCTTTATTCTTAGTGGCAATCTTTTGTCATTTTCTCTAAATTTTAAAATTGTAGCTGTGCATCTCCTAGAACTTAAAAGCTTTTTTGAAATTTTCATCTAAAATTAGTTGTCTAGAAAACTCACCCTAGTTTCATTTCTCTTGTTGTATTTCTTTACTTCCCCTCTCAAGCAATTGGAAAGATCTTCAAGAATTCCAGAGATATTGTAACTTCAACAGGTGTTTCTATACATACTCTACACCTTTATTTCTACATACTCATTAACATGATCTTTCTACTATATTTAACTTAACGGGGTAATAGTTCAACAACTAAAGACAATGAGTGATCACTATATAAAACTTATCTAAGTGGAATAAATGTATCTGGATCCCTGATTTTTTTTAACCTCTGAACTTAAACATATTTTTACAAAAAACCACCATCTTTCCTTTTTGAAAAAAATTGTATTTGGAATATCCCTTTCTATTTTTATTACTCTCTCATTCCCAATATTTATATATTTAAAACACAGCCGGCCTTAACCTACTATTAATTATAAGTGGTACAATGATTTACAATTTTTAAAGCTTTTTTGTTCCTTTATTCCCACAAAGACCATATGAGATCGTTGTCAGGAATAATGCCCTGCATGCCTTTTCTAAAATAGAGTGAAACTATTTTAGTGAACCCGTGATGTTTAGCTTCCTAGGAAATACTACGCAGTAATGTGTCTTACTTCATTTATCTCCCAAATATATTTATTGCCTCATGCCACTCCCAATGCTGACAAGAACTTAATAAACAAGGATGATTTTGATCTAAAGGTAAGAATGTACAATATGATTTTAAAAACCTAAATTTTAATAATTACTCTTGCTCTAGATTACTTCATTGTGTTAACAAGGTGAAGCAGTGTAAGAAAACTGAGCTTCTTCCAACTTGCCTTCATGAGTTCTTCAAATTCATCAACATTAATGATAGTCAAAATGACTATTCCTCCATCTAGTGAGAGATGAAGGAAAAGGAGAAAGAGGAAATTGAATTTGTCTATTCACCTAATTTTCTCATTCTGGCGCATCGGCAGGAAACTGTCCAGCAGGTGTTTCCTTCAGGGTGTGCACTCGTGTTTTACAGGTGACGGGGATCCCTTAGTTGAGCCCACTCACTTGTTCCTGTCTGCCCCTCCCCCCTTCTCCTGCACAGAACAATCAGTTGATCTGCACTGATCCAATATCCTGAAATGATCACTCTAGGTAATCATGACTCTTCTCATAGTCTTCTAAGATGGACTCAAGAAGCAGAGTTCTATTACTGGATCAACTGCTTTATATTGCTTCAGAAAACAATTTTATGAAAAAAAAATTGGTATTTGTGTCATCAGTTATTGATGACTGACTCAAAATTTTCTCTGAAGCATTTATTCAACGTGATGCATTCAAATCCAAATTATATTTAGAATAATTCTGATATATTAATTTTAACTACATAAGCTTCCTTATATAGTTAATGCAACACATTAATTGCATTTCCTTTGCCTTTGTTAATAATTTAAACATACCAGATAAATCCACATCCCTCTCATCATGACTGTAATCTTGGCCCTCTTCATTCTTCTCCAGAAATAACTACAGAATAACTTCTCCTGCCCTGGCTGGTGTGGCTCAGTGGATTGATTGCCAGTCTGTGAACCAAGGGGTCTTCGGTTTGATTCCCAGTTGGGGCACATGCCTGGGTTGTGAGTCAGGTCCCCAATGGTGGGAATGTGAGAGGCAACCACACATTGATGTTTCTCTCTCTTTCTTTCTCCCTTCCCCTCTCTCTAAACATAAATAAAATCTTAAAAATAACTTCTCTGTATCTCTTCTAGTGTTTTATCCTCATATTTGAATTGCATGAATATACATAAGTGTCAAAAATACAAAGTATTTTTACATAAAAATTCATTGTTCTATAATTTGCTTGTCCCCATTCACACTCAACAATATATCATATTATGCCAGAACATAAAGTTCTACGCCATTCTTTTTATCTGTTTTACTATATTCCAAGATACACTATGTTCTCTATCGGCTGTCATTTAGATTATTTCCAATTGTTATTGTTACAAATAAAGCCACATAAACATTTCTGAACATGACTCCTTCAAGTGTTCTGGTTTTAAAGAATGTGCATGAACAATTGAAAATGGAAGATTAGAGGGAACACAAGGTCTCAATTATAATAGAAAAAAATTCATACCATTGCTATTACAAATAATATTCCATGAGCAGGGTCTATTTTCCACAGTCTCAGTAACATTTGGTATAGAACTTTAAATCTTTGCCAGCCTGATAAGTGAAAAATGGTTTCAAGTTACCCTTACCTCTTTTTCCAGGGTAAGATAATCATAATAAAAATCCTTAAAAATAATAACATGTGATGCGTTAAGCAAAACCAAGTTGACATATTAATTTTTTCTTCATTTCTATTTTATTATAGCACACAGTCAGACACCCTTTAAGACTCTCTCTTTAGGGCAACACCCCCCACCTGCCCCCCTCCCTGCAGTACGACAATTCATTGGTCTTTGAACCTGATTGCTGACACAAATTGGATCAGCAGTAAAAACACTGAGCAATTTATTTGATTTTCACAGCCCATTGCCAAAAAAGAATTATAATCAGCTGATAAATTCCCACGAAACCGAGAGATCATCCATCCTCCTAAAAAGAAAAAAGAAAAGAAAAAATTAATCTTAAGCAGACGTAACTGACAACTTGTTTAAAAAGCCCTTCTTTATAGCCAGTTCCTCAGGTTTGGGATTATGGGAAGACTCTGAGCAGTTCAGGCCCTCCCAGCATTTTGTACTGTGCTTAGATACCTATCTGCTTCTATGTAGGATAAAGGCGAGGGTGGGCTTTAGGGCCTGCCAGGCCTGGACTTCAACAATCAAATCAAGTCATTTTTAACATTAGAGAGTCATCCACAGCTTCAGTGGCTTTGCTGTGATAGCATAAGGGGGCCGGTGGCCCAGAGATTTCAGGACTTTGAGCAGGATACTGGTCTCAGCAAAGGGTGTCGGGAAAAAGGTGCTGAACTCTTCATTACCCATGGCAGTGACTGTGTGGAGGAGAAGGCCGAGTTCGTCCCAGTGTAAGCGCTCTGGTTGTGTGCCACTGTGTTTGCCACCGGCAGCAGCAGCAGACGTTTTACAAAGGCACGTGCTTTTATTGAATGAATGAATGCGTGAGTGAATGAGTGGATGTGGCAGCATCGTTTCACTATTAAGTCATTCTGGAACTGACACCAAAGTAATATAAGCCTTTTAATATCATAGTATTCCATCCATATGCCTTGGTGTGAGGATTGAATCACTTGAATTTTTTATGTATTCACGTATCAAATGGAACTGAAATTTTACTGACAGCTTCATAGGACTGGTATGAGTGTTAGAAGAGAGCATATAAATGCTGTGTGGGTGACCTCTAAACTACAGTTATGGATTCAATCATTTATTAATCTATTTAACTAATTGTGTGTATGTTGTGCTTCAGGAATGTACACACACCTTCACGCTATTTAGTATATATTAGTCATCATACATAGGTAGATACATAAATATATAAGAAATGCATACTGTGTGTGTGTATACATATACATAGCTATATGTATGTATACATACATACATATATAATTAGAATAAATGCTGAGAAGGAGTATGAGCTATTGTGGTGACTAGCAAGGCCCGGTACCCCAGAGCATGTGTGCAGGTTAACAGAAGAGAATAATAATTAAAGCCACTGCAGAAGCATGAGCTCAAGTCACTCCCGCTGAGGGTTTTAGAGTCTAAGAGGCAGAGGCAGAGCAGCACTCCGTGTAGAAAAAAAGAGCATGTAAAATACCTGGGGCAAAAATATTATCTAGGAATTTCCTTCAGCCTTTCTGTAGTAACTTCTCAGGTAATTCCCAACTCTTTTTTTTTAAGATTTTATTTATTTATTTTTACAGAGAGAGGAAAGGTGGGAGAAAGAGAGGGAGAGAAACACCAGTGTGTGAGAAACATCAACTGGTTGCTTCTTGCATACTGGCCCACAACCCAGGCAAGCGTTTACCCTGATCAGGAATCAAACCTTTTGGTTTGCAGTGTGCTCAATACAATGAGCCACACCAGCCAGGACCAAACTCTTTTATAAAACATTTTTATTTATGGAGAGGGGGAGAAAGAGAGAGAAAGAGGCAGAAAAACATCGATGTGAGAGAAACATTGACAGGTTGCCTCTCATTTGTCCCCAAACCAGTGACCGAACCTGCAGCCTAGGCACGTGCCCCGACTGGGAATCAAACTGGCAATCTTTCTGTGTGAGGAACCACGCTCCAACCAAGCGAGCCACACAGGTCAGGGATAATTTCCAACTCTTGTATAAATATATATCTATATATAACTATACATGTATATATATCAGGAATTTGCTCTGAAAGCCTTCATTTTAGGAAAAAATATTATTAAAGTGGGCTAATTCTTATTTGCATTACTATGATGCAGTGGCAAATGGAAGGCTTCTAATATCCTTAATTCACAGCCTGTTGTTATTTAGGGGTTCTATAAATACAGGCAAATTTGCTGTTTCTTTAAAACTAAAAAAATGAAATATCTCCAGACTATATTCAGTAAACTACCATATCTACAGTAGCCTTAATTATCCCCTTATCCAAACAAAAACTTTTATGAGTTATAATTTTATAGGTATTTTGAGTCAGTAATTACAGTTATATTTCTTTACTATGTTCCATTAGCTATTTTGTTTTTAGATGATACTCATTTAAATTAATATTTTTTTCAGGGTATAAAAATAATATAGACATTGTAGAATATGATATCAGACAGAAAAGTATAACATATTAAATATAAATCATATGAACTAACATTCAGAGACAGGCAATGCTCACGTTTTGGAGGATACATTCACAATCTTAATTTTTTTCGTCCTAAGCATATATGCATATTTACATGGAAGGTTACGTGTAATATACATGAATGTATTCAGCTCTTCCTAATATCTATATTTCTCCTATTAATAACTATTCATTAGAACTATTTTAATGTATGTAAAATGTTTAACAAAGTTTATTTAACATAAAGTTACTTAAAATGTAAATACTGCTGATTATTTAAGTAGTTTCAACTTCTTACTATTTTAAACAAATCTATTATAAATCTCCATGTATACGAATATTTGTGTATATATCCAATTTTTTTTCTAGCAACTAACTTCTCAACATTTAATTACTAGATTAAAAATAATAAGCATCTAAATACATATTGCCACATTTCTGTCCAGAAGTAATATACAAATTTATGTTTCTATCAGTAATGTTTTTGTGTTTTTACATACTCAACAATAGTAGGTTGTCATCTATTTTAAAATTTCCTGCCATTTTCATAGTCTTCAAATGTATTTTTTGTTTAAATTTAAATTTCTTAGATTAAAAGAATACTAAATTTTAGTTAACTTAATTGTGATGTACAAAAACTGTATATAAGTAATGTGTAAAACTCGTCAGCACAATTTAGTTCATAAAGCTATCCATCACCTGCAAAATTCTTCTCCCACCTTATTTTTAATTATTATAATTTTTGAAATAAAAATGGTTAACATAAGATCTACTTTATTCGCAAATTTTTAAGTATATAATACATTATTGTAAGTATAGGCACTATACAGTAGAGTGGATCAGCTAAGACTTCATCTTGTATAAATGAAATTTTGTACCCTTTGTCGAATATTTTCCTATTAACAGGTTTCTTCAGTCCCTGGGAATCACTATTCTATTCTCTGCTTCAATGAATTCCACTATTTAATTCTATTTTTAAATAAAATTTGTTGGGGTGATGTTGATTAATAGGATCATGTGGGGTTTAAGTGTACATTTCTGTGACACATGATCTGTATATTGCGTTGTGTGCCCAGCACTCAAAGTCAAACCATCTTCTGTCACAATACACTTGGTCCCCTTTACCTCGAAACCACTTCTTTCTGATAACAACTCCCATTGTCTATATCTATGAGTTTCAGTTTTATATCCCACATATGAGTGAAATCCTACGGTCCTTAGCTGTTTCTGACTTATTTTGCTTAGCATAATATTCTCAAGATTCCCCTGTGTTGTCACAAATGGCAGTATTTCATCTTTTCTCATGGCTGAGTAGCATTCCATTGTATGTCTGTACCACATCTGCTTCATCCAACCCTCGGTCCCAGGACACTCTGACTGCCACCAAGTCTGGGTCACCGTGAACAATGCTGCAATGGACAACAAGATGCATATATCTTCATGAACAAATGTTTTAAAAATTTGGGGGTAGATACCCAGAAGAGGGATTTGCTGGATCATACGGTAACTCTATTCATAACTTTTTTGAGGAATTGCCATGTTTTCCACAGTGGCTGTACCAGTTTATGGTGTCACTATTTTAGATTCCTTACGTAACTGGTATTTGTCCTCTTGTGTCTGACTTTTTCACTGAGCATAAGGTCCTTCAGGTTCATCCTATTGTCACAAATGGTGGAATTTTCTTCTTTTTGTGGCTCAATAATATTACTCCTCGTATATATCAAATTTCTGTGTCCATTCATCTGTTGATGGACATTTAGGTTGTTTTTCCGTCTTGGCCTTGTGACCACGGCTGCAGGGAACATGGGGGGCAGATGGCTCTTTGAGATCCTGATTTCGGTTATTTTGGATAAATACTTAGAAGTGAGATTGCTGGATCATATGGTGTCCCAGGTTGCCACAAATGGCGGGATTTCGTCTTTTCTTATGGTGGATTCAATTTTGGTTTATTTATGTACCTCCATACTGTTTGCCTATAGTGATTGCCCCAATTTACATTTCCACCAACAGTGACCAAGGATTCAGAATTCTCTACACTTTCCAACACTTATCTTTTTTTTTTTAATTTGATAGTAGCCATCCTAACAGGTGAAGCTAAGATTTTATTGTGGTTTTTATTTGCTCTTCCCTGACGACTAGTGATGTTGAATACTTTTCATGTATTTGGCATTTGTATATTTTCTTTAGAGCAACTTCTATTCAGTTCTTTTGCCCATTTTTATCATTGGGTGATTTATTTTTGCTAGTTAGTTGTAGGTATTCATTATATAGTTTGATATTAACCTTTTATCAAATATATGTTTTTAAGATATTTTCTCTCATTCTGTAGGTTGTCTTTTCATACTGTTGTTTTCTTAGCCAGGTATTTTAGTTTGAAATAATCTCACTTTTCTATTTTTACTTTTGTTGTCTGTGCTTTTACATGTTATATTTTTGCCAAGGTCAATATCAAAAGCTTTTTTTGTCTAGGATTTTATGGTTTTAGGTCTTATAGTTAAGTCTCTAATACATTTGAGTTGATTTTTGGGTACAATGTTAGATATTTACTTTTCCTAACACTCTTGATTGAAGAGCATATCTTTTCCCCACTGTAAATTCTTGACACCCTTGTCAAATATTAGTTTGTTGAATGTTCTCAGGCTTATTCCTGGGCTCTCTCTCTCTATTCAGTTACAGTGGTGCATATGTTTGTTTTTATGCCAGTGCTATATACTATTTTGATTACCGTAGCTTTCTTTGCAATATATTTTAAATTAGAAAGTGTGATGCCTCCAGTTTTGTTCTTAATTTGAAGCCTACTTTGGTATTCCAGTTTTTTGGTGATTTTGTATAAATTTTTGGATTTTTAAAATATTTCTGTAAAGTATACCTTTGGGATTTTAATGGGTATAACATTAAATCTGTAGATCACTTTGGGTAACACAGATATTTTAATAACATGAAATCTCCCAATCCATGAATATGTGATACCTTTCCATTTATTTGTAAAGAGAGACTGATTTTTTCTGCATGTATTTTTGCTGTATATGTTCTTTTGTGACCTGTTTTTTCATGTTATTTTACCTTTCTTTTTTGCTATTCATAATAATCTCATTGACTTATATGAGTCCTGTACAGATGAAGACTTAACATTTTTGTGTGCTTTATTTGTAGACTATAGTATTTCTTTTAGTTGATTTTGATAGTATCAAATTGACAAAGGAAGGAATATGTGATAAATTATTTTTGTAGGAAGTGTAGAGAGAAGAGGTTTGGATTGGGTACTAAATCTTAGTACCCAATATATATTCACAGAAGTTTCATAGAAGTCCACTTCAGGTGGATTGAAAAGGTAAATGTAAAAAAAAGACTTATGAAAAAATTAAGAAGAAATCATAAGATAATATATCTAATATAAAATGGTGAATGCAATGAAATAAATTTTTGCAGGAAAAATTAAGATTTGGTCACATTAAAAAATTAGTACATATAGGTATAATATGCTTTACAAAATTTCCAAAAATAAATAACTTTTTTTAAATGTAAAATATTAATGTGATAATATTAATGGAACTACAATATGAAACTATTTAAATCTTTTCTGCAATCAATACCTGCTTTAATCTGATATTCTAAAGTGAAGATTAACTTTATAATAAAATATTATTAATATATAATTGTGATTTTATATGTAATAAATCATCCTTTTGAAGGTTTTTTTTTGTATTTTGGTAATGGTTTATTAAAGAAAGATGTTGCCCTTCTAAATGGCATAGCTAACTTTGAGAGAACTCTTCAGTTCAGCCTCTCTTTGAGCTAAAACCCAGGAGACCTGTCTGCTACAAAGCTCCCACTACTACCACCCATACCACTGAACAATGACTGCAGCTCAGTCTCTTTCTCAGACCTCAGGCTGGTGATACTAATTGCATAGAACACCATACCTGGATGTCAGACTGTAAACCACTATGTCCAAGGCGAGGCTGTCATTCTTCCCTTCCAACCTGTGAAGGTATTCCCTCTCTTAGTGGTTACTAGTCACTTAGATTGCTGTCCTTGGTGTCATTCACTCCTCCTTGTCTGCCATTGAACATATATAATTATTTGCCAATAATCATTTGTGATTTCACTTTAGAAATACCTTTATTTGTCTTCCTTATCCTCCCTTTTTAATGGTATCTCTTTAAGTTTTTGCCCTTCTCATTGATCGCTTTATTCTTTTAAAGGCTTGTTAATAAACCTTTTTATCTCTTCCCTTTCCCGCAATCCAACACACAGTTGGATGCTCAAAAAACAGCTGTAAAGAAACCCCCTTATATCTTCTGGAACATTTTTAACTATGAAAACAACTTTAGAGAATGTATCCTTTATACATCTCAAACTTCTCCCCCTATCCACTCACACATTTTTTTCAATCTTGAAAGCATTTCCCTAAGCAGAAGTAGTTCTGTCAGGCAAGATATAAATTAAAGGAATGACGGAGTGCTCCCCAAGGACTGAGGCTGAAGTACAGCAAAAATTGAACCCTTAGAGGAAAGTTAATTAGCATTCACTGCTTTCCTCCGCCTCCTGCTCAGCTTTCACTCAGCTCCTCCCCTCCTCCCTCTTTTCTTTTTTTTAAATATATTTATTGATTATGCTATTACAGTTGTCCCATTTCCCCCGCTTCACTCCACTCCATCCTGCCCACCCCCTCCCTCCCACATTCCCCCTTATAGTTCATGTCCATGGGTCATACTTATAAGTTCTTTGGCCTCTACATTTTGTACACTATTCTTACCCTCACCCTGTCTATTTTCTACCTACCATTTATGCTACTTATTCTCTGTACTTTTCCCCCCTCTCTCCCCCTCCCACTCCCCTATTGATAACCCTCCATGTGATCTCCATTTCTGTGGTTCTGTTCCTGTTCTAGTTGTTTGCTTAGTTTACTTTTGTTTTTGTTTTAGGTGTGGTTGTTAATAACTGTGAGTTTGCTGTCATTTTTACTGTTCATATTGTTTATCTTCTTTTTCTTAGATAAATCCCTTTAACATTTCATATAATAAGGGCTTGGTGATGATGAACTCCTTTAACTTGACCTTATCTGAAAAGGACTTTATCTGCCTTTCCATTCTAAATGATACCTGTGCTGGATAGAGTAATCTTGGATGTAGGTCCTTGCCTTTCATGACTTTGAATTCTTCTTGCCAGCCCCTTCTTGCCTGTAAGGTCTCTTTTGAGAAATCAGCTGATAGTCTTATGGGAACTCCTTTGTAGGTAACTGTGTCCTTATCCCTTGCTGCTTCTAAGATTGTCTCCTTCTGTTTTATCTTAGGTAATGTAATTATGATGTGCCTTGGTGTGTTCTTCCTTGGGTCCAGCTTCTTTGGGACTCTCTGAGCTTCCTCGACTTCCTGGAAGTCTATTTCCTTTGACAGATTAGGAAAGTTCTCCTTCATTATTTGTTCAAATAAGTTTTCTTGATCTTATCTTTAACTGTTTAGACCAAGGAACATGGTTGCCTTTACTCAGTCTACTGGCAAAGGATATGCTAATAAGAAAGTTGAAATTTAATAAAATATGGGTCAAGCACTGAAATGAACCACTAACACTAGGAAAATCTTTTTAGTTATTTATAAATTTTGTCTCTTTATCTTTAGATTTATCATAATCAAGCACTACACAGACACAACTTGTATTGAATACGATTTTCTACCCCCACAGTAAGAACTGATTGTAGTATTCAGAAAACTGATTTTTGAAGTTGGTTAATTCTGGATTCATCTTTGTAATAAAATGTTGGGGTAAATGTCTAATAAAAACTCATGAGAATGAGGTTTGACACCGAAGGGAATGAAATACTTTGTAGTTCTTCACTTCGGTTCCACCGCTATGGTTTTGTGGGGCAGCTGTCTGCAGAACAGACAGGTGTACATATTTAAGTATAGCAGGGCTTTCAAATAATACGTATTTTAATTATAAAAATCTCAATTGATAACTATATCTAATTTTATAAACGAAAAACCAACTTGGCATTTTATATTATAGATGCAATTAAAGTGAAATGACCAACAATTCTCATTTATTACTCTCCACTTGGTATTTTTCTCTATAAAATAGGAGGTAATGCTCAATTAAATAAAAATTTCTTTTGGCAATAATCAAATACTTGTTTTAGGAGTTTATGTGGAATTTTTATGAGATCTAAAATCTCATCTTCTATATGCACCTATTCATTTGACAAAATATAATAGGGAAGTAAAAAGATTGATTCAGAATAAAACCTAGAGTTAATAGAAAGTAATATATTCAAGTATTTTTGCTTAGTATGTTTTGAATGATATTTACTTGGGCTAGCCAACCTGTGTGGAATTGAGGAATTTTGAATAACCTCTCTATAAAGCATTTTATAGAAAGGCGGTCGGTCCCCTCGCCTCTCCCTAGTAACTGACCTTCAGTGTGTTCGGATAAGAACAGAGCCAAGCTGTACTTTCCTTCTGGTCTATGAAGCCCATATGCTTATCACTGTTGTCACACGTTTTAATTTCCTCTGAGGCCTCTAATAAAATTTAAAAAAAGAAGAAGAAAAGCAAAACATCATACAAAAGAATATACGAATTTCATCCCAGAATTTTGGGGATTCATTTAGTAGCCTGACAGAAAATTTAATATAAGGTATTTAAATAGAAAAAAATGTAATACTATGAATAAGTACTAATCATTGAGAACCTGCCACGTGCCCAGCACCACGATAAACACTTTACAGACCACATTGCAATGAATCCTCACCACAACTATTTTAACACATTCTTTTATAAAAGGCTTTATCCAGATATACTGAAGCAACGGGACTGCACGTTTGAATTATTTAACTACACTGAAAGCAGTCATTGTCTACTTCTCTGTATCAGATGCTGAAGCTTAAAGTAGAGCCTGCTGTGATGCTCTGGTTCACGAGAAAAAATGATCACAAGGAAAAAAATAGTCAGTTGAATTTAGGCAAATCTATTTCAGAACAGGTAGGGAACAAAGGCAGGTCTGAAGACACCTGACACGTGCTGGGTTTTGACTCCCATTCTTGACTGTGCCCACTGTGCCCCTCCCAACTGGCTCCAGGACCACACTCACCCAGCCCATCTGTCCCCACAGTGGAACTCCCCTCAGAGAGCTCCACCCTCTAACTTCCCTTTCGCAATGCTTCCATTAAGCATCTTTGGTGTGTGGCCTATGGTATCAGAGCACTTTTATCGACCATTAACTGTGACAGTGAACTAATTGGATAAACTAACCCTTATTTTGTGTTATTAAGAAACAATAGCTTATACGATATTCCTCCCAGGTAACAGGTAACATTCTCACTGAACTCATTTTGTGATAAAGAGTTCAAGTATTTCTAAGAACTGAGGAGGGGTGATAGCACAGCAATTTAGTGGTCAGAGGCAAAAGGGCATTTAATTCCTTTCAGCGTGTACTTAGCTTCTAAATAGTTCTTTTAATAGACATTCTTTCCTTCATTCAGTTGGTGCAACATCCCCCGTGTGTACAGCCAGCGCTGGGTGCTGGGGGTTCAGGGTTGAATAAGGACAGCACAGCTCGCGTCGGCCCCGCCTCAGTCTGTCACATATTTCTAGGGACTGTCAAGTCCTCAGAGGTCCATGAAATGTAGACCCTGTGTTCAGGCAGTTCCCAAGCTCTGAAGCCGCAGCAAAGATATTTTGATGATACTTTTTCTCTTTTTTGTCTGTTCATAAATCTGGTCATATATAGGGAAACACCGAACTCAAGTTGCTCTTTAACAAAGCACGCTGAAGGCTGCTGGTGGAAGACACCCCACGGCGCTGTGGGAACAGGTCTTCTCTGACTACTCTGTTAGGAATATAGATCGGGGTCCACAAGCTCAAATACTTATGTGGGACTGAGGGGTTAAAAAAATCAGTGGTGCCCACTGATTAAAGGTCAAGATGGATTGCTGGGATTGTGTTAGGTTGAAAAATATGTACAAGCATAATCCTTCGTGGCATTCAAATCCAGACTGAAAAATTCAGTGCCAGCCAACTCCAAAGCGCAGCCGAGGACCCCAGATTTCGATCTCCATGAGCTACACTTGTGTCTCTGATTGGCCGGATGGGTGGTGTTATTCAAAGGATGAAAGGCCTGTAGCAAATCTATGACTTCTGGTTGCATTTGTGTTCCACTGGGACTGATAACTACAAATTAGCTGATGTATTGTTATAGTAATCTATTTAAACATGGTTATTTCATACCTTCCATATTCTGGCCTCTCTTCTAGGTGCTTGGGATATATTTTTGCCAAGTTGGATGAAATATCTTTTTTGTGGGGCTTACGTTCTAGTAAAGTAAAAAAAAAACAAAAAACAAATTATGTTTTACAAGCTCCGTGTGAACCAAGGTGGATATAGAGACAAGTTTGGAGGCCATTTCAATGATCCAGGCAAGGCAACAGCTTATAAATTCCTCGCAGGTAACATGTAACATTTTCATTCAGGTCTTCTGGCAATAAAGTGTCAAGTTATTTCTAGGAACTGACAGAATGGCTCAGACCATGGTAGCGGCTAGATTTATAATTATTGAAAGTTTGACAAAACTACTCGGGTGGTAGATGACAGCAACAGTGAGTTATCACCTGATGGCCTGTGATGAAAGGCTCTGGTATTATTAAGGAAGAGGGAGCGAGAGTGTCTGAAATAGTAATGAGGACTAAGAAAGACAAGCATGTTGCCTTCAGACCCGCTGGCACAAAGGCTGTGTGTGTAAAGGATTAGAATAGCCACTCCGTATGGTACAAGTGCTATAGAGAAGCACCCCCGTCAGGAGAGAACTCCATTTCCATTTCAGCAAGGAATAAAGGGAATAAAAGTAGCACTGAGAATGAATTTAGAGGACTTTTGCTGATGGTGAACCATGCATTTTAGAGGGTACAATGGAAATTGTTGGGGACCGACTAGGGATGGGAAGAAGATACACAAGAGGCCGGGCAATAGATACTCTATCCTCCACACAGGATGTTTCCTCAGGTGCGAGGGAACAGCATTGCTGCAAATGCCAGGACAACGGGCAGGAAGTAATGATAGGAACCATTTCAGGGCCACCTGGACTCATGGTAGAAGCTGCAGCCCTAATTGCCTCAGGAGAACTAGGGTATGAGAAATGAGGAGTGCCCTGAAATCTGGGGCTTCTTGAAGTGACAGCTAGGAACTAGGTTAAAGGGCTGAGGAGATTTGTCTTGCTGAATTCAAGAGAGCAGCAGCAGAGTTGGAGTGTAGACAGGGAAATCACATGTTTGAGCTAAGACCTGAATGAAATAGCCCCTTTTTAATCTGGGGGCCTAGAGAAAGAGTTCCAGTAGAATGAATAGCAGCGGGGAAAGCTTGGCATCACGGAGGAATGTAAAGGCCAGTGTGGCTGGAGTAAAATGAACCAGGGATATTGGATGTGGTATATTGTGTAGGCTATTATCCAAGTTATGAATTATCATCTAAATCACGAATCTTTTGAGAATAGAAAGTGGTTCTATTATTGATTATGCTGTGACAAGAATATAAACCTGGCCTGTTAAGGGGCACATTGGGACGTTTAAGTTCATCTGAATTTTAAAACAAGTTAGAAATGACTTTGAGTTGTTGTAGAGTATCATTTATATTGTCCACCTGGTGGCAGTATAAGACGAGACAATATTTTCTTTCCTATCTGACCTGATACTGACATTTTTAGGAAGTCTGTACGTGTGTTTTTCCAAAACCTTCTGTAATTTGTTAATTGTATTCATGGAATTCATCCATGCTTTTTTTTTTTTTTTTTGCTTTGTAAAACATTTATGGAGACTGAAAATTCAGAACACCCATCCTAATGGATAGTCTTTTATTCAAATATCTATAAACATTTCTCAAAATGTTAGTCATACTGCTTTAGATGGAAAGCCTTGTTGCTTTACAACAAGATTGTAGACAGGGTATATACATTTAAAAATCGGCTACGGGCTACGCTCTGACCCTTCTTCGGTCTCTTCTGAGTCAGGCCTAACAACAAATTTAGGCTTGTCTGAGAGTCAAGACCTCTAAATCATCATGCCTTTTCAGCTTCATCTTAGAAATTTAATGACAGGTTTTCCTTAAATGTTAGTGTCTCTCATTGGTTGTGAGATGAGCCAGCCTAGAAATGAGAGACACCACGGGCTTGTTGATGGGAAGTCAGACAGGTCAACTGTCGTCACTAAGTCTAGGAACAGCCAGGCAGACAGGTGGCTTTATTGGCAGGTTAATGGAACATGGCAGGAGACGCATTTGGCAGCAAGGAATAGACAAAGCTCCAGGAAATTCATCTATGTCTGGGAAATTTGTTCGTAGAGAATGGTCTTAATCATAGGAACAGGGATTTTAGTCCTTGGATAAGGAAGAAGAACAGCTATTTTTAATCATCTCCACAATTTTATATGCTCAAAGGTGAGAGTTACGGGGCTAATGTCCAATAAGTATCTAATTGGCTCCCGGAGCGGCTTAGGATGACCTTTGCGGAGTTGGATGTGGATTCTGAACAGATGGATGGAGGCTAGGACCAGACAAAGCCCAACAGACCGTTACACTACTGTGCCACTAACTCCTGCTTCAACAGCCATGGGCTTTGCTCTAGCACATTAACCTCCGAAACCTCCAGGACTCGCTTTTGTAGCAAACAATAATTAGGGTTCGTTCTCTTGTCAGGTACCATGCATGATAAGGGCCCAAACAGTAGAGAGGTCCCCAAGTGTTCGACTAGACACTAAACCGACAGCAGGAGGTTGACTAAAGGCTTGGAAAATAGGGTCCCTGAAGGCCTACAGCACAGCAAACCTAGAGTCGCCCAGCCCAGTGTTTACTTCTTTATATTAATCTCCATATCACTCAGCTATGAGACACACAAGCTGTTTTCCTGTCACACATTCAATATCATAACACACACAAAAGTCCCTGTGAAAACCTGGCAAAATGTTAATGAACGTAAAAGTGACTTTAATGAAATCTGGCCTCCTTACTGGATCTCCCTCCAGCTTGTCTTTCCCTCCTGTCACTGTGAAGGGAGGCAGGGGAGTGCTCACAGCTGTGTTAAATATTGTCCTAAAGGGCAGATCTCTCCTTAACCCTTAGCTGGAAATACTCCACCCCCTTTCCGGAAGCTCAGTAGTTAATTTAATCTTCCCTTTACTGCCTGAGACTTCTGTCATTATGATGATTGTATTTATTATTAGCTACGCAAATGATCAGGGTACTTAAAAATGCAAAGGATATTTTGGGGAGGCAGAGAGGATAAAAGTAATAGCTCAGAGGAATTGTAGGATATGACATTCATTTCTTTCTCTTGAGGGCTCGCATATATTTGTAAAGGTTTTTTTTTTTTTCTATTTTCATTCTCAGGTAAAAAGTAATGCTGGTTGTACAAATTCCTTTTTAGTGTGATTAAAAAAAGATATCAAGAGTTGTTCCGTATTGGCTTGGGCTTAACCTATGATGGGAGCCTGTTATAAATTACAGAGACGTTTTAGGAAGTGTTCATTCCAGTAGCATAATGTGCCCATTTTTTAAAGTCATGCAGTACTTCCTACCAGGAAGATCAAAGCAGTGTTTCGAGAACTGACATGAAGCCAAGGCTAACTCCTCTCATACATAAAGAGCATGACGACCAAACGGGAGAAGACAGAAGACACACAGTGCCGAAAGGTGGGGGCATGTAGGAAAGCACAGGACCGGGGGTGTGCAAAGAGTATCTACAGAGCATCTTTTTTTCTTCTTTGTGTATTTCGAAAGCTGCACTTGTGTGTGATACTCAAAAAGGCAATGATGCATATTAGGTTACTGATTCACGACATCACAGTTAACCGCGGTTCACATTTTAAGCAGCAATCCTGAAGGGGCAAAAACTACATGATAGGCACACAGAAATAACATTTAATACTGAGAAAAATAACAACAAAAATGTCAAGGAGTGGTCAGTTTGCCACATTGCTTCACTCCAAGGCTAATGCATCCTTGTGATGATGGTGCTAATAATTGATCTGCTCCTTCAAAGAAAACTTCAAGCCATGTCCATACAAAATAAGCTGAATTGAATGAAGCAAAATTGGTAATTCTATGGCCATTTTTGGATTGTCTTCTTCTTGCTTTAGCTTTGAAATTCACAAATTACTAGCTACATCTCCACGGACTGCTTGCTCTGGCATTTAAAATGTAGATACTGTGGGTGTATGTGCAAATTTAATTTGCTGAACAGCTGGCAGCAGATTAACTTGAGAGGTAACATTTTTGTTTAGAAAAGGTTGCCCACTGCTTTCCCCCAGGCCTTATGCAGCCCACAGACATATTAACACGAGTGAGACACATTAACACGAGTGAGGCACATTACAATCAACCAGCATTTTAAACTTGGGAAATTTTACATAAACTTTGTATTCCAGATTCCACAGCAGGCCAGAGCTGTGTGCCCACATGTCAAACACTTTGTGTGGCTATTATCACGGCTGTCCCCTTCAGACGCAGCCTGTCCTTTGCAGTTTGCCGTGATGCCGATCAGTGCCTATCAGCTTCCCAACACTGACGCAGGGTGTCAGCTGCCATATTTCACTGGATTTGCATCACTTTTTACTGACAGCCAGTTCACTTTAGTCATTCATACGATCCTTTCTTTGGTAAGTGCACGTTTTCACTCGCTGCTATTTTAGAAAAATGCCTTTGTAGAAGATAACACATGTCTTGAGGGCAGGCACCAAAGCAAATAGATACAGTCCAGGGAGAACGCAAAAGAGAATTTGATTTCCGCTTCGGAGAAGAAAGGGGCGAGAAGAAACAGAATGGGAAAGGAGAAAAGGGAGAGCTAATTCTAAAAGATTTTGCAGCCTCTAGAGTGTTGCGATGGTGTGGCCCAAGAAACTTCTTTGGTGTGAGAGGCCATAGTCATTTCAACAGACAGGTCATCTGATCAACAGTTACTAGTTTAAGTGAGCCTATGGCGGATACTGTGAGTCCTTCCACCCTGAAATTGAAAGGAAATGGCGGGAGGGCTTGGCTTGTACAGGGTTTAGAATGGACTTTTCAGGAGATCTTGTTTACATTTCGGGGAGCTGGCAGATCCCTTTTGACATGTTTGTACATTGTGAGTCCTCTTTGGAATGTTAAGATCTTTGCATAAACTTACAATTTGAGAGCCCTGAAAAGAGGAAATTGTGAAGAACTGAATTCATTAAAAATAGCCATTAAAATTAATCATGTTATATGAACCTTATTTCTGTCTTGGAGGGTGCATTAGGGAAATGTGGCAGATACAATATATCTGGATATTAGCAAAACTTTTGACAAGGACTCATGATATCAAATAAAAGTCCAAAAGTTATGCTTGGAAAATTAATCATTAATGGAAAAACTGTTTAAAGAAGGACATCCCATCAGCGGATATTTGTACTGAGACAGTGGTACCCAAAGATGGGGTTTCTCGTGCAATAAGTATCTGTTGAACTGAAAATTTTTATTAATTTATTTGATGAAGAAAAGAATGATTTTATCCAATTTATAAATGACTTGAGGCTATAAATGAAATTGAAATCTATTTTATTAGAGCCTGATTCAAATGACTCTATAGGTTTAAGTACAAGTAAAGTAAGAGCTTCTCTGGTAAGATAAAATTCCATAATGTGCTGCACTCGCTAGTATGACTTCATATCACATGGATGAAAGAATGCTTAGATGTCTTGTGGAAAATATGCTTGCCATGAGTTAGTAGTTTTGTGTGATGGCTAGAATGCATCTAACCTTGGAAGGGAAGCCTTGCCATCGACTAATGATGCCTGCCATGTCCACAGCGTGGAGAGGTGACACTTTTTTGCACCTGTTGTCCTTGGTGGAAAATGAGGGAGATGGTGAGATAAGTCTCATTTTAGTCTATAATGAACAAGCAGCATTTTGAACCTTTATTTTTTGTTACAGATTACATTCAGGTTGTTTTGAATTTTCACAATATATATGTATATTAAATTATCACATTGTATACCCTAAATACATACAATTGGTATTTGTCAATTATTATCTCAGTAGGCTGGAAAAATAGTTTGAATTCTTGCCATTCTTAGATAGGGAGGATGGTAGAAAAAAAAATGGGGCCTTGGAATGGGAGGTAGTGCATTTCTTTTAACTCATTCTTCCTGCCCCTCCCCCACCGCTTTTTTTTTTTTTTTTTCCTTCTGAATGTGTATCAGTTATACTTGGTACTTTTTACTTTATATCAGGTTTCTGGCTACATACTGCCTTTCCCTTTTTTTAATATGGTTTTGTCTTCTGAGTCTCTGGTTTTGACCTCAAATTGTTCTCTTGCATTGAGAGGAAAAAGTCTCTGTCCTTGACCCTACTGCAGTGGTTCTTAGTCCAGGGTGCTTTTGACCAGAAGAGTGTGTGTGAATTTTGGTTATCACAACTGAAGGGTTGCAACTGGCACATAGGGGCGAGAGGCCCGGGATGCTGCCAACTATTCCAAAATGCACAGGGGCCTCAACAGCAAGAATTAGCCAGTCTCAGATGCCAATTGTGCCATGGAATGAAATCTAAGCTCCTCAGGATAGTCATACCCTCAGAACTGGGCTTTAATTTGCCTCTCATTTTTATACATGACAAGCCATTTTGAAATACCACAAAGCTACAATCATCTTCAGTACTTTTATTACATTAAAATATGCCTAGTTATGTTAAGCTATATTATTTATATTCTTTGACCTATTCATTATTCTTCAAGCTCTTTATATCTTAGGATATGATTAATTTTCTATCCATGGCAAATAGGACCTGGTGTGTGTGTGTGTGTGTACATATATATATATATACACACATATATATATTCATTCCATATATATATATATATATATTCATATATATATTCATTCCAACACAGGAGGCCAATACATTATCTTGACAGAACAAAAGCTGTCCCATGCTGTAGAGAGGAGTCAGGAGTCTTTGGTGTTGAGCCACAGACAAAATGCATTGTTGGAATCCAGTCAGTGCAGGAAAAAAATGCAGCAGGCCATGAAGAATAATATTAGTATATCCTTATGCAGCACTTAGTATATGCCTGGCATTGTCTAATCCCTTTGCGTATGTTGACATCATCGACTCCTCATACTCTATTTCCCTTTTTTTTAAATGAGGCAGAAAGAAGGTAAATGACATACCTCAGGTCACACAGTTATGTAGTAGCTAAGCTGGAACTTAAACCCAGAAAGTCTAGTTCCCCTGGAATAGTCAGCGCCCAAGACAGAGTGAGAGACACCTCTATGCCGGTTTCCAGGTCCAGTTCCCAACAGAACCAGATGTACTTTGTTCCTTATCTGGGATTTTCGGGAAGGTACATGGTCTGTGACATAAGCCTCTTCATGGTTGAGTTCGTGTGAATTTATTCTAATTTGTTTATCCAAAAAAGCCTTACTGAAACTTGTCCACTTCCATTTAAATAATTCTTAATATTCTAATTCTTAAATTCTAGTTAAAATGCCTTTTCCACCATTTTTATCTGTTGAAATTATGCTAAAACTCCATGATCTAGCTCAAGTCTTTCTGCTCATTTGTGGCTTTCCGAATTTTCACCCCAAGTTAGAATTGTTTTTCTCCTCTTTGTTCTTAGTACACATCTCACCATATTGAAGGACTTTTGATATAGATTCTATACCTATTTTCATAATATTAGTTTGAAACATATGAAATTATATTGTAATTGCAAGTAGTTCAATTTGAAGGAAGGCATCTGAATGATCTTTGTAGTCTCATAAATGATAAAGTTTGGTAGATGGTTAAGTACATTTTTATGAAATTAGATATGTCTTTTACACAATAAAATTGTTGTAATTTGGCAGACTTTTACCCAAATAATCTCCTGGGGATAATAAAAGGTTTAGGAGGATAATTCTACCACCTCTGTGTTTCCCACTTCTGAACTGGTTTCCACTTCCCATCAAAACCCTGAAAGTAGTTTCTCAATATTCTCATATGTAGATAAGCAAAGCAGGAGACTTGAATGCTGTTGCATAAGATATAACAAGTTCACACTTACTAAAAGTACATTCATAAGGAGCGTTGAATTATTATTTCCCAATAACATCCAGGTAAACGGCTCACAATATTACAGATGTACGAGGTCCCAGTCCTTGAGAGGTTTATGGAATGTAAGGGACCACCTACAGATGGAGCTCTTTGGAATGGATCTATAGCAGGCAGTTACCACGGGACGTTTTGCAAAGTGGCTGAGTAGGAACTAGAACACGAGGACAGAGAGGTGTGCAGAGCACGACATAGAGGCAGAGCATGTACAGAAATTATGACAGCTTGGGAAAACTCCAAAGAAAATCGTCTCAGTAGAGTTTAAGATGGTAAGTGGGGGGAAGTGACAAGAGCCATTTGAATATTGTAAGTAGGTTATTAACATTTCCAGATTTGGTCTTTCTAAAGGCAAAAAGTCAGGAATTACAAGAGCATGTAGAAACTGCTGACATAAATGAAATGACCACTCTGGTGTGGCTGTGTTGCAAACGATGAAAAAAAGAGAACTAGGGAGGCTAGGGAGATTACTGCTTTGATATGAGCAAAATCGATGAGGACTTTCAATAAGGATGTTGCCAACTGAAATTAGTAAGGAAGTGGGTTTAAGTGATCCAAGTAGGACTGATAGGAATTGGAGATCAATCAGAGGCTGGGAGTAACCCCATTTCTGTGTCCTGTCAATTACATCCGAGTACTTTGTTTTCCAAGGACAGGCCTGCGTCATTTTGCAGTCAACTTAATTTTGAACAATACTCTCAAAAAAGTCCTCCAGGGACTGAATAGAATGCTTTATTCAAAATATGTGTACATAGTCTGGAATAAATTGTTGCTTCTTCAGAGGACTGTTTTGAATGAAGTTTTATATAAATTAAACATTATATGATGATGAGCAAAACACACTTCAAATTAAAACATACAATAATATTAATTAAACATAAGGAGGTTGTAAATTGATGTAAGCATATATTACCTTCATTTATTCTTATGAAACTGCATTATTAATGTCCCTTTTAAAAATAAAATGTTAAATATTATTTGGTCATTAAAAATGTGCACCTAGACTGTTATTTTCAGTTCAGGAAGGTGAACTGTTCTGGGGACCGAGCTGAAAATGATAAGGGGCTTTATTTTGTCAGCCTCGTGTTTGGTTTGTTTTGGTTTGTGCACCAGCATTATGTGACCCTCAGAAAATGTGTTTTATAACGTTTAAAATTTTTGGCCTTTCATTTGGTTCAAGTTCAATATATTTTTTTAAAGAGTAACTTCTTTACAGGTGTTAAAGATATTTCTTTAAAAATCAAAATGTTTATTGCAGCATTGTATAAAAAGTTTTCAATCATAAAGTTTATACTACAAATCATTAGAATAAAGGGAAAAATTTTTTAAAAGAGTCAAATTATACATTTCATACAAATGTAAAATAAATGTCAAGTTTATTATTTGAGAACTTAGTAAGTTCAAAGGAACGTTTAAGGAACACACACATGTGTGAACAATCAGGAACACTGAGTACTTTTACTGTTACGTGCAACACTGGTCCAAATCTACAGGCAAATCATCAATTACCGTCTACTGGTCACAATTCTTTCCCATTATTATCAGTTTTCTTTATAAAGTTTTAGAATAGCTGCAAGATGATAAAAGGCACGTTTTCTCATCCATTTCAAAGTCTTTCGCAATTTTTCTTGACGTAGGAAGAGATCACAATAGGAAGACAAATCTTAGGAACACATGGTCAGTAATGTACTCTTCCTCCTCACAACAGGCACCATCTTCAGCAAGTCTCCTTATCTTTGTTTCAGAAATCTGTAGTACACGTTAAGGTCAAGATAAATTACCAGGAGGAGAATAAACATTTATCACCCTGTTCATCTTGTGAAAAACTACGTATTGAAAATTCAGTGTGGGCCAGTTGTTGAGCGACTGCTTATTGGTTCGATACTGCTAATGAGATAACATTGTGCCTGCCTTCCTGCAGCTCACATTCTTGAAAGGAATACTGACAAGCTGCCAGATGATCACAATTACTGTGCTTAGAGCTGGGTGCTGGATCAGGGCGGTTTCTTAGATAAAAGGAACTTAGGTCAACATCTGAGAGGTGAGTGGGAATTCTGCTGCTTACTAAGATAATGGAGACGAGAAACATTCTGGAAAGAGGGGATATGTGGTGGATGGGCTGGGGTATCAGCGTGCACCATGATTTAGAGGAGCTTACAGAGCTTCAGCGTCTCACCGCTTACTTAATGCCTCGTGAATCATGTTGCCACTTTAGCACATAGCATACACTGCAAAGGCCAGAGGGAAATTTCAAATGTCACTTGCCATTTTGTCCAAAATTTTCTTATTATTTAACTTCTAAATTACTATGATTTCTATAATTTACCTTGAAGTGGTGAAACAAGTTAGAATAATTCAAACATTTAGAATTTAGGACTGCTTAAATTCATTTTAGTTTTTCCATATTGGTCTATTCTTATCATCGTACAGCCCGGTCTCTTTAATTCTTTCACAAACTCCTTAATCCCTCTACCCCATGACCAATAACTTTTTTTTGAGAAATGAGAGCTTTCTTTTCTTCTGGACAGAGACTGTTGAAGTATTGCTCTGTGTTTTTAGGAAAGTAGCCGTGTAGGAGAGTTCACTTAGTTGCTTAGTTCACAATGCAGTAGGCATATAACCAGTGAAAGTTAATGTTGCAAAGGGAGAAAATGTGGAAGGTACGGTTTTAACAATAGAAATAATAATATAACATAATAAAACTCCACTTTTCACGGAGAACTGGGCACATTCATGTTCATACACTATACTTATGTGAAATCTCAAGGTCATTTTTTGTTTGTTTATTGTTTGGGGCTTTTCAGACTCTTTTGATGCACATGATTGTATATTTATTCAGATGATAGCCAATCAGAAATTAGAGATTATAACATTCAGATATATAGTAAATGGATTAGCAGATAGGTTAAACTGTGGGAAAGAGTAGGAACATACCCCACTCTGTTACAGCATAATGCAGTATATAATAGAGTAATAATGTCCTATTTCAATGAAAGGGCAATTATTTTTAATATATTCTATTTAAATAAAATATGTAGTGCATTTTATATTTTTAATTAAAAACTTGCTAACTGAAAAGTAAGGTACATAAAGAATTAAGCTTTAGCTATTTGGTGATTGCATCAGTGATACCTCCTAATTCCCTAATGGTGGCCAGTCAGATGTGATGTAACAAGACTCTCGAAAAAAGGCTTAATCTATTAGAGAGCAAAGTTGTACAGTGCTTGGGCTAAATGATGAAAGATCATTAGGAGAAACCAAGAACATGGGACATTGTGGTTAAGAGAGCAAATAAAGAAGGAAATAAGGACAAGTAGGGTGCTAACAACAGTTGAGAAGTTTTGCCCATCTTTCATGCGGAGATTTGGAAAGGGCTTTTGTTCTGGTTTGGACAAGATCCAAATAAATGGCCAACAATTATTGCAGGGGCTTCAGCCTTCTGGTAAGGAGCTATGACAGGATATTGCTCCACGGTATGCAGGAGACTGCTTCATGCCCAAAAGGCGGTGAAATCTTGAAGAGGACAGACGTGAAGTGTGTTGGAGCTTCATGGGAGTACGGTAGGCATGCGGGATGTACAGAAGAAAGTAAGCGGTGCAGGTTTTAATTACAGGTGGGTGATGGAGCTGTAGGCAGTAATTGCCTCCTGCTTACCCTTTAAATGTCTGATCAATGTTAGGACCAATTTTCTGTTTATTAAATTTAAAATAAATCTGTATGAAATGTACTAGTCTGGCATTTCAGATATTTCCATGAGCGCTGAGAAAGGGAATATGCCCCCATTACTCCCTAGCTGCTCTCACCTTGCTTAATTTTTCTTCATAGCCTTCTACCTTCCCTGGTAAGGTGAGGAAGGCAGAATAATGGCTCCCAAAGATGCCCATGTTCGAATCCTCAGAAACTGTGAACACGTTATCATACATGGCAAAAGGGACTTTACAGATGTGACTAAGTCAAGGACCTTGAGATGGGAAGATTATGTTGGAAAGTCTGGGTAAACTCAGTTAATCCTGTGGGTCCTTAAAAGCACAGATAAACCTTTCCTCGCTGTAGTCAGAGAGAGGTATGTCTAGGGCAACATGGCCAAAGAGATGCAACATTGTCGGTTTTGAAGATGGGGGAAGGGGACCATGTGGGGCCTTTTTAGAAGCAGAAAAAGACAGGAAACTGATCCCTAGAGCTTTTAGAAAGGAATGTAGCTCTGCCAATACCTGTGTTGAAAGTTTAATCAGAAGAACTCTAAGATAGTAAGTTTGTACTTTTTAAAGGTTTTATTTATTTACTTTTAGAGAGGGCAAGGGAAGGAGAAAGAGAGGGAGAGAAACATCAATCTGTGGTTGCTTCTCGAATATCCCCTACTGGGGACCTGGCCTGCAACTCAGGCATGTGTCCAAAACTGGGAATTGAACCAGAGACCTTTTGGTTCACAGACGGGCACTCAGTCTACTGAGCCACACCAGCCAGGGCAAATTTGTATTACTTTAAGGTACTAAGTTTGTAATTTTTTTATAGCAGGGATAGTAAACTAATACATATAGTATATATTTTTCTCATTGTCTGTCTCCCCATTTCATATATATATATATATGAAATATATAGATATATATACAAATACACACACACATACTAGAATGTAAATCTCAAAAGAGAATGAAATATTCATTTTCTTCAGTGCTTTCTATCCCTAGGATATTTTTAAATGCAGAAGGTGGATAATAAATCCTTAGTAAATGAATCATCGAATGTGAGAAAAATTTTTTAATAAAATTTACAAAAACTTGCTCAATAAATGTGCTAAAATAACAATATCAAATGATATATCCTCATGATAATTTTGAAGCACTTCTGTCTATGTTTTTTTTAATTTGTGCTTCAAAAGCCCATCTTATATCATGTTTTATGAATGTGAAAATAGATATTTACAAGCTTTAAGAAATATGCCTCTATTTTCATTATTTATCAAGACTAATGGCAAACTAACATTTCTTTTTTAAAAAAATTTATTGTTATTCAATTACAGTTGTCTGCATTTTCTCCCCATCCCTCCACCCCACCCCAGCCAAACCCACCTCTCTCCCCTGCCTCCACTCTCCCCCTTGATTTTGTCCATGTGTCCTTTATAGTAGTTCCTGTAATCCCCTCTCCCCACTGTCTCCTCCCCACTCCCCTCTGGCTATTGTTAGATTGTTCTTAACTTCAATGTCTCTGGTTATAGTTTGTTTGCTTTTTTCTTTTGTTGAATTTGTTCCAGTTAAAAGTGAGATCATATGGTATTTGTCCCTCACTGCCTGGCTTATTTCACTTAGCATAATGCTCTCCAGTTCCATCCATGATGTTGCAAAGGGTAGAAGCTCCTTCTTTCTCTCTGCTGCATAGAATTCCATTGTGTAAATGTACCATAGTTTTTTGATCCACTTATTTGCTGATGGGCACTTAGGTTGCTTCCAGTACTTGGCTATTGTAAATTGTGCTGCTATGAACATTGGGGTGCATAGGTTCTTTTGGATTGGTGTTTCAGGGTTCTTAGGGTATAATTCCAGCAGTGGAATTGCTGGGTCAAAGGGCAGCTCCATTTTTAGTTTTTTGAGGAAATTCCATACTGTTTTCCACAGTGGTCTCACCAGTCTGCATTCCCACCAACAATGTACTAGGGTTCCCTTTTCTCCGCATCCTCTCCAACATTTGTTTGTTGATTTGTTTATGTTGGCCACTCTGACTGGTGTGAGATGGTACCTCATTGTGGTTTTAATTTGCATCTTTCTGATGGCTAGTGATGCTGAACATCTTTTCATATGTCTCTGGGCTCTCTGTATGTCTTCCTTGGAGAAGTGTCTGTTCAAGTCCTTTGCCCATTTTTTAATTGGGTTGGCAAACTAACATTTCAAAAGCAGTGCAGACATGTAGTACATACCATGTAATTTGATAAAGTTACAACATTAAGAAAGGGATTTCACTTAAGGAAGACAGCTGGCAGCCCAGAGATGCTTCACACAGTGGTAGTAACTTAGGATTGTTTCTACAGTCCAGGGCTTTGATCTTCCTTTACAAATCTAGACAAGGGATGTAGTTGTCACTTTTGGAAGCAATCAAGTTCTCAATGGACAACCCTCATTCATACATTTAATAATATTGTTGAGTGCTTGCTATGTGCTAAATATTGGTTTAGGTACTAGGGATTCAGCAAAATATACAGCAGACAAAAATTTCAGCCTGCCGTGTCTGGTATGGGTCAGTGGATTGAATGCCAGACTGTGAATCAAAGGGTCACCAGTTCGAATCTCAGCCTAGGGCACATGCCTGGATTGTGGGCCAGGTCCCCAGTAGGGAGTGCGTGAGAGGCAACCACACATTGATGTTTATCTCCCTCGCTTTCTCCCTCCTTTCCTCTCACTAAAAATAAATAAATATAATTTAAAAAAATATTCAGCACTCATAAAAAAACAATAGATAATAAAGAAATAATGAAAATATAAAGTAAATTACATAATGATTAGACATGTGGAGAAAAAATATGACAGGGTAAGCTGAATAGAGAAAGGGTGCCTGTGGTCTTTTTATTTTTTTAAATGAAAGTCTAGGAATATCTTCAATGAGCAAGTGAAATTGAAACCAGACTTTATTGAGTTACTGCTTGGAGAGAGCGAGTGAGTGAGCTGTAAGACTCAAGAAAAAGAATTTCAGGCAGTGGAAACAGTAATCACAAAGCTTGGAGGTAGGGTGAGCCTGGTATAATTGAGGACATGCATAACCATTGCCAAATTAGAGTGAATTTAATTAATTAGTTTTAATGTAAAAATATTGAATTGTATTGAAGACCTGTAAGCCAGACAGCATAGCGTGACCCAATATAAAAATCCTTCAGTATTCCAGCTACTTGGGACTGTTATTTAATTACTGAGCTTCCAGCTGACTGGTCAGACTTCTCCACATTTGTTGACATTCTGGGTTGCTTGGACCAAAAGCCATATTTCATTAAATGACCTACCAACAGAAATGTCATTTATTGCCATCTGCCTTAGCATTCCTTTATCATCAGTAATGAAGACCTCAAAGAGTACTGCCTGAATATTCTAGATATGCCCATAATCCTTTGAGGTCTGATATAGAAAATCTGAAGCAAATGAATTCATCATGGTTCCAAGTCTCTGTTTTGAGAGATAATGGTCCAAGTCAATGAGTGTACTGTGAATTATGAGAACATGAGATCATTTTCTTATTTGTGGAACTGAGTCACTCAATTATATCACAAAGAGCAATAATTTTATTTGGACACATAATGTGAAATCAAGTGAGTAAAAGAAAAAATTCCAGGGCTTTTCAATAATCAGTTTACACAAGCTCTTTAAGTTCCTGATTATCATAGCTCTTTCCTTCTTGGTAAGGTTCTGGCTTATAACTCTTGACTTTGCTGAAGTTTATAGAGTAGTTGAAAACCAACACCAGGCATGCTTCACTGGTGTTTGAAAGGAAATATTTTGAATTACTGAGTAATTGAATGAAATGACAACTACATAATTTGTCATGGAGGTTATAACTTTCCAGTGACCAATTTTGCCCAGGAGGATGGCTCATTGATGGAAAGGTCTTTGAGCATGGATGCAGGTAGCGTGCCAAGAGAAGATAGCCTGTCGAGAGACCCATTTCATTTGGCCATAGTAAGGACAAATGTGCTTTCTGTGCCCCAAGTGTGTATCTTATTTGTTAACTCATTCATTCGATGAACATACACTGAACATCTTAATACTAGGCACTTTTTTCTGGGCTACGGATATGGCAATGAAGAAAACAAAAATCCCGCCTTGACTGGTGTGGCTCAGCAGGTTGTGTGTCTTCCTATATGCTGAAAGGTCATTGGTTCAATTCCTGGTCAGGGCACATGCCTGGGATGCCAGCCAGGTCCCCATCTGGGGTCGGTTGGGGGTAAGTGAGAGGCAACCTATCAATGATTTTCTTGCACATCGATGTTTCTCTTCCTCTCATTCTCCCTCCCTTCTTCTCTCTCTAAAAATAGATAAATAAAATCTTTTAAAAAAAAGGAAGCGGAAGTCCCAGTCTTCATAAAGCTTGCACTTCAGTTGGAGAAAATGATACATAGTGTCAATATTTTCTTAAAGTAGATTTTGCTTTTTCAAATAAATTCTTTCAGTTCAGGTTGTTTGCTGAATTCTTTCTATAGTGTCCCTATGGTATGGACAGTGCTGGATAGATAAATATATCAAAGACTTTCCTGCTTGACCCCCTCTTTTATAGTTGCTTCCTGCTGTGAAGACAATTGAATGCATTTTGTCATGGCCAAGTGTTTTACACGCCGCCGTCCGTTTACATGCTGTGGCTTCAGCTATGTTGATACACTGGTGTGTTCCTACACTTTCTCAGTTACTGGCTTTCTTTAGGGTGTATTATTTCTAAAGATGTCTGTTCTCATCTACTACACTGAAAAATACACTTTTAAGACTGAAAAGAAGAACTTACAGGCATTGTAAAAACTTTAAAATATAGGTAGAAGATACAAAATAAAATCTACCTCTCTATTCCCTCACATTCATTTACAAAATTCTCCGGTTTTCTCACCTCAGAAATTTGGTGTTTACCTTTCTGTGCTCCTCCTTTGAATACACATTTTATCTCCCAAAACAAATCTCCTATATTACATTTTTAGTTTTCCTTTTTCCAAACAGTTTAAACATGACTATTGTTTGGAATATGGGAATGTTAACCATATGCAATATATGTTTATGTCTCTTTTCACATACTAAGACCTCTCTCTTCCATTATAAAGATGGAAGGAGAAATAATTCTCTATATAAAAATTTTATGGTTCATCAGTAGCAATTTTCTGGGAAATTGACTTTTAAATATGTACAGCTCTTCTAGATCAGATTATTTTAACTAAATTTTCTTTGCCTTGAGTTTTATTTTTATTATCAGTAATTTGTTAAAGTAGACTTAAAAAATCTAGTTACTTGTTATAATTAACTTTACATGGACTGTATATTGTCATTAAATTGCTTCAGTAGATTTTGAAATTGCAGAGAGCTGTCCAATATCAGGAGCTCAATGCAGCTTATGCAGATTCTCAAAGGCAGGTCTTGGAAATGCAAGCAGTGAGAACTATTTGGCCATGGCACAGATGTTCTGATCATTATAGGAATTGCATCTTTAATTAAATGTGTACCCTAGTGCCAGCTCAAAAACTTTGTTTTTCACACAAAAACCCAATTATACAGCCAAAAGGATGTTCATGCTTCAATGAGTTGAAAGTCAGGAAGAAAAATGTTACAATATTAATGCAAGCTTTTTATTCTAACACTGTTGTTACTACACCACATTAGAGAAACTTTCTGTTACTGCAGATACTGAAATGCGCAGATGACTATAATAAATGGGTGAGGGGGGCTCTAGGTTCTTTATTCTAAAATTAAGCAATTTCAGGGTATGGAATGCTAATGTTTCTTGCTGATGATAAAAGTATTTCTAGGGAGGCATAATTTATTCTGTAACAATAAAACATTGTTCAAACCAAGTGGACATTGACTTTAAAGTTAAAACCAAGTTTTGTGTGTATTAACATTATACATTTTTCAAATATTTATCAATATCTACTTTTTATATGAGACATGCTGTTTTACCACCAAGAATTTGTATTTTAGGTAACAAATTCTCTTCACTTGCATTTAAATCATTTTTTTATTTTCAATTCGAGTAATCTAACTTAAACAATGAAGACATTGAAGTTATAAAAGATTTTGCTTACCTTGGTTTAGTCATTCATTTAAATGTAAACTGCAGCCAAGAAATCAAGGGTGAGACTTGGAAAGACAGCAACAGAAGAATTAGAAAAGATCAGAAGCATATGTGTGTCTTTACACACCAAGCCCAAGGTTACCCACAACCTTGTATTCCCAGTTACTACATACAGATGTGAAAACTGGCTGGTGAAGAAGGCTCATGGGAAAATATATGGAGATCATTTGAGATATGGTGCAGGAGGAGAGCTCTATAGATGTCCTGGACTTACAGAAAGATGACCAAGTGATCTTAGGGCAAATTAATCCTGAAACATTGCTTAAAAATGACAAAACTAAAGCTATCCTACTTTGGGCACATCGCGGGAATTCAGGGTTCTTTGGAAAAGACAATACTGCTGGGAGCAAGAGAAGAGGAAAATCAAACATGAGATGAATTGACACCATTGAAGAAGCCATAGGTAGGAGTCTGCAGGAGTCTGCAGGAGCAGAGCAGGGCTGCTGAGGACAGGACATTGGGGGGACCTCACGCAGTCACAGGGTCACCAGGAGTCAGAGTTGACTCAGTAGTGTGTGACACACAGAAGTCTTTTAGAGAAGACCAAAAAAATTGAAAATTAAATAACATTTTTACTGCTTTGATATAAAATACTATGAAAAGTAGAGAGAAATATTATAATATTTATTTAATGTGAACAAAAATTATATTGTCCATAATGCAGTTTTGGATGATGTCCATCAAACCTAGACAATGCAGCTCTGTATACAGTTATGCCTAAAAACACAAAAAATTAAAACTTGAAATTTTAAAATATTAAGGCCAGCTTCTTCCTTGGACTGTTTACTAAGGCAGATTGAAATTCCAATTGTTTTGCAGCAGCGTATTTTGCTTAAAATATTATATTCTGTAACCTCAAAACCTTGGATCCTTTTTTACATGGTTTCCATGTGAATAAATTTTCTAGGAAAGTAAACATTAAAATTAAAAATATTTTGTAAATGCCAGACTATTTCAGTGTCTTTTAAACATTTTTGACAAAAACATTATTCAGCTATATTGGTAAATCCAGTTTAGTTAGATTGATGCTTTACCTAATTTAATTTTCTTGAGGAACTTAGAATAGACCAATCTAACTTCAAATCACATATTGTTTTGAGCCAATTTACTAAGATTTCTTTTTACTCATGTATATATGCGTATATGTGTATATATGTGTGTGTCTGTGTGTGTATGTATGTATGTATGTATTTATCAAGTTTCTCATTGACATGAGCTTGAAAGATCCTTCTCATACGCAACATTTCTCAGGGCAACTCGGGCAAAAGTCCAATTTCTCTAAAACTGGATAGTAAAGTCCACATACAAATTAAAGTAATATAAATCTGAGAAAAATACCTCAAGTTGGCGAATGCGAGTCTTGAATCTAACCCAAGTGGTTGAAAAAAAACCACCTCGAGGTGTCTCCATTTACTTCCAGGAATGACACAGTATTATCTAATTGCCTCCTTTCACCACTCCAATTATATTTCCTGCTGCCCTGCAATAGCCACAAAGTGCACTTACTTTAAAAACATATTCTCTATATTTGAGGATAGAGCTGGTGGACATTAAAATGGAAACAATTTTACTTCTCTAATGTTGGTGACCAGATTTAATTCTGTCCACAACCAGAGAAAGAAGGGGAGGTGAGGGCTGGTTGGGGGGGGGTAAAATGTGGAGAAAATGGGGACATCTTCATAGTGTAAACAATAAATAAAAAAGGGGAAAACAGGAAATAAAGAGTACAAGTAAAATACTTAGTATTGTTACTGATTCAGTCTTTTGTGTTCCTGCATTGAAAGTGAGATTTCTAAATTTGCATCTGGGCTGTCTCTCCCTGTTATCAGTTAGGAAAGCCTCAGAGACATGCGCAGCGCAGAGACACATGATCAAATGTCTCAAAACCCCGGGTGTAGTGCTATGGGAGGCTGGCCTCTTCAGCTGGCTGCAATTCTCTGGCCCCCGATGTTTCATTCTCTGCTTGAACCAACACGTTTTCCCCAGACTTTGGAGACTTTCCCGTTATTGGCACTGCTGCTTTTCCTAGCTTTGAAGCCCTTGAAAAGAGCAACACCAATGGGCTTGTACAATCTTAGTGAACATTATTAACCTTCAGATATCTGCTGATGTCATGGAGTATGTCATTGACAAAACAATGTCTCAAACTTACTTCAAAGTAGTAGTTTTACATATTAATTCCCTATCCACTTTGCACAACAAACTTTCATTTAGGTCCCTCCAACTTTATCAGCCTCAACAGATGTAGAATTATCATCGAAAACAAGAAGAGCCAGCTTGCAAATGTAGCCTGCCTTTCCCACTCCACGTGGACCCCCGCCTGCTGTTTGGAGGCGTGCATCCTCAGTGGGTCTCATTGAATCATGCTTTTTCTAAGAATTTAATTCAACTTATTAGGGTTTGGCTATGGCAAATTATGATATCAATGTCAGTCTGTTAATGCCGGGAGAGTTTGTAGATAATTCTACTTATATCTGGACAGGTACATCTTCCCCGATGTCCAAACTATGATGTCTTTTTTTCCTCTTATCAAATTAGAAAAAGGCGACACATATGTGACCGAAAGAAATAGTTTACCTACTAATGTTCCTGTCCACAGATATTATCATACAGTAAATGAAGGGACAAGAGCAAGTATTTATATATTAGAATAAAAAAGAAATTCAGGCTGTGGATCTTTTTTGGGCACGAGCAGGCTGCTCAGCTCTTCCGAGTTGGTTGCTACCTGTTATACAGCACTTCTTGTTTGGGTGGTCTTTTGTCTTAAAATTTGTCATTGTTCCTGCCACTTTTAGAGCTCACTTTTAGGCTATCCATATATGTAACTAGAAAAATATACTTTGGCAAAAACTTATACATATTTTCCCAAATCCACATTTTTCTGTTCTCTTTGCTTCTTGTGGGGACACAGCTATATAACTTTTCCCAGTCTCATTTACTGCTAGTGCGGCTATGCAACTTGCGTTTGGCTAAAAGATTATGAGTAGAAGAGTGTGTGCATTTCCAGCTCTAGTCTTTTATGAAATTAATATGCCTTCTCTACACTTTCTTTCCCCTTCACTGGCTAAATGCAAGGGATGGTAGGGCCCTAGGGGATGAAAGAACTCCTAAACGGATCACTGGACCACAGAGTAAAAATAACCTATTTTTGACTTGACTAAGGAATACTTTCTTGGATTGTTGATGTGAGCAAAAATTGAACCTCCTTTTTGATTGAGTCACTATATATGTGTATTTTAGAGTTTATTTGTCACAACAGTTAGCTTTCTCTAATAGAGAAATATCAACTTGGATGTTTTTATTTATTAACATATTAATTAATACTAAAATCAAAGAGTAAAGCTACTAAAGTTGTGCCTGTAATA
Organism: Desmodus rotundus; assembly: GCF_022682495.2. NCBI lineage: Eukaryota > Metazoa > Chordata > Mammalia > Chiroptera > Phyllostomidae > Desmodus > Desmodus rotundus. Next base: position 154,016,888 of record NC_071390.1, on the reverse strand, counting down.
TAAATATTGTTACCATATAAAAGTTGTGCCTGTCATATAAATATTGTTGTTACCAGTAGAAGATTCTAAATTAGTTTAAGTGCAAAAGAAATAAATTTAAGCTAGGAGTGCCAGGTAGAGTTACGAAACAAATAGTTTTTCATTTTTTTAAATTTTATTTTTTCAATTACAGTTGTCATACAATATTATATTAGTTTCAGGTATACAGCATAGTGGTTCGACATTCATATAACTTACAAAGTTATTCCTCTGGTAAGTCTAGTGCCCACCTGGCACTGTACAAGGTCATTACAATATTATTGACTGTATGCTCTATGCTGTACTACATCCCCATGACTATTTTGCGACTACCAGTTTGTACTTAACTAACGACTTCACCTTTGTCACCCAGCCCCTAAGCACACTTTCATCTGGCAGCCATGAGTGTGTTCTCTGTATTTTGAGGCTTATTTATTCTTTGTTTTTTTTTTTGTCTTGTAGTTTCCACACATAGGGGAAATCACAAAGTATTTGTCTTCGTCTGTGTGACTTATTTCACTCCCCCTAATGCCCTCTAGGTCTCTCCATGTCACAAACGGTGAAATCAGAATAGCAGTCATCTATACGTAAAGTAAGCAAACAGTTTTTAATTTGGTAAAAGTTCCAGTTTTCCCTAGGCCCTACTTTGTAATCTAATCTTGGGTATTGGACTCCAAGATTATAACTATCCCTGCAGCCCTATTCTTTTTTTTTTTTTTTTCCCCCTGCATCCCTATTCTTGACTTGGTCTATCTGTCCCTATAAGTCTGATCTCAATTCCTGGGCTTTCTGTGAGTGGGGAAAGCACCTTTCCTCTGACTATGGATGGGTAGGGCTACTCTGTAGGTTTCAGCCCATCCAGCATGATTGTGGCAGATGCTTCCTTTGCTGCTCTATGATACTTCTTTGCCTTTGGGCTCATAAATACCCTCTGTACTGTTAACTTTCCTCTGCCCTGAGTGATTTATTTTTCTAATTGTATTCAATAACCAATAACTAATTGTCAGTATTAGAAAGGAGTAGTGACTGGAATGTGCTAGAAAGAAGCCTAGCCTGGAATTCAGGCAACTTGGGTCCAGTTCAGGCTCACTACTTATCAATTAAGTATATTCCAGAGATTATATTATCTTGACTAAACATTAGGAATAAAAATACTTCTTACAGGGTTGCTGCAAGAACTAAGTACAATCTTGCACCTGGAAACACTTCTAAGTGTTCTACAGATACGTTATTTTATTTGTATAATAAGTACAAGTATAAAGTTTCTGATGTTTCTCAATGTTATTAGAGGATATACTCTTTTAGACACTGGATGATGAATGTAAGATATGCACAAAATGTAAGTGAACGTTCAGTCTCTTGTATGGTGTAGAGTCTTTTTCTCTTCTTACAAAAATAAGTGCTATATAATTGTATTATTTTTCTACATATACTTTAAATAAAAATATAAAATAAAGGATATCAAGTAGCTGAGGATCACTGGGGTGAATCCTGTGGGCGCAGTGACGTTGGTGGTAGAAAGCAATCCCTGAGGTCTGTTGGCCTCAAACCCGTGTGATAGCCTCTTGCTGTACCGAGTATTGTTTTGGCGGGATGACTTTCTAGTTGAGCAGCTAGGCCTGCAGCTTTGGGATAAGAGCTGAGGCGGTTTAGGAAATGCCTCCCACAGCCAAGAGAAGAGACAGATGCTGGTAACTCAGGCCAGCAGGGTCCATGAGCAAAGGACATGCCACAAAACCTTGTGAATTGAATTTTCCACAGATTCTGTTTCACTTTATGTTCCATTTCTTCTAGCGTCTTCTTTTTGTTTTATTTTCCCCTTCCTTAACAATGTTAAGGATTCTTGCCTATGATGTATTTGATTTAAAAAAAAAAGATGACATCTGGACTCTTTAGACAAGGGAAAAATTAGATATTCTATTTTTCACAAAGAGCAATTGAATCCTTAGGCCATTCTGTGTTGTAAGCTATGACATACGTATGACTTTATAAACCAATTGCCTAACCTGTTTCCATAACATTATTCTTGACACATTTAATATGTAATTTTGAATAAATCAATGATATACAGTATTAGTTCAGGATCAGTTTATGCATTTTTCTATTTAGACAATCCAAAAAGATAAATTTATCATCATAAATTGTTTTTCAGATGAATATCTGTTTCAGATATTTAGATACACTCACAAAGGTTTCCATTGAACAGGATATTCCTTTCCAGCATTTTTACATAGCAGCTTTCATGTGGCTGGCACCAATATGCATCACTAATAATTAAAATTTGACCTGCTTTATTAGAGACAGTGAAATACTTGCATAAACCTCAATATTAACTGAAATAAAAAGTGCACTGGGAAAATTAAAGGGTAGATACTCTGGCTGTCTGACATCCTCTTGTCTGAAGACGAGACTTTTACAAAACATACTTCTCATTCAGAAAATGGTTCTCTTTTATGAGATTTTGGGAAACCATTCCTAAGATTGTTTTAGCTTTTAAATTTCATTGTAGAGATAGTACAATGAACTTCCCCTATGAAACTTTCTTTAATACCATATTTTAGCTCTGGGTTCTAAAACAAAATATCATAATCTGGGTGGCGTAGGCAACAGAAATTTACCACAGTTTTGGAGGCTTGGAAGTCCAAGATCAAGATGCTGGGAAAGTTGGTTTCTGGTAAAAGTCCTCTTCCTGGTTTGCAGACAGCTGCCCTCTTGCTGTATCTTACATGGTGGGGGGCGATGAAAGGGGGGGACGGGAAGAGAGAAGATAGATGGATATACAGATGATAGATGATTGATAGATAGATAGACAGACATCCTTGATGTTTTTTCTTATAAGGGCACTAATTTCATCGTAAGGGCTCACCCTTATGATATCATCTAAACCTAATTATCTCCCAAAGGCCCCGCCCCTGATAACATCACATTGGGGATTAGGGCTTCGACATAAGAAGTCAGAGGGAGACACACAGCACAATGGAACCTTTGCTATACTTTATTAAGAGAACGGGCCACATCATGATCAGTAGGTGCTCAGATGAAACAAAGCAAGTTTCACAGGGAGTTGTAAGATTTGCTCACTAAAAATCTGGATCAAGTTGATCGGGTAGGTTACAATTAAGAATCAAGGCCGACGTAAACACTTCTCAAATTTTACAACATAAAGTCAGTACAAAATAATAGTGCAATTATCAGTGATGGTCCTGACTCAAGTAAATAAAGTGGAAACATTAACATTCGTCCATTTTTACTGTATTTACTTATTTTATTTTATTTTTTATTGTTGTTCAAGTACAGTTGTCTCTATGTTTCCCCCCACCACTCTCCCCCGCCTCACCCACCCCCACCTCCCACCCTCAATCCTACCTGCCTTTGGCTTTGTCCTTGGGTCCTTTATACTTGTCCTTGATGACCTTTCCCCTTCTGTCCCCCATTACACCCCTTCCCTCTCCCCTCTGGTTACTGTCAGTTTGGTCTTTATTTCAATGTCTCTGCATTCATTTTTATTACTTTCTATTTATAGCTAATGATACGGTTTTCTGCTTAAGGTATTAATTGAACAATTCTATTTTAAAACAAAATTTATATTAAAGAAATAAATCACTTGATTTAAAACATATTAAATAATTATTTTTAAGTTATCTTTTTAAAATTATTGTTCAAGTACAGTTATCTCCATTTCTCCACCACCACTCCCCCCAGCCCCACCCATTCCCACCTCTCACCCTTGATCTTACCCCCCTTTCGCTTTGTCCATGTGTCCTTCATACATGTTCCTTGGTGACTCTTCCCCTTCTTAAGTAATTCTTGATTATGAAAAAATCCTAAAATTGCTACATTTGAAAATAAAGTGTAGGAAAACTAGATTATCCCATTTTTTTAAGTGTGTCTTCTATAAACACCCCACCGATTACTTTTGTGATCTTTTGCTATACTAAACAATTCTTAGGGACAGTAGCTCATATTTTTTTTATTCGAGATTTTGTTTGTTGCATTTTGAGCTAACGTCACCTTGTAATTTTCCACCACGGTTACCACTACCCACCATTCCATAAACTGAGCCACTCTGTTCACAAATGGGGTTACAGCTAGATATGTCAAACTACCTCTATGACCTTGCTGGGTTGGTAAGACATATTTACAAGTGAGGCTACTCGCTGAGAATTGCCCTTTACCCAATTGCAGGATACTAGGAAAAGAATAATCTTAGTGCGCATATGCAATATACACATTAAATTGTCTTAGGGATTGCTTAAAAGTTATAAGATGACACAATCAGATACATAATCTTTTAAATATGATGCTTTTGGCCTGACACTCTGATCTTTAAAATCATTTATAAAAGCACGTTTATGTGAGTTGAGTTAAAAAAAGTCTTACAAGAAATAGCAGTTAGGTACCTGAAATAATTACTCATGTCAGTTTCTATAAGAGGGGAAAATGGTGATTCAGATGAAAACAATAAGGGAAGTGGGAGAAAAGCATACTCGCCTCTTTTTTGTAATTCAGTGGTAACCCTGTCTTTTAAATTATCTTTCTTTATGGAGGTATTTTTAAATTTCTCAAAAGGTGGTTTAAAGAAACTTATTTTAACTTTACTTTTAAAGGAATGTTGTGGAAGAGAGAAGTCTTCACCAGATCAAATATAGGATATCAAGTTTTCTTAATACACAATAGGTTGATAGTCAAAATTTTTTAGCACTGTATATTATGAGAAAATAATATTTTGCCATAGATTACCATAATAGTAGTTTGTTTTTATTTTTCAACTAGATATCAATTCTTTATGATACTATACTAGCTTTTTAAAAAGATTTTTTATCCTGTGATAAATGTTGCTGCATATTTTTCTCTTCTGTTTCATTTCCAAACAGCCATATTTTGAAATGTATGGGTGATAAGAAAAATACCTTAGTTCAATGATGGTCTAACGCTATGCAAGCACTACCGAACAATATCACAATAGCACATAGTCCTACCTCAGTGTGACCAAAAATCATGTTTACCTTGGTGCAAGCAGAGATCAGAAGCCAAAGGAAAGAAGCACCTCCCTGTTCAAAGGAAATCCGTGCCCCATGCCTTTTAAAATGTGTCACTGAGGTGAATGGGTTATGATTGCCCTAGAAACACGCACAGACGCACACACAGCACTTAATCTATCACTTGTCTAAGAAGGAATTGAAATGCGAAAATAAGACTAGCTCAAAGCAAAGGAAATAGCTCGTCTTTTTCACTTGCACCCAATTTGAGAACAGTCTGTTCTGTGGTGATGGGTTCCACTGTTTCTCTGATGGCTTGTTTTGTCTTGTGTGGGAGGACACAATATTTGGATGTTCCATCAACACTGTGCTGACCCTCTACCTTTGGCACCATTGCCTTGAGCATTCTTCAAAGAGAGGTCAGATGATTAATCTGAGTCTGACTCGATCCCCAGGGAACACTCATTATTAGCAAGGTAGGACCAGCTCACGTTTGTTTGCCTCTCTTGGCATCATTGTTATTTATACCAGAGGTGGTTCTGCAGGAGTCCACAGAGCAGCTATTCCTGTCTCAGAGACACATCTCTGTAAAAAAGACAGGAATCTGAACTTTTTCTTCTTTTTGATTAATAAAAATTAACCTATTTTCCATTGGCCTGTGCAATTTTGTGGATGGCTAAAAGCAGTGCATGTATGATCAATGTAGTCCTTAGAATACAGTCTTACGTGCTTAGCAGGGAAATCTATGCCATGAATTATGAAGCATCAGGGATTTTTGAGGGCCTGAAAGTTTAGTGCTAAAAATAACAGTTTGTGGATTAGCCAGCACATGTTTGTTTAGTGTTTGTGTCAATTAACTATTATTATTGACATAGCATAATATTCGCTTTATATTCTTGTTTATTACAATACAGACACATAAAAGAATGAAGTGAACATAGAGATACTCAAAGGAGACAGGACATGCTTCTCCCAACACCAAAGCCTCCTGCCCATCTGCAAAGAGGCTCCTTCCACTCACAGTGAGTCTTTTGTTCCTGGGTCCAGCCTTGCCATTCCCACCCCTTCTCACACTTAGCTCTAGCCTCCATGGCTTGTGGCCTCCTCCTCTCCCCCTTGTCCCCTTGAGAACATTAAACTCAGCAACATATGTGTCCCTCAGCATTCCCGAGTTGGCCTTCCAATTTCTGATTCAGTACCTTTGAGGCATCCCATGTCATTATTTGACAACTCTGATTTGTAGAGGAGGGTTATTCTTCCATCTCTCTTCACACTCAGAACCTTCCACTTGATCAGGTCATGCTAACTTTCTTTAAAGGAGAGGGTCATGCCACATTTATTAGCTCAAATTTATAACTATTAACTCGGCCACATTGGAATGGACACTGTGTCTAAGTCGAAGAGTCTATCATCTGATTGCTCTTCATGTGGGTCAGGGAACTCAGAATGGGTCTCTCTCTTTTTCTTCCTCTCTCTGTGCCTTTAAAGAAGTACCTGGGTAGAGCCAGGGCCTGCTGTGTGGAATTGAGGCTGTCACAGGGGTAATGATGATAATGGTCATCATCATGAAAACTAATGTGTATCTGTCACCCATTGTTGGAAGCACTGTACCTGAACCCATTCATTATTCACAACTGTAGTATGAAGTGGATGTGATTGTATTCCCATTTCACAGATGAGAAAAAATGACACACGGAGAATTTAACCTGTCCAAAAAGGTGGCATTGCTAAGATTCAACTTGGTTATGTTGCTTCTTTTTTATTCCTTAAGTCTTTCCTCAATGCAACTGTTAGTAATGTGGCAAGATCTCAACATTTGGGTTTGGAGAAGGAAGGAATGTGAGAGTGATGGAGAGTAGAAGTCTCGGTTTAGATCCCCAAACTGAAACAGGTGTTTGGACCAAGCCTTTAACAGAGTACTCCAATAAGGACATTGGGGAGGGTTAGATTCCCATTTTGCTGCTGCTCCTTTAGTAAAGTGCGCTCAGAAAGTTAATGGGTGGAATTTTGGGGTGCAATGGTTTCACTGTGAAGAGAAATAATTGGCCATTTCTTCCTTTAACGTCATCTAACTTCACACAAAACCCACCATTATCTCTAACTTTTAATATTAATTGTAACTTTATAGCTTGCAAGTATTATAAATTTACCTTTTTATCATTTTTATTTATTAAAAACAACACAAAAATGTTAGCTTTCATTTCCAAACCTTTAAATATTTGAAAGACATGTGTGGTGGAGCGGCCACAGCAGTGTGGCTGCTTGACCTGTACTTTCCAAGTCCGCTGACCAAAACGTAAAACGGCGAGGAAGAGATGAAGGCCATCCTGTTGAGTCTGAATCCCACTTAGGCTAAATTTAAGATGCGATCACTTCAGGGCAGATAATGAGAAAACTATTTGCCCAAAGGGACTTTGAAGAAGATAATTCTACCTTAAGAGGATGGAACTACAAAACATTTTCACAGATGAGAATTGAGTCTGTTTATATTACGGTGTTTATTTATCATGATTCCAAAACCTCGGTCTCATATAATCTGGGGAGCAGGGACAGGAATTGGGGAGGTAAGAGGGAAAAGAGGAGAAATCAACCAATAGATGGGGAAACTGCTGGAGATAGATAGCTTGCCTGAAGGGTCTTTGCGATACAGGGAGTCAAGTATGCCCCTGGTGGTCTTAAATGAAATTACCATCAATTTTTTTCTATTGGACATATGACCTAGATTTTAAACTTTACTATTAGATAGAATTAAACATTACTTTGTTGTCAGTGCTTTAGTGTAGCTACAATTCTGCCCAAAGTAGCGTGGAGAGTACTTGGAAAAAGAAAGCATGACTTAGGATATGAAATATCTTCCTGTAACTTTAGGGACCATTGGGGCCTCAGTAACTGAGAATATTAAAAAAGGCCAGAGTAGAACAAATAATTCTTGGATTCCTTGTGGTTGTTAATCAACATGATATTCAGGAAATGTACTGCAGGAAGAGTGGAGGCATTTTGGCAGGAAATATTTTGCTTAAAATAAGAAAGCCTGCAATAACAGGTAGGCAGTGAAAGAGCAGAGCTAAGAAATATATTTCCCTAAATCTGACCCTTTTTCAATATCTGGTGTTGCTTGGCCATATAACAAATGAATTGCAAGAGTCTGGAAATCATTTCCACACTCCCATGGAATCATATGAGCCACTATTTACTGCTCAGTAAATGAGAGAAATATTAATAACAGGTATTATATGTTTAATTAAGGAATACTTTATGAACACACTATGTATATATACCGCGCTAAGTGCCTTGGACAATTAGAAAGATCCAATGATTTTTAGGGGAAAATGGCACACAAACATGAAAGTTTTACATAATGGGCAGCGATTGCTTAGAAAAATAAATATTTACAACATATTTTCCCAGAGACAGAAAATGTACCAGTGGTTTCAGATGGGTTGTAAAAGACAGAATTATAAACAGAGTTCCCGATAAAGAACTTGAAAGATAAGTAGGATTTGGACCGGAAGAGAGAGAGAAAAAATAGTCCAGGTGCATACAAATATTAAACTTGAGAATCTAAGCTACATAAGTGCAACTTTTTTCTTCAGCGCTATATGTTCAGGACCAAGCAAAGTGCCGGGCACATAACAGATACTCAGTAAGTGTTGTTAAATCAGTGAATGCTGAATTATTAAAACACTTTAATTAGTGTATTCCTTTTTTGTGATGACATTTGAGATGATATACTTAGATAGAAATTTTTCTCATTGGACTTAAACTTGGCAGTGAATATGGCTGAGGTTGACCAATTTCTGTCTCACATCAATTAAACCTTTCAATGGGTTTTTACTCAGATGCATTCATTAATGAGCAGCTGCCCAGGGCAATGATAATGATGACGATAATACATGGCCCTTACACAGGCTCCCTTATCCATGGAGACACAAGTGCTTTACCAACAGTAATTATCATAGGTCTTATGGGAGTGGGCAAGTATAATTAAGACCATTTACAGATGAAAATGGAAATAGATATTAAATAACCAGTCTAGATAGATGTAGTAAGTCACACATTAGTTTTTACTGGGTTGGCCAAAAAGTTCATTTGTTTTTTTCCATGTGATGGCTCTAGTAGCTCTTAGTTGTCTTTAACTTCATTTGAAACAATTTTGTTAGACTGTGACTGTCATATCAGCATGCATTACAAAAAAGTATCAAAATTGTTGCATTTTTGTGCAGCCATTTTAATATTGAAGATGAAAGAAAATATGCATCATTCTTGGCATATTGTGCTTTATTATTTCAAGAAAGGTAAAAACATAACTGAAATGCATAAAAAGATTTTTATAGTGTTTGGAGAAGGTTCTGTGACTGATAAAATGTATCAAAAAGTGGGTCGTGAAGTTTCATGGTACTATTGACATTTTGGCCAAACAGTTCTTTGCTGTGGGGCTGTCTTCTGCATTGGAAGATGTTTAGCAGCACCCCTGGCCTCTACCCACTAGCAGTCAATAGTGGGAGATGGCCGACATACTCAAAATGTCCAAGTCAGTAAAATTGTTGGTGAAAATGAAAAATGTGTCTTTCATTTGTGGAAAAAAAATATGGACTTTTTGGCCAACCCAATAAAATGCCAGCCTTCACATCTCCTTCTTAAGCTTTAAAAACAGTGAAAGACTAATGTCTCATACTTGTTCAAACAATAAGTTCGTTTGTCTCTTTTTGGGGGTGGTAGTGAAGTGACCAACAGGAAGATAAATTTTGAACTTTAATAATCAATGCATTCCTTGAGGCCTAATTTGAATTTTTGTACATATGAGTGGGTGTTCATAGGTTAAGGGAAGTGTACAACCCTTGAGAGTCATCTACACACATTTCCTTCATATAAAGTTAGGGGTGTAATAATTACTCAAGTCTCAAGTTGAAATGATTGTGTTATACAGGTTTAGTTCCCTGTTCTCAGAGCTCTTCTGATTTTTTCTCCTCATTTATAAAATGGCTTCACCCCATACACTAAATCAATCTTAATATCTGTCAAGTGGACCTAGAGAACAATTTAGTTATATTTTACCAGCATTGAGACAAACTTAATTTGATGTTGATATGGTCTTACTTTCCACTCCTAGTGATGAAAACTCTCCATTGAAATATATTGTGTACATTACTGTGTGTATGCGTGCATGTGTGTTGGGGGAAGCCAAGTATTTGTTTCTCTCTTTTGTTAATAGTGTACTTGTATCAGAACATTCTGACACAAGTGAGAGGAAACCAAATCCAAGTGAAAATAAACAACAACAAAAAGTTTGTTAGCTCTTTTAATTAAAAAAAAACCCTCAGGGGTAGTACTGGCTTCAAGTATGGTTTCATTAAGATCGAATGAGATTCAGTGTTTCTTCCTCTCTTGCTCAGCTCTCATCAATGTATTGGCCCTACTTTGGGGTTGCGTGTGCTGGAATGCTGACAGCAGAAGCTCCAATTACACACTTTCAAATTCAAGTTCAGTGGAGGACTGTATTGCCAGAATTGTCCAAGCCATAGTGGAATTTCCATTGTACTATGTTGACTCTGATTGTGTGACTTGTTCATCCTGATCAAATCTTCTTGTCTAAGGCTTGTTATTCAATACATTAAACTGGAAAAATTAGTTCCTGCACTTGATGTAGGGTTGCAGTAAGTCCTCGCTGAGACCATAATGCTATTTGACAGTGTGCTTCACTCCTAAACCAGTGCCGCTATATCATTTGTGGAGCTTCCAATCACAGTGTTTCACAGTAGTGGTATCTTCTACACTCCACCTCCAGCGTTGGATATAGGACATGGTGGATGGGTCATAATGCTGATCCCCTCTTCTAACCTGATTTGTCCAATGAGTGACCAATGGAAGATCAGTGTCTGTCCCAAAGATGGATACGTATAATGAAAGGAGAAAGTTGTCTTAGAAACAAGGCAGATACTGGGAGGTAAACCAAGGCAGTAAGGCTTTGAGACATGTGGTTACCAGAGATATCTGCTGATTTCTTCACTGAGATTACTGGAATTTCCCCGATTTCTGCAGTTTTTGCACTGATTCTGTGACTTTTCCTACTATCCCTCTGAGTCCCCTCTTTTAATTGCTTATTTAGATGAATTCTAGTTATATTTCTACCACTAACAAAACAAAACATCCTCGGTAATACTTTTTTTGTTCTTGAGACTTCAGGGTTTTTTTCTAGCTCCTGTAAGGGGGTCCTTATCTTGCTTCCCTGTGCCTGAGTTCCTGCTTTGTAAAATTGCCTAGCAGGTTAATCTTTTTTATTTCTGTTGTGACATTTTCAGACTTACAAAAATTTTTCTATAATGGTAGAAAGGATGTCCTTGTACTCAGATCATTCAAATGTTAGCATTTTACAATGTTTACTTACCCTTTCCTTTTTCTTGATAGACTTATTTTTGTATAAATTCAGACTAAGTTGCATCCATTGACCCCTAAATCCCTAGTCTTCTTCCTAAAAAGCAGGTGCATCATTTTGCATAACTGCAGTAAATAATAAAAATCAGAAAATTACCATAGTCAAATAATAGTGTCCAATCTACAGTTCTTATTTATATTTTGCCAACTGTCTCAATTATGGTCTTTATGGCAAAAGGAAACCCTGAGTCATACATTGCACCCATCAGTCATACCTCTTTAGGCTCCTTTAATCTGGTATAATGTTTTAGCCATTTTTTCCTCTTGAACATTGGCGTTGTTAAAGATCCAGACCAGTTACTGTGTACTATAACGTATGATGCTGGTTTGTCTCAATGATGATGTGGACCTTGGTTAAAGTGATAGCTGCCCATTTTTTCACATTAAAGTTTGCCTTTTTTTTTCTTTGTAATAATACATATGCTATGGGGAGGCACTTGGACTAAAATCCTATGTCTCCTCAGCCTTTTACCCACTCATTTTTACATCCCCAAGTCTTTATAAATTACATCTCTCCTTTACTATCAGTGATTTCCTCTATGAGTGATAATCTATTTTTGCTCACTTTGTACTGCCCACCACCACCCACCCATACGTGACACAACAAATATCCCGCGCCCATTCTATAACTAGAGTCTTGCTACGTTAGAATGTGCTGAGTACTCTTTGCCCAGCATAATCTGCAACTTCTTATCATCATGTTAGGCACCTTGTTACTCATTCACTGGATCTGTCTTTCAGAGTTTATTGGAACTACTCTATATCACTGCCCATTTGTTAACTGTGGCTTTATCTCCCAAATAATTGACTCTACCTAACTAGTTGGATGACCTTCTACTTGTAGCTAGATTCCCCATTATTCATTTCTTCCACAATTTTTTGGGTGGGCTGTGTTTTGTTTTTATTTTTAGACTTTCTCCTAGCTGCCCTAGTTTAGGTAGTCCTCAATATCTTTCTCTCACAACGGAGAAATTAATATCAGTCCGGCTATACAATAGTTGGTAAATTCATGTGTAAAATATTGTGGAGAAATTTTACTGTCTGGCAGTAATGATGCTACTATTTCTAGTAAGCAACCTTTGCATTGTACCATTTTGAAATTTGAATTTTACCATAAACTTTTGAAATCTAATCTATATGGTTATATAAATTTCATGTAGAGAAGAATAAATAATGTTCAGTTCTGAAATCTTCATAAAGAAAATTAACCAACTGAAGCAACGGAGGGAACGGAATATTTTAATTAAATTTTCCACTTTGACGTTGAATTCAGGACACAGGTCAGGAACACTGGGATGGGGGAGAAGGCATGGGAAACCCCCTCCTCCTTCTAATTCAAGCAGAAAGGTAGAGATTAAGAATCAGAGGAAGCTTTCTGTCACCACCATAGCCAGAAAATCAAAAGGAATTCACTTGGGGTCATTTCTCTAAGAAGTTTGTAACATGTCTTAAACTTTGTGGATTCCTTAATTTATTATATTTTTATTATCTTTTATGTTCCTGTGACAAATCATAATAAAAGTCTTAGCAATGAGTATGACCCTCTGTAAAGGAGCAGAGAAGGGAAAGCTGAGGAAAACGGCTCCTCTTTTAAAGATTGTTACGGATGTCAGGTTATGTTCCTAATGCTGGAGAAAAGGCAGAAAAAGACATTGTAGGGAGACAGATATTCTGGTATGAGAAGCAGTCCTGAGTTTACCCATAAACAGTCCATGAGGGTTTCCTGACACTGGCCACTAAGAGTATTTCAAACCTGAAGGATTCTGGCCTCTTCACTCACATTTGTGCTTCAGCCACAACATTCTCATAGACTCTAGAGTCTGTGCACTTGTCTTTTGGAAAGTTTTACAAGCATTTTTCATATTAGTTCTTCCAGGATCCATGAAAATGATGAATATGTTTTTATTTCTGTAGGGTTATTATTATTGCAAAAGTGAAGAGCTCTGATTAATGCCCTTCAGTCTGTAAGCTCCCTGAAGCCAAGTGCTTGTTTTGTTTACTGCACTGTTCTAGGCATAGTGCTAGTTTTACAGCATGAAGCTAAGAACACAGTCACTCACTGTGAGAGGCTTGCTTACACACAGAGTTTGCAGGCTATCAATTGCAGGATTTTGCATTTTTTTGTCTGGACCATAAGGAGTGCAACAAATCATATGTTTAACTTTGTGAAAAGACGTGCAAATCATATGTTTAACTTTGTGAAAAGACGTGCAAAATATTTATTGTTACAAATTGCTGAAAAAACTACAGTTGATCCTTGAACAACACGAGAGTTTGAACTAGACAGGCCCACTTACACATGGATGTTTTCCAATACATACTGTAAATGTGTTTTTTCTTCCTGATTTTTTTCTTAATAACATTTTCTCCCTCTTTGTATTTAAAGAATACAGTATATAATACATATAACTGATTGTAAATTGATTGGTTATGTTATTGTAAGGCTTCAGGTCAACAGTAGGCTATTAGTGTTACATTTTGTAGGAATCAAAAGTTATACATGGGTTTTCAGCTGCATGGGTCTTTGACTTCCCCAACTCCCACATTGTTCATGGCTCAACTGTAGTTTAGACCGGTTATAATGCAAGTCATACCAGATCTGTTTATTCGAAACCATAGAATCCAACTACAATTGAAGAAGTGATCAGGGTAACTGCCATATATTACATGAGCTTTAAATTAGTGTTTGAGGGCTGAATTCTTGTTCTTATCCTAACACCCTCTTTCTACAAGGGCATTGAGGAAAAGCATGCCAAATACCAGGCCACATGAATGATATTCATGCTTACTCCCTGTCCTACTCATACTAGTCTGCTCCCAAACTTAATAGAGAGGAAACTCATCCAGATTTATACTTTTAATTAAATGCAAAATTTAGGCTTAACTGTTAAGAAATCTGCTGTATTATAACTATTAACAATGAGGCTGGAGGAAAATATGGAGTCTTTACCATTGACTTTCTGCTGGCTGACCAGGGGGCAGAGACAAGCCCCTGAGTGTTGCATTAGTTCTCTCTGTATTCACATGCAAGGTCTGAACTCAGCACCCTCCTTTTGGGAAACCTCAATCACAGGTTTGTAAACCCATTGTTGCATATTAATCCTTCTCAAATTCTAATTAAGTTATGGTCCTTATCTAAAGTAATTATGCTTTCTGACAGAACTATGATTAATGTAAGCCATAAAGCAATTAGCTGAAGAGAGACAAAAATATGGTTAATATAATTGACGTATGGGTTCTGAGCAGAATTAACATTATCTTTGAAATGTGGGCCCTTCTGCACAGATCATTCACACGGTTGTCATAGAAACTGCCTATCTTGTCATTACTGCAGTCTCCAGACATCTGTTACAGGTTCAAACACTCATTGACATGTGCATTCATTTGGTCTGATAAGATGTCTTATATCAGGTACCTTTATCATCCATGAGGATGTTGACTCCTATTAAATAATGAAACACTAATTAAAAATCAGTAACCACAGATGTGTCAACATTCAGAGTTCAGGTTGACAACTGCTGATAGCCTCACTGAGACATAATTGTGGCTATGTATTTTATGGTCAACTATAAATTATTTGCAGTAATGGTAAAAAGCCTTAGAATTCAAGAAATATCATTAGTTTTATTCTTTTTTTTTTTTGACTAAGTAAAAGAATTCTTGGAATTCTTCCTAGGTGAGTTTTTACAGATATGCTTAAACATAGCCCAACACAGTTTGATGTTGGAAAAATCCACCACGCATTAAACAAATAATGACATTATACTAGGAAGTTCTGATTGAGAACTAGTAAAGATATTCAATGTTCCCCATGTTTCATTTGCTTAAATTTACTAACTTCTTCAACCACTTCTGGGCATTAGTCTTCACATTGATATTTTGAGCAGGATAATTCTTAATTATGTGGAAGTGGGTTTAACATTTTAAGAAGTTGAGCATCCCTGCTCTCCAAACACTAAATGCCAGTAGTATCTGTCTGCTTCAGCCACAGTAGCAACCAAATATGAACCCATGCATTTCCAAGTGTCCCCTGTGTGGAGTGGGAGGGGTAATGCTATCTGTGTCTATGAACCATTGTAACGGTCTTAGCAAAGATGTTTTCTCTATTTCTGTCATTTTCTTATCATGTGATTCTTATCTTGTTATGTTTAAATTTATCTGGAGTGAGTCTCATATTACTTGAAGACTATAAGGTAGCAATTGCTTTAAGCTGCCAAGGATACAACAAGAGTGTCAGGAAAAGAACAAAAGCAAAGTTTAAAAGATTTGGTATCCTAAAAAGGAAAATGATACAGGGAAAAAGTCACTCAAATACTAAGTAGAATAAAATAGTTAGGGATGTGTATTTCTCTCTGCTGAAAGTTGCAAATGTAGCACTGGTTTATTAGAAAGAAATATAAGATAAGTGAATGGCAGCACAGAGAGTGTATATTGTGTAGGAGGAATGCACAGCAATTGTGGAAAAGAACAAACCATGGGCCTATCATATGTTAAAAATCTTGGACAAGTAGGTCTTTTGGAGAAGATTCTTGATGGAGGGATGCCTCATATTTTTCCTGTAGATTGGAAACTTGTACAATAAAAGAAACTATGCTGTTTAAGTCCAGTGAATAGCAGGAAATTATTTCTCTGTTATCCATAAAAATCTCTGGCATGTTTCATTGATTTATATTGCCTGTCCTTGAATAAACAATTCAGAGTTGTCATTAAGTTAATATGATTCCTATAAAATTTTTGTTGTCACAATTATTGTCCTGGTAAAAATAAACAGTAATCGATTTCAATAAACCCAGGAGGAACTAGAAATATAAAACACCATAGAGAGGGTTAGCATCACTTTCTCTGTATAGAAAAACATATTATTGTTGAAAGATATTATTTAAAATAGTCCTTCAGCTACTTATCTGAAGAAACTGGCTGAAAATTTCAGGAGATGTATTTGAAATTGAGATGTAGCCTGGGCGTCATCACATGTCTGTGTAATTAGCATGCACTCATTTCTTAGAATGTGCTGAGAAATGGTGCTGGTGTAGGCAACTTTGGAATTCAGAGGCCAAGGATTGGTGGATGTCAGTTTGGGAGAATACATCAAGAACTTTTCCTTAGTCACTGAGCATCAGTTAAGAATGGCAAGAGAGAGGAAGAGATGGAAGAGAGTTGACTCAGGTAGGAGAAAAAGTACTGTCCTCTCTTAATTTTGAAAACTATGACATTTCGGTAGCATCAGTCCAGGTAATTAAGGTTTTTCATTGCTGCATTATGATTTATGATTAACCATAGAAATAATGAATTCTTTAATTTAGATTCAAATTTTGATGGAAATAAGCTGGTGCTGGAAGCATAAACTAGAAGGGCAAGATGCTTGAATTGAGTGGTGCATTTTAGATGTCAGGAGCAGATGAGTTGTTGGTTAATAACACAGCCAGCAGGTGGACATCAGAGTGGACAGGCGATTGAATGTGCATGAAATGATTGGAATTCTGGAAAACCAGAAATGAAAGGCTCAAAAGTCAGTTAATTTTGTCACCTGGTCCTTAAGTTTACTGAGGATGGTGATAGATGTTAAAAAAAAAATCTTTGATTAGTAAATTAGAGTGATAGGAAGCTACATAGATTCAGAGAAAGAAGGGTGGATAATGAAGCAGTTATGGTCCAGAAGGACATGTGAGGTGAATAACTATTCACCACGAAGTGAATAATGACGGTTCACCATAAAGTGCACGTTCACCAGGAAGTGAATGGCTATTCACCAGGAAGCCAGTGACTGTGTTGAAGTTCCTCTGCTTCTGGACTCCAAAGAAAGCTAAACATGAGAAGATCACACTTAATAGGGTTTTGTACCTTAAGTAGTATTTTGTCTGCCAGCCATCCATCAGGAAAACAAGCTTTGAGGTATATTTCAAGAAAGGGTTTAAAATGGAGAATTAGAGCCTTATAAAAACAAGAAAGTGCTCCTTTCATTCAGGAAATTACTACAGAAAAAAAAAAAAAAGAAAAGAAAACGGAAGAAACTACTACTAATAATCTTGGCTGCCTACAAGACCTGCAGTAGGGGATTCAACAGAAGAAAACACCAGTTCCACCGGATATGTCTCATCCATTGTCAATGGAACCCCAATCTACACTGCTCTTTCAGCCCTTATGCAGATGACCCTGGTTAGTGGACTCCAGACACAGACCTTGCCGGCAATGAAGTGTGGAAATAATTTTTCTCACTTTAATGTCTTGTGATATATGAAGGTGGGCTGCTTAGCTGGTGGGATTGGTACTGAGTTGTGAACAGAAAATATTAACAAGAAGATAAGGAGATATAAAGGACATCAGGCAATGGATTAAAGATTGAGATTTAGTTGTTATTGTGAGACAAGGACTAAAGAGGTCAGAGAAAAAAAAATGAGAGTGGAACACTGAGAAATTACACAGAGCACTGCAACTCTGAAACTTAATGGGACCAGAAAGAGATTAGAAGAAATCATTCTGGGAGTGTTAATTAAATATCACAGTGAAGTGAGACACGGTAGGACTAGCTGACCTCAAATCTCCTTAGAGAAGGTTTTCTTTTTTCCTAATAAAAGGAAAGATTCAAGTATTCTGGATGAAATTGAAAACAAGGATTGTTTATTTTTCTATGGGAATTCTAACCTGGCATGCAGACAACGAACTAGTGACTCCAGATCTTAATTACGTATTAGAAACAGTGGCGACCTCTGATAAATGGCGACACACTTCTAATGGGAAAGGCCTTTTTTGTTTTACTTCAAATTTCTGCGGAACTTTAAAAAACATGTGAATATCAAAGAGGAGACTGTCGTGAGGTGCATGAATTAGCTTGTATTATTTTTCCAATTATTTGTGAGTCGTTTAAGAGGATTAAGATTGCTACTTCATTGGCCTGGTTTTGGCAGAAAAAATAATTGAGTGGATATGTGCCATTTGTGAGCAAAAGTTTAAGAGGTATCACGTGTTTCCACTTTCCTTTTGTTTTTTGTCTCCAGCCCAGCATGTTCCGGACAGGGGTGCTCCCTCATCCCGAGTCTCTGAGTGAAGATGACAGAGAAGAGAGCTGCAATGAACTGACACGAGAAGGAAAACCCACCTTCGTTGTGGTAACTGCTGAGATTTTGAGGTTGTCTGAATGCACCACTACTTCCTTCCCAAACCAATTCTATTGCCCAAACCAGTTTAACAATGGAAATCTTTTCTTTTTACTCTCAAAGAATCTCGTGGGATAGATTTCATTTAAAATGTGGGAAAATAGTGCTTTAAAGTTTTAAAGTTTCTTTTCACTTAAAATACCTGTTTTTAAGAAAAATAAATAAATCGGTCTGTGAGTGGTTGATATGTAAGATGCAATAAATAAAATTATCTTGAGCCCTGGTGGGGTTGCTCAGTTAGTTGGAGTGTTGACCTGTGCACCAAAAGGTTTCGGTTTTGATCTCAGGTCAGGGCATATACCTAGGTTTTGTGTCCGATCCTCTTTGGGGCGCATATGAAAAACATCTCACATTGATGTTTCTCTCTCTCCCCTCCTCTCTCTCTAAAATCAATAAACATATACTTAGGTGAGGATTAAAATAAACAAATAAACAAACTTTAACATAAATAAAAATTATCTTGATTGTATTTGTAAACAGTTCTATAATATCTTGACATGGTCCACGCTATTATTACCACATAGTGACAACAAGATTTAACATGTTTATCTGATTCCTGTGTGACTTTGTTTTTTGTCACACATGTGATACTGTGGTGGTTATTATTTCCATGCTGATTTTGGTGTGCCACATAGTATTGTAGTTAGGGGAAATAGAATATCAAATCTTTCACTCCAGCCCCTCTTAATTTGAGTCATGGATGAAGATTTTCATTGGTGAACTCAGGTTTTGAGCTAACTCTGGAAGAGGTGAATATACTCGTATATAAATAACAGGCATATGCTGGTAAATGTTCCATAATAGGTTCCTTGGGCAAAAAAGTTTGAAGCCTATATTTATAGCATTTACCCATCTCAGTGCACACATACTCCTGCCACAGTCAGTTGAAAGCTACTGTCAAAGCCAATGTGGGTGGAATTGGGAAGAGGCACACATACTTACTGGACATCCTGACTGTTCAAACCTGCTTCCCTACACCACTGATCCAAGGCCTGCGCCTTCCAATTGAGGTCTGAATTTCATTGTGTTGTGGCTGAGCTGGTATTCATAGAGTAAGCCCGGGATATCCTTAAGTATTCAGTCATACAATATCTCCTTTTTCAACCACTTTGCCAATCAAAATGAGATTCTGCCTACTTTTACATTATACTACAGTAACCCCTCCTTATCTCTGGAGCATGTGTTTCAAAGACTCCCAGTGGATGTCTGGAACCTCGGATATGATCAAACTCTGTATGTACTATATTTTTTCCCTACGCTACCTAACTTTTCACTTAAAGGAAGCACTTTGGGGCTTCTCTTTGGCATGTCTCTTTCACCAGCATCGCTACTCTTATGCTTTGGGGCCATTATTAAGTAAAATAAGGGTTATGTGAACACAAGCACTGCAATATTGTGACAGTGGATCTGATGACAGAGTCAGCTACCGTGACTAACAGGCGAGCGGTACAGCAAGGAGACCCTGGACAAAGGGACGATTCGTGTCTTGGGTGGGACAGAGTGGAGGGGCCCCAGATTCCATCATGCTACTCATAATTGTGGCACCTAATTTAAAACTTATGGATTATTTATTTTTCATTTTTTTCATTTAATACTTTTGCACAACCGATCTGAAGTAACTTAAACCAGGGAAGGTGAAACCATGGATAGGGGAACTACTGTGCTCAGGTATCGCGTGGAGTCCAGAACCGGGTAGTAAGTCACAGCCCAGTTTCCCAGAGCCCTGACAGTTCTCGCTCTTGACAGCTCTTTCCGCGTTGGAGCTGCATTTTATACTCTCTAGCTTCGACTACTCCTCTGTCTCTCTATAAATAGATTAGTTGCCCAAGATATTGATTCTTTTTCTCACCTTGTCTTCAAGAATTGCTTCTCACCTATCCTTCCCGAATTTTACTTTTTCAGTTATTGGCACCTTTCCAGATCAGCTTCCATTTGTCTGTCTGAACATTTCATCCACCTGCTCAGTTTCCCGTTGCAGTGATACTGTGGGTATTGTCTTCAGGGACCGAGATAAAAGTGTGCCGCACCCCAAGCCGCTGAGTTACAACAACTGTTGTGAGTGAATGTAATACCGATACTTTAGACAGCTTGATTAATGGTTTTTATTAATGGTTTTCAAAAGTCCCAAGGCAATTAAAATCTTACATTTATCAAGTTTTTAGGTAGTTGACTTTCTGAGATATAATATCATCATGATGCAAAAACTACACAAGTTGAAAGGAACTTTGCATAAATCCTTGGTAAGTAATAGGCAGGAAAAGGACAAGGACATAAATGATGTAGGTTTCACAAACTTGAAAAGCTTTCTTCACTCAGGTAAACAATATGACTAAGTACTTTCAAGGTTATGTGATGTGTTATTTTAAGTCTTATCCAGTTGATAGTATAATTTCTCCTCATTAATATCAGATAATAAGCAGGAGACATATTTGCAATGATGCCTTTTAGACCAAAGCAAACCTTAATAATTCAGAGTAGCAATGCATTATACAGTGAAACTTTCAAAAGAAGTTAGCGGAATAGTGTTACTAAAAAACTTGCAGCATCTGTAACACACCATTAGAGACTGTGACTTGAGTAATGAAAATGGAATATATGTTATTTGCAGCCTATTTGGAGAAGTGTAGCTGACCCTGCTCGGACATGGAGAAAATCCTTTGTCAAAGGAGACACCCTAATTCAAAATAGTTTCTGCTGCATCCTAGCTAGTACCCATGAAAATGAGCCTACCAGCCCTTGCCGGGTGGCTCGGTTGGTTGGATCATTGTCTTGTACACCATTGTGGACCCTGAGGTGAATTCCCAGTCAGAGGGAAAATCTAGGCTGCAGGTTCAATCCCCAGTCAGTGTCTATACGCATACGGGAGGCAACCGATCAGTGTTTCTCTCTCTCTCTCCCCCTCCCTTGTTCTCTCCCTAAAATCAATAATAACATACCTGGGGGGAGATTTTTAAAAATAATAAAGTGAGCCCACCGGACAAACAAAGCAACAAAGTTTATGATTCATATAGTTCTGGAAAGATTTTGAAATTTCATTTGAACATTATATGGTATGAAATCCAACAATAGTATCAGATGGAGACAGCCACTAAAGTCTTTAATGAAGAAAAATATGTACATAAAATAAAGCAATATATTCTTTGAGTAAATATACTTTTTAAATTAGTGATAACATTAGAATTCAAATTTTTATTTTGTTAACTTTATTATTAAGATAAAGCATTTCTACTTCTATAAAATATAGAATATTAGTTTATAATTTGCTGCCAAGCAGTCAAAATTCTAATATTAAATATGGTATTTTTTTTGACTCAAAAGCAAAGCAACTTTCCGCTGTCCATTGATATCTTTACTCCTATTTTTTTAGAAATCTACTAACTATACACAATCTTCATAGTCCACATTCTCTCAGTATCTTGCTACATCTCTTACATAGCAGCTATTCTAGATATTTATAGTCATGCCATTAGTTATTGCTGATTACCACAGACTATGAATGAATGACTTAGATACTTTGTATTTTTGAGAGTTGTTAAAAATTTAAAAAATATTCTCAACATTCACAAAGTATATTCAGCTAGGTCTATGTGTTCTCTGGTCCATATTGCATTCATCTTGAGTTTGTCAAAGTAAAATCGCAGCGGACAAAGAAGACGTCGTTCACAACTGTTGCAATAGGAGAGAGAGACTGAATTCAACTCCCCTGCAAAAATCGGTGGAATTTTTTTAAGCACCGGGGTTAGTTAGTGAAAAAGTAGTGGAGGAATTCAGGATGGAGGCGGACCAATGGAATGTGTCCAGTCCCATGAGTTAGTCCTGAGTCTAAACATATTTTTTACTTGATTAGGCATTCTATGTTTGTGATTGACACCTTTGAAGTTTGGCTTCCACTATCTCACAAAAAATGGGAGGTCAGGATGCTGTCTCCTTTGATAGTTACATTTCAAAAGCGTGGGTCTAAAGTCCTTGAGAAAGACATTCCCAGGCACTTGAAATGAGCAAGAAATAGGAGAAGATTTGCATAGATTTCAAAGCAGAGAAAGAATTCACGATTGTAATTTTTCTAGAGCGAATGCTCTGTAAAAGGGATGTCAAGGGCCTATAGCTAAGGAGAAACCTGCCTAACATTTAGTCAAGCTGGAGCATGAAAGCTTCCATGGTCTGGCTCAAACTTAGTCATATTCACATTTGTTAGTGATATGGAATCTCCTACTCCTGTTATTGTAACCATGACTTTTGGCCAGAATTTTTGGGGGACATTTTATTGGCGCAAGATATTGTTAACCTAAGGGCTCCAGTCTTTGAACCACATTCATAAAGATTGTAAGTTAAAATATTTAAATAACCTTCTAAGTTTCTTCTTCCCAATGTTACGACTATGCACATAACAAGGATGAAGTAGAAAGGGATGTTTTAGATGCTGCCTTATTTATATCGTATGCTTTGATATTTCCAGGTACACTACACCAGCACTAAGGCATTTTACACTGAACACTGACCACAACAAGTATCCTAAATTTTACAGCTCCGAAGGGCTGATTTTACAGAGCTTTTGTGGAATGCTCAGCTCAAACAATTAACTGAGGCAACTCTAAGGACAAATTGAACTGAGACATTATGCAAATTTTGAGCCTTTCACAGTTAGTTAGCCTTAACGCTTTTTGATTGAAATGGGAGAGAATATGTTTTCTTCCTGAATAAGTAACTTTTTAAAAAGATTTTATTTATTTATTTTTAGAGAGGGGGAAGGGAGGGAGGAAGAGAGGGAGAGAAACATCAATGTTTGGGTGCCTCTTATAGGCCCCACACTGGGGACCTGGCCCGCAACCCAGGCATGTGCTCTGACTGGGGACTGAACTGTTGACCCTCTGCTGTGCAGGCTGACACTCAATCCACTGAGACACACCAGCCAGGGCTGAATAAGTAACTTTTAAATAAATCAGATATGTATGATTATTAATACTATTTGTTATCAATACTAGGTTTACCTGATATTCTTTCCTAGCAATTTCCATTAACATTACTGTCGGGGGGCTTTAACGCAGCCCCCATCCACCATGGAAGAAGAATAAGTCTACCAAGACATGATCTGCTTGGGGCGGAGAGGTGGCTGATCTCTCAAAGGAGAAGGGCCCAGAGCCTCTCTCTCCAGGGGCTTTTATTAGGTTCATTCGCACAGGAATACAGATTAAAGCTCATCAATCATTGTCAGCCAGTAAGGGTTAAACAATACATGATTTACAGAGAATTTTGAGGGCTTATTCTGAGTTACAGCCAATTAGTTAGAGGGCCATAAAACTTTAGGCGCCAGACTCATCTCAGGTCTGGACCCTTATCTTTTAAGCTGAGGGTATAAATTAAGCAGGTTTCACAGGATTGTATGCATTTTTTCTTAGGCCTGATTCCCCAGGGAATCCGCCCCTCCCAGCACAGGACTGCACTGACCTCTGTTATTGCTTCAGGCTTAAGTCAGGCAGGGGAAGTAAGGCAGCCAAGAGATTAGGAGACTTCTTGCAGACAGAATGAGGACTCAGGCTATGTCAAAGAGGGGCGAGGGTCCATCACCCCCTTTTTCTACAGCCCCCCAAGTCCTTCCCTGCAAGCTTATTCCTGGTGACCAGAGCCTGTCTTAGTTTGATCCTCCCTTGAGGATTCTTACCCATCATTGGCTAAATGGTCAAGCTCAGGGCCAAGCAGGGTGAAGAGGGCAGAGGTGGAACACCTGCCAGGGAGATAAGCTTTGTCTCCTTCGTGGCTTATGGTCCCAACTCTGACTCAGCCTTAACCATGGGGGTTACAGCCTGTGAAACCAGGCAGGGCAGTTCCTAACACATTACTTTAGGGATTTTTGTTTTTCAATTAATTTTCTACAATTCACATCAATCTCCATATTCACACTTATCTTTATTCCCCAAAACCTTATTGTTTGCTGCTATGACTGAGTGCATGCGAATGACTCATTCTATCACATTACCATACCTGAAGCCGGCCATTTGCTTCCTCTCTCCTTTTACAATCACTTTCTGCTCATCTCCTCAGTGCTGCTGTAGAGTAGGAAGGTCCTTTGCAACATGTATCTCAGTTTCTAACTTAACTCACCTCTTTCTTGGCTTGAGTAAATCAGAAAGTAATCTTACATAATGCGAAAGAAACATGGAACCTTGGAGACAGAGCATTTATTAAAAACAAAACACAACAGCCAGGAGTAAAATGCAAGAAGCGTGTTGTTTCCAGTGTTATTATTTCTGCGAATGATAAACGCAACACTTTCTAGCATTCGAGAGCTGTTTTTTCACCTGCAATGTGTAACTAACAAAAGGGAAGAAATGAAGAAATGAGGACACTGACCTAAAGCATCTGCATATTATTCTTTTCCAAAAGAGAGCCTAGTGAGAATATTAGACATTTTCACATTAACCTCCACAATTGGATCACATCGTTTATAGCTCTCCTGATGGTGATATTTATACCTTAAACAAAACACTTGTACTCCTTTTACTTAACAATTTTAAGTAGTTTCTATTGAATTCTCACTGACTTTTTTGAAAAATGGAGTAATCAGTTTATAGTAACAGATTTTCCAACTGACCTTCACTTATAAATATATCTTTTTTCACATTACTTTTCTGTCCTCTTTGTAAAACACAACTGATGGATGTCCCCTGTGAGTGAAAAACTTATTTCTAGGTGGCCCCTAAGTATCTTGCCCTGGCAGATTGTATTTTCCAAAGATGGATGAAACGATACCTTTCATTTCACATGCTCTTGTACAATAGGACCTTGTCAGCCTGCACGGTATTCCTGCTCCCCTTGAACCTGGGCTAACACAGTATGTGGCTCTAACCATCAGAGTGCAAGACTTGGTTAGAAAGGCCACACGGCTTCAGCTTGTTATTTTGAGACATTCTCTTTGGTGACAACCAGTGTCCACAGAAGCAAACTGTCATGCTGCAGAGGCCACATGTAAACCCAGGATGTCCATAAATCCTGTTTTTACCTTCAGTTTTGGAATTCCGCCTCTGCCTTTTTTCCTTAGTGAATAACACTCATTGTTGGGGTCTCTCTGTTGTTACATAATTTCTTTGTCAATATCTTGCATCTCTGCCTTAAGTATTTATTTTTACACATATAATGTTTTCTCCTAAGCCATGCTTTAGTTCAAGAAATCTTAGTCACAGTTTTCACTAAGTACATACAAACTTTTTCTCAAGTGCTCATCAGCTACCTTTGATTTGTGGTTTTTCTCTCCTTTTTAGTATGGTAATTTTACATAGATATTTTTAAATTACTACTTATATTTGAATTGAGGTTGTACTTCTGGGATCAGATAATTTATTCTTCTATAAATAATGTAAGATATGCCTGGAGAATGAACAGTTATTACAGGCAGCTTGAGTCTATGGGAACTTTCTCAACATTCCTTTGCCTTTTTGCTTTGATTCGGCTTCCTATAAATTGAAAGTGCCGTGGATTCAGAGTGAAGTCTTGCAGATTTTTGTGGGGGGTTTTTTTGTTTGTTTGTTTTCTTTCTACCTTGGTCTCTCCCCCGATTCATTTTTCTCTCTAGATGACAAACATTTGCCTGTGCAGAGAGCGTGTCTTGTGACTTAGAATTTTCCTCTTTTCTAACATGAAGATAACCTGCTGGCAAAGGTGGATACAACCGCTAATTTCCATATTCAGTGCAGTCTTTCTGCCATGCCATAATAATAAACCTAGTTCAGGGACTGCAATGTTGAGGATTATAATAAGAAATATATATTTGGTCTTCCTCCCCATTTGTGCCACCATGCTTGTGAAACTCTTGGAATTTCTTAAGTGATGAAAGCTATAAACATGTCTTTTGTTATGCTAATGAAGTGACTTATGGACCGCACCAAGAACAGAGGCTGGTTGCCAGGGGAACCAACCGTATGATTACAGGGTTTGAACTTGTAGTCCCTCTCCCCTGATGTGCAGTGAGGGGTAAGGAGCTGGAGGTTGAATCAATCATAGAGGGCCAAGGATTTCATCAATCATGTTCATGTAATGACACGTCTGTAAAAACGCAAAGGAACAGGGTGGACAGATCTTCTGGGTTGGCGAACACGTGGAGGAGCTGGAAACTCTGGGCTCTTTCCCCATACGTGTCCCTATGCATTTCTTCCCTCTGGGCGTCTGTCAGTTGCGTCCTTTTACAATCAACTGGTCCTTTCATAAGTAAAATGTTTCTCTGAGTTCTGTGAGCCACTCTAATTGATCAAACCAAACGAGGGAGTTGCGAGAACCTCTGATTTAGGGTCAGCGTGTCAGAAATTCAACAACCTTGACTTGTGAATAGCATCGGAAGGGGGATGGAAGGCAGATTTGTTGGGCTGAACCCTTAACTGTGGCATCTGATGCAATCTCCAGGCAGACTGTGTTGGTACTGAGTTGACTTGTGGGACACACAGCTGGTGTCCAGAGCACTTCTCATTGTGGATGTGCTCCCCACCCCTCACCCAGAGCACATTTGAATTGAATCGCAGAACCAAAAAGAGAAAGACTTTTCGAGACAGCCTCTGCTCCTTATTCATGATGAGGTCCTTTTGGAAACCTTGTGAAGGGAGGAAATAACGATAATCTGCTTGGCGAATAAGGATAGTTTACCTGGGACAACCAATGATATAAAACTGGGTGATTATAGAGTGTATCTACCTTTTTCTGTGGCCCACCTGTAAAGAGATATGATACTTCATCTAATATTTTATTTATATCTCTTTCCTAAAGTAGAATTTTATCATTACCCTGTTAAACTTCTTCATTAAGTCCAAGTTAACTAAACTAAAGCAAACTAAATTTAGAAATGTCCTTAATGGGAAGGCTCAGTTTCATTAAAAAAATCCCATTAGAATTTTGAGAGGAATGTAAGAGTTCTAGATTTTGTGAGTTTAAATCTTACAAACTTTATCATCTTTGGTAGTATTCTTTGTAGTATATGATTTGAGATTTAAAAAAAAATTCCTATTCATTAAATAATATTCTTTCTTCAATTTTGTTGTTTTTGATGACAGTTTAGGCAGAGCATAACATTAAAATTGCTGGTGTCTCACATCATTTATTGTACAGCACCCTAAATTTTCACTTAAAAAAGTTATTTTAAATAATTAATTATTGGCAGTAGAGGAAAAAGAGAGTGGAGGCTGGGAGAGTAATCTGAATACTTTATGAGATGAGGTATAGACTAATATATTAGTATTGGGGGTAAAGGGAAAAATAATTTGAGAGATATGAAGGAAGTAGAACTGCAAGAATTTCATCATTATTTATGTTCCAGGATCGAGGGAGCCAAAAGAATCAAGCATAAAATCAGTTTGGTGTTGAAATGTGGAAACACTACATGAATTTTCTGTCATCTCCTGGATTAAGGAAATTAGTAAGGAAAGTGAATATGTTGAAGAGATGATGAGTTTGTTGTTGAAAGAGTGAGTTTCAATATCTCTGAATATCAAACTGGAGATTTTTGCCTCCGCACAATATTTGTCAGTGTCTGAGGGTTTTTTGTTTGTTTGTTTGTTTGTTTTGTTTTTTGTTTTGTCACATAGCTGGGGGCTTGGTGAGTGGCATCTTAGTGAATAAGGCCAGGAAGGAAGACTACTAAAAATCCTGTAATATGTAGAACATCTCCACAAAGAATTATCTGACCTCAAAGACTTATCTGGTCAATAACATTGAGCTTGATAAACAGTGCTCCAAGGGGACATGTCCAAGAAGCTGGCAGTTTGGTATTCAAGTCTGCAGTTCAGTAATGGAGAGTCACATGTTAGAGCCACGGTTTTAGAGGAGACCTGCAGTTGGTCACCAAATCCATTGTTTCTGCTCATGGGACACACAGGTAGATTTACTTTCTTACATTCCATTCTGTTAAGTGAGCCTTTGTGACTTACTTCTTATTAATGACATTTGAGAGGAAGTTACATGCAACACTTCCAGGTCTGGCCCATAAACAATTCCCAAGTTGCAATCTTTCATGCATTTCCCTTGCACAAATGGGCACAGTGAACCTGGAAGGCACGTGATGGGGTGGATCCATATACAGAGTTTGTCTCATTACTAAATCAGCACTTGGAAGAGAGAGAGCTAGCTGTTTACTAGACACATTTGCTTTGGACACCTTAAAAGTGTAAAATAAACTCCTATTTTGAAAGTGAAAGAATTTGGGGTTATAATAGTTATCTATTTCTGCATAAAATTTACCCCCACAACCTAACAGCTTAAACAACAAACATTTATCATCTCTCATAGTTTCTAAGGGTCAAGACTCTGGGAGCAGCTTAGCTAATCAGTGCTGCCTCTGGATCTCACGTGATGTTGTAGGCTGCTTGTCACCTGGGGCTGCATCATTTCCAGACTCCACTGGATCTACACAATCTGATACTTTTTAAAATTGAATGTATTGGGCTAACGTTGGTTAATAAAATTATATAGTTTTCATGTGTACAATTCTATGATACATCATCTGTATATTGTACTGTGTGATCACCACCTCAAATCAAGTTTCCTTTTATTACCATTTATTCCCCTTTTACACTCTTCCACTACCCCCACCCCTCTTTCCCTCTGGTTATCATCATGTCATTGCCATGTCTATGAGTTGTTGTTGTTGTTATTGTTTTTGCTTATTTTTTTCACATTTTTTTTACCCAGCTCCCCCGACTAAACAATCTTATTCTAAGCCCTCTCATAAAGAAGCTGTTGGCAAGCCTCTGTTTCTTACTGGCTGTTTGCTGGAATCCAACTTATTGCTAGACGAACTTCTCCATAGGTACTGGAAAAGTCTCCTTATGTGGCAATTAACTTCCACCAGAGTAGTGATGGAGAGAGGGGTAAATGGAGTGGGGTGGAGAGAGAGTTGAAGAGAGAAAAGGGTTGAGACATGGAGAACATTTAAGATGAAAGCATGGAAGACACAGTCTGACTCTACTCCCAAAAATGGCACACCATCACTCTGCCAAATGTTATGTGGGTGGGGATATTAAGAGTATGAATAACAGAATGTAGGGGTCATTGCGGACCACTTTCTATTTTAAAGATAAAACTTTAAAGTTATCTTTAAACTTAAAGATTTTAGAGGACAAACCTACCACAGA
Source organism: Desmodus rotundus (assembly GCF_022682495.2). Taxonomy (NCBI): domain Eukaryota; kingdom Metazoa; phylum Chordata; class Mammalia; order Chiroptera; family Phyllostomidae; genus Desmodus; species Desmodus rotundus. The sequence goes on along the minus strand of NC_071390.1, from coordinate 153,987,197 downwards.
GGTTTATCCTTCACAGAAGATAGTGCTACCTTCATCAATACTGACCGTTCTATTTGCCTTTCATTAAAGATCAGTAGCGTACCTTATGTAAGGGAGTTTGACTTGGACATGAGTGAGAGTGTAGTGAAAACCTGACCTGTATTTCATAGAGAATAAATGTTTTTAAGTATCTGCTATAGACTGAATTGTCTGCCTTCAAAATTCATGTTAAAGTCATACCATCAATGTGACTGTATTTGGAGATACAACTTTTATGGAAGTAATTAAGGTTAAATGAAATCATAGGAGTGGGCCCTGATCTGATAGGATTAGCATCCTTTTAAGAAGAGACACCAGAGAGTTTGCTCTCTCAGCCATCGGTGGACACTGTGAGAAGGCATCTACATATTCATGCTAAGCTTCACGACAGCAAACAAAAACTTAACTTTCTGTGCTTGGTTCTCCAAGAAAAGAATGGCCTAGGTCAACCAATCAGAGCTTGCCTGCTCAGCAACGCATTGAGTAACCAGCTCCCCAAACTTCTCTTCGCTCCATATAAGTAAAACATTCCTGCTTCGCCAACCAGCAAATGCCCAGTTTAACTTCCATGGTCCTGCTTAGTTTGGCCTATTAAAATCTCTCTTCTTGTACAGCAGTTCAGATCTCCTTTCCATGTGCTAGATTGGATGCTGCCTAATTACTGAATTGCTGAATTCAAGCCTATTAAATCAGTATATTGTGGAAAGCTTTCTTTTAACATAGGAAAATCTGTACCAGAAATGTTCCATGGCCAGACTGTTGAGAGAATTTAGACTTGAATCTAGAAAAAAGAGTACAAACTAGGAATGGAGCCCAACTCAAATCTACGTTACCTGAATGGAAGGTGCTAGAGTTCAAAAACTAAGAGCCCCAAATGCCAAACAGCGACAGAAACTAAGGGGTAGAGTGGCTTCATGATTAACATGGACTTTGATTTCTGAGAGATAAAGGTTTGAATCACACCTTCACCAGTAACTTAACTTTGAGCATGCTAATTTAATTAGTTTTAGTCTTCTTGCCCCTAAAATTGTGATATTAAAATATTCTTTATTAGGTTGTTTTAATACAAACTGTTGTGCATGTAACATACCTAACAGAGTGTCATTACAGAGAGGCACTTGATACATATTTGATGAAGTGTCTAATAAATTATTTGAGTGCAAAGCTTGAAGAAGTGAAATGAATATTATAGATCCTGCTAAGTTCTTCAATAGTCCCTATTTCCAGTAATCGATTATGTTGGGGAATCACAATACATAATTTTTATACTTCAGTTTTACTTTGAATGGAGAAGGCAATTAATATGATCTGAATATTGACAAATTAATGTTTTTGAAAATGTAAGTATAAATGTTTTTCTTGTAGTCAAATATAATAATCAAATGTTGATTTTCCTGTCCAAATGCATATAGGATGATGGAAAATAATAACTAATATCTGTAACTCATAACTAATTTCACACAAATAATCTCTTTAAATTTTTGTCCCCACTATTTTAATAGGCATTGAGTGTTATGTTTTTCATTTTATTTATAAAGAAACAGAAACTTAGAATGATTGTCAAAGATTACAATCAGTTGCTGGTAAAGCAAGAATTGAAACACGAGACTTCTATCTGAAAATATAGATTTAATGTCCGCTTTGCAAGGCTATTGTCAGCATTGAAATAGAGAAGAATAAACCTACAGGTTGGGGAAGCAAGAATCAGAGTTCCTACCACATGTTAATTAATAAAATGAGCCATTTCTGCCACCTGCCTTTTATCTCCACATACTAAGTGCTTTTTATCACAGATTCTTAAGCTCATGTCCAGAATCTGCACTATAAAGGAAGCTATCAGACAATTGAATCAAATCTGTTTAACAAAAATGATTATAGATTTAGTTATCAAATAATTTATGGCAAGTATCAAGATCACACTAGACATTACATGATAGATTCCCTCCAACCCAGTACTGCTAAATGATTTTCATTATTAATCTGGAGAGAATATATCAATTAAGTTTGTGGATGACTTACTAAAAGTGGAGGTTAAAGGGAAATGATTTGTACAAGGTACATTTCAAGTTCAAGGTGACATGAATAATTTAGAGACAAAAACAGGGCAAAGTGAATAATTTGCTTAAACATCCGTACAACAAATATTTATTGAAAGTTTACTATCTACACCTAGAATGTGGCAGTGAAAAAACAATACAAAACAAAATACAGATATTTCTTCTGTCATGGAACTTACAGCCTAGTAGGAAGTGAGAGGCTATAAACGAATATATATATGTGGTACATCAGATGGCTCTGAGTGCTATGGTGAAAACAGGATACTAAAGGACATATAGAGACCTGGGGAATTATTTTACATAGGATGTCAAGGGAGGCCCCATTGCCAAGTTATGTTATTCAATGATTTATTCGATGTATTAATTCATCTCTTACTGTTTACTCAGTGTGCTCTTGACAGGGACTGGCCAGTCTGATAGTTTGGTGACAACTATGGTCATGTTTGCAAGAAATAATTCTTTTTAACAAAGATTCTTAATGTTTTGGGCCACAAAGTTGGCTTTAACATGTTTTGAATGTTATGAACCTTCTTCCAAGAAGATTCCCACAATATGTATACAAAAATGTCCATTTTATGTGTTCCTTGAAACTAAAACTCGAGGTTAAAAAGCCCTGATTTAAGGTTGAAATTATAACGTGTTTAAAACCCAGAAACAGAGAGTCATTTCTCAATTACAAACGAATCATAAGTAGTCTTATACTTAAGATGGAACAAAATTACAGTGTATAACTAAGGTATTCTGTACCTAAGAGGAGAAAAGAACCATGAGGGCACTTAGATGCTTGGAAACAGAAGGCATCTATGAGGATTCTTTACATATATTGGAAAACAAAAGTTGGAAAACACACATTATTCTTGAAATGAACAAGCGATTGTTTCGTAGTAGCTCTACTTCCTGTGCAATGTATTTTGATTCTTACATAATTATAATATGAAATGGTAAATATGGATAATAACTCTATTTTTAAAAAGGGACTTATTCTTTTGTGTCCTTTTCCCTCCACTTTGCTTGATTCCTTCATTTCTATGCACTTTCTGGCTTCAAGTCATTCCCAAACTGACTCTGATGACACAGCGCCCAGTGGGTTTTGCGGTTGTTGTTGTTATTCTGATAAAACCGTAGACCTTCAAACCCAGATGTGACATTAAATGATTCCATTATCTAAACAATTCATTTTCCAGTTGAAGCAAATTGATTCAAAACATATTGTCTAAGGTCACACATCAAGTTATATAATAAAATCATGGCTAATATTTAATAAATAGGTCATACAGTAGGAACAGAAAGCTAGGCCCTATTGCTCTACGCCTTTAAAAATACGGAAAGTGAGTGAGAAAGGAGATTCATTATTTGCCCAGGATCATAGCTGAGATGAGATTTAAGGGCAGGAACCCTGACTTCACCACCCACTATGACTGTATGCCCCTCGACTCTGGGTCCTCTGCAGTCTGCACAGCGCTACGCTGTCTTCATCTTAATCTCCCCACCCTCCACCTCTTTTTTTTTAAAGCTGTAAACCTCGGTTTCCTAAATTCTTTAGTCTGGGACACGTGGACAATTGTTGGGAAAAGAACAGGCAGAACGTTCTTGTTTAGCCTCTTTTTGTATCTATTTTTCTACAGATTGGGGTATTTTTCTTAATTATGCATACTTATTCTTTCTGCCAAAAAAAATTCTTTTAAGGCTGTTAAAGCTGCAGTCAATTTTCTCAGTTTGATGTTCCAAAGGAGCCTGCTGTGCCTTTTTAGTTCTGTGTGGAAATAGGCACGGCCGGATCCACCAGCTGCTAGCATCGCTGCGGAGCTTAAAAACTTCCTATTTGTTTTCTTCATTGTGAAATGTTCATAGTTTCTGAATCTGAGCAGCGCTTAATTTCTCTCTGCTTTATATTTTCCTTTAGAGAAAGAACACATGGGCATTTATTTGTAGATGTTGGAGAAATATTGTCAAAGAGAGAAGTTATTCTTTAAATATCCTCGACCACCGAATACTAAATAACGCCGCAACCCACTTAAAAACCAGCAACAAAAACAACAACAAATTCCCCAAACCAACCCAATAACACAAAGTCCTGTTACCAAATGGTGCAGCAAGTATCAGAAGTATATGGCAGTTGTTCTTGTTTCCTGGTATATAAAGATACTTCACTATATCCCCCTCCAGAGAGAATTCTGACAGCATTTACCAAAGACCCTAAGTTTATTCACACCATTTGACCCAGCAATAAACATCTTAAAAATATACATACAACAATGAACAATGTAGCATTTTTAGTAAAAGGAAATAGTCAATAAGAGTAAAATGTTCAATAATAGGTCATTCATTGAGTGAATTATGACATAAGTATACAATAAAATATTATAGAACCCTTATAATGATTTTATTGATATTTATTTATATGGACAGTCATTCATAAGTTGTGGATAAGCCATAAAACAGAACAAAATATTTATAAAATAGTATGTACATCATCTCATATTTTCACAAGAAAAATGACTTCAAAAATTACCCTCAAGTTGTTTTGCTACATGCAAATGTCTGATCTGATTACTATTTGATTATTTTTTATGCTTTAAACCTAATCCACTGACTTCAAGTCCACAGTATTTTCGATTTGCTAGGGGTGAATGAGTAACAATTAAATTATAATAGATGAGGTCTCTTCCTGCTTTCATGAGACTGCCAAGTACCAGTGAATGCAGGTGTTTGACAAACAAACAAACAGAATAAAAATACGAGGACTGCTAGAAAGGCAAAACACCAAATTCCCTTTCAGTACACAAAAACAGTCCTCGGAGGCCTAAACTCAAGGGCTAATTTTTACACAGAACTTCAAAGAGAAGATATTTTCCTAGCTTGAAAGAAAACAAGACTGTCTACTTTTGTAAACTTAAACTTATTCAGCATGGTCATATTTATTGATTGGATTTGTAGAGATTCTTGGAAGTTAAGCCTTAACCATTTTTACTCTTCCAAAGCCTGGGGTGACTTCCCTGTTTTGAATTCCTCTTGCACTAATTGTCAGCTGGCATTTGGTACTCAGCAAATGCTTATTTTTATGTGCACATCACTTTGCTTCTCAACCTGATGAGACATTCCTTCAAAGCAAAGAGAGATATTTCTGCTGACTTCTCCCAGAATTTATTATAGAACTAAATAAGTAATAGAGACTAAATCAGTGACTGTTGAACAAAGAGCCTCTATTCAAGGTTGGTTACTGTTGGTATGTGCTCTGTGCAACCGTAAGCCCAACATACATTATCTCTTTAGGAAAACTTGTCATCTCCTACTCCTTTTAATTTTATGCTCAAAGACCTTCAAAATAAGTTAATTTCTGTGCATATAGTGTTAAATACCTGTAAGTGGATAAAACTCAACCTTCAGGAAGCATGCTAGAGAGGATAGTATATAATCTTTGGAGTCAGGCACATCTGTGTTTGAATCTTAGCTCCTGAATTTCTAGTTTTGTGACCTTAGAAATACTGTCAACATGTGGGAAACAGCAATAGGCCTAAATGTTGTTAAGGGGATTTCATGAGATAATCCTAGTGAGCAGCTTAATTCTGTTCTTTATATAATTTATATAATGACCGATTCTCAAGATCTCTATTGTAGTCCAGGCAGCACTGTTTTCATTTGAATAATGCAGCAGCCTTCTAAATGACCTTCCTGTTTTACCCTTGCCTCCTTACATTTTCTTTCCGTTGTGGGCTGAATTTGGTTCTCCTGTTCTCTCCAAATCCATATGTTGAAGTCCTAACCCCCAATACCTCAAAATGTGATTGTATTTGGAGAAGTTAATTAAGTTAAAATGAAGCCATTCAGGTGGGCCCTAATGCAACCTGACTGGGGTTTTCATAAGAGGAAGAAATGTGGGCAAGTGAGATACAGCGGTAAGACCAAGTAAAGATGCAGGAAGAAGACGGCCATTGACAAGCCAAGGGAATATACTTCAAGAAACCAACCTTACAGACACCTTGATGTTGGACTTGCGACCTCCATAACTGAGAAAAAACAATTTTTTAGGATTTATTTATTTATTTTCAGAGAGAGGGGAAGGGAAGGAGAAATAGAGGGAGAGAAACATCAAGGTGCGGTTGCCTCTCACATGCCCTGTACTGGGGACCTGGCCTGCAACCCAGGCAGGTGCCCTGACTGGTAATCAAAACAGGGACTCTTTGTTTCGCAGGCTGGCACTCGATCCAGTGAGCTACACTAGCTAGGGCTAATTTTTGCTTTTTAAGCCTATGCTTTTAAGACTTTGCTTTTTAAGTCTATGGTACTTTTATTTGGCAGCCCTAGCAAACTAATAAAATTATCTATGCAAGCAACAGGGAGACCTTTTAAAACTTTAAAAGTCTAAGTCATATCTTAACCTACCTGTTCCCCTTCCCAGCACTCCAACACACACACCTGAAAGTTTCCTAATGGATTCTCACAAAACTTAAAGCACAATCCTAAGGCCCGCAATGCTACAATTAAGTATATCATGAATGCGGGCTATTTCATTTACCTCATTTTCTGTCTCTCTTCTAGTCACTCAGTCTGAATCAGCATTATTGGTCTTTTTGCTCTTACTCAAATATCAAAGGAATTTCCACCTTAGAAAATCTTCTACTTGTTGTTACTTCAGCCTGAAAGATCTCCGTGCAGATATTTACATGGTCACCATCTCACAGCATTCTGGTCTCTCTTCAAATGTCACCACCTCAAAAAGGCCTTTGCTGAGCACCCTACCTAAAATGGGAAACTTCCTTTCACTCAATATCCTCTTACTTGGTTTTATTTCTTGTCCTAGTATTTGTTATCACTGACAGATGTATTACGCAGATATTCCCTTAAATTATTTGTATATTTACACATTGCCTTCATCTACTGCAATATAAACCATGGGGGAATAAGGACTCTGTTCTGCTCTTTTTTGTAATCCCAGTGCCTAGAAATCACTTTGCAAAAGGTGCATACCAAAGCGCTATTTATATAGTAATAAATATAACTGTAAGATGGTGTTCCTTTAGTTAATAATATGGAAAAAGCTGCTGTATTTCACTTACAGCAGCTTTTATATTCTCATTAAGAATATAAAATATACATGTGTTTTGCATGTGAATCAGTGTGCCCTCTATACTGATGGAACATAATTTAAAGTAGCAAAGCCATAAAAAAAAAGTACCCAAATGTGATCAATAGATTGTGTTGGTTTTGTCACATCCATCTTTTCATATCCGATTGCTATTAAAGAAATCACTGGATGATCAATTATTGCTATTGGTTCTGTAAGAATATTTTATGATTCACTTGGTTCACCTTCTTTAGAATCTTATCTGAGTGTATAATTTGATTCTGATCCTAGTCTGTCATTTAATAAATCAATAGCTTAGGACAAATCTTTTAATACTATTGAATGTAAGTGCTTCATCTGTAAATTATGAATAATAATATTGGTCCTGCCTGTCACACAGGATTATGACAAAGTTCCACTTTAATGCATGTGTTTTGTTACCTGAAAACCACTCTGTAATGATGAGTGGCAGGTGGTCTGAGGAAAAGTCCGATCAAAACTGAGAACACATACCATTTTCTGCCTCTAGCATTTCCTTTGCTGTGACACAGTCTTCAAACTAGCCTCTGAATTTAACCCAAAGGAGTAACATAATTGGAAATTTTTGTACTACTAGGTCTAAGGATATTTTACCTGCTATGATAAAACATTAATGTAGTGATTCTCATCAGATAATTAGCATGAAATGTATTATGCATTGTCCTTCAAGGATCTAAGCGGACTTGTGAATTTGATATGAAGCCAGACACTGAGGAAGTCCGGCTGAGGCAAACTCTACCGGCCTCGCAAGGGAGGAGCAGTCAGATGGCATTCTGACTCTGCACGCTGGGAAGCGTGCCACAGAGAAGTGGGCCACGCGGCGGCAAAGAGCACCTGGGGTTGGCACAAGAAGAGAGGATGACAGAAATTATGTAAGGCCTTTTTACTTGAAAAGGTCTCAGTCTTCTTAAATTGTTTAGTTTCTCTTGGCTCCTTACAAACCGGTAACTTTACAAATTGCATACCACTAATAGGGAATTAATTCTCATTGAAGTTTTTACTCATGTCTAATTAGATGCCAAGGCCTAAACTTTATTGGCTCAGTTACTATTTCTTATTTATGTATTTAGTAATTTTGATTTAAATTTTATCTAGTAAGTGATTATTAACTAGTGAACATTTATTACTTTTTTTTTCCCAATTATACTGCTTGCATCCCATGAGTATTAAACATTTTGGCTTTCCTAAATTTCTGAAGGTGAGGTAACCGAATTCGAAAATAAGAAAATCTCTACTCTGAAGTGATATATCTCCAACTAGATTGTACCTTTTTTGAGGGTAGAGACTGTATTTTTTTCCTGGGAGGCGGGGAACAAAGATAACAAGTACCTAACACAGGATCTGCCCCAGTTTGATTCGATGCTGCCAGGAGAGGGGAAGGCATTAACTTACTTCTCTCTTTGCCATGCTTTGTAACTTTACCAGTGAGACTCTAATTAAAATTGTGGAGAGAAGTAAGTTCCCAGAAGACCCATCATGTTAATACCTCCAAAAAAAGATTAGAAATCTTCATCATGGAAAGAATAAAATGTAAAGAAAATATATGAAAAAGGATAAAATGCAAGAAAGTCATGATGTAATGCATATATACTTGGTGACTATATTTCTGTTTCATAGAACAAGAGAACATTCTCTGAAAGCTCAAAGGAGATAAAATTTGAATGCATAAAATCATGTGTTTATTCTCACTGTGTGCACCAAGGCTAAGATATGCCTGACGATGAGAATTGGTGAAGGATAAAAACAAACAGATTCACAAATGTATAGCTAAATTATAATGTTTTCATATCCTAAATCATAGATCGATATGTCTTGTATAGTATTACATGATGCAAATAATACAGTTGATTTCAAATAACAAGAGTTAAATAGTATGTGTGGGCAAATAAATTAATAAACTTAAACAGACTAATTTTTTGACACATTTATTGAGGGGCCTCCATTGAGTGTCTCACACCATTTAATGTGCACTGCCTAAAATTTAGCAGTGCACATTAACATTCTAATCCTTGCAAGAACTTACATTCTAGTGTAAATAAAAGGATAAATAATGTTAATTAAAATACTTAGCATATTATATGATGTGAAGTTCTGTAGTAAAAAGTAAAGGGAGAATGATGAAGGTAATGGGGAGTTCATTTAAAATGGAGTATGACCCTGGCTGTTGTGGCTCAGTGGACTGAGTGCCAGCCTATGACCCAAAAGGTCACCAGTTCGATTCCCAGTCAGGGCACATGCCTGGGTTGTGGGCCAGGTCCCCAGTAGGGGATGTGTGAGAGGCAACCACACACCGATGTTTCCCTCCCTCTCTTTCTCCCTCCTTTCCCCTCTCTAAACATAAATAAATAAAATCTTTAAAAAAATAAAATAGAATATCTACGAAAAGTCCCATTAAAGTGATATTTTGCATAAAGATATAAAGCAGGTAAAGGACTGAGCTATGCAAACATCTGGCAGAGGGATTTTTCCAGGCATTTCAGAAACAACAAAAGGCCAGTATGACAGAAGCAGAGAAATGCAGGGACGTGGGTGTGAGTAGCAGATGAGGGCAGCGGAAAAGTAGGTCAACCATTCTGAAGAGAACTGTTCAACTTTTAATTTGCAAGCAACACCTAGGTGTCACATTAAATTGATTAAAATTATTTAGGATGTGCAGTTAAGATTTCTTACACCTCTCAATTGATGCTGGTGCCACTGGTCTGTAGATCACACAGAATAGCAAAAGACGGGGGCTCGTGTGCCATTATAAGGACTTTGACTGTTGTGGGTGAATTGTGCCCCCCTTCCCACCCTTTCTAAGATAGGTTCAAGTGCTCACTCCCAGTGTCTATGAATATGAACCTATTTGCAAATAGGATCTTTGCAAGTAGAATCAAGTTAAGCTAAAGTCTCAGTAGATTGAGGTGAGGCATTAATCCATTGACTAGTGTCCTTAGAAGGAAGGAGATATTTGGACAAAGAGACATAGCAGAGATCATGTGAAGATGGAGACAGAGATTGAAGTGATGCAGCTACAAGTTCAAGGACCCTTAAGGATCACTAACACCCACAGAAACCAAAAAGAAGAAAAGCATGATCCTCCCCTAGTGTCTTCAGAGAGAGGATGGCCCTGCCAATACCTTGTTTCATACTTCCAGCCTCTAAACTATGAGAGAATAATTTTCTGTTGCTTTAAGCCACCCAGCTCGTGGTGATTTGTTACAGTACACCTAAGAAACTAATACACCAAGTGAGGTAGGGAATGAATTCATCGAAGAGTTTTAAGATGAGCAGCTTATATCTGACTTCTGTTTGGAAAGATCATTCTGCTGCAGAGATGATAACGAACTGAAAGGGGCAAGGGCAGCACAAAAGTGGGGAGACCAGGTCAGAGGTTAGAGCAGCACAACGAAGCGGATGGTGGAGATATGAAGGTGGCAGTGACAGTCGTAAGACATCCGGAACCCAAATCTATTTTGAAGCTAAGATAAATGATTTGTCATGCAGTGTGAACTGTAAAAGAATGAAGAGTTAAAGATGACACCAAAGTTTGGGATCTTATAAAAAAGATGGAGTCTGTCCATGGAGACAGGGAAGCTGGTGGGAGAAAAAGTGGGGAGAATAGCAGAGGGAGGTTATTTGGGGTCACGGTTTTGTAGTCAGCAGTTAGACAGGCATGAGCAGAGTGGGAACGATAGGCCAGGTAGGGAATGTCACCAGGGTGGTAAGCCCCACCTGCCTAGTGGAGAAAAATGATAAGGTAGGACTTCACCCCAGGGTGACCTTTCCCCCTCCAGCATGTCACTGGTCATGCAGTTTAGACCCCCTGATGTTTCATATCGCTGGTCACGCTGTTCCGATCATTCCCTGACCTCTCACATCGCTGGTAATGTGGTTCAGTCCCTCCCCTGATCTTTCCTCCCCCAGTGTGTTGTTAGTCATGCGGTAGGCTCCCTTAGAGGAGGAACAGAGAATAGCCTCGCATGACTCCCACACAAGCCCTTGCACAACCACTCCCTTAAGCATTAAGCTGTAGAGATATAATATCTAGGCCTCAGTAGTGTTTCAGCTGCAGGAACAGAAGAGCAGCAAAACCAGACAGAGCAACACCATGGTTGACAACAGGACCAGCTACATGGACTAAGGACTCCTGCCCCGAGCACCAACCAATCAGTAGAGACCATGACTCTGAGAGTTCATGCCTGTAAAGCTGATGAATATTCCACTGAGATTTTCCCCTGAGACCTCCAGGTAAACTCTCACAATAAAGAACCCAAGACACACCTTTTCTCTCTCTTAAGCACGCTGGGGACTTTCCCCACCCCCTTCTTTTCCAGGGGCACGCTCGTGCTCTCTCTCCTTACCCTCCCCCCCCCCACTCTGGAGCATGCCCATGCCTCTCCCCTTCTTCTTTCCCCAAGCACATTCTTTCTGCCTTTCTTTTCCCTCAGCTTCAAGGGCCTTTCTTTTGCCTCTGTAATGTGTTCCCTTGCTCACTTCTTCCACAGCTTATTTATTCTACCACTGTGCCTTTCTAAACAAACTTTGCTTGTATTTGAGTCTTGGTTCTAAGTTCTTTGTTAACCAGAACTCCAGGACCGATGCTGCTGAACCAAGGTCTTATTGTAGGTAAGATTCTTGTGCCATTTTGCCACTAACAATTTGACCTGTGACAATTCTGACACAGGTTGTAAAAACTAGTAGGAAGTAAGAGTCAGGAGATGGATTTTTTCATCTTAGGGCTTGCTATGCACTGACTTGTCCACTCCAGAATTTGCATATTCAATTCCTGACCCCAAATGTGATGTTATCGGTGATGATATTTGGAGATTGGGGTCTTTGGGAGACGATTAGGTTTAGATAAGGTCAGTAAGTTTCGATGAGGGTGAGATTAGCGCCTTCCTAAGAAGAGCTCTCTCCATCTCCCACCCCCGTCTCATGTGAGGACACAGTAAAAAGGTGGCATCTCTAAGCCAGAGCCCAGCCATGCTGTCTCCCTGATCTTGTTCTTCTAGCCTCCAGAACTCTGAGAACATACCTATTCTGATTGTGTTTCATTTATTCTTATATAAAAATGATGCCACACTGCCGTACAGATAACAATAGAATTTTCTAAACTTCCTACAATAAATTCAATCATAGTATCTCTTTATGTTAAAGATCTTGCTAACATTGGCACCCTCTGAGGCTACACTTTTCTTCAAATAAGATTCTATATCTAATCATATGCCAATAATCAAGATTCTGTATATTTAATTATTTCTATAGAGAGATTTAAATCGACATAATTCCTATCTTCTATTTCAGTGCATTGTAAAAGTGTGGTCACTGGATCAATAGCATCAGCACCACCCAGGTTTTGTTAGAAGTGCAAATGGTCAGTCAGGTCTACCACTGACCCAAGTGGTCTGAGGTGAAGCCCAGGAACGGGTTTCACAAGCTCTCCAGGGGACTCTGATGCAAGCGGCAGTGTGGTAGCCACAGTTAGTGTTGGTCAAAGAACCAAAGAGATAGCATAGGCACAGTTGTCAGCATCCTGTGAAACTTCATATTCCTGATTTTCTGAAAAGAGTGCACTGAAAGGCAGGTCTACCTTGGTTCTTATTAAATAGTTTCTATTATTGAATATTAAAAACGAATTTTTTGATAACGCCATTATTGTCAGTCTATTGCAAGTTGTACATATCCTCTGAGGATAAACTTGAAGCAGTCTCAAATATACTAAGATATGATCCAACTCATAAGGTAATACATTTTATAATGATTAGGAAACTTTTCTCTGTCTTTTACTTAAATATATATATATTTAATATATATAATATATAATATATATATTAAATTATATAATATTCTATTATATAATATATATATATACTTGAAAACACATATGAAAAGTAGAAAGGGAACAAATGCTTTAAATACTCAATTCCTGTTTATATCTAATAAGAGCATTTGGCCAAACTTATAAACATGAACTCAATTCTAAACTTAATGGGAATTTTTTCTCTTTCTCTTGTACACCTGCGTAGTGAACATGACCATTAGTAGCTCTATCAATAACAGAAATAATGAGCTCTTCCACTGAATTTCCCTCTTCAGAGTCATTTAATCCAATCACCAACTCTCTCATAAAAACTCAGCAAAATTGGTAGGCATGACTGACCTTGTTTTTCCTGTGTTTGTTGCCCTCTGATTATACAGTAGAGTATTGTTAAATATAGGTACTGTGGGGGAGCTCTGCCCGCAGAGCCCCCCGGCTGCCACAGATGAGAATAAGTCTACCAAGACAGGATCTGCTTGGGGAGGAGAGGTGGCGGGTCTCTCAAGGAGAAGGGCCAGCAGCCTTTTCCTCAATGGGCTTTTATTGGGTTCAATTTGCACAGGAATACAGGTAAAGCTCATCAATCATTGTCAGGCAGTTAGGATGAAACAATAGATAACATACAAAGAGCTATGAGGGCTTATTCTGAGTCAGGGTCAGTTAGCTAAAGGGCTATAAGACTTTGGGAAACAAACTCATTTCCTGCTTGGACCCTTATCAGAAAACTGAGAGTATTCTTAGCAAAGCAGGTTTCACAGGGTTTTATGTATTCTTTCTTAGGCCTGATTGCCCCAGGGAACCCGCCCTATCCAGCACAGGACTGCACCTCCCTCTGGCATTGTTTCAGGTTTAAGTCAGGCAGGGGAAGTAAAGCAGCCAAGAGATTAGGAGGCTTCTTGCAGACAGAATGAGGACTCAGGCTCTGTCAAAGCCCAGGGGCGAGGGTCCATCACTCCCTTTTTCTATAGCCCCCAAGTCCTTCACTGAGGGCCTCTTTGTGACCATGCTTGTATTAGGTCTTTCCTTGAGGAATCTTACCCATCTTTGTCTAACTGGTCAGGCTCAGGACCATGCAGGGTAAAGTAAAGGGGGCAGAGGTGGCGCCCCTGCCAGGGAGATAAGTTTTGTCTCCTTAGTGGTTTATGGTCCCAAGGTCTCTGACTCAGCCTTAGCCATGGGGGGTTACAGCTTCTGAAACCAGGCAGGGCGGTTCCCAACAAGGTACAATGTTATGCAGCAAATTTCTTGAACTTACTCATCTTACGTAATGGAATTATTTTGTAGAATTTAATAATTATATAGTCAATGTTTCATCCAATTAAATAAAAATATGGGATTCCAATACAATACAATTAACAATAAAACTATTGTTTTTAAGGGGTTAATATAAGTCCATTACTTCCCATTTCTCTATTTCCAGGAAAGCAGGACTATACGTGCTTAGAACCACATTTTCATGGAGCAAGAAAAATTGGTTTTAAGGAGATTTTAATAGACTTCTAATTCTCAGGTTGAATTCTGAAGACAATCAACATGGCCACCTCCAGAACAATGCTATCAGAGACCGCCTCAGTCAGAATCAGTGTGGGAAGCATCTATACTCTGAATTTTAAACAAGCTATATCTTCCCCATCTGTCTCACTTCCTAGAAAGTTGCATGAATGCTAAAGTTTGATTCACTGGCCTAATGTGGTGAGGAAAGACTCAGGTAGAAAAAGTGCAGCGTCAGTGAATTCGGGGAACATTTCAAATTTAAAAAGCCTTTGAAAAATCCTTTGACTTTCCCACGAAGTATAGTGTACACAGTTTTGAATTACTAGCCAGTAATGTTAACAGATGTGGAAAACTGTATAACATTTTATATGTTCTGTTGCTGAAGTTGTTCCAGCTCTGGCCATTGGAAGCTCTTTCATTTGGTTTTGGCGTGCCTTTGGCATCTTTAACATTCCCTTTTACTTGTGTGTGTGGTGTGGTGTGTGTGTGTGTTTGAGAACCTCCTTATGTTCTCACATTAGAAGATGTTCCACACTCATCTTGTATAACTTCTGCCCTAGTCCTGAATTAGTCGTTTGTTTTCAAGGAGCAGGGACTTAACATTGCTCATAGCAGTGTAAGCACTCCCGCTCTCTCGGTGCCTGTTTGCATGACAGACGATTTTCCATCCTTTCAGCTTCCACCTATTTGTGTTTTGAATATAAAGTATGTATCGTAGAAAACAATTAGGTGAGTAATTTTTAAATACATTTTGGCCTATATCTACCTTTTTATTCTAATGTTTCACCTATTTTCATGTATGATACAATGACTGATAAGGTAGGTTTTATACCTACAATTAAACTGTTCTTTAAAGACTACTTTTAGAGAAGTTTTAGGGTTACAACAGAGTTGAGGGGCAGGTGCGGAGATATTCCATGCAACCCTGCCCCTCTCATGTGCATAGATTCTCCCACTATCAGTACCTCTCATCTGAACGCACGTGTTTCACCACATATGAACCCACATTAACACATCATAACCACCCAAAGGCCACAGTTTACCTACGGTTTTACTCATGGTGTGGAATATTCTATGGGTTTTGGAAAAGATATAATGACTATAATGACATGTGCATTATTATAATAACAGAGTATTTTTAGTGTCCTACAGGTCTTGTGTGTGCTGCCTATTTTTCTCTCTCCCCCCCTCCACTCTTGCTAATAACTGATCTTTTTATTGTCTCCATAGTTTTGCCTTTTCCAAAATGCCATACAGTTGGAATAATGCAATGTAAGAATTTATAAAATGGCTTTTTAAATTTAGCGATAGGCATTTAATATTCCCCCATGTCTTCCTGGCTTTACATCTCATTTCTTTTTAACACTAAATAGTATTCCATTGTCTGGATGTATCATAGTTTATTTATCCATTCAGCTACTGAAGAACTTGTAGGTTGTCTCCAAGTTTGCAATTATGAATAAAGCAGCCAAAAGCGTGCACGTGCTGGTTTCTGTGTATACATAAGTTTTCAACTTCTTTGCACAAATATCAAGAAATACAATACCTGGATTGTAGGACAAAAAATAGGTTTAGCTTTTTAAAAAATAGGCCAGATGGTCTTCCAAAGTGGCTGTACCACTTTGCTTCTCACCAACAAAGTACAAGTGTTCCTATTATTTCACAGGCTTGTCACCATTTCTTGTTGTCATTGTTCAGATTTCACCATTTGAGTGGGTGTGTAGTGGCATCTCCTTGTTCTTTTAACGTGCCTCTCCCTGATGACGTATGATGTGGAGCAACTTTTTTATGCAAGTGACCATCTACATATCTTCCCTGTGTGAGGTGTCTGTTAAGGTCCATTTAAAAATCTGATGGTTTTATTATTGTTGAATTTTGATAGTTCATTATATACTTTGAATAACCATCCTTTATATGATGTGTATTTTGCAATTATTTTCTCCCAGTCTTCTAATCTGTTGATATTGCATTTCACAGAGTAGAAGTTTTTAACTTCAATAACATCCTGCATATCAACTATTTCTTCAGTGGCTCATGTCTTTGAGGTTGTATCCAGAAAGTCATCACCATATCCAAGGTCATCTAGGTTTTTCCCTATGTTACCTTCTAGGAGTTTTAGAGTTTCGCGTTTTCTACATAGGTCTGTGATCCATTTTGAGTTAATATTTCAAAGGGTGTAATGTCTGTGTTTAGATTCTTTTTTTTTTTTTTTTGCATATGACATACAGTTGTTCTAGGACCATTTTTAAAGAGACTATCTTTGCTCCATTGTATTACCTTTGCTTATTTGTCAAAGATTAGTTGACTGTACTTACAGGCATTTATTTCTGGGTTCTCTATTCTGTTACATTGTTCTATTTATCTCTTCATTCAGTGTCTCCACACTGTCTTGATAACTGTAACCTTATAGTAAATCATAAATTTGGGTAAAGTCACTCTTCCAATTTGGATCTTCTCCTTCGATATCGTGTTGCCTATTCAGGGGTCTTTTGCTTCTCCATATACACTTTAGAATTAGTTTGTCAATATTCACTGAATAATTATTCTGGGTTTTAAAGGGGATTTCTTTGAATCTATAGGTCAAATTGGATAGTATTGACCTTTTGGCAATATTGAGTCTTTCTACCCATGCAATTGAATATTTCACTATTTATTTAGTTCCTCTTTGATTTTATTCATGAGATTTTTATAATTTTCCTCAAATACATCTAATACATATTTTGCTAGATTATAGCCTGAGCATTTCAATTTGGGGGTGCTAATGTAAATGGTATTGTATTTTTAATTTCAAATTCCTCTTGTTCATTGCCAATATATAGGAAAGGGATTGACTTTTGTATGCTAACCTCGTATGCAGTTTGCTCTACTTGCTTATGAGTTCCAGGAGTGTTTTGTCATTTTTGGGGGGATATTGTATGTAAGTGATCATGTTGGCTGCAAACAAGGGCAATTTTATGTCTTCTTTCCCAATCTGGAGATCTTTTATTTTATTTACTTGCCTTATTGCATTAGCAAGGACTTCCAGTAAGATATTGAAAAGGCGGGGTAAGAGGAGACATCCTTGCCTTGTACCTGATCTTAGCGGGAAAGCTTCTAGTTTCTCACTGTTAAGAATGATGTTAACTGTAGGTTTTTTTTTTTTTTATAGTCTTTATTAAGTTGTGGAAGTTCTCCTCTATTCCTGTTTCCTGAGACATTTTATCATGAATGGGTCGTAGATATTTGTCAAATCTTTTTCTGCATTTTTTGATATGATTATGTCATATTTCTTTTTTTAGTTGGTTGATGTGATGATTATATTACAGCAGATCCTCAAATATTGCCATTTTATTCATATTGTGTCATTATAGCATTAATGAGAAACATTTGATTCCAGGCTGGAAGGAACTACATCTGTATGGATTTGCACCTTCTCCCAATGCCTGCGTGATTTTCTCAGGGCACTCCGGTTTCCTCCTACACCCCAAACACCTGTATGTTAGGTAAATTTGCACATGAAGTGTCCCAGCCTGAGTGTCTGTGTTTGTGTGTCCTGCAGTCAAAGGGTATCTTGTCCAGGGTCGGCTCTGCCTTTGCCTGGAGCTGTCAGGAAAGGCTCAGTCCAACCATGACTCAGAAGTGGAATAAGCATATTGGAAAATAATTATTGTACTTGTTTTTATTAATCATTCTTGAATATATGTATAGATCATATTTATTTCAACTTTTTATATCAGAAATCTTTTGAGTCTTTATTTAGATACTTGGTGATGTTTTTGTGGCCAAATATATGCTACAGGAACTTAACTCTTGTTTATACCCATTAATCTTTGGTAAAATATGTTTCCTAAATGTAGTTTTGCATACTCTGGTTTCTCTTCAGATTGTATAAATCTTTTGCCTTTTACTAAATGCAGTTTTGCTTAAAATTGCAGTTCCCAAAATCTATCAAAGAGGTTAAGTGAAGAATTACTATAATTGATTTTTGGATATTAAACCAGTCTTTTATTCCTGGTATAAATCTTACTCGGTTGTAGTGTATAATTCTTTTTATACTTTGTTGGAAAGATTGATTTTTTTAAAAAAATTCTTCTATATTTTTAATCTGGATGATGACCATCTCACATCCATAACCAGAGAATTTTTAAGGCTATAAAGATAAATTAAACTTGCTTATTTCTTTAATTTTATTATTTTTCTATAGTTTTGTACTTCTATGATTTATCCATTGCTCAGTGCATTGTTCTATCTTTTTATTTTGTTTCCTTTTCCTTACTCATGGAAACACCCGTTGGAGAGGCTTAGCTCTCTGCTCTGACCTTCTCCAGTAGGTCACAGTCTGCGTACATACCCAGATACCCATCCTTTGGTGAAAAGATCAGTGAAACAGCTCTATTCCGAGTTTCAAAATTTGTGTCTACACTCAAAATTGACAAAATTACTTTAGTGTAATCTTTCCAAATAATGAAAAATAAAGATTGGAATGAAAGCATTATTTGATCATAAAAATACTGAATCAATAGAAGAGATTCGTTTTAAGTGAACACAGAGCAGATATCACATCTGAGTTTTGAATATACTTCTTTTAATGATTTTAAAAATAAAATAGGCACATGTAAAATTTTTACTTAGAAAATTCATAAGTATATTTCAGGAATAGGATCTAAGTGTGCAGAATATACACATTCCATTTTTATACACTTAAATTAATATATTTATATAATCATTATATATTATTATTCCTGGAAAATAAATATTCTGTCCCATGAATTATTAGTTAATTTTTGAGCTTAATTATTTCTCTGATTTTAGAAAGAGATTTGTACTCTGAGTGCAGTATTTAGTGAATTCGTAATTGCACAACTGGCTGATTGGGCTCATGTTCTTGGTCGTGTGTCACTGTGGACTGGAGTAAGTTTCTGCATTAATCCTCTTCATTTTTTTCCTTAATGTGATTTGAAGGTATTCTGTTTATATTGGAATAAAAACATGTTACTCACTTTTGAATATGTCATTCTGAAAATGCAGCCCACATGCTATTCATTTTTAGGTAAAAACTATTCCGGCTCTTTTGGGCACAGCGAGGCAGCTTGTCCTCTTGTAACCATGGAGACCTATCATGAGTTTAGAACTTTAACCTGTGTGCTTCACCGCAGAAGAAAATAGCTCTGGGAAGATCACAGAAGTCACAGTGCAGCCTGTAGGGAAGGAAGTGTTAGACAATGCACATTCAACATATCACAGATTCACACACTGTAAGTTTAATTCTGTTAGTCGGTGCTTTAGGTCAAATCCATTCAAAACTAGTACAAAATGAAAGCAAATGTAACAGCTATAGAATTTGAAGTAAGTTAATTTTAAAAGAGAGTTGATTTCTTTCCTAAGGCAATGTCATTATCTATAAACTAATAATCGCTTCAGACCAGTTTGAAATATTTTATCTGAATCTGTACTCCATCTGACTATTCCTCCTTCCATTCATTCACTTGATTCATTTCAAAATATGTCCCATTTAATGTGTCCATTAAGGTCCATTTAATGTGTTCCAAGTCACTATATGGTTTTCCTCCTGCTATCATCTCTCCTTCCATCTTTTTACCCTGCATCTGCTCTTGCTTCTGCTCGCAGGGCTTTTTGCCCAGCTGTATGCAGGACTCAGATCCCCTCTGTCCCTCATCAATATTGTATCACTATCCTTCTTTCTCTGCTCTATTTCTCAGCTCCATTTTCTGCTTTCCACAAATAGATATTTGTGTGTGTATTTGTTGATGATATGACCTCGCCGATCCTTACCATTCTCCTTCTAGAACGTAAGCTTTTAAGAGAAAATGCTTTGTCTGTTACTACCTTATCTTCAGCACTTAGAACAGTGTCTGGCATATGATAGTGCTCATAAATATTTATTTGTTGATGAATGAATGAACAAATGAAAGAATTTAATATCTCCATTGTCCTTTGATTGTGAGTACAATACTGTGCAATCAGGTCAATGGTTGGTTTAAGAGTTTTCAAACAGGCTAGTGATAGGAAAGCAAAAATGATAGTAAAAATAATTTCACAATAGTATAGTACCTTTGAATTGTACCTTAGGGCTAGAAAAACCAACCCTCCCCCCCAAAAAAAAACCACTAGAAAAGTAACAAATTTCCAATAAATAAGTAAAGAAACCACCTTGACATTAATTATACCAGATTATTTTAGGTTATAATAAAATATGATAAATTCCAGTGTTTTAAAACATCTGCAACAGAGAACATGATTTTAAGCTTGGGGATATTTCAACTCGATCCAATTACTCTTCTCTCTTCTTCAAACTTAGCCCCTTAATGGTTTTAGTATTTCTCTTAAGTTACGGACATTAACTTAGTATTATCACTTTGATGATATCTCTAAGTCTCTTGCTTCTACCCAATCCCCCTTTCCTATTAAACTGGCCATCAAATCACATAAGACTCAGAGGTGAGGAGGTCCTTTCTCGGACTTGCACTTTCTTATTCAGGCTGTCGTGAGGACGAGTAGTGGAGATCCACCCACCCGCTGGAGGAGCGTGAGGGTGGCAGCACAGAGAGTGCTGACCCTCTGAAGATCCCGCGGTGTTACTGCATTAGGCACTGGGTGTTGCCAATTCTTTTCTTAAATGAGAGACAAATGAACTTCTATCATGGGTAAGCCACCCTTATCTCAGATTGCCTGTTACACTCATTTAGTTCCACGCCTAGCCGATACATACCTCATGAATAAATTGTCTTCATTCTAGTGCTGACGTTCCACTGAACAGTTGTGATAGCTTTCTAGGTTGTCTGCCAGCATCCAGTTCTTGTACATGCTGGGAGACTGATTTTGTAATTTATCTTAAGTCACATACATACAAGTGACAAAAGGCTCATGTGTTTTGATTTCTAATCCAGAGTCCTCCTTTGCATTTTTACCTTCTTAATTCATCTCTGCAATGAAGTTGTTCCCTCCCCTTTTATGTTTTATTTTAAAAGAAGTGGTCAAATAACCAATTAGTTTAAACTAATCAAACATACGCATATAAAGTACACCTGCTAAGACATATGGCAATAAATAAGTAAAATATCTTGCTGTTTCCTTTTCTTATCCTACTTTTTAATGCCACATTCTGTTCCCCGTTACCTGTCATGCTGGTTCCAGGCACCGTGATCTCTCACATGGACACTGCAGAAGCCCTTCTGCAAGCTATTTTCTAGGCAGCAGTGATCATTTTAAGTGACTTATTGAACAGATTATTTAAAAATAATCCTCTAGTCTGAGTGACGACTTCAAGCAATTCAGGTCCTATACTTTCTCTACTTAAAACTCCCCCACGGTGTACGGTTGCCAGACAAAAAACACAGACCACCCAATTCAGTTTGAATTTCAGAAAAACGCATCATATTTTATAAATAAGTAGGCCCCAAATATTATATGCTGCATACTTATACTAAAAATTAATCACATAATTTTTAGTATAAATGTTCCAACTATTGCACAGAACATACTTTTACTAAAATATATTCATTGTTTATCTGAAATTAATATTTCGATTCATTTTATTTGCTAAATCTGGCAATTCTACAGGAGCTCCATTTTGAGAATAAAAGCAAACTCCTTACTGTGGTCTACGAGCTCCTATATGGGAAGCCTGCCTGGCCTGTCTCACTGTCTCTTACTATTCTCTCCTTCACTCCGATTATCTCCTGCCAGTCACACACTTCTGCTCTAGATTCTTTGTTGTGACTGCTATTTCAGCCAGCAGCTACCCAAATCACCCTATTTAATAGTGCAAATCATCCTCCCCACAGCATTCCTGATCTTCCTTAGCTCTGTCTGTTTTTCCTGAAGCACTCAGTTCCCAGCACCTTTATTTGCATTTATTGTTCACTGTCTGCCTTCGTTCACTTGAATGAGAGCTTTACAGATGCAGGGGTCTACGTTCATCCTTGTGCTCCAGCCACTCAGAGACGTGCCTGGCACATGCAAGGCCTTCAGCTAACATTTGCTGAATGAACTACTGATAAAATGTAGGGATATGAGGGATACAAATTGAAAAATCAAATAACCATCTTTTATGAGATAAGGAGATGATACAATGTACATAATTATGGATCAAAATATAAGCTAAAACATTGTATTCTCTGTGTAGCCTATTTGTAGTCTTATTTCTGAGAAGATAGGTTGATATAAGATAAATGCAGACTAAAGTTTTTTTCCATTAAATGTGATAAATACTTGTCTGAGTATTGCTATTGCCTAAATGCATTATTTTTTGCTACAAGTTATTTTCTACTGGCTTTTAAGAACTGAAGTGTCTCTGTGTGGCTCTGTTGATGTCAATAAAATAGCAAACATGTTCAGATGAAGGAAAGAGAACAATGGACTTGTTTGACATTTTCTCTGTAATGTCCTATTTAGAAGGGTCCACGTTATTTTTCTGGGAAAGCACGGCAGAACAATCTGTACTAAATGTTGCAGCTTTCTGATAGCCCACTCTGTTTGTGTTCAACTATATTTTTACCCAATACAATCTTATCTCATTCATGTCCTAGTTTCTAGGTCTCAGTCCTAGAGATTAGACAAGGTTCTTTTAAAAGTTTGCAAAGGAAATAAAAGTTTCCATAGTGGTGATGAGGCAGAGAGGGAAAGACGAAATAACAACTAGTCTTTTTCTTACAGAATGAGGATAGATTGTTGTGTGTCTTGGACATACAGATGATACATTTACTAAAGGTCCGCTTATTAGTAGGGGAAATTGAGGTGTTCAAAAATAACTGCTGGCACATCCCCTATCAGTTCCATCTTCCATTATCAGAGGCCAAAACATAGACCATAACTTGTATGTGTTTTATTATTATAAGCAAGCAAAATGGATTGATGAAACAAAGTTGGATGAAAAAGTGGAAGAAAAGGGGTTAGGTGGAAAATGAATGTTTTTCCTCCCTGTTCTCTAAGCTTGCTGTGACATTATTTTACATTTGTAGTTAAAGTAGTGATGTGATATAAAATGAGAGCTGTGGGGGAATGCAGTAGTGACCGTGGCATGTGACCGTTAGAACTCAAAGATTTGTCTGGCACGATGCAGTAAAAAACGTCCACAGGGAAACTCCTGTACTTGCCAGTACTTCCTGAACAAAGCAATGGCAGGCTGGCTTTAGAGGAAATGAGAAGAAAAACAACCTTTGACCCCGACCAACTTGATGAAAGCTTGCCATTTTTCTTTTGAAAGGAACACACATGACAGATCTGTCATGTCTGATAGGTCTGTAAAGTTTAAGTCAGAGTGATTTTCATTAAAAATTTTATTATAAACTCAGAATTATCTAAATTGGCTAAATTCAGGCTTATATAAAAAGTGAGTGACACAAGAATCAAATACTCTAAAAGCATCATCATGGTACGTATCTGAATCTCTAACCCTCTGTCTCTTGATCTTTTTTCTTCCTCTCTTCAGAAAAGTACCTGTTTGCTCTTCTATCTAGGACAAAATATACCTAATATACCTATTTCAAAATTGTCATGAAATTTTTTTAGAGTAGGAGTATGCCGTAATTACTGAATAGTAAATTTTATATCTAAAACACTTTTCTTCTTGGGGAAATTGTATCTGTCAGTTACTTCACTATAACGATGAAGGCCTTGACCTAGACTTCTAAGTTAACTTCTCTTCTTCAACCAGTAATAGAAATTAGATTTTTAAATGTTTCAGACTTGAACAAATATTATGAATATTAGAAAGAGCCAAGTTTCAAGGAGGTAAATCACAAGCACTTGAATATGTCACAACTGAATTTCATTAAAGAAAAACTTAATATATAATTGACAAATCAAACAGACTACATTGATTTTTTTAAATAGAAAAGATACAGAAAATGGAAATGCCATTTTTACTAAAAAGTATCAGTTATCTACTTGACAACGACTACAGGACTTCTTACCTTGAACTTCACACACGCACAAAGACTTAGGCAGACATGAAGAGCAACATTCACACACAGAGACAAATCAGAGCACACGCTTCATGTGCTTAAATTGGCTATCCCACAATTCAAAACTATAGTGCTTATTTTTGGCTTCAAAATAATTTTATTCTGCACCTAAAATACTTTGAGCTGCATCTGATCTAGTAATATGTTATAACCGGAACGGCATTTTGGAATGTGGGAACCATAATCTGTCATAATCCTTTGATGCGTCTTGAGGTCCACTGTCACCTTCTATTCCCTCCTGGATTTGGAAAAGTACTTTATAATTATAAACTTCTGTTTTCTAGTTTATAAAATGGAAAGCCATTCTTGCTTCACTCTAAGCAATGCAATCCCATTTGTGGTGACAGGATCAAGCTAACTAGCAGAGCAGGGAAAGTTTAAAACTACCTAGTTAGATGGAGAAATGCATGACGTGAGGAGAATGTATTCAGCAGATATTTTAAGGGTGTGTGTATTTATGATGTGCGCACACTCCTGGTTCACTAGTTATACAAAATAGAAATGTTGAGTCACGGAGAAATCCTAATTTGCTGCTTTCATTACGAATGATTACATTATTAACTATCTGAACAGTGAAGTAAGAATTGCCAATTTATGCTTTACTTAAATAAATGTATAGGTCATTTGAAAACACTGTATGTTAAAATGTAAGGAACATGCGCATTTCGGTGGCTGCTTCTCTAGCTGTTCTGTCACGCTGCTTAACAGTACGGGAACCCAAGGCAGACCTAGTCATCATCCCTGTGTTTTTTCTCCTCTCATAGCATAGTTAGAACTGCAGCTACTGCTCTGGCTGTGTGCTTGATGATTCTGCTCTTCTACACACCACCTTTATGATTGATTGGGCAGGTAAGGGACATCTCCTTTGCTGTCTGTGTGCCTCTCCCTCTGCGTATGTGTGTCCCAGGGAGAAGGTTACAGTTATCCGTGCATGCACATGTTTGGGAAGGAATTTAGAAAAGAACTCTGCCCTATGATCCAGTCCAGATTACCCAGATTGTCTACATTTGGTTTCAAAGACATGTTTGGTTAATGATAAAAGACTGCTACCACTGCCTTGGCAAGATAGTTTTGGGGAATTCACGGTTTGGTGCTTCTATAGTTTGATGAAGATTCTACAATCATTCTTTTTCCTTGGCCTTACTGCCATGTTATATAATCATAACTTCATCCTGGTTTCTACCTCTCTTTTATTTTTTTAACTTCCTCCCATACTTTGTTTGTTAGAACTCTTTACTCCCAAAACTTCTGCACAGTCATACGTCTCAAATTTCTATGTTTCCAATGTTACTTGGTTTTCATTTTACTGACAAAAACTTTATTCTACTCAATTTTGCTCAGCCAGAACTATAATGTAAACCAATTATACATTTTAATTTTTTTGAGCAGATCCAGTCACACTTGTTGTTCTGGAATAACTATTATAACTTCTTTTTCACTCTAAATTTTTTCCTAGTTTGTATGAAAAATTATATGGTCTCCTAGCTGAAGATAAAATTAACCAAATTCACATTGTCCTATGAATGACTAGAAATGTTATAATTCTCCTTCATGTAAAGAAATCTCTGGAAACTGTCCTAATAGGCAAAAAGGACTGTATATGATACTTCAATTAAACATTAAATAGAGTTTCTGGTGGAAATTTAAGTACTAAAATAAAAGCATAGCAAAATATAGGAGGATGTTTTATATTGTATTTGATGTCTAGGGATAAGAAAGTGAGTATATAGTCACTCCCAAACATGTTCTTTGCCCATTAAAATACTGTTGGAACTCTAGATAATCATAACCGTGTCTCACATGGGGGTCTTATCTTAGTTGAGATCGCCACTTAGGACGTTGACACTTTCTTGCCTCTACCTGATATGTTCAAAGATACGTAAAAGAATCGCATTCACCGGTAAGATTTGCACACCGATTCCTGGAAGACCTTTCACAATTACTTACGTTTTATAACATGTTCCTACTGCTTTGGGCAACTTGTTTGTTATTTATCTTCAGTCAGAAGATAAATATCTTTCAGCCAGGCATTACTCATTCTGTTTTTTTTTCAGACAAAAATAAGTTCCGAGTAGAAAAGCAGAGGCTCTATGGATATCAAGAATAATGTTATATCTAGGTGAATTGCTATGTTTTATTAATAGTGCAGTGACAAAGGCATAAATAGCACTAAAGGTGGAAATATTTTGTACAAGAAAGGTATATTGTATTATATTTATAAAATGTTCACTTTTTTCATTTAGAATCCAAGTAATGTGAGGTGGCGAATACATGAACAACCTTTGCCCTCTGTTTTTATGAGACAAGGGTAGAGGACATTAAAAATTTGATATAAAACGTTCATTTTATTATTCCTGCAGAAATCATCTGATTTTTACCACTTGTATGCTTGACTATAAAATAAGAAATGGGATTCAGAAGGATAGTACTATAGCACCGAAATATTTGAAGTTATAAATATTACTGAGAACCCAAAATGTATAAATTAATATACAAGGTATGATTTAATTGGAATAGTTTCTGACACATAGTAGGAACTTCACAAATGTAATGAAAAAGAGACCTTCGTTTAAGAAATATATAATTTTGAAAAGGTATGGGAAAATATTCAATACAGTGTATGTAAAAAGAGTAATTCCAGGGTGAAAATATATCAGCTGCCTTCTCCCTGTCCCATTTACAGATTTCACCAAACATGCGGTTACAAGTCTAGTGTGTTACTCCTTGTGCTTGTGGGTGGTCCCTGGAGGAGACTCTGCTAAAGAGCAGTATTTCCTTTTTTCCTTCCACCCAGCTTAGGTCCAAGTACTTTTTACTTACCCTTTCCCTTCTACTCTTGTAAAATATCTCCCCCACCTATGAATTTACTCAATATTTCTCCAAACCCAGTTATTTCAACAGGAATATCATAAGAAAAATAAGTCTCAATGTGTGATCCTGTGGCTATTGGGGATTTATGGAGCTCACCACACCTTGGCCTTGGCTATGGTGCACACTGGGGCCCACATGGCTCCCTGGGGTACAGCCACAACAGAAGAGAAAGGCTGAGCCCTGATGGTCAGTTGACAAGGGAAACTTTACTCCCTACACTCTCCAAGCAATTTTGTGGGGCCATTGGGCATAGGTTTTATTCTTATTTTTCCCTTAAAACTGGTAATCTAGAATTCCAAAAGATGGCAATAAGTCTATCTAATCAGATGATATAATTACTTCGCCAGCTCTCACTGTTTCCATTGTCACTGTTTGGCAACATGAACTGGTAAGGGTATTGAAATTAAAATATAATCCAAAGAATAGAAACATTTTTGGGAAAGTGTACCCCTGTTTTATATTTTATGATGTGATACCTTTCCAATAAACCTTTAGGTTGAGTTCAACTAAATAAGGTAAAATTTAAGATTGCTGTATCATGCTAGGAGAGAAGAACAAATGGCAATCTTTTTTATTGTGCTTATGTCTTGAGTATTCTAGGATTTTGAAATAGATCTTGCAACATACCACACTCATTTAGCATGCCTAGCCTATTAGAACCTTTCACTGGTGTCAAATCTGTGCTTTAAATTAATGGTTGCCTTGAAGCCTTTGGTGAAAAATTGTCAAGCATTTATCCTGCATCTAGGATACGTTTATTATGTTGCCCTTAAGGAATCTGTAACCCAGTTAGGAAGCAAAATGAATAAACACCAAACAAAGAGAAAACAATAGGGCTAAATTTGTAGTATTGACTCAAATCATGAAAGCAGTTCATGGAAGAGAGACGCTTATAGCCATTAAAGAAACCTTTATAGAAAATGGAAGATTTTAGTTGTCTTGAAAAATTTGAAGAGGTCTTTGAGAATGAGATTGTTTTAATAAATAAAAAATAATTAAAAGGGGTATTCAGGTGAGAATCACAGCATTTTCAAACATTGGGGCAGGAATAATGATTAAATGATGGGAGAATGGTCTGGGAGCAAAAAGAAATGGATTTTTGAGGAAGAGAATAAATGAAAAAAAAAAAACCTTCTGGCTTCTCAAGTTGACTTTTGACATCTAAGATGAATTTCAGCAGAAACACAGGAAGAAAAGCTGGTAAATACTTGAAGTAAAATGTGTGATATTATTTATCATTTTCTTCTGTTATTTATTGTGAGAACCAAAGCACAGGTGAGGTAGAGAGAGAAGGAAACAAGGGCAGTTTCACAGATCCGACGAGGCTCTGTGTGTTCCCTGCATGGCCCGGCTAGTCGTGCTGGCCAGGGGAGCTGGGATCGGCGGTGGTGCCACAACAAACGGGCACCAACGCTGTGACTGCATGGTCTGTGGCTGCATCAGGTCTTATCACACTCATGCACGCTGTTGGAAGAATGCTCCGTTCAGGCTTTCTACCAGGCGGGCAGTACTTCTCCAGCACAAAATCTAAACAAAGACAAGGAAAGACCACCTAAGATGTTATAAAACATTTCATCTTACTCTTCTTAAAATCAAATCTATAAAACAGACAAATTTAATACTTACTTTAGACTGAGTGGATAGATAGTCTTTGCCTGGTGCTGGGCTAAGTTCTTTACACGTCTACATTTATTGTCTAAAATAACTCTCAGAAACCACTGTGAGGTAAATGTCATCATCTGTGTTTTTCCTGTGTGGAAATTGCCTTAAATTGCACCTCCACTAAATGGCAAAGCCCAGATACAGACTCAAATGCATTTGATTTAAAAGCCTGCACATTCAACCACTGTCAGAGTTCCTCTTTAGTAACAAAGGATCTCTCCTGGATGAAGCAGTAACTGAGTCAGGAGATGACGCACACCTGCTGGGATCTTTTCTCACAAGAGGCATTTCCTTTGCTGCCCTTGGGAGAACCCAGAGGATTACATGAACCGTAATTTCAAAAGCATGAATTTGGTTATTTTGAGTTATGCAACGGTATGACATTGCTCCAGACAACTACTGTTTAATTCCAAATGCTCTTTCCTTAAATGCAATATTCATGTTAACAGGAAAATTCAAGTCTAACCTTAATTCAGAAATAAAAATTTAAAAAAACCTAATCCAATAATTATTACTTACTGAAATAATAATTTCAATAAGTGATTGTTTTTATTAATCATGCCAGAATATTATAATTAGAACTCACAATGTATAGCCCCATTTAAATAATATGAAGGGTTTAGTTAGGCCCCTTAGACAATTGATATAAAGGCTATGGTACATGTAAAACATGTGATTTAGTACATTATAATGTTATTTGTAAAGATATTTTACTGGGAAATAGCTTTAAACAAAATTCAAGATGTTTGGAAACCATCTTCTTTCTGTCTTAACCCCTTACCCTCTCCACATACAAATATTTTGCTAGAAGGGGGTGGTCTACATTTCTCTGTACCCTCCTCTTTTCTTCTTCTCCCTTCTTCTCTCCCCTCCCCTTTTCTCCTCAACTCTTCTCTTCTTTTCTTAGCAATGGGATCAGAATTGGTCCCTCCTGTAACACACTTTTGGTTCTTACTGTTACCTGAAGTGGGTGTCTGAACATCAGGGAAATGTAGAGAGTCCTGGATCGGGCAAGAGATAGAAGTTTACAGTAAATTTTACTGACAATAAAAGCGTACATCAAGAGAGTGAAATCGTTGTTGATGGTCTTTTTGGCAGTGCTGTCCAATAAAAACATAATGCAAGTAACAGATGTGTAGTTAAATTTGTTAGGAGCTACAGTAAGAAAAAACAAGCAGGTGATATTAATTTTAACAATACATTTTATTTCAACCAATATATCTAAAGCACTATTTCAATGTGTGATAAATATTAAAGTCACTGAGATATTATTTTACATTTTTTTGCTATTTCACATTCTTATTTTTTCATAATAAGTCTTAGAAATATGTTATTTTACACTAATAGTGGTTCTCAATCTGAATACTAAATTTTCAATGGTTAAAGTGAGTTTAGAAATATGTTCAATGGAAGAAATGTACAGCATTTGTTTCTAAACGCACATTTAAACATTACATTGGAAATGCACGTCTTGAGTTGCCGTAGCCACATTGGGAGTGCCACATAATGACATACAGCAAGTGTCTACATCAGAGCTACAGGCTCACATCTGTATATTTTCCACAAAACTTTTACTAGAATATCCTGCTTTGGGGTTAATTTTCTGTTTCGTATTGTTTTGTCTTTTCCAAGCCATAAGTGTTAGCATAGATAGCCAAATATTAATAGAGGAAGGGAGCCAAGGAAATCATATTATTAAGCATAATCTACCAGAGAGCAGAATCCAGGAAACTACAGCTTCACAAATCCCAGGGGATTACAGCATTGTCTGGCAAAGAGGATTAACACCCCTCCCTTTCCCGCAGTGGGAGGAAGGACTGGTTTTTCGGTATCCCAATTGAACCCACCCAGACTATGGGGCGAGGTAAACACAGGTGCAATAGGAGCCAACATGGGGATCAAAGAAGCCTGTGAGTCTAGGCTGGGAAAAGGATTGGATTGGATAAGCTACACAGAACCCCAGAAGATCTAAGAAATTGATAGGGTAGGAGGAGGATCCTGTGTACGCCCATGAAGGCTTGGGAAATTGACTGTAAATTTCAAAAAGTGTCTGGTCCTCCCGAAGCCCCATATAGTATAATCCCACCTTAAAAAAGCAGCTCACTTTCTCCCCATGACACTCATTTGACACTTTCCTTTGCGTATTCTCTCCGTCGCAGCCATGTGGCGCTAGCACCCACCTGGGGCCTGCACGTGCCTGTGCCCACCACCAGCCGGGAGCAGACTGAGCTGCCCAGATCCAGGCAGGGGCACGGACGGAACCCACGGTTCAGAATGTCTGGACACCGGCCCTGTTTCTGGTCCTGATGAAGACAAGATTGGACATTTTTCAGAGTGAGACGGCCCCAGATGAGACATTGGGAGCCTCCGGCAGCTTCCTATTTTCACTTAAGTAAAGGTTACCACCACAGCTCATCCTCGTTTGTGGGTCCCTGCAAATGATTTCTCTCATGACACTGCAAGGACCCCGCTTCCACAGGCATCAATGGGTATGGACATTTGTACTATTACTGTTTGTATCTTCTCCAAATGGAGGGAGAAAAGCAGTAGGAATTGATAAATCTATGTTTGAATATAATCCATTGGAGAAGGATGCCCCTTAGGACATGGCCGGCACACAGGCTACTCCTTAATTATAAAGCATCTATAAGAATGTATGGAATATCATTTAAGACCTATGTCAAAATAGATTGTTTCAACTATTTCTCAATAAAAAAGTAATTGGAATTTCTAGGTGGGAGTTTTATGGTATCACTGGAGCAGTTGTGAAAGGGTAGCACAGATGAACACAGTGGGGGCTCGGATGGCACCTGAGCATCATGACTACATAAGACATGTGCTCTTATGTCAGGATAGCATAACACGCAAAGTGGATTTGTGCACTCAAGTAGAGCAAAGATAAACTGCAAATGTAAACTCCAGCATCCTAAAAATGTAAGCCTAGGGCTTACTGTGTGCTCTGTCCGGCTATTTTTTGTGGCTGATGAAGTCAGTGCAATGGTTTGCAGTGAGACAGATAAAATTCTGTGTGCAGCACAAGCACCTATTCAATAAATGTCCAGCCCAGACAGACGAGGTACAATGCCAAGATGTGCCAGGTCACCAGCTTCCACGGGGTCTGATGGATGTTGCCATGTGAACAGCATTCTGTCAGAATACACTTGGCTGGGAACAGTGACCGTTCCCTCTGAATAAGACACAAAGGTTAGAGATACATTTTGGAGCTCATACCAAATAAGACTACCGAAGGGAATTTGCACTGCTAAGTGTTTTGTTAATGGGTGTCAATGTGGATTTGATGAATTTGAGGGTGTTTTAGTGCACACCTGCAGCAGATGGCCCGAGCTTTTCAGCAGCTCTTAGCTACACGTATTTAAATCCCAGCTGTCAGCCTGTAAGCACTGACCGTGAATGTTAAGATTCATAAGCATTGCCGGCGGCAAGAACGTACTCGCTGGGTCATCCTTTTGTGGGAAATATGACTCAGCTGACCTTTGGCTCTGCGTTACTTAAAGATGCCAGAAGAAATTCCAAAAAGAGTGAGACTTTATCCACTTCATGGTTCTGCCAGAGCCATGTATAGATTTCTGAGACAAGAACTTTTGCAAAATGAATCAATACAACATTTTGGTACAGTCACTAAAGTAATGCTAATTATAATCCTTTATACTTGCATAGAGCTTTGTCAGTAATGAAATATTTTACATCTGTCATCTCATTTTATTACTAAAATATCCATGAGAAGTAAGGGCAAAAGTGCTATTGTTTCTATTTAATAATTAAAGAACCTGAGGCACAGGGAAGTGTAAAGTAATCTTTGTGCATGAGTAATTTTATAAGGTCCAAGATGACATTTTAAGCAAATTAATAGGGGAAATCACACTAAAAAATCCATTTGGGTCAAGAGCATTTCTTTCATATGGATGTCTGGTGTTTATTTTCTTTAGCTTGAGGCTTCTGCCCTCTTAATGTGGTGGCGGTATTATGAAATATAGCCTAAAAGAGATCCCTAGAATGACGAAGAGAGAACCCTACCCCAAGAAGTGAGTCATGTTATTCGAAGCAATGCTGCCACCAATATTCACTCTCGTCTTGTTGCTTAGTAATAGAATACTGAATTTTAAGCTGGCACATTGCTATCTTGAAAAGTGTAGTATTTCCATCGTTCACTCCACTAAGCTCTCTGAAAAGTGGTATGAGCAAATTCTCAAATATGTCTTCAATGGGAATATATTACTCAGTCAACAGCAACCACTCTATTCTTCCAGGTGTTGAATACATGGATAAAAAGAATTAAGAACTTACCCAATAATTGGAAGAGCAGAGAAAGAAGAAGTCAGGGAAACTACTAGTGATTTTCTCAGCTTGAATTAACAAAGAGTTTTCTGGAGATTGGAAGACTTTCTGGAAAGCTCCCACCAATTATCTCTTTCAGCAGTAACAGTGTGAGCTGTTCACAGAGCTCCAGGGGAGCACGCAGCTGTGAATCACACACCTGACCACACACTGACTATAACTGCCTGTAGAGATGATGGTCTTTCCTTTCTCCAGTCTCCAAATCTCAAGGGAGTGCCTCTTCCTGGGCAATTCTAACCTGGAACCTTGGAAAAAGGATCTAGGGAAACGCAGTTCCTGACTCCTGTCCATCTTACAGAGAAACCTTAGAATTAGGTCATTGTGATACCAATTCATCAACAGACAGTTCAGTACAGCCCACCTCTTTGTTCCGCTCAGCAGTCATATGAGTTTAACTCAAATTTCACTTCCAGATAAAGAGCATGACAACACCACACTCTGGCTTCCACAGCGCAACCCCTCTTCCACCAGTGGGCCCATGCAAAGTCCTGTATGGCATTACCAACTCGAGATTATGTTCTTGCTTTTTCAGCTCACCCATTTTCCCTTTTGTGATACTGTAACTTAAGTATAGAATTACAAAGTGAACTATTACTAAAGCACCTATTATTAAGTAGAAAGGGAATGTGAAAAGAAAAAATCAGTTAACATATACAAATATGTACACATCATTGTCCAAAGTAAAATATGCACAGTTACTATTGGCCTGCATTTTCAGAACCGTACCTTACATTTGGAACCTCTTTGACTGTTGTTTCCTTTGCCATTGGGTATTCCCTCAGGTGATCATAGTTCTTTACTGGACAAAATCTGGACCTTATCTATTGAAACATTTGTGGCACTCATTAGTCAGTATATATTGCATTGCCATAGTTTTTCATTACTTTTTAGCTAGTGAACATAGAAGTGCTCAGTAGTGTTCTTGATGATATACTGAGCTCCAGATAAACCCTTCTGTTGCCCTCTAAGTGGTAGCAACTCTACATCCTCTTAATAACCAGAAACAGTCACCCCAGCCAGGACAGTAACTCCCTTATTTGCCTGTAGAATCAGTGGCATGAAGAATTCAACGTGGCCTACTGGAAAGTTCAGCTTCTGTTTCAAAGGAGCATTTGTTTAATCCCCTGGTAGAAAAATTCTTCGGAGAACTTTAATCTCTACATGAATGTAGTTGTAGGGAGATGAAGCAATTGTTTTCCTAGTCGATCATTAAGGATAGTGGCAGAGGAGCTAATCCCATTTCTACATCTTGATTCCCAGATTAAAGATTCCTTACTAAGGGAGAAAGAGCATCATATTTTGCTTACTGGTTTGAGAATACATAGGTGTTATCAGCTGCCACTTCCATTGAGTCCTCAGTGTTCAGGAGGCAATACCAGAGTTGTCTAACACATTATTACTTCATCTTTTCTTGGCACTTTCGTTACAATCTAATGCTATGTTATATATCACTACTAATTTGTTTATATTTTAAACATTTTAGTGTTCCTTCTTATTGTTAAAAAAAACGTAGGGAACCCATTTGTTAACTTCTAGGTTAACACTTCATACCATTTTTACGTAGGCCTGTGTTATCAGAGTGGTAAAGGGTAAGAGAAGGGCATTATTGTTATTTAATTTTTTTCAAATGACATATCCCTAAGTGGAATATTTCCTTCTTCATTCTGACAAGTTATAAAAAAGGGCATAGAGTAGAATGCACTATTATCAGTTATATATATCAACCCCATCAAGAGAGAAATAACGGAAAAGCAATGGGGTCAAAGCAGTTAGGCATAACATCAGCATTCTCCTGATGTTCATTTAGATATCAATCACCAGGCTGGTCTGATGGTAGTGGATTATCAGAACTCAATTAGACATCAATCATCAGCCCCGTTTAAAATTCAGGGACATAAGTGTTTATTGCTCTTTCCTTTGGTGTTGTTTTCCACACCCATATATGCCCATGATTTCAAAACCGCATCTGTGTCCAAATCTATATATAGTCCTGACTTTTTTTTTGAGATCCAGTATTTTCATTTACACCTAGACATATGTATTATAGCCATTGGATATTTATTTGCAACCTATTTCAAATCTTATTGTGAAGATATTATGACTTAATAAACTAGTATGATTTAGTAAAACAGTAAGTACTCAAGACATGCTGGTTAACATATTGCTAATAGTATATGCAGTGCCTTCATATACAGTTATTAAAAACAGCTGGAATTTCTACAGACACTTATTTAATGCACATCCAAAGTTTTTAATTCTGCCCTTTTAGATAGGGGTCGTTTACCCACCTATGCAATATCTGTAAGGATGTTTAAGTGGAAGTTTGAGGTTTCAGGATGACACTAATGTTTGTGTCATGCTGCCTCCAAGTATGATGGGGATATTACATTTACCATGTGATTGTGTTTTTGACCTTTTTATAAACAGTATATTGGGAAATAAATTTGAAATAGGGGAGATCAGAACTGTGAGTCTTTGAATAACATACTCCAAGCAGAGGTTTGAAAGACTGACCTAACAACAGTTAATCGTTAGTTTTCTCTGTGTCAGGTGCTCATTTTATACTCATATCACTTGTAGGAGATAGGTCATATTGTCATTCTTGTTTTACAGACGAGGAAACTAAAGCACAAAGACGTTACATCAATTCATTTCTGGTGTGTAACTGATTACCTCAAGATGCAGAGCCTTATTATAACAGCCATTCATTTAGTCCATGATTTTTGTGGGTCAGCAAATTGGTCTGAGCTAACTGGGCAGTTTTTTTTTGCTATAGCTTGGCACCCTTATGCTTTTGTGGTTAGTTACACATCAGAAGAATCTAGTTATTTTAGGGGGGCTCTACTTCTGGGGGCTGAGTAGATGTTGTCTGGGGTGACATTTGTGACTAGGTCATGAGTTACTCATCATCCCGGAGACCACCCTAGACTTGTTCACATGCTAGCCTGTGGAGTGAAAGAAACAAAAGCTTAAATTTGAAAGTGGTACAGCTCCAATTCCAACACACTCTGTTGGTTAAAGCAAGTCATAATGTTGGCCAAGATTCAAGGGCTGAGGCAGTACATGCCATACTTGATAGGAGGAGATACTAAGTGACATTGGAATGGGATGTGACATTAGGATTGGGAGGATGGCTGTGTTTGTTATGTAGCACTCAAATTGGGGGGGGGGGAGGAAGGAGAATATTCAGTTTATTTAGAATTCTTTAATCTATGAAGCCCAAATATTGGAGTGACTACTCCTAAGAGTCTCTCAAAGTTATAGTGAAACAAATATTAGCATTAGCTTTTGAAAGACTTCTCTACCCTGACATTCTGTATTTGTCAGGTGCTGAGGGCATTGCTGCAAAGCATCAGAAAGATAGCATGAGAATTTTTGAAAGCTTTTACTTGTTTATGTTCTCAAAGAACTTTATTCTGAAAATGTATCTGTAATGACTTTGAGCTAACTTTACTTGAACTTATTTATCATATAGCAGTTGGAGAAAAATTACTTTATGATTGTTACTCTAATCTGAGATTGTCTCCTCTTACTGTAAAATTAAATAGTTTTTAAGCAACCATTCATTCAACTTCTATAAGTCAGGCACTTTTCTACAAGATTTGAGATACAAGATAGAGAGACATGCTCTTTCATCATGATGTAAGACACAAATAGATACATATAATACTATGGAAATGTAATTATGATAGAAGCACAAACAATGTAATTTGAATCTTAAAACTGGGGTATTGGGGATCTGGGAGGAGTTTTACTCATAGCAATTAAGTTTTAAAAGATCAGTTGTAATATTCAGGAAATGATTCACTCATTTGCTGATGGGCACTTAGTTTGCTTCCTGCACTTGGCCATTGTAAATTGTTTTGCTATGAACACTGTGTGGATAAGTTCTTTTGAATTGGTGCTCCAGGATTCTTAGGGTATAACCCCAGCTGTGAAATTGCAGGGTCAAAAGGCAAGTTCCATTTTTAGTTTTCTAAGGAAATTTCATACTGTTTTCCACAGTGGCTGCACCAGTCTGCATTCCCACCAACAATGTACTAGGGGTCCCTTTTCTCTATAACCCCATCAGCACTTATTGTTTGTTGATTTGTTTATGATGGACATTCTGATCAGTGTGAAGTGGTATCTTATTATAGTTTTAATTTTTCATCTCTCTGATGGCTAGTGATGCTAAGCATCCTTCCATATGTCTCTGGGCCCCCCATATGTCCTCCTTGGAGAAGTGTACACAATGGAATACTACACAGCAGAAAGAAAGAACTCTTATCCTTCACAATAGCATGGATGGAACTGGAGAGCATTATGCTAAGTGAAATAAGCCAGGTGGTTTATTTCAAGACAAATACCATATGATCTTACCTATAAGTGGAACCTAGTCATCAGAACAAACAAGCAAGCAAAATATAACCAGAGGCATTGAAATAAAGAACAAACTGACAATAACCAGAGGGAGAAGGGAGGGAGGTAATGGAGGGATAATGGAAGGGGAAAGGTAGTCAAGGAACATGTATAAAGGACCCATGGACAAAGCCCAAGGTGGGTAGGATTGAGGGTGGGAGGTTGGAGTGGGTGGGGAGGGGGAAAATGGTGGTGGGAAGATGGAGACAACTGTACTTGAACAACAACACAAAAATTAAATAAAAATTAAATAATTTTACATTGAAAAAATATTCAGAAAATTCTGGGGGTTTGGAAGGTGAAATTCAACCATATTACAGGAGCAGCAACTAACATAAATTACTTTGGCCCCAGTTATCCATGTGAGAAGTACTGAAGGACTGATGCAAGAGCATTGGCAGGAAGGATGAAAAAAAGGGTGGGTATTAGAAAGGAGTTAAATGCC
Source organism: Desmodus rotundus (assembly GCF_022682495.2). Lineage (NCBI taxonomy): Eukaryota > Metazoa > Chordata > Mammalia > Chiroptera > Phyllostomidae > Desmodus > Desmodus rotundus. The sequence goes on along the minus strand of NC_071390.1, from coordinate 153,949,024 downwards.
TGATTAGATGTGAGGGCCAGGAAGAAGGAGGGGTTAAGGATGACTTCCAGATATTTTCCTTGGGCACATACACGTATATGAGCATATATCTATACACTATATGGGCATATACTACACATACTCTATATTGAAAGGGGGCAGAGAAGAAGACCTCATAGGAATCAGTACAGAAAATAATTATATGCAAGTTTTCCCATTGCAGCATCAGAATTTTAATAGCAATATTGTAAAAATACATACACTGATATTTGTAGAAACAGAGATGTAGATTAAATGAAGATACATTTCTAATTAGATATAGCACCTGTATATTTTAATAGATATTTTATACATATTTTCATAAGCATTTGTAGGCTTTAGATTTACAAACCATTTGACTTATAATCATGTTGAAAGCAACTCCCATCCATTACATATTCCAAAAACACACATTTTGCAATGACCATACACCATTCTATCACATCATGTTTTCATACTTTATTTTATTAATTTCACTAATGTTTAATATTATTCAAAGACTTGTATTTAAATATTTTAACATGCCACCATCTAAGTAATGATCTATTTATGGCATTTTCCCCTCAGCATAACCCTCTCTGCGGAGGAGGATAGCTATCCTATTATGTTTTCTGGAGCATTTAAAATGTGCCTGACCTCATGAACTATAAGGACACTGATTCCCTTTTCTCTGAAGCTGACAGGTATGATTTCTCCCTTCCCACTGGCAAGAGTTGGACTTAGAGAAGAGAGGTTATGTGGCATGTAGTTTCTCCCTTTCAACTCCACTTGTTTTAGGATGTAGATTCCCTCATAGGCTCTTAGATATTCCATTACAAATGTAACCAGGACATTTCACTGGGAGTCCAAGAAACCTGTCCAATTGTCCCCCTAGAAGACTGCAGTGTGGCATTTACCAGGTCACATTTATCAACCCATATCTACTGTACATTTATTTTATTTAACTAATACATATTGCATTTCTAAAACTGGCTAAAAATAAAAGTGACCTTTCCAATCTTCTTTTTAAAAAGGGAGAAAAGTAAGTATAGAAATTGTTCTTGCTGGGTCATTCTTGTCTTGCTAATTATTTTGTGAATATTGAATCTGAAAAATTGAAACAGTTCACCTAACAGTTGTCAGTCTATTTGGAACATCAAATAGCTATTTTGTCAAGTCTAGAGTGTCATTAGCTGTGTATGTCTAAATGAAAGTTCTGCATGTTAATGCCAAGTGTGACATGAAGAGTTGGCATTGGAGGCTTATACTGAAGGGCAAGGCAACAAAGCCTAGGATGAACATGGCCTAGTGAATATGCATGTATATATGTGTGTGTGTCTGTGTGTATAAAATTAGATATACGATATATATAACTAGATATATTATATATATATGTATATATATACACACACACACACATTATCCACACACATATATAAACAGGTCTATAGAGGTGGGGGGTCAATGTTGACCTCCATTCTTTAAATTGGTTCCCAGCATGTACAAATAGCTAGATTTCACATAAACATCTGGAATTTTTTATTTTCTTGAAAAGTTGGAAGATGTAGAAGTCTTGTTCCTGAACCTAGACATTGTAGCCCATCAGGATCCCCTCCTGGCAACAGTTAGACTAATCAGATAGACTGGACTAGCTAACGTGTTTCTGACACTTCCTCGGTTGCCCTTTCTACGTGCCTCATGAACTCTCCAGCTGGTTACAAGAGGATACTTCATTACTTTTTACCTTACTTGCCTGTATTCTGTATTTTGTTTTAGAAATCCTACTGTGCACTATATATTATACAAAAGAATGTTTCCTATTTCTTTGGCCATCATATTCACAGATGTAACTACTGGAAAGCAAAGCAATTGGCTATTTTAGTTACTTCAGTCAAAAACTTCAATTTAGGGAAAAGTCGGCAACATGAGTAGTCTAAACCTGAGCAAACGTTTGGATGGATAAACTATTTTTTTCAAAGCAATATGCTTTGTAGCTATATGGATGTGTCTATACTTTTATGGATACAGTGCAGACCTCACTTTTGTCAATTCTTGCGTGTCAGTAACAGTGATGATTTATGTTTGAAGCATGCTATACACAGGAGGCCATTATCTCAATTTTATGTTGGGTGACATTTTGCCATCTATTCCGTTTTCAATTTCTTAGAGGAAGTAATGTTTGAGCTCTTGTTCGGATGCACCGCCGATTTTTAAAATCATCTATATACCTCAGGAAATGTAAAAATAAAAACAAAAACAGGACAATATAATAGTAACCATAAAATGTTGTTCTCGGAGAATACACATTGATTTAAAACTTATTTTCCTTATGTGATTAATTCTCATGATCCACACTAGGAAGCTGTGATTGATTATCTTTGGCCATGAAAAATGTGTTTTAATAATTATTCTTGTAACTATATGTTTTTCAGGTTGGTCCTTCTGTTTCTAACAAAAGACCCTCCATTACACAGAAGATGGGTTTGTCTATATGATAATCGCTGACTAGACTACATTGCAAAATTAGAATATCCCCGTTACTCATTTATCATGATTAAGGTAGTTTATATTAATATTAAGAAGGGAGGCATTGATGTAGAAATTTAAGGCCTCTTTGTCCTGTGTGTTAAGTCAATGTCAACAATTCCTTTCAACCTTCAGAATAAAAGTGAAAACTCTAATCAATCTTAAAAAATTTCAAAACACTAAACTTCTCCTTGTATTTTTCAGACTTTCACCTGTAAGGAATATGAATTTTAAAAGTCAAGGAACATGAATAGAGAATTCATGGGCACAGACAATGGTGTGGTATTGACTATGGGAATGGGAGGAAGGGGAGAGCAATGAAAAAAAAAGGCAGGATAACTGTAACTGAACAATTAAACAAATAAAAAAGGCATTCTTTTGTTGTTATGTCTAATTCCTAGTTTAAACTAGTTTAAAGTATACCTTTAATAGAAAATAATATATATTCTAGTGATACATAGTACTAAGTTTATCTCAAAGTAGTAAATGATAACTTTATGACATATAGCATGAATGGTTCTCACCAACTGACATGAATAATATATGCTTTAATTTGTTTAACTGTTTCCCCCCTACAACAGTGTTAGTTGCATCTGCACCGTATATATGACACAATTTAAGCCCTTTCACATCTTCCAATATGATATCAAGGATTGAAGCTTAAAGATAATTGTTAAATTATCAAAATGTAAAAGCTTAATATTTAAAGATAATGAAGTAAACCCCAAACACACGGTACAATTTTATTTCATCTATCAGTCCCTCTATAGGAGTTTTTACAGTCACCTTAGGAAAAGTTCTCTTGAATACCTAACCTCTGCACATGTTATCTCTTTTGGTTCTTCTACTTGACTGATTTTTTCCTACATTATTCTTGCTAGTATTCCATAACCATTTTGCAAAAATCCTTTATCTTCCTTAGAGGGAACTGTATTTCTCTCTGTAAAGTTACGTGTCTAGGGCTTTCGGAAAACAAGTTTTCATTTTCTGCTCCAGAAAGTCTGAGTTGGTTGGGGATTTTTTTTTTTCAGTAAACTGTTTTTCCCTGACTTCCATTAAAAATACAATCTTTAAAAACCTAGACCTCACTTATTTTTATCTACTATATGTTTTGATCCACATGAACCTGGATCAAAATATATTCCCCTGAGATAAGCTACACATTCATTTTTTTCTGAGAAAATTCTCTTGACTGTATTCTCTAGGTAAATGAAACAGTCCAAATTACTCCAAAATGACTGTCATCTTTGTTTTCCTCTTTTCTAGACATCTGTTAATGGGAAGTTCCTAGACTGTAATGTCTACACTGTAAGGTATGATATTTAAATTGTTCTCTGGAAGAAATATTAACAAATTGCCTCAAGAGCATTTATTTCAGCTGGAGAATATCACTTCCATGACTCACCTGGGGATGATAGAAGGTTCATGCAGACTTGATAGATGTGGAGATATTGCATGTGAGCTTTTATGGATGTGCAGGATATGAAAAGATTGAATTGGGAGGGAGGATATACAAAGAATAAAATATAGAGATGTTGACCTTTCAATTGGAAAGCATGTAGAACTTTTCTTGCTGGGTCATTCTTGTCTTGCTAATTATTTTGTGCATATTCAATTTGAAAAATTGAAACAGCTCACCTCACAGTTGTCAGTCTATTTGGAACATTAAATAGCTGTTTTGTGAAGACTAGAGTGTAATTAGCTATGTATCTCTAAATGACAGTTCTGCATGTTAATGCCAACTGTGACATGAATAGTAAGATTGACATTAGCCTTTCTAAGAGGAGAACAACATTCACGATTAACCTACGGAGTGTAAAAAATGGGAAATAATTTAGTGACTTCATGAGGCTATGTTGTAATTTCATTTTCATTAGCAGTGAGGTTGTTATGGAACACTCAGAAACCCTGACGTGTGATAAGTTAGTCAGGTCAATGCAAATTGCTACACTGGGTTTGCAACTTCCAGTCACTTAGTGACTTATGATTTCCTTTAACTATTGAACTGAAATTTGAAGATAGAATTGTGTTTATATACTTGTGGTTACTACTGTTGGCATACTATTTATGAACATATCAAAGGTGATTATAATGCTCACGTAGATCCAATCACCATGGTCGGCAGTTTCAGTTGGGGAGAGAAGAATCAGTATTTATAGGGTCCCTTCCATGTGCCAGGAGGCTTACATGTGTTCTCTCTTCAATCTTCCTAGTGGCCCAGTGAGATAATTGCTATTACCTATATTTTACATATGAGAAAATGAAATTAAAGAAAATTAAGTGAAGCAGGTAGGTATAAATTTACATTTGTTTCTTTAGTACTTTTTGCTTTTGAGGGCAGCACCTCGTCCCTTTTGTACTGTTAAATGTACATGGTATTTTTAAATACTTGGCCTTTCTTTCTTCACTTCAAGGAGAAGTAATCTTAAGATCTGTGTAACCTAAGACCAGTGATTAATCTCCCTGCAGGCTCATGAGTGTAGCAAGGCCGATAAATGTTCATTGTCGAGGATTGATATAAACACCAAGGAAGAAGGGGATCTTCTCTTTCCACGATACTGAACCTCACAAACCATATGATGCTGGCACTCTTTGGTCTTTGATTTGTTCACATATGAAGGGATCTTACACAAGCATAAAGCTGATAGTACGGCAGAACTAAGAGATGGAGAAAAGAGCATGATTATGGGTCTATAATTTGAAATTAAAAAAATCTGGCCATATAACCTAGTAGAGTGGAGTCAGATATGTGCAAGAAATACTATTCTAAAAATATTTCTTAGAAAGAGTACTTATATTCCCCTCACTAAAATTTGCTCCACGCCCCAAGCTTTACAAAGTCTGATCCCTTGAACAATTTAGGACATAACTGTAATAGTTATTGATACCACAAAAAATGGTTTCCATTAGTAAAAGGAAAGTGAATCCACAAAAGATGTTGAGAAGAAGGATAATCAAATTTAACGTACAATTGGAAATTAAAGAGGGAATTCTGTTGTATAGTTATGGTTAGTTTTAAGTGTGAGCACATTATTAATTCCTGTATTTACTGGATTTGTCAGGTCTGAATTGTGAAGGTGTTTTCTCTGAATTTTCCAAAACAACATGGAAATACCAGTACAGAAATGACCCTCAGGGTAAAATCTGCATTGCCTGTAATGCGTTGCAGCCTTGAGTTCTGTAGCTTGTCTGTTTTCTGCAATTCTCAATAGTGTCTGCGACTTTGAGGGGAATTTTTTTTTTGCTTGCCATACTTGCTGTGTGCAGCAGTCCCATAAGTAGGGACTACCCTAATGGTTTGGAAGTGCTCATCTCTTCTAAAGAGAGTAGCTTTTGCTTTCTGCAAATAGTTCACTCAGAAGCCAGGCGATACATGATGACCCTCCATCTGCCTTTCTGGAGGAGGATAATAACTATACTGTTTTTTCCCTATTGTGCAGGGAAGAAAGTGTTCCCACAAGGTTCTTCCGGGAAATAGCTGAATAGCTGATGGCAGCTCTTGCAGATATTAGCAACTTACTGAGTACCTTTTAAGTACCAGGCACTAGGTTATGAAAATATCAGCTAATCTTCACAGCCGTCTTTCAAGGTTTAAACTATGAGGGAACCGAAGCTCTGAGAATTTCTAAGTGACCAGAACACATATGAAAACAAAATGAAATGATACATGTGAAAATGTTCAGTGAACACATTGCACATGGTTGGCAGTCAGTTTCAGCTCTTCCCTCTCCTTTTCCTTTCTGCTCTTCTGCTGTGGTTTGAATGTTTCCGTCTCCCTCAAACCCGTATGTTGAAACCTAATGCCCAATTAAGCGGTATCAGGAGATAGGACTGCAGGAGGTGATTTAGTCACGAGGACGGAGCCCTTTATCATGAGCCTATGTTCGTGATGCAGTCTTTCCTATAAATCAGCGGGGCAACTGTTCAGCTAGCTGCCTGCTGAGCAGCCCAGCACCAAGGAATAGACAAGAGTCACAGACAGTGAGTGTGCTATTCACTCAGCTTTTACTGCATGCAGATTCACTCAAAGTAGAACATCAACATACATTAATATCCTACTCACACTCTAACAGTCTAAGAGATTTGTAATACACACACTGTAATCAATGGGGGATACCAAACCCAAGTCCCAGAGTCTCAATCTGCAGGTTCCGGAGATAGCACAGGGGCAAGGGAGTTGTCAGCATGTTGCAAGGAAGGATCTCCAGAACCAGGGTGGACAGCAGGGCAGACAAAGTCCTCAGTCCAGCACGGCAGAGCCTCTGGTGGCCAATGCCAAGGGAGATCAGTGTGGCGTGGAGAAGCACTCTAGTTTGTGGAGCTCGGCTGTCTCAGCAGTGGGCTGGAGCCTGCCTTAGTTATAACTTTAAAGTGGTGGACTCCCCCCTTCTGGGTCTTCTGATAAGTGTCTTGGAACCTCTGATGACAAGTGTGGAATTTCCCCAGGACCCTATCTATGGGTGGTCTTGCTCTGCAGACACCGCCGTTCTGATCACGTGTGCAGATATCTTGGGTGTGTCTCCTTGCCAGATGTATCTAACATGACTTAGGTAGTTTCCCTCTTGAACCGAAGTGTCATGGTTGACTGGCAGCCACCTTGGTCAACATGAGTGACTCCACCTTGTTTTATATACTTTACACTATGTTGGCCAAACCAATGCCATTTTATTGGTCCTGCTCTCCACACCCTCATGAATGAGATTAGTGCTGCTATAAAAAAGGCTCTAGGTAGCTCCCTTTCTCCTCCCAACACAAGTGGTTACAGTTAGAAGACAGCCATCAATGAAGAAGTTGAACCTGCAGATCCCAAATCTGCCAGCACCATGATCTTGAGCTCCCTGCCTCCAGAACTCTGAGAAATAAAAGTCTGTGGCCTATAAGTCACCTGGTCTGTGGTATTTTGCTGTGGCAGCCCGATCAGACGAAGACACCTTTTTTCAGTTTTCTCCTCTTCATCCTTTCCTCTTTTTCTTGGTTGTTTTTTGAATACTTAAAGCATTTCCTATTCAGGCTTTTCTTCTTTTCTTTCTTCATTACAATGACCTGATTGGCCAATTTGCAAAATTCTCAAGCCTTTTTCAATCCTACATTAAAACCTATGTCAAATATTTGATGAAGTTTACAGCCCTGGATGCAGTGAATGCTATTGACCTTGTTTACAAAGTACAAGAAATTCCCAGGTATTATAGCAGCAGTGGGTTTTGCATTTACGTCAGAATGAGCTAAAGTCTAAAAATAGATTATGTTCTGTACACCAGTTTCTTTCCTAGTGTGTTTAACCTCTGTTTCTCAGAAACAGTTGACACAGCTCAGAGGCAGAGAAAAAAAAAAAACCAATGAGAGTAACCTCATAATTCACAATGGGAGGAAATTATTTTAAAATGCTAATGAGTTCTGACACACATATCGTCATAAAATGCAGCAAGTCATAGCAACATTTTTAGGAGTAGCCGTGCTGAGAAGTTATATAATTCAAACTTCATGTACATGAGCATGGTTTACATATTTATAGCTCATAATTCAGGATATGTCTTTGTGATATACCTTACTCACACATACATTCACACATGACAATCTCTACTACATTTGGGAAATCATCCTTTAAATACCTTAAAATTTTCATTATATAACTAGCTCTACTTTGCTTATTTTTTCCCTTTGAACTAGGATGACATCCTCCAATTTAAAAACAAAAGTTCTTTTAAAATGCAACTCTGAATTTGTCTTTGCCTTCCCCAAGACCTATCGAGGTTTTGCTTCCTGAATCAGTAGTTGTTATGCAAAGCAGGAGCTACATGCCACTGAACTTGAGGTCTTAGACCAATATGAATATATGTACAGATTTAATCAACATACTGGGGGGTAGCAGTAAGAACTCAAGGAATGGTTCCCCCTCTGTGCCTTCAGACCTCTCCCCTGGCAGAGAGTGCGCTGTGCGCTCACTACCCAGGGGTGAGTTTGCCTGGCTTGCTGCGCATCAGCAGTGAGACAAGGGCAGCCATGCCATTTTCAGTCTCGTGATGTCGTCAGTGCCTCTTGTGATGCTGGACATGTACTCTCTCAAACCTCATGGCAGAAAGGAGGGAATACGTGACTTGGGGAAAGCTAAGGATGTAGTTTATAGACCTATGTCACTACCACAAAGCTCTTGTGAAGTCTTCTGTTTCAGAAATTCATCAGGGCTTGCATTCTTTACCATAAAATGCAAAAACTGCTTATCTGAATGAAAAAAAAAAAAGGAAGGTTACTTTAATGAAGTGATGCTGAATAAAATTTACATATCAGCACATGTGCTGTTGTCACACTGACATACATGCTGACGGATACCTAATCAGGCTGTGCTGAATGTAATTAATTTTAGCAATCCAGTTTCAGAACACCAGGAATACGGGCAATTCAGTGGGAGTTAAGGTAGGTATAGTTTTTAATCCTCTGTCTCCCTTCCAGTATTCCGTATTCCTTTTCTCTCATTCTCTCTTTTCCACGTCTTCATTGCTCCCAACAGTCTTTATACCATCCCTGCTGTCAGCATTTGTATCAGATCTCAGGCAAGGGCTCACACTGACTGTTAACGCACAAGTTCACATTGTGGCTGCTAAGGGATTTATAGCCCAGCTGAAGGGTTGGAAAAGCAAATAATTGTGCCAAACTGCCAAAGATATAAAGTGTTGTTTTCCTCGCATTGTATGAAAGGCACCTACTAGCAGCATGATTCATGGCTCTTGCTGATAACCCTGACTTAGGTAGTGTTTGTCAGATTTCTCCACTGTAAAGTCACTCTTTTCCCCACATTTCCATATTGTACTCCTTGTACAGTGGGTCGCTGTGAGCAGCCCACATTTATGGAGTGGGGATTTATGCTCTGCCTTCTCGAGAAAGAGGTGTCTACATTAACTATTTGTAATTCTTCCACAGGAGAGACTTGTTTGTTCTCCACTTATTAATTTGTTCTATCATTTACATATACATATGTCAATATGGACTCCTAGCTATTCATTTTATACTTGGCACTATAATCTGAGTTTACTTATTTTGTTGCTCAGGTTCCCCCAGCTTTGGCTCCTGTGTCCCTTTGCCATAGTCCCACAAGTCTCCAATAATATTTGTGAGTTTTTTCGTAGGTCCTTCCTTCCTCACACTACAAGGTGTCCTAAGCTCATGTTGTGTAACCCCTGCCCCAGTCCTGGAAACAGTCACTTCCCTGAGGAGTTCCTGGTTCCTTTTGTAGGAGAATGGTGTTAGTAACCGAGATATATGCTCCTTGCCTGACCTTCTCAGCTGACAGAGCAAACAAATATACTGCGTGTAGTAAACCATGTACATACTCCTATACACATTTTAATTGCCACCATATGTAATATATTAAGTTACACACGAGTTCTTACTGATGTCTCCAACTTTAATCCATCTTTACATGAACCATTCTAGCCTCTCCTCGATTATTGTGATATATTTTGATTATAACATGGGTGTACTTTTTTTCTATCTGCTAATGACAAAGATAGCATTTATTGACAACTTGCTATGTTTCATACATTATCCCTACAACTGTATTTGAATTAACTCACTCAATTCTCATACCTCAACTGGTAGGTAGTGGGATGCCCTTTGTTTAAAGTTCCGTTTTGAACAACCTAATATTTACCTATATAAAACTTCATCTTTGCAGGGATACAGAGATAATTCTAGCGCTATTCTGTCTCTTGGCCAACCTCATGCAACACTGAGTGTGATAGCCTGTATTCTCTGACTTCAGAGCGTGTCCTAACTGTTCTGCAGGCTAGCTCCTGGCTTGCAGCCTTCCTTTGCTCCCCAGGGTGGAACTCCTTGGGGTGAAGACCGTGTTGGCGCCTCAGGAAGACAGCAAGAGCTGAGACATTTATGTGACCAAGGACATCAGAGAGGTCCAATGTTTTTATTGTTTTAAAGCACTATCAGTGAACATCTATTTGTCTCATGAGAATAATGTCCAAGCGATTATGGAAGAATGTTACATATTGTACTCAGAAAGGCTTCTGTTTGTTACTTATTTTTACAGAAACTTTCCCTCTGATACCTGTATTTTTTTTTAATGTTTAACTTATGGCTTTTGGAAGTAAGTGGACTAGGGAAATAGAAAGTAAATTTTTTGTAGGTTGCCAGGAGCAGCCAGTACTGCTTTTTCATACATCACGAGTAAGTGCTAATGAGTAGTCTTGACAAGTATTGAGGACATTGTTTCTAGGCTCTCCGAGTAAGTAAAAAATTCTGAGGGGATTTCTCTTGGTCATAAAAGTATATGGATTTCCAGGAGGAAATCTATGCTGATAGATTGAATCGGGAAACAATTGTTACTCGATGATCACTAGCAATACTCTGCTTTTATGGTTGTATCTATGAGTAACATAGACTCACTGGGGTTAAGTGTTAACATCCAGAATTCCTCACCTCAAAACAAGTGGTCAGTTCAGTTGGTATTCTCTGCTTTGGCCCTTTTCTGTTGTAAGAACTCCCCAGGTTACCCATGAATGTTTACCTTTATTCATCAACATTTGCATAGTCTCTGAGCCACAGATTCACAATATAAAAATAACAGGCAGCTGTAGATCCCCTGTTAAATTCAAAGCCCTTTTAAGAGCACTTTACACGTAACATTTCACTTAATGTTTAAGAAAGTTCTATAAAAGGAGCACTATTAATTTCCCCCATTTTATAAATTAAGAAACTTGCCAGAGTTCACACATTTTATATATAGAAGAGTGGGCCTTTAAACCAAAGTGATCTGACTTGTAACTTGCACACTTGCACCTGTAGCCACCACTCAGTAAGGTGTGAATCCAGGTGAGCCGCAATCCCAAGCAATCCCAAATATGCTTTAGTGACCAAACTAAATATGTTTACTTTTTTTTGAATTGATTAATTTATTTCTATTCAGTTACAATTGTCTGCATTTTCTCCTCATCCCTCCACCCCACCCCAGCCAGTCCCACCTCCCTCCCTCACCTCTACCCTCCCCCTTGATTTTGTCCTTGTGTCCTTTATAGTAGCTCCTATAGACCCCTTTCCCCACTATCCCCTCCCCACTCAACTGAGAGACTGCAGATCACAGCCCCTGGCCAAACTGCAAGGGACATGCAATGTGATTAAAAAGTAAACTTATGTAACCAGAGACATTGAAATTAGATATAAGTTTACTTTGTAATCACATTGCATGTCCCTTGCAGTTTGGCCTGGGGCTGTGATCTGCAGTCTCTCAGAGATCCAGGGTGACGAAGGCATCACTGTTGTGTGTTGTACATTCTGGAGGACAGTCACTGTGACAGATGAAGAGACTGCTACAAAGTCCTCTTTTAGTTATTTTATACTTAGATCCCAAAGTGACAATATTGTTGGCTAGAGCTAGTCAGTGACCCTAACTGCAGTGAGGCTAGGAAAGACAAGGGTAGAGGCAGAAAGATTGGAGAGTATTGTAGGATAAATTGTGTTTCCCCTACCCTGAAACTCAATTGGCTCCCTAACCCACAATGTATTGGACATAGGGCCTCTAAACAGAACATTATGATTAAATGAAGTCATATGGCTGGGGCACTAACCTCACGTTGCTGGTGCACTTACGGAAGAGAGCTTTCACTAGAGACCAAACTTGCCCACACTGCGCAGGAACTTCTAGCCTCCAGACCTGTGGGAAAAGCAATGGTTGTCTAAGACACCCTGTCTGCATTATTTTGCTATGGCAGCCTGAACAGATGAATACAGATGGTACACTGTTTCTGTCAGAGCAATACAACACACATTTCAAGGAGCATGGGGGTGGCACATCTCAGCAGAATCACTGAAGCAAGAAGCAGGATGAGAAAAATAATGTCAATAAAATCACAGTTAATAAGGTATTCTGAAAATATTATCCTAATTTGTATTGATTCTCAAACCCTCAAGCTTAATATTGTTTGACTTTTTAATTATTGCCAATTAGAAAGATAAGAAGTAGTTATCATCATAAACTTCATTTACCTTTACATGATGACAAGTTTGAGGATATTATCATATCTTAATCTCACTGGCCACTTGGACCCCCTCTTTGGAGAAGTGACTGTTCAATCCTCTCATTCATTGTCCTGTTGTGTCCTTGGTCCTTGTTGTGGTTGTTTATGGTACACACTTGATACCAATCTTTTGGGCAGTAGATTTTTCTGTTAAATCTCCATTTTTTGTTTAGTGTTTTCCTTTTCTGAAGATATGTTCTTTGCCCTGATCGGTGTTTGATTGGGTGTCATCCCACAAAGCAAAAGGTCACTGGTCACTTCCTGGTCGGGGCTCATGCCTGGATTCCAGGATCAGTCCCCAGCTGGGGTGTGTTCAAGAGGCGACCAATCAATGTTTCTCATATCGATGTTTGTCTCTGTCTTTCTCCCTCCCTTTCCTTCTCTCTAAGGATACATTTTTAAAATCTTAACAAAACATATCTTTTTATTTTTATTTTATTGTTCACACTATTGCAGATGTCCCTATTTCTGCCCTCTTTGCTCACCTCCACCCAGCCCCTGCCTCCCTTCCCTCAGGCCATCCCCACACTGTCTATGGGATATTTTTTTGATGAACAAGTTTTTAAAACTGTATATAAAATCAAGAGAATAGTATAATAAACTTAAAATATCCATCATCCAGTTTCTAACAATAATCAATATATAATCAAATTTGTTCAATCTATAACCCTACACTCACAATTTACCCACCATATACATTTTAAAATAAATTCCAGACCTCACATGATTTTGAGAATAAATATTATAGTGTGGATTTCAAAACTTAACAGTTCTTAAAAAAATCATAACCACAATACTGTTGTCATATGTACAGATTTAATAATCATTCATTAATATCTTCAAATAATTGCTGTTTACATTTCTAATTATCTTATTTTTTATAGTTTATTTGAAATTTTATTATATAAGTTCTGTACATTGTAATTGGTTGAAATTGCTAGAAATAATTTGTAATTTATAGGTTTCCCACCATTTTTTCTTGCATTTATTGTTGTTGAAGTCTTGATATTTATTCTGTACTTTCCACAGTCCTAAATTTGAGGTTTATGTCCTTGGGGTATCATTTATCAAGCTCCTCTTTTTTGCCTTTTTGTATATTGGTTATCAGATCTAGTATTTTTATCAGACACAGTCCTTTTTTATAGGAAGTTTTGTGTATTTACATGAAGGTATACATAAAAACTAGTTGTTTTTATGATGTTAGCAACTATTGATATTTACCGTCTCTTTCTTTTTCCACATTTTTTTATTGTTGTTCAAGTAGAGTGGTCTATTATCTTTTATTTCATTACTATGCTTGTTCAGGTAGGGGAGACAAAGTGGTGAATGTGGTCCCTCTTATTTCAATGTGGCTCAGAGTAGAAACCTTCATGGTATTTTGTTTGTTTGTTTGTTTACTTATAATGTTTTAAATATTTACTCTTGACTTGTATTTTTAAGTGCATAGATTCAATTTTATTTATTCCTGTATGAATTACCAATGCTCCCACCTCCAATTATTGTATAGTCCTTCTTTTTCTTAATGATATGCCTTGATAGATTACTGTTATAATAAATACAAAAAAAACGTTTTTATGTCCTAGGACTCGGGTATTCCACAGCTTGAGTATATACCCGTGAGAAACTCCTTCATGTATGCCCTGAGACATGTGCCAGGGTTTTTAGATAAGCACTCATTATGAACCCAAACCTCCCAAGTGCAAGTCTTTAGTAAACTGGATATGTGCAATATGGAATATTTTCCCCATAAAATTGATACAATAGTGAAAATAAGTGAACCTCAGATGTGTTCAGTAGCATGGTCAAATCTTGGCACCATGATTTTGAATTTTTTAAATTGAAATCTTAGAAAATTATATCCAACTGGAGGCTTTTTAAGAAACTTCAAAAATAAACTAAACCCCATGGACGGACACACACGTCTACAGGCACATAACCATCATTAAAGCACAGAGCAGTAATTTCTTCTGGTTGTAGCAAACCAGCAGGACGTGAGGTACATAGATATGCGTAAACTATTTTTAAAGATCTGGTTATTGAACTTGGTACTAAATTCACAAATATTCATTACATTTTTAAAATACATAGATACTTTTAGAAATATTAGAATTAAAAGGGTCTAAATTTGTATCACTAATTACAATGTGTCATGAGCCAAGGTTTACGTGTAGTCGACTTCATTCTATGTTCTGTGATCCTTTAAAAATATGTTCTGATTAGTGATTACTCATATAATAGTTTATATCTGTGCGACAATTCTATGAACAAGTTTAACTTCAACAATGGTACTTCTGATGGTGTATGAAAAAGGAACAACTGTATTCCGGTAGAAAGAGTCCTGGTTAAATTAGGAGACACATTAACGTTATTTTTTAATCACAAGTATGGTATGCATTATGCCGTTTGTTCTCTCATCTTAACGTATGTAATGCTAAGCCCTATTAGCACTGGAATTAATTCACACTTGGGATAATGGTACAAATTTATAAGCTTGTGTGTGTATTAAATGAATCAAGAATAACACTTGTACTGCCTCTGTAAACTATTTAACACCAGATAAATGTTCTACATTAACAAAATTAAAAACCAAGAATGAAATCCCCAACTACTCTCTAGTTGTATTTTTCAAATTCAGGTCTCTTCCGCCGCCAGCATATTCACTGTAAATAAATGGATGGGCTACGTGATGAGAATTAGGAATGAGGTGTGGGGAAGAAGACAGGGATGGAAGTTTCATGAGAAAACTAATATAAGGGATAGGCCACTCAGACAGACTGATACCTTCGTATATATTCTCTCAATCTTCGGAACAAACTTGCAAAGCAGGTATTTTGTTTCAGTTTATCAATAATTAAATTAAAAATCAGAGAAATTAATAAACACAACCAGGGACATGTGCTTGGTTTGTTACACAAACTCGTAAGAATAATATTTTCAATGTCATAGTTGAGATGCCAACTCTTGTCTATTCTAGTGCTTATTAGAAAGAATGAAACAATTTTCTTCTAAGCCAACCTGGGAAGTCATGAAGCTCACTGATTTTTCACTTGTCCACTGAATGCTCATTGGTGGAAAAATATGTTTTGTCCATATATTTTAAACATTTACTCATAACTTTCATTAGTCAAGTCTCCTTTGTATGGGAAGAAATTACTTCAATTCCACATTTAACTGAGAATTCCCAACAAAATCAAACTCACCTAATCAAGTTCAGAGGGAAGTAGAGCTCGTGGGGATGCATCAGCATGTCCACTGGTCCTCAGCAGGCTTGCGGTATTGAGTAGACACCAGCATTCACCAGGACATAATTCATCATTTTAACCTAAAATCTGAAAGCACATAGTGATTTAAAATAATTTTAATATTAAACATTTACCATAGAGTTTCCATAGGTGGCTATAATGGTATTGTTTGTCTGTTTCGCTATACTTCTTAAACTACTTAGGCCCATTTTTGGATCTTTTTAATGGTTCTTTGATTGTTTCTGGCAGAGGCTGATAAGTTTTCTGAAAGCACTGTCCTTTCTCCCTTTGCATATAGCTAGGGTAGGTTTCCCAGTTAGGTGTGATATGTGCTAAGTTCTTGTCAATGGCACGTGCGTGGAAACGATGTGCACAATGTCAAGGTCAAGGCTCTTTGGATGCAGATATGCCTTCTGTCCACTCTGTCTTTCTTGTTTGATGGGCTGGGTAAAGATGATGATAAAATCCCAGAAGATGCCTGATTATGGGTCCAGAATCTCAGGGCCCTGAGTCACTTCCTGAAGGAAAGAAACCTGCTGATCAGAACACTGGCCTCGGACTATTATAATGTTCACATTGCACTTGAATTATTATATATTTTGAAGTTCATTTGTTTTATAGTACTTTTCTTATTAGTTAATATGTTATCTAATGCTTGTCATACATTCTTTCTGCTGTTTAAAGAACTGACATCTACTAGCAAGTATAAGAGCAGATAGAAATTAACAAATCAGTCTGTGAAGTCGAATTGTGTGGAAGCTTGGTCTACTACCTAAGGGCTAAAAAATCTTGAATAATCTCTCAATTTCTCTGTTTCTGCATTTCTTCATGCATAATGCAGAACTAACAGTAGCATCTACGTCCAGAATTGTTATTCAGCTGGTATGCCTTGACAGTTTTATCAAGAACCTGAATGTTAATATGTAAAAATATGAAAAGCATTTACAATACATTAGGCATACATGTTACAACCAATACGTTTGGTAATATTTACTTAATTTTGATACAATTGGAGCTGCCTTCCAAGAAAGCTAATAAAAGCAAGCTTTCTAAGATGAGCTAAAGGTTGGGCTTTTCTTGAGCTTTAGTTTATTTGTTTTTAAATCTTATGACCAATGGTAAATCGGTCCTGTGAGGAAGAATGTATAATGTTTATGTCTTTGAAGAAGCAGGAACTCAGTGTCCTTTTCACATACAACCTCAAGCAGGCTATTAATGTCAGCTTTTTATTTGAGTACTAAAACTTTTTTTCCTACAGAATCTGAGAGGCAAAGTTGCTCAGTTAATGCAGCAAAGAGATGAGGGTAGGGATGCCTGAGAGTTCATCTAAATTGCTCATTGGTTGATGGGCATCTTCAGTCTGCTTGCTTGGCCCCAGCTCCTGAGGGATGCCCACATCAGAAACATCCAACGTCATATGGCTCCACGTGGGTTGCTGGTGTAACTTGTCCAGATCGATAAAACAGAACAGGGTAGACTCCCTGCTGGAGTGGACACATCTCACTGCCTAAATGGTTCATTTACACCAACCATTGATGCGTTAATTCCTGCCCCTGAGCTTTTTCAAGCTGTGTTTTATTCCTGAGGTGCTCTTCTCTTCACAATCTCTCAAGATATATTTCTCCTAGCGTTGCTTATGAAATCTCATTTTCTCTGAGAAACCTCTGCAACAGCTTTAGAGAAACAAAAGGATATCTTACTATCCTATGTAAAAATGCATACCTCTATTACTATACATCCCGTAATTTATTTTATGTATAATATAAACACTAATGAATATATAGGCATCTTTTTGAATATACATGATGTTTCTCTGTGTCAGGCTAGATTATTTTACTATCAGCATTAAGATAAGCAAAAAGAGTTATTAGCTTCTTTCTTAGTTGGTCAAATTAAAACAAATATTACATTTTTTACATTAAAAATATGTAGAAATATGTCAAAGATTATGTCAGAGGATGTCATGGTTGGAACTTATGCCCAAATTTTGTGAAGATTCTTGTAGCCTTAAGCATTTCCAGAAACAGCAGTACTGCTCTTCACTAGGCTTGGGTTGTCTTCTTTTATAACACTTTCTGAACATTCATAAATTCCCAGAATGACTTCCTCAAGTGACAAACTGCCTGTCTTCTGATTGGATTGGGAGTCACATGGCTACTGTTGTCAGATGTCCTTTTGATGCTGGAGAATGGTGATAGTGCCTGAGTTAGCAGTATGGTTGAATAGTGTGCAAATATAGAAAACTTCTCTTGAATGAATGTCTTTCGATGATGCAAAATAAGCAGATAGTTCTATGGCATATTGAAAATAAACTTTCTAGTGAATCAATACTTTGTTTTTTTTCACTTGTTGTGTTTCCTTATCAAGGAGCAATATGGTATGATGAAATATATTTTAGCCTAAAATTGAAAACAAATAAAAGTTTGGGGTCTTGGCCCAGTTTGCCACTTAAGTCATGAGCAAGTGATATAACCTCTGGAAGATTTAGCTTTTTATCCTGAAAATGGGAAAAATAAGCTTCAATTTCTGCGAAGTTTGCTGTGAAAATTAGGTAACATTTAGCTAATCTTGGGAAGGGCTCTGTTTTCAAGAGAGAAGTAATAAGGAAATAATCTGACATAATATAACTTTTATTCAAAAGCAAAATTATTGCTAATCTCTTCTATATAAGCTTGCTCTTTTATAGGCTGCTCTGTGCATATGAATAATTATAATTCTAGTAATAATTTCTCACCTACTGGTGACATATGGCAAGGAATCAAAGATTTTATGCATCATATAGAATGTTATTATAACAAAGTAAGCCAGCTGTGGACGCTTGAACAATATCAACATCAAGATTGTTTAGCTTCTATTTCTGTTACATTCTGCCAGTCAAGGCTTTTTATATAAATATGAAGGAAAATGTACAGCTACTAACACATCTGCTGTGTCATTCTAATGAACTTCAGACTGCTTAATATTATCTTGTTTAATTTCATGTTTCATAAAAGCTTCTCAGTGGCAGGATCAATTACTTTTAATCTGCACATCAATCAGCCCAGATGGTTCTCATTATTTGCTAAGGAGAGCTGGAAATTGAGATTTTGAACACGATGCACATTCTGTTCATCCCTGATATGGAAGAGTCCTTCTGAAGATACTGAGTGCAGCTGGAAAAGGTGTGCTTTACCTTCGCAAACTGCGTATTATTTAAGGATTGAAAGAGACTTCTCAAATTGTTATAGCCAGATGGACATTAAAAATGCAGGATTCAGTGAATCTAGTCACTTCACTTATGTATTCACTGCTGAAATAAGAACATCATTTCACTTCTGATGCTAATTTGAATTTTGAGCTGAAGGTGTATAAGTTGCTGTGTAAACACAACTTGTTGTTAGACTGAAATGTGAGCCATGTTTCTTTGTGTTCGATACAATTCCTTTGTTGTCATTTTTTCTGAAATGAACTCACAGGATATATTCCAATTTGAAGTGTTTGAAAAGTATTGTAACTGATAATAACATAATAATTCTACTTTTCTTACTTATTTAATTCACAAGGCAATTTTTAATGATATTCATTTTCATTTGGTTGCATTTTCAACTATTTCAATTATTTTTATATTGAAAACAATTGTGAATATTAAATTTTATTTAATTCTCTTGCATTTTACACAAATGACATAATGTCATGTTGCATTAGGAGAGGGAATGAAGCCCCCATTCATTCTTAAGTTTGTTTATACATTTATTGGGGAAAGAGTATAATTCTCCTGAATGTTCATATGAGTAATGGAAATTCACAGAAGACTGATAGTTCCAGGGTCAATTCATTAAGAGGATATGACAATTATAAATATGTGTGCATCTCAGCATTGTAGAACATAAATATCTAAAACAATATCAACAGAACTGAAGTGAGGTACAGACAACAATGCCGCGATAGTAGGGGACTTCAATACCCCAGTTTCATCAGTGGATAGGTTATCAAGACAGAAACTCAAGTAACTATAGGTCTGAATAACACCATAAAATGGATGAATCGAACAGATCCACAACATTCCTTCCAACAGTACCGACATACACATTCTTCTCAAGTGTATGTGGAAGATGTTCCAGGATCGGTCATATGCTGGACTGCAAAACAGCCTTAACAAATTCAGGAAGATTGAAATCAAATCTAGCATCCCTTCCAATCACAATGGTATGAAACAGAAATCAGTAACTGGAGAAAAACAGAAAAACACACACACACACAGATAAATTAAATTCCAAACAACCAAGAAGTGACAGAATCTGGAGACAAATAAAACAAAAAATATGTCAGAATTAATGGGAGGCAGCAATAAAAGTTCTAAGAGGGAAGTTGATATATATAAATGCATAACACCAAGAAAATAGAAATATTTCATATAAACAATGCAACTTTACATTGTAGGAGGTAGGAAAAGATAAACAAAATTAGCACAAGGAAGGAAATAAATATTAGAGAAACATAAGAGAAATAGAGACTAAAAAGAAAATAGAAAAAATAAATGAAATTAAGAGTTGGTTTTCTTGAAGGAATAAATAAAACTGAAAAAAAAAACTTTAGCTAGACTAAGCAAGAAGAGAGAGGGCTCAAAAATTATAAATAAAAATGGAACATTAAAATTGACACTACAAAATTACAAAATATCATAGAAAACTACTATGAACAATTATGTGACAACAAACTAGATAACCTAGAAGATGTGCATAAGCTCCTAGACACATCCAACATTGCAAGAGTGGATCATGAAGAAATAAAAAAATATGCATAGACCAATGATAACTAAGAAGGTTGATACAGTAATTAAAAACCTCCCACTCCCAAAAGAAAAGCCCAGGACCAGATGGTTTCACTAGTGTATTCTAACGAACATTTAAAGAAGAATTAATGCCAGTTCTTCTCAAATTCTTCAAGGAGTTGAAGAGGGAACACTCTCAAACTCTGATACCAAAGCCCAATAAGGACACAACAGGAGAAACTTACAGGCTAGTATCCATGATGAAAATAGGTACAAAAATTCTTAGCAAAATTCTAAAAACCAAATTCAGTAGCACGTTAAAAGACTTATGTACCATGATCAGGTAGGATTTATCCCTGGGATGCAAAGATGGTTTAATACACACAAATCAGTAAACATGTCACACCACATAGATAGAATGAAAAATAAGATCTTCACAACAGGTACAGAAAAAGTATTCAACAAATATCAACATCCTTTTTTATGAGAAAAAGCTCCCAGCAAATTGGGTATAGAAGGCTATGTGCAACTAATTTGAAGGCTATATATAATGAATGAAGGCTATATGCATAACTGATTTATAGCTAATATCACGCTCAACAATGAAAAGTTGAAATCTTTTACTATAAGATCAAGAACATACGAAGAATGTCTACTCTCATCACCTCTATTCAACACAGCACTGCAGTTCCTAGCCGGAGAAATAACCCTTCCACCAAAAAAAAAAAAAGTAAAAGAAATAAAAGACACACAAATTGAAAGAAAGAAAAAATTATCTCTGTTTGCAGATGATGGGTCCCCTATGTGCAGATCCTAAAACCAGGGGGAGGTGGGAGGGGATAATGGGGGAGAGGGGAGAAGGGTTTTCAGGAACAATTTATAAAGGACACATGGACAAAACCAAGGAGGGGTGGAAGCAGGGGAGGGAGGTGGGGATGGATGGGGGGATTGGTGGGGGGTAAAGGCAGACAACTGTAATTGAACAACACTGAAATCATTTTTTAAAAAAAGACTCCACCAAGAACTCTTTAATAGATAAATTCAATAAAGCTGATTGACACAAAGTAAAAATACAGGAAACCGTTTCTTTTTACACTCCAGAAGAAAACACTGGAGAAAGAAATAAAGAAAACAATGCCATTCAAAATAACATCAAAAACAATAAAGTTCTGAGGAATAAATGTATCCAATGGGGTGAAATTTTTGTGCAATGAAAATTGTAAGACATTGCTGAAAGAATTTTTGAAAGACACAAATAGATGGGAAAATACCCTGTATTCATACACTGAAATAATTAATATTGTTTAATTGTCCATGCTTCCCAAAATTACCTACAGATTTCCATGAAATCCCTGTCAAAATTCCAAAGACATTTTTCACTGAAACAGAAAAGTAATCCTAAAATTTGTATAGAACCACAAAGGACCCTGAATAGAAAAACAGCTCTAAGTAAAAAGAACAATGCCAGCACATCACACTTCTAATTCCAAATTGTATTATAAAACTTTAGTAATCAAAACAGTGTGCTACTGGCCTAGACACACAGAAAATAGAGAGCTCAGAAATAATGCCCCCACATACATGTGGTCCACTAGTATTTGACAGGAGAGCCACCAGTACTCAGTAGGCAAAAGATAGTCTCTTCAATGTGGTTTGGAGAACTAGTTACTCAGGTGAAAAAATGAAACTGCACCCCAATCTTAACATCACTCACCACAATCAAACTGAAATGGATTAAACACTTAAATGACAGATCTAAAACCATGCAACTCCTAGAAGAAAACATAATTAAAAAGCTCCTTGATATTGGTCTTACCAGTGATTTTTTTTTAGATATGGCACCAAAAGCACAAGCACCGAAAGGAAAAATAAACAAATGGGGCGACAACAAGCTAAAAAGCATTTGCACAGCAAAAGAAATGATTCCCCAAATAAAGAGGCAACCTAAAAAATGAGAAAATATTTGTAAACCATAAAACCAGTAAGGGATTAATATCCATAATATTGGGTTGGCCCAACAGTTCATTTTCTGTTCTCCAGAAGATGGCTCTAGTAGCGCTCCGTTGTCTTTAACTGCATTCAGACACAATTTTATTAGATTGTACTGTGACAGCTGTCATATCAGTGTGAGTTCAAAACAAATCAAAATTGGTGAATTTTTGTGTAGTGATTTTAATATTGAAGATGGAAGAAAATACACAACCTTTTCAGCATATTATGCTTCGTTATTTCAAGAAAGGTAAAAACACAACTGAAACACACACACACAAAATATTTGTTCAGTGCAAGGAGAAGGTGCTGTGACTGATCAAATGTGTCAAAAGTGGTTGCCAAGCTTAGTACTGGAGATTTCTCGTTGGAGGATGCTCCAGTTAGTGGACCTGTGGAAGCTGATAGTCATCGAATCTAAACATTGAGAACAATCACTGTTATACCACATGGGAAATAACTGAAATACTCAAAATAACCAAATCAATAAAGTTATGGGTGAAAATCAAAAATATTTTTTATATTATGGGGAAAAAAATCCTAAACAAACTTTTTGGCCAACCCAATATACGAGGTCTGTCCAGAAGGTATCCAGCCATGTAATATGAAAAATAGAGACATTTATTAAAGTAGTTACAACATACAAGAAACATTGTACGTAAAGCAGTGACACCTCAGTCCCCTTCAAAATAGGCGCCTTGGGACTTCACACAGTTCTCCCAGTCGCCCTCAGCTGCCCCCTTGTATTTTACTGAGTGTCATCGATGGTCTGAAATCTCTTCCCTTTCAAAGGTGATTTTAGTTTTGGGAAAAGCCAGAAGTCTCAGGGCGCCAAATCGGGGCTGTAGGGGGCCTGAGTCACCTGGGTGATTTGATGTTTCGCCAAAAAACTCTTCATGAGACGTGATGCATGAGTGGGTGCATTGTTGTGATGAAGCTGCCAATTACCAGTTTCTCATAGCTGTGGCTCATCCAAATAGTTTCTGGGGAGGAATGTTCAAGCTTAACACAAAATTTGATGCAGATTCATTGCTCTACTCACTCAGTCATTTTGAATGCGAGGGCCATACAGTACACATGCTCACTCAACAGCCTCTACCACCCCCACCAACCAGTACAGTGAAGTTGTCATAGTTCACACATGTGCATTCCAGTCCACTCTCCTTGGCTGCCAGGTTACATCAATATCGCAGAAAACATTGTTGTTATTTAACAATGGTTGGACTTTTTCCTCCTATAGATAGGTAGATAGTGATATCTCTTATTAGTTCTGTTTCTCTGGAGTCCCCTGACTGGTACAGATACAGCGTAAAAGTTGGGAAAGGAATTTACATTTCTGTTCTTCTTTGCATATGTCAAATGACATTCATAGTTACAGAGTTCAATCTTATTTTATGAAATGTTATTTTGAATGGTTGTCCTATAAGTTTAAAGTCATTTAAAATAAACCATGTACTTGAAAACTCCTTAAATATTCCTCAATAGTCATTGTGTGGTTTATGAAGATATATGATATAAGGTGATTGCTGTCAGAATTATTTGCCATTTTCAATAATCAAAATTATTTTTTGCATTTAGGTCCATATAAAGGAAATGACAGATAATAATTAAAAAAAAAAAACTGGGTTAAGCAAAGAACTTCCCTTAAAATCATTGCTGCTTCCATTAAGGACTAGTATGTTGAGTTTGGTTTGGAGACCATGTTGGAAGAAATATCGTATCAGACAATTTATAATCTGAGTGAGATTAAAGAAAAATAATTATGAGCACAACATAAGCAATAAAGTTTCTCATAACTGTCTCTAGGCACTTAGCACTCTCTTGAGAAGTACTAATTTCCTTGTCCCTGAAGAGATTTATGAATCAGAAAGACTGTGGACTCCTTGCGTGTTCAAAATACCTTCAAACCTCTGAGACTGTCAGTCTGTGATGGTAATTATCATCTCACAAGAGAATAATTAACTTCTTTTAAGAGACATAGCGAGTCCCTATGAGTCATCCCCAGACACACATTACCCCAATTGCCTGCAGAAATGTTTAGCAATTCACACAGAATTACCCTAAATGAAGCTTAGAGAAAACATTCCCATAAGTGTTTGAAGAACAGCAGGATTGAGGGAAATATGGTAGAGCTGGTAACTTAGTTTGCTGTGCTTCTGCTGCTCTGAAGACCTCAGGAAGGGTGTGTGTCAGTACAAAGAATCTTCACAGAACTGTGGCAGCTCAGAGAAATGTAATGGAGTCTCCGTTCTGAAATTGTGAAACACCAGTTTCTGTCTACGTTGCCACCCACCGCCCGCCAAATCGGATTGTCTGTTTCACTTTCACTGACTTATGTCCCCTCCATTCTGTAGACCTACTTCTGGAACACGATGCTAAATAACAAACTTATCACTATATGGTAGAGAACCAGGTCTCTTTGATAATGTTACAGTTTTACGGCCAAGTTGCATTTGTGTTTTGCAAGTATGTTCCAAGGAAATTATTTTGAAATGCCCTCTCCTGTTAGAAAGAAGAAATTATAGACACCCATTGCCTATATCACATTTGAATTGTACCCTTTTCAGTTTTAAGCTGGCCACACAGCAGATTTTCCTCATGGCTGGTGAACATTGTAGCTTAATGAGGCAGATAAGCTATTTGCAGAGGCATTAAATCTCAGAAATTGCCTAATTCCTCTGATTATCTGAGTTTTAAAGGGAACTCCTTAACTATGTTTTACTTCCATTAGCTCTCACACTGACAAGTTGATTTACCACCTCATCCTCCCAGCAAATATTAAGATTTCAATATACACATAATTGTTTCCAAAACAATGTCCATTTAATTAATCCTCATAGTTTCCCCAAGTTTTTATTTGTCCTCATTTAGACAGGGCTAGAACATTGCTCAATTAGGAGAAAAGTGTCCACTCATTTCTAATTACTAAGTCATATAATGGTGTATGGGGATTGTTATTTCACTCCTTACAATACATTTAATTCAAAGTGGGGAGACATTCTCATACAGATATCCTCCCAAATTAAAACATGTTAAAAAGCAGGAGTTTATCATTAAAGTATCAAAATAAAAACTGAAGAAAACCTATCAATTCAGAAATATTTTTAAGAATTCTATTATGTACATAAAATTTCACAGAAAATTGCCCACATATGAGAATATGGACTCTTTGTTAAAATGAGATTACTTTGGTTTACCTTGACTTTGGACAGTGTTTAATTGATTTAGAGGTTCACTAGCCAGAACCAGGGGAGGTAGTGAGAATTATTATCCCTGAAAGAGACCAGAAATGCTTGCTCACTCTGCTCTCAACCCCACTGGAATCTCTACGTTGTGGGTAGAGATATTACTAAATTAAGCCGTTTTGAGATGGCAGATGGTCTTAATTATTGATCAATTGATTGTTTGTCCAGTTTTTAAATTTTGCCTTTAACTAAGTATATGCCATATCATTTAATAGTCACTTGATAGATATAAATTTCAACTACTTATAGGGCAAATATTGATAAGTTACAGACAGTTGATGATATGAAGATCTATATTAAGTGGAAAAAGTAATCCAAAGACATGGCACAGGGTCCCATAAGACATAATTGGGGGCGCTTTCAAAGAATAGGGAAAAATTAATGGCATATTTGTTTTACCTCAGTTGCACTGACTTAGTGTAGAATTTGTATCAGCATCCACCCATGGAGAAAGACTTTAAAAGTCTGAGGCCCCCTCTCCACTCCCAATCTCCCTACCGAAAGGATGACCCTCCTTTTTGTCCCACTGTCAATGCCTGACATGGTAACTGGAATCGCCACATTAAAAAAAAAAGTTCCTTTGGATGAAGATTTTGAAAGGATTGGATTAATGCCAATGATATCATAGGTGCTTTTCAGGGCCATAAGAGTCTCCAAGCAGGACAATCTGCCATTTAAAGCAGAAATTCTCTAGTACAGGGTGAAGTCAAGGAGGGAAACCCCAATCCCAGAGAGGCAGGTGCCCTAGGTGGGGCATCACTGCACTTAGCCTGTAACAGTCATATTAACTGTGATTAACATTTAAAGAATAGTTATTATTTTATTTTTCATGGACTTTTCTTCACAAGGCAAGGTGGGTTTAAATTTGAAACAACAGATTTTCACTAGTTACGTAGCATATTGATTAATATAACATGAGCAAATATAATATCTCAAAACAAACACACTCACCCAAATTCCAAAGTGGATGTTCCTTAGAGCAGGTGGGTTTCTTCCAAGCGATGTTTCCAGCCACCTTTCACTTTGTGGTTCTACCAGGATCTTGGGGATCATTGTGTTCATTCACATCAAGACAGGAAAAAATGCATGGAAAATTACAGGGCGTGGTATTTTTAAGAAAACGATAAAATAAAATTGATGAGCTTCTAGCAGTTGCTGCCACATATAACAGCCTGAACATTGTGCCTCAACCTCTGTACAGACAATGAGGGGACCTGAAAGGGGGGAGAAATAAAGGAGGACTAAATATTGATCTCCATATCCAGTGCAGAGAATTCCCAAATTTTCAAATACTATGTGTCGCACTCTGAACTCAAATGTGTCTTGCTGCTCTTGCTTACCACCAGCTTTACCTTTGAAATTCTACCCATTTCCCCAGTATCTAAATACTCTCAGCTCTCAACTCGGTTACTCACGCTGGAGGTCGCACAATCTGGGAACATATGTGATGTACGATAATGCCTGTCAGTTAGAGGAGCGACAGGAGAGGTTGAATACTGGGGGGTTATAGAGAGAAGATAGTGTAAATTCCCGGGAAGGAGCCCTGTTTTGCTGGATGAATTTGCCATCACGACACATCCACTCGTGCAATGTAACATTTCAGACTCTACAAGTGACTCACACCTGCAGTTAAGAGACAGCTGCGATATAAGAGAAGTATCTGCTCTCTCTCATATGGCTATGTAACTTTGGGAAAGTCACTTCGCCTCCCTGACTTTCCTGTCTTTGTAAGAATGGAGAGATGGACCAGACAACAAATCTTGATTTTTTTCTCTAAGTCCATATTTTCACTCATACTCCTATAAAATACTCTTTGGAACCTGTTTCTAAATATAATCTAAGAGTTCATAAATGACATTATAAAATTGAATTCAGTATGAAGGCCCATGTGGAGATCTTTGTAAAACCTTTTCCTGTCAGAATTAAAGTTACAATTTCATTGCATGGAGTAAAAATAAAAAGGATAATGTTTCTTTTACTAATGTTGGAAGCCCAGAAATAGTTTAGGGTAGTGGATTACATTTTTTGGCAAACATGTTGATATTTTTTTAATTGAGAAAGTGAAATGTCTTCATCACATCCTTAAATAGACATGAGTGTTATATACCAAAAATGTTTCTATTACTTAAAAATACATCATGAGTATGTGTTCTGTAACCAGGCTGCCTTTCTGAAGCAACAGGGATTTTTGGTCATTGTTTTTTTGTTTTTTGGGTTTTTTTTTTTTTTTTTTTTTTTTTTTTTTGTGATGGCACAGTAACAGCTCTAGCTTCATCCTGCTGAGCTGCTGGCTCTGAGGTCATTAAGCACAGAGCTGGCAGCAAACTTTTTTTTTATGCATCTCAGTGGGAAGAATTGGTTCTTGATATGGGACAAGTAGAAATCAACCTAGAACATATTTGACTCTTTTCTTTGAAGTCTTTCCCTAAGTAACCTTTTTCTATGAGCCTATCTTAGTCTCTACCCTTTCACAATAGTTCTAGGAATAGTTTTGTTTTAATCGACCGTGCATCATTCAGCCTTTTTTGAAATTATGTTGCAAATTTGTTATCATGCTTTGAGAAATGCAGAGAGTACTGGTAGAATGAGCAAAACCTTCTTTATGGTTTATTCATGAACGCTGAGTCAGCAAGGTCACGCCAAACAAGCGGCGGCCACGGGGAGACAGCGGGCAGAAACAACACTCGCATGCAGCGCACTCGAGGCTGCAAATTTGAAATCACTGGGCTCTCTCTTGGAGCAGCGGGTTTCCCCCCACAGGAACGTATCTGCTGCCAGGGGAAGATTGGGTTATGCACAGGTAAACATTGCAGACTGTAGATATTCTGACAGCCCTCAGTGTTAACGAACTCTTAACTAGGAAAGTCTGGGTACCAGGGAATTTTGGAAAAAAAAGAAACAGATAGATAAATATCTCCTAAGCCACATGTTCTGTGCTATATTTTCTGCATTAAAAATGCAAGATTTGAAAGACAACTACCATATGATCTCCCCTATACGTGGAAAGTAATCAACAAAACAAACAAGTGAGCAAAATAGAACCAGGGACATGGAAATAAAGAACAAACTGACAGTAACCGGAGGGGAAAAGGCGGGGGGGCGGGATAACAGGGAAAGAAGGGGAAGCGTCAACTCAAGGAATATGTATACTTTGTTGGTCTTTACCTGTGGACAAAGACAACGGTAGGGGGGAGGATGATTGAATGTGGAGGGTGGGCAGAGGGCAGGGCAGGGGAGAGTAATGGGGGAGAAATAGGGACAACTGTAATTAAACAACAATAACAAATATTTAAACATTAAACTAGAAATAATGAAGATTTTGGTAAGTGTGCATCAAGTGAATGGAAGTTCTCTTGTTTATACAACTAATTCCATGAAAGGTTTTTGAAAATGAAGCTTAAGAGAAACTTATGTATTAAGAATTTGGAAACACTAGACCTATTAAGAGGTTTGAGATCATTACTTTATTAAATTGATTAGAGGAAGAAAAACCTAAGTTAGCTGAGTGAGTCTTGTCCAAGACGTCATGTGGAGTCACATATATTGAGGTTTGACAGGTCTTTTGACTCTTGTTCCATTTTTAAAATATTAAATAAAAATATAGCAGCAGAAAATTAAAGCCAAGATTCATTTTGTCAACATGAAACAAGTGACTTTTTTTTCAATAACCACAAAAATGTATTAATTGAAAAAGACATGGAGTTTAGCTTTGTTTCTGGTAAGCAAATGAGAAAAAATGTCAAATAGAAAGCCATGTACTGAAATAACTAAATACGGAGCTAGGACTCCTCACAGTAGTTTTGCGCAAAAACTTATGAAATAAGAACTTAATGGACAGGGAAAGTTAACTGAAAATTATCTGAGTGAAAACAATAATCTTAGCAGGTCAATTATAAAAAAGATAAAGCCCAAACAAAGGAAACCAGACAACAGACTTTCGCCATCTCACTTATTCATGGAAGTAATCTCGGTACGGCATTCCGAAGATGAAGGTGTGGAAAGACAGGCAGCATCTTCTGTAGGCACCCAGCAGCATCTTTCTCCTGTGATATATAACAGCATGCTTATGTTGGACATTTTTGGGCAGTATTATTACAGTAATTAGATTCAGTGCGAATGTTTGTGAGTACCTCTTTACAGAAACTAAGAATAAAGTCAATTAGTTGAATAGCTATTATAGCTGAATTAGGGGAAAATATAAATGCTAGGACGAGGGATGGACTTTCAGTTTGTACACCCCCTAAAAATCACCCAATGGTGATACAATAACCAAAATAACCAGTTGTATCTGGGAACTTAACTTGTTTGAAGGTAATGAGGATATTCTGGAATAGTGATCATATGGAAGGAAAACTGACACAGGCATGAACTGATTACCAGTGTAATGTGCACATTAACCCCACACTACCGTGTTGGATCACTTTACTTTTTCTTTCCAATGGACATCAAACTTGAGAGTCTAGATATGGATAGATTAAGAGAAATAAAACTCTATGTCCTCAAATTCTATAAAACTTATATAAATATACTCTGAGAATAAGTCATATACACGCCATAAAAACTGCTCTTTTACTTTACAGAAGGAGGACATTGTACTCTCCCATTCTGTGTCTTACTTACCACGGTACAGCACCAGGAATGTAAAAGCGTCGGGACATCACACAAGTAGACAATTCAATGTATCGATTTCAGGTACCCTCTTTTAATCAACGCTTCTTTACGTTATACATATTTCTTTTCAGTGTAAAGAGCTACATTGGAAAATGCTGCAGTTCAAACAAGGTGAGGATGTTCTTAAACATATCAGAGTGGGGCACTGCAAAGTGGTGATGATTTTCATTTAATCACATGTTCGCTTCCACATTCTGGATACTGTCAAATATATACATTTTGTCCCCGAGGGAAAGGCCTGATGAAGGAAAGCAGAAGCAGCATCAGAATGAACTGTGGAAACCTGTGGTTCATTATTCATCTAAAACAAACTCGTGGCAAGACCCCAGGCCTTAGGTAGCGATATATTTATCTAAGAACTGGAATTTATAAAGTGGATAAGTTCCAAGGGGTCCCATGTTAACATCTGCCATGGAATTGAAAATTTTTATTTGAGGTTTTTGGGTTGTTGGGTTTTTTTTGGACAGAATAAGTCTGAATAGGTTAATTTACTAGATAACTGAGTTTGCCAGTTGGATTATGTATTATACACTATCTGCAAATTAAATGAGATAAATTTGTTTTTCCAACACGGCGTCAACTGGTTTATGACATTCTTTCCACCTTCTTCCTAATAAAATTTCCTAAACTTCAGAGGCTGGAACACTGAAAACTACAGTTGTTAGATTCCTTTGCATGTTAAGATTCCAGAGTGATTTGGAAATATTTGCTTAATTTTGGAAAGTACAAAGTGAAGCTGAAGCTGAACAGTTGCTACTTCTTAGGATCCCACTGGTAAGCTTAGGATCTGACTTATTCTTATTCTCATTTAGTAATGTATTCGTTAATTTTCCAGGACAATTAACAGAGGCATCAATGTCCGGTCAGCAGCGTCAAAGGCATCAAGAGGACTGATGGAATGTCCGCTCTGCTCATAGCCATTATCACATGGTTCTGAAGCTGAGGGCGGCAGTAGCAGCTTCTCCATCATGGAAGGGGCTTTCTAATTAGAGTGTGGATTAAAGAAGAAACCCTTCTAATGTCAGCCTCTCAAGTCAGCGGGTGTCTTCCTGATCACGGAAGAGGTGGCTCTTTGGTGGTCCATTTTCTGTTGTGGCTTTGGTGGGAGTCTTTCCTTCAAACACAGCCTTGAGTATTTTTTCTCCAGCACTCCCAGTGATTCTGTAAACCATCTCATTTGGCCGTAACAAGACAGACTGTGCTCTGTGTGTTACTGAACATTGCTTAGCATGGGGAGTGGTTTCTTATCTTTCCTGATCCTCCCCATTTTTGAGAAGAGAGAGTCACATTACTGTGCAGAACAATAATTGTATGGCTTTCTTATACCTCTCAGGCCCTTTGGGTGTAAATGGAGCAATTCTACTCCTTACTGATGTTATTTTATTTCAATACGAGAGATTTGAAAAGGGCCCTTACAACGGTGGACTTAATTATATTTGTACCTAAGGGAATGTCTTCACAAATATACTTGTAAGAAGGGAAGAAGATACTCTGTTGTTAAAGTTCAATGGCTACAATTTTTTAAAACAATATTACAGAGCTTGCATCATTGCCAGTTAAACATTCACCAGAGTTTTTAAATTTAATAAACTTGTATAGTTAAAATGAATAGGTTAAATTTTTCATTTTCCCATAGTTATTATTTTTATGCAGACAAATTCATTTCCTTCTTTCCCCCCCGCTAGCTGCTACTTTAAAAGTCTGGTTCTATAAAAATTGCTCCCAAAATTCCTTTAAAAATAATGGATTTTCATAATGTTGAGGAAGTAAAGTTACCTCGTGGTTTCTTTTTATTGTGACAGTGCTAACATCATACTCTGCATCCAGAGTGTAGGCAAGAGAGAATGAACTCAACGCAGCAGCAAAGACATCTGGGTTTGATGTAGCACGGACTTCCTGGCAGAAAGGCTGTTTGGGCGTGGCGCCCACCTTTATGTCACGTCGCGCACACAGCGTGACTTAGTCGTCGGAGAACATCAGCGTTTAAATTTTGATAAAGTTCTGGATGACTGGCTGAATTTTTTTACCTTTTATCTGAAAATTGATTTTATTCACCCACAGCTGTGACTGCCAACAGTGGCCTCGGTCCTTCGCTCCCCAGAGCACGCAGTGTTCCCGTCAAACTCTGCAGCGCGCCTGCGCCTGCCCCTGACCTGCAAGCTCTGTGAGGTTCAAACTTTTTTGCATCAGTTTTATGTTCCACTATTTATCTAGCTCATCACACTAATTGAATAATTGAAGAGATGTTTGTGAAAACATTCCAATTGTGTTTAAATATAAAATGGTAGAACATAAAGGCTTCAGAATTTCAATACCGTGCATGTAATTAAGGCAATTTGAATTCAATTTTCATTTTATTTATTTAATGAATAAGTAACCCTTATTAAATGTCAGGGACAATTCTAAGTAAAATTTAGTATTTGCTTGCACCTTTTTGAAGAAAGCATTGTTATTACCCTCCAACACACAGGTACAGTGAAGCAAGTAAAAGGTAACTCAGGGAGCAAGGGCTGAAGCGGGAGGCAGAGCCAGTCATTCCAGGCTCAGGGACCCTGTTCTTCAGCACCACAAGGGCCAACGTCCTGGCTTTAACTGTCTCTCACTGTAAGACTCGGGCAATCAATAGTAAACGTAGATACAAAAAATAGTCCCATTAATCCACATTGTATGAGTTTATGGTAAACACGTATGATCTATGTCACATTTTATGACACTATTATAAGCAAATATACCAGCGAGAATCCTTATAAAGGAATCCAATAACAATAATAATCACATATCAAATGAAAGAATTCATTTTCAAAAAGAGATGAGCAAAAAAAAAAGGTAAAATAAATATCCAGTTGGAGAACTTAATTGCCAGAATTTTATCTTCACAGTCTGTTTCCTCTCCCTGTCCCAGGCTCCTCCTCCCTCATTCAGACTGTCTCCCTGATGCAGGTGGAGGCAGGAGGACTCTTGATTGGCTGGGAAGACAGGACGGTAAAGCAGAAGTTTTAGGCGGACGTTTTTGCAAGTGTCTTACGCTAGACAGAAACCCTAAAATATTAACACTAAACTCAAATATTCTGTCTTGTAATGCGTTGGCCCAGAAGGACAAATCTAGGCACATTGTAGGTGCTTCTAATAACATAATAGTGTCAATTACTGTCATTTAAATAGTGTGACAAATCACTCAGCTCTTTAAAAAAGCTGAAGACAAGTTGCCTGATTTGTTAGCGCATGAATGTGACAGGAGCTGCGAAGCCTGTTACACATGTAAAATGTTGTTATTCTCAGATCATTTAATTCAATCTCTGAAAGCTTAACGTGGATATAAAACTATCATCTTTTCTGCTTTTATAATAGAAAATTGCATCTTCTACCCTTACCTCCATAATAAGAACTCAGAAGGTACCAGCAACATAGCCTTCTAGGCACAGAGATATGACTTTCTCACACACCTTCTTGACCTGTCGCGTCTGTTATAACACTTTATATATATATTGGATATACACGCACATAGATGTTCCTATTATAACGTTAACTACAATACATTGTAATGTTCTCCTTTCTGACCCCTGTCCTTCATTCGGCTGTGAGGTCCCAGAGGACAAACATTATGGCTCGTGTTCCTCAGGAACTGGGATGCCACCTGGTATGGAGTAATCATTTGACAAATACAGGTTGATTAAACAGGGGCTCATGCTGTTTATTTCCTGTCCGTTTTCTATCATCAGCTATAATAAATTATACTACTTACTGATTTAGAGCAATACAAATGTATTATCTAAAATTTTTATAGGTTGGAAGTCAAACTATAAAATCTCACTGGGCTAACGTCAAGAGGTCAGCAGAGCCGCATTCCTTCCAGAGGATCATGGGGAGAATCCATCTCTGCCTTCCCCAGCCTCTAGAGGCCGCCCACATTCCTCAGCTCATGCCCTTTCTTCTGTCTTGGAAGTCAGATGTGTAGCATCTTTGGCTAGTGCTTTATAGTTACACCCTGTGATTTCTCTTTCTGCTTACCTGTTCCACTTTCGAGGACACTTGTAATTACTCTGAGCCCACCTGAATACCCAGGGTAATCTTCCTATTTCAAGGTCAGCAACTTTAATCTCATCTGCAGCCTTATAACTTTGCCATGGAACGTAACATATTCACATATTCTAGGGTTTGGGAGGTGGGCATATTTGGAGAGTGGGAGCATTTTTCTACCTACTGTACTTGAATATATGAAATAATATTGAACATTTAGGTAGATAATGCAAAGTGTTTTTCCCAGTTTATGTCTGCTTCCTTAACAGTTTCTCAGTGTTCCGTATGCAACAGACAACTTGGATTCTTACCGAATGTCAGGCATTGTGTTAGATCTGAAAAAAGAAAGATTACATTCTCTGGATACATTCCAGGAATGGTAAGAAATGACCAAAGAATATATACATTTTCAATGTTTTTTCTCTGTATATATATTCTTGAAAAGTCTATGATATTTTAATGTTAACCAGCTTTTCAAGAAAGGATGATTCAAATCCATAAAAATGGATGTTTCCTGACTTAAGTCTACTTTTGTTCCAATGTTTCAGTTAACATTATTGTTTCGCCGTCAGCACTCACTTGCTTTATTGCTCATTTTGTCTTTGAATTGTCCACTTACCCTGCAGGCTCTGAGTAGACTTCCTGTTCTAATGCCCCAGGATATTGACTTTATTGAGTGGTATAATTTTGAGACATACAATAATACCTTCAATTGCTACAAGTTCTGAGCCTGTAGCTATGACTTCCTTCTTATTGTAGGTGGTTCTTGGAAGCTAGTTAGAAGAATACTTTCAATCAATCCTAACTGATTCATGTGGTGAGATATACTAAACACTTAAGCATCAAGATGTTAAACAACAGAAAGTATCTAGTCTGGGCTGTAGATAGCAAATAAGGTTAATGCATTCCCAGAACTGACATGTCGCTTCATTTCTTTCAAGTAAACTCATCAATGTACCATATGATTTCATGTACGTTTTCTTTTGTCTTTTGCCTTATGATTTTGATAACGCCCATCTGAGCTTTCAGTTGATCCTAGTATTGCCTTTGATGAGGGAATCAAATTAAATTGATATGGGTTGAATCTGTCAATAAGTCTGAGTGCTCAAGAGTAGTAAGGAATCCGTAGGTGCCAGGTATTAGAAGGGCAGTGAATTAAAATGGAAGAACATTAAAGGAAACTTAAGAACCAAAGACAGGAAATGTTTAATATGTGCTATGGTGATTGACCAATGTGTGTATTTTCAATATACTTTATTTGCTGAATTATTGAGTAATTTATCATGGAAAATCAGCACATCACATTTCTTTTAAAAATAATGTTATTTCCAACAAGGTTTCTCTTATAGATATATTGTAGGAAGGTGTCTTATTTCCAATAAGTTAAGTTTTCAAGTTTATGGAATTCCCCCACCCAGCATTGAATTCACAATGGTGGAAAGAGGGCAGGAAACTAAAAATTTTATCTGTAAATGGGAAGAATACAAGACTCCCGCGCCACTGGCCCGTAGCAATCCTGCCCTCCCGCACAGCAGCCATGGCCCCTTCTCTTCTCCTGTCGTTCAGTGTGTTCATTACTGTCTCCAGGCATTTCATTCTGTGCTCATCATCCTCCATGGCTCTTCTTAAGTGGGCATTGGAGATTATTCCCTTCTTGGGGAATTTTAGCGTAAGAGTAACTTTATAGCTCACACAAACACAGCGACCCAAAGATTATTTCAAGAAAGGTTTGTTTTAGTTCCTGGTGTCTGTTAATAAACTTTTCAAAAACTTAATAAAATTCTCATTATTGCTATTATTACTAGTTTCTTTTTTTCATGTTCTTGTTTTTTTCATCACCATTTATCCTCCCTATACCTTCTTCCACCTCCACTCCCCACTTCCCCCTACAATTACCACATTGTTATCTGTGTCCATGAGTTCTTTCTCTTTTTTTCCTGTTTTTGCTTAATCCCTCCCACCCCCGACCCACCCCAGAATATCAGCCTGCTCTCTGTCTATGAGTTTAACTCTCTTCTGCTTCAGTTTGTTCTTTAGAGTCCATATATGAGTGAAATCATATCATACTCATCTTTCTCTGACTGGCTTATTTCACTTAGCATAATATTCTCCAGGTCCATCCATACTATTGCAAAGGGTAAGATTTTCTTAATTCTTTTTTTATGGCCAAGTAGTATCCCACTGTGTAACAGCACCATAGCTGTCTTATTCGCCCATCCACTGATGAACACTTGGGCTGCTTCCAAATTTTGGTGGTTGTAAATAACATTGCCATGAATATATAAAACTCAACATCCAAAAAATTAAATTAACAATGGACAAAATAGACACTTCTCCAAAGAGGACATACAGATGGCTAATAAACATATGAAAAGATGCTCCATGTCACTAATCACTAGAGAAATGCAAATTAAAACCACAATGAGATATCACCTCGCACACCTCTCAAAATGTCTGTCATCAATAAATCAACAAGTGCTGGCGAGGGTGGGAAGAAAAGGGAACCACATGCACTGTTGGTAGAATGCAGACTGGTGCAGCCACTGTGGAAAACAGCAGGGCGTTATGTCAAAAAATAAAAAATGGAGCTGACCCAGCCATTCCACTTCTGAGAATTCATCCAAAGAAACCTGAAACACTTAATTCAATAGAATATGTGCACCTCTATTATTAGTTTCAAATCTATTTTGTGTAATATTAATTAAATTTAATGTTATTTCCTAGGCATAGTTCTCAAAGTTGCTTTATGATGTCGGATGTTTAGTTGACTGTGTATGCACAGGAAAGAAAGAGTGATGTCAGCATGGTGGCCCCATAAGATGTCCCTCAGCTACTTAAAAGTTGCTGAC
This sequence comes from Desmodus rotundus, assembly GCF_022682495.2. Lineage (NCBI taxonomy): Eukaryota > Metazoa > Chordata > Mammalia > Chiroptera > Phyllostomidae > Desmodus > Desmodus rotundus. Next base: position 153,911,716 of record NC_071390.1, on the reverse strand, counting down.
AGAGTACATCTTAAATATTCTCACCACACACACACACACACACACACACACACAAATGTTAGTATGTAAGATGATAGATGTGCTAACTAATATTATCAAGGGAATCATTTCACAATACATACATATATGAAATCATTCTTTTGAACTCAAACTCACACAAAGTTATATGTCAATTATAACTCAGTAAAACAGGAAGAAGAAAAAGAGAGAGCCCAGGAAGTAGACCATTCTCTATTAAACCTTCACTGGATGATTTCATATATGTGTATGTATACATATTCTCATACATATGTGACAAAACCTGTTAGAACTTGTTCTCACTTGCCCACTATTAGTTTCTCTTAATGCAGATAACCGTTGCTGTCCAAGTTTTGTTTTGTGTGGATATATGCAAACAAGCAAAGTAAAAGGGAGAAATGTTGCGATAAACATATATGATTGATCTCTGGCCCAGAGGTGGCATATAATGAGAAAACCACGTATACATACCAAGACCGCATTAAGCCAAGGACATGATACGAAGCAATGTAAGTCACTTAGTAAACGCAAATGGCTGCACACATTGCATATTTGTGTGTGCAATAATAAAGAATAATGTCCAAATTTATTTAAGTTGCCGCTGGTGCTTTCCCGTGGTTATAAGCACAAGTTCTGAAATCAGATGGAAATGCTATCTCTACCACCTTTGTGCCCTTGCACAAGTTATTTCAGCATTGAATGCCTCTTTCTTCTTTGAAAGGTGCCTGCCGCCCATTTAAAATTACATTAAAAATGTCTAAACATTGCTTTCCATGCCTGGCTTTGGAAAACTCCTCTTTGCTCTGAAGTTGAAACATCATCCAAGTCTATGTAAATATTCCTAAGCTGATACCCAGGACACCCCTTGTAAGGGATCCCCGGCCTTTATTGAAGCAAAATACCAGGCTTAAATTTAAATAGAGAAATACCACGGAGAACATCTCCTATTAGAAGGGAGGGAATTGTAGGTAGCCTCTTTGGAGCTTTCTCACATCCATTCCTAATGCTCCCTAAACTTTCTAAATCCTGCGATTTTCTGCTCACCCTCTCAATTTCTAGATTGTAAGATATAGCAGGAGAGTGAATAAAAAATGAAATTATTGTATTTTTTTAATACAGCTAAAACATAATGATTTTTTTAAAAGCATGTCATTAAAAAGGATGGCAGGATCAGGCAAAAAGGAAAAAATACTCACGGTCATGGACAACAGTGTGGTGACTGTGGGGGGAAGGTATAAGGGAGATGAATGGTAATGGAAAAATACATTAAAATAAATGTAAGAAGAAATAAAAATAAAATAAAAATAAAAGAGCAGACCTATTTACAATACTTAAGATGGAGTCTTAATTGGCAGAAACTCAAATGCTACATCCCCATTAAGGGGTGTGAGGTGATTGGATACATGTGAACATTGTGAAATGATTGTCACAATCAAGTTGCTTTTTCTTTTGGTGACAATACTTACGGTTTACTTTCTTAGCAATTTCAAGTGGGCAATCAAATATTTTTAACTGTATTCACCATGCTGAACTTACTCATCTTCTAACTGACTATTTGTGTCCTTTTGTATCAGAAACACTGGGTTCCACTTCTCTGGGTTCTAATGCCTGCCACCAATAAAAATTGTGATTCCCAGTGCCAGAGTCTTATGCAAAGGATAGGGAATATTTATTCAAAAGTTATACAGGTTTAGAGGAATGGCAGAATTCTGCCATTAAATCTCACTCATTTTAGAACAACAACAACAGTAATACCTACAAACTCTCGGTCTTGCCCCTCTTGCCAAACCAGGCCAGACAGAGGTACCGTCTCTCAGGAAAAGAAACAGAAGTCTGCAGCTCAGCTGGGCTGATTCCCATCTGAATTCTGGCTTCCTCCAGTCATCTGTGCTCGGCTACCTAGGCTCCTGCTTTTAATCCCAAACTACATCCTCATGGTGGGCCTGGGAATCCTTCTGCATCCTTTCAAACTGTGTGGCCAAGACCCTGCAATGCTGCTACATATTGCTTTTCTGCTCCTTTCTAAGCTGCATGGTTGAGAGAGACAGAGAGAGAAAGAAAGAAAACCTCTCATGACTCTCCTGCTCTCCTTCCCTCATGGTCCAGAGCTCCAGCATAGCTGAGAGAGAGAGCCAGCATGACTGCCCCACCTGGGTTTAAATCCCAGCACGGATTGTCCTCCTGTTTGCAACTCCTCCCACACTGGGTTACACCTGCCGGCACTCTAGTTTCTCCTGCCATTCTCGGCTGCCATTGTTAGTCCAGGCAAGCATGGCTCTGTGATGTAGAGCTAACCACCTTCCTGCTCTAGTGCAGCAAGCTGCTCTGGCTACATCACATCATGGGTTAGAGTCACGCCATCTCGTTGGCTCTGAGCTCAGGCACAGCTTTTATCATTACTAAAACATGTCCAAGTTCTTCGCACATGCAAAGCAACTCTCGATGACTCTGCCCTTCTTCCCCTGTCCATTTTTGGAGACCTCTAGATCAGCACCCTCTTACACTTTGACCAATTTCTCCCCACTTTCCCACTCTCTCAGCTACTGGCAATTACCTTTTTAGTCTCTGTTTCTATGAGTTTTTAAAAAAATGTTGTTAGATTTCACATATAAGTGAAACCATGCAGTATTTCTTTATGAGGCTTATTTCACTTAGCATTCTGCCCCAAGGCAGAATTTCTTTCTCTTTTATGGCTAAATTATACATATATACATATGTATGTATATCACATTTGCATTGTTCATTTATTACGTGTGGATAAATTCCCAGAAGTGGAATTGCTGGATCATATGTTGGTTCTATTTTTAATTTCTTTGAGTAGCCACCATACTGTTTTCCATAATGTACCAGCTAACATTTCTGCCAACAGTGCACAAGAGTTCCCTTCCTCCATACCGTTGCCAAAACTTATAATCTCCTATTTTTTGATAACACCTCATTGTGGGTTTGATTTGCATTTCCATGATGATTAGCATCTTTTCTAATTAGTGACGTTAAACAACTTTTCTTGAACCTGTTGGCCATCTGAATTTTTTTGGAAAATGTCAGTTCTGGTTTTTGCCCATTTTTTTCAAGTGGGTTATTTGGGTTTTTTGCTATTAAGCTGTGAGAATTTCTTATTTATTTTGGATAGTAACCCCTTATTGATATATCATTTACAAATATTTCATCCCAGTTGGTAGTTTGCCTTTTCATTTCATTGGTTGCATCTTTTACTGTGCAGTTTCTTTGTTTGGTGTAGTTATAGTTCTGCTGGTTAATTTTTCCATTTGTTGTTTATGCTTCTGGGGTCCTAGTCAAAAAATCATTGCTGAGACAACTGAAGGAATGGCCCCCTATGTTTTCCTCAAGGATGTTTACAGATTCAGCTTTATTCAGCTTTTATGATTTTTGGGCTTTAAATTCAGAGAGGTCTGGATTTTACATCCTGATTCAGTACTGAATATCTTGTAGACATAAGCAAGTTAATTAAATTCTTATTCCTCAATTATAAACCTTTTGTTTCTCAGGTTCCTTATCTGGTCAAAGTTAAAAGTACTAATACTATACGTAAAATACTTTGTATAATAAGCATGCCAAACTATTGCTATAACATTTTTCCTGGTGAGTTTTCAAAAATGTTCATAATAGTATTATAATTTTGAGTTTAATTGCCATTTTTACATAAGTGTATATATTCAGCTACATTCCTTGGCAAACTATATTGTTATACCTATTACAACAAAATTGATATAATTTTAATCAATGTTATTAAGCTATAATTTACAAACAGTAAAATACATTCATTTTAATTGTATATTTCCTGAGTTTTGAAAACAAAATGTATGTACCACTACAATTAAAGTATAGAAAATTTTCATCTTACCAAGAAGTTTCCTTCCCAGTCACCCACCCAGCCCTAGGAAACCTCTGGTTTGCTGCCATATGGGATTAATTTTAGCTTTCCTTTGGGATTTATACACTATATCTTCTATTGTGACTGGCCTCTCTCTCTCAGCGTAACATGTTTGAAACTACATGGAGTAGTACTCCATTCACTTTTATTGCAAACTAGCATTTTATTTTATTAATGTACCATGGTTTTTAAAAATGTGCCCTGATGATGGACATTTGGTTGTGTCCAGTTTTGGCTATTGGAAGTAAAGCTGCTATCAACATTTGTATACATATCATTGCATGAAAATACGTTTTTAGTTCTTTTGGGGAAAATACCGAGAACTGGTAGTGCTGGGTGGTAAGAGTGTCTCCGACTTTATAAGAAAAGCCACACTGCTTTTCAAAATGGCTATGCTTTAAATTTACAGGAGCAGCGTGTGAGACTTCCAGTTGCTTTTCATATTGCCATCACGTGAGTAAGGATTCGGGACGACCTGAGTCACCTGACCACCATGTCCATCGGACATTTCTGACCCGAATCACTTCCGCAGAGTTTGCAACTGTCCGAATCAGTTAGTCAAACAAAACATCAACGAAGATGTGAACGGCACCTCTTAATTCTTTTCCAATCATCCAAGCTACTGGAAATCAGTAGCTTTTGGATTTGTAAACACCAATTTCCATTGCAGATGGCAAATTCACATAATGTAAAAGATGAATATTTAAGCATGAGAGAGCTATTTATTCACAATAAGATACAAATATTGCACAGAACTTTCTTGTTTTTTATATTTTATAGTATAAAATATACAATAAGTCGAACAAATTATTCTTATAAATTATCAGGGGTAATTCCTTTTTTATCTTGAAAGAAAATTGGTTGTAGTCTCTAATCTCAATGTATAGTAGGCCTTTATTTTGCCCTTGACAAGCTTATTGCCTCGAGGCCCCTAAGGAATGTTAAACGTAAAATGTAATATCAGTCTATAGTTCTGTTTCTGCCATTGAGAGAGGAATTGGAATTCATTGTTTTAGAATTCCACCTGGTGAAAATTCTGTAAATCAGTTTCTCTAGAGGTTGATAATTTGAAACTGTTGTTTTTCCCTTTAACTGGCAATCAAGTTACATTTTACTTAAGCAACTCAAAAGCCAAAAAGAATCTTATTTTACCTGAGCATCAAAATGTATCTTGTTTGCTCCTGCTACTCTTAATGTTAGAGCTGCTTGGCAGTTGAGGAACTAAACATTTTCATTGACTTACTCATTTTTTTCAACAAATACATAGGGGACATCGTTACAGGCCAGGTATGATTGGAAGTGTCAGGGACACTAACACACCAGCTCAGATCAGCCTCTGCCTAAAATGACTCACCATCTACTGGGAGAAAAATCAAATTGCCCATGGCTTATTACAACTATTAAGTAACCATATGTATTGTAGTAATCTTTTGTGATACTTAGCACACTCACCTGGCATTGTATCAACCTTTTCAAAATATCAGTATTCATGAGGCTCAAAGTCTTGCACACTTGATTGCATTAATCAGGTGAGATCTTTCAGGCTCACAGATTTTTCCTAGATAAATGTAACTGGGGGGCATGGTGGGGGAAAACTATTAAAAATGATAAAGAAATGTAACTAATGGCAGAAATGGGCGGAAATGATATTTTTTAAGTTGTACCTTTACATATCCTACAAACATGATTAGCTGAAAATGAACCAACAGTAAAAACATAATTTTCTCAAGTTTAGTATAGATTTATTCACATACATATAGATGTATTTACACATATGTGTATACATATATGTATACAGACAGTATAGATGAGAAGATAATCTATTACCCGCTGAGTCTTAACCTCTCTTTTTCCAGGTTCTAAGAATCCTCTTTGCGCTCAGATTTACGTATTCATTATATGCTTTGTTGATATGGGATGCTGCTTTCGAGTTCAGAGTTTTTATCGTTAGTCTATGTCTATACACTGGCCTAGAAATTCTTAAAGCCGAAATCATTTTCTAATCATGAATTTCCTTATGCAAAATTCCACTATAGGCAATTTAATTTCTGTATCTATTTTGAAAAAATGTAATAATTTAAGTTATAATATATTTGAAACTGTAGTTGTTGCCGTTGTAAACATTATTTTCAAGTCTTGGAATGAAGCAGGGCATAAGTAAATTAAAAACATTCAAATATGAAACTAAGAAGCATCTGCAATAAAAATGGTAGTTAAATGGGGCAGAGATACGTGCCATTGCTGGTGAATGCAGTGAGGCAACTGAGGGGAAGTAATCCTGAGCGTTAGGCTTGAATTGCTTTGTGTTGGCAACGGGAAGCCAACTTGTGCTGGAAATGAACTACTTGGTCTGTGATGAAATTAGAGTTTCTAGGGTTGCAATTAAAGTCCCAGATTTGATAGAAACTGAGAATTGCTTAATCAGATTTGCTGAGTAGAATAAATAAAGAATATTCAACATTTGTATAAAGGACCCATGGACAAGGACAACAGAGAGGGGAGAATTGGATGTGGGAGGTGGAGGTGGGTAGGGCAGGGGAGAGTAATGGGGGGAAATGGGGACAGCTGAAATTGAACAACAATAAAAAATACTCAACATTTTCTTATATGTCTTGCATTTGCATTTTTTGTGGACCATAAGTTGGATCAAGAAGGTAATTACCAGAAATTCTAAGTGATAAGATTGGTGATTCTTTAAAATAATTCATTGTGACCTCCACATAGCAGGTAATCTTATAACAATATTATTTGAGATGTTCCCAAATATCCAGTTTTTTATTTTTATCAGAATAAATAAGAATGTATTCAACTATGTTTCATTCCATTTATAAAATGTAATATTTGGAAAATAATGTCATTTCTAAAAAGATTGTTCAGCCTATTATTAAAATTAAATTGCCTTTTGCTGACAAAGATTTTACTTGAATGTCAGAAGCATAGCACAATTTTGCTTGAGACCTATATATTCATTGGTTTAAGGTGTGTGATAGATCTATCAACATACTTTCCAGTTCAGAGTGGAGGTAGGATATTCAATTGATCACAACCAATATTGTTTCTGAGTGAATCTGCACTGCATAATATTTACCTTTTTTTAAAATTCAGTCCTGTCATCACAGATATAAGTGACCTGGGTGCTGAAATCTGAAAGAGATTCGTACCACTCATCAACATAGAACATTGAATATGAGTAAAAAAATGTGGAAATAAAGGACAGAAGACAGATAAATTTACCATAATACAGTATTTCAGCTATAGTTCTCTAGCCTTATTCTATATTAAAATTACTGATAGTAATGGGGAAGGAATACACTATAGTTGTATAAAGCTACCCATATTAATCTTACTCAATATTAAACCCAACTTGTTACTCTAACCGTATTTTTCTCTTGAAGCTAGAGTTCACGTGTTAAGTTTTTTTTTTTTTTCTAAGTGTGGTTTACTAGAATCAACAGTTTGAGTTCCTGTGTAAACCTAAGAAACAGTCTGACCTTAGAGTCCCACCGACTCAAAGACATTGACCATGAAGATCCGTATCAGGACTGGGAAGGCCACTGCCTGCACATCTACAACCCCTCCCCCAGTCTCTTTGTTTTGCTTTCCCTCCCCTCCTTCTGAGTAAAAACCTCTGCCTGCATAATGATATTAAGTTGTAACCATAATTTAGTATCTCTCAGCAAGTAACCGAAGTTATGTATTCTGTAACAAATCAAAGTATTTAATCAACCCTGTGCTTCAATTCTTTTTGCAGTTGGGAGATACGCTGGTGCAGGCCATAAACAACAGGTGTCCAGCGAAGAGAGGAATGCTAATGCAAATAGAGAGATACACCAGAGCGAAGGCAGTGGGCTTGGGAAGAAGCTGTGACTCCCCTCCCAGCTTCCCCTCCCCTTACTCCCATGAGAAATGGTACCTCTGTGCTCCACCCTAGGGATTTCTCCCCTTCCAAATTCCCACCAACTCCCTATAAGAATTGCTGGCTTGACCAGAGATACTGAGATGGTTTTTTGATGACAGGAGTCCACCCATTTCCTGGAGATGCTCGCACTCTAATGAAACTTCTTCTAACCAGCACCTGTTTCACAACTTTGGCTTTTGTGGTGGCAGGATGCTGAACCTGGGTTCAGTTATAAGAGTGTTTATTTTTAATAATTCGAAGTTCAGAGTCCATTTTATTAAGTTTGAAGCACACTTCAATAATATATATTTTTAATAGAGTCTCCAGATGGTCTTTTGAATGTATTTAGGAAAAACAGCTGTTATAACACTTTGGACAGGATAGACATCCATCTAAAATTTGGTTCGGATGTTAAAACTGATGATGCTACAGATGCACCGAGAGGGTATACAAATACCATAATGAGACTTTCTGGAAGAGCGGGGCAGGCCTCCCAAGAATATTCAAAACTGGCTTCAGAGACCAAGAAAAGGGAAGTGGTTTAGGAATTTTATGGTGGTTCCCTAGAGGAACTGGGTTAAAGGATTTAACTTTCAGCCCGCTCCAAAGAATGGAGCACACGGATTTTCTTACCAGCTTACTCAGATGTGGGCAGAAACATAAGAGGGAGGCGCATGGCTTACAAACTGTAAGCAAATATCAAAGATGGAGACTTTATTGCACATTCAAGAATGAATAGTTGCAGCATTATGCAATCTACCTTGAGTGTGAAATGAATTTTGTTCTGAAACTTCCTAATCTTATTCAATTTTCTTTTTCTTTTGAACCAATGAATGTGTTCTTTGGAGTATATGGTGCCACACATAGGTAAGAGTTTTGCTTGATGTGGTAGATTATATTATTGCTCAGCAAATATTCATGAATATTTATGCTGAACAATATTTGATACTGATCTCATATTTTCCTCTCTTTTCTTAAACCATATCCTGAAATTATGTGTCATGTGTATTCAATCTTTTCTTATCTTTACCATTTTATTTCTTCTTACTCTTTAGTAATAATATATTTTAGAATTCCTATGATTTACTGGAATGTTAACATCTGAATTAAGCCTTTCCTCTTATTTTTCCGTTTATTATAAGCATCTTGTTCTTATTATAGCAGATTTTTCCCTTTCACTCTAATCCTCACTAATAAATTATTCGGACCCCCCCCCCAGGAAAGAGAAAGAAACTAAATTGTACTGTACTGATTTTTTGTGGGGGCTTGGTGGGTAGGAGGGACCAAAGGAGTATTTTAGAAAATTTTTTTAACATCAGAAGTAAACTTGGTAATGCCCCTGGAACTTATTTGCATGTAATTTGTGTTCCATTGCATTTGTTGTGCTAGTGGATGAATGAATCAGTATTTCCAGGCTGAACAAAATTGTTTTTTTTTTCTAAATATTGGAGTTGTAAATAAGGGTGAAAAATATTCAGAAATTCAAAGCACAGCACAGGGATTCCTTCTATGTGGTAGATCATTCAAGACTGAACTAAAGAAAACTGGGATATTCTTAATATTCAAAGAACATTAATAGACATGGTAACAGAGCTTCCGTTTTGATGCTGTGTATGTGCTATGACACATAATAATAGCAAGGTAGGTACTTCTGACCTTTACGGAGGGAAAGCATTTTTATGGGTATTATAAATATAAATTTTCAAATTAATGGACTATTAAAATAGCCCTATCAGGAATAAGTTTTATTATAAGCATTTTACAAGTGAGAAAATGGTGACTAGGAAGTTTTCATAACTTAGGTGTCTATCAGGTAAAGGAATTCTATGATGTGATGAAAAATAACTCTAAAATCCAAGTATTTTAACCCAATAAAAGTTTATTATCTTGGTTTTAAAACAATGCTGCAGGTCCTGGCGATTCTGTGGGACAATTGCTTTTGCTATGGCAGCCCAGTTATTCAGGCTAAGGGAGATTCCAGAGCCTGGAGCTTTTCAGACATATGGTCTTCTGAAGGGTTGAATGCTGGCTCTTAATTGCTTCCACCCAGAAGTAGTGATATGTGTCTGCTCAAGTGTCATGAGCCAAAGATAGACTGAAGCTCACTCCCTTCTCCTGCTGCCTGCAAGGAGAAGAGAACCACCCATCAGTGGGGGATTGCAACATTTGCCAGTCTCATCTGAAGTTATCTAACTAGAAAGTAAAAACAAAACAAAACAACAATGATTAAAAATAAAACCCAGCATATCCACTGAGATCTATCTCAAATTTTGTATTCTTAATCCCTGGGCTGCCATTCCTTACTATATAAACTGGTAAACCCATGGGAACTCAGAATGAGAAAAGTTCAAAGAAGGGAGGAATAAAGCTTCATGGAGACTCATTACTCAAGTGTTCACAAATGGCTTGACACTCTGGAGGCTTAGCTGTGTTGAGCATGCTACTTAAATCTCTACCTTAGCCTTTGATGGCACCTGAGGAAGAAAAGAAAAAACCTGGGGGAATGTGAGAAAAAAGCACTCACTGAAATAATTAATGCTCTAACTTTTAATTTTGGTTGACAAGTCTTGACTACTTTGGTAACAAGGGTTTTTTGGTCGGACAACATACTCATACTAACAGTGTTGTTAAAAATGCATTCTGCTTCTCAGATGAATGCCTCTGCATATCGGATTCAGATAAACAATCTATTTGGATACTTGGTATTCTGTTGTGTTGAAGAGGAAATCTCCTGAGATATCTATCAATGGAAGAGGACTTCTCTGTTAGGATAAAAAACGCTAATTAATGATTGATTGGCGTTCTGAGATGCCAGTTGAGATATACAGCTCACCCTTGTAGCGTGGTCTCTTGAGAATTCTCATTTCACTTTACTATAAAATGTACTCATTAGTACTTTAATTGTGTATTTTATTGTTTGTACAGCTACAGCTGCAGTTACAGCTTTACTCTTACTGAGCAATGATATTTAATGATATTTTTACTTTGGAAGTAAAAATGCTTTATATTCTTACATGGGACATTGTGCCAGAATATAGATGTTAGACAGATAAAGGTGAAATGAAACAACCAGTCCAGCATGTAACTAAATTCATATGACTTTATTTTTTATAAGAATAACCATATACAAGTCTAAAATTAGCTTAATTATTGCACAGAAATTTATTTTTAAAGTTTTATGTTTGCATCTTTTGAGAGCTGAGGTATTTAAAATGTCAAGAACTTCAAAACCTACTGGGAAGTTGTTCATAATTATAACAATTTAAATTTTGTAGTCATATAAAGAAGATTGGAACAAAAATAGTTGTCAAGTTGACTTGATTGATAACAGGTTTATAAATAATTTTTAAAAGTGTATTGTTCTTATGATTTCATATGACAATGAATAAAATAACCAAGGAATGTTTAGAAATAAATCTGAGGGATATATATTCTTGGCCATTTTAGCAGTCCCAAGAATAAAAATTCATTTGAGATGCACCTTTTCTAATTAGGATGTAGCAAATGTTGACCCTTTAAGAAACAAGTCATTGCTGTGACCAAAGAAAACACAGCACAAGAAATGTGCACCTGAGGAGAAACTCACCTTCCCTGTCAGCAGGTTTGTTACCTAGTGATTTACTGAAACTCACACGAGGAGGCATTAAACAGTGCTTGAAATCTTTTAGAAAAAAACATGCACCTTCCAAGGTATGTTTTCTGGGATTAGTCACACAGATGAGCTTTTCAATTAACACCTCTTTTCATATTAGATTTATTTTTCCATAAGAAAATAGAGGCACACTGATTTCTTAAAATTCATGAAACTCCCAAAGCAAGGCAAATATTTTGGCTTATTACTATCACATGCAAGCAAAGAAAACATAAGAATGCAGTAGAATTGTGAAAATATCGATTAGATTTGAAGATCACTACTAAATACTTAGATTCGCAAAGTGATTTCATAGCCAATGTTTATTATGACTATAATAAAATTCTTCATTGTATCCTCTGGTCAATACTTCTGATGGTGCAAAAATGAATTTTCCTTAGTTTTGAAATGAATAGACTAAGAGGAAGATTTTTTAAAACATGAACATAAAACATATATATATATATATACACATACACAATTGATATCTGAAATTTGAAAATGAATGCTAATGAGTCATTAAGGCAGATTCTGTTTTTCACTTTATCTTTCAGTAGAGACTTTATTGATGGGGTTTAAAAACTTAAATGAAACGTATGATAATGGTTTGTGATTAAGCATTTGACTTCTTTTTGAAATCTATTTGATTATATATTCAAGTCATTGAATATACATTTGCTTCTCTTTATGGAAACCAAAAAAAAAATGGCAAATTTGGAAAATACTGACTCTCAGAAAAATGCCAATAGAGCTTTTAATATTTAGCAAAGATTTTACTTTAAATGTGTTTATGCATTTACCCCATATTTGCATTTACAAACTTAAGAAATGGTCTATTATAGAAAAAGTATAGGACAAGATCCAACAATCACGTGATCTCTATATCATGAGTGGAAGAACGTTAAACAATATAGAATGAAAAGTACAAAAAAACCAAAAGACTCAGTCTGCACGAGAAAAAAATTACTGCAGTCCTGGTTCTCAATAAGTGACTCTGCACCCACAATTTCTTGATGGAAAATGAATATACAACCTTTCCTGTGACTGTCATTTGTGTGGCAAAGAAGAAAAGAGTTAATATATGAAAAGCATTTTCAAAATTGAAAATCATGATACAAATTGCTTCTCAACAGAATGACTCCCCTGGAATCACATGAATTAAAAAATATCTTCCTGTTACCTCCATGTTCACTTAAAGTCTATGTTGGCCAGCAACATTTTACTTTAGTTTACAACCAAATACTTATTTCGAAAAAGGCTCTCTGATTTCCTCGCTCCTATTTTGAATCAGTTTATAGTAATCCCATTTCTCTGTTTGAAGGTATCCTGGGGAAATATGTTGAATAAGATGATCAAACAGTGAGAAATTTACAACAAACTGTTTCATGTACTCTAACCCCTTTACCTAAGACTTTAAAAATTATTTTCCCTCTTTTTCTATTCTTCTTTTATTTTGCTTTTGTTCCATGACCCTTTCTTGTCTTTTAAAATTAGAATCAGAAAACGTATACTAGAGACTTTACTACAACTACCCCCATGTCTATTACAACCACCATTTTTACACTTGTTTCTTCTGCTGCTGCTGATACCCCTGCTGGCTAGTGTATTTCAGGCACTGAGCTCAGCACTTCACATTTACCCTCTCATGGAATCATCATGACACACTCCTATGAAGGTTCATTTAGCACTCCTGATTTGCAGTCATCAGAACTGTGGCCCAAATAAATTACCTAATTCACACTCACCCACTGAGGTGAGATGGGCCTTTGAAGGACAAGCCACGGGTGAGAAGCAGAAGAATTCCAGATAGAGCCTGACATGCACTGTGTGTACAGTGGACATGCCATCCAATGACGTGCAGCCTCCCGAGCTGTCATCCAGTAGAAGGGAGCAAGTAGGTTTCGTTAAAATTGTAACACATGAGGTCCCAGAGAAATAATCGTTGGGGGGTCCTACTGTCAACAAGAGTACAGTGGAGTACAGTGTCTTGCTGTGCAATACGTGAGAAAGGTTGTTTTGAATTTTTAATAAGTAGGAAAGGCATTTAGGTAAATGGGTAGCATAATGCTTTCTCAATTAGTCCTCACCAATAACATCTTTTAAAGTTCTGTCTGTGGTGACACATGATGAGGTTCACTTCTAAGCACCACCAGTCAGCTCTACAAACTTTGTCATTAATTGACTTCTCTGGTTCTTTATTTACTCATCTAAAAAATCAAGATAATAATAGTGTCTAAATCTTTAGGATTATCATAAGAAATGAATTTGACAATCAATATGGCACATCTCACCAATCCTGGCCCATAATAACTTTTACATGTGAATGTTATAATTACAATATTTAAAACACGGTAAATCTTCAGTTTGTTTTCCCCATCAGTTTAATGTTTGAAGATATTCAAGTGTACAAATCCAGCTGTCTCCCAAAATACCATTCCTATAAACTACTAGAAAACCAGCTGAGAACATAGGCTCCTTTAAGACTGGTGAACCAGAGCTGAGATGGACTTTACTACCCGAAATCTTTCTTCAGGTGAAATTCCACATTTGACTCTTTATATGTGTGCTCCAGTGAATAGTTACTATTTATACATCTCCTGTGGTGGTAACATTGCACAAATTCTCCTCTCTGCAACAAGATTCAGCCAATTAACTAGCCTCAGGTGGGAAACAATAGGAGGATCTACTCAGCAGGAGCAATATCCACGGCCTTTATAATAAATAATGCATTCCTCCCTTACCCCCCCACAGAGCTTTTGAACTATTGCTTTTTTACTGATCATCAGGATACAGACGTCTAATTTCTAAAATAATAACCCAAATGATAAACCTAAAAATGAGCCTGTAAAGAATTATTGTCTTAATCTCCTCAGGCTAAAAGTGCCACGCTGTGGTGAGTCAGTGGCAAAAATCACATCACATTTCAATAGGAAAGTCAGCAAGGAATTTCAAGAATAATAAGATTACTCTGACACTTCAGCTTCTCTGGAAATACCCGCAATTTCCATTACCGAGTTGCTAGTCAGAAAAGCCCCAAAGTAAATGGTTTTAAAGATGAATGTAAGTGGGTTATGATATTCTGTTAAAAAACAAAACAAAACAAAAAACCTTTTACAAATTTGACACTGAGATTACCTTCTTCAAACTAAAAAGTTTCCCATGCACTTGATACATTTTGAAAATTACAATAATAAATTAAAAATGTTACTATTTACAAAGGGAATTTATACATATTATCATATTTGTTTATTTTCTCTAATATACCACATTTGTAATCTATTTCAGCCTCCTTATTTGAACTCTGGACTCACTCAAAATTCTCACTGTATCTTCAAATGATTATACCTCGAGCCTAATGATTATACATCTCAGGGTGTCCTGTGAGCTTACCTTTCTGCATGTCCATAAGTAATTTAATGTCGATAATGTCGTGCATGTCTGTGTTGTCTTTCATCCCATCTGCAATCAGTAATTATTCTGATGTTTTGTAGTAAGGTTTCTCTACCTTTCTATTACTCCTGCAACACTATTTTAACCACAGTTTAATTACCTGTTGAGAAATGTTTGGTTTCACCTATTGTAAGCCTTTCCTAACTTCACCTGAAACTAGCTTAACTCACAACGTAGTTTCAGTTGACCTGGTGGCTCCCTCGTAGCTCTGGAATTTCCAAAGCAACCCTGGAAAAGCAGAGATTTGGATCAATGGCTTTTAAATCCTTTTATTATAAAATTAATTGATTTTATGTCTTTTGTATAATTATTTTTCTTTATCATATAACTATTAAATTTAATTTCTTCTTGTGCAATGTATTTTCGGCCTGCCTAATTAAACATATTTCCTATCTGCTCATCTAACTGTTAAACGCAGGGGGCTCCCTGCTCCTACCCAGTGTCTCTTCTCCCCTAAGTGTAATGTGTACGCTCTCCCTGCATGATTTCCCTGCCGTTGGTATCTCCAGCAGTGACATTCTTCCCATCTGAGATAGTAGTTCTTTCTAACAAATTCTTTGGAATATAAACACCTACCTACGGGAATTATTTTCAGAGAGTTATAATTGCAGGTGGCCTGTAGGCGTCCTTTGAATGAGTGCAGAGTTTATTTGTGTGGCAATAGTAAGGGGTAGTAGAAATTTCTCAAACATTCTTTGTATGAAATTCTCTCATGATAGCCTGATTGAACTACCTCCGGATGGGTATATCTCACGGTATCTGTCAGGGTTCTTCAAAAAAACCAGACCAGTTTTACATACACAGAGAGAGAAAGAGAGAGAGAAAAGAGATTGCATTTCTTTTAAGGAACTGGCACAAGTGATTCTGAAAGCTGGCAAATCCAAAATCCATAGACCAGGCTGACAGGCTGGAAACTCAGGCAGGATTAGAGGCCAGGGTCTTCAGGCAGAAGCCCTTGTTTTCAAAGAAACCTTAGGTTTTGCTCTTAAGGCTTTCAACTTCAAACAAGTTCACCCTTATTATGAAGTTAATTTTGTTTACTTAGAGTTAACTGATTGTAGATGTTATCAAATCTACAAAATACCTTCAGGGCAGCATCTAAACTAGTGTTTGCATAAATAGGTGGGTGGGTGCTAGACTAGCCAAGTTGAGACACAAAACAACCATCACATCCACCTCCTCTTTTCCCCTGACTTTATGTACAACAAACTCATATTCAGAGTATATTACCTTTTAATATTTAATCATTAAATTAAGGGTCATCTTTGGCTTTCAAAGAAATGTTATCAGGCACAAGTTATATTAGGAAACTTAAGCTCTCTGAAGTTTAGTTATTTTAATAAATAAGAGATAGTGATATAATAAATATAAATAAATATAATAAATGGTGATAGAGAAACATATCATGTTGACTTTAAAGTGTTTTACTAGAAAGAATAAATGAGAAACTTTATTTAAGAAACACCAAGGTGTTGTTCAAATATAAGGATTTACTCAAGATCTTATTTTTTCTTTGCTTGTTTTCTTGTTCTAGAATTTTGCAGAGCGAGAGATACGAAAGTGGGCGTCGTGCCAGCTCACCTAACCCCTTCTAGATCCCTCATGAAATGCTAACGCAAATGGTGTTGTATGTTTGATTTCAGATTCTGCTTGCTCATTGCTGGCATATAAGATAGTAGGATTGCAATCGACTTTTGTACATTAACCATATCCTGCAGCCTTGCTGTAATCACGTATTAGTTGCAGAAATTTTCTTGTCAATTATACAGGATTTTCTACATAGATGAGCATTACATCTGGAAATAAAGACACTTTCATTTCTTTCTTCCCAAATTATATCCCCTTTTTTCCCATATCTTATTGCATTAGCTCGTACTTTCAGAGTGATGTTGAAAAGAAGTAATGAGAGGGGATATCCTTGCCTTGAGCCTGATCTCGGTGGGAAAGCCTCGAGTTTCTCACCATCAAAGTAATTCCTAGCTGTACGTTTTGTGTAGGT
This sequence comes from Desmodus rotundus, assembly GCF_022682495.2. NCBI lineage: Eukaryota > Metazoa > Chordata > Mammalia > Chiroptera > Phyllostomidae > Desmodus > Desmodus rotundus. The sequence continues at coordinate 153,894,825 of NC_071390.1, read as the reverse complement.
GTTATTTATCAGGTTGATGAAGTTCTTCTATATTTCTAGTTTTTCAAGAGTTTTTACAATGAATGGATGTATAATTTTTTCAAATGCTTTTTCTGCATCTACTGGTATACCATGTGATTTTTTTTCTATTTTAGCCTATAAAAGTGATAAATTGAATTAATTGGTTTTTGAGTGTTGAATTAGCTTTGTATATCTGGGATAATGCCTACTTGGTTATGGACTATAATTATTTTTATACATTGTTGGATTCAATCTTCTAATATTTTGTTAAGGATTATTGCATCCATGTTTATATTGGAGATTTTGGTAAGTTGTTCTTGTAATACCTTTGTCAGGCTTTGATATTAGGGTAATGCTGGACACATAGAATGAGTTCAAAAGTACTTTCTCTCCTTCTATCCTCTGAAAGAGACTGTAGAGAATTAGCATAATTTCTTTCTTAAATTTTTGGTAGGATTCACCAAAATAAACCTGGTGCTCCTTATTTTGGAGGGCTATCAATTATTGATTCAATTTCTTTAATTAACATAGACCTATTCAGAATCTCTATTTACTTTTGTCTCAGTTTTGGAAAATTGTTTTTTCAAGCAATTGGCCTATTTCATCTAGGTTATCAAATTTGTGGGCAGAAAGTTAATTATACGATTCCTTTATTATTGTCTTAATGTCCATAGAATCTATAGCAGTGTCTTTGCTTTCATTTTTGTTACTAGTGGTGTCTCTTCTATTTCCTTAGTTTGGCCAACTAGATGCTTATTGATTTCATTGACTTTTTAAAAGAACCAGCTACTCATTCCATTGATTTTCTCTATTGATTTCCTATTTTCAATTACATTGATTTCTGCTAGTTCTTATTATTTATTTTTCTTTTGCTTATTTTGGATTTAATTTTTTTCTAGTTTCCTAAGGTACAACTTAGATTATTGATTTTAATTGCCTTGCTCTTATAACACTGCAGTTGTTGAAATTGTCCCACTTAGAGTTAAAACTGAAGTTGGAGACGTCGAGAGGCACCCTAATAGGCGCCCTGACTTCCATGTGCATATTCCCTCGCCCTCTGTGTGTTAGCAACCTTAGCTCTTCATGATGATTGGTGTTAATCATTCCAGAATGAGGAGTGACTCCATTTTTACCCTCTTGTTCCTTAATGTTAGTTATGTATTAAGGTTCATTTAATACTCTTACTATCTTCCTTAGCTAAATTATCCATCCCGCATACCTACTACATCATCAGGAAGTAAAATCTCAAATTTATAAAATATTAAGGACATATGGAAGAAATATTAGAGATGCAGAAGTAAAGAAAGGGGCACTCTTCTACCATTTGTGTCCAAATCTGTATATTCTAGTGATACGTTATAATCCAATTACTGATACGGTGACTATGGTGCATCCTGCAGAAGAATGATCCAACAATGCAGGGTGCCCCTGAATTGTTTCTTAGTTGGGCATCCTAGAGCCCATTCAGTCATCTTTTCAGGTGAGCTATCAGGGTGGTGGACACACATGGTAAAGAGCCCATTGTTGCATCTCTTGGTCTGAAGCAAGTGGTGGAGGATACCATCTCAAAGAAGGAATTACAGGCACTCTGTAAGACCTTAGGTACCAGATATTGCTCTTGGAGGTATCATAGGCAGAGAAGACAGGTATTTGAAGTAGGAACCATATTGATTTGTGAGAATTACTGCCCCCTTTAAGGTGGAATGGTTCTGATGAGATCACTAAGGCTCCAAATGCCTGGCTTGAGAGGTCGGGGTCAGTCCCTCCTTATAACAAGTTGGACACTCAGCAGGGGTAGTACCTAGATTAGCCCTAACGTGAAAGAGTTATGTCATTGGTCCCATGTAATTCCCCATCACTGCCACCGGGCCATTCTCTTAATGCATTAACTACATTAATGTGAGCATTTGAGTGACTGAAGCAGAAGCTGGCTCTGTCATTATTTTCTCCAGGTCCCTGAGAGCACCTTCTGAAGGGTTGTTTGCTTTCTGAGGGACATTGACATGAAACACAATGGACAATCCTTGTGGCATCTTTAACCTAATAATTCCATCCTTCCAACTTTTAAGTCCTCTTCCTTCCAGGCCTTTGGCCAACCAACCAGTCCATTTAACCAGCAGCATTTGGTGTGTATAACTCACTCACCTCTTCCTCCAGGCAGAACCCATTTCTTTGTCTATTGGGAGGATTCTCTTTCCACACCCTCATTTAATCCTCCTCAGTGGGGCTATGATTAGCAGCTTTCCACTTTTCACTAGTGCACACATATCCTGTTTAATAGTTTAAGAATTAGGCCCATGACATTTCCTTGTCTACCAATTTATCATTGGAAAAAGTCCCTTAGCCCATGGATGTGGCTTGAGGAAATAGTTTTGTTGTAGCAGCGATAGGTACAATCAAGTCTGAAATATCTGTGAGAGCCCAATCCAGAATGCAGTGCTTCACTTATACAATGTATTGTTTTTTATCCAACACTGATGGATAAAATCATACCTTATTTTCTAGGCCATTTGGCAAAAGACAAGACAGACTTTACTAGAGCATGGACCTGCCACAGGGCTCTCTCTTGCTTTGGATGCTACTTGAAACTGGTAGCTTTCTGTGTCATCCAAGAAACAGATTGGAAGGATATTCCCGAGTGCAATATGTGGATATCCCAGAATGCCTCAGACCACTGGGCTTCCAAAATCCTCACCAATGTCTGGTGCATCTGAATCATTACAGAGTTTATTTCTTACACTCTGGCACTTACATATCTCACAAGGCCATCTGGCCCCATCAAAAATCAGTTGAATGACATAAATAGAGTGTTAAAAATACAAATGGCTCTCAAACATGAGAAGATTTTCAACCTTATTTTACTAGAAGAGAAATGTAAATTAATATTACACATTGGTACTACTTTTTATTTTTCAGGCTGAAAAACTAAAAGCCTGTGTTAGAAAGAGTGAGAAACAGGTTGATTTACATGTTGCTACTTGTAAATAAGAAAAATACCTATGACAGTTTAGCAATATTTATCAAAAATTTGAATGTATATGAATGTATATGCTTTTTGTCTTAGCAACTTTTCCTCAGAATTATCCTACAGATAATTTTGCATTTGAGAAAAATACCACTTGTAAAATTATTAAATAATTTTAAATTAAAAATGTTTAATTATTTGTTTACAAGTTCTAGATTGACAAATGATTTAACAATGGTACGGTTAAATAATGCCATTCAAAGGATACAGACCTTTAGCAAAAATGATGTAGAACTTCACTGATGTGAAATGGTACCCGAAATTTAATGAAATTACTTTTAAATGAAAAAAAAGCAAGATACTAAACAACGTATATAGCATGCTACCATTTTTGTTTGTCAGTGTTTAAGAAGAACCTCTGAAACAATCCTCAAGAAACTCATTCCTTTTCAAAGTGGTTTCCTCATGGATGGGAAATCGATGCTTCTATGACAAGAATTTTTAAACAACTTATTTTTTTTACTGTATACTGATCTGTTCCTTCTGGATCTTCTACTATGCCCAGATATTCATTTTTTAAACTCAGAATAAATTTTACCTAATGCAATTTAAATCTCCAGTCATACCTAATTCAAGCTTTTCTTCTGCCTCGGGGTCAGATCTGAGCAGCGGCTCGAGCCTGTGCGGTGGGGAGGAGAGTAAGATCTTCTCCTTCATTCTCCCTTCATCATCCACCACTTGCTGCTGGCTCCTCTGAAATTGGGACAGGGAAGGATGATATAAAGAAAATTAAAAGTCTTATGAGTTTTGGAAGAAAAAAAGAAATTTGTAATATCCTGCTGGAGTTTAAATTTGTTAAAATGTTGGGAGGACAATTTGGCCATATCTGGTTAATTTGGATGAAATCTGGTAGAGTTCGTTCTTATTGGAGTTTGGATATGATTGACCTGTTGTTGCCGCCATTGAGACTGTGACTGTTTCATTAGTTGACATGGGCAATTACTTAGTGCCCCTCCTTTGGAATGACTCATACTGCTCAGAGTAACACTAGGTGCTAAAACAAATAAACGCTGGAATTTAAATGGTGAACTAAAATTTAATCTTATTTCTCGCTCATCTAATAATCTAGTGGAGATATGCCTACTCAGTAGGGTTTAGGAAAAGGTGTGAAGGGTTGTGGTCTACAGTCATTTAAAACCAGCTGTCAAAGGCTGTACCCTCATCAACATGTAATTTCTTAAAATTCCTTTCAGCGTTGCTGTAGAGCCTGTGGAAGAGGGGTCAGCTCCGGAGGTGGAATTGGCCGCCCCTACTCTGTGTCATGAACCTGAGCTCAGTGAACTAGGCACACATTACCTCAAGTGACACAGAGAAAGGCAGTTACTAACTAACTCACAAATTCCCACTGATAACTCTATATCATTGAAAGTTAAACAAAATTTTTGATTATCTGCTTTTCTCTGCCACACTATTTTCAGCAATGTCCTATGTTAGTTGCCTCCCATGGCCTTTTATTGTTGGAAGGGAGTGTAGCCTTTTCCTTGCAGGCTGCTCTTAGGGTGAACATATTACATATAACTCAAGCTTGGCTAACATTGCTACTTTGCCTAAAGAAATCTTAAATCATTTCCAAATGTAAAAGAGACATGAGCCAAGATGCGTGGCAAAGTGTTCCTAGAACTCATTCACTGTGATCCACTCACACTCATCTGGTGGGGATTCAGGGTTCTCTGGCAAGATAAGTATCTGAGTCAAGCTATTGCATTCTGTGGGCTTGCGACAAGCAGACACATATTGGGGAGTTGGCAGAGGGTAAATGCTTGTGGAAGTTGAAAGGGAGAGGAGTCAGGCCTGGCCCACAGGAGCCTTCAGATACTGATTCAGATCTGGTATCCATGAAAGGAAAGACTGGAAGGAAGCAGGATTCGGTAAAGAAAAGCTCAGACTGCAATGCTGCAAATGTTAGTCCCACGAAAAGCTCTAAAAAGGAGTTGCCCTTTAAAGGAATTTCACATTTGTCCAAAATGGCCAGAGTTTAGTAACATTAGATAGTCATTGGTTGGGCTAGACAAAACAAAAACTAAACTAAACTAAACTAAACTAAACTAAACTAAACTAAACTAAACACTGGCTCATTTGGAAAAACTAGGTAAGGTCTGAAGGCATTGATAGTTGAAGGCTATCAGCTGGAAGCACTGTGTATGGTTGAATGGAGAGTTCCTTTTTTGAAAGAAATTTGAGCCAGTACCTTCATGATTGCTTCAGCTGTGGATACCAGGGTTCCATTATTTCAGATCCCTTTGACTTTTATGAGTAGTTCTCTTGAATTATTTCTTATTTACCTTGGAAGGAATGTCTGATTATGCAGCCTCCATTGCCACACCTCTACACCAGCTGCATGGGCAGAGAAGAGGATATATGTCACTAGGAAGCTAGCATTTATGTCTCAGGGAACTCTCTCCCTTAATTCCTAGGATACTCCTTATATAAGGATGAAAATGCCTGATGGAATTTTGCTCTTGGTAATGGCTCAGGAAACTTCTATATACAAAGAAAAGGGATACCTAGTATCTTCATGACATAAAGAAAAAGGGCATGTAAGTCTATCTTTGCAACATTCTTGGAAATAAGGCCATTCCCCAACAATTTTAGCAAAAGCCAATAAAAGTGATGAAAAAGACAAGTGATCAAAGAGGAGAAAATATGAAAACTCCAGATGGATTTATTCAAGATATATAACACTTGAATAACTGAAATTTAAAAAATAAAAGATAAAATGAAGAGATGGAATGATAGAACTTATCCACATAAATGAAGGTTAAGTCTGCAGATGGAAAAGACCCCTTTGATACCCCTTTGATTTCTTAACCATAAGATCTACCATATGTATTCTATTTTTATCTACTTCAAATAGAAAATTTCTCAAAAAATCTGCTTTTTTGGTTCCTTGATTTCTAATGGTATGACTCTTCCCCCTTTTTCAGACATGATGTCCATGTTCAAAGCATTAATATTTTAATGTATAACTGTCTTTTTCTAATAATTTTATTTTTATGGCCATGATTACTTATCTTTTCAGTTACTACCACTTTATAACTTACACACCTGCAATTCATTGAGTTTATAATGTACCTGCAATTCATTGAGTTTATGGTGTTGATAGTTCCCAACACCATCTACAGTGACAATAATTTGCTATGAGGATGCACAGGGCTCAAGATACACTCATACTCATTGCCAAAATTTATTACAGCAAAAGGTAACCAAGCAGAATCAGCAAAATAAATAAATAAATAAGGCACATGTAAAAACATTTGAAGGAAACCAGATAAAACTTCTAACAGTCCTTTATTTGTAGTCACCCAAGATACATGTAATACCTTCAGCAAAGAGCTGGGAAAACAAGCGTGAAAGATGTTTGCCAGAGGTGCTCATTGGATACTCTTTACCTAAGGATTTTATCATGGACGGGTCATGTAGGCATCCTCTGGTTAGCATATACCGAAATTTCAGACTCAGAAAAGGAAAGAGGATATTTAGCATAAACCATATTGTTTATACACACCATTTAGATACAGTGAGCCATTCTTATTAGGGAATGAATGATGTGAACCCTCTCTAAATTCAAGGTCCCAAGTGATGGCCAAGTGTCAATCCTAAGTGTGACTTTCAAAGGATAGTAGTCTCATGTCTGTGATGTTAATTCTATTCTGCACAGACTAAAACTTTTTCATGTCCATCACCCTCGTATCCTATGTTCCTGACGTCAGAGTCTGTGGTGCATCATTATAATTATTCTTGTATAAATACAAGGTCCTCTTTCTGTTCTCTACTTGTGTGACATTGGGAGAATAAAGCAGGATTAAATCTAAATATCTAATTATATCTTAAAATGTGTATTATAAGAAAAAAATATACAACCCTAACCCTAAATCCATTACCAATACACTGACATTTGCTGCCTGAAATTCTACTCTTTTTTTTTGTTTGTTTATTCGTGCTCAATCTGTGACCACTGAGCCCCTAAGATTAGCACCACCTGCAAATGTATTAGACAGGAAAATTTTCTAACCTCACCCCAGAGGCACTGATTAAAAAAATCTGGAGGAGGGCCAGAAATCTATGCATTAACAGGCTCTTGGTGTGAATCTGATGCAAGCCAAACTTTCAGAACTGCTCTTGACCTTCATCCTCATAGTCTCTTAAAGAAGGTGAAGGGATGAGCCAAAGAACATACGTGCCTGACACATAGACACAGACGCAATAGTGTGGAAATGGCCAGAGAAGATGGGAGGGGGCTGGGAGGAAAAGGTGGGCAGAAACGGGGACATCAGTTAAATTGTCAACAATAAAAATATCTTAAGAAAAACATCTGCTTTTATGTTTGCTTTTCTGACACAAATTGCAGGTAACACTGCTCCCATCTTCCTTTTTCAGCGAATGCCTTTGCTTTTTATTTTACTGAGAAAATAGAAGTAATTAAAAGAACTTTCCAAAGGTCCCTTTTGCCCTCACTTCTAACGTGTGCCTGTATTATCCCGTTATTATAGAAAACTCGCTGTGGCCCATTTGTGCCCTGGATTTCATTCCTCTCCGCCTAAATACATTATTGTCTTACTTTCTCTTCAACATCAATGCCCTTTCCTCTGAGTCATTTCCATTAGCATTCAAATATGCTGTATTGTCTCCAACAACAATAAGAGCACCTTGACATTGATCTCTAGCAACCTGTTTCAGTGATCCACTTTACAGCAAAACACTGAAAAAGAATGTCTTTAATGCTTGTAATTCTCTTCCTCTTATTCTTTGTAACCTCCTCAGAATATGCTTTCTTTCCGCCATTTCAGAGAGACACTTGTTAAGGGCACCAGTGTGTTCCACCTTATAGAATACAGTGGTGAATTTTTAGTTCTCACACTATTGCTAACATTTTAAAAGTTGATTCAAGGCCTCTTTTTATTTTCTTTCTCTTATTTAGAACATCTTCCATGTTTCCACACAAGTCACTCCTTTATATCTTCATAACTCTGCTTGAATATAACTTTATTAATAATACCTAACGATAATAGCAAACACCATAGATAAACTATTTCTTATCTATCACACATGATTTTAAGCACTGTAGGTCCTAATACTATCCCAATATTGCAGATAAGAGACTGAGACACAGAAAGGCAGGTTCATTTTTTTCAAAGTCACAGTATCAGTTAGAGTGGAGTCAAGATTCAAATACAAGCAGTGTTGCAATATAAACCATGACCTTAAGCCCTAAACCATACTTGTTCTAATTAAGTAGGGTTTCCAGACTCTCTCTACTAATTAACTAACTTCACCTCTTGCCTTCTGTATTCTCCTCGTGTTCCTGAGTAACACTTACTGTCATCTACGTCAGAGAGTTCACAGAAAACTTGATTTTGCTTTGTCTTAGGTGCCTAACTAAACTATGTTTCCTTGCAGGAAGTTGTTTATGGAGTTAACTTGTGTGTCCAGGAGAGCATGGTCAGAAATAATGTGCATTATTTCTTTTTTTATGAGAGAGAGAGAGAGACACAGAGAGAGAGAGAGAGATTTGTTGTTTCACTTATTTATATATTCATTGGTTGATTCTTGTATGTGCCTTCACCGGGGATAGAACCCACAACCTTGATCTCTTGGGACAACACTCTAACCAACCGAGCTACCCAGGAAGAGCCTGATGTGCATTACTTCTAAGCTTGGTCTATGATACCCTCCAGGTGTTTTAAGGTGGATTTACTATGAAGCTAATGAAGGTTAATACTTAGGGATCTCCTTTGATCCAGCTTCTTTCAAGACTCATGGAGGGCCTTAAAATTATGTTCACATGTTCTTGTAAAAGGTATTTTCAACCACAACCCTTTAAGAAATGTGTCTCTATTCATGATGACTCTCACTTTTTACCTTTTGTTACATGTAGTTGGAACAGTAGCAGGTATTTGGGAGTATGAAAAGAGGAATATTGAGTTAAAGATCTATGTGGATTGGCTTTGGGAGAATATAATCATATGTTCTCCTTTTTCTCATCTGTATTTAATTTACTGCCAGTCATTCAGATGTGTAAATGGCTTTCAGGAGTAATTCAATCACACACTGGGCCTATTCAACCAGAGTTATGACACAAAGATGAGAGGACAGAATTGTCATGATATGACTGTGTCCATGGAACTCATTGTCAGTGTTAAGTGGAAGGAGAAAAAGGTTGGAAATGTTGGGTTCCAGAAGAAGCATACAGAAAATTATTCCAGTTACCAGATATGTAAGATAAAATGAACCAGATTTGCTTCTCGTTGAAACCTAGTCAAAACTAGATGTGTTTTCTTGCTAAGATAATGAAAAACAAGACATCCTCAAACATGCAAAGAAAAAAAAAACAAATAAAAAAGAAATTAATAATTAAAACAAATTATGTGTTTTAATGTGTTGAGTTCAACTCTTAAGGTCTGGGGGCTTGTCAGAGCAGGTACCATTATGTATTATAATTAATAAAATAAGTACTAAAACATCCAACTCCTTATAGATTAACTTTGAACCTGCATGAGTTCCACGATGGTAGAGTATTAGCTGTTTTTTCACCACTTGATCTCCAAAAATTAAAATTACACCTAACACATAATAATCTGCCAGTGCTTATTTTTTAAATATCTGTGTACATCATAGTGGGATTTTAGTACACCAGAAATAGATTATTGTATTATAAAATCTTTCAGGAATAAAAAAACATTAGTGGATTTTTATTAAGGGGAAAAAACTCAGACTGGCTGATTTATCCTCAGACGGGCAGAATACTACAAAACAAACGAGCAACACTATTTTCTACTACTGGGTGACAGATTCCCACAAGTCGGTGTCTTAAACCAGCACATACTTTTTATCTAAACATTTCTGAGGCCAGCAGGGTAGTGTGCTAGGTGCTTTGCTGAAGGCTCACAGAACTTTAGGCAAGGCGTCGGCCAGGGCCGTGGTCTCATCTGAGGTTTGTTGTCCTCTTCTCACTGTCGTTGCCAGAATTTAATTCCTTGAAGTTATAGGACTGAGACCGTCAGCTATTAGAGACCCTCTTCACTGTGTTGCCAGGTAGATCACTCCAGAACAGTTGCTTCTTCAAGGTGAGCATAAAAGTATCTCACTGCTTTGAATCTCTATTTTCAAAGAAGGCCTTGGAGTTCTTTTAAAGGCTTTCATGTGCAAAGGTCAAGGCCACCCAGGATACTCTCTCATTTGATTAACAAAGCCTAACTGATTAAGGACCTTGGTTATACTTGTAAAATATTTTCACCTATGTCATGGAACATGAAATAATCTTGGGAGTGAAATCTAATTATTATTCACAAACCCAATCTTTCCCCACTCATACTCATGGGAAGGGGATTACACAAGATAAGCACATAGGGCTAGGAATCTTGGAGACTTTCTTAGTATTTTGCCTATCAATATGCTTCAAAGGAAAATTTTTTCCAACCTAGAATTCTACACTCATTCAAAACACCAGATACTTTGGACATACGAGCAATTATAAACTTCCCTCTGTGCAGCAAAAAGTTAACACTGTAGGTCTGATGCCACTGTTCAGAAGGGCGTGCTTACGGAGTTGTCCTTGGCTGGTATTTGGGAGCTGTGCTTTTGGAAAGTTGCGTATGTTCAGTAGGCTGATTTATGTGTCTGGGCACCGAACCCTGTTGTCTCAAGATAACTGGACTATTTGTGATAAATACCTCTTTTCCTCCTGGAAGTCTGTAATTTTGAAAATTATGACTCAGGTAGAGAATGCCTTTGTGGCCAGTCCCCTTTAAAAACTATAATTGTGAGTCTTAAGGGGCTTTTTGGGGCAGCAACTTTGTACAAATATTGCTGCATTTTATTGCCCCAGCATATATTCTTTGTAGCGCCAACACCTAGGCCTGAGAGGTTAAACTTGGAAGTCTGTTCCTGATCTCCTTCAGACTCGGCCTCATGAGTCTTTTTCTATAGTGATCTTCTTTGTATCCGTCCACTGGCATCTCCCACAGGTATCAGCACAGCTGCCGCTGGGTCCGGTGGGTTTTCCAACGCGTCAGCAAACACGTGGTTGTTTTGGGACTGCCAAATTACTTCCGTGCTCCTACTTATAAACACAAGTGACCTAAAGAAGTGCTTCAGAAAAATTGAGGTGCAAATCAAGAAATAGGATCATGTATCCAGGAAATAGGGGCTAGAATCCAGGAGCTCAGAAAAACATGAAGTCCAGGATGACAGCTGTGCATCAGCCCAGTGAGTAGTCAGTCTTGATTAAAACTGAATAATATAGAAAGATCAAAAGTCAATAGTGAATACATGACATAATTGAGGTTGTAAAAACCATGAAAACACAAGAAAATCCAATAATACAACAAAAATGAGACAATTGGCAAACTCATAGGACAGAAATAAAACTACACAAAAATAGTTGTTCAATATGCATGGAAAATGTTTTGAATTTTAAATATTTTTAGATAATAAAGATTATTATTCATTTTACTTTAATGGTAAGAATATTTTAGTTCCTGTGGTTCCCAGGTAATTACTTTGGATACATTGAAAAAATGTATTATTCAGGCATATTATTTATCAGGTCTAATATTAGAGAACTTATGTGTGCCATTAATAGTGTAAGTGTTGCTTAATATTTTTTTATTTTAATGGGTTTGATTCAATATACCAAACATATAAACCTTAGTAGTTATTAAAAAATCAAAAATAAATATTAAAGGGAGGTGGGTTTGGCTGGGGTGGGGTGGAGGGGTGGGGAGAAAATGCAGACAACTGTAATTGAACAACAATAAAAAATAAATATTAAACTGTGTAAAAATAAAATGTCAGCAGCAGAATTTAGGAGACACAATGTGGAGGAAAAATGGGAGTATTAATCACCACCATTTTTCAGTGTAGAGGTTCAAATGTTACTGCAAACATTTATAGACACATAAATAAACCTCTTATGTTATACTTAAAGTTCCACACCAAACACTGTAACCACAATAAAAGTGTACATAATTATTATGAGAGAGTAGTCTAGAATAAGTAGTATCTGATTTTCATGTCAGAGAATGAATGCGTACTGTCCAACGTTGGAGACCAACACAGGCCATTAGGACAGCAACGTAGGACTCACTCTTCTCGGAAGCACTCCTGCAGCACGTGCTGCCATGCACAGCAATTGCTTTATGTTTAAAGCCTTCAAAGAGGAAGCTATTAAAGGAAGTTAGTTACTAAGTTGCCAATATAAAAATAACAGTTTTATTAAAGTCATGGGATTTCTTTTCGATAATATGATTTTTTATTTTAATTTTAGATTTTTTGCTGTTTTTATATTATTCTTATCTCTAAAACGTAATTTTACATCACTATTAAACCTTTCCAAAATTTATTAGAATGTCAATGCCAGGACAGGAGAGATTTTAGTTTTTCTTTTCTATTCTCAAAACTTAAGATGATAACTAGCGTATAGCAGATGAACATTTCTTGAGTGAGTGAACTTTGAATTCAACAATTTTTTTTTGTCTTCTCCTACATGGATAGCAATATTTTAGGTTTGGCAACTCCAAACCTAATCCCTCACTTTTCATTCTACAAATCTTGTTTTGATTCCACTTAAACATTTAATTTTATTCTTATTGTTCCATGACCTTTTGCACCATATGGTTTGCAACTATGGAAACTTGAAACACTTTCATATTATATTTGACCTTCCAGGGAACTGCCATTTAAGATGAACACTGAAAAATGGGCAGGAATTGCATGAAAAGAATACTGTAGAAGGAGGTAAGAGCATTGATGGAAACTGGGTGTGCCATAGGGGTAGGAGGGCGTTTGAACTGGGTAGAGCATTGCGTTAGAAGGGTAAATGTGGCCGAAGTGTTTGTAGGTGTTCCTGATCACAGAGGAATCATGAAAAAACAATGGAAATCATTCAAGGACGTTGTGCTTTAAGACTAACAATACATCTGCAGCAAAAATTGACATGAGGTGACATTGAAAAACTATTGTGATGTTTCAGATGAGAGAGTATGTGGACTGAGCTAGGATATTGGGCATACAGAAGATTATCTATTAAAAGGTCAAGTTATTATAACCAGATGAACTAAATAATTATAGAGATAGAGCTTCAAGGAGGTAGTTGAGAAAAATTTGTGCAGAACTCTCATAGAGAATTTGAAGGGAAATGGATTTTAATGTTTTGGTGGTGAGAGTAATGATGTTCTGTGTGTTTTCTTGTGATTATGCTGATGCATGTAAACTGGCGCATCGCTTCAGCATGCTTAAGATGCCTGAGTGAAATCCAAGTAGAGATGTTTAACTGAATTGCCAGATTTAGTTAGGCTTTCGTATCAAAAGACACTGGATGGATGACAATGTTTTAGCAATCACTACTAATTCTATATGGTAACATTTTTATTTAGCATTTTTATATTGTTTTATCCCACCTCACTTATGTTCTGTATGTAATATAAAATAATCAGATTTACTACTTATTGAGCATATGCTATTTGCTAGGCACTACACTGGATATTCCACTTTAATTGTTCATTTGGTCTTCACAAAAATCTTGTGAAGCATTACTAACCATATTTATTAATGGTGGAACTAAAGGTTATTAAGTATCTTTCTTGTGTTCAGCAAATAACTAGACCTCCTGAAAGAGCTGAAACCTGGGACTAGGTTTGCCTTTTATTAATACTTATATTCATATTCGTTCATCAACAATACTGCCCACAGTCTATTTCAATTCAATTCTGTATGTTCAAGGAAGAAATTGTCTCACTAAAACTATCATTTAAAAACTTTCCACCCACTCTCATGCCTATTGTAGATGATTAGAAGCATTTATGTGACTGAAAATGAATCATGTGGGAAAAATACAGTGCATAATAATTCCACTACTGGAATTATTTAGTTATGATTTGAAACCTTGTTATTATAGGTTTGTTTAAAAGTTATCACTCTATAGAAGTTTTACTTTGACATATTACTTTAGGATATATTTAAAAAGATGAGTCTGATAAAGTGGAGCATAAAGCCACTTTTGAGATTTTATGTTTGAGTTACTATTATGCAAATCATTCACAAAAATACATAGGTCTGCAGAAATATGGTCAAGGTTGCTAGACACATAATGTTGTTACGACACATAATTCCCTGTGTTGTGGTCTACTAATCTTGTTTAAAGTAGATAATGTGCATATATGTGCATTCAAACATTTGATATAAACCAAAACAACCATCTGGAATAACACAATATTCAGCTTTTCCGATAGTGGACCTTTATAAACTAGGACCAATGTCATAATTAAGAGGAATTCTGCTTTCTGGACGATATGCTCCATTTTTACTGTGAACCCAAGCCTGTCACATCACACTTGTGACTTGGTAATTATCTCTGAAAAGTTTCTCTGCTGCCCCCAATCCAGGCAAATGTGCATTTCTGCCCTGCCTTCCTTGATCACTAGTGATGGAACTACTCAAAGAATAAGTGATGAGGGAATTTTAGGTTAACAGGAAGTCAGAGATGGTGCAACATCTAGAAAAGACTTGTGGTCAATTACTAAAAGTCTGTTTGCCTTCCCACCATCAAAGAATCAGCCTCTAATCTATTTTTCATGAAGTTTGCAGGAAGTTGGTAGACCCTTGACTTCAGTAAGCATAAGAAGGTGCAGTTTGCGCGACTCAAATAATCTAAAAGACACGTCAGAAACTCGGAACCTATCTTTAGTGACTTATATTTATTTTGTAGCAAATAACTTTTCAGTGAAAATAATAAATGTTTTCTTCAGTGACAGATGGTTTATATTGGCAAATTTGCTTTCAGTAAATCAATAAGAGGAAAACAATCCCCCATGTTCAGGAAGAGTAACAATAGGTCAAATACTAAGATTTGAATCTAATCCCTCAGCAGCTGCACTATGAATGAATATCCCTGATCTGATACTATATTTTAGAAGATTCTCTTTGGGAAGATGTGTTGTGCTTCTTATTGCAAAGTAAGTCTGATAAATCTCCACAGTGTGTGCAAAATTGCTTTGGAGTCCATCCTTCCGTGTGAATTCACTATGTAGGTGTGTGCGTGTGTACATTCCTCTGTGTGTAAACTGTTAATGAGAAAACAGCCTTGAATGTTCTCATTTACACGGCAATACTATGGAGCATGCTTTCACTCCTTTTATTTAATCTTACTTTGTAAAATAAAAAGATACCAAAAAGACACATGAAAGCATCTGTTGATTGATATAAATAATTAATTTTCTCCAATCAAAATTAATAGAAAGTAAATAGTTAACAGAAAAAAAACAGGTGTTTCTCCAAGGGTTCTTAGATAATAGTATTTTGAGAGTCGCTCTATCATTATGTTTTCATTTGACTCTGAATTAAAGAAAAACCTACTAGTATAACTTATACTAGTTACAGGCTTATATTTCTCAGGTAATAAAAACTAGAAAGAGGCAGTTCAAAGCTGGTAATGTGATTTAATAATGATTGTGACTCTCTATCTCTCATATTCCTGCTTCACTTTCAGGCTGTCACGATCATGGGACTTTTGAACATGGAAAGAACATGGCTCAATTAAATTAAGAAAAAGGAAAAGCACAAAAGGAAGGTAAGTCCTCCATGGAGTGTTTCGTGTGGCTGATCATAGCCGCAAGGGAGCCTGGGAAGACACCTATTTTAGTTTTATAACTTTGTTAATAGAGGAAGACAGGGGAATTGATTTAAAAATAACTTCTGAGGACTCATTCCAATGTATTTCATAGTTATTAATCAAAATGCTATTTCTTTTAACTAGAAGGGAATGAATCACTTTCAAAAGACAATTGAGCTGTAGAAACTTCCTTCTTACTAGATGTGGAAAAATTGTTTTTTTTCTTGTTCCTAGTAATGGAACTAAACCATGTGGTTATATTTGCTTATATTTACGTTTTCCTTTTGTAAAGTCAATATCTGTAACAGGATCATTATTACTTGATATTTTAGCTTCTCGATAAAACATATCACTTTCATTTTTGACTTTCTTCTAGCATATAGCATTGCTCTGGCTATTATCAGACAACCAGTCTCTGATCAGTTAGATGAATGAATATTTTAACTGCTTTAAAAATATCCAGAAATAATTACTTGAGGTGGTTGGAAAGAGACCTTTTATTCACTACAGCTATGCTAGGATTAACATAATTTAGTTAATAGTATTAGAAACCTAAGAAATATTGCATTTCTAAAATATAAACCTATTTTATACTTATATTGAAGTATTAGATTTAAGATTAGATTTTTAGTGATACTTTCTCCTGTCATGTCACCCCATCTTGTCTTACTGCTCATTGCAGACTTAATGCCATGTAGACATCGTGGGCATTAAGTCAATGTTGGCTCTCACGGACACCTCAGGACTCTTCTCTGCTCTTCTCACGTCACCGTCAAACCAACCTGCCCAATTTAATTCCAGCTCTGGCAGGGGATGGAATGGGCTATGCTAATTAAAATATTAGGAATAGTTTTTTGCACTAAGATCTTAAAGGATGGGTCACTGAAAAGTTTAAAGAAAGTACAAATAAGGAGTCATACACTTTTATATGCTCACATATCTCCTACATCATTTAGTATGACAGGCATAGATGCAACGTTCTTAGAAACTGCCCACTGCTATATTTAAACACCTAAGAAAGATCTCCCATTCTTAGCATTGGAGAAACAACAGCAACAAAACCATGGCTCCTGACCTCTGACTTTGTCAATGAATGAAATGGTGAGATGCTAGAGTATTAAGACATCGATCAATAATTGAGATTTAGATTTGAGATAGATGTACTTAGAGTAGACTTCTTGATTTAACTTTTGCCTTAGGTCACTCATAAATTGGACTAGGCAAAAATTATCAAAAAGGGAAGATTAAGGAAAATCCACTAGAGCTCATGAAGGTACCTGATTTTATTCTGTGCATGGGGGGAGGGCGGCATATCCCTTGGAGATGGCCATGGTCACATGATTTGTGCTGGCCAACAAAATGTGAACCTGAAATGACGTATATTTTCTCAGTGGAGCATAGAAGAGTCATGCACGTTATCTATGCACTCTTTGTCACAGCAACAGTAACAGCGCCTGTTAGTGAGGAATCCCGTGAAATTAAAGTAGCCTGAAATAATGGGGCAAAACTTAGAAGACAGCTGCTCTGGAGAGGCATCCAGACACATACTGCATGATTGGGAAAGAAATTTTTCTTCCAAGTTTCTGATCTTTTGGTGATGTCATCAGCACAACATAATGAAGACTATTTGGCTGAGCCTCTACATTTTCAAAAATTTTAGAAATGAGACAAAAATATTTTACAATATCAACTTATTCTACTAATAAAAATCTAAAGTGAGGGATAAAATGTAAGGTTGATATAGGGTGGTAAAGGCACCTTTTAAATAAACCTCAAAAACGGGCAAACTCTTCCCTCCCTTCAGACATAGGGAAAGCCACAATTTCTATCTGGAATGCGTTCCCAGGAAAGGATTGGGCAGAAGGATGTAAAGTGCAGCATAGAAAGTACAACCAATACCATTGTAGTAACTATGCATGGTGCCAGGCGGATGGATACTGGAAATGTCAAGGGGACCACTTTGTGAAGTGTGATTGTCGAACCACTATGCTGTACACCCGAAACTACTACAAAATAATATCGAATGTCAACTGTAATTGAAAAAAAGAGAAAGGATCAGGGAATGGGGTGATGGTGAGAAATTTGGGACCTCCGTTTTTCCTCACAGCTCTTTAATATTTGCTTCTGTACATACTTTTATTTTAGTCAATACTGGCTGAGAATAAGAACACTCTATTGTTAGCCTCTTCTCCAGTCCAACTCAGATTCAAACACTGACAACCTTCAACTGACAGCTTTACTCTTGCTCTGTCCATGACCAAGTTCTGAACAAGGCAAGAGGCGTTTTTCTCTACATTCACATTAATCTTTGTATACCGTGCATCTGAAGTAAAATAGTACCTTTCTTCCCTTTGAGACATACTGTTCCCTTTAGCTTCTGTTGTGTTTTCTGATTTTATTTGTCCAGAGTTCTGTTAAGCATTATCAAATTCAATTTACAGAGAAAGCAAATTTCATTAGGACAAGGTATTTTATCATTTCCCACTAGTCTACCTCCCATAGACCAAGCAATGTTTCATTCATAGTAGACAGCAACAAATATTGGTTGAATGAATCAACCAGTGATCACTAATATTAGTCCTCTATGTCTTCACATTTTTGAGCTGAGACCTGATATTCTGTTTATTAATTCAGATAAATACTGTATTTCTTTTTGAAAAATCTAGATCCCATTTCTCTCACCGCTGAATTTTATCTGAATGTTTGCTCCAGACAGAATAAATGACACAAAACCATCTGTCTATTATAAAATGTTATGAGTTTGCAAATTCTTCTGTCACATTTTAACTGGATACCTAGAGGCATCACTACTGAGGATTAAGTACAAATTTGCCTTGTTCCTTTGATGTTTATAATTTGCAGGCACATAAAGGAGTGTAAAGAGGCTTAGTTTTGTAATGACCCACATCAGGATTCCAATACTGTCTGACATTGTAATTGTGTTGTGTCTATAGGCAAGTTTCTTCATTCGGTTCAATAAAAAATAATTGAATGTGTGCTCCAATTCATCAGGCAGTATACTGTAACCCAGGGTTCTGGAGATACAGTCTTTACCCTCAGAGAGTTCAATATGTAATAGAAGAAACAGCCACATAAACAATGATAAAAATGTTCTAAAATACGATAACAATGATTTAGCAGAAGATTATAAGACGTCATATAAGAATATTACCCAGCCTTAGGAACTTCCCAGTTGAAATTATACCTTATATGAAATCGCCGGAAAATAGAGCCTGCATCCAAATACGTCTTGCTCCCTCCAGACATGGCACTCTAGTGTAGTTTAAGCCATTGTCACCCCTTTTTGAAAAAAAGGTTAAAATTTGTTGACCTATATTATATCATCACAACAGCCATATTAACCTTAAAATACTATAAATTACGTCAGTTTCTTATTTAAACATATTGAATAGCTTTCCACTATACTTACATACTATTCCTTATTGTTGCCCATATGACTTTTGCAGAGGGTGTCTACCTGCTTATTAAACCCACTTCTTCTTCATGGGTGTGCAATTAGCATATCCCAGAATTTCTCCAGTGACCTGTGGCCTTTTGATTGTATTCCAGGTGATGGAATTTTATCGCAACATAAACTTGGAAGCTATGTGTTAAAGATGGACATTTCTGGATACCTCGATGATTTAATAAAGCAATGACACCCTCTCTCCACAGCATCAGCCTGTTAGGAAAACCGGGATTAAATTATGGATAAATCTGCTACAATTAATTTAACTAACATAAGGACTCTGCTTTATACCTTTCTTCTCAAATTTTCTGCTGCAGCTACTATCACTCTTTAGTATGTTTTTAAAAAATTTTATTTATTTACTTTTTTTTTAGAGAGAGGGGAAGAGAGGGAGAAAAACATCGAATGGTTGCCTCTCTATGTGCCTGACCAGGGATGAACTTAAAACCCAGGCCTGTACCTAGAAATGGAACTGGCTACCTTTCACTTTGCAAGGTGGCACCCAACCAACGAGCCACATTGGTCAGAGTTTGGCTTCTATCACTCTTAATGCCTGTCTGCTCCATTCCAGTGACACTGGCCTTCCTCTGAACCTTAAGCATCCCAAGTTTGTTCCTATATCAGGACCCAGCACTTGCTCTGTTCTCTGCCTAGAATGTTATTTCTCAGGGTGTGTAAATGGCTTATTGCTCATATCTTTAGGCCTCTGACCAGAGTCATCCATACAAGATGCTTTTCCTGGCCACTTCCACTTTAAAGGAGGCACCCCCTCCATCATGTTCTTCCTTTCCTTGTGCTATTTCTCTTTAACATATAATAGAATCCCTTCATGCTGTTTTACATCTTTAGTTATTCTTCATAGTATGATTCTAGTTAATGAAATTATACTATCTATTTATTTGATTTTTGTTTGCCTTTATTGCTAGAAAACTGTTCTATGAGGCAAGGACACTTTCTGTATTTACCATTTTGTACCTTGAAGAATATTTGCACACGGTAGGTGATTGGTAGATATCAGCTGAAAGCAGATCGACTAAAAATGGATGTTTAATACCTAAGAGAATGATGGTTGCAACTGGGAGATCCGGGGCATGGTTTTGGGAATAGATGCCTAAGGCAAGAGAGAGGTCCTGGCCAAGACATGAAAATAGCCCAACAAGATGAGACTTTCTATATGCATTTATTCAAAAATGGTTTATTGAGTACCAGGCTAATCCATGATAAATTCTGGGTAGAGTGATATGTCAGGAAATAAGTCTGCTCTTGTGGAGCTTATATCCCAGGGTAGAAGAAAAAGGGTAAGGAAATAAATTTAAGATGTCATAGTGGCTTTTCCACATTGACAGAAAAATATCGTATAGAAAGAAGAGTTCTGCATGTTCTGATATTTTCAGTGTAAGTAGGAGCAAACTTCAACCTTAGGGAAGATCCATTGTCAAAGATCAAGAGAGGATGGTACAGCTGGAATGTACTAACATCAAAAAAGGAAGAGTTTTGGAAATCAGGCCTAGAATTCTAGGCCAAACTTCTTTCCAACTACACGACACAGTTGCTCCAGGCTGGTTTTCTATGATAGACAGAGTGAGTAGCTAGGACTTTCTTCACATGGTGTCTCATCTGTACCTCTACACGGCCCCAGGCAACGAGCCGTCAGGTCTGTTTATTGGGTGTCTCGAAGATCACAGTCCCAAGATGTCAAACCCAGCCTACAGTGAAAATTTGTATTTAGGAAGGCACCTTTAGTCCAGATACAAAGCACCTACTTTGGGAAACAGTGAAATCAGAATAAAACACTGAACCAATTATGAATGTGAATTTATACTCCCTAAACAAAATCGGACTGATGCCTTGTCTGCATGTGCATGATCTTACATTCTGCTTCCTCTGCTTATTATTTTATGGGCTCGCCTTTTAAACCCCGATTACACTGTGTTTGCTGTCTGAATGCATGGACTATAACGTAAACATTTTAAAAAATGTCCTTTTCCAAGCAAAGTGCACTGCACATGCCAGTCAAAATTATTTGCTGAAATTAATTAGGTTTATTAAAGTATATTTGTCCATATTCTTCAGAACTTAGGTTTTTCAGCCTTTCCCATATGTAATTAAAATGAAAAACATGAAAGAAAACCTCTTCTAATACTTTCAATCCCCTTTTCCCTCATGGATAATTTATATACACGTTTGTGTAAAATTCATTTTTCAGTGATTCTGGCTGCCAATCTCCACGCTAAATTAAGCAAAAAGTTGTCTTGCTGTGCATATCTGAGCTGCAGGTGCAGGAATTCGGTACTTAAGTAACTGTGAGGGAATTGGTGATAGCTGTGGATTATTGCAAATGTATTCACTTTCCTCTTGGGTTTGGAATGTGAGGTAATGGCACTCAATTAGGAATATAGATTTAGAACGGCCAAGTTCAGAAGGAATTTCAACTCCTTCAGGTAAAATAACTTTACAGGAACCTAGTCCCATGAAGAACAAATATCCATTTTCATTTGTCCTCTTAAACTGTTTGCTTTGCTTTAATAGCACCGGCTCTGGAAATATGGATAATACCTCCCCAACTCCACTCTTTATGAATGTATTAAAGAGAATGGTGGAGGCCCCTGGGTTTGAAGAACCTATTTTAAGAAATTTCAAAGCCCTCATACATTGTTAAATTTAGATTTCAGCCAGACTTCACACATGCTTTGTTTTGGGATCTATGTGAAGTAAACTAAACTCTTCCATGTGTGTCCGAAACCCAGAAATATCAAAATTAAAACCACCAGATCAGTAAAGTAGTACAGTCATGCACTGCGCGGTGACATTTTGGTCAACGACAGATAGCATGTACGACACTTGTGCCATGAGATTATAATGAAGCTGAAAGATTCCTATCGCCTAGTGACACGTCCCTGCATGGCCTTGTAGAGTGTGTGGCCTTGTGTTCCCCGCGGGTTTGTGGTGAAGCTGGTGTAAGCAAACCTGCTTCACTGCCAGTCACGTGACGGCACAGCGCATACAGCTGTGTATATAACACTCGATAGTGATAACGGACTATGTCACTGGTCTATGTATTTACTCTGCTACTTTTTATAGTTATTTCAGAGTGCACTATTTCAACTTAATATAAAAAGTTAGCGGTAAAACAACACGCCGGGTTATGCCAGCAGCAGCCTCACACATCCTGTGTCTACCACATCTCTTGAGTGCATCCTTTCTCCCGTACTTGAACTGATGTCGTGTTGTTTTATAAACGTAGGGCTGCCCAAGCATACAGCGTTTGTAGAGTCTACAGTAACGCTGTGCAGTAATGCCTGGACCTCACATTCACTCACTCATTCACTGGATCACCCAGAGCGGCCTCCAGTCCTACAAGGTCCATGCATGTTGAATACCTTACACAGGTGCACCATTTCGCCGTACCTTTTTTGTACTTAGCTATGATTAGACACACAAACGCCATTGTGGTACGATTACCTCCAGCACTGATTGCAATAGCATGCTGCGCAGGTTTGTAGCCTAGGAGCAATATGTTAAATCACAAGGCCTGGGAGTGGAGTAGGCTATAGTGTTTCCAGTGAAAGGGGACTGATTAAAGGTGGTTTCCTTTCGCCAGTTTTGGAGAACAGCTCAATTATCGCTTTCAGAGTCATTTACAACAAGTGGCTTAGAGATAAGTTTTGCTTGTTTTGAGAAATAAGATACATTAAGTTTTGCTTATGTGGCTTAAATGGCTTTTTCCACTTAGGGAATTTACAGGTTTGGTCTCCATTGTGTATTTTACTTTAATGCATGTGATTTTTTTTTTTTTTACAACATTAGCAGTGCCATTTCATAAACAACTTGAAATAAAGAACTTGAATCAACTTTTAGGTTTACATTTTCTATTATCTATCTTGGGAATGTCATGTAAGAGAAGTTTAGACTTAATCTATAATAAATTTAGGGCAAATGAAGAATTTGAATTTTATTTAACTATCTAAGAGATGATAATATGTTATTAGATTTTATCTTTAGGATGGTACTCATCTGATAACATTGTGAGAGTGAATTAGAAGAAAAACAAGGCTGAATCAGAGAAACCAAACTGGGGAAGGTTATGACAACATACATGAGAAATGTTAAGCACTTCAGCTAGACTAGTAGTATTACAAAGGCTATAAAGAAAAATGGAATCATGTGGTGGAGATCGGATATACATTGTAGGTAAGTATTAATGAATGCTCAGGGTATAGGAAGTTCTCAGAATGTTTAGAAATAATATTAAAACTAATAGCCTATATCAATACTTCTAATAGTGGTGATAACACAAATGATGATTAAAAGTCTCTTTTTATAAAGTATTTATTTTATTTTCATTTTTATTTATTTATTTTTAGACAAAAGGGAAGGGAGGGAGAAATAGAGGGACAGAAACATCAATGTGTGGTTGCCTCTTATGTGCCCTCTACTGGGGACCCAGGCATGTGCCCTGACTGGGAATCAAACCAGTGACCATTTGGTTTGCAGGCCAGCACTCAATCCATTGAGCCACACAAGCCAGGGCTAACATACATATTAAAGATAATATCAAAATTATATGTATTAAAATTTGCTGTGGCTGCTAACCCACTATCTACTTCAGGACAGCAGCCAACCTGGCTAAGCACAATCTTCAAATTTGTGATAACTTTTACTGTAGCCTAATAACGTGGACTAATAATTTAACTCATTTAATTGACTCTGCAGTTGCTATTCCCTACTGGAACATAGAAATGGTACTGAATGTCGGCATCACTCAACCCTTTAATCAGCAACCTCTATTGTATCTACTCTTTGAGCTCTCCTGTTATGTGTGACTAATTACTGCTTGGTGTCTCCAAACATGGGCAAGACCCACCAGGGAGTCTCTCAGTATGCTTTAACACAAAGAGAAATTTTGTGAGTTTGCACAATCAGCTTTAGAAGTATAAGAGAGCTTAAGGCATTTCCACCTAGAGTTAAAGGCTGCTCCATGTGACAATTTTAATGATGGGTAGGGATGTTGAGCAATGTGTATAAACCATTTTCAAAAGCTGGGTCCATCAACAGAAAGGCAGAGATAAGATATAGAAGCATAAGTCTCTTTTCAATGCAAGTAAGATAACATGCTGTTAATATTTTTGACATAATAATTTAAAACTTGACTACCTTTTCAATATAAAAAAATTATAAGTAATACATTAAATCGAACTAATCTTATTATTTAATGTTTCTTTTTACTTTATCTATTAAACAAAACAAGAAGATTCTACAAAATGGTCCTTTAGGCTGCTTTTATGCTTTATTTTTAAAATTCTGATTTTGTAAACCAGCTTTTATGCAAAGCAGAGAATCCCACATAATTCTGACAGTTTAAGAGATTAACAATAACATTTATGTTTGACAATATAGACAAGACAAGACTGTTCTAAGTCTTTAATATAAGACTTAAATTATATTAAATTAAGCTTTTCTTCTTGTCTCTCAATTCTCTTCAGATAAAATTAGGACAGAAGTTATTGCACTTTTTGCTTATTTAATTATTTTCAATTTCATGGGAATTTACTGCTAGCTATTTAAGTAATCACAACATTCTTAGGTTGGTGGTACCTGTGGTAGCAAATTTTAAATATGATTTTTAATGTGTTACTATTGGTTTCAAGTTTTTTAAAGTTTCACTTAGTCACATTTTGAGACTAGTGTGGAGTAGCCAAGGATAGAAATACCAAAGTTAACAGTCTGAAAGTATTTAAAAATGCTATCAGAGCAATTAGAGCTGCTGGCAAACAGTAACTTGATATGTGTCTTCTTTTTACCCTATATGTTTACCTAGTTGAAAATACTAAAGATTATTACAAAGTAAAGATCTTTTCTGTTATATGTCCTAAACAGGCATTTCAATTTGCTTTTGTTTGCTACACGTGTTTGAATGAGTATGCTGAATTAAAGCTCCATTGTTATGGGATAGTCCGCAGGTTACCAAGGATAAAGACATACACACATACATTTGCTGTATGTTTCTGACGTATTGAGTTAAGGATAAGTAATTTAACAGGCAAGAGTAATTTTAGTGTTTCGCTTTATTCGTGTTCCCCAGAACACAGTTATTACAGATGACCTATGTTCAGATATGAGATATTTCTGAGTCGATAAATGCAAATTTTTACTGAACCACAAGAACAACTATAGTTATCTACAAATCTTCATGCTCCCACTTACAATAATGTATAAAAATTAGCCTGTGCATATTTCCTACATACTCTCAGCATCAGTTGAGATACGTCCTTATTCAGTGTCCAGGTATCCCTGACTGATGTTTCTACCTCTTACGCTAGCTTCTCAGCATGCCGGTTTTCCCACACGATCACGTGTAATGGATGCACGTACACTCACGCACATACTGTTTCGAGTGTGGTTTTTGCCAGTCTCTCCTCACTGACAAAAGTTCAAAAGAGCAGACTCGTTGTTATTACATTTGCATATAGAATCAGAACACTGCCAGGATACATAATACACTGCAGAGACCGACCTTAATAGAGTGGATTTTCATTATTCATATTAATGTCTGTGAGAATCTGGTAGGCTTTTATTTTCCTCTTTGTAGAAAAGATTCAGATATTTGACACTAATATTACATTTCATAGTTATATTTTTCTAGTGATGAATTCTATTAAGCACTAAAATATTTTATCCAATTTAAAGTAATTTGTGTTTTATATTTCAATTGAGTTAATATATAATGTTCCTTTTTCAACTACCATAAGCATTTTTTAGGCATTTCACATACCAGATACAATGTAGACTAAAGAATTGATTAACACGGTAGAATAAAGTACCTAATTAAAATTCCAAGTTGGAATGGAGTGTCTCTTTTTTATGTATCCAGTTTTATGTCACTAGTTCTTCTAAACCACAATAGGAAATTGATATTGCTTTTCATTATTGCTGTTTTCTTAAAATGAACACTAATGTGAATTGATTTTTTTTCTGTAATAAAGTTGTATTTTGAGCCAATAGGTTGCAAACTCAATGTAAGGCATCGATGAAACAAATATGTATATATATATATATATATATATATATATATATATATATATATATAAAGTAGTCATTGAATTTCTGCATTTTAATCACTTCTGTTATGCATAAACTTAAAAATTATACATTGCTATGTTCACTGTAAGATAAATTATTTTACATACCTACAAACTGACAAATTAAAATGTAAAGAATGGAAGCAAAATACAAAAGTGCCATCCCTTTTCTTCTAAAGCAAACTTAAGCCCACAGATGCTTCCAGAAAGATGTGGTGGGACCTGGGGTTGACTTTCAAATGTCTTATTTCAAGTCATACTTAGGGAGAATAAATAAGATTGTCCAAAACAAGCTAGGTATGACTAGAACAAAAAGGGTCAAAAAGGTCTGAAAATCCATAAAAATGAATGAACTGATGAAGCTAAATGAGCCTATTTGCTATAAACTTAAGTACAGGATAATCTTAAAAATTTTTATGGAACAATATAAAGAAACGTATTTGGATTTTCTATGTAGTTTTGCTCTGCTTGGCTTAACAAGTTAACTTCCTGCCTAATAAGCAATTTTAAAAGCTAACGTTACAGCTTTGCTCTTTGCTTGCTAAAATGCCTCAGCGGAGGCTATTTATGAGAAAGATCTCTAGTAAACATTGTGTAGTTCTTAACACAAAAATGTTAAGTGAATTTAAGGGGCACAGATAATGTGAAAACAAACTATGTAATATATTATATTCCTATTAACCTTTTCACCAGGCATTTCAGTATTTCTTATATTATTCCTTTATATTTTAATTCAAACAACTTTGAAGAAAGTTTCTATCTGTTAACGCACCAATTAATATATGATTCTTAATCATTTAAAACCTGCCCTGCTTGTACCCCAGCTCAGTGATTGGTAGAGAAGAAAAATGTAATCATGTATCATAATGCAATCTTATAAATACTGTCACATCAGTATACTGTTATAGTGTTGCATGGAAATAAAAATAAATAGGTATACTTACCGGTGGTTAAAATGTTAGTGTATAAGTTACGAGGGATGCTAATATCATATTTATATTCACAGGCAATGTGGAATATAATAATGAGTAAAGACCTGGCTCAGATTTTGTGGAGTTGCAAAATTGTAAAGTTGGACAAAATTTTCAAGCTCTCAGACTAGTGAGGAAAACTTTAAGCAGCAATAATACAATGTGGTAATACTACACCCGATCCATATAAGTAAACACAGGTCTCAAGGGGTGGAGAGAGAAGCCAGGTCGACTTGGGAATTATATGGTGGCCTTGGTGGGTACTGCTTCACTAGGCCCTAAATGCACAGCAGGGCATTTAGTAGATGTGTTTGCTCCGTGTTCACGACTTCTCTGGAGAGGCCGTATGGAGCAGCCACTCTTTGGAGAGGTCCATGGTGATGAGGAAGGGAGGGAAAGAATTCCTTCTTCCCCACCTTCTGTTTTTTACTGTTCAATGGTCATCCCATGGGAAAGTTACTTCTGCCTTTACAGGTAGCATCACCCAGCATTTTATAATGCTGCTCCTGGTGCTAGATCCCATGCCTTATAATACTGTGTTGCCTCCACCATCTAGGAGTTGGGTGAAGCTGGAAACTACTGGCATCATGCTGATTTAGCTGGGATACACTGTCAGGATGAGTGATTGATCAACTCCCGCTACTTTCGCTGGACAGGTTTGTAGGTGGATGGAACATTAGGACAAAAGAAGACTACGGGGGGAAATTGTAGAGCTATATAAGCTTTTTGTCCTGAAGTGACCACTCCTTCCTTGGCACTTTTAGAAAGAGTGATTGATCAGCTCCCTCTGGTGTTTGCTGACCAGGCTTGTTAGTGCATGGAACATTAGTACAGGGGGAAAGAAGAAAAACAGACCATTGGGAAAAACTGATCAGCCACGCAAGCGTTTTTGTCTGAATTAACCACCCCCTACCTACCTGAAATCTCATTTTCAAGTACAATTCTTTTTGGAAGCATTAACATTGCACATATCTGTGCCCTTCATTGGACTGAGAGTACCCAAGGGAAAGAAATCAAATGTTTATTTATCTTTGTATTTTCAAGGACTGACACAGTTCCTGGCACAAAATTCACTTGCAAATAACTACTTATCAGGACTGCCGGAAAATATTTGATAGGGATAGCAACATTTAGGACAATTTCTAAAACATCTCATTTTAATTTTGCTTACTCAAGAAGAGAATTCTCTTCAAAACATTAAATCAATGTCTTCTTAAATTGAATGGTAGGTTATTAAATTAATGGTTTCATGATCTACCCTTGATTCATACAGAAGCCCAAGGCGGGCTCATAACTCTTGTCTTAACAAGCAAGAGCCAAACACAACCAAAGCCAGAATTCTTAACAGGACATTTATGTAGTAATAAGAACAGTGAATGTGATTTAAATAGTGAATAAATGGAAATGAGCTTAATCCCATAATTATGCCCTGCAGTGTCTGGAAAGGAGAGGAAGAATGGTTCATTAATATAAAAATTATTATTGGATAATCCTGAGTTTTCATGGAGAGAATAATATACTTTTAATTTTTTTTTTTTTTTTTACTTTGCCCATCAAAGTCTGAATCTCTCAAGCAGCTGATTTGCCCGCTCACTCCCTTTCTCCTGCCCCGTCTCCATCATCTACACCTGGCTGTATGGGGCCAGTGGTTCCAGCCAATAGTTTCACCGTGCACCTCTGACTAAGAGGGTGGGGGAGCAATGTATTTTTCCACTGTGAACATCAAAAAGGGGACCTGGAAAGGGAATTTGCATTCTTTAGGCAAAATGTTCTAAACATTGGTCTGCTTAAGAGAAGCAGGAAGAGATAGTATTCGAAGAATTAAAATTTCATTAACTGCTCTACCAAGCACACAGACATGAACAGGATAATACGATATGAATGTGAGCCCATAAAACAACTTTGGTTAATTGTCTACCTCTGGTCACTCTGTTTTATGAGGGAGTCCCTAATGCTTACAGAAAGAGCCCATAAATAACTTTGGAAAGTGCCCCAACTTTAATTAACTGCCTCCTGTCACGTATTTGTTTTACAACTAGATGAACTATTTGTTTTACAACTAGATGAAAAGATGGAATCTGGAGCAAGATAAGGATTCAGGCTAACAGACCCCACATACCTAAGTTTAGATAGTCACATTCCCGCCCAAAAGCTGGCACCACATTTACCTAGTCATCAGTATGTAACTTTTTTTCTCCTATCCCACCAAGTATATAAGTCCTCAGAACAAAGGACTTGTTCTCTCTCGGGGGCTCAGGGCGCTCTTGGTGCTGCTCTTGGCTCCTGGGCCACTGGGCCACTGGGCCTCTGGCCACCCAGCCTCAGGCTGCCCGGGGGCTTGCCACCCTGGTCTTCCACAGCTCTCACTTTTGTCGCCCTGCTTTGCCTTGAAATTTTGCCTTTCACCTCTCTGTCTAGCTAGGTCCATTCTCTTCCAAGGGAATGGGCCACCAATAAACTGATCACATGCTAACAGAATTGCTGCTCTGTAACTCTTTACATACATCAGCAAGAAGAA
The DNA here is from genome assembly GCF_022682495.2 of Desmodus rotundus. NCBI lineage: Eukaryota > Metazoa > Chordata > Mammalia > Chiroptera > Phyllostomidae > Desmodus > Desmodus rotundus. The sequence continues at coordinate 153,865,156 of NC_071390.1, read as the reverse complement.
CCAGGTCTCTCCCACTGACATTACTTTATATACATGAACATGTTTGACTCAAATTTATATCAACATTTTGGATAAGTCCCTGAATTGCTTTTATATTCGTAGAGACTTGTATAGATAACTAATCACATTTTCACTAACATTTTAGTAGAAAACTAAAATCTAATGTGTCCAAAAATGAGCTCCTCATATGTTGCTCGCAGCAGTCTCATTTGGCGACACATCATAAAACTTGTGACGACAAAAATACTGATGAAATTTTATTACTTCTATATTTAAATATCTAAGATACATTTGAATCTTTGTTTAAAATTGTATAGACATTGTGTCTTACTGCATTCAGACTGCTATAAGAAAATTACTGTAAACTGGGGGGCTTATAAACAACACACATTTATATCTCACAATTCTGAGTCTGGAACATCTGAGATGAAGGTGCTGACAGATTTCCGGTCTGGTGAGAACTCGCTCCCAGGGTCATAGCTGGCCATCGGCTCCATGTGTCCTCACGAAGCTGAAGGGAAGTGAGCGGTTTCTGGGGTCTCTGTTATAAGAGCACTGATTCTGTTGGCCAGGGCTCTTCCCTCATGCCCTCAACACCTGCCAGAGGCCACACATGCAAATACCATCACTTTGGGGATTGTTTTCAACATAGTCATCTTTGGGGAGATACAATTGTTCTTCCTGTAGCAAATATGTCTAATTCATTCGGCAAATCTGTGTAGAAATAAAGACACCATTTGGTTTTGTGTGTGTAGTTTGTATTACACATGCTAATAGTTGTAGGAAATACTGAAGAAAAAAGTCACATACTTGCATTATTTTGTAACTGGAATTGTTATAAAAACAAACTGTACTTAGTCAAGAGGTTGCAGTTGCATCACAGTCACAAGATCATGAAGATAAATTTAGTCTGTATTACGATGTTTTCTAATCTTAAATTTAACTGCCAGTAATTTTTACGTGTATTACTTAGATACAAATCTTTCCTTGGATGAATACGTGATAAGCACAGACACAGAGCAGCAGGCGTTCAGCTTGCAAGGGCGCACTTCACGCATTAACCCTAAACACACGGAGAGGAAGAGCACCGTGCATGCATTGAGTTCTGAAAAGACCGGAAAAAGCAAACTTCACAAATGTCCAAAAAGTCCTTAAAATTTCCTTATGAAGAAACCATTTGAAGACAGAAATACCAGTCCTCTTTAAAACTAATACAGGCAATTTTATCTTCATTATTGGGATAGAGAGCTGTTTCTTTGGTTAAACACCAGATGAAGTAGTCAGGTTTGTTTTAACAATAAATAATCAACATAATGAGATACATTATTATAGATAGTTAAGGTACTTGAGAACTGCAATGTAACTTATGAATTGGATTCCTACCTCCACTAGCACGCTTACCCTTGGGTGTATGTTCATTTCTCTCTCTCTGTGTCTGTGTGTTTCTCTCTCTCTCTCCCCTCCACCCCAGTCTCTCCCTTTCTCCTCTCCCTGATTAATGTGTTTGCTAGAAACACACAGTTAAACTTCCTAAGTGAAACATGATTATGATATGACTACACCGTAATGCAAATTAGACATCCTAAAAGTCATACATAAATGTACTGTAGCAAAGGGATTTATACAGAATAATCACTACACTTTTGCACTATGCATTTCCCTCTGTTAAATTCTTTCCCCTTTCCAGGTTTTATATTAATTTCATCACGTATTTACTGCCAAAATACTTTGATTAATGTAAGGTACAGAAATATTAATACAATTTAGGAATAAACAATATGCTAGTTATAGCACTCTAACTTTAAAATAAATAGTTGTTTATATTTCACTAGGCCTAAAGACATATTCATTTTCTACCGACAAGGAAAAGGAATGGACTCGACAAAAAAGTCAAGATGGTAGGTACAGGGTTCAGAAATAGTTACACCAATTATTAGACAACCAGGTGTTGTTTCCTTCCTGTCAAGTGCCTATTTCCGATTTAACAAAACATTGTTTTTAGATTCCTTCAGAAAACTCTCCTCTAAACATTGGTGAGAAAAAAAGCAGGTTTAAAACTGTCAGTGATATTTTGAACCTACGGGCCTTCTAGGTGGAAAACTACATAGGCCTACAGTACCCCAGTGTGCAGTCACGTCGAACATTTCCCCAAATCACGAATCAAAGTGCATGGCCTTAACGATGCTCCCCGATGGGCAGGCACACGTCTTCGCAGTGATGTTAGCTGGACAGGCAGGGGCTCGATATCATTTTGAGAGGGACTAGATCACTTTGTATGTGAGTGGCTCACCACTGAAGCTGAATTTTAAAGGTATAAAACGGAATTATCTAAAAGTTTAATGGTTCTAAAATTATTTTCCACTTCTGTTCCTTCTGCTTCTTCCGCTCTATTGGTTCTAAAACATAAAATAGGTTTGTAATCACTCTTTACTCATTTGTGTGCAGTTTAGGCTAACCTGAGCTTCTAAGTGAAAAAGTTTTAAGCAGTTATCTAGAGTAATAGTAATCAATATTTATGAAATTATTTTTAACATGCAGTGAAGTTAAGTCAGTGTGAGGAACAAAAAAAGAGTCAGTTGCCTTGACATCCTTTCTTTAGTGAAATAATATAGGCTTTGGAGTTTGAAGATAACGGTTCTGGTACAGACTGTGCCATCGAACGTACGTGTAAAGGAAGTTGCCTAATCATTCGCTTGTGTTTCCTTCTCCAAGTAAAGAATGTGGGTAGATACCCTCCCTTGGAACACTTGTTAAGATTGTTACAGAAATGAATGTTTATAAAATTGTGAGCAATGATTGTTTATAGAATAATGAATTCTAAAATGTTAAAAATAATTGCACGAGGGAATTATTATGAAGTGAAGTTGTCAGAATTGTGGATTGTGCTAAGAGATGACTTAGGCAAAATTTTCTCCCGTGGCCAACAGGGTGGTTAAGGTCAGGGGAAGAAAGGAGACATTTGGGGAGTCTTTTAAGCACACACTGGCAAATGCTACATTTTATCTGGAAAAATAAATTGATCATTTGTCACAAGGTATTTTTTGCTTTGCAGGCTAATATGTACGCAATTTTATTTTCTTCATATGGGAGAAATCTGAGAAAGTTTGTAGCATAAAATTAAAAATAACAGGGAGCATCGCCCAGCTCTTTTGTCCTTTTCTCCCACTACCAACAAGTAGAACTCCCTGCCTTTCTCTCCCAGGCTCCCCTTTGTCCAGTTTTTAGGACCAATATAGACCTGAAGCAAGAATATTTTAAACAGCTGTATAGTATTGTGTTTAAGAGCACTTTGGAGTTACAATGTGTGTATGTTATGTTGCCCTTTCTTTAGCATTTGTATCAGTCATTGTTGCACTAACAAGTGACCCCCAAACCTCAGTGGACTGCATTAACAAACTTTAATCTCTTAGCTGACAGTGGGCTGTGACTCAGCCAGAGGCTCTATCTCTGCTCTGCGTGCCTTCACATCTCAGGGCCCTGGAAGGAGTGGCCTCTGCAATCCATTCTCTTTTCATGGTGGATCTTAAAGCTCCCATCAGACATTTTGCATATGTCTGCTCACCATCCACGGGTCAAGATGCCACATGGGTGAGCCAAGCTCAGCGAAGCAGGACTGTGTTCCCTTTCCACAGGATGCAAGGAAAATAACCTGGCCATGGGGAGGGTGAGGTCATCTTACAGGGAAGGGAGGAAGAGAATACATGTAAACAAAAATAAAACAAAACAGAAAACTCATAGATACGGAGAACAAACTGATGACTGCAGAGGGGTGGGGTGTAGTGGAGATGGGTAAAAACGGTGAAGGGGAATAAGAGGTACATATGTCCAGTTATTAAAAAATAAAATTTTAAAAAGTCACAAGTATGTAATGTATAGCATAGGGAAAATGTCCATATTATCTCACTAAGTTTGAATGGTGACATGGTTACCAGAATTGTTGTGGTGGTCACATTGTAAGCAATACAAATGTCAAATCACTATGTTGTACACCAGAAACTGATACAATATTGCTGGTCAACTATACCTTAATAAAAACGTAAGAGTTTTCTAGCCATCACAACATGTTAAACTGGCCTATTTCCTGGATCACACAGGTGTTATTGACAACACCCTCTGCCAAATATTTGCTAGTTGCTGAAGGAAAATTCTTCGAGTTCAGGTAACTGAATATGTTTTCCACCTTCATCCTGGTAGGCCTCTTCCCAGCCTCTGTCTTTTCCAATCTGTCCCAGAAACCATCATTTCCATAGTGTTGGTGACACATGTGCGTTATCACACACTGTGTATGTGCTGTTTCTTCTCACCCTTGGTTCCTATTACTCCCAGGCATGTCTGTGTAGCTCACTGCCTGGTCTTCACACGGCTAGAGCTTTTCCTCAGACAAATGGAGGAGGAGAGCATGCTACATTAGTCATTGGCCACATGTATGAAAAAAGATATCAGGGATTTTAGCTCTAATGGATGGATAGTCTACTGGCAATAGAACTATGCATGTAAGTATCATAAAATTAATTCACTGTATAACTCAAATGTGCAGAGAATATGGCTCCTTAATACTTTCTATAATTTATGCGGTCTTCTTCACAATCCCCTAATGCTAAAAATCAGGAACAATAACTTTCGTTTTCAGTTTTTAAATTAACCTAATCAACAATGAGAATAGTCCCTTTGATACAATATTCAATTTCACCTGAAAAAAATTGCTCAGTTTATGATTTTTTTAGTACTTCATCCCTTCTGATTTTTTTCTCTGTTTTTCTCCAAAACGTGGACCACATTTGAACTGCACTGTTTTAGAGGAGCTTTTCCATGAGTGTACTTAGTAGAGATAAAAAATAATATTTAGAGAAGCATTGTTTGTAACAACAAAACCTTTTAAGAGGAATTAACCAGAAAAATGGATAAGTACATCGTTTGCGTATGCGTAGAGCAGCATACTATATGTCAGAAAGTAAAGCATAATAATGTTTATTCATGAGCATAATTGCAAAAACAATGTGAAATAAGAAATGCAAGTCATATTGGGATTCTGGAAGGATGGCAGTACAGCAGCATGATTTTTCAATTTATTGATATCCTGGTATTAAAAAAAGAAAAAATAAATAGACATCACAGGGAAAAAATTACATGAAAAATGTCACTAGGGAGCAAGGTATTCCCACAAAACCCGGGATAACAGCAGAAGAGGGCAAACCACCAAAAGCCGCAAGACCTGCATTAGTATTGTCTCTGGAAAGAAAAGGCAGCAAGGAAAACAAATCTCCACATAAACAAGATCTATTTATTCAAAAACGCAATGAAGGTAATTTAAGCAAAAAACTGGAACTTGGAGTTTTCTTTACCAAGTTCAGGGCTGGGAAATGCAAGAGGTCTGCGGTAAAAAGATTGAATACAAGAGGCCTGTGAATCCGTAAAACTGAGCTCTGGGACTTCCAGCACTGGGTCCCACAGCGATGGGACATTGCCAGAAGTGACAACACTGAGGAGCACGGGGGTAACGGGACCAAGTTAAAGAGAAGATCTAGATCAGAACGGGTAGGGGCACAGTGCCTCAGCACCTCAGAGAACAAACTGACAAATATCTGAACATTGCAAAAAAGAACCAAGAGCTTATTGGATGTGTATAAGGTTTTCGAATCTTGCATCATTCTAAAATTTCCAATAAGCTAGTTTGTAAAGAACAGAAAAAGATTAAATCAAATCCTAATCAAAATTATGATAGTAAAAGAGAATAATAGGTAGAATAACAACTCTAGTGAGAAGGAAAGGAGTGCCCCAAACATACTAGAACTGTAATCGATTACTTCAGAATGAGCTAAAAGATGTTAAAAAATTACACAATTAGCATTATATAAGAGATAAGCAGCAAAATCTCAGGAAATACATAGAAAAAAACATAATTTCACAAAAAAAAGAAGGAGGAACATGTAAGTGACACAATACTGTCTTAAGAAGAACATAAAGTGTACCAGGACGTGTTCATATGGAAAAAAAGGAGAGATGCTAAGAATTTTGGAGATAGTGGCAAATACTGAAGATAGGCAGAGAAGAGCCTAAAGCCAAACTAAGGGAACCAAATTATACTAAAATATATATATTTTTTAAAAATGGACATTAAACTAGATCTATATTTTTAAAGATATATTGTGTACCTAAAAATGTTAACTTAAAATGGTCAACACAAAGACATTAAAAGTTTTTCTTGATTTCAAAAGAAAAGAAAAATTCTTCTGACATATAATCAAACTTTTCAGTAGTACTTGAGGCCTGATGAAAATGGAATAACATATTTAAGATTTAAAAAAATGAAGTGTGAACAATTGATTTTTTCCTAGAAAAACTAACATTAATGCATGAAAGGCACTGGCAAATTTTTATTAACATGCAAGACTCAGGTAATACTGTTTTAATAATTGTCCTTGAGTCATCTACCAAAGAGTGAGGTTGAATATCAAAATGACTGGAGCTCTGGCTTGTGCGGCTCTCTGAGTTGGGCAGCGTTCTGCAAAGCAAGCGGTCACCAGTTAGAATCCTAGGTGGGGTATAAGCCTGGGTTGTGGGCCAGGTCTCCTGCTGAGGGGGTTGGTGTGAGAGGCAACAGATCAATGTTTCTCTCTCACATCACTGTTTTTCTCCCTTTCCTTTCCCCTCTCTTCCACTCTCTAAGAATAAGTAAAATCTTTAAAAATGTCTAGAGACACTGATAAAGGATAAATGTTGAGCATTAATTGTATAATTATATGTAAAACTAAAACTGAATTAAGGCTCAGTGGGAGAGGGTATATGTAATGTATATTAAGATAATATAGGTACAGTGCAATTTTTTTAAGTGGAAGAATAGGAAGAGCAAGTGAAATTAACATGTGAAAATGTTTTCACTAAGAACATTGACAGTTGAATTAGTAGTATAGGTATCTGAGATTCTGGCGTGTTTCACATGGCATAAAGCAATTGAGTCATTATGAGATTTTCTAATTGTATCATTCCTGTTGTTTTAAGTATCAAGATTCTTGGAATAGAATAAAGGAGATACAGATGTAGAAGAGTCAATGAAAAACTTGGTAATCTTTCATTTGATTTTGAAATCAGATATACTCATAGGGAAATCAGATATATTCATAAGGATGTTATATATACTTACATATATACAATATATATATAAAACATATACACATAATTTTTGTTATATACTACACTTGTTATATACACCTGTATATATGCAGGTATATACTTGTGTGTATGTACTTGTGTATATATATACTTGTTATATATATGCAGTATATATGTGTATATATATATACATGTATACTTGTTATATATACTTGTACACATACAGTATATATAGCACATACACATAATTCTTAGCTCTGTTCATCAAAGAGTTCTAGAAGCAATGAGCACCTTGGAAGCAATGAGCATGACTAACTTCTAGACTCCGATCTTGAAATGCCACTCCTTGCTAAAATAAGTCAGTCCTTCTTGGGGAAATAAATGGTTGAGCCTGGCGTATCTTGTCATACCACATGCTGAGGAAACTGTCGAAGAGTACTACAGTCATGTCAAAAACAGTCGGGGATTTACCTGAAGAGAGTCACACTGGCCAAAATGGGATGATTTGAGTTTAAAATTAGATAAATGTAATGAATGAAAAGCCAAAAATATATTTATTTTAAAATTTTTACTGTATTTGTCCATTACCATTTATCCCCCTTTTACTTCCCTCTCCTCTGCAATCACCACGCTGTTGTCCATGTCCATGAGTCTTTTTCCTTTTTGCTCCATCCCTCCACCCCCTAACCTCCCCCCCCACCCACTAGCTGTCATCCTGCTCTCCATCTATGAGTCTGTCTACATTTTGCTTGTTAGTCAGTTTGTTCATTAGATTCCACATATGAGTGAGATCATATGGCATTTGTCTTTCTCTGACTGGCTTATTTCACTTAGCATGATGTTCTCCAGGACCCTGCTTGCTGTTGCAAAGGGTAAAATTTTCTTCTTTTTTACGGCCAAGTGGTGTTCCATTGTGTAAATGTCCCATAGTTGTTTTATCCACTCATCTACTGATAAACACTTGGGCTGCGTCCATATCATGGCAATTGTAAATAACACTGTAATCAACATAGGGGTGCTTATGTTCTTTAGAACTAGTGTTTTGAGTTGCTTTGGAAGTGGAATCGCTGGGTCAAAAGGCAGATCCATTTTTAATATTTTGAGATATCTTCATACTGCCTTCTACAGTGGCTTTACCAGTATGCATCCCCACTAACAATGCAAAAGGGTTTCCCTTTCTCCACATCCTCACCAGCACTTGCTGTTTGTTGATTTATTGATGATAGGCATTCTGACCAGTATAAGATGATACCTCATTGTAGTTTTAATTTGCATTTCTCCCATGACTAATGACATTGAGCATCTTTTCATATGCTTATTGGCCATCTGCATGTCCTTCTTGGAGAAATGTCTGTGCAGGTCCTTTGCTCAATTTTTAATTGGATTGCTTTTGTATTTTTGGTCTTTTGTTGTTTGTTTGGGGTTTTTTTGCTGTACAGTTTTAGAAGTTCTTTATAAATTTTGGATATTAACCCCTGTATCGGAAAATGTGTTCTTTATTCCATGGGTCACATCTTTATAGTCAATTAATATTTGACAAAGGAGGCAAGCATATGCAATGGGCTAAAGATAGTTTATTCAATAAATGGCGTTGGGAAAATTGGACAGATATGTGCAGATAAATGAAATTAGACCGCCTTCTTATACCACACACAAGAATAAATTCAAAATGGATTAAAGACTTTAATGTTGGACATGAAACCATAAAAATCTTAGAGAGAATATAGGCAGTATAATCTCAGACATTACTCGTAGCAACATTTTATCTGATATATCTCCTCAGGCAAGGGGGAAAAAAGAAAAAAAGTAAGTAAATGGGCCTACATCAAACTAAAAAGTATTTCACAGCAAGGAACCATCAACAACATAAAATACATTTACATGTATAGGTTTACAATGCTGTTAACAGTCATTTTCTGAGGAAGATGAAAGAAAACCAATTTTTTACCTGAATATTAATAACAAGGTAAAATCATATCTTTGATATATAAAAGACATGCACAATTCATGGTCTAATCCAGATTTTAGATAAATGTAACTTTGAGGCCTTACTATAGTAACAAAGAATATTCACAGATAGGTGGTGTAGCAGGTTGCATTGTAGCCCCCCAAAGACATAGGCCATCTGCTTGTTTCCACAACCTATGGATGTGACCTTATTTAGAAAAAGGGACTCTGCAGAGGTAATGAAATTAAAAATCTTGAATTATCTGGGTGGGCATTAAATCCAATAACAAATGTCCTCATAAGACAGAAGAGGAGAAAATACAACCCAGACAAGAAGACCATGTGAGGATAGAGGCAGAGTTTGGGCTTAAAGAGACACAAGCCCAGGGACACCTGGAGCCCCTAGAAGCTGAAGATGTAGGGGAGAATGTTCTGGAGAGGCTTCCCAGAGAGCTCAGCCTTACTGACACCAACACTTTGATTTTATATGTCTGGCCTCAAGAATTGTGGGAGAATAAACTTCTGTTGTAAGCCACATAATTTGTGATAATTTCTTACAGCAGCCACAGGAAACTAAATACAGGCACCGTAGATTGATTTTTAAGAAGGGGACTAATTTCTTTCTCCTAAATATAGGATGTAATAATAAATATCAGCAGGTTTTTAAAATATGAAGGTAACTCAGTAGCCCTGTTGATTTTTATACCTTGGTGGTGGTGTGTCAATCTTTCTATGGATTAAATTATAACTCATAAAATATTTCATATTATAATGCCAGAAATAATATGAAATAATAATTGTAGATCATTATTATTCTTGTCTTCAGCTCCAGCAATGGAATGAGTTCTGCTAATTTAGGAATTGGGTTTGCCGTTGTTAATAACATTAAACTATATGATTCAACACTTAACTTTTCTACTCTTTCTACGTAAGAAAGAGAATGATTTCTCAGTATGCAATTGGATTTTTTGGCCCAGCTGGGAAAATTTAAGAGTAAAAAGGTCACGGCAATTTTCTTTATGGGCCACATGTTACCTAGTAAAACAAAATCATTTAGCATATGGCTTGTGGAGAAGAAACACACAAGCAAACAAAAATTCTAAATGTCAGAGTAACCTCATTTTAGCATATAATATTTCCAAAATGCGTAGAGAAAGATAAAAACGTTCATATGATAAATCTAATTAAGAAATACACATTTCTAATTGTAGACAAATGAAGAGCAAACAGTTTTGCAAGATTTATTTTAATTAGATTTTTTTAATTATGGAAAAACTAGCTAGTCTTATAGTTTTAAAAAATAAATAAAATCTCTTCACTGTAGTCATAAGTAATTTCAAAGCATTTATTACTGGTACTTTTGGAAACTGTGCTGGGGAATGGAGAGGAAATAAGTGGTATAGCTATTTTTGGCATAAATAAATGTGCTTTTTCCAGAATATCATGCTACTTTTCTGACTGTATATACATTTAAATCAAGTTAATTTTAAAAATGTATTGATTGATTTTTAGAGAAAGAGAGGAAGTGGGGGGAGAGAAATCCTTGTACGTGCCCCGACTGGGGATCAAATCCACAACCTTGGTGTGTTGGGACACTGCTCCAACCAGCTGAGCTAACTGGTCAGGACTTAACATCAAGCTAATTTTTGTTTTTCATTTTTATCAATTCCATTTGTATTATATTTTTTCTGTGTATGTTGTTTCTCTTTCCAAAGTTTTATATGTGTTCATGAAACAGATATAAGCAGATATGACAAAAAGGAAAAGCCCAGAAGACAGTTTTATCCATAGTTGTTATAACTAGAAGGGAACTCTGAAGATGGAATAAAAGGAGGAACCCTGGCTGGGAATGAGTACATGGATCTCTTTGGAAGACGGTTTTTGCTTTCCTTTTTCTCCTAAGAGAACCAGGATAATAAAGGAGTATGTACCTATTCCAGAAAACTCCCAACATCTCCACATCATGTAATCTTAAAGACGGCCTACAATCAAGAAATACAGTAACATTATCCAGAAAAATAATTTTAATTGAAAGAAATAATTAAGCAAATGTAGATGACTTAACAGTTTATAGCCTTCAGGATAGAAAACATTTGCATATGCTGTTTTACTAATGCTTATATCTTGATTGGAGGACGGTCTATTGGATGAGGATTTTCTTATTATTCTAAGCATTTTTCTTTCTTCTGCATGAACCATCTACACATGTCCTCTATTAACTTTTACAATCTACAAATAACTAAGGGTTATGATTATTCTGTTTCATGTAATTTATAATTTCTGGAAAGCTTAGGGACTAAGTCACTCAAGATTATAGCCTGAATAGATAAACCCTGTAGGATGATAATCTACCATAAAAAAAATGAATACAATGGAAAGTATTCCACAGTGTCAGGATTAACAAGATAGTTCATTGTTGTTTATCCTGTGAGATGGGTTTTTTTCTCATTTTCTTTCTTATTAAATGTTTTTTTCATTTCCAATATACATATCTTTCATGAAGAACTAACAGGAACTGAAAAAATACCAAACAGTATGTCAGTGACCACCATAAAGACAAACCTGTGTTAACAGGAAAACAGCAGATCAGAGAACTGTGAAACAAACACATTTCAGGGGCCCTGGGACCAGGTAAAGAGCCAGGCTGTCCCGCCTTCTGGAGGCTCCTTAGTTTTAGATCTTGGTTGATTTTCATAGCTGACCCTTTGGGCCCCTTATTTTTGTTTTTGTTTTCCTTCCTGGGATTTAAATCCCACACTCATGTTTCAAATGTACCAATATGGAGTGAGCCCTTGAAACCCTAGGCCCAATGCTTGACCCCGATAAAAGCAGAACCCCAGGCTCAGGGTCTCTTCCTACCCCATCTCTCTCTGGGCTCTCAGGGGTTCTTTCTATGCTCCAGGATCCGTAAGTAACAATACTTTCCTCCCAAAGTTTCCTGATGGCTATTGCTGAAGGGCGTCGTGCAATCCTAACAATCAAAGGGTTGGTCTAGGGGCAACATTTGCTCTTAAGTAGAGATGTCTGTGGAAGGTCTCCAGGACCCAGGCGAATGACCCCAGGCGTTTCTAGACCACAGTTTATCAATATATTGAGACATACACAAAACAGAAGGGGACATAATTAATTATGAAATCACCTGAAGAAACTATTAGGGGTGATGGATACATCCTCTAGCTGGATTGTGGCAATAATTTCACTGGTGTACACATGTCACCACTTACCAAGATCAATACTTTTAATATGTGCTTCTTTATTGTGTGTTCATCATACTCCAAGAAACCCCCAAATGAAGAAAATAAAAAAAAAGAACATGGAATGGTTGGTTAGTAACTCTTGAGGCCTAGGAAAGATATTTACTACTATATTAAAAGGTATAGTCATTATATTAAAGGAAGTTTGTGATATTAATATCACCTATTGCCTTGTTTAATCACACATACATTAATTAAAAAGTTCTTTCTTTTATTTTGTGTCTAACTTAGCAAACACGTGTTTACCCTGTATGTAGGGAGTCCTCTGCCCCTTTCTCCATTTCATTTATTTAGATTCCACAGGCTCAGTCGCACTTTAATTCTACCGCCTTGAGCTGGAAGTACAAAAAGTCTGGAGAAAAATGCTATGTGCAGCCAATGGCTTCAGCACAGGTGGAAGCAATGACAAATATTCGATAAAAGACTCCTGAGAGGAGTCATTGTTACTACAGGATTATTGTATTCTTGACGATCACTCAGCCTGCACCTGGGGAATCGGCCACGTGTTAGGAGTAAGCGGGTTGTTTCCGCTCACTTCCTGACACCGGAATGGTCCTACATTTGACCCCTTGCCATTTAATTGTCAAGAAAAATCTCAGCTGAAAATTTTGTCTTTTAGCATTTTACTGACCTCCTGAGACCTAAAATTAAATCTAAAGATATTTTCTGAGTGTGTTTCTTTCTGTACAAACTGATTCTATCTTTCCTGGAGAAGCATTTGAGTTCCTTCTATTGTTTTCTTTCAAATATATATCAGATAAACATAATTTTATGTTTTAACAGGTATGGGAAGAATGCCAGTAAAAATTCTCAAGAATAATATACTTTTAATTGACTCAAGGCTTGAGTGTTAGCATATAAAAGACAAAGACATTATAATTGACATCCTTTAGTTTCAAAATTCTATCAGAATAATTTTATTGTCACTAAATGGAGTGGATGTTTGAGTCTGGTTATTATCATGAACCTGCAGCTGTTTAACAAGAAAAAGATTTTACAGTTAAGTCTATATTGCCTTTGAAACTCATCTTTTTCATAATACCATAGCTACCATTCAAAGTTTATCATGTACAAGTTAACTAGCCTAAACTCTTTACAGACCTAATATCATTGACTATTTGCAAGAGTCTCACTTAGAAATTAATTTAATTTTAAAGTGAGAATAGGGTGGAAATTAGGAGAAATTCTTTTCTAGCATGTTTTATAGACTTATAAATTATAAACTTAAGTAGTTGTAGAATTAAAGATTTTCATATAAAGAATTTCAATATTAATTTAAAAGGTTATGGGTGAGGTGAATAATTTAGATAAAATGTTCAAAGTCAATATATGTAGGTATTTATTACTGGATGAATGTTTTGTGGCTAACATTCAAATTACCTCAAACTTCATGGTATGAAACAACCAATCTTCATGCTTACGGACTCAGCAGATTAGGAATTTGTAAAGGGCACAATAGGGATGGCTTTTCTTCATTTTTATATGGAAGCTGACCTGGAAGCCACAAAGATTGGGGGCAGAATGATATAAAAGCTCATTCATTCACACGCCTGGCAGTGGATGCTGGAAGTCAGCTGAGACATCAGCTGGAGCTATCAGCCAGAACATCTACATGTAGTCACTCCGTGGGCACTGAACAAATTCCTCTTAGCATGGAGGCTGGGTTCCAAAGAGAGGGAGGGAGAGACATTGAGATAGAGCTAATGGTAAAGCTAAAGGTGGAGACAGATAGAGCTATACAGGCAGAGACAGAGAAAAATAGACAGATATCCTAAACCACGTCCTGCAAGACGAAGACTCGAGTTCATACAGCATCACTTCTGTGAGTCTCTTCCTTGGCTTTTGTTGCAGAAACTGCTAGCTTCTCGCCAAGTTCATCTTCTCTTATTCTTCTAGGGCATCTTAACCTCCTCCCAGTAAGTTGGAAACCCTGTGACTCAAGTATAACCAATGGAATCTGTGTAAAAATATCTGTACCATTCCAGACCCAGCCCTTACCACTTCTCATGACAACTAATCTTTGTGCTAATCTTCTCTCAGTCCAGAATGTATTAAACCTTCAGAGTGACCTGAAGTAACATGTGCATAAAGGCTGACTATTTTTTCAGACTTGACCCTCAATAACTGCATGGAGGAGTCTGGGGGAGCTTTGCCCACAGAGCCCCCCATCCGCCACAGATGAAAATAAGTCTACCAAGACATGATCTGCCTAGGGGGAAAGGTGGCTGATCTCTCAAAGGAGGACCAAGAGCCTTTTCCTCAATAGGCTTTTTTTTTTTTTAATTTTTATTGTTATTCAATTATAGTTGTATGCCTTTTCTCCCCATCCCTCCACCCTACCCCAGCTGAACCCACCTCCCTCCCCCACCTCCATCCTCCCCCATGATTTTGTCCATGTGTCCTTTATAGTAGTTCCTGTAATCCCCTCTTCCCACTGGGTTCAATTTGCTTGGGAATATAAGTAAAGCTCATCAATCATTGTCAGGCAGTAAGGATCAAACAATAGATAACACACAAAGGACTATGAGGGCTTATTCTGAGTCAGGGTCAGTTAGCTAAAGGGCTATAAGACTTTGGGCAACAAACTCATTTCATGCTTGGACCCTCATCATTTAAACTGAGGGTATAAACAAAGCAGGTTTCACAGGGTTTTCTGTACTCTTTCTTAGGTCTGATTGCCCCAGGGGAATCCGCCCTTTCCAGCACAAGGTTGCACCACCCTCTGTCATTGACCTGCCTGGGGAGGAAAGAAGGCTGATCTCTCAAAGGAGAAGGGCCAGGAGCCTGTTCCTCAATGGGCTTTTTATTGGGTTCAATTTGCATAGGAATACAGGTAAAGCTCATCAATCATTGTCAGGCAGTAAGGATCAAACAATAGATAACATACAAAGAACTCTGAGGGCTTATTCTGAGTCAGGGTCAGTTAGCTAAAGGACTATAAAACTTTGGGAAACAAACTCATTTCATGCTTGAACCCTTATCAGAAAACTGAGGGTATTCTTAGCAAAGCAGGTTTCACAGGGTTTTATGTATTCTTTCTTAGGCCTGATTGCCAGTACAGGGCTGCACGACCCTGTGTCATTGTTTCAGGCTTAACGCAGACAGGGGAAGTAAGGGAGCCAAGAGATTAGGAGACTTCTTGCAGACAGAATGAGGACTCAGGCTATGTCAAAGCTGAGGGGTGAGGGTCCATCACCCCCTTTTTCTATAGCCCCCCAAATCCTTCCCTGAGGGCCTCTTCATGACCATGCCTGTCTTAGGTCATCCCTCCCTTGAGGAATCTTACCCATCATTGGCTAACTGGTCAGGCTCAGGGCCAAGCAGGGTGAAGTAAAGGGGGCAGAGGTGGTGCCCCTGCCAGGGAGATAAGCTTTGTCTCCTTAGTGGCTTATGGTCCCAAGGTCTGTCACTCAGCCTTAGCCATGGGGGGTTACAGCTTCTGAAATCAGGCAAGGTGGTTCCCAACAGAGGAGGACAATCCCACTAATTTAGAAGCCCACTTTGTATTGTTGTGAGAAGAACAAACTTGTGTCTGATCTAGTACACTTTTGGATCTATTTCCTTTAGGAGCTGCCCCATCACACACAGGCAGCACAGTAACTGGCAATGGGTTGATGCTACATAAATATTGTAAAGTCAATAAATGCCTTTTTTAATATAAAATAAACATTTTATTTACTTACTTAAAATAAAAATTTTAATACTTAAGAATAGCTTAATTCTTTCAACTTTTTACATATCCCCCCCACCACCCCTCCAGTCTCCCAATCTCCCAACCATCAAAATGTTCTCTGTACTTGCGAGTCTGTCTTCTGTTCTGCTTTTTCATTCACTTTGCTTTTTAGATTCCATATATAAGTGAAATCATCTGATATTTGTCTTTCTCTGTCTGACATTTCACTTAGCATAATGCCCTCGAGATTCTTCCATGTTGTTCCAAATGGCAAGATTTCCTTTACCATTGTTAGGACTGAACAATATTCCACTGTGTGTGCATGTGTGTATATTTATATGTGTGTGCATGCATGTATGTGTGTGTATATATATATATATATATATACACACACCACATTTTGTTTGTCCAGTCACCCATCAATGGGAAGATGCATTGTTTCCATATCATGGCTATTGTAAACCATGCTGCATTGAACAAGGGGTTACATATATATCTTTTCAAGTTAATGCTTTGTTTTTTTCAGATAAATGCCCAGAAGTAGAATTTCTGGATAATGTGGTAGCTCTAATTTTAATTTCTTAAGGAACTTCCATACTGTTTTTACCAAGAGTGTGTAAGGATTCCCTTTTATTTACATCTTCGCCAACACTTGCCTGTCTGTCTTTCTTTCTTTCTTTCTTTCTTTCTTTCTTTCTTTCTTTCTTTCTTTTTCTTTTTCTTTCTTGATAGTTAGTGTAAGGTGATATCTAACATTCTAAGAGGTGAGGTAATATCACATTGTGATTTTGATTTGTAGAATTAATTGGATTGAGAAAACTCATACTCCAAATTACCACACCAAGGAAAAGGGCTTTTATCAATTGGTGTTGTAGTTTGTAAACATTTAGCTATTTTTCTCTGCCACCAAAAACATCCTCTAAACCTCCATGAGAAGGGAAAGGGGATGTGACTAGCAGTAGAGAGACATTTTCTTCACCAATACTGTCCATGGAAAGCATGTGCATCCTTGATAAAATCAGTCTGGGAAGTACTGGCAAAAGAATAAAAGGCAGACTGACACAGAAGATGGCTTGGTGTGCATTTTCAATCTCTGCCATCTCCCCCCACTTCTTGGTGATGGTGGAAGTGGAGACAGAATAACAGTGTTTTACCAAACTGACAAAATACGCATATAGCATCCTCTCACTATCTCCTAGGTTCCAGGCACTACAACATTAGATAAGCTTTGCCTGAAGTGATGAAGAGTTGAAAGTCAAATATAATACTCCACAACACAGCTTAGAAACACTTGCAGACTGAAAAGGATAAGGTTGTAGAGAACAGAAATGGGCCCAGACCAACCTTTGCAAAAGAGAACATTGTACTTCAATATACAGCAAATCTGTTTTTTATGTGAACAGACTGAGGTTCAGAAGGAAAAGGAACTTGTCAGAACCACACAGTCAGTAGGTCAGAGTCTGGTCTGTCTCTACGCAGGGTTGTGTTCTTCACTATCACACTAGCTTTTGTCAAATGTGCCTCATGCATAGAATAATTTTATACCTCTCTTTTCCTTGAATAGTCGTTATTCACATCTGTGCCTGGCACAGTTTTAATATTGCCAACTTTGACTCTCAAAAGCCACCCAGTTTAGACAATAATTTGGACACCATCCATGGGCCATGGGGTCAGAACTGACCGGGAAGCCTGTTAAAAATGCAGATGCCCGAGCTCCTCTCCAGGTCTGGATGTTTTCAGAGGATTGGCCCCAGAATTCACCTTCAGGTATTTTTAAAATGTTCTGAGGAATCCCCAGGTGAGTCACAGGCCTTCGTAAGTTGATAAGTCATTTGTCTATGCTATTCCAGCTTCCCCAGAGGCCCAATCAAGTCCTGAGAAAGTATCAGCACCCCCACCAGATCAGAGAGATGCTCCCAGACAAGATATCTCTCTGAAGCCTTGGAGAATCTGAGTAGTCTCATGCTGGCCCACCTGCCAGGATGGACAAACTCCTTCCAGCACCCTCCCCTTCACATTTCACTTCCTACGACTTGTGAAATGCAGTCATCTCTACTTAGTCCTAACTTTGTCTTAACATGAACCACGTTAATGCAAGCAACTTAAGAGTGAAAGAAAATGCTGTGCTTCTCAATCAGGGTCACCAGCTTCGAATATGGTAGCCTAGGCCATCTACTTCCTGGGCACATTCCCTCTGCAAGGTCCCCAGCACACAGGCCTAGGCTGGGCATCTCTTATGCATACAACCTCACCTAGCTGCCGCATGATCCTTTTGGGCTTGCCCATCATACTTGAGAACTGTCCTAGCCATAAGTAATACTAGTGGCCTAGAGCCTCCCTCTGAGACCCAAAGTGCTCCTACGCACTGCTGAGGACAAGGGCAATGTCACTCCTGGGCAAGTATTCAGAAAGGTTCTCATCTGTGCCAATGTAAACTTCTGCTTTGGGTTATAAGATAATTTCATTTAGGCCCTTTACTGGTTGGCCTCTTGGCAAAAGTCAAGTGCATTTTGTTGGCAAATGATAAATGAAGAAGCTTGAGGATGAATTATTGAATGCTGCTCATGAACTCTTTCGAACTCAGTCACACTTACTGTGCTGTCACGAACACGTCCACATGGGCTCCCTTAGGTTCCCAGACTGAGCTGCTGAGTCCCGGGGGAAGGGGTGGGCTCCATCCAGGGGAAGAATGGAAGAGGGAAGAGGAGTGACAAAGTGATTCTGAGACTGGAGGGCTGAAAAATGGTGTCTCAGGAAGTTGAGTTGATGTAAGCCTAGACATGGTACCCAGAACCTGGCTCTAAACCTCTTGGTCACACCGCCTCAGTATTTGGCCCTTTTCTGATCTAGATAAAAGTACCAGAGGGTTAGAGTTCAATGTAGTTGATAAAAAGTAGTGTGAATGGGGCCTGAAAGGAGTTGCCAACGTGGAAGAGGTTCTGAAATGATTTATATTACATTATTTTCCAAAACTTGGAAGGCATTTCCTTGGAAGGCCTCAGAAGTAGCAGGTCTTAAGAAATCTTTCCTCGATTGTGGGAGAATTGGAGGCAATCTGATTACAATTATTTTTGGGTTCTGTTTTCTCTGGGAATGGGGGAGATTTCCTAGCTCTGTACTGCTGCCATAGGCCCCACAGAATTGCTTTGGCAGCCAACACAGAGAAAGACAACAATTGTATAATTAACTTATATGTGGAATCTAAATCCCAATAAACAAAACAGAAACAAACTCATAGATACAGAGAACCAAACTGATGATTGCCAGACGGAAGGGGTGCTGGGGTGATGAGTTATAAAGGCGAAGGGATTAAGAAGTATAAACTGGTCGTTACAGAATGGTCATGGGGATGGAAACTACAGTACAAGGAATATAGTCAATAATATTGTAATAACTATGTATGTGTCAGAGGGGTACAGGGTTTATCTGGATAATCACCTGGTAAGTTATATAGTGTCTAATCACTGGACTGTACACCTAAAACTAGCATGATGCTGTATGTCAACAACACCTGAAAAATATAATATGATTTAAGTAAAAGAATAACTTTTAATAAGGATAAATCTTTAAAGTTTTACAAAGAATATCTAGAGCATTATTAACACATCAAAATAGTACACAGTATATGTTAAGAATAATTTTAAAAACCTTAAGAACACATTTTGATGAAGTCAAAAATGCATTGTTTTCCTCTATGAGAGGACTATGTTTTTCCCCACAAATGAATTTGTAAAAAAATATAATTGGTGTCAAGTCAGTCTGTATAACAATTTTGAGTACAAAGGAAATTAAAAAAAACCCCAAAACAATAAAGTACAATGGATAAATGGAATACAAAGATGCAGAACCTATGAGCTTACAAGTTAGTAGAGGGAAAAAGAATTCAAAGTATTTGTTTCTATAATTTGCATGTAGAGACAATGAATAAGTTTCATACTCAAAAGCACTTGGGGTGTAGCTTTGTAAAGATGTTTAGGAGCCTGTGGGTCTGCCTTTGCAAGCTTTTAGTGATGAGGAATGACATGACTATAAAGAAAATTAGAAGAAATACAATGTAATTCACTTAGTTGATATTAAAATCTTAATTCATTGAAAATTTGTGTTAAAATAGACACTATTTTTCCAAAACTTTAAAGATGAGTTAATTTGTAAATCTATGTTTAAAAACTTCTAAAACTTGCATTCAAAATATTGTTCACATTTTCCAGGATGCCAAACAGCAGCCCTGGTTGGTAAAAGAGTAAGTCAAGGTCCTTTTCATGGTAGAACAAGAGGAAAGGAAAAAAAAATCTGCTAAATGAGCTGTGACTCTTTCCAGGCCGAGAAGAAATAAAAAGAAAACTGCTCTTTAATTCTTGATAAGACATGTTAATGACCCAATGAAGCTGATTTCTTCAAGTTAAGTTTTAGTTAGACCAAAGTTCTGCCATTTTTCTCTCTAGTAGTTAAATGGTCTAGTTCAGAAAACTATTGGAAAATACTTTAATTATATAAAGAATCGTGTCATCTGCCGAAAGTGACACTTATACTTCTTCACTCCCAGTTTGGATGTGTTTTATTTATTTCTGTTGCCCGATCACGTAGGCTAGGACTTCCAGGAGTGTGTGGAATAAGAGTGGTGAGAGTGGACCTCCTTGTCTCGTGCCTGAGTTTAGAGGGAAAGCCTTCGGTTTTTCACTATTGAGCATAATATTAGCTAAGGGTTTATTCATATATGGCATTTATCACATTGAAACACTTTCTTCTATACCTATTTTATTGAGAGTTTTAATTATAAAAGCAAGGCAAACCCATAATGCACACACTTTCGGGACCATTTGTTTTGGCGAAGGTTTGTTGGTAAGTACATTATCCTATGTGCAGCTCAGTGTTCTTGCAAACAGAGAATCTATGCACGATGTTTCAGACAAGAGGAAAAATGTTCCTTGTATCACATGTAAGGACTACAAAAGGTGCTTTCTATGTTAACCAAGAGATGCAGAAATCACACAGGTAAACTCTACTGACCCATTCTAGATACCATTTCATGACCTCTCTTAAAGTTGAATATTTCAAAGATAAGCGATACTGCCTGTGTGATAGCTAGAGATAAATTTTGACTGTGGATAAATTTTCTTTATTTGCTAGAATAAAAAGAATTTTATTGACTTAGAAGAATATATCTAAAGATGTGTTTTAAAGCATTTTCAATAATCATACTTTTCCTGGCACTTTGATATCCTCTGTAAAATATTTACCTTTATTACTTTTCTTATCTGCATCATTCCTTACGGATTCATTTACAATTGTTTTCTTACATGACATAAAAATTGGTTTACTAAAAGGATTCTTAAAGTAGAATTTTAAAAACCTGTTTAGATGTACTTTGACTGCTTAATAGCTCTTAACTGAGCACTAAACTTGAACTCTCTTTGCTTCCGTTTCCCAGTTTACAAAATGAGAACTGCCCACCTATCTTGCAGTATATTGTAAGGGTCTGTTGGGATAACTGTTAGGAAATTGCTACATTAATTATAACATGGCGCATGATTGCAAGTAAGTAGTAATATCATGTTTAATAGCGAGCTCTGTCCGTATGACCTTTGTGGCTACAGCACCTCTCGGTGGTCCCCTCCAGGGCTGTGTTCATCCACCCACTGGCCTCTGGAGAGTCGTGCCTGATACAAACTATTATTGCTGCAGACTATTTCTTCTTTCACTAGCTTTGAGACACTTGGCTCCAAATGGCAATTGCCTGCTCCATTGGTCTGCCAAAAGATACAGTTTCCCAGCAGTCCATGTCTACTCAGCCCTGTTTGAAATTCTTCCACAGCAAATCTTAGGAATGTCTCATCAATCTTCCCTACCAACAGCGATACTGCTTTAGTCCAGCGCACAGGAGTGAGTGGTTGTCCTGCTGGCATTGAACCTTCACACGTGTCTTGCCTGGAGGGCCTGTGCTGCAGCCTGTGGAGCTGCAATATGGTTGAACTGAATTCATTCTAAGAAACCGTTCTAGCTGATCCTAGCAAGTTAATAATGCCAAACTTGGCGCATTTCACCTGCTAATTTATGGCTTCATATGGGCTCATGATACCTAATAAAGTGCTAATAGCACTGTGGGTATTTAATTAAAATTTTGGTTTTATTGATAATTTATGCAAAAAAGGTAAATATATTTCCAAAGACTTAACTTGGAGATAATAAAATATCTGATATTTATTATTTATTATGTTAGATATTTATAAGCACATTATGTGTCATAGTTCATTTTTTTCCCTTAGTCTATTATGAATGCTTTCTGATAAGCAAACTTAGACACCTGGGGTCAAGGAGTGTACCTCAGAGCTAGCAAGTATAATGATCTGAAACCAGAGAACCCTCCTCTGAACTTGTGATACTAACTACTTCACCATTATGCTTGCAAACCATTTTGGCTTACTCTCCAAAGGGGAGGTGTCTGAACATTGGAATGAGTGCTTGAAAAGAAAAAAAGAAAAAACTTCATAGGAACCTCTCCTAACAAATACTGGGTAAGGTAGAATTACGACGATAGGGGTCTTTCTGGAAGGTATGTATGGATTTCCCTAGTAATCATGGATTAACCATCTTTTCATCAGCAATTAAAAATGAATGAAACTCAGTCTGTGAAAGTATACAGAAAAATGAAAATAAATTGGAATACAAAAGGTTTACACCCGAAGTCTCTGATTTGTAGCCCTAATACATCTAGCCATGTCAGCTGGAATAATCACAAAACTTTTCTGAGCCGTAGTTGTTTGCTCCTTTGTAAAACAGAGGGAAAATCATGCCCTCCTGACTTATGTCGCCGGTGCTGTCCTGGAGTTACTTAGTATCATGGTGTTG
Source organism: Desmodus rotundus (assembly GCF_022682495.2). Taxonomy (NCBI): domain Eukaryota; kingdom Metazoa; phylum Chordata; class Mammalia; order Chiroptera; family Phyllostomidae; genus Desmodus; species Desmodus rotundus. The sequence continues at coordinate 153,842,326 of NC_071390.1, read as the reverse complement.
TTGGCAACATACAAAGCGCTAAACATGCAAATGATATCATTGTAGATATCACTGAATTTAAGGTTATTAATTTTATTTCTATAACCCATTGAATTCAAAACAATAAAAATATATTGTGTGGCTTTAAGTAAAAAGTAAATAGAGCAGAGCCATCAGAATCAGAGCAGATGCATATAAAATTGGAGTAACTCCAGGCTTTATGAATAATGCTGTAGGAGGCAGAATTATGTGCTCATATGTCTTAATCCCCAGAATCCATGAACATGTAGTGTTGCACGGTAATGGGGAGTTGAAGTTGCTATTAAATTGACCTTGATGGCCTTATTCTGGGTTGTAGAGGTATGCCCAGTGTGATTACAAAGTTCCTTAAATGTGGATAAGGGAGTTTGAAGAGTCAGAATCAGAGTGATGTGATGTGAGAAAGTCTGATGCTGGCTTTGGGGACAGAGGAGGGGTGTGAGCCAGAGACAGTGGGTGGCCTCTAGGAGCTGGAAAAGAGCATAAAACACAGTCTTGCATAGAGTATCGAGAAAGGAACATAACCCTGCCCACACCTTGACCAAAACACGCTCTTTCAGACTTCTGACCTTCAGAACTGTAACAATAAACTTTTGTTGTTTTACACCACAAATCTGTGGTTTAAAGTTAAATTTGTGTAAATCTGTGGTAAATTGTTACAGTAGCCATAAAAACAAATGGAAATACCATGTTTCACTTTTTCACTATTGCATCCAAACAGCTAGCTCACTATACATACTCAATATTCGGCAGATAAGAGGTGAATAAACTAATTTGATTTTGAAGGCATTACTTTTTAAAAATTGTTTTTAAGACTCAGCTGATTCATTTGCAAATGGAATTGACCCACATGAACTTTGAAATGTCTCCTTCCACACAGGGGCATCCAAGCTTTCGGCATCTCTGCCCCCACACTGGAAGAAGAAGAATTGTGTTGGGTCACACATTGAATACTGTATTTTTTGGACTATAAGATGCACTTCCCTCTTCCCACAAATTTGGGAGGAAAATGGAGGTGCGTCTTATAGTCCAAATGTAGCTTACCTGGCTCATGGGGGGGGGGAGAGGGGCGGAGCGTGGCAGTGGAGTAGGGTTTTTTTCCCTATTTTCCTCCCCTAAAACCTAGGTGTGTCTCATGGTCTGGTGTGTCTTATTGTCCCAAGAATACGGTATATTGCCACATGTAATCACAAAAAAGACCTCAAAATATTTTAAGTAAATTCATGATTTTGTCTTGGACCTCATTCACAGCCATCCTGGGCCTCATGTGGCCCATGGGCCATGGGTTGGACATCCCTGCCCTAGAGTTTTATAACCTCATGTATTTTCTTACATATCTCATTTAATAATAAAGACAATAATGTTTTTAAGTAATATGGCCTGGTGTGGTCTTTGGAGGTCACACCACAATAATTATTGCTGTCTGAGGAATCAGTACATAGGGACACTTAGGCACTGAAGAATATTGCCAAGTTACATGAAATATCATTTGTATACATTTCAATGGTTAAGATTACGTGTGCCAAAGGGTTTTCTGACAGCAGTTCTATTCAAGTTCTGAAAAGACTTAAAAATGGTACATGGCTCCCATACCACCTGTAAGACTTGGGATCTACTGCTCTGAAGTAAGTTGGGTCCTCGCTCTCCAAGTCTCTCTGTTGAAGTCCTAACTCCCAATGTGATAGTATTTGGAAATAGGTACTATGAGAAGGTAATAAAGACTAAGTGAAATAATAAGAATGGGGCCTTAATCCAATAAGGTTGGTTTTTTAATAAGGAAGAGACATCATACTTCTCTTTCCAAGTGAGCACAGAAAGGTTGTAGACAGTTATTTTACAAGAAATTATATTCTCTTCCTCTGTAAACATGGCACAATCCTATAGAAATCTAGTCTTCCAGTTTTCAAAATGTATATTAGTAAGAACCATGAGATAACAGTAGTGTTGGCTAAACTTTCTATTGCTTGGCATTCATCAGTTTTTTTCTTTGGCCAGTTTCTCTGGGTCTGAGGTCATTTACCCCTGTTTCCATCGGCAAGACTTGCTTACTGAAATATCTTAGAGACTGTTACCGTTCCATACCAAGGATGCACAGGAAACTATTGACCGCATCCAACCAACATCATGTTTTCAAACTCATCCCTTTTCTTGCCAAATAGTGCCTTAGCCATTGTGATTCATGTGTCTGAAAGATAATCCTACAGCTGCCACCAATCCTTTTTACTACAGAGGTTTAAATGTCAACACAGACTCTGGAAATAGATTTCCTCCAAGTCCAAAATTTAATGATGGTTCAAAAAGTGGAAGCAACCACCGGGCATAGATTAAAGGATCCTTTCCTGTAGGGACCCCAAACTATCAGAAACAGTTTCCAATAAAATGGAAAATAATCATAAAAGAATGTATCAAAAATGTTTCTAACCATTAGGAAAAGAGAAAAATAACACTTTAAAATGACTACAGTTGAAGTGAGCATCAATATTATAGTAAACACTATTTTAAAAATAGAAATAAAGAGCCCTGGCTGTTGTGCCTCAGTGGACTGAGTGCGGGCCTGCAAACCAAAGGGTCGCTGGTTCCATTCTCCGTGAGGGCACATGCCTGGTTGTGGGCCAGGTCCCCAACAGGAGACATGGGAGAAACAATCACACACTGATGTTTCCCTCCCTCTCTTTCAGCCTCCCTTCTCCTCTCTAAAAATAAATGAATAAAATATATTTAAAAAAGACTTAAAAATAGAAATGAAGAGAGTGTTACCTAGAAAATAACGAGTTCAAGTTATAGATGTGGGGAAACCTGTGTATGCTCAAATATTTTCTTTTCTTTTGTTAAAATTTTATGTTTATTTTTAGAGAGGGGGAAAACAGACATAATTTCATACCTTTATTGAGCATTTGGTCTTCTTTTAAATGATTTTATTTATTTATTTTTAGAGAGGGGGAAGGAAGGAGAAAGAGAAGGCAAGAAACATCAATGTGTGGTTGCCTCTCGCATGCCCAGGCTTGTGCCCTGCCTGGGAATTGAACCAGTGACCCTTTGGTTCACAGGCTAGTGCTCAATCCACTGAGCCACACCAGCCAGGGCTGCTCAAATATTTTCATTATGGAGGATGAAATGATGAACATTAGAAAACATATCATTATACTCAGAAGAAAAATAAAGTAAAACTAAAAGAAGTTTTTAACAGAGAACAGAAACAATAGACTTTAGATGTTTGGTTTATTTAAAAAATACAATAGACTAGCTATTTTAAAAATGAAAAACCACTAGCTATGATAGTTAATTTTATGTTTCAACTTGACTAAGCTATGGGATTTCTGAGTATTTGGTCGAGCATTATTTTGGGTGTGTCTGTGGGGGTGTGCTTCAATGTGATTGACATTTGAAATAGTAGACTGAATAAACAGATTATGCTCCCTAATGGGAGTGGCCCTCAACCAATTAGTTGAAGGCCTGAATTAAATAAAAGTGCTGATCCCCACCCCCCAACAAATAAGAATTCCTCTCTGCTTAGTGGTCTTCCATTCTCTCCTATTCCGTCTGTCTGATGGGCAGTGATTGGTCCCCTTCTGCCTTCTGATCCAGGCTGGAATCACACCGTGGCCTCTCCCGAGTCCCTTTCCTTGCTGTCTACAGATCTCAGGATTTCTCAGTCTCATACACACATACAGATATCCTTTCGATTTTCTATCTCTGGAGAACCCAGACTAATACCGATTTTTATATTGAGTGGTTTTGGAAAGACAAAATTTTATGGATGAATTTCTGCATTGATTCTGGGATTTTGGGAATTGACTCTGTAGTCTAATTAAATTTCACAACTCTAAACAACTCTATTTCCAATAGTAGAGAGAGTACTGAAAGTCCGTGGTGTAATCTAGCAAAAGAAATTCACAAAATGTCTCCATTGGATACTCCTAACCAACCACTTATAAGAAACAAAAAACTGAGTGACTGTGTATACATTTTTGAACATCTGTGGAAAAATAATGAATGTAATGAGATTGGCTGGTTGTTCCTAATGTGGCTGGATAAAGTGAAGTAAGGAGAAGATGAGCTCAGGGACTTAAATTCCCTACTCAAGCATGAAAATAATAACCTGAAAGTTTCCATATGTGTCCCAAAAGAGACCTAGATCCCCTTGAATTAAGGAAAGGCCAGATCCCCTTGAGGAGGGACTTTGGTGCATTGCCAAAAACTGTATACCATTAATCTTTCTCCCTTTCTTTCCCAAAAGAAAGGAGTCTTCTGCCGTGTAACTGTGTATTGGCACGAAGGAAATGATCAGATTGTTCAGGGACTACGAGACACTGGGTCTGTACTGACACCAGTTTCAGCAGACCTAAAACACCGCTGTGGTCCAAGATTCAGAGTATGAGCACATATCCCTAAACAACAGTATATCCTTTTCCATACAGGCATGAGCTGAGCGAATATTGGTAAGCAGTGCAAAAATTTTGTGTTTATGTATTTTTATAAATACCCACAGAGAAGTATGTACTCCACTCATTCAGCAAATATTTATTCATTACCTATATTGTATGGTAAGGATTAAAGCTATAGTATTATGGAAAACAGACATAATTTTATACATTGGTGGAACCTTTGGTCTTTTTTTAAAATGATTTTATTTATTTTTAAACAGGGGAAGGGAGGGGGAAAGAGAAGGTGAGAAACATCAATGTGTGGTCGCCTTCCGTATGCCCAGGCATGTGCCCTGTCTGGGAATTGAACCAGCAACCCTTTGGTTCACAGGCCAGCACTCAACCCACTGAGCCACACCAACCAGGGTGGTCATTTCTAAAATCTAATAGTGAAAGGGAGAGAAAGAAAAGGAGAGGGCGATGGGTTGCACTGGAGTAGGCTTTACAGTTCAACCACTAGTGGCCCGGGCAGAAATTTGAAGTCAGCTTCTGGGTTAGAGTTATTCTGGTTGAACATGATGATACCAAATAGCTCAACACAAAGCAAAGTCCAAAATTAAAATCAGTAAAGAGCTTACATCATCATTCTTCTGGGCTTAGTTCTAATGGACTTTAGAGCCCTTTGCATCTAACATATTCAAGACATGAATTTAAAAAATGTCTTTACCTGTATATTTAGAATTTATTCTTTGTGCATTGTATGCTTTCTGTAATCTCTAAACCAAGTGATTTTGTCTCTAATAAAAGAACAATTACTGCCCTATATGATAGGTATTGGAAATGTTATTTGGTTACTTTATGTTGATGGTGATTTCTTCTTTTAGTAGTAATACACCGTGGGTGACAGTAGATAAAAAACAGGAAAGAAAAACATTATCTGGATCTCTTATTCAAGAAATTGATTTTCCCAGGATCCTATTTGAAGTTTTATTCTGGGAATAAACCAGCAGTATTTTATAAAGCTAACGCTGTCATACTTCAAGAAATCAATCTTACAGAGGAAAAAAAGGACACAAAGGAAACATTATTGAATGCAAAGCTGAGTTTTACTATTGTGTTTCGGGTCAGTGGTTTTCTATAATACCTGAACAAACATCGGCCCTTGTCCAGCTCAATCACGGACAGGCCCGACACTGGTATATGCAGGGAAAGAAGACTTGCGCATTTTCTCTAATGCTAGTCGCTTAAAGCCCAGGAGGAAGTCATTCTAAAAATGTTTTATTGTTACGTGAGATTCATCAATACAATTTTATTCTGTTAAAAAGAAAAATTTTCACAAATGCTTCTGATCTCTTTAAATTGTCATTTTTAAAAGACATGATTTTATGACTTGCTTGCTCCCTGGAATCTCTCAATTTCTAGTTACCAGAAAATCCTTTATAAGACCATTAGGATTTAGGTTAGCAAAGAGAAAAGAAAATTGATTTGTTGAAATTGTAGATATTAAATACCATTATTCAAAACCAAAGATAACGGATACACATCACTAGAAAATAAATATACATTGTCAAAAAAAGAATGTTTCTATAGGAGCTACTATAAAGGACACAAGGACAAAATCAAGGCGGGGGCGGGGTGAGACTGGCTGGGGTGGGGTGGAGGGATGGGGAGAAAATGCAAACAATTGTAACTGAATAAAAAAAAGAATGTTTATTAAGATACAAATTGAAAGGATATTTCTGCAAGGAAATCAAAGAAACTTTCTTTAGTCAGGCTTAGAAGTAAAAATCTTCAAAAAATATCTGTTTTTAAAGAAAGAACAATAGTGTTTAGTATTTTGATATGTGGAGAAGTTACATAGGTAAACCTACTTGTAACTCTTCAAGCACTATGCAGTTTTTAAGATTATAATAACTGCAATTACAACCATATAAGAAAAGATTGCTTATTGACTCCCATATTGCATAGTACTTAATAGTTTCTACTTACTTTCACTATTATTACCTCCATATTTCACCTAAAGTAATTATTCACTGCAGGAAGCAGGGCAGGAATACTCGTTTTCAATAGTAAAAAAGGAGATTTTGAGACCAGCTGCAGATTGTTCCTGACCCAGACCATCGCCACTGCGGGTCATGTCCAAGCACTTAGTTCTCATCGCAGGTCGCCCATTCGGCTCACACAGAGCGCCAATGTGCATTTGCATTCTGACAAGTGATCAGACAGCTCAGCCTTTCCATGTCCAAACAAAAGGACAAATTAAAGAAAACATTTTTTGAAGGATAAAATGTAGTAGGATATTTGCTTTGAGTATTTCTAATTTTTAGCAAGTGTGTCATTATGATATTTTCAATAATCCAACTATCTCCTTCCAGTGACAAATCTGTGTTAAACTTTCCAGCCACTTGGAGTTAGACATGGTCATGTGACTTTTTTCTTAAGAACATATAAGCAAAAATGGCATGTATGACCTTTGGGGTGTAGCATTTAAAGAACAGTGCAGGCTTCTTTTCTTTTTTTAAGTCTCTTTTCATTGATGTGGCGACTGGCAGTGTTAGAGTTGGTGGCTGTTCTCTCAATAGGGACAAGGGAGTGATGTGAGAAAGAGAGTGCCTTGTTAAATAGAACGTGCAGTAAAACTATCATTGGGGGGCGTAGTTATATGAGCTTCTACAGATTTGCATAAACGTCAGCACATTCAATATGTAGAACATTTCCATCACTCCCAAAATTCCCTAATGCTTTCATTTTGCAGTCACTCTCCCGCCCCACCTCCTGACAACTCTGTTCCTGTAGTTTTTTTAATCTCCTCTGGAATGCCATGTAAAATGAAACCATGCACTATGTAACATGTAGAGACTGACTTTATTCATTCAGCATTATGTATTTCAGATTCATCCATATGTTATATGTTATTGACAGCTCATTCATTTTCATGCGGACTAAGTTTTCTATCAAATGCACCATTTCTTTATTGATTCACTTAGTGAAGGACATTGTGATGGTTGCCATTTTTTGGTGCTTAGGAATAAAGGTGGTATAAGCCTTGTTTATAGTCTTCGTTGTGAATGTAACTTTTCATTTCACTACTCTGCATACTGATGGAAGTGGGATTGCTGGATCAAATGACAAGTGCATATGTAATTTTATTAAAAATCACAAACTTTTCTAGAGCAGTTGTAGAATTATTCATTTGAAAGCATGAGATTTGCTGCTGCTTTGTATCCTCAGCAGCAATTGATATTGTCACACTATGAATTTAGCTATTCTAATGGATGTGTAGTGATATCTCATTATACTTTTAATTTGCATTTCTCTAGTGACTATTGAGGTTGAGCATCTTTTCAATTATTTTCCACCTGCACATCTTTTTTGGTCAAGTGTCTCCTTAAACTTTTTATCCAATTTTTTAATAAATTGAGTTGTTTACTTTCTTAATGAGTTTTGAGAAATTTTATATAGTCTAGATACATCTTTTATTAGATATCTGATTACAAAATTTTTCCATGTGTGTAACTTATCTTCTCATTCTCTTTTTAGTGTCTTTCACAAAGACACTAAATTCTGGTAAAGTTTATTCCATCAACATTTTCTCTTTTAAATATTTATCCTTCATTGCCATAACTAAGACTCCTTTACCTAACCCAATGTTATAAAGATTTTCTCCCATGTTTTCTTCTAAAATTTTATAGATAGTTTTATGTTTTAAATATATCTAAAGTAATTGGAAGAAAAACAGAAAGTGGGTGAACATTTTGAGAAATGGATAGATAGTTCTCAGCCAGTGACCAAAAGCTAAATTGGGGAATGACGTTGAAGATTTTGATTTCATATATAAATCTGGATTAGGGGACATCAGTGGTCCAACTGCTTAAAATAGACTCGCTTTCTCTCTTCCTCCCAGTCCTTCTAAATGCAAATTAGTATAAAATCCCATCAAATAGAAACTTTGAGTATCTTTCTCTCTCTCCTCCTTCCCTTCTATCTGCCCCTTGTCACAGTGAAGAGATAACGAAGAAAGTAAATTTACCACATTTAATATTTTTTATTGATTAACACCATCTGAACACAGAACGGTGTGTTGTTTCTCCTCAGGGAAGTAGAGAAAAGAGGTGTGACAAAGAGGCCAGGTTGACATCCCCACTAATAGAAAAAAGAGAAATCTGGAATAATTATAGGCAAAAGCAGAGCAGATCTGTGGTAAATGATTAGCAAAACCTCCTGCAGAGAGGGAGGGTGGGGAGAGAGAGACACAGAAGTCTAAGTCATTTATTTTTACTATCATGGTTTAGGTGTCAGCCTGCTTTGCTCATACCACTCCTAGATTATGAAGTCATATCATCAACTAAAAGGAGTTTATGGTTTTTGCTGTATTTTTTAACGTGAAAGACCAGCTTCTGTGAAACTCTAGTGTCTTCACTCTGAGTTCACTCTAGCCCAGCTTCTACTCTCCAGTGAAACATGCAGGGACGCAGTGGCAGAAGTGGTGTATGACTGCATGTTAGAGGATTTGAGTTCTGGTGCTACTGTGTGACTATGGTCTACTCGTTCCAATGCCCTATGGGTCTAATTTAGTACCAACCTGGTGTTGATTTTTTTGGTGTTTTGATTCTTGATGTAATTTTCTCCATATTTATTTATTTTTTACTGTTAATTATTAGTACACATATTTGCATTTTCTGAAAGATCTCAAGTGCCTTGATGAATAAACAATGTCTTCAATTGTTTTCACAGTTCTGCTGACTAATACATGTAATAATTTCTAGCTGAATTAAAATAAACACATTTGAAATGCAAGAAGAGTGATTTGGGACAGAAAATCCACCAGTCAATATTGAGTTTTTGAATTTAAACTATGTCTCTTCTTTCTTTGCGAGAAAATTGTTGAGTATAAATATTGTCATTCCAAACGCACACGGTCATTTGCTGACATTTTGTAATAACCAGTCATGTAAATTCACACAGCCCACATGTGTGGAATTGGGGGATGGGTTAGTGCAGTTTGCACGTGTGAACAGGGCGTGGCAGGTTTGTGATACACATTTCCTAGTGTATGGAGAAGAGGAAGCGCTGGGATACATGGCATGCACACGTGACTTCCAAAAGGATTTGAGGGGGGGCAGGGGTGGTGTCTTTTCTAATCCATGTGGAATATTTAGGGCAGTTTTAAATTAAGGACTTAAAAATTGTCTTTAGTTGGATCTGCCATTGTATAGAAATGCCTTCTTTTTACCAGACCTGGAGGGAGACATCTTTTTTCTCCGCCAGACATCAATTTGACAGAATGTTAACTTTTATAGATAAAATTAATTTGCATTCATAACCAAACTCATGAAATGTCAGATCGTTTTGAAAGAAAACAAGAATTAACGGCTACTATATTTGAAGGCTTATGTGAAAGCAGATGGTTGTTAAAATACACTGAAGTCCATTATCCAAAGGAGCTTTCTATGCCTGCTGTAGCCCCTTCTCCGATGGGTGGGTACACTTTCAGGTCAAATGCAAGTGCCTAGTTTTCCAAAGACAGTGCCATCACCCCGATTCTTCTGTATTGGTTTCTGAGGGAGGTGGAACAATGTCCTTCCCTAGGAGACATCCACACCCTATCCTTGCACCTTGTATATATGTTGTCTTACATGGTCAAAGGGATGTTGAAATATGATTAAGTTTACTGACCTTGAAGTGGGAAAATATCCCAAATATTCTATATGGACCCAATTTAATTATATAAATTATTAAAAACAGAGAACATTTTTTGGCTTTTATAGAGATGCGAGATAGAAGAAAGATCAGAGAAATACAGGTCTGCTGTCTTTGAAGATGGAGAAAGAGCCCAGGAACCAAGGACAGGAAGCTTCTAGAATCTGGAAAATGTAAGGAAACGAAGTCTCACTTAGTGTCTTCAGAGAGGAAGCAGCCCTCTGACCATGGGTTTAGCCCAGTGAGGCCCCTCCCCTGTCAGATCTCGGACACACAGAACTTTGCTAACCTGTAATGTTTAAGCTGCTAAGTTTGAGATGATATACCCACTTAAAGAAAAAAGCATTTCTAAGGGTGTTGCCTCTTTTTCCTGTTTTTTTTAAATATAAAAATAAATGTCCTATATTTTAAAAATACCACATATGCATATTCTATGTTGATAAATTAAGAAGTTCCATATTACATTACAAAATATACTTTTCCTCATGATACATTTAAGAGTCCCCCTGAATAATTTCAAATATAATGTTATTTAGGATAGAATGTTTTCTGTGGATTTTTTTTGGTACCTCAGATGTTGTATAGATAAATATACACCAGTAAGTTTGTTCATATGGAAGTTTCCTTATACTTGGACATAACCATCATGCACTAGCTTTTTGTCTGAAAGATGATGACAGAAGACACTTGGAGAATTGGGTATTTGAGACTCAATCATTTGACTATTCTGAGAAACTCCTAAATCACTACAGTGACTGGTGAGTATGATGAGGCATCAGTTAGACTTGTAAATGCCAGGAGGTGGTGTGGTAGCAGTTGCCACTCAGCCAGATGACCATGAGGCCACGACACTTTCTGAATGCAAGACTAATTTTGTGTCAAGGCTTTGTCCCTTAAGAAAACCAAGACACACACCCACATGAGCACACACACACAGCAAAGTCTTTCCGTTGTACTTGAGGTCCTCAGCAAAGGCTACCTTTGTCTTGAATTAAGAAATACTTTTCACTTATTCTCAGTGTTATCTTCAGTAATGTTTGCACCTAAAAATGTAGATATGTTTATTCAAACTGTGATAATTAGTGTATGCCTAATTTTAATTACTAATTCTCTTTGTCATGTATTTGGCATTATTTCCTGTAGCACACCATGCTGTGAAGTACATTCACACCGAGTTCATTCCTTCTCTTCACATTAATATTGAAGAAAGGCACAGGAGCATATAATTTCACATAAGGACTATAAGTGCCAGAAGTTAAAGCAACTTGCTTTCACTTACACAGCTCACTTAACTAAAGTGATTTCTTACTATTAAGACAAACCACCCAAACACTGTGTAAGAGGAACAGAAGTCAATGATCTTTTATTCAATAAAATTGTTCTCCTTTCATAGATGTTTGCTCATGGCATATTTCTAGCTACAAATGTAAAATATTTTAATACAGATATGCAAGAATTAAAAATGTTATACATATGACAATGTACATAAGAATTACACAGTGAGATCAAGCAATACATCCAAAGTCATGAAAATTAAATCACATTATATTTAGAGTCATACAATCCAACATTATGGTCTTTTATAATTACTTCTTTTTTCCTTTATTTACATTGTTTACTCTATTGGAGCTGTCTCCACTTTTTCCCCCTTTGCCCACCTTCCCCTAGACCCCAGGCCATCACCACACTGTTGTCCGAGTCCATGGGTCATGCATACATGTTCTTCTGTTAATTCCTTCCCTTTCTTTCATCCAGGTGCCCCTCCCCACTCCCTTTTGACAGCTGTCAGTCTGTTCTGTGTATCTATGCCTCTGTTTCCGTCTTTTTTGTTAGTTTATTTTGTTCGTTAGATTCCACATATAAGTGAGACAATATGGTATTTGTCTTTCACTGACTGGCTTATTTCAATTATTTCTAACTACAAATATACAGCTTCAAATTTAAGAGTGAAATATTAATTTATAGGAAAACATTTTGTTTTCCTTCTCCATCTGTCACTTCAACAGAATAGACAAACCTAACACATAATTCAGTGTATTTTAAACTCTCCTTACTTTATTCTCACTTTTGTGAAGGCTAGTCAAATATGCAACTCAATATGGAAGACTTCTTTTTTAAAATGAGGAAGAAAACACCAGAAATTATTATAGTTTAATTCAAGTAAATTGAATTTGAGGCTATATTTCTTCTGTAAACGTCAGAGATGTTTAAAGAACATATCTAGACTTGACATTTAGACTTTAATTCATTTTGAAAAATCCATCCTAGATAAAAAATATATTTTATATAAATACACAGGTTTTATCTTTAAGTAATGCATCAGAAATAATCTCAATTTTTGTATTTAGAATGATCATATAAGGCAATTAATTTTCTTATCTGCTTACTCTGATTTCACATTTCTTAACAATTCAAAAGGAAAAAAAAAGTCACAACAAAAACAATATGTTATTCTGAACAGTTTGATATCACTCACTATAGAATGAAAATGTTCTTTAAAAAGATCATATTTTCATGGAATCATAAATCTTTTATTGAACATTTTTGTAACAAACTTTACATCAAATCTCTCCAGGAACCTTGGTAATAAACAGGGCTGTGGTTAGGGAGAAATGAGGTAGGCATTCACTTCACCTGCAGGATGTAGGGTATAGCCAAAACTCAGTACTTAAGATAAATATGTTAATGCTGTCTTTTAAAAAATCAAATTTAATGCAATAAAATAAATGATGGGCAAAGAATCAAACTTTTAAATAAAAATGTGACCCAGAACTAATATGAGTCAGCTCTACTCTATTCCTGCCCTAATAAAAATATGCATTTGTTGATTGTTTTAAAACAAGCATTCAAAATGAATCGGAAACTTTGAATTCCAATCATTAAATAACAAGGCATGTTATTAAAAATCATTATAATTTATGATAACAAAAAAGAGAGGTTTTGCGTAGATAATTTTGTATCTATCAATCCTGAGATAAGAGAAAATGCAGGCCCCAAAGATAACTCAATTTTATAAAGATTAAATGTAATAAAATCTATTTATTATTATCTTTTGCTTCTTCTTTATTTATTCAAGTAAAAACAGTCACATGCATGATGTATTTACATTTTTAAATATACAGCTTATTCACACTGCTAAATATTTACATTATAACTGATTATTGACTAAGTTTTACTTGGCTAACTGCTGCTTTAGGCTTTGCATGGAGAATCATAAATTTATACACTGAAAACCAGCTGGAAATTTTAACCACTAAACAATCAATAAACATGCAGTAAATCTACTCATATCATTAGAGGAATGGCCCATGTTACTCGGAAACTGGGATAGGAGTTGGTAGAATTGCTTAATAAAACCAAGCAAGGCACAATTTGATCATTTTCATTTCCATTGAAACATTGACTATATATTGCTTTTTAAATCCAATCAGCAACTATTTTTGTGCTATTGCATGGTGAATTTGGTCTTTTGTCAAAAATACTACAGTTTGTTTAAAATCTTGAGTTATCTCAGTAAAATTGCATTTAGAATTGCTTAAAAGCAGAAAGCAGCAGATTTAAGGAATAAGAGGACCCAGGTTGGGAATATGCTAAATATGGCAGGCTCAATTTAGTAAAAAATAGAGTTTCTAATGAAAATCAGAGATAGCAGAAATAACTTAACTGAAAGCAGACAGTTTCCATAGTAACAAGATACATTCACTCTAGTGTTGATTGAAAGGACATATCTCAGAACTAACACAGGCTACAAAGGATAGATATCTTCGGGAATCTTTCTTTTCTCCAACTTTTCTGTCCTGTTGAAAGATGGGGAAACTGTAGGTCAGAGCGGGCATGAAGATGTTACAAATGAGAAAATTCTTCTTAAGCCCAGCTAATATTAGCAGAAGATGACTCAGAAACTATGTATTCCAGTCAATGGTGCAAATACTTAGTCAAAATATAAAAATTGAGCTAAGATAGAAAATAGATTTCATCCTGAGTTCCATCCATAATTGATTCACCTGTGAATGCCTGAAGTGGTATTACAGCCAGCTACCCTGGATTCAGCACTTAAAAAAGGAGTCTCTCCGAACTCACCAGTTCAGAGAGACAAAGTTGTAAGCATTCCTGTTTTCTGCTTTTGGAACATGAACCAGCAAGGCACGCAAGGATCAAAAGGTTTTTTCAGTTCAAAAAATGGCAAAGCAGAAGTAATGCTGTATGTAAGTTTTTAAAACCTCAACCAACTTAATATACTCTATAACCAGGGCTTCTAACCTGGACCTATTCATGATCAAGTACTGGAAAACAAAGACTCAAACAAAAAAAATTCTGATTTTTGTAGAAAGGGAAAAAACATACAAAATCAGCTGACGTGGACTAGCATCCTAACATATTAGGTACAAAATCAATTGTTCCTAATTTGAGTGTATGCCTGTGAAAATTATAAAATCTTTTTTTCTCTTTGTTATCTGTTACAAATAAATTTAGTAAGTTATAATATTTTTAAATGTTTAATTTGATTGGAAAGTTGACTTGTTTCTAAATCTGCTTATCAGAAGACAGAAAGGCCCAAAACAAGTGAGTAAACTACATTCTACTAAAAAAAAAATTATATTTTCTGGAAGAATTTTAGACTCTGGGGAGACTGGACTTGCTGTATGCATTTTTTTAGGATATTCTGTAGTAAGCATATTTGTATTCATTAGCAACTAAGAAACAATATTTATTTGGAATAATAGTATAATAATGGTTTTCAAATATTGTTACATCTTTCTTTCTACAAAAAATAATGTATGTAAACTCTGATATATAAAACCGATAAAAGGAGAGTTCCCCTAATTGAATCAGGGATGGAGAACTGGGTACCTCAAATGCTCAGGTTCTTTCAGCACCATCATCCCACCCCACCTTCCAACAGCCTTTCAGTGGGCTTTCTGGTACCCCTTGTGATTAGAATCATTGAGGACCAGTTTACGTACAAGTTATGGCAAATTGTTCTCTATATAGAGGTCAGAATTTATTCATAAATATTGCTTTTACTCTTACATGTTTAAACTTCAGTCACCTTCAAAGTACTCTCCATTTAATGCAATACACCTAGTCAGATGTTTTTTCCACTGCTCAAAACAGTTTTTGAATTTGTTACTTTGATGCCTTTTTGTGCTTCTGCTGTTTTTTGTTTCACCTCTTCCATAACAGCAAAACGTTTCCCTTTTAAGGGCTTTTTTCATCCAGGGAAACAAAAAAAAAGTTGCTCAGGGTGAGATCAGGTAAATAGGGAGGGTGGGGCATGGGGGTCTTGCCATTTTTCCTCAAAAACTGCTGAACTCTCAGATGGTATGGGCAGGTGCGCTTGTAAATCACCCATTATGAAATAATCAAACATGTTGAAAGAGTCTTCAAAAAAAATTCACTGAAGCCAAACGCAGTCTCTCACAACAGTGCCCGCTGGTACACTGATACAGATGGGTTCCTAAACACTCACCTAGCTAGGGAAGCCTGTACTACAAGGGGACTACACTCCAGAAGATAATTCCAGGGTTTTGGGGTACCCCCTCATATAATAACTGGGGATATTAAATTCTAATAATGACTTCTTTTTAACTTCAAAACAGACAAGAATTAAGATAAACACACAAAATAGGCCTCTGGTAGATAATACGTGGATAATAACACAATTCAAAGTAGGAAGACTCATTAAAAGGTTAAAAAATTAATACGAGGAAGAAGTGGCAGTGACCTAAATCATAATAATGGCGATGTTGGGTGAGACTGAGGAAAGACAGACAGAAGAATGGACAGGTACAAAAATATTTCGATGTAGGATTTAGAGGATTAAAGTGTTGGAGTGCTTTACTGGCTGTGGGAAAGAAAAGAGAGGACAGAACAAAGGAGACTGGATTTTTTGACTTGGCAATGGGGTTAGAGTGATACTATTCACAGTATGGTACATTCAGGCAGAGTTATTTCAGTTGACATGTGCTGTTTTAGGGTACCTGAGGACCTTTAAGTGGAGATGTTGATTAGACAGAATTACAGTTTTACAAATCAGGAAAGAGCTGGATGGGTCTATGTCTATATGTAAATCTAATGAGCAAAACAAAGAAGTGAGCAAAATCAAACCAGAAACATGGAAACAAAGAACAAACTGACAGTGACCCCAGGGGAGGAGGGAGGGATAACGGAGGGAAGAAAGGGAAGGGTCATCAGGAACATGGATAAAGGACCCATGGACAATGACAACCATGGGGGGAGGATTGAATGTGGGAGGTGAGAATGGGTAGGGCAGATAGAGTAATGAGGGAAAAATGAGGACGGGTGTAATTGAATGATAAATAAATAAACAAATAAATAAATAAATCTGTATCTATCTACATATTCTGTATGTAGCTCATTGGGTCCATGAAAATTGATGAGATCAAACTGAACGTAAAGAGTGAAGCTGAAAAAGGAAGGAAGGGAGAGAAAAAGAGAGGGAGATAAAAGAAGATTTGCAGAACAGTAAGTGAAAAACATAGGAGAGAAGATCATTCAGAAGAATAAAATAGTGATCACATAATATTTTCCTGCAGGGCTATGCTTACTCAACTGAATATCCTTTAAAAACGTCAGCTTTGCCCTGGCTTAGTGCATTGAGTACTGACCTGTGAACCGAAGGGTCACTGGTTCAATTTCCATTTGGGGCACATGCCTGGGTTGTGGGCCAGGTACTGAGTATGGGGTACAAGAAAGGCAACCACACACTGATGTTTCTCTCCCTCTCTTTCTCCCACACTTCCCCTCTGTTTAAAAATAAATAAATAAAATCTCTAAAAAAATGAAAAATGAGTAAAAACTTCAGGTTTACTACTAAGCATTAAAAATCCAAACAGCATAGCCATAGTACTTACCCATGTGACTATCAAGAACAAAAAATAATTGGAAACGGCAGTTCAATTTTCTGGAAAGCTAGGTTTGTAGTTCCCTTTGTAGATATTCTAGATTGAGAACTAATTTAGCCCTGTTTTGGTTGGTAAATGAGATAAGAAATATTATTACACATAGATTTGTGTTCTTAAGTTGTAGCTCAAAATTCAAAAGTTGTTACTGCTATGGTAGAATAGAATCACATAATAGCCTTTAATTAACTTATAAAGATAATTTAAAATTAGAAAAACTAACCTCAACAATATCTGTTTGCCAAGAAGTGCCTTTTCATTGGAAAAGTATCTGGCAGTAAATAAATTAAAATTTGAATTCTATATATCAAAGCAATTCTATGTGGCCAAAGTTACAATTAGAGGAAAATTGACAACTGTTTACATAGGTTTAAAGGGCAGCAATAAAGCAAATAAATATCAAATACAGGATTGTAGGAATAATATTTGCAAGTGAAAATGAAAAGAAAGTGTAAAGAACTCATGAAGTTTAAGGTCTGTTGAAATTATTTTAAGTAAAATGGGCCATAAGTGTTTCAGGGATAGGGATTTCCTACAGTGCCCCAGAATAGCCCTTCCAACCATCTGCCTTACATTCTCGAAACTGTGCAAATGATCTCTATGCAGGTGATGTGAACGTTTGGTGTTATTAATCTTACAGATTATAAAACTGAGGTTAATAGACATACAAGTTGCACAATAAGAAAATGCAGCAAGAATTTGATTGATGTGTTAGGTACAAAAGCTGTGATCTTTTCACTTCATGATGATGGCCTTCATCCAACATTTTGCTAAAATACAAATCTTTATCATTCCCCTGCTTACTCTCCTCTAATTTATTATTTACTTGTTTGTTGTTGTTATGGCATTATTTATTGGTTTCTAGGATCAGGAAGGGCAAGTGAAAAATACACAACAGAACTGCTAATTGCAGGGCTGTTGAATGACTCATGCACTTATGATGTCATTGCACAGAGTCCACCAAAGACCACTTCTTCCATTGTTTGGAAATAATCTAGCATTAGAAGCTGCTTTTATTCACTGTGCTTTAGTTTACATAATACAATGTGTTTACTGATCACACTCCCATTGGCACGGAATTGCTGTAAGAGCCCTTCACTTGCAAACAGATCTTAAAGGTTCCTTTTAAATTTGGCTGCATAATTTCCACTTAACCTCTATACCCGTGTTTCTCTTTCAATTTCCATAATAACTAACTTTCAGTTTTCTCTATTAGGTATTTTTTTTGTTTGTTTTTTAGTCTTACTGACTTTTATTTATATATTGTAACCTTTTTTTCTCTTTTGGCCCATAAAATGTTTGAATCCAAAACAAAACATATGTTTCAAGATAGAACTTTTCTACAAGTCACTTTTTTGGGTAACTGGACTAAGGCATGCTGACAGAAAATGTGCTCTGAAAGACACACCATTTAAGTGAGATATCATCACCTAGTAGTAGTATCTCTTGTGCCCTGTCTCTTGGGATATAGCAAATGTCAGCAGATTAATACACACATTTTCTCTTTGTTGCAATTTTAATATATATATATATACATATGTATCTGTACATTGTATCTTCTAACATATGTGATATCGCAACATTTTGCAGATGAATAAATCGAGACTCAGAGATCCTGTGTATATTGCCCAAGATCATCAGCCAAAAAATGACAAAATAACAATTGCGGCCAGATTCACTGGCTCCACAGTTTTCATGTACTTCACTATATAAATGTTTAAGGTGTGTGTACACAGACTGTTACAATCTCACTTTTAGAGGTTAACATATTAGTAAGTCTTCCCTTTTTATGTGATAAGAATGTGCCGAGTTTCAAATTATTTGTAAAAACAACAACAAAAAAATAGACTAAACTGCTCTTGGAAAGAAAAATAGCAGGCACATATTTACCTTATCAGTCCTCTGTAAGAAAATAATTGTACAGCACGGAGAGATATAGTGGGTCACCTCACAGAAGGACACCATGTACAAGAGACCATAGCATGATAAAAACAGTGATATTGTGAGCTTGCGACTCTTGTCATCCATCATATTGGGAATACAAATAAGGGCGAGTTTTGGAAAAAGGGTATGTGCAGGCAAATCTGGGTTTACATTATAAGGGCTTGCTGAAGGTTTTCATTGGGCTTTTCTCTGGAAATATATATATTTTTTTCTCATCAAAAGCAATGAAACAAAAAAACTCAGCATCAGTAGGGCAAGTGGAAATGATTCAGGTCTAGCAACAGAGGGCAGACATCATTTCTGTAATCAAACAGAAATCTCAGGAGCATCGTGCAAGTAACTACAGCAGCTGCCTTTGACTATTGCGGAGGAGTCACGTGCTCTTTGAACAGCCCCTGCCACTGCTGGCGCCCGAACACCGGTGGGGCACTATTGTCATGCCAGTCCACTTATGTTTTATTATGTTAGTCAGAGCCACATTTCACTCAGGCTAGTGAGGCTTCCATGGAAATTAAGTGCCGTGTGTTCACATTGGACTTTCACCAGCAGCCGCATCCTGTGTGAAATGATTTCCTGAAGAAGGGTCTGACCTGGGTCTCACTGAACACATCCCCTCCTTAGTCGTCTAAATGTCACTATCTTAAAAGACAAACCTCTCAGCTTTCCATACCTAAAGGAAAATGAATCCCAACCTGTGGTCACTAGCCATAAGAAGTATTTACAAGTAACATTTGAAAAATATATCATAAATGACAATTAGGAAGCAGTTTCCTTTATCAAGGAAAAATATAAAATCCTATATTTCCAATGTGCATTCACTGCTACTGCTTCAATGAGAACTAATACTTAGGGGCAAAGTCCCAAATTGCATTGTTTTAACCAGGGGCCCAGAAAATTTGAACAGTAAAGTTTAGTCCAATTTTTTAAAATGTATAAAGTGAATTCATAGTGTTTTTCAATTATATGTACATTAACTTTGTGATTTATTTCTCCAAACTTATAGAATAGGTAACAGAAATACACAGTGGCAAATTAAGTTGTCCAAGATCAAACAGTAAGTGGTAAATTCTATATTCAATTCTAGTCACTCTGCAAACACCTTGTTACTTTTCATTAACAATTTCACCACTGAAGCCTAATATCAGGCCAAAATAGGCCTGCGTTTTGTTCAGTGCACCTTACAATGGATAAATAAAGTACTTTATTTTGGCTGGGTATCCTTGTTACTTTCTTTAACAATTGACTTAGTACTAATTGATATTCTAATTATTGGATCATTGGTCAGGTAGCCAGTGATTATTCAATTTTCCCTCCTAAGTATGTTTGGCTTGGGATATGAGGTAATAGGTAAGGGTTATAGGAAACTGAACTGGGTGACAAAATGCTTCAGAAATTATGTTGAAACACCCCAGGATGGAGTCAAGAAAAATGGAACAACTACAGTTGAGGAAAGAACAGAAATCCAGGTGGACAGACAAGCCAAAATACCAAACCAAATGCTTCATATTGAAGTTGGAAACCAAATGCCAGATTATATGATGGAAACAGACACGTAACTTAAGTAAACAACAATGAGCTACCACTCTATGACGATTAGAATGGTTATAAATTTCAGAAGACTGACAAAAACAAATTCTGATGAGGAAGTGGAACAAGAGGAGCTCTAACTCGTTGTTTATGAGAATGCAAAATGGTAAAGACATTTTGGAAGTTTGGTGGTTTTCTCACAAAACTCAACATATGCTTACCCTAACAATCCAGTAATCATGCTTTTTGGCATCTAAGGAGGTGAAAACTTATGTCCACACCGGAACCTTCACATGGATGCTTTTATAGCAGTTTTATTCATAATTGTCAAAATTTGTAAGCAACCACTATGTACTTCAGTAGGTAAATGGATAAATGAACTGTGATACATACAGATAATGAAATATTATTCACCACTAGAAAGAAATGAGCTATCAAACTATGAAAAGACATGGAGGAAACTTATATACATATTACTAAGTAAGGGGATGCCAACTGAAAAGTTTACATATTATGATTCCAACTCTATGACATTCTGAGAAAAATGAAACCTTGGAGATGTAAAGTGGCTAGTTGTTGCCAGAAGTCAGGAGGGGGGAGGGCTAAAGAGACAGAGCACAGAGAATTTTTAGGGCAATAAAGATATTCTACATCAAGCCACAATGGTGGATACATATCATTTTTTTAATGTATTTGTCCAAACCTGCAGAATGTACACCACCAAGAGTGAACTACAGTGTAAACTATGGACTTTGGATGGTGGTGATATGTCAGTGTAGGCTCATCATTTGTAACAAATGTACCACTCTGGGGGGAGTGATAATGGGGGAGACTATGCATGTGTGGAGGCAGGAGGTATTTGGAAAATGTCTGTATCTCCTACTCAATTTTGCTGTGAACCTAATACTGCTTTAAAAAGGAAAGTCTATTTTTTTTTAAAAAACACAACAACTATAAGTAAATTTGGGTAGGATATTTTCTGTGGTATCAGTGTAGTTGCAGGGATATTTTCTCTTTTTATGGGGCACTCTAGATCTTGTCTTTAAGTAGAAGGAGAAGTAGTAGCGCTCCAAGTCCACTTGTTTAGTTCACAGCTATAAAATCCCATGCAAGTAGTCTAGTATAATCTTTTTCCCCCAGCTTTTTTTTTTTCTCAAACTATAAGAGAATGTTTCTTTAGAAAGTCACAGAGGTAGAAACAATGAGCCACCTGGGCTCAGTGGGCTCAGGAAGCAAGTTACAGAGGCAAAAGCAGGGCCCCTAGAACTTAAAGAAAGCAAGGGTACATGTGTCTGGGGGAAGAAGAAGAGGAACTGCTTGGGCATGGTCCAGAAAGAGTGTGGGCTTGGGAGTGAAGTGGATGGGGGAAAGGCCAAGGAGAGAGAGAGAGACAGACAGACAGACAGACAGACAGACAAGGAGAAGGGAGAGAAACTGTACTGACTCTTTTGTCTTCAGGGGTTTTAGAGGGAAGTCTCAGGGGAAGATCTCAATAGAATATTCATCAGCCTTCTAGGTGTGTGTGTCCCCTCAGGGTCAAGGACTCCACTGACTGGTCAGTTTCTGGGCCTGGAGGTGAAACACAACTAAAGCCTAGATGTTATCTCTAGGGCTTAATGATTAAGCATGGTCATGCAAGGGTTTGTATGGGAGTCACATAAGGTTATTCTCTGGCCCCTTGTTCATCCTGTATGGGGGTCTACCACATGAAAGGGGGGAATGGTTGGGGCAGCGTCTCAGCCACCTGACCAGTGATATAAAAAAGTCAGAGGGCCTAGTCCATGTAACTAGCAATATGCTAAGACAGGAAAGGTCACCCGTGGGGTGAGGCCCAACCTTACACTTGTCTCTCGCTAGGCACCCATGGCTTTCTGTCCTGGTGACTTTATGTACCTGGCCTCTTGTTCCTACTCCACTCATGTATGTCTAACTGCCCTCTATATCATTCCGCCTCAAGGACTCTTGGCTCTGAATTCTTTAAGGGAAGGAGGCAGAGGATCCATTCTGTAGCGGCTTCCTGCTGAAGAGGGATGAAGTTTTCCTTTAGAGCCAGGCCATCCTTGCTCTCTGTAAGAGGGATGATGAGGCCTGGGCACAGAAGGGGGTTGTAATGGTGTCTCAAGTCCACAATGAGTGGTATTCCCGGAGTAAGTGTAGGGCCTGTGACCTGGTGGAGACTCACTGTGTTACAGGTCTAGATATTATTGGGGCAAAGTTGGAATGATAAGAATTATGATGGATGGTAAAGCTCAGAAAAAATGTTTTAGTGAGGAATAATTCTTCTCATAAGACTAAGTTCAGGCCTTGACCATAACAGTCAAGACACTCACAAGGGTGTCTGACCAATATTTTTGAGCACAATAAATGGGTTACTTTTTACATTATATGCCTGAATTATCTATGTCTACATAGTAACTTTGAACAAGTTAGATTTCAATTTTAGCCCTACCGCTTCCCAGTTCTGAGATCTTTATACTCTCTAAACCTTTGTTTTTCATTACTTAGTTAAAATAAAAAAACCTCTCAGTATTCCATGACTGTTGATGGGAGGTTTAAAATATTTAAGTAATAATTAATTGGTTTTGCATTCAGCTCATGTTAGAAAGTGTTACTATTAGCTATTATTATTGTTATTGATATTAGCAGAAATTATAATTGGTTTTTTATCTTCACCTGAGGACATTTTTTCATTGCTTTCAGAGAGAGGAGCAGGGGGGTGGGGAGAGAGAGAAAGAGAGAGACATTGATACGAGAGAGAAATATTGATTGGCTGCCTTCTCATATGCACATAGACCAGGGATCAAACCTGTAACCTGGGTATGAGTATGTTCCCTGACCAGGAATCAAACCCATGATCCTTCAGTCTATGGGATGATGCTCCAACCAACAGAGCCATACCAACCAGGGAAAATAGAGCAGCAGAACCTTTAGATTTTTTCTCAGCTATGAATGCCTGAAATGGCTAGCAGACTCCATTCATGCCTTCCTTTTCTTTCCCTATCAGTGTTGTAAAGGGCACAGCAAAGAAATCACCAGCTAGGGCATGAAGGTAAAACTATTTTGCGTTTATCTTCCCTTCAGAAGGAACAATTGGAATGTTCGTTACTGTGCTGCCTGATACACCGTGAAGTCATTCACTGCTCATTGGGATTATAAGACCTGGTGATGTGTTGCCTTTTCTGAATATAACTTTCCTGAGAGAGTAGCTGCAACATGGCCATCTGTTTGGGTGTCGTGGGGGAGATATATTTTAGAAGTCTATCTTTCTTTTCCCCTATTTCTCAACATGGGCATTTCTACGCTCATAAAACAATGTTTTAAAGTGCTTTTCTCAGAGCATCCAAATCAAGAGAACAATGGATTTAGAGCCAGGAGACCCAGTTTCTATTCCAGGCTCAGTCACTAATGAGTTCTGTGACTTTGGGAAAGTCATTTAATTTCTTCTCCTGCCCTTAATTTCTCCTTTTATACAACAAAGAGTTTGAACTGAATTTTTTAAACATCCCTTTAAGTATAATTGCCTAAACTTGTTTGCCATGTTTAAAATGAAAATCTTGTATTATTTTATGTTTTTTCAGCTCTTTCCCTGATAAGCTATGTCTATAACATCCTATGCCTATGTTATGTCTCTTTCACTTTTGATTCATTCAACCATTGAGGGCCTGCCATGAATAGTGTTCTGGGTGTTAGAAAAACAATAGTAAACTGAAAAGTATATACTTATGAATCTTGTAGTCTGATGGGAGAAATAAACATTAATCAAATATTTATACCACCATCACACAGACACTCATAATGTGATTCTGAAAAATGCCATAAAAGTGTAAAATTCAGTGATATGAGAATAAAATAAAAGTATGTGGCTTTGGGAGTAAAGTAGGAGTATATGTATATATAACCAAATATTATTTACCTTTTAGAATATTATATATACTAGTCTTATTTATTCACTGAAATTGAATCTAATTCTTACTCTATCTAGATATTGTGTTACATATATCAGTTTACAGTAATGAATAAAAATATTTCTGGAGCTTACAGTGTAGTTAAAAGGACATCAGTAAATAATCAGGAACGTTCTGCTTCTACTTGAGATGTAGAAAGTAGGAGAATGTGATGCCCACCCTAACAACTAAAAAAAAAAAAGGCAAAAGAATTTACAAAAGCATAACTTTTCTGGGAAGTATGGAAGACTTGTTGTCAAAAGGTAAAAAAATGAACTGAATTTCATACTGATAATCCTCTCCCAGGAGAAAAGGGCCAAATGAATCATTTCAATTTTTGTCAAAGCAGAGAAAATACAGCTGGCCTCAATAGAAGCATGTGAGAAGCTGGATCAAATGTTGATGAATTACTAAGGATTGAGGTGGGCTGGCCTATCAGTCCAGTGTCCCTCAGAGCTGCAGGCTTCCTCCAGATGCTCAGGAGACAGACTGGGAAGGGCTGCAGACAGGAGCAAGTCCCCAGTGGCACAGGCACGCATGAGATGACTTTCAACAAAGCTGCTTCCCTGGACCGCCCTCTCATAGAAAGAAAATCTTTCACTTCTCTAGCCTCTGAGGTAGAGGTGAGGGCAGCAAACCCTTTCAAGTCTAATGCCTTCACATGAGTGGTAAGAACAAACTCTGTCTCAAGATAAGAAAGTATCAACAATAAAAATTTAAAAAAATAAAATAAAATAGTATGGGTGTATAATCTAAAAAAAAGAAAAGAAAAGAAAGTATCTTTGCTGATGCCATAATCAGGCAAGTGGATGCAGCTTCTACAGGAAGGGTAAATGCAAAAAAAAATTTGCATCTAGTGAAGATTCACAAAAACCTCCTGGACCCTGGATCCTACCCAATACAAAATAAAAGTTTGCTCTACATAGGGAGTGGCAGGGAATGATCTTTTTAAATCCACCAGAAATGGAAAACAATTTGCTGTCACAGAGAAGTGTGCCAGAGACACTGAGAAGGTGGTATCTCTCCCATGAGCTGGGTACACAGACCTGTATGAAGATGGAGCCTGCAGCAGGGAGCATCCATCATAATCTCAGCAGACAGCTACAAGCTAAATCAATGTACCACTGCAGGGCTTGAGCGTGGAAAGAGCAGCTACCTCTGTGGCGATGCTGTGCGACGGCAACTGAAAGCCGAAGGTGGAAGAGAAACACAGAGAAAATCTTCCAGCCACCGCAGGCCTGATGTTCAAAACAAGTTAACAGGAACCTGCTGCTGGAAGAATTGGAGCCAACAGTATGTGGACAGACTGGACAGGGCCACTTCTAATATTAGGACATAAAATTTGACCATGAATAGTTCTCGTTCTCCTTGTCCTGTCTTGAGGAGGGTGTGCACAGTGACTCTGAAAGACAACTGGTGCAGGGGCGTAGCTGCCTTCCATCACAACAGGAGGAACGGGGTGTCTTCTCATTTCTTGGAAAAGAAGAACCAACAGATGAGGGACACAAAGTGAACTTCATACAAGCTTCAAATAAACTCCTGTTGTGACTGAGCCACTACACATTATTGTCTGTTATATAACAGTAACATTTTTTTTTTTTCTTAATACAGAAATGGTGCTTTGAAGGAAAATGATTCCATTATGATCGCACACCATATGAGATTGGCTTAGCCATCAGGGATAGTAATGCCCTATGTTATTTCACTGTAGTTCTCTTCTGTGCTTTTATCCCTCTTCTCAAATTCCGTGACTACACTTTTAAATTATTCTCCCTTGAGCATTTCAAAATTCAGGCTTTCTTTTTTGTCATTTCCATTGACTTCTTTCCTAGGTTCCAGTAATTTGATTTCAAATCTTCACGTGCTTTCCATGTGCAAGAAACACACTATATAGTGTGCAGATGTTATATTGTGCCCCTGAAACCTGTGTCATTTTGTTAACCGGTATCACCCCACAAATTCAATAAAAAGGGAAAAAAGAAATAATCTATATAACACACAGTTCAACAACATAAAGTATAAAATTCAATGCTCTTTAGGATATTCACAGAATTCTGCAAACCGTCAACACAATCTAAATTCGGAACATTTTCATCACCTAAAAAGTAAAATCTATGCCCATTAGTAGTTACTTCCTTTTCATCTCCGTGCCCCAGACAACCACTTGTCTACTTTCTGTTCCTACCTCTTTGCCTATTCAGGGTATTTCATGTAAATGACAATGCCATGTGTTGCTTTATTTTGCAACTGGACTCTTTCAATAACATGTTGTTTTCAAGGTAAACTCACATTTCGGCTTTTTTTAGCTTATTTATAATCCATTTCTATTCTGAGTTGTTGACTTTTAGATTCATAGGATTCTTTCATTTTTACCATTGCTTGTTTCATGTTATTTAATTTATATTATACTGTTCTATTATAACTTTCCTCTGATTCATAATTGTTGTTGGTGTATATTTTCACCTGCTGAAAAGTTTTATCAATTACTTTTACTTCCTTCTTGTAGATCTGAAGTAGATGCTGCGCACATTTTTTTCTGTGTGTTTTAAGTACCTTTTATTTTTCTGCAACATTAATGTAATTATATGTAGATCAGGCTGAGTGGTTTGCATGGCTTGCTAAGATTCCAAGCTCAAGCTTATCATACTCTGATGGCACATGGAACTGTCTTTACTGCCTTCTTCCTGTGTGTGTTGGGGGTACAGGAGATGTCAAATTTCTTATGATGCAGTGACATTGTTTTGTTCCTGAAGCTTCCATATTTTTCACTGCTTTTTCCCCCTCTCTCTTTACCACCAAGCTTCTAGTAATACTTTTCTTCATGTGGCCTCTATAATCCCCCCAAATTGTGCTTTTCCACTTATTTACTTCTGACTCCACACATGTTTTAGTCTGTTCCTTTCGGTTCCCTAATAGGCAGTGTTCTGATCTAATGCACTTGACATGTTCAATTCTTGTCACTCAAAGTCAGACTTTCTTCTTCAAGGATGATATTCTCTATGTTCTGTAAAGTCTCTGTTGCTCAATCTACCTAGAAAAGGGCTGCAAACTAGGTTATGCTAATTTTAGATGCTTTACTACTTATATAGTGTACATATATACTGGAGTTTTTAGCAAGCTGTAGCTCTTTCTTTTTCTTTTTTATTAGATTTATTGGGTGACACTGGTTAACAAAATTATACAGGTTCAGGTGCACAGTTCTACAGCACATCCTCTGTACACTGTGTTGTGTGTTCACCACCCCAAGTCAAGTGTCCATCTATCACCATTTATCTCTCCTGTCCTCTCTTCCACTCGCCCCACACCCTGGCAATCACCACACTACAAGCTGTATCTTTTACTTATGTTCTATATATAGGTTTCAGTTGGCTTTATTTATTTGGAGGTTGTGTGGGAAAATTTATATTTGGAAGCCAATCATACTATCCAATATTTTCTTTAAATAATATAGTTCCCTTTATTTGTTTTGCAAAAGTATTACCATATTTTGCCATGTGTAATGCACACGCACATTTGTGGGCACCTTGTACACGGGATTGTTATACCCATTAGTATACCTATGGTATGTGATCATTCTACCCATGTTTAATGTGCATCTTTAATTTTCCCTCAGAAATGTGGGCAAAAAAGTGTGCATTATACATGGCATAATACAGCAGGTTCACTGTAGTAAATAAAGTAAATATTCCCACAAATAGTAGTTTTAAATAATTCTTAATGTCATTGCCCTGGCATTTGACAGATGTTACTACCTTAAATAAAAGCATAGTGGATTTAGGCTACATTTTTGAAGTAGAGATTACTAGTATTCAGCATTACATGTATTCTTCCTTGCCTATATAAAAGAGAATACATGATTAATATTTTGTTTAATTAGGCAGAGTCATGTGAGCATTTCTGGTCATTAAAATGTGAATGGCAGAGAAGTGTCATTTCTGGGCTAATACAGAAAATAAGTCAATAGAAAGATCTATCCCCCCGCCCCCCTGCAAGAACACCGGTGGAGAAGGCTCTGCCTCACCAGAAACCAGTCACCAGATGAGAGTGGCTCGAATAGTGAGTTTCCAAATTAGAGTTAGCTTTTGTTGTGAGATACCTGAAACCACACTGAACTTAACATGAGTAGAATATATACTTTTGCTTTCTCTAAACACTGAGATACCCAGGGGTATTTGTTACTACATCAGTGGTTTAGCCTACATTGGCATATAGAGTTTAGAAGGGAAACCACTTCCTCAGAGCAAGAATAGGTACATGGGCTTTTGTGTTTCACAGAAAAGATTAACTTTAACTGCATAACTCAATCATTAAACTGGTGAAGTTCTTTAGTCAAAAAAGTTAAGGGAAGTCCTCATCCTTATTGCAATTAGGAAACCCAAAGCTTCTCGTATCCTTCCGGAAGTCAGCTTTTTCTGTGTGTAAACTGTCACATAAAATGACACACCATTTAAAGTAGAAGTCAGCTACTTTATTTAGCATCTTAAAAAAATGAACATCCCCCAATATCTACATATCGTATTTGTAAAAGGAGACATTAGAATTGGACAATTGTAAGCAATGTTTACAAGACCTTTGAAGACCTCCAAATTTGTGAAAAATCACTAAACTATGTAAACCCCTTCGTAAAACATTAGTATTTTAATGAACACTTAAGTTTTAAAACAGGAGGGAGGCAAATACTAATACTCATTTATTTAATTTCATATTGAAATAATTTGTTTTTGCTAATAAAATGAGCTATATTTTGTAGTTTAATGTATAATTATAATAATAATTTTAATTATGAACTTGAATAGACAAAGTATAAACAGTTAAAAGTTGTGATTGATGCCATACCCTGTGTGTACTCATTACAGACAGGACAGATGTATATTTAGAGACAGATTTTGTTCCATTACTCAGTGGTTTAATTCACGTATTCTCTTTCATATGGGCAAGTAAATTTATTCTGCCTATGGCTCATCTCTTTGTGTTTTCTCCTTTGGTGGGGAATACTTTCTCAGTTATGTATTCAACTGATGTATCCTATCTTATTAACTTCACATTATGCAAATTAAAATGCTTCTTAAAATTCTTGAACTAATCTTTGCTCACAAAATCAGTTGCTTCAAATGCTGTGCTGGTACTTTCAGCAACAGTGGTTACATAGAAACATTTTTTTAAACAGGCTTCTAGCTTCTTCCTAAATTATGTTTACACCCGGAATCTCATGTTTCCTTTGCCCATCTTAATACCACACATTAATTATTTTTGTAACTGCCATAAATTATGCTCTTCTAAGCAATGAACAACTCTGTACAGGCTGCAACATTTTATGAAAGAATCTCTATTTCTGTACAGAGTAAGTAGAGTTACCTGAGTCCCAACCAGACTTATCTATATTATAGTTAATAAGTTTGCTTTCATAGTTTCATTTTCACATTTTGCAGGAAGGGCTACTTTGCTCTTCCAGGCAATTCTCAGAAACCGATGTTGTTATGTACTACTTTTCACTTCTAACCCAGGCTAGATATAGAGTGAATAGCTGACATGGTCACAGCTGTACTGAAACATAACTGGCATTCAGACTTCCTCATTAGCTAAGCAAAACTTCCCAGTCATAGGGCCTCAGGTGCTTCACAAAAATTACAAATATATGAATATTACATTATAAATGCAGATGAATGCATTGACCCACATACATCGTAGAATTCCTTAGTCTCTGTTCAATCCCTAAACATTTGTTTTTAATTACCATGAATACCAAAAATGCAGAGCATTTGTGTTTGACATATTTCAGTACAAGTGGAGTAGATTTCAAATCATTCCTATTCACCAACAGGGAGGGGTGAGCAGGTTGACACTCGTTCCTGTTCCCTGACTCAAGGTCACACCAACAAAAGCTGGACTCTTTTACTGTCTACACATTTGTTTACTTAATAAAACTTATACACAATAATTACTTAAATGTGGGAACCATTTTAATGAAACCAGTTTTTAATTTATTTGGATTCCATATCATTAAATATTGATGTAAAAGCAGAATATCCTATTCAAAAATTTCATCAACACTGAGATAGCCAGAGAATTCACAATTAATTGAATAACATTACCCAATACTTTTCAGGATTTATTTATGGTCTTATGTTCCAAATCAAATGTAGTAATACCTTTGATTTAAAATGAAAATTACAGTGCTGGCTGGTGAGGCTTAGTGGATTGAGTGCTGGCCTGTGAACCAAGGGGTCCATAGGTCGATACCCAGTCAGGGCACATGCCTGGGTTGTGGGCCACATCTCTAGCTGAGGGTGTGTGAGAGGCAACCGCACACTGATGGTCCTCCCCATCCCTTTCTCTCTCCCTCCCCCTCTCTCTAAAAATAAATAAATAAAATCTTAAAAAGAAAATTACACATGTTAAAGTTTTAATCATATATTTTTAGTCTATAGCTAATATAGAATAGATTTAAAATTGTGTGTATATGTACATATATAATCTTTATATATTCATCTACCTATACACACCTAGGTTTCTTCTCTATCTTGGCTATCGTAAATAATGCTACAATGAACATAATAAGGGTGCATATATCCTTTAGAAATTTTAGACTTAGTGTTTTTTTTTTCCTTTGGATAAATATCTAGAAGTGACATTCCTGGGTTTTACCAGAATACATCTATTTTTAGTTTTTTTGAGGAATCTCTGTATTGCAATAAAAAGAGAACAAAACCTTGTAATTTGCAACAACTTAGATGAATCTAGAAGGTATTATGCTAAGTGAAATAAGTCTGGCAGAGACAAATATCATATGGTTTCACTTATATGTAAAATCTAAAAAACAAAACAAAGCAAAGAAAGAAAGAAAAAGTCTCATAAAAACAGAGAGCAAAGGGATGGCTACCAGGAGAGAGAGGGTGGAGGGAGGGGTGAAAAAGTAAAGGGGAATAGAAACAAGAATGTGATACGTTTACATGGTGACAGATGATCACTAGAATTAGTGAGGTGATCACATTTGTAAGGTGTAAAAATGTCTGATCACTATATTGTACACCTGCCATAACCAATATAAGATTGTAAGCAACTATACTTAAATGAAAAATAAACTAAATATTTGCAAATACATGTAGTCAGGCTCCATTTTTCCATCTGGTATCAGAAAATATGCTCCAGGGAGTCAAATCAACCCTCCTGCTGAAGCTTTTAATTTTTTTTCTCCTTTGCAAGGCAGTCAGTAGGCTGAACATCCTACAACCCACAATTCTTCTTCGGAATTCAATATGCTAACTATCCTACCCGCAATGTACTGCAATGAGAACATTTATAAAAGAATATGAGTATATAAATAAATAGATTACTGAGTGTGTTTGCATTCATAGGAAGATGTGCCTGAGTTTTGGGTGTCAATTTTTGGCAATATATTATTCAATCAGGTATAGGTTACAATTTTTTTTTCTTGGCAAAGTAACTTTCTAGTCTAAATTAGAGGTCTTCAAATACACCCTTCTATCGGAATTATTGCAGAACATTTGTAAATATCTAGATGTTCACTTGATTTTTTGTGCTTTTTAAAAATTTTCATTGACTGTATCAGGGTTGACATCAGGTAATAAATTCATATGGGTGTCAGGTGTGTATCTTGTGCTTTTATTCAGCAGTTCAGGAATTATGTCACCATACATCGTAAGCTCCTTGAAATGATTACTTTGAATACCAACATTTGACAACCTTTGCTCCAAAATAGATAAATAAATAAAATAAAATAGCCATTCAATACCATAGCAGGAGTCAGAAGAAACAGAACCATCATGACCAAACACTACAGTTTTTAATGCATGCGCCTGAGATCCTCTCTGTGTCCCCACAGCCACCTGATTTAGAGTTTGAGAGTTTGGCAGTTTGACTAATAAATACTTTCCAACCACTCACTCCTCACATACTTAGGAGGGCTGGGTGGGGCCCAGAATCTTCACACGTAGCAAGGTCTCCTGGTGAATCCTGTGACTCAAGTGTAACAATGATGTGTAGGGGTTAATTTTCATTTATCGGTTGAGTAAATATTTAACATTATATTTTCTAATATTTCTCTTGATTTCTCAAGGCAGATGCTCTTCTTTATTCTATCCCTCACCTCAGACTTGACTATGTTTTCCTGCGCAACAGTGAGATGGTAGAGATGACACAAAAATAGTTCTAAAGCACGTGTAACTGGCTACGAAAGTGAAAAGGGTGCATCCTTTTCCATGTTTAACAGGGCTTTCTCCCAGTGAAAAAGCTAAGGAGAAGAGTAAAAAACCCACCCATTCTCACATACATCTCCTTCACTTATTGAATTCTCCATATAACCCAGTTTTTATTAACCATGATTTTTCTTTGAAGAGACAGATTTCTAGGGAGTATAATGACCAAAATTCATGAAGTCAATAGCTGGGAGTACTGGGATAATAACTGAGACTTTCTGATGCCAAGTCCCATTAACTATAATATTTATTACATATGCTGCCAAGTGTTAAATACCAACATTTGGCAGCATATGGTGATAAGAGTGGAAGAGTCGAAACTTTTTAGTAATGCTAGACCAGATTCGTCATTTAATTATTATCTCGGTAAGGCTCATGCTGCAAATATCTGGAATTTTGTTTAATAGCAACATTGAAACCTGCAGCTCTTATTTTTAAATTATATCTCCATTTTAGATGCCATGTCCTAAAAAATAATCTTATTATTGTAGCATGTTTGAAATTTCTTAAAATATTGAAACAAGAATTTTAATATTTTAGGGAAATACAAGGCTAGTAGTATTTCAGAAAAATTTGGGGAGATTAGAAGGGAAAGAATGAAACAATCTGTAAGGGATTTTCTGAGAACATTTGTGAAATAAGAAGAGAACCTAGTTCTTATCATAAGTACACAAGATTCCTCTTGTGACCATCCCCCGTCTCTTTATCAAATAAGCATATTAAATGTAAAAGACTTGAATAGACACTTCTCCAAGGAAGACTTACAGAGGGTCTGGAGACATATGAAAAGATGCTCAGCATCACTAGCCATCAGAGAGATGCAAATTAAAACCACAATGAGATACCACCTCACACCAGTCAAAATAGCCAACATAAACAAATCAACAAACAAGTGTTGGAGAGGATGTGGAGAAAAAGGAACCCTAGTACACTGTTGGTGGGATTGCAGACTGGTACAGCCACTGTGGAAAACAGTATGGAATTTCCTCAAAAAACTAAAAATGGAACTGCCTTTTGACCCAGCAATTCCGCTGTTGGGATTATACCCTAAGAACCCTGAAACACCAATCCAAAAGAATCTGTGCACCCCAATGTTCATAGAAGCACAATTTACAATAGCCAAGTGCTGGAAGCAACCTAAGTGCCCATCAGCAAATGAGTGGATCAAAAAACTATGATACATTTAGACAATGGAATTCTATGCAGCAGAGAGAAAGAAGGAGCTTCTACCCTTTTCGGCAGCATGGATGGAACTGGAGAGCATTATGCTAAGTGAAATAAGCCAGGCAGTGAGGGATAAATACCGTATGATCTCACCTTTAACTGGAACAAAATCAACAAAAGAAAAAATCAAACAAAGTATAACCAGAGACATTGAAGTTAAGAACAATCTAACAATAGCCAGAGAGGAAAGGGGAGGGGGACAGTAGGGAAAAGGGTTTTCAGGAACTACTATAAAGGACACATGGACAAAACCAAGGGGGAGGGTGGAAGCAAGGGAGGGAGGTGGGTTTGGCTGGGGAGGGAGGGAGGAGTGGGGAGAAAATCCAGACAACTGTAATTGAACAACAATAAAGTAATTTAAGAAATTAAAAAATCAAGGAAAAATAAATAAATAAATGTAACATAATACAATTTTGTCAAATTATAAGATGTTTATGACATAAATACTTTGATATAAAACTTTGATTGCCTTGATAAACTATCTCTTGATATTGTGGTTTATACTAAAGTTTATCTAGAATCTAGAATTGTTATATTTGAGAGCATCATTGAACCATCTCTAAAGATGCCCTTTTTTGGCATTTTTTTATTGTCATTCAATTACAGTCATCCCCATTTTTCCCCACTACTCTTCCCTGCCCTACCCATCTGCACCTCCCACATTCAATCACCCCCATCCCTGTTGTCTTTGCCCATAGGTCCTTTGTACATGTTCCTTGACTTGACCCTTCCGCTTCTTTCCCCTGTCATCCTCCTCCTCCCTCTCTTCTGGTCACTGTCAGTTTGTTCTTTATTTCCATGTTTCTGGTTCTATTTTGCTCACTTGTTTGTTTTGTTGATTAGGCTCCACTTATAGGTGAGATCATATGATATTTATTTTTCACCACCTGACTTATTTCACTTAACATAATACTCTCTAGTTCCATCTATTAAAGGGTTGAAAAAATGTTATTTTTGTATTCTTCTTTAAGGTAATGTATCTATATCAGAAATATTGATATTGTATAAGTCTGCTCAAGCAAATACTTTCTATTTATTTATAATTCAAGTTAGACTAATGTAATAACTTGTAATGAATGTAACTGATATGGCATCAGACTTTAAACTCCATAAATCATATGCTTGGTTATTCCTGTCCTAAGTCATTGAAGATTTCGTACTCCAATTTCTTTATCTTTTCACCTTATATTCCATCCTCCTTATCTTATTTTGCTTTTCACATTCCTATCTATTTTCCCAAAGAACTATGCTCAAGCTGAAGGCTATGCCCCATTGGCAACATACAGGAGTTTCAGTCAGGAGCACAGAATGTCCACTAGCCCTTGTGAGCTCTAATCACATAGACTCTGGTACGTGCACTGCAGTTACAATGCGTTAGTTTAAAGCGCTTCAATGACAAGTCCTGACAGTGGTGTGAATATTGGTTTACAGGAGTCTGTAAACCAATGGGCATATAAAGGAGAAATCTTTAAAAATTAAAGTTAGTGATAACTTTAATGAATAAAGTCCTATGTGTATACTCTTTAACAATGTAAATTCAATTTAGACTAAATGTGAAGGTTTAGAATACTTCCATGTTAGATTAAGTGATGTGGATTCTGTGATCACTACATGGTTTCCACACTAGCCACATTATGTCTAATTATTGCAATCATCTTTATAATGTACTCTATCATTACAGTTAACTGCTATGCTTGGTAAGCAAGCAAAGAGAAAACCATATAGCATGTGGGGAAATTCATGGCTATTATTTTGCAATTAGTAGATTGTTTTAAAAAATTAGTCCATATTAATATTTAGCTTTTTGTATACAATTTAAAGTTACATATTCCTTTAGGTTGAACATTGAATGTAAACAAAATTCACTTTAACAAAACATAGCGTATATGTAATAATTATTTTTGTTAAGATTGTGGAAAGTTAATAACTTTTAGAGAAATAAGGAGTCCTAGGTAGTACTACAAGTTATATTACTCTCTGGTTGAGATTCTCAGTAGGCCACCATATCTATTTTTCTTCAAAATTCTACATCAATAAAATGGGATATATGAGGTCTACCCAGAAAAAGTCTAAGCATTGTTGATATAATGAGAGTGGTTGGCATGACATCAATGTAACCTGGCACCCGAAGAGAGTGGACTGGAATGTGCTAGTCATTGTGAAGTACAATGTGCTTCATTGTACTAGTCATTGGGGACAGTAGACACTGTAGAGTGAGCATGTGACCTGTGTGGCTGTCACATTCAAAATGACTGAGCAAGTAGAACAAAAAATCTGCATCAAATTTTGCATGAAGCTTGAGGATTCCTCCATGGAAACTCTTCAGATGATTCAGAAGGCTGCAGCTATGGACAACTGGTGATTGGCAGCTTCATCAGGACAACCTGCCCACTCATGCCCATGTCTCCCACAGATTTTTGGTGCAACATCAAATCATCCAGGTGAATCAGCCCCCCATAGCCCAGATTTGGTGCCCTGCAACTGCTGATTTTTCCAAAAACTAAAATCACCTTTGAAAGGGAAAAGATTTCAGACTGTCGATGAGATTCAGGAAAACACAACAGGGCAACTGATGGCCATTGGGAGAACTGTGTGAGGTCTCAAGGTGCCTATTTTGAAGGGGACTGAGGCATCATTGTCCTGTGTACAATGTTTCTTGTCTCTTGTATCTTCTTCAGTAAAGGTCTCATTTGACATATTACATGTCTGCATACCTTCTGGACAGACATCTATACAACTGGGTTTTGGGGGGTTTTTTTGTACAAAAGTTCTAGAACTATCTTATAAACAGTTTGGGGGAAGAAGTACTTGTACAATGTACATTAATCACCCTGAATAGCTAAGTTTGTTCAGCTTAGCTTTTTTACTAAGAATAAGAATGGTTTTGATTAAGTCTCTCTCAACCATAATGCAATGTTTCTCAAGATGTTTTTGGAAAAAGTCACTGAAGCCTCCAACATAGTGAAGCATGTTACGAAGCAGAAATAATAAAGGTTATGTTTCATCAGTGGTAAATTTGTACAAAGACCAGCCCTCTGTGCATTATATATATATTTTTATTTTTTCAATCACTTAAGCAATAAACTGATCTTTTCTTTTAGAAAGAGCCACACACTCACTTAATATGAAACCTTTACCTCTCATGCCTAGAGAGATAAGCCTGAAACCCAGACTGATCTATCAGTGTATCAGTAAAGATGAGCTCAGAGGTAGACATATGGATTAAACAGAGCAGAGGGATTTGGGGTGATGAAGATGAATACTGAGGGAGGTTAACTTCTATTCTTCTTTAATTGTCACCTAAAACAGCACTGTAAGTCAAAAGTTTTGGTAGTGATTTCTGTTACAACATAGGGAGGAATTATTGACATGGTTTGGGCTAATCTGAAATACGGTTCTGTCACTAACAGCTGCAAATACCCTGAAATGTGTGTTAATGGGAAGACAAATTTAACTGCTATTTAACTGCTAGTAGGATGTAATAGCATTTTAAGGATTATAAATACATGTATAATCTAATATAAATATATGTAAACATGGTATAACTCAGGATAACTTATTTACAATAAGAAGAATGATAATCACAGCATATGAATTGGAGACAAAGTGATTAAAATCACACACCCAACATATAGTGAGTATGTGTCATGTGCTGAAATGCAGAAATGAGGTAAACTAACATATTTTAATAATTTAAGGCCACATCCTAATTTTATATAAAATACTTAAAGAACATAAAACATCCATGAAATTTATTGTTCTGTGTTTATTTAAGTGCCTTCACTCCAGATTTTGTACTTGAAGTCCCATTTTAGCACCAGATGAAATATATTTTGCCCCAAAGCAGAACAACCTTGCAAATGTGATAATTGCAACCCACATAAGATTAGTGTGGAAGCCTTAGGATTTTCTGATACTTTTGTGAAGGTTGCTGTGAAGGCCACAGTGTGTATCACTGTATTCCATGTGACATATATTGCTCTAACTCATGAATTAAATATCACATGCCAACTTTATAATTATGCATGAAATGAACAACCCGAACAGCTCATTAATTGTTTGGTCAGAAGAAACACATTGGGAAATGTATGTTACTGTCTCAACATTATCTATTTTCAAAGTGAATACAGTAGGAAATACCTTCTTCAACACACTGAATAACACTGAAAATGATATTCTACCAGCATAGTGCACTAAGAGTAATAAACACTATCTAAATTCTAATGGATGCACTAAATCAATGACAAGGGGACCCTATAAAAATATTTATCACTTTTATTCCAATGTATATGGAGCCAATGGTGTTTATACAGATAGAAAAGCAATATTAAATATACTTTTTTGATTTTATATAACTAATTATATTCAAGGGCAATTACTAATAAGACTATTGTCAAAAAAACAACATAGTTTGAATATCAATTTTTGTTTCTTTTAAGCTTCCATGGAATGCTAATTTCAATGATTATGAGTGTATAATTCAGATAAATGGAGTTCAATCAATTACAAATGAAATAGGAAAATCCAGTGTGTTGGTTTGTCTGTTTAGAATTACAGCATCACAGAGAACCAGAGCACATCAACTATCATAAACTGTTGACCACCCATGCTTCAGGTGGTACACAGACATACAGACCTTGGTCCTAGCTGTAGATCTTGATGGCTAGTGAGCTGGATCTAGCTCTTCTCCACCTTGACTGGGAGCCCCTGGGGAGTAAAGAATTAGACAATCACTCATGGCTAAGAGAGCCTTTGTGGAAGTCACAAAGAAAGAAATCACAAATTTGAGCTTTAGCATCATTACTACGAAAGCAAAAGAAAGGCTCTCTGCCACTGGCCTGTGTTTCAGGACCAAGAGATGGCATATAAGATTAAGCATTCCACAAGAGGAAGCAACAAGTATGGAGCAGGTATAACCATGGTAGGTCTGAGAAAATCCAGCAGGGTTGATAGAATGTATTTCTCTCCTGAAATCAGTCATCGAAAACTGTAGGAATTAACTAATACCTCAAATGTGAAGACAAGATGTTAAGAAATATGAAAAATCAAAACAATGACCACAAAGGATCTCAATAATTTTCTAGGAAATGTTCCCCTAAACATGCAAATTTGTTTTTTATTTAATAATGAATTCAAAATAGTTGTTTTTTTCCCTTAAGGTGAGAACTTGTAAGATCTACTCTCTTAGCAACATTCAATAGACAATATAGCATCATT
This sequence comes from Desmodus rotundus, assembly GCF_022682495.2. Taxonomy (NCBI): domain Eukaryota; kingdom Metazoa; phylum Chordata; class Mammalia; order Chiroptera; family Phyllostomidae; genus Desmodus; species Desmodus rotundus. The sequence continues at coordinate 153,803,249 of NC_071390.1, read as the reverse complement.
AATTATATTCAGTATTCTATAATTTACATCCCCTTAACCTGTTAATTTTATAACTGAAAATGTATTCTGTTTGTTTCACAACCCTTCTAGTGGATTGGCAGCAAAGGTAGGGAGGGCCCGAGCCTTGGGGGGAGGTCACATTGCTCCTTCTCCAGGGAGACTATGATGGCAAGAAAAAGACAATACCTCCCTCTTATTGGTGGCATCTTCTTCATTTGGATGTTATTGATTCCAACTGGTATACGTGGCTAGAATTTTCCTGTTCCTCTTCATAGTCCAGGAAAAGCTGGTCCATAATCTTGTTCTCCTGAGGAGGTAGAGGTTTTCTATGATTAGGTACTAGAACTTTGAATTCCTCAGTCTGCTTATTCTGTTCCCGGTCCTGTTGTCATGGATGTACTCATGATGTTGGCCCTGGATCTCTGCATTTTCCAATTGCAGTTTGGCATTGAACTTTTTGAGTTTCCTAGTTTTCACTTCCACCTCTTGCTTCAGGGACATGTAGGTGGCCCAGAGCTACCTGGTCTTCTCATCTGGGGGCTTCATCTGCTGCATTTCCTGCCTAAATAAATTCCTGACACTTCTGTTCTAACATCTTCTGCTGGTTATTGGTCTGACATGACTTTTCTGTCCTCAGCAAGCAGCTTGCTCTCCATGCCTTGTTTTTGGGGGCCAGCAGCTCTGTGACCTGATGCTCCTACTACAGGTCTTCCAGCATCTTCTTCTCCAGCTGGGCTTTCAGCTGGATAATCACCTCTTAGAATCCCCACAGCAATCTCTCTTAGAGTAATAGTTCACTCAAGCCTTGTTCTTGATGTTCTTGGCTTGGTTGGTAAAGCACAAGGTAGAATATCATAACTGTAAGGAGCTGGTCCTATTATGGCTACCATGATAATCTTGGCCATCATAATTCTCCTTCCAGAGAGTTCTGGAGCATCCAGGACAGCTCAGAGTCCTTGTAGGGGATGTGAGTGTCCCTATTGCCCACCAGCACAGTTATCATGTTGCCCAGGGAAGACAGTGATTTTGGAGGCTTGCTTAGGCTTGTCTCTACCACCACTCCCTGCCACTACCTATGGACTACGTGGTTGTCCTTCAAGTTGTATAGGGGCTCGCTTTGTTCTGCTTCTTACTGCTAGCCAGGTCTACCAGCTTGAGCTTGCCCAAATGCACATGGTCTCGGCCACCAGAGCCATGTTCACAGCTCTCCACAAAGACAGCATAGAAGCAGAACCTCATTCCTGTGTGTGCTGCCCATGAGCTGGTTCTGGTTTCTCAGGTTTATCATATACTCTATCCTTATATTCCTGATGACAAATGAGGAGAGGTCCTCGATGTCAATGCATCAAGGTTTTAATTCAGCTGTAGCCTCTTGCTGGGCACCTTGAAGAGTGGGTCTCAAATCTTTTCCTGGTAATCTCCAAGTAGGAGCCTGGACCACCTATTGCTAGTTCTAGGTACCCAAATTATGGGTGAAGATGTGCTTAAAGACATTGAGATGATATCATGCAACTTGGACTCTACCCAGGTCCTCTGTGTGGTGTAGGTCTTGCCAATGCCCAATGGGCCATGAGCAAACATCAAAAGTAGAATGGATCAAGAAGAAGAAAAAATATGTGAATTTGAAGACATGACCTCTGAAACTATTCAGAGGAAAATAAAGGAAAAAATAAGGAAAAAAGAGTGAAGAAAAGCCAATATGATAAATGGAATACCATCAAAAGAAACAATCTGTGAATTAATGCAATCCTAGAAGGAAAGGATAAGGGTGAGAGAAAGAATGCTCTTTTTAAGGAAATAGTGGCTAAGAACTTCTAAAAACTGGGGAGAGGTTTGGACATCCAATTTCATGAAGCTCGTGGGTCTCCTAACAAACTCAACTTGAAGAGATCTTTTCCAAGACCATTGTAATATAGTGTCAAAAATCAATGACAAAGAATCTTCTGAGAAGCAAGAGAAAAAAGCATCTAATAACAAGCAAACTCACATAAGTCTATCAATGCTCTATTTCACAGCCAAAAGATCATAGGTCAGAAGGGAGTGGGATGGCATATTCACACTGCTTAAATTAAAAAAAATAATAATAAACTGCCAATCCTGAATATTTATTGGGCAAAGTCAACCTTTGGAAATGAAGGGGAAATACTTTTCCAGACAAATAAAAGTTGAGGAATTTCATTACCACTGGACCAATCTTACAAGAAATGCTTAAAGGTGTTATTCAAGCTGAAACATTGAAAGGATATCAATTAGCAATATGAAAACACTGAATAATATTCCAGATGCTGGTAAAAGTGTTGAATATTAGTGTTGAATATTCAACATGCATAGTCAAATTCAACATACTCTAACACTGTAATATACTGGTGTGTTAATCATTTAACTCAGGTATAAGTGATAAAGGACAAATTTATTAAAAAGAACTATAGCTACTATGATTTGTCAATGAATATATATCATAATAAGAGCTAAATTGTAAAAATCAAAAACAAAAGGGAAAAAGTAAAAAGAGTTTTTGTATGCAATCAAAATTGTTAGCATAAAATAGTCAGTTATTTCTCTAAGACATTTTATGTAAGTCTCATGGTAACCACAAAGGAAAAACTTACAATCAGTACACAAGAGATAAAGAAAAAAAATCAAAGTGTACCTCCACGGGAAATTATCAGTTCACAAAGGAAGCCAGAAAGAAATAAGAAAATTACAAAAGAGTAAGAAAACAATTAAAAGAAGTTGTTTGTAAGTTTCTACCTATCAGTAATTATTCTAAATGTAAATGTATTCAATTCTTTAATGAAAGGGGTAGGGTAGTCAGATGGATAAAAAACAAGTCCCAACTATATACCATCAGTAAGGGACTCACTTCAGCTTTAAGAATACATAGGCCCCAAATGGAAGGATGGAAAAAGATATTCCACGCAAGTGGCAACAAAAAGAGAGCAGGGGTAGCCATACTTCATCAGACAAAAGTGACTTTAACTTGAAGCTGTGACAAAGGATAAAGTCATTAATAATGATAAAGGGGTCAATTTATCAGAAGGATCTAACAATTATGAACAATTATGTACCCAACATCAGAGCACCTGAATATGTAAAGCAAATAATAACCAATTTCACGGGAGAAATAGAGAGTAGAATAACATAACAATGGTGGGAGACTTCTATCTTCCAAATTAGACAATGGATAGGTTGTCCAGAAAGAAAATCAATGAGGAAATGTTGGACTTGAACTAAACTTTAGATCAAATAGTTTTAACAGATATATACAGAATTAATTATTCTGCTGATTAGAGGTATTGTCCTAATTATACTCAATTTTTATATACATTTTCATTCATCTCTGCTTTTTTCTTGCGTTCCATTGACCTATCTGCCTATTTGTGTAGTAATTTCACACTTTTAATAACTGGTTAATCACACTTGAATGGATTATGGGCTAGTCTCCCCATTTTGCTCTTCTTTTGAAGAGCCCTCTAAGACAGCTGCTTGCTTACTTTTCTTTTTTACCCATATGATTATTAGCACAAGTTTCTCTAACACCATTTTCTAAGTTCGTATTTTTTAGGACTACATTTATTTGAAAAATAAAGATTATCTGAATTTTTATTATAGTTCATCTATTTACCTGAAAGACTTCCACAAAAATGCTGAATGTCAATTCTCTATTGTTGCTTGCTTTAAAGAAAAATTGTGTCTCTTTATGACTCTATATGATTTTTGTCCAGTGATTACAGACTGAGCTTGTCTTCTGTGGCACCACACTTCTCCTGGAAATCAACCATGATTTGCTTGGGACAGCTCTTTTTATTCTCCTTAAGTAACACTTTTAGCCAAGTGCTAGTAAGTCTCCCCCAAACCCGAGGTAAAAATCCTAACCCTCAAAGTGATGGTTTTAGGAGAAGGTCCCGGTAGGAGGTGGTCGGGCCATGAGTGTGGAGCCCTCATGAATGGGACTCGTGTCTTCATAAAAGGGGATGACTTCCTCACTCCTTCCCCCACACCAGGGCTCAGTGAAAAGGTAACTATCTATAAACCAGGGTATGGGCCCCCATCAGACACTGAATCTGCCAGTGGCTTGATTTGGATTTTCCACCCTCCAAAAACTGGGAGAAATAGATGTTTATCATTTGTAAGACTCCCAGTCTATGATATTCTGTTAAAACCACCTGAACAAAAACACCATGATATGTTCCATTCACAAGCAGTGGCATGAAGTACAATAAAGCAAGTGGAATATCTAACCTGAGAATGAGCACACTTTGGCTTTGTCCAAAGCAAGCCATAGTTAAGCTCAAAGTCAAAGGGTGGGGAAGTACACAATGACCACTTTGAGGATGTGCCAATGATGTGTGAATACAAGAGGAATATAGTGGATTAAAGCATTCAATATACTACATTCTACTCTGTTGGTTTCAATTATTCTTGTTATTCCCACCTAGAACACATTCGTCTCCATTCCAGCACCACCATGTGTCTCATATAAAGATTTCATTAGGTTTGAAATCTAAGATAGAATTTTTATCATCAGAATTCAACTTATCTTGGTACATAGAACTATGAACTAAAAAACAAACTGTCTGTACTACATAAACCCTATAAAAAATGGTTGTACAGGAAAAGGATGCACACACAATACACAATATAATTTTATTATATATTTTTTTATCCTCATGCAAAGACATCTTTTAATCATTGTTTTTAAGAAGGGAGAGAGAGAAGAGAGAGAGAGACAGAAAGATATCTACGTGAGAGAGAGACACCAACTAGCCACCCTCTTGTAACATCCCAATTCTGGACCACCCCAACTGCTCCTACCTATGCGGAACGAACTAACAACCTGTGCCAGGAATTGAACCCTGACCTTTTGGTCCATAAGATGATGCTCCAACCAACTGAGCCATACCAGCCAGGGAACTCTCATTTTAAAAAGGAATAATCAAACACTCATAGCAGTCACTAGTTTATACAGATTTTGAAGTACTGGGCAAATGTTACCAGGCATCCAAACTCTTAGGTAGCAGGGATACTACTTACTTAGGTATTCAGTTGTAATTCCTGAGATTGATTCCCAGGGCTCTTGGCTTCATATCATGGGAAACTCTTCCTTATCTTTCCTCTTATATGGCCACTCTTAAAGGATGAATTGGAACCTATACTCTTTTTGGTTGCTGCCAGTGCACCCAGACTACTTCCTAGTAGTTGAAATTTTGAGGCCCAGATTTTTTGTTTGTTTGTTTGATTTTGTTTTGTTTCCTTCAGGTTTTCTTTCTTTTTTTTTTTTTTTGTCTGGATTGAGAATTCTTTCTAAAACTTTGTAAGGTTTTATGTTTCTGAGCACATCCAGTTGATGTGGCCAGAAGCCATATTCATAATATTTTTTTTAAACATGTACTCCTTATTGGACCTAATAATTAATATTTAATACTCTGGTAATATGTTTCTGTGGGATTTCATCTTTTTTAGGAGGACAGTTGCTCCTTGTTGTTTTGGGCTTTTCAAACATATCTTTCCTATAGAGATGCTCTCTGGTGGACACTAATTTATAAGACAGAGACCCTTACACTTTATGCCAGCTCTGATTGGCTAAGTTGCATGCTTTTTCCCCAGATCTTATCGAACTCAATACTCAAATTTTGTTCTCTCCATATTCTCCATCACATAGTAAAATCATTTTCAAATATTCTTGAATCCAAGTTTGAATCCAACTTTATGTGCCAACTTGACTGCTCCACAGGGTGCCCTAATACCTGGCTAAATATTATTCGTGGTGTGTATGGATGAATTAGCATTTGAATCATAAGACCGTGTGAACAAAATTGCCTTCATCAAGGTGGGTGCGCCTCATCCAACCCACTGTATGTATGAATAGAATCAAAATTGAAAGTAAAGGATAAGTCACACTCACTACTTGTTTTTGAGCCGGGATGTTGGTCTGTTCCTGACTTTGGATCCAGCCTAGAATGCATAGTTTCACCTCTTCTAGTTCTCAAACGTGAACTATGCAGTCAGCTCTCCAGTATCTATAGCTTGCAACTGCAGATCGTGAGACTTAGTCTCTATAACCATGTGAGTTAAATTCTTAAAACAAATATCTTTATATATAACATACACATATATAACATATGTATGTATATAACCAATAACTAAATATAATCATGTAAGGATAGGGTAATCGTGCAACCTAAAGACAGGTGACCAAGATTATGAGTTGCACGCTAAGTTTAAAACCAAATATTCTCTAACATTAAATCAGATTCAATTTTTAAAATGTGCAACCGTGGAATGATACACTTATGTACCAAGGTTATAGACAATTAAAATTAGAAAATTGTGGGGGACATTTCCAACTGTATAAATACTTAGAAAAAGTAACCATAAAATAACACTTATAAACACTTTTGATATAACTTTTAAGGCACTAAAAGGTATGAGAAAGATATTATCCTTCATTATGCATTCTAAGATAATGTTTAGCAATAAGGATCACACCCATAGGAAGAATAAAAAGAATAGTATTATAAATTACCATTCTAATGGGTCTTCAACATTTACATGTCATCCCTTGGTAGTTCTGGAGCAACAATTTTGGGCACTGTGTCCTGGAAAATGATGTATTAAAATCATTCACAGATGCCAAATATTAATAAGTGTTCAAAATGTATTCTTATCTCAACTAATTATATATAATATGATGGAAATGTCTGCCAAAGACTTTACTAGATTGGATATACCTTACTAATGATGAGAGCCAAGAGTTTAAAAATGAATTTAAAAACTTCTTCCTTGTGATTTAATGGAAAGGGATTAGGCCTGAAACTTAAAAGCTTAGTGTCGGGGTTAAAAGATGGTTAAATGAACAGAGAACATACTGGCACCATTTGTAGAAACCATGACACGTGCAATAAAATAATGATCTTAGTGCAATTCTTATTGACTGGAGAGTTTTTAATATTGAAGCCCTTTGCTGTGCTCACAAAACATTCTATTATTTGGAATTTTGTTTCTAAACAAAATTCATTGAGAACATCTATTCTAGAAACTTGAGTTAATTAAATTTTGAATGGTAAATACCCTATGCTTAGAATATTTATGCTTAGAGGTAATAATATTTAATTTTCAATTAGAATGTTACTACTTAGATGGAGATTTAAGCAGCCTGCTAATTGTCACTCAGACATTCTAAACCACCCTCAAGTTATGCAGCAAAGAATGAAAGCTATAAGAATCCTCATTGATGACTTTGGAAAGATTCCCTTCACATTATTCAAGTATGAATGTAAAAGTAGTGCATCAGAGTAGATGCTTAGTTGATTCACGTGTAACATTGGTTTCTTATGATTATTTGTAAACTTATTTTTTGTTTTGTTGCAGATCTCAAGTTAAATTAGAACAAATATAGGAATTAAGTTAAAAATTTTAAATCTTCTTGTGTATTTTTCTTCTTGTGTATATCTGAATACTTATAGAAATTTGATCCTTATAAAATTGATTGAATAAAGTGAGACCACTCTGATTTGTTTCTTTTTACTTTAAGCAGAAACAATAAAGAGCTTAGATAAAGCATTACATTTTTGTACCATTGATTACCTGGTAAAGATTTACACCAGTCAAGGAAATAAGCCAATAAGTGCAGGAACTAAAAGTAAATGAGTTCAATAAGAGTGTCACCTCAAGTCAACTGAAAAAAGAAATAATTTCCTCTGATTTCCATTTAATATTTACCTGTTTGACAATTACAGTTTATTTATTAATGGCAGGTATTTTATAACATACCTTAATTAAAGTGACGTTACCAGAGAACCAAGATGGCGGCATAGGTAGACACACTGCCCCTCCTCGCACAACCAGAACTGACAGAAAATCGAACGGCAAGGAAGCCCAACACCAAGGAAATAAAAAATAAACATTCATCCAGACCGGTAGGAGGGGCAGAGATGGGCAGCCGGGGCGGAGATGACTCCCGTGGCCGTGGTGGGACCGAGACTGGCTGAGTGTGGGACAAGCGGGGCAGGCAGTCTGACCACTAGCAGACCCTGTGGCCCCACATTTGCGCAGATAAACCAAGAGGGCTGGACTCAGAGTGACGGAGAGCGGGGCAGGCACAGCGGCCCCACATTCGCCCACAGTTAAACCGGATAAACGGCGGGGAGCGAAGCAGACCGCGCAACCCAGGGCTCCAGAGCAGGGAAATAAAGCCTCAAACCTCTGATTGAAAACGCCCCTGGGGGTTGGGGCAGCAGCAGGAGAGACTCCCAGCCTCACAGAAGAGGTCGTTGGAGAGACCCACAGGGGCCTAGGGCATGCACAAGCCCACCCACTCGGGAACCAGAACCAGAGGGGCCCAGTTTGAATGTGGGTAGCGGAATGAAATATTGAAATCTGGTGGAGAGGGGAGCGGGTGACATTGCTCGCTCTCCGCCCCTCCCCTACATACAGCGTCACAGCGCAGCAACCAGCGTTACCCCGCCCTGGGGAACACCTAAGGCTCCGCCCCTTAAAGTAACAGACTCACCAAGACCAAAAAAAAAAAAATGGCCCAAATGACAGAACACTTCAAAGCTCCAGAAAAAATACAACTAAGCGAGGAAGAGATAGCCAACCTATCGGATGCACAGTTCAAAACACTGGTAATCAAGATGCTCACAGAATTGGTTGAATCTGTTCGAAAACCAGATGAAAAAATGAAGCCTATGCTAAGAGAAACAAAGGAAAATGTACAGGGAACCAATAGTGATGTGAAGGAAACTGGGACTCAAATCAACAGTGTGGGCCAGAAGGAAGAAAGAAACATCCAACCAGAAAAGAATGAAGAAACAAGAATTCAGAAAAATCAGGAGAGGCTTAGGAACCTCCAGGACATCCTTAAACGTTCCAACATCTGAATTATAGGGGTGCCAGAAGGAGAAGAGGAAGAACAAAAAATTGAAAACTTATTTGAACAAATAATGAAGGAGAACTTCCCTGCTCTGGCAAAGGAAATAGACTTCCAGGAAGTCCAGGAGGCTCAGAGAGTCCCCAAGAAGCTGGACCCAAGGAGGAACACACCAAGGCACATCATAATTACAGTACCCAAGATTACACAGAAGGAGAGAATCTTAGAAGCAGCAAGAAAAAAGGGCATAGTTACCTACAAAGGGGTTCCCATAAGACTGTCAGCTGATTTCTCCAAAGAGACCTTACAGGCAAGAAGGGGCTGGCAAGAAGTATTCCAAGTCATGAAAGGCAAGGGCCTATATCCGAGATTACTGTATCCAGCAAAGCTATCATTTAGAATGGAAGGGCAGATAAAGTGCTTCTCAGATAAGGTCAAGTTAAAGGATTTCATCATCACCAAGCCCTTATAATATGAAATGTTAAAGGGACTTACCTAAGAAAAAGAAGATAAAAAATATGAACAGTAAAAATGATAGCAAACTCACAGTTATTAATGACCACACCCAAAACAAAACAAGAGCAAACTAGGCAAACAACTAGAATGGGAACAGAACCATAGAGATGGAGATCACATGGAGGGTTGTCAATAGGGGAGTGGGAGGGGGAGAGGGGGGGAAAGGTACCGGGAATAAGTAGCATAGATGATAGGTGGAAAATAGACAGGGAGAGGGTAAGAATAGTGTAGGAAATGTAGAAGCCAAAGAACTTATAAGTATGACCCATGGACATGAACTATAGGGGGGGAATGTGGGAGGGAGGGGATGGGCAGGATGGAGTGGAGTGAAGGGGGGGAATGGGACCACTGTAATAGCATAATCAATAAATATATTAAAATAAATAAATTTTAAAAAATATAAATAAAATAATGTTACCTTTCTAATACAAGATCCTTGAGTAGGAGATAAGAATGGTTAATCTTAACCAAAAGTGTTACTTGTATGTGTTGGTGGGAATCATGGATACTTCTTGAGTTACATTAAAAAATTCCTATGCTTTTACCAAAATTTCAAGGCTGATGTGAGATTTACTTGTCTCATATCTAACTCAAACAATCTGGTCTTACTTTGACTATAAATCATAAAATAATATGAGATTTACAGATAAGTATGTTGTAAATTAATTTGGCTTAGAATTTCTTCCAGATTAAATGCATTTAATTTAATACAGACTTTAATTTAACTTGTTATAAAGCTTCATTCAAGAAATATTCATTTTAAGTGTTTACTGACATTGAGTATTATGCAACTTTTATAGATATATTACCCTTAAATACATGGGTAATCTGCTGAGTTGTGAAAACAATTTTGCCAGTCTGTTAATATCAATGAATTAGAGTTAGCCTTGATTTATAAATGATAGTTGATATCATATTCACTTGTTAGATTGTCATTTGTGTTCCAAACCACCAACTGCTTGTCACCCCATCATGCATGACATGTAATCAACAGAGAAAACACACAAGCCCATCTGGCATAATGTCACAGTCTCTTAAAATGTTTGTGAAAGTTTAATGCATAGACCATAAGTGTTTTTGTAGGAATTTTTGACAATCTTTATTCAAAGAAAGATGTAGTATCTCATACTGGGGGAATATCCCACTGAACGTGAGCTGCCTACCTGCTGTAATTACGCTGACTGGGAGTTTACATATTTTTAGCTTTGATTTGATACTTTGAACATCTTCTAATGTGACACACAGGCATCACACCATTACTCCTTTTATTATAAGGTAAGCTCCTACTGGTGAACTTTCTGGATAAGTATTTTAGAGTAAGAATATGGATTGCCAGATAGGTTTAAAAATACCCAGTGACAATGACTAGAACCAGAAAAAATTGTACCACAAAACCCATTTTTAAAGGAAGATTTAGGTGTGCTTTCTCTAAATAGCAGAAGTTCAGGGCTTTTTGGATTAATATGCATTATACATACTCTGCAGATTAAGCTAAATTGCCTAGAAAATGGATGGCCAATGAACCACTTTATCTGTACTCTGCAGATACCTTGAGTAGTTTGTCAGCTGCAACATAATTATAAATCTAGTTCTATGAAGGCGGTGCTATACTAGCTAAAATCATTTTCATTCTTCCCAGACTTTCCCTCAGAGAAATGCAAAGTAATACAGCTTATTTTAAAACAATGCTGTTTTCCTACTTTTAAGCAGTAAAATATAACTACAATTGAGGAACAGCTAACGTATCCTTCAGTAGAATGGAACAATTATTGTCTATGTTGAGGAATAGGAACAAAATTAAATGTGGGCGTTGTGAGAGTCCATGATATTTTGAAAAGATTGCTTTGATGACTTTTTAAATCAAAATCACTCATTCAAAGTTGTTTGAATTCTGAAAATATGTTTTGAATGTTTAAATATACATCTAAATGAAATGTAGGGCTGAAGCAATTGTGAAGTAGATAGAATAGTGAATCTTGGCATCAATGATTTAGGTATTTGGGAGAAATACATGAACACATAAATTTATATGAATATATATATATATATATATATATATATATATATGCAATTATTTTACATGTACCCAAATTTAATACGAGTAATTTGGATACTTTCATCTCATTTTTAAAAGCATACTCTGGAACCTTGCTATATGTCTTCAGAATAGACCCATAAAGATGTCTACAGCAAAATCCCTAGAATTTATGAATATGTTACATTATATGTCAAAATGGATTTTAGGTGTCATTAAGGTTATAAACCTTAACAAGAAAGATTATCTTGGATTATTTTACTGGGTCCAATCTAATCACACAAGTCCCTAGAGGCAGGGAACTTTGAGGCAGGGAACTTTGAGGCAGGGAACTTTCCAAACTGGGGTCAATGAGATGGAATAGCAGAAGTCAGAGATATTCAACGCATTAAGAAGGACTTGACCCACTGTTGCTGGAGAGGGGGCACCTATAAAGCAAGAGAAAAAATACAGACAGCATCTGGAAGCAAAGCCCGATCTCTGACAGACATTCTGTGAGGAAACAGGGACCCTAGTCCTATAATCACAGGGAAATGAGGTTGGCCAACAACTTCAATAACTTTGGAAGCAGAATATTTCCCAGAGCCTCCAGTAAGGAGGGTCAACACAGTGCTTTCAGTTTATGAAACCCTAGCCTACACTCACTTCTGATGTACAACATCTGGTGATTGATAGATTTTTGTTATTTTAGGCCATGAAATTTGTAGTAATCTGTTATGGCAGCAATAGAAAATCAATACATACAGTTAGACAGAGATATAATTTAGTTTGTTTCATTTACTTAATTTTCATGTGAGTTACCTGTCACTGTGTTAATGTAGTTTATATTATAATAGTCGTGGGTGAGAATAGGGCCCAAAGGAAGATGATCCACAGCCACAACTGTTTCTATCTTTCCAATAGTTCTCTCATTGCGGTTCCTGTGCTAGACTTCTAGCGTAGAATCTGCACGGTAGCTGCATTTTTTTCCCCTTCGTTTAGCCATCTTGATCACATTCTGTAAATCTTACTCTTTTTTTTTTTTTCAGGATAAGCTAAAGACTAACCCTCTTGCTCTTTCCCCTCCCCACAAAATCAACAGCAACAAAGAAGTAACCTAAACAGTTAACCTTAAAACAAAAGGCCAAAGTAAGAGTCAACAAGCATTTATTTGAGATTAAAAAACAGTAGCATTTTGGAAGCACTGATTCAAGCAGAACTCCAAACAGTGCTCCGATTAGGAGGTAGAGGCAAGGCGTAATCATGAGAAAGGGAAGGGGAGCAATTACATCAGTAGAGGAAGGCATTTCTATTGGTGTAGAGAAGCTTCCATAGTGACACTAATTCTAAAGAATGTTTTTAATTTTCAGGCTGGCAGTCATCAGTTTAGTAGTTTTATCTGCTTGATTGTTCTTGCAAATAGTGCTCTGGGACACAATGTTGCTTTAGGCCTATTCCAAAGGTTGTTTTGTCCTGTTTCAACACTCCAAAGTTTAAGGTATAAGACCAGCCAGGTTGTTTTGGGGGGATGGCAGCTCTGACTTTATTTTAAAGTGTCTCTGTTTATATTGTTTTTTACATCTCTGTATAAGATTAACACCATTGCTTTTAGGCAGGACAATTCCTGCTAGGAAATTGTCCTGCCAGGAAGAAGCTAGGAAAATTCCTGAGCAAGTGGAATGTGGAAGCAGAGACTAGATATTAAAAAAGGCCAAGCAGTTTGAACAACTTACAGCCAGATAGTGAATCATAAAACGTTGTGTTCCCTAATCAAGGACACTCGAGAACAAGTGGTTTGTACCTCCCCTTCCTAACCAAAGAATACATAGCTTGAATCACCATGGTGGGGGAGATAGAGAATAGATAATAGAGACCCAATTATTAATGCCATTTGTGCCAGCCAAACCCAAGGAAGGGTGAAGTCAGGGGAACGAATAACAAAAACCCTATTAGAGCCAGACAGACCCAAGATAAAAATAAAATAGCAAGGCAAACCAAAGAATAACCCCAAACTCCACTACACACCCCTTTGGATGCATCAGCATATTAAAAATGCACGTGGAAAGTTGATGAATGTTCTGCTGAAACCATCCCCTAAAATCCTCACCCGCAGAAGAGAAACAAAACCCTCGGGACAAAGAATATTGGGGTGGACCAGCTCTAGCGCACGCCCATGATCCTTTCTTGAGCATGAACTCTTTATTGACTCCTGAACTCTCAGGGTCCTCACTAGACTTGCACCCAGCACCAGCTGGCTCTGGGCTTACCCCCGTTCTGTCTCTAAGGCTGCCTTTTTCTCTGACTTTCCCACGAGCTACAAGCAGCTTCGCCTTGACTCACTCTATCACCGACTTTTACTCCCAGTGAGCTAACCTCAGCCCCGCCTTGGCTCACTTCTTCCCTGTAATGTTTCTGGGAGCCAAAGCAGAGCATATCCTGGGCTCTCTCCTGTTGCTCCTTCTACCCTAAGTCCTTCCTTTGTTTCGCTGTCCCCAGCTTTAATAAACATACTCTCAAAATCGCCAGGACCTATGCTGTGAAATCTTTCCTGCCCCAAATGAAGAACCCCACACTACAGGCCGGCCTGAGGCAGACCTCCTCCGGGCCTGGTCCCCATCTGGTAGCAGCTTTAGTTCACATTAGCACCTAATCTTGCCAGTGGCACATGCTGCCTGAGAAAACAGATGCTGTTTTCCTTTTAAGACAAGACTACCACAGCATTCGTTTTCCAGTGTCAACTGCAGAGTCCGTGACCTTGTTTGCAATGTTTGATCCCCATTAGAGACTCACTTCATTCCTCCTCAGGTATGAGAAATCCTCAGTCTCACTCCATCTATAAAAGGAGATAGAATGATAAGTCCTAACCAAATTAATAGTCACGTTAGTCACTTACCTTCATCTACGCAGATAGCCCGTTTTGATGTGGAATGATTCATTTGTTGGATAGAATTTCTCCCCTAAATGAAGTAAACTGACATTAAGTTATTCTTTGTTTTAAATGTTACTATTGCTATGTATTCAATATCAGCAATTTCCAATAAAAGTAATCAGGATCATTTTTTCCTAACACCAGATATAATGTAAGGATAGTTCAAAAATATTCTATTAGTTTTATACAAAACTATATAGCGTGCATCAGCACAAGTAATATACATCACCATCTGAATGAATGCTTGAAAAATGTGGCTTATTGTAGGTCTACACAGTACAATTATTGTATCCAAGTTTATTATGAATATGTAGTCATGATTTCCCCCAGACAGGGTGAGCTTTAGTTTTTCTACTTGTTACTAGGTCTAATATTTAGAACTTTAAGTGATGGAATCATACAAATACAAACTAAGAGGAAGGTGCATATTCAGAACATACTGCAGATGCTTAAATTATGAGATATCATTTCCGTATTACAAATATTCTGACATATTTTTGATGAGGGTATCAATGTACTGTGAAGAAAGAACACAGACACCTATAAGGAAATCTCTCAAGCCAGTAATACATTTGAAATACTATAATTAATGGGATTGGTAATAAGAAATTAGCTATTATTTAAATGTTTCTTAAAATATAAATTTATTAGAAAATTTAAGAATATAAGAACCATGTGCAAATTCTTTTTTATTATTGAAATATATTTGACATTGTATAACTATATATAAATATATAAGTGTATAAATTTAAGGTATACAACATGTTAATTTGAGACATTTATATATATATCACTATGACAGCTATTGTAGCGTTAACTAGTAGCTCATTATGTCACCTAATTATTATTTCTTTTTGTGCCAGGAGTAAATAAGATCTAGTTCCCTAGCATATTTGCAGATTATAATGCAGTATTGTAATCTATCATCAATATACTGTTCCTAAGATCTCAAGGACTTATTTACTAGTCGCAAGTTTATACCCTTAAATTACATCTCTCACATTCTCCAATCCCCAGCCCCTGGTAGCTAACATGTTACTCTGTGTTTTTAGGAATTCAGCTTTATTTGTTTATATTCCACATATGAATGATATTGTACAGTAATTGCCTTTCTCTGTCTGATATTATCTCACTTAGCATAATGTCCTCAATATCTATCACTATTGTTGCAAGAAGCAGGATTTTTCTCCTTTCTCATGGCTGAATAATATTCCACCGTGAGTGAATGCATATATTTGCATGTATATTTGTGTAGATATATCATACGTGTATATATGTACATGTGGATATATATGTAGATGAGTGTGTGAAGATATATCTTCTTTATCCAATTATCCATTGACTTAGTGATTTTCAACCTTTTTAATATCATGGCACACAAATTAATTCTTAAAACTCTGTGGTACGCTGGTGCATATTATATTTTTTGTTGACCTGAGGGAAAAAAAAATAGGTATAATTTTGATTCATTAACACCAGGTGGCTATTGTTGTGTGGGCTGTTGTCTTTTTTTGTTTTGTTTTTTGTCAATCTAAGGGAAAAGAGGTCAATGCCCTTGACTAAATGGTCAGGCATCCCACATCCTATTTCATTTTCATTTATTTATTTATTTTCTCATTTATCCTCCTCTAGCCTCTTTCACCTCCACCGCCCTCCTGCCCCCAGCCCACAAGCATCGCACTGTTGCACGTGCCCACGTGTTCCCGTTCCTTGTTGCTGGATTCTGTCGCTGCCCCCCAACCCAGAGCTGCTAGTCAGCTCTCCATGAGTCTGTCTATTTTGCTTGTTATTTCAGTTTGTTTATTATATCCTATGTATGAGTAAAATCATAAAGAAGAATTTTTTAACCATTGCAACAGCGTGGAAGGACCTGAAGAGCATCCTGGTGAGTGAGACAAGCCAGTCAGGGAAGGACAAACACCAGGTATTTCACATTTTCAAATTTCGTGTCACTGCGCCTCTCTGACCCGCCGGTTGAAAATCGCTGACTTGGGTTGTTTGCATTCGCTGGCTATTGGGAGTCAGCCGCAGTAAACACGGGAGGGTGCGTCTCTCCTCAATGGCCTCTTTTCATTTTCTTTGGATGTGTATCCAGAAGTGGGATTGCTCCATTATAGAGTACTTATATTTTTAATTTTTTATTTCTGTTTTATAGTAGCTGAGCTAATTTACATTCCCACCAACAGTGCACAAGTGTTCACTTTTCTTCACATCTTCACCAACATGTGTCATGTCTTGCCTTTTTAGTAATAACCAATCTTGCATTCCTTTTCCTTTACTTTTTTCCCCCTTGGGTCATGGTAAGTTTTACCTTGTTGAAATGAGACACAAAATATTTTTTTTTATTCCTTATAAGAGCACTCTCAACATTTATTAAGAAAAAATGGTGGTGGTTCATTCTCTCCAATGCTGATAATTAGACACAAATGTTGCAGAGGCTAAATACCCCTTAATATCTAGCAATCAGGAAAACAATGTTATAACAATTAATACAACAGATTAAAATTTTTATTAGGTAGCAATTTAAGATACATCATATTTTTGAAATGAAAAACATCTTTGTTATATCTGCAAATCACCCTCTTCTAATTACTGACCTTAAAGTTTTTCTTTTATTTAATTTCAGCAGAGCACTATGGAAGTTTATGTTTATATCCTTTGATTTAATGATGTTTTATTTTGCTATTTTATTTTGATATTAAAATGAATGATGTAATTAACATGTAATGAAATGTCCGTTTGAATTAAATAGTATATAACATCATCCTTGCTTAAATCAGGCAAGATTGCCACAATTTGCGTCTTTTGTTATTATGCTTCTATCCCTGCATTAACATAATGGCTGGGTAGCGCACTGGAGGATGTTTTAATTAACTGAATGATGTTACCCTTGACAGAAAGTGTCAGGATAATACAGTAGCTGATTCCACATTTTTTAGAAACCTTGAAAGCAAGGCCTTTCATCTCATACTCTATTTGATCTTATTCATGTTTATGATATTCACAAATTTGGTGTCTCAAACTTAACATGTGACATTGAGACATCAGTGGTCTTGCTTGCTGTGCTCCACACACACAAGAGTTGTTGGAGCAGAGACACTGGAGACAGGACGGCGCTCAGAAGCTGCGCTGCCACACATGACCAATTGCCTGTGAATTCAATGTGACTTCTTACAGAGGTATTAATAACAAAAACACCATAATGTATTCAAATCCCCTGATTACTGTGGTATCTACACAGTACCAAAACTCAATTTAAAATCTCATTAGACAGGAACAAAAAAACTGGCTTTGTTACCTTATTCTGTACTTAGAACTTGGTAACATAGCTTTTAGAAAACTCTTAATAAAAATAGAAATAGCAGTAAAAATAATGAGGGTGTTATCACAATATTGACTGTTTACTAAGTGCATGTTTTATCACTTCTAATACGATCAATTGAGGGATTAGTATTTTCACTGTAGAGAAGAGAACCCGGTGGTTTACAGACGATTAAAACTTGCTGGTGGGGCAGGAAGCTAATAGCAGCAGCTGGGACTCAAGCCTTGGTTTGTGTGCATTAAATTATGCCCTGCCACTTGAAAAAATTAGTTGCCTCGTCTACAAGCTGACATAAATTATTATTACATTATTTACCAAGTTATACTTAGAAGAGTTTTAAATCTGTAACAAACTGAGTTTGGTCCATCATTCCTCTGTGAAGGATATGTGTAAGACCATTAATGGAAGAACCTAGTAACCTTGTAAGAAATGATAGGTAGCAAAGGACAGACAAATAGTCAAAAAGTTTGAGGTCTATCAAGTAGGAATTAATTATATAGCTGATTTGCAAAAATAAAACATCAAAAAATTAACATATTCAAAAGATTTTAAACAACTAAAAATTTATATTAATAAGCATGAGGACTTTGGCTAATGGCCATCATGGTTTAAATAGAACCAGATTTAAACCCCTCCAGTAAAACTAGCAAACAAAACAAAAAAGTGTAATTTTTTTTTCAAATATTGGACAAGTAATGCCGGACAGTGATCCCTGAGAGAAGTGAGACAGACTGGGTGAGACCTGTAATTGTTCTGGCTTTCTTTGTTAAGGCATTTTTCAGGGCACAATGCAATGAAGCGAATTCCAAGCTGAGCAAAGGACCCTCACTGAATTGAGAAATTAGAAATAACAGTTAGGGATGCTGAGGTGCTTAGAATTTCATCACAGTGTTCTGAGAATGGAGGACTGAAAAAGGGAAAAAAAAAAAGAAAAAAAGAAATTGCAGAAATTTTCAGTGGTGTTCCTTGAGGGTTTGCTGACAACTAGATGGCACATGAGAAGGAGGAAACTTCCAAGAATAGGTCAAGAACAACCAGAGAGTTATAAATTGAAACATTTCCCAAACTCAGTATCAGGTGAGAAAACGTTGCATCCCTGACCATACAGAACGGAACCTCCTCAGGCATCCCTCAGAGCTGTCCTAGAGAGCTCACATAAGTCATGGCGTGGTGCTGGGAGTAAACTCTCTCTGAAGTGAAGGCTCTTCCTAGAAAATTTTGAAAACAGAGCTCAAAGTAATCAAAGAACTCAGTAAGTAACTCATCCTCTGGCAAAACAATTATATTTTTGTTAAAGGAAGACATAAATCTGGACACTCAAAATGTAATATTTGTAATGTTAATATCCTATCAAAAATTCCTGTGCAGGCCCAGAATGAGAAAGTGTGACCCAAATTAGGTAAAAAAAATCGGTAGAGAAATAGATTAAAAAATGACAAAGATGGTATTTATCAATGTGATTTAGTATCTTTATTTCATGTAGTAACCAGTTTTTCATCCATTTGTGCATTGTATTAGTTGTATGAATGTTCCATAATATATTTATCAATCCATTGTTAATAACCAGGTATAATGTTTTTAGTTTTGGGCTACTGTAGGCAATATACAAGCAAAAATTCTTTTTGCAGGCTTTTGGCAGACACCTGCAACATTACTTAGCAGTAGTAAATGGTTAGAGGTGGGATGGCTGAGAGTTTAGCTTTGCATATTTAAGAGTATTTACATTTTGTTAACACTACCAAATAGTTTTCCAAAAGGATTTTAACAATTAAAAATCACAACTGCGATGCTTGGAATTTTCAGTTGTACACATCTCAACTTCACTTGGTATTACCAGTATCTCATTGTCCTTTTAATTTTTATTTCTTTTCCAACAAAAGCGATTGAGCATCTTTTGATATTCTTATAGGACATTTATTTGGATATCCTCTTTTTAAAAATGTTCAAATATTTTGCTCATTTTTTCATGTGTGCGGGGAGAGTGTATCATTTTTTCAATTGATTTATTGAAAACCTATATATTCTAGATATGTTCTTTTACATATATATATATATATATATACATATATATATATCCCAAATATTTTCTCACATTCTGTGAATGTTTTCACTATTCAAAGAGACCTTTTAATGAACATTTAAAACTTTTTAATGATGTCTGAGTCATCAGTTTTTATATTATATGTTTTTTTTTTCTGGTTGAAGAAATATCTGCCTACCTCAAGTTCATGAAGACACTTCCTTTCATTATCTTTAATAGCTTAATAATTTTACTTTCATTTATATAGCTACAGTGTTTCTGGGATTTATATTTTGCATGATGTGAAAGGTAAAGGATTACCTTCATTTTCCAGTTTGAAACTCCACTAGATCCAGAACTTTCTGTTGAAAAGAATATCGTTGCCTCATTGCATTAAATGGCACCTTTGTTATAAATCCATTATATGTGTATATGTAGGTCTCTTTCTGGACCTTAGAGTCTGTACATTTGTATTTTTGTCCTTCTGCACTCGATTTGTTCCCACCTTGTTTGTTTCCATTGCCCTAATTACTGATGCTTTTAATAAGTTCTCTAAATATCCTCTCCTAGCTTCCTGCCTTGTCCATTTTTTTTGCTGTTTGCATTTCCATATGAACATTATAATTAAGGTATTTTTTACCTTATTGCCAATTTCAACAATGAAACCTGCTGTCTAGTTTTGAATTGTATAGAATCCGAAGGGTAGGTTATAGAGAATTACCCATTTAACCTTCAGTTTATCAGTATGTTGTGTATGTATCTGATTTAAATGGGTTGTGTAAATTTCTCTCAGTAGCATTAAATAGTTTAGGGTACATGTCATCCACATTATTTGATAAATTTAGTAGTTATTTGATGCTTATTGATTCCATTACAAGTGATCATTTGAGTTTTTCAATTTTTGTTGCTATCACACAGAAATAAAATTGAGTCTAAACAGTTGTTTATCTAAAAATAAACTGATTTAAAAAAAGGCAAGTTGCCATGCAGAATCTGACCTTGTATCAGTGAATATTTTGTACTCACATTAAAATCTATTGATCTACAAAAAATAAAAAAAATTAAAAACTGTGATTTGAGACTTCAAGTCTAATTGGTTATTATAAGATCTGCTAGTAAATACATGGAATCTGCCACGGTTTTCTTTCAAATCAGTAGAAAACTGGCATGACTGCATCAATGTAATTGATTGGAGAGTAAGAGAAAACATTGCATGATTTTGACTCTGTGAGTCGTGTTTGCTCGTCACACCACTTCTGTTTCCATGGTAAATCATCCCACACGAATCAGAGCAGTGACGAATACTCACTCTGGTGAAGGTGTAGAGTGGAGACTGTTATTACTATCACATTAGTTATGTACATTTCTCAGTGAGGTTATATGAGATAAATTTTGAAAAGAATTATTCGAAAAATAAATGCTCACTATTTATATATAGACATTTTAATAACAGGTTAGTTACAGAATTATTTTATGTTGTATTTATCATTATATTTTTAACCTTGAGTCATTTTCTATTATTAAGATCTTAACAGCATGTGTATGTGTGAATACTACTTTCAGGATTTTTATGATTCCTAAAAAGAAAAGATTAAAATGGAGCTGAATCTTTGCCAACTGTTGAGGTGGATAATGTAAGCTTACGTTTCCCTGGAGTGTTAAATAAAAGGCGAGTTCTCACAGCCTATCGTACTACCCAACAACAGCACTTGCAATCATTTAGCACTATTATTTGAGTTTTTTCCTTTAATATCTGATTTGATTTTAAAAATAACATATATTCTCTAGACACAGGACGTCTTATCAGTCTAATTTTTCCCTTCCTGTTCTATAAAGAAAATAATGTCTCCTCCAGAATCACGGAGAGAAATTATACTTTTTATCCAATTTTTTTCTTCCTCTCTTCTGGTTTCCTTATTTTTGTACAGATTTTATTAACAGTGATACTGAAGAATTGAAGGATCTCTTAAAAAGTTTATATAAAGCAGTCCTTTGGGAAATACTTCCAACTCATAGTTAAAACCCCAATTCTGCCTGCAAGTCCCGCCTTTTATCAACCAGTTATGGAAAATAAATGATCACAAGTACAGGTCAGAAAGGGTTTCTCACTGAACCACTGCGTTTCCCTGTGCCGCACACCGTGGCACGGGATCATTGTGCACGTGTCTCTTCCAGCCCACCGGCGTCAGTGAGAGAGTGATGCTCACAGAGTCGATGGCTGTTTGCTGATTGAGATAGTGTCAGAAGAGACAATAAATTTTAACATGTTTTTTTTTTATAATTGCAACTATTCTTATGGAAGCACCAAGTGGGTCTATCTATGGGTGTAATCCCAAGATATTACTAAAGCTGAATATGTCTCCATTTAGCAAACCTAATATAGCAAGTAATCTCTGACGAGCAAACATTTTTCTCAAACCAGAAGCTAAAATCCACTTAAATGTGAAGAACTCTCTCCATGTTTTTTTTGCATGTCTTTCATCATTTCATATTTTATCAAACATCTTTATAACTTAATAGAAACTTCCATTGAAAATCTATTTCTGTAAAGACATGTTGTATTTTGGAAATGTTTATAATTACCAAATTGGTTAACATAGCTTGATGACTCCTTTAAAGACAGGCACTAAGGAAGTATGATTTGCCTATCCATTTCTACTTTTCAATCGCTTTTGTTTGAATATTTGCAAATTGGATTGGCAAATGGCGATAACAAATACGTGATTTATACCTTTTCGCCTGCTGGCTTGGATCCAACAGACAGCTGATTAGAAACACTTGTCAAAGAATTTGTTTTTCTGTATGAGTTTTTCATGAAATGAAATTAGATTATTTAAAATTTTCTATTCTTCCACATGATATGATGTCTTTCGAGAAAGCAGTTCCTATTCCATGTTGTTGCTATTAGCAACAGACAACTAGGTCAGTAAATATATTGGATTGTGGAAAATAATCAGCTGTCTTTGGGGAAATAAACCAAAGGGAGTTGATATTTCCATCAAAATGAAAGGTTTTGTGTTTCTGCATCTTACTAAGCTACATGTGCCCTTGAGTAAATTATTTAACCTTTCTGAATTTTAGTGTCTGCTTTATGAAATGAAAATAATATTAGTACCAATCTCATAAATTTATTTTGAGGAATAAATGAGGAAATATGTTGAAATGTTTACCACTCTGACCAGCATTTATATTGCAATATATACTATAAATCTTATATATTAATTTAGCCATTATTGCCACTAACATAAAATTCTACTCATTTTAAGCATTCAAAAATTTAAACTTGCTATTCACTAATGAGATTTAGTGTGCTTTGGTGGTTCAGTGGTAGAATTCACACTAATGAGATTTAATTATTTGTATCTTTTGTTACTTGAATTTGAAGATAAAAAAGAATATGACAAACTGATAGTTGAATTGCTATCATTGAGTAACTGAAGCACTAAACTTTAAGAACGATAGAGATTAATAAAATACAGGTTAGGACAAAAGTAGTTTTACATTTGTTCATATGGAAAATAATACAATTAAAAATAATAATGCAAGAATAAACTGTATTTTGCATACTCACAACTGTGAACCTACTTTTGCTCACCCTGTACATATTTCTATACATTCTAAGTATGTATATTATGTTCAATAAATAATATTTGAATATTATACTAGCAGATAAAGTATGAGATATAAAAAGGAAAATAATAACTATTAATGTATTCAAAATTAATATTCTAAAAGTTAACATGGATGAAAGACAGTACTAAAAATTCAGATTTACACCTACAATCTATCAACATTTATTTTAGATACTAGTGGAGAAGTTCACCTTAATATCTGCTAAGATGCAATGAAATACAGAGAAATTAAAGTACCAGATGAGAGTCGGGAACTCAAGTTTTAGTTTTTATCTTTCCCTCTCCTCAAACTTTTCCACTAACCATCCAGCTCTGTCACCTTTGCAAAGAGTTTTAGTTTTCTAGGCTTAGTCTCCTCAACTGAAAAAGCAAAAGAAGATATTAGTTCCAAGGACTTCTAGGGCAACTTTCAGTCTAGCAGGGGTGTCCAACCTGTGCCCTGAGGGCCACATACAGCTCAGGACGGCTATGAATGTGGCCCAACACAAAATCGTAAATTTGATTAAAACATTAGGAGGTGATTTTTGTTTTCATTAGTATTTGTGTTTTTAACGTGTGGTCCAAGACAAGTTTTCTTGTTCCACTGTGGCCTAGAGAAACCGAAAGGTTGAACACCCCTGGAAGTAGCGATGACAGACTTTCTGATGAGTGATGCTAAGGTTTAAGCATATGGTATAGGTGCCAGGAGTCTGGTAAAAGTTGAAGAGAGATGCCAAACCTGATAACAACTTGCAGGGGAATATACAGTAGGCCCTTAAGCATGCAGAGTTAGGGGCACTGACCCTGCAGTATCGAAAACCTCAGTTATTTTTTAACTACCCCCAAACTTAACTACAGTGTCCCTTCCTCTGTATCCTTGGAGGATTGTCTCCAGTACCCCTGTGGGTACCACGATCTGAGGATGCTCAAGTCTCTTACATAAAGTGCAATAGTTCAATGCATATAGTCAGCCCTCTGCATCTGTGGACTCCCAAAGATTAAATAGTACAGATATTTCTTGAAGATTTGAGCATATGTGGACCTGTGCAGTTCAAACCTTGTTACTCAAGATTCAGCTCTATATGTAAATAGGTGAGAATTTGGGGGTAGGTATCTTAATTGATAGCTTTTATTTAAACTACTGAGAAAAAGAAATAATTCACATGATTTCCAAAATATCAAAATACAAGAAATAGCATCTGTATAGATAATTACAGTTTTATATTTAATTATCTTTGGCCTATGGGAAATATATAAACTAAAAAATATAGATTAGCTAATTGAATTGCCCAAGCCAATTAAATCACCTGTACCTCAATTTCTTTATTAGTAGAATGGAAATGAAAACTAGAAATCATTTGGTTTTATATCCCACATGTGAATGAAATGGTAAGGTTCTTGTCCTTTTTCATCTGACTTATTTCATTAAACATCATACTCTCAGGATCCATCCATATTGCTGCAAATGACAACGTTTCATCTTTTATACAGTTGAGTAGCATTCCCTTGAAATAGGCACCATATCTTGTTATCCCAGTAAATTTAATTTACAGAAAGACAATGTTCCTAATATATTTAAAAAGATGAAAAATACCCATACGTATCATTGAATGAGCATGACATAAGGTGATGCAGATGATGCCAATTGGCAACTTACAAGAACTCAAAATACTACAGTTACTTTCTCCCTCTCTAGACTATACAGTTTTTCTTATTTTTTGTGGTTGGGGGAAGAGGAGTTGGTGTCATTCACCAATGTGATGGGGTGTCAACACCTGTCCCTGAGTAGGCACTCCGTAATGTCGCAAATTCACAGGTTTGGCTGTCTGCATCGGTAGCTGTTACCTCTGATGGCACAGCCTTTGAAATATCCATGGTTCTATTTTAGTCTTTGTGGAATTATGATTGAAACTGTCAGCCAAGACTAATGAGAATAAGGTGAAGAAATTTTATTAAGTTTTAAACGGGCTTCAGGCTTTCCAGAGAGCCATTGGTGGTGAGTCATCATGCTATTTCTGCGTGGCCATCAAGTCTGAATTCAGAATAGAATCTCTGGTTGTGACAAGCCTCATTTATATAACATTTTATATAATTCTAAAGTGATATTTCAATTCATTATATCCCAGAAAAAATACCTCTGAAGAAAAGAGCAAAAGAAGCTTTGAAATATGTTAATTCTTAAAAATAACTACAAATCTTCATCAAATAAATAGAATCTTTAATAGTATGTTGTCAAAGAAAGCTGTAGCTTAGGAGTTAGCTGAGTCAGACTCCAGTTCTGATTAATTTGATAGATAATAACTTTGGACAAATTGTATCCTGTTAAAAGTTCACTTTCCTTAAGAGGATGATTTTTGAAGCAGGTAATTTCCAATATCCCTCACAGCACTATGAGTACGGGCTCTGGAAGGAATTCTCATTTTGTTCCACTTCTTAATATTCATGACAACCTGTTTCATCCATAGGAATTTCCATACTTACATCACTAATGTAGATTCTAAGTTTATACCTTCTAATTTTTAAAAATTTTTATTGACATGTGGAAATTTTTTTTCCCCACATGTATTCAGAGGCTCTGTTTCAGGGCCTAAAACTTTCAGCATTTCTAAAACTTTCAACCATCCATTAGGAAAATATTAGATAAATACAATTTATTCATTTCTTTTGTGGTTAGTGTTGGTGGTACCATATAAGTTACATAAACACAGACTGAATTTGAACATGTGGGTCTGTTTACATTAAATCAATATAAAAGTCCCTTCCTTTTTTGCAGAAATTTAAAGGCTATTTTTGCATGTTTTGTGTAACACACTGGAGTAACAGCCTCTGAAAAAAAATTGAATTTTATTTCAGGATTTAAGTGAAAATCAACATTTAAAAAATCACCAAAACATGATTATACATAAACAAAAATATTTAGAAGCCAAATTTAAAGTGCCTGGGGCCATTCATATGCACTCAGTGATGGAGAGAAAATCAGAATGATTCAAGAATAATGCTGGGAGACACGTCAGTGCTAGCCAATTCGCCTGGCTCATGACCACGTTACAGGCTCGGTAATTTGTTTTCCCAGCTCAGCTTGGGTTTTACTATGTAAGACATTTGCAATTATAAATTGAATTTAAGATGGTAACATTTAGATTACTAGTATAAGTATAAACTTTTCATTGTAACAACTTGTCTTTTCTTTAAAAATGACTTCACACAGCGGATGGTTTTATGATGAGCATAGCATATACTTATGTAAGCTATAACTTAAAAGCAAGCTTTCCAAGCTGAATGGAATGAAGGATTCATGAGTAGACAGTTGTCAAGGGAAAACAAATGATCAGCCAGAACTATCTGACTTAAGACAACCATAACTGTATTTATTAGGTCTACAAAACAACATAATTCAACAAGAAATAGTATCCCCTCCCACCCTTATCTGACCCCAGATGATCACCTGTCACATACACCTCCTGACATGTTCCTAATTTATTTTTGGCTGACCACACTTTCCTCTACCATTTAAGGAACTATTATCTATGTAAGTTTTGTGTTTATTGTAAAGAAAACCTCACATTTCATCCAATAAATTTTGTCTATAATTTATTATTGTTTAATTGTGACATATATCATATGCATGGAGTAGTGAATAAAATCTAAATGAGCCAATAAAAGCATTAGAACACACAATGTAACACAATCATACCTACTACCTACTACCAGTTCACAAATTAGAAACTTTTCAATAATTGCCATGCTCTTTTTCTTTTCTTTCTCTCTCTCTCCCTTCCTTCCTTCCTTCCTTCCTTCCTTCCTTCCTTCCTTCCTTCCTTCCTTCCTTCCTTCCTTCCTTCCTTCCTTCCTTTCTTTTCTTTCTTTCTTTCTTTCTTTTTCTTTCTCTCTCTCTCTTCTTTTTCTTTCTCTTTCCTTCTCTCCCTCCCTCCCTCCCTTCCTTCCTTCCTTCCTTCCTTCCTTCCTTCCTTCCTTCCTTCCCTTTCTCTTTTTTTCATCACTTCTGCTTATTGCTCCTAAAAGTTATTATTATATTGAAACTTGGACTTTTTTACTTTGTTTTAGATTTATTTTCTGTATGTATGTGTATCTCCTAACAACATACAACTTCCTTGTCTCCAAAATATGTACAAATGAAATTACACTATAAACATGGCTTGTCTTCTTTTTGCTCTACGTTCTATTTATTAGTACCATCTATGCTGTTATGTAACTGCTGTTTACTCAATTTTGCTGTTTTAACATGATGGTGGTGGTATCACTGCCATATTAACTGTATACATTATTTTTATTAAATACAATAATATCAATTTGAGTTCATTGGTGATGGAGCTCAGATATGAATCTATGTAACTTGGCTCCAAGTTCTTTACTTATTATGTTGATTACATCACCTTACTATAATATTTTATAGTATCAAATAGCATAATTTTTTGCCCATTCCATTATTGGTAGAGACAAATTTTTTCCTGTTTTTCCTATAAAACTAATGTTCTTATGTACAAATAATATTGTGCAAACATCCTAGTGCAAATAAACAAAAATTTGCACAAGGCATAAATTTATGGCTGAAATTGATAGGTAGTAGGTTATGTGAGAATGCAAATTTATTAGAGGAATTAAAACATTTTCCAAAGTGGTGATAACAATTTGTGTGCTCACAACAGCATGTGAAAGAAAACCTTGCTTTACATTCTAGCTAAATTGGAATGTTAAATTTGTTCCCGCTTGGTAAGTGTGCAGTAGTCTTACACTGTAGTTTTAATTTGAATTTTTACTAACTGTTGAATGTTTTTTCAGTTTTTGGTTGTCTAATTGGATGTCTCTTTTTGTGAAATGGCCCTTTAAGGTTTATGCTTATTTTTAAATGGATTCTCCCTCCTTTTTCTAATTAAATGTTGGAGTTTCAGTATTTTTTTTAATTTTTATTGTTATTCAATTACAGTTGTCTGTTTTAATTATCAGTTATTTTGTTGGTTACATGTGCTGCAAACATTTGTTCAAAATCTATTTTGTACACTTTATTTATACATGATTAATTTGTAACGCTATTAAATGCACTAATTATTTCCTTTATTTTTAGTAACTGTTTATTCTTAAGAAAATATCTGTCACCCTGAATTTATGAAAATATTTTTGTTATCTCCTAAAATATTCCTAATTTTGCCCTCCACATGTAAAACTGCAACACACAAGAAATTGATTTTTATGTGTGGTATAAGGTAGGGATGCAATTTACTTATTTTCTTATATGGGTAGGTATCCAATAGCTAAGGAGCTTTTTGTTTAAAAGTCCACCTTTACCAGTGGTTTATGGTGCCATCTCCGACATGCAGCATCTATCCGTGGCACTGTTTCTATGTAAATGTCATCGTCCTTGTTCAGCACCTTCCTCTTCTCCAGGAGTTTCTTGGATATTCTCAGCTATTTTGACTTACAAATGAATTTTCAACTCCAATATGTACTTTTCCAAATTTGTATTTTAAAATAAATATTCCACACCATAGGTACTATTAATATTATTAGTAACTAAATCATGACACATAAGCAATCATGGAGAAAGCATAGCTCAGCATTAGGCCACTTGGGCTACTCTAACAGAAAACCAGAGACTCGGTGGCTTACGAGCAACGGAAAGTTATTTCTCACAGTTCTGGAGGCTGGGAAATCCAAGGTCAAGATGCCAGCAGATTCAGAGAACCTGCTTTTTGCTGTTTCCTCAGATGATGGAAAGGTTGAAATGTCTCTGGACTCACTTTTATAAGGGCACTGATCTTATTTATTAGGACTCTACCCTCGTTATTTAATTACCTCTCAAAGGTCACACTGCCAAATAAAATCACCTTGGGTATTAGGATTTCCACATAGGAATTTTTAGATAACACAAATATAATGTGCAGTCCAGAGCCACAGTGAAATCAAAGACTACCTTGGTGAGAGCTCAAGTGAGCTGTTATTCTCCAGGTAGTCAGCTCCAGTGTTTTCCAGGACTGCCATCTTTACCTTCCTTCCTACTGGAGCAACTTGTAAGTACAATCTTCTACATGAGATGCAAGCCACCCTCTAGAGGGCAAAAGGGGTGCAATTCAACAGCCTCCGATGATGATGCAGACAGCTAGAGGAGGTGGTGGTTTGGAAGGAACCAGCGTGCCAGTGTGGGTAGGAGACACTGCTTTCTGTGCCAAGAGGACCAGATGAAGGTGATGACTAGGCCACATTGGGTTGCAAAGTAACCAAGAGACCATGCTGTTGGCTATGAGGCGGAGGCAGAGCTCCACTCGATATCCTTACCCCATGCCACTGACAACAAGCAGCAGCTGGAAACCTAAGGAGAGACCTTTCTTTTGTAATGTCCTTCCAGTGCCCTCTACTGAGAAAATTTAATATTGTGTTCACTGTGAAGGTGAGATGCTTCAAGTCATTCTATACCTGAGAGTAACTATACATAGGAATGAATTTGGAACAGACAGGCAATGCATTGATAATTGACAGATAATATGACAAACTCTTCTAGACTCACTCAAATTCAATCAACTTAAATACTGGGAGTGGGTAGTGTGGTTTTACAAATAGAAAAATAGAAGATTCCTTTTGTGCAACAGATTTAAATGAGTGCTACGTGTTGGGACTGGGTTGATAGTGTTGACAAAATGATGCAGGAATGAAAACAAGTCCCAACAGATATTAGGCTCTCACCAAAGTTCTGTTTAGTTTAGAGGGCTGTCCTCCTTTCAAAAGAAGGAATAGGAGACACACTTAAAAAATGACCAGGATTGATCTCTGACATTTCTTTTTGCTCTCTTGACATGTTGGAACAGTGGAACATTTTCTCCCACTGACTTCAGCCAACCTCTGAAGTTTACATGAGTAATGGAATTCATGGGATGAACTTCCTTCATTCACAACTTATGTACAATTTTATAAACTCAGGACTGTTTTATAAGGTTTAGAACAATTCAAATTACAAGGAATCATTTACTATTAACAACCTTGAGTATTATATCATACAAAGTACAGTTAACATTTTTCTATTCTACTGTAGATCAGATTCTCGATTATGGTTCTATGAGAAATAGAAGCTAGTCTTTGTGATTTTTAACTGTTTCATACATTATAAGGAAATTTTTATACATTAATAGCCTTCCTTGTATATCTGATACAAAGCTAGAGGCAATGATTCGTGAAAGAGGCAAAGCAATTAGAAGAGATTGGGAGATAATGTGAACTAGCTGCCCAATTTTAAATACACAATTTGCTCATTTAAAGTTTTATTGAAGTATAATTTACATACCATAAGCATTTAGTTCTACATCTTGAATACATTTATAAAACCATGTAACCAAAACCATCATCTACTTTTAGAGCATCTCTTCACCTCAGAATGCTCTGTGTCTATTTTCAGCTGGTCTTCACTCCAACACCCAGCTCCAGGAAACTACTGATATCCTTGTCTCCACAGGTTTGCCTTTCCAGGAAATTCCATGTAACCAGAATGAGTCTTGTGTTCACGGTTTATTTCTTTCAGGCTTAGCCATGTTAGGTCTTTTATCTATGGTTCATTCTTTTTTAGTGCTGATTAGTATGCATTTGCATGGATGTGCAACATTTTGTTTCACCATTCACAGCTGAGAGACCGTTGAATTATTTCCTGTTTTCTGCCATTACGAGTTTTCGTGCTGTGAACATTCACATGCAAGTCTGTATATTCATAGCTCCAGGATATAAATCTAGGAGTGTAGTCACAGGCTCATGTGGTAAGTTTATATATAATCTTTTTAAAAAACTGCCAAACAGTTTTCAAAGTGGCTAAAACTTTTACATTTCCACCATCAACATTTGAGGATTCCAATTTCGTCACAAACTCCCCAAAACTGCTATTATCAGTGTTTCTAAATTTATACCCAGTTTTTATACAGTGATGTCTCAGTGTGTGGGGGTGGGTTTGGGGGAAGGGAATAACAGCTTTATTGAGATACAATGTACATACTATAAGAGGTATACTTTTAAATGTATTTTAATATATCAACAGAGTTGTGCAACTATCACCATTTACAAATTCTGGAACATTTTGATTACCCTCCAGAAATCCCTGCATCCATTAATAAATCTCTCCCTTCTCTCCATGCAGAAACAACTGGAAATTACTAATCTACTTTCTGTTTTTATTGATTTACTATTCTGAACATTCAATATAAATGGAATCATATAACATGTGGATTTATGTGACTGACCTCTAACACTTAGCAATATGTTTTCTAGATTTATACATGCTGTAGCATCCACCTCATATTATTGCTGAATAACATTTCAACATATGCACATGTTGTTTATCCATCATTCAACGATGGGCATTTGGTTTGTTTCTGGCTTTGGCTGTTATGAACAACGCCGCTGTGAACACTCGCACACAAGTTGTCACGTGGACCTATGCCTTCGTTTCTCCTAGGCATATATCTAGGGGGGAAATTTCTGGGTCAGTAACTATGGTTCAGATTTTGAGAAACTTCCAAACTGTTTTCCAAAGTGGATGCACTGTTACACAATCCCATCAAGAGTTTAAGAGGTTCTAAACTCTCTGCATTCTCATCAGCACTTGTAATTGTTTTTTTTTTTTTTTAATTTTAGCCATTCTCGTGTGTAAAGTGGTGCCCCACTGAGGTTTTCATTTGCATGTCCCTGATGGTTACTAATTTTGAACATTTTTTGCATGTACTTATTGGGTACATATATTTTCTTCGAAGACTTGTCTTTTTAAATTGTTTTCTTTTATTTCTAATTAAGTTGCTTTTGTATTAAAGTTGTAAGTTCATTATATTTCACATATAGTTCCTTATCAGATATATGATTTATAGAAGTTTTTTCTTATTATGTGCATTGTCTCTCATTTTCTTGAGAGTGTCTTTTAAAGCATAAAAGCTTTTAGTTTTGGTAATATCCAATTTATTTATTTTTGTTGTTGTTTTCACATTGTATCTAGGAAGACCACGACTGACTCAGGGTAATAAATATTTACTCCTATAATTTCTTCTAATAGTTTTTTTCATTTTAATTCTTATATATACATGTCTATGATCCATTTTAAGTTAATTTGTTTATTGAAAATTAATTTTGTTGCATATGGATATCCAGTTATTACAGCACCATTTGTTGAAAAGACTATTTTATCGCACTGAATGTTTTTAACGGTCGTTTTAACAAATTTTGTTAAAACTGAATTGGTGATAAATATAAAGATTTAGTTTTGAAGTTTCAATTGTATTCCACTGATGTATAACCAACACACAGTTTTGATTAATATTGTTTTGTGGTATAGTTTAAAATGGTGAATAATGACTACTCCAACTTTGTTCTTTTTAAAGATTCTTTGGCTACCCTGGGTCTTTGTTCTTTCCATAGTAATTTTAGAATTAGCACGTCAATTTCTGCAAATATATGTTATTACACACAGATTTTTTTCTTAATCTCACTTTTGGATTTTTGATTGTCATGTAGGTAAGCATTAAGATTTGATGTTGCTGAGCTTCTGTCCTGCAAATAATGATGGATTAATTTATTAAATCTAATAATTTTGCACAACTGCGCATACGTGTACATGCGTGTGCATGGTTGAGTACGCTGGGACTTTCTAAATGCAGTGACATGTCACTTACAAAGAATGGTAGTTTCACTTTACCTTCCAATCTGAATTCTTCTTATTTCTGATGAATTTCTCTGGCTAGAACTGCTGAAAAGGTGCAATAAAAATGATGATAGTGGACATTTTTGCTTTCTTCCTGATACTAGCGGAAAAATATTCAACCTTTCATCATTATGATAAAAAGCTGTAGAATTTTGGCAGGTTTTCGTTCTGAAATTGAGAATATTTCCTTTTCTTTCTAGTTTATTGAGTGTTTTAACGTGGAAATGTGTTGAATTTTGTGAAATTTCTTTTCTTCATCTACTGATATGAACATTTATTGTTCCTCTATATTTTTTCAATGAGGTGTATTTATCTTGAAAAAGTTTTTGAATGTTAAATCAACCTTGGATTAGCGGGATAAATTATGTTTGCTCATAATATGATATTCTTTATGTAGGTTCCTTAAGTTGTCTGGCATCTTGAATCTGTATTTAAAACAGATATTGGTCTGTGGTGTCCTTGTCCTGTGATATCATTGTCCAGTTCTGACATTCACCTAATACTGGCATCATAGAATGAGTTAAAAAGTCTTCCTTTTCACAATTTTTTTTTAATTTGGAAGAGTTTGTGAAGGATTGATATTAACTCCTCCAGTGAAGTTATTTGGAACTTTAGTTATTTTATGTAGCAAATTTTAAAATCATAAAATCGGTATATTAATACTGATTTTGCATTGGCCTATTCAGATTTTTCATTTCTTCTTGAGTTAATTTTGTTTCTTTCTAGGAATTTGTCCTTTTTGATGTGCATTATATAGTTTGTTATCATATAATTATTCACAGTATCCTTTGTTAATTATTTTTAATTCTATAAGTTTGGTAGTCTTATCTTATTTTCCTTGTTTGTCTTGCTTATTGTTCTTATTTTGTTGCTCATTTCAAATAACCAACTTTTTTGTTTTGTTGATTTCTCTATTGTTTTTGCAATTTATTTTATCTTACACTAATTTTATTATTACCTTTCTTATACATGCTTTGTATATATTTTTTTAAAATAAAGTGAAAAAAACAGGTAAATTATTTAAAATATTTCTTCTTTCTTTTAAATAAAGTCATTTATGACTCTAAATTTCCCTCTACGAGATGCTGTAACCTCCCCTAGTACATTCAAGTATGACTTATTTCCCTTTTCTTTATCTTAAATTTTCTAATATCCCTTGTGATTTATACTTTTACTTATGTTACGTAGGATTGCATTAATTTCCACATAATTGAAAGTTTGCCCAATTTGTTTTAAAGATTTCTAATTTTATTCCATTGTCAGAAAATATACACTGTATTTTTTCAATCTTCTTAAAAATTTTGGGGTTTTTTTATGGCTCACATGTTGTGTACTTGAATACATACCTATTTTGTCTCCTGTAAGATTATTGTGTTGAAATTTATTTTGTTTGATATTAGTATAGCCACTTCATCTCTTCGCCGGGGTCTGTTGGCATGGTGCGCATTTTTCTTTCCTCTTACTCTGAAACACTTTGTTTCTTTGAAGCTAAATCACGTCTCTTGTGGAGCATAGAGCTGCATCGTTTTTCAAAAAGTCCTTTCTGTTCAGGTCTGCATTGTTACCGGAGTGTTTTAGTGATTTACAATAATGTGACTACTGACAATGTAGGGTTTGTATGTAGCAATTTACTATGTTTCTATATGTCTTCCATCATTTTTTGTAGCTGCATTGTTCCATTACAGCATTTTTAGTGTTTGTGGCAAATAAATACCATGTAGTGTATTATCATAACTCTCTTTATTTTGTTTACATAATTATTTTGTTATTTTAATGGTCATTACAATTAATATGTTAACTTTAAATATATAGTTTGATAACAGCAACTTAAATGCAATAGTATAAAAAGAAGTTCCTACAATAAAGCTCGGTTATCCCTCTCCTTTTTGCTACTGTTATACAAATTACATCTTTATAAATTAGAATCTTATCAACCCATTTTTATAATTGGCACTTTATGCAGTTGGCTTTTAAATTAGATTGGAGAAGAAATAAATTGCAAACAAACAAACATGTATCCTTTCCTTCGCATTTGTTTACACAGTAACCGGATGGGTACTCCTAATTTCTTCACGTGGATTTACATTTCAGACTAGTCTTTCATTTCAGCCTAGACAATGCCTGCAGAGTTTCTTGTAGAGTAAGTCCAGTGCAAGACTATCATTTCTCTTCTTGGAAATTTGATTTTTATGGTAAAATTTAGAGTTGTTTTTTGTCTGTGATTGATTTCCAGGCTCTGAAATATCTTTTTTTTTAACAATTTTGTCCAGTATTTTAATTATTTTTAGGAGATATGTAAATCTATTTACTCCACAGTAGCCAACATCTGCTGATCTTAGTAAGATTTGTAAATTCCAGCAGCAAAAATAAAATAAATACAAGTCATGCATTACATCTCTGGCTCATAACTTCATTTCTAAACCACTTTATTGTCATTGAGGTTTAGGTGACAAATAATCCAAGGAAATCAAACCATGGTGAAATAATATAGCTTAATTAAAGGTAATATAATGAGCATTTTTTACCTGAATGTATTGGGTTGGCCTAAAAATCTGTTTAGTTTTTCCATAAAATAAAAGACATATATTTTTTATTTTCAGGAATAACTTTATTGATTTGGATATTTTGAATGTGTCTACTATCTCCTGCCTGGTACAACACTGATTGTTCTTGATGAATGTCTCAATTCTATCACTATCAACTTCAACTGGTCTACCCGACCTTGGAGCACTGTCTGGTGAGAAATCTCCATCGTGGGACTCCACAAAATACTTTTGACGCATTCCATCATTCACAGCACCTTCTCTACACACTGCACACATCTTTTTTGTTTTTCTTTTTGCATTTCAGTTGTGTTTTTACCTTTCTTGAAATAATAAAGTATGATATGCCAAAAATGTTATGTATTTTCTTCTGTCTCCAATATTAAAATTGCTACCCCAAAATTCACCAGTTTTGATAATTTTTTTAAATGCACACTGATGTGACAGCTGTCACAATACAATCTAACAAAATTGTTTCTAATGAAGTTGAAGACAACTAAGCACTACTAGAGCCATCATAACAGAAAAAAACCCCAAATGAACGTTTTGGCCAACCCAATAGAACATTAGCCTGCCTCATTATGAGGAATAGGCAATTTGCATTTGGGAAAAAATGTTTTAAAATATCTATATAAATGAAAGTCGCATTTTAACTTATTAAAAAGAAAAGGATATAAAAGTATAATTTGGACATTTTCACATTTAATATTCATTTACTGAGATGCAATTTCTAAGTAATAATATTTATAAATTAGTTATGCCAATTATAGGTATATAAAGATGCTTCATTTTGATCGTATTTTGCATTTATCTTAAGCTTTACCTTCTGTATAATTCCTTGCAAACCCAGGCTGTATTAGGTGCCACTTTTCTATGTTTCCATAGTTCCCTGAATTTATTTCTACCTTTATTACACTGCAGAGTTTATAGCATTTGATTCCAGGATATAAGTTCTTTGAAATATAGGGCTATTACTTATGAAACTGATTTTCTAGTCTCTGGCAAAGTACTTCTCACGTATTAAGCCCTCAGTGAAATTTAGGTGAATCAAAGAAATGCCTGGCTCAGCTTTTCTCTGGATTGTGCTTTATTGAATGCCAGAGTGACAAAATACTCCAAAGAGGAAAAGAAAAGGGCTACACAGTGTTATATGTTTCAAATAGTCACAATATACATAATTGTATACAAAGTGCATGGAAATCTTGAAGTAAAAACCTCATCTAAATTTTTACACAATGTTTCACTAAGATTCTATTTTATTCTTCAGCACCCAGTGCATTTTGAATAACTTGGTTTGATATGAAATGCTAATGTAAAAAATTATTGGTATTAGCCTCTGCAGGTATTTGCCAAGGTTCTATTTATTTATTTTTTTAGTTAGAACAAATCTGTTTTTTCTGAGACTCCGTGTTCTCACCTGTAAAATGAAGTTACTAATAACTTTTTAAATTCTTTAGTGAACTAAGTAAAACAATGCTATAAATATGTTTAGAAACATCAATTTCTTATAATGTAATTAGGGTTTTGCACCCTCTCTATTTTAACACAATAAAAGACAATTTAGAGATGTTATATTCCAAGAAATATAACCTCCTTAAAATCTAAATATTTCTTTCATGAATACCTTGAGGAAGGGCTGTAGAGTCAGAAATGTGAAATATTAAAATAATTTGCTTATAATCTATAATTTTTAAAGTGATATATCAAAAATATTCCAGTCAATGTTACCTAGTGAAATTCACAAGTAGACACAGTTGTTCCTTACACTTATGTTCGAAATATATTTTTAAAGACTGTCTTCCAATAGGTGACTTGACTAATTAATAGATGTCTGGTTTTTAGACAACTAAAAGCATACCATTTCTATACAGTCTGAATCTAAAATTAACCTTCTCTGTGCCATTAAATTCAAAATAATCAGACAACATATATCCTTATTGTCAATATGTAGATAGCTATTTAAAATTATTTGGTAGTTAATTTTTCTAAGTTTGGCAACTTTCCTGGCACTTTTCATAATTCATCCCATTTTCTGGATGATTTCATAGCATAGTAAATGTGAATAAAATGATTTGAAATAAAGATTCAATCAGCATTTTGCAATGTTCTGTAAGATAAGATTTTGTATTATCCTTCCTGAGAAGAGCACATCTTATAACATCAACCCATGACAGAGGTGAAATTGCCTTTCATCGATGTGTGAGATCTTCAGCTTGCTGGAGGAGCAGACTGCCGGCCTTGTCTCACAAGATTTGAAATTACACTGGAAATCACAATGTCTTTTTTCTTGATGGGAACAGCAGGGGCAATGGTCAGTTCAGACAGGGATAGAGACCCCCTACCTATAATGCCTTAGATCGATTTTCAAAAGAATGTACTTTCTTTATAAAAAAGTAGCAGTTGCCTACTGTACTCTATGTCCAGTATCTTTGCTTTTGCCATACATTTCTACTTTATATTTATCTCTCTCTTTCTTGTTCTGGGAATGAATTTCTTTCAGTTACGTTGGGATGCTAATTATGAAAGCACCATTAGTGAAGGAGTACAGTCCTCTCCCCACCTCCAACACCATGAAGACTGCCTGTTGTTCACATTAGCAAAGCAATGCTGCTAACACCTCTGCTCTCCAACAGTATGACCCAAATTAGCAGCCCTTTCCTTGTCCTCTAAAGGAAAACACATTCTATTCTGTGATATCTAAAAGCAAAATTATCTCACTTTCCAGAAAGAGTTATATCAAGTTCAACTTAATTACATCTCTTCTTTAAGAAGAAATGTATAAGAGCCTGTATGGATTTCAAATTAATTAACAGCTAGCTTAAAGAATGAGAAAAAATGAGTAAAGTATTCATGAAAAAAAAAAACCAAAGCAGGTTTAATCTACTAGATATGTCAAACATAGGTTAGTGATATTCTAACAGGGATTGAAATAAAACATATTAATACTGAGTTTCTCTTAAAAGAATGGAAAGGCATACAATAGCATATAGAAGAGAGGATGACACCTCTAGAGGTCTTTAAAAAGACCTTGTTAGTGAAGTGCTATAATGTTGGGAACCGCCCTGCCTGGTTTCAGAAGCTGTAACTCCCCCCACCCCCATGGCTAAGGCTGAGTCAGAGACCTTGGGACCATAAGCCACTAAGGAGACAAAGCTTATATCCCTGGCAGGGGTGCCGCCTCTGCCCACTTTACTTCACCCTGCTTGGCCCTGAGCCTGACCAGTTAGCCAATGATGGGTAAGATTCCTCAAGGGAGGGATGACCTAAGACAGGCATGGTCATAAAGAGGCCCTCAGGGAAGGATTTGGGGGGGCTATAGAAAAAGGGGGTGATGGACCCTCACCCCTCAGCTTTGACATAGCCTGAGTCCTCATTCTGTCTGCAAGAAGTCTCCTAATCTCTTGGCTCCCTTACTTCCCCTGTCTGCATTAAGCCTGAAACAATGACACAGGGTCGTTCAGCCCTGTACTGGCAATCAGGCCTAAGAAAGAATACATAAAACCCTGTGAAACCTGCTTTGCTAAGAATACCCTCAGTTTTCTGATAAGGGTTCAAGCATGAAATGAGTTTGTTTCCCAAAGTTTTATAGTCCTTTAGCTAACTGACCCTGACTCAGAATAAGCCCTCAGAGTTCTTTGTATGTTATCTATTGTTTGATCCTTACTGCCTGACAA
Organism: Desmodus rotundus; assembly: GCF_022682495.2. NCBI lineage: Eukaryota > Metazoa > Chordata > Mammalia > Chiroptera > Phyllostomidae > Desmodus > Desmodus rotundus. The sequence continues at coordinate 153,764,069 of NC_071390.1, read as the reverse complement.
TGATTGATGAACTTTACCTGTATTCCTATGCAAATTGAACCCAATAAAAAGCCCATTGAGGAACAGGCTCCTGGCCCTTCTCCTTTGAGAGATCAGCCTTCTTTCCTCCCCAAGCAGGTCACGTCTTGGTAGACTTATTCTTAACTGTGGCGGCCAGGGGGGCCCTGCAGGCAGAGTACCCTCCCCCCCCCCTCCCCCCCCCCCGCACAATAACTTCTACCTCTCAAACACACATAGAACCTCTGACAATTTTTGGATGAAACACTCAGAAATGGATTATTTTAAAGTACTGTGATTTTCTTGTATCCTCAACCATGTTGACCCACAATGGAAAAAGATATAGTTTATTAAGGCCAAACATACAAGACAAAACCAAATCATAGAAAATTAAGAAGATTTACATTTACATTTTTCAAACTGGACACAAAGACAAACAAATGTACATTAAGCTGTGACTCACTTTTTCCTTTAGGTAGCATATGTATACTTAAGAAAATTCCTCAAAAGCACTGCAAACACTTTATTCCTGCTCTGTATCAATATGCTGTATCAATTTTTATAAAGAAAAAAGATAATACTTTTCAATTATTCTGATAATGTTGAAATTAGAAAAGTGGAATTTGGAAGGAGGATATTCTGAATAATGGCAGAAAAAAACATTTCTGATTGCTATTTCTAAGAATTACTTGTTAGAAGGATAGAGCAGCCTGGATTGTATCTTTTTCAAAGCCAGATGCCCGAGTGATTTCCCACTAAGAATTCTAGTGTAAATACAGCTGAAATGATATAGTAAGCATAAATGCCATGCTATTTTTTAAATAAAAGGAGTATATGAATCCTGTATATTTGGTGCTTGACATTATAAAAATGGAGTTTTGCTACTCTTGAGGAACCTTGGTATTATAACTTACATACAAAAATGTTAAATGCTTACTAAAGGATTTGTTGGAAGTTTTTGATGGCATTTATATTTTAAATCTAATTCGAGCCCTGGCTGGTGTGGCTCAGTGAACTGAGCGCTGGTCTGTGAACTGAAAGGTCACTGGTTCAATTCCCAGTCAGGGCACATGCCTGGGTTTTGGGCCAGGTAGTCAACTGGGGGCATGTGAGAGGCAACCTATTGATGTTTCTCTCATACATCAGCGTTATTCTACCTCTCTTTATCCTACCTTTCCACTCTCACTAAAAATAAATAAATAAGATCTTTTAAAAATCTGATTCCAATAAAAACTTGGTAAAATTTTATTTAATTTGTTAGTCTTTTTTTTTAACTTTATGGAATCTATCTTGACTGATTATTAGTACCTATAATTTTCAATTCTGCTTGAACGTTATTTTGACTTATAGGTAAAAAATAATTAGAAAACAATCATAAAGGAAAATAAGGGATTATTTTATCATATCCTTTTGTTGAGATTAAAGCTAAATTTTGTGGCATAACAGATTTGTTTAGACAAGTTATATTTCAAGGAAGTATTTCTCCTGATATGAACTAATTTTATAGATATCAATGACAATCACAATAAATGGTAAAGTGACTATAAAGAGGATAATTTGAAGTTCAAACTAGTTTAAGAAATATTAAGAATTAATTATATTTTTCAAGCTAACATTTTTATCACACATCGAATATTTTTGTAATTACTATAACATGAAGAATTGCTTTTACTATAAAAACATGGATGGCAGATAAAAGAAACATTGTTTACTCAATATAACTCTAAGGGTATTACAATGTACTGCAAAGTAAAAAGGTTCTAGAATAAAGGAATGTATCTTAAAAAGATTAGGAGACATATGATAAAAATGAAAAGAGAGTAAAAAGGCTAAGACATATAATAAAGAAAAAATCATTGAGTTAGAAATTGGCAAGGTTTATAGTGATAAAAGTGATCATTTTACCAAGTTTAAGAAAGAAAACAATCTTCGCTTGCAGAGGATTATGAATCTCGGGCAGTTTTCGGTGTACTAAATTTCTTCAGTAAGGGCCACAAGTACTTCCTGAACAGAATTTTCATGGCCTCTGTAATGAAGGAAGTTAGCAAAGTGACTTATTTGCTAAGTATGATAATGTTTCCTCTGTTTAACAAGTTAATTTATTTCTACCGAGGGCTTACTTTTTGGAAGTGATGAATGACTTTGGGCTTTTATTTCTCTCAACAACCACAACTAATTTCCTTCTTTTTACTTTCTGACTATTTTGAAGGAAAAAAAAATATTCAGCCTTTCCTCACAACTAGATTTATGAGCACTCGTTGCTGTAAAAATTCATTTTTATTAGCCCTTTGAAAGAGATTGGCATATCGATAGGATTATCAAGACACACGATGGCCTGTGACAGGGTTGAAGCTGATGATTTTGAGCCCTTTACATGCAGTGGGGCCCCATGTGCGGTGTGGTGTTGGTGGTTTAATACATAGCGAGGCATATTAGGTTAACCATGCTAAACAGAGTTGAACCAAGCTTATATGTTTTTCTCTTCCCTGGAAAAATGTGATGAATATCTATTCTGTTTTCTTGATATACATAATTTTATTTAACATAATTTTACTCTTTAATGACACTAATACCCCAATAATATAAACCAGAATTCAATAAAAATATGTATATATGAACATTAAGAAATTCCCTAAACTTTTAACTAATGTAATCTACATTGTTTTTAAAACATTTCATTATAAATAAATGCAGAGCACTTTAAAGTCAGATAATAATGTAAATTTACATATCAAATCTATTGAAAATAATCCCTTAATAAGTTACTTTAAATTTCCACCAAAATGGCAAAAAAGGTTTTTGACTTTTAAAAGTTATCTCCTAAAAACTTATAGCAAATGTTCTTAAAAGAGTACTACAGCACATGTTTCATAAAGTTTTGGAACCGGGTACACTGATCTTGTTTCACCGTGAGAGGACCTGGCCAAAACATTGCAAACATAGAAATGTGCTATTTAACAGGTGCAAAGAAAACTAACCAAAATCCACACACGAACTATAATAAGATTCATATTTTAAAATTATTGAATTAATCCTTAAATAAATTGCATTTCTCTATGCCAGTAAGTACCAAATAGAAAATGTAATAGAAAATAAGACACAATTCCCAGAACGATAAAATAAATGCAGTGACTAATTGTTAATTTAATGAGAAATTCCTAAATTCTTGGTGAACACAATTCGTAAAACCATTTGAGGACATAAAATTCTTGACTCCCTGAAGAAATATGTGATCTTTCCAGAGAAAGTCCAACCATTGTTACTATAACAAGAATGATTTGCCCAACATCCATGTAACCTGGCAGCCAAGGAGAGTGGACTAGAATGCGCATGTGTGAACAATGATGACGTTACTGTACTAGTCAGTGGGGGTGGTAGACGTCATTGAGTGAGCATGTGTACTTTGTGGTTGTTGCATTCAAAGTGACTGAGGAAGTAGAGCAATGAATCTACATCAAATTTTGCATCCAGCTTCAACATTTCTCCACAGACACTATTCTGATGATTCAGGTTGACAACCCCCTACTCATATATCATATCTCTTGCAGAGTTTTGGGGGAAACATAAAATCATGCAGGTGACTCAGGTCCCCTACAGACCAGATTTGGTCCTCTTCAACTTCTGGCTTTTCCCAAAACTAAAATCACTTTTGAAAGGGAAGAGATTTCAGACCATGGATGAGATTCAGGAAAATACAATGGGTCAGCTAACGGCAATTGGGAGAACTGTGTTAGGTCCAAGGTGCTTGTTTTGAAGGAGACTGAGGCATCATTGTTCTATGTACAGTGTTTCTTGAATGTTGTATCTTCTTCAGTAAAAATCTCTATTTTTCATAGTATGTGGCTGGATACTTTCAGGACAGTATTTTAAATTCTCAAATGGCTTGAAGATACTAATTTTAAGTATGTGGATTTTCTCCAGATTAACCCATGTAGTCAGTGCCTTTCTAATTAAAATTGTAATTGGAGAAATAAATGTCTATGTATAGCCAAAGGAATTTTGAAAGAGAGCAAGAAGACAATGCCTCACCCAACCAATACAACGATGTACTTGTAATGAAATCAACCTAAGAAGTATGTTAATAACATATTACAATTTTTCTGGTTAAAAGTTACAGAAAAACTAGAAATAGATCAATGAATATAATGAGAATTTATGTATAGTAGAGATGGCATTATATAAATACCTGGATAAAGAATATTTCATAGATATGATTGAGACAAGACTGTCTTTTTGGAAACAAATAGCAAGGATCCAACTTCAAATTTACTAAAAATCAACTTTAAATGTGAAGACTAAAACTGTAAAGCTGTAATGTCAATAGAAAACACTGTGAGAAAGGAACTCTTAAAACTAACCATAAGTTTATGACAGATAATATCAAGACATATCTTTTTGTATGTAAGAATACGAGGGGAGACCCCTAAGAAAAGCGCAAATTATGTTCTGGAGGGCAAGCCCTTGTAGTACAGGCTTCCCCCTGGAGGCCTGTGTTGTCTGCTCAGGAGATTATCCCTGAAGGCCCATAGGAACTACTGGACAGGTGGTGTGGGGACAGGTACTGCTGAACTGGTGGCAGGTGGGTGTAATCGGGCTCCTACCCAGTTCAGAGGGATATAAGTATGCTGTTACAGAGGTGGACATGGCCATGGCCCTGGGACTTTTAGCTGCTTATCCCGCACTGCACCCAGATCAGAAAGCAATGATCGCTGCGTTGGAGCAGTCATGTGCTGCTTATGGGTGACCCTTAATCATTGAAAGTGATCAGGGGCCTTCATGTAAAAATGTAAGTAAGATAGTGAGAACTATAGATAAACATTATTTATATAAACTAAAAACAAACTTTGAAAACGCCATTATATATTTCTCAAGGTGACACAACAATGTGAGAAAATTATATTTATAATGAGTGGTGGAGATGAATGACAGTGTGAATGTGAGGCAAAGAAGAAAAACGTTCAAAGAAAATGGTACAAACAGAAATGGTCCTGATGCTAGCCATTACTATTATTAATAGTAATGAATTTATGTTTAGGGTCTGACATGTTTATCAATAATCTAGTAAGACACTTTCCTGATTTTGAGCAGTTCTCAGTTATTTGAAAGTAAATTCAACATACAGTCAAACTTATAATAAAAATAGTTAGCAATCCTTTAAGCCATGCATTGCACTGTGAGTCAGAAACAGTTTTCTGATAGATGACTGATAGCTAGATGGCAGCTAGCTAGCCAGAAGGAATACAATGCTCTATGTATACATAATACAGTTACGTGTATATTAAGATGCAAGTATGCCAAGTTCACACAGTGCGGTAAGCTGAATAACGCCCCTTAAGAAGTTGACATCCTAATTATCAGAATCTGTGAACATCACTTTAAAGGACAAACAGGTGAATATCTTATAACAACAGAAGTGAGTAAGAATATTGAGATGGGCTGATTATCCTGGATTATCTGGTGGACCCAAGGTAAACACAAGCATCCTTATTTATTTATTTATTTATTTTTGCAATTTAGGGATCATTTAATGTTTGTGTGGTCCTTCTGCTTTAATCATATTCAGATGCTCGACTACTTTCCCCTCCTCCCAGATTTTAAAAATACAGCTGGAAGACATGTAACAGATCAATTAGGAAACCAGTCCAATAGTCAGAATTTAAAACATCTACATTTGTTTTAATCTTCCCTCCCCCTCTTTTATTTGGTCTCAGGATTTTTTTAAATTTAATAAAACAAATATCTTATAAGAGAAAGGCCAAAAGGTCAGAATAGGGAGGAAGATTTATGACAGAGGAGCAGAAGTTCTGGAGAGACTCGGCAATGCTACAGCACTTGCTTTGAAGAAGGGCCCCCAGCCACAGAAGGCAGTCATCCTCCAGCAGCGAGAGCGTCAAAGGGACAGATTCTCCCCTTGATCCTCTGAACGAGAAGCAGCTCTGCTATCATCTTCAATTAAACCCTGTAAGACTCACTTTTGACTTTGGGGATCCAGAAATTTAAGAAAATAAATGTGTAATTTAAAACCACTAATTTTGTAGCAATATTTTGTAGCAATGGGAAACAATAGAACTAGGAATTGTCAAAGTCACATTTCAATCATTTAATATTCTTCTGTATTTTTAACTCAACTGTACTTTTTAACTCAATAATTGAAAAATTTTAGGTGACCTTGTTTAAAATTTTGAAAATATGTTTTTCAAATAAATTCCTCCAAAATCTCCTCATGACACAATTAATTTTAACTTTGTAACAGCCAGTGAAATTGTCCAGCACATGAAACTCCATCACACTACGGCACAGACGTTAAAATATCTTCTTTAGCATTGACTCAGGCAACGTACACTTATTTTCCAGGCTGCAACTTTCGTATTGACATTCGAATATGTGGTAAGGCATGATGATGAACCCACATTTGCCTTCCCCATAAAGGTCTGAAGTAATACCTAAAATTACATCAGTGGCATTGCAGAACCATGTATTTATTGAATAAAATGTAAAGAAACAAGTAAAGGCTACTTAAAAAGCATATTTCAGGCTTATTAGCATAATGGCACATATTAGATATTAAAACACTACTCGTTGAGTGGAAAATATATGACTTAAAATCATCTCACAGTGAAATTAATTTAGAAGAATTCATGTTTCTGTTTCATTTCTATTGTCACATAAATCTTTTATTTCAGTTCATATATAAGAGAGCATGCTGTTATAATTTCAGCTATTTTGAATTTGAATGGCGATTTTTAAAAATCTATCATTTGGAGCTTAGAAAAGAGCAATATAGTAACTACATTTAAATATACCTAGTTTCTTCTGCAACATTATCTAATTCACTTTCTTGATCTGGAAACATTATTCTGAGAAAAACTTCACCAGACTGCCAAAAACATACATGAGACACAAGTGTTAAAGCACCTGAATACACTATTACTAGTTATAGTTATAACTATTACAGTTATATACATTTTCACTGCTAAATGAATTGATAGAATTTATTTATATTTATTTTCCTTGCCTTCATTATCCAAAACTAATAATTTCCATAAAGGGCTAAATTTCAAGCCTCTTGGGGAGTGTACTTTGTCAAATTGCTTCGTCTTTTAAGTCTGTGCTGCCACTGAACAGGGACTTCCCCTGTGAAATCCACTAGGACAGCCAAAAACGTCTTGTCACCACTTACTCAGTCTGTTCTTTCTTTTCATGCTTTTTTCCCCTTTAAGGATACAGCACACACACAGGTACACGTGGTCAGCATGATTCAATTACCTTTACTTTAGTTGTATTTTGGGAGGGACAGGAGATTAATGCTTTCTGTCAATCTTCTCTGTTTAATTGTAATTCATTAGTACCCAACGGTATGCTCCAGGCGCTTTACCATGTAATGATGAGCAACATTACCATGTTAATGACAGTTTAAAATTTCATAATGGATGTCCCATCATTAACTTATGCAGTCTCTATGGTGCACATTTATGTAGCTTCCAAATCATGCTATTGTAAAATGATGTGATGAACAAATACACTTGTATATATTTCTTTTTAGAGTCTGATTATCTCATTGAAATAAATTTCTAAAAATGAATATGTAATGGAGATGAGTACACATTTTCTATCTGGACTCTTATTAACTCTTCTTACTGCTTAGGACCATGAACAAATTTCTTAACTCTTCCAAATATGTTTTCTCACATGGATATAGGAACTACTATAATAGCATTTTCTTATTGAGTTGTTGGTGTTGAATGGTTGAGATAATATGCATGCATTTTCTTACACAGAGTAAGCATTTATGAAACCTGGTTATTATTATTACAGATGTAATAATAATTGGTTATAATAATAAAAATAATGCTACAATAATTTGATAATGAAAGTATTTCCCACATTCACTTTGGCAATGAAATTTACCCATGTTTCTTTATATTGATATTTGCAGCTTTACAGTTTTTCTTTTGTAAGTTGTTTTTTATCAACTTTGTTCATTTTTCTATATTTTACTTACATTCTGTTGCTTATTAATATATGAATGCTTTAACATTCTTCAGTTTTTATTGAGGTTTTTCAAAATTTTAAATGACTTTCTTTTAACTTTAAATTGTTAAATATTTATAGTTATTTTTATTTTTCTTTAAGATTTTAAAGTCAATTTATAATAGTTTTACCTGATTCAAGATTGAAAAACATCTTTACTACTATTTTGTTTTAGTAATTTTACGGTTTTAAATTCTACTTTGACATTGTTGTTTTGATTGGTATTTCTTTAATTATAAAACATAATTGATGGTAAAAGTTTATTTTACATCTTATTTCAGATAACAAGGAAAGTTATTGCAACACTAGCAGAGAAGTTCAACCTTTATTCCACTGAATAGAAATGATATTTTAATTATGTAAGGTAGCAAATTTCTCTGTGCTCTGGCTTCATATCTGAAGTCAGATACTGTGTTCTGCTGCATTGATTGACATTTGAGGCACAGAACAGGACATGTCTATTCACCTTCCATCACTGCCTTTTGACATTATTAACTTTATCCCAGATGTGCCCATAGGAAAGGTCAGTGTGAGGAAAGATCAGGGGGAGATGAATCATAATAGCTCGATATCAGTAACTATAATCTTGTGCCTCTCCCAGTGAATAGACAAGATGTAAGCATGCCATTCACTTCTAGTAAATAACATGTTCAAAGAAGCCTTTGTCTTTTCTGATATGGGAAACTGTATAAGAAGAAAGTTTTCTTTCGACCATCCCTTCTTTTCTTCATGGTTGGCCATTGTGTAAGGATTTGATATTTGTTATCAAGTGGAGAGCAGAGATGATAAGGGAAGGTCAATCTAATTACACACAGATTTGGGGCTACTGGAAAACTCTAACACTGTTCTTTTGGGGGGTATCTTAAGTAAATAATAGGGACCATTTAACATTTAAACCACTGTCCATCAAGCACGCTACTTCCTGCTACCAAAATAATCCAGTTGTTTTCTATGTTGATACCACAGTTTTAATTATTAAGAGATGCCTCAATATGATTCGATGTCAGATATGAATAATTTTCTACTTCTTAATATTTTGATGTTCTTAATTATCATAAGTACTTTATAAATATATTTCTAGGCTACTTAATGACATAACATGATTTTAAGTAGTATATTAAGAACATGAATAGAAATACAGTGAATGTATTTATTGATTTAGAAAGAAGGAATATTATTAGAACATTTATATTTGCTGACCAGGAATAAAATACCATTCTCAGTAATTTAAAATTGGCTCTCATGTAAATTAGTAAACTTCTATAACTTCTTCATATAAGCTAGATAAACATATTAAAGTATTTCTTTTGATTTTTACATGATAAGTTTTAATTGGTCACTTGACTTCTTCCTCATACAGCTATTACTTTATTCTCTTAGGCTTCACAATCATACAAAAACTGACATTCACGCATAATAATAATTTTGACCATTCTCCTCTGATAGTGTTACCACAGGTAGTTAGCTAATTATTGAGGAAAAGGGAAAACAAAGGGAATTACACATTGCATTTAATAAACTGGGAGCATAAGCTTGTGTGCTTTGCTAGGAAGCTGCAGTTTCATGCACATTCCAGGGGACCGTTGCCAAGAAGCCTTCGTGCTAGAAGCACAGAAAATCTCCCCAGGAGCACCGTTCACTCTCCAGAACTGGGTTGTTGTGGGGGACGGTGGGAGGTGCTTGACCAAAGCTAGGAGGTGGGCCATCGAAAAAGCACCGAAATATGGGATATTGATTGGTTCTTTTGAAAACACACCCCGTCCATCCTAAATCCAAGCTAATATAATCCCAGAGGGATAAAGAAGCTCTCGCTCCCTCTCGCTCGTGACCCACACTCACCCTGTGTGGTTGTCCTCACGTCCGCTCTAGTCTGGGAGCACACAAACACGCGGGTCTAGAAGCTCCCAGTGTCCGCAGCAGACTGTGTGGGCTCTGAAGGCCGAAGCTTACACATGAAGCAGAAACTCTGGCTTTTATTTGGCCTTGCTGAAGACACAGTTGGACTTTTTCCGTGATGGGACAGACGGAGATGGCACACTGGAAACCAAGGGGCAGCCTTCCACGCAAATAAGCCATGCCACCCCACGGACTCCTGTGAATGGGTCCTTGGAATGTTTCCTTGAGATACTGTGGAAGAGCCTAATTTCCACCAGCAACAATACTGCGTCATCCTAATGTGTGAGTGAGTACTCCCACGTTAGTGTGAAATAATAGAGGTGATTGCTATCCAGTTTTATTCCGGACTGCCAATGGAATGCTCTGACTGTGTCTGAATCAGGTGCAATATTGACAATTGTACTGAGATTTTTCTTTTTAGTCATTTCAAGGGTGTGGCTAGATAATATTTTATTGTAGTTCTTTACATTTTTAAAAATAATTTTGTTGGGTAACCAAACAGGTTATCTTACATTGATCTATAAAATGTAAATTTATATTAAGGGGTTTTTCTAATCTTGAACATTCTTGCCTTTCTAAGATTTTAAAATTATACTGTTTTTATCATTTATTTTTTGCTTAACATATTTACTACTTTAATTATTTCTTTATTCTATACATTTACTACATTGAATATAATATTCACTATAGCTTATGATAATAGTTACAGGAAATGTTATTTATATTATTTATTATTGAATACTTCTTTTTCATTCAATAAATAAAATATCAATGTATAATTCTTTTTTCACATTATTTATTGATATTGCATACTATGTGAAATCATTTAAAATTAAATTTTTATAGGACTGAAATAATTAGAATATGTAAGAGAAAAGTCAGTGGTTGCTTTTTGAAATTGTATTTTTTATTTAGAACAGCTTTAGGTACACAGAATATTGAGCATTAAGTATGAAGAGTTCAATGATTGCCTGGAAAAAGTCTTGCAGACCTAAAATTCATATTATTTTAGTGATCTACTCCATTCTGAAGAACTTTCTTATTTCCAAAATAGTGCACCAGCATTAATATGAATAATTTTTTGGAGATTAAACTATTTTTGGAATTGCGGCAATTTATCCTTTGAGAAATTAATTCTTTCAATTGATTCCTTTTTGTTTTCTAATACACAAATTGCCTGCAGTTTTCTACGTTTCAACAGCATTTATAATCTGCTCTTTTTAAATGTATTTTTATAAAATTTATTGGAGTGGCATTGGTTAATGAGAATATATAAGTTTCACATATATAATTCTATGATGCATCATTTGTATATTGCATTATTGTCCACCATCTAATGTCAGAGTTCCTTCTAGCACCATGTATTCGACCCCCTTTACCTTTTACTATACCCTCCTTACCTCCGGTAACTACCATACTGCTGTCTGTGTCTATGAGTTCATGTTTAATTTTCTTGTTTGTACATTGGTTACACTGTTTTATATCCCATGCATGAATGAGATCATATGATTCTTAATTGTTTTTGGTCTGGCTTATTTTGCTTAGTATGATATCCTCAAGATTCATCCAATTTGTTGCAAATGACAGTATTTCTTATTTTCTTCTGGCTAATTAGCATTCCATTTTATACACACACACACACATGCACACACACACTATATCTCATTTCACCAATTATCTATCAAAGGACACCTCAGTTGCATGCCTTGGCCAGCAGGAATAATGCGGCAATGAACACAGGGGGACCTTCATCTTTGTGAAGACACGCTTTCAATTTTTTTGAGCTGATACCTGGAAAAAACATTTCTGGGTCATATGGTAACAGTACTCTTAATTTTTTGAGTAACCTGTACTCTGTTTTCCATAGTGGCTGTACCTTGCACTCCCACCAGTAGTGAATGAGGGTTCCTTTCTCTCCACAGCCTCTCCAGCACTTGGTCTTACCTGTCCCGTTGAGCACAGACATTCTCACAGGTGTAGAGGCTAACACATTCAATCTGTTCTTAAAACTTGCCGTTGTTGACTTATTTCAAATTACATTTACAGTTAATGTGTACATTATACAAGTAAATGAAAATTTACTTGTATTTGAACATGCAGCATAACTCTTTTTCTTCTTTCTCTGTTTTGTTCTTTTATTTCTCTCTGCAAATAGTCCTAGCAGTACTCTGATAATAACTGTGATGGACATTTTCTACGTAGATGACAATGTTTTCCTTGACTTCAAATCTAAATAGAAGCTTTATAAGAAATAAATATGATTTACTGTAATTTATGCCAATTACTCGTTTTTCACCTGTAAAGGAAGAGGCTGGATAAGTCTTTGTTCTTACAGGTGGCACCATAATATGATGCCTTTCTTTAAAATCAAAACCAGGAAAGAAAATCTGCCTTCTATACATGAAAAGTACTACAAGGAGAAAAAAAATACTCAGTGATTAATGATCTGTTACTTCATACTAAGATTAATCCCATTTAAATTTGTTCAATGGTCATTCTTTTTTTAACACTAATCATTTCAAAATGCTCAAATCATTACATGATGATGGATTATAAATACAAGAAATTACAATGGCTTAGAAAGAAATATATGTTACTGTGGACAGTCAGAAGGTTTATTCTCAGTAAATACACCTCTGAACTCGCATTTCAAAATATTACCTGGCAGGTTTCATTGTGACATTTTCATTTTTCAGAATCTGCTCCCTTAGTACCATTTTGTACTGGATACAATTCTAGTGTTTATATATCCTGATATACATATATGCATACACATGTATTTTCACAATCAGATTTTGTAACCTCTGTTCAATTTATTTCTTTTGCCATTACACAAAAAACCTTTACATCTCTGGGAAAGATTTTAGTCATATTTTCAAATTATTTTCTCAACACTTGAATGATGCTCAGCCATCTCTTCAATGAAGTTAATATTCATATCATTTTAAAGTTGTTTTTAATACTTGTCTTCCTCATATTGCAAATTCTACTAATTGAACCCACAAAATTGTACACCTGTTTCACAGTAAGACCAATCACTAAAGCATCAAGTATGCAACAAGGAAATAATTTATTTTCAAGAGGCAGCCAAAGGAGGACACAGGGAGAAAGCCCAACTCTGTCTCCTCAATCGAGGGGACAGTTTTTAAGGGGTAAAGGGGAACAGGTTTTGCCAAGTGCTACTGGGGCAGGTTTTAACTGAAGGACCTTTGAACTTCACCATTTATAGGAAGAGGTTTTGGCACTGGATCTTCCTGAACAATGGACCTTCCACCTCTGAAAGGGTCCCCGTGTTCAAGTTCCAGTGATATCTTGCTCCTTTGGTTCCATGAGGTGGGATGAGACCGGTTCTGGTTGCAGCTGGAGGTCAGTGCTCTCTGCTCTGCCCATGCTTCATCTGCGTGACTTGCAGTTTAGGTTGGTTGTCTGAAAGGCAACTCAGTGTCTTGGTAGAAGCAGGCTTAGGTCACTTAGAGCTGGTTCTGCAGTAACAATTCCACAATTCTTTCCTCCCTTCCTTTTAATTCTTTCTCAAGCAGCATTCCCTTCAGATTTGGTGTCACAGAGACTGTAGTGAAACCCCCCAAATGATGCTTGTTGAATGGCCATGTGATTATACCCTTGTTTCTATGCATCTAAACGTCTTCATTGGTAAAATAAAGTTGAACTCTTCTGGAAACGTGTTGACAAAATGAGTATATTCAATTATTATCTTCTCTACATACTACACAAATGAGCATATATATCTATAATCTCTCTTGTTTATAAACAAAAATATAATGAAGTTATAGATAAGAGGCCATGGTATTAAGCACAGTAAGGACGAGATGGAGATGTGTCTAAGTAAAGTCCGTAATTCAGAGTCACGGCAGTAAGGTCAGAGCGCTTTATTGTCAATGATTTTAGAACCTCACTGTGAAATAAAAATCTTTCTTCTGAGTTGACCTGGTAGCTGAAGTTGCAACATTCATTGTCTATAGGAAGATTTGATATAAACAAGCTTAAATTTAATGTATATTTTCTTATTACAGTTTAGAAAAATAAATTACATGTTACATTTAAATTTGAATCAAACAATGAAATCATCCTGATGCACCAATAAAAACAGTAGAGGTTTACTGAAGAACATTTTGAGAAAATTTTACTATGTGTTAACTCATTTTCAAAATACTTTGTCTTTCTTTTCAAAAGCCACAAAATTCAGTCTATAGTATTTATTCTTCACTTTAGTGCCAATAATATATTGGGAGCAAAATTCAAATAGTTTACCACAAAATATTTAGAAATAAATCAACTATGAAAGGGGACCCCCCAAAACCTGAAATTCTCTTTTAGATGGCAGCCCCTTGTAGCACAGGCTTCCTCTGCAACCTGAGTGTTGTAGGAACCCATCTGTACCAGTGTACCAGCTGGTGGTGTTGTGAGAGGCTGTGTTCGGCCTCAGTGAATTTTTTGAAAACTCTTTCAATGTGTTTGTCCATTTCATGATGGGTGATTTACAAGTGCACCTGCCTACACCGTGCGGAGTGTTCAGCAGTTTTTGAACAAAAACAGCATGACCCTCATGCTTCACCATCCCTAATTACCTGGTCTTGCCCAAAGCAACTTCTTTTTTATTTCTCTCGATAAAAGAAGTCCTCAAAGGGAAACTTTTTGTCAAAGTGGAAGGGGTGAAACAATAAATGGCAGAAGAATTAAAAGTCATCAATATTAATGATTCAAAATCTGTTTTGAGCAGTGGAATAAAACATGTTAATAAGTGTATTACATCAAATGGAGAGTACTTTGAAGTTTAAACATATAAAAATAAATGCACAATTATTTTTTATTGTTTTTCAAGTACAGTTGTCTCCATTTTCTCCCTTCCACTCCCCCTGGCTCCACCCATCTCCACCTCTCACCCTTGATCCGACCCCCTTTGGGTTGTCCATGGGTCCTTTATACATGTTCCTTGATAGCCCTTCCCCTGTTTTCTCCATTATCCCTCTTGTCCTCCCTTCTAGTTACCATCAGTCTTTATTTCAGTGTCTCTGGTTCTATTTTGCTTGTTGTTTGTTTTGTTGATCGGGTTCCGCCTATAGGTGAGATCATATGGCATTTGTTTTTCACCATCCCATTTATTTCACTTAGCATAATGCTCTCCAGTTCCATCCATGCTGTTGTGAAGGGTAGGAGCTCCTTTCTTTCTGCTGTGTAGCATTCCATTGTGTAAATGTAACATAGTGTTTTGATCCACTCATTTACAGATGGACATTTAGGTTGCTTCCAGCACTTGGCTGTTGTAAATTGTGATGCTGTGGAGTGCATAGGTTCTTTTAAATTGGTGTTTCAGGATTCTTAGGGCATAATCCCAGCGGTGGAATTGCTGGGTCCAGCAGTGGAATTGCCAGGTCAAAAGGTAGTGCCATTTTTAGTTTTTAATAGATAAATTCTGGTTTTTTTGTGTCCCCACTTATATATATTAAATTGGTCCTTATTTTTGTGAATGTTTCAAGTCAAAAAAGTACTATTATTGTGAAGTACAGTAGGTTGATTTAGAGTGAATAGACATCTTTATAATGCTGAATGGTTTGATCTGGGCATGATTCTATTTAATGCCCTCATGCAGTCTGAAAGTGCAATAAACTAACAAGAGTTTTGAATATCCTACTTACCATATAAAATTCCAGCACTTAAGATTAAACTTCACAGCCCCCGAAATCCAACCTACTGTCCTTGAATTATTAATACAGCAGAAATTATAAAATCTCTTCTGAAATGAGCTGTTCATGTTCGTCAGCAAATGGTTGGGGTTGTGTCTCCGTCACCCTTTCAGAAGGCTGTGAACGTGCCCTGAGCGGCAGATGTCTGTAAGGGAACTTCAGAGCTTTTCAAGAGTTATGTTTGCAAGGTTGGAGTGGATGCCATGTGGCTTGACATCCTGTTCCTGATTATTCACAAATCCATGCTCATCCTGAAGTATGGTATGCGAAGCAGTCTTTTAAAAAAATCATCTCAATAAAAGTCTAAAAAATGCACACTGTTGTTGAATAGGTGTTTACAACTGGTGCTTTGAGGAAGTGGACCCTTTACTTTAAATGCTCCATCTGATACAGTGAAAGGTATACAGGGCAATGCATATATGTTTTTGTTCTAAAAACATCCACCGTACACTTATAAATGCACTTGTAAAATCAATTTATTAATAACTAATTCCTAACAGAAAGTTCCACATATCAATTCTCATGTGCCAACTAATTTAAGCCCAAAGAGTCACCACCATTCATTTATTGTCTGTCCCTTACACCAGGTGCTATTATTAGGTATGTTCTTTGTATTCCATCCCACAACACTATTCTAATTGGAATGCTAGAAACTCCCTTTATTTTTATGTTAAAAATAAAATCAGATGGTAAGTTCTTAAATAAAATGGAAAACTGAATGGTTGGCAGATATTTCAGGATTCCAAAAAATTGACTTCAATTCTGTCTAAGCTAAGAATACAGTTCTTTTTGCCTCAGCTTCTTAAGTGTTAAAAACTGGCCTTTACCTTCTGAATACTAATTTTTAAATATTTTTATTTTCAGGATAATATTGTTAGAAAGTTACTTGTAAGTCTTGCAATATGATGGAGAAGGTACTGGTCTCATAGCTCAAAGACTTTAATTTTCTTCTCTTTCTACTAGCACTTATGAATTCATGGGTCAGCTGTTTTCAATTAAACACTTTTGGAGAGTTAAACATTGGAAAAACTGTTAAAACTTTGTGAAGAAATTAAAAATTAAGCAAAAGAATGACAACATATCTTTTCAGGTTCAAAGTAAATCGTTATTGAACAGGCCCCTTCAAAATGTATTTCATTTCCTAGGGAAAATGCATTTGATTCATTTGTTATTTATCAGTAATTGTGAACCAGACTCTCCAAAGAAACATGATACCTTGCAGATTCTTGTCTGGTAGATAGAAAAATCATTTCTGAGCAGCACCTCGGATAACCCCAAAGGTTAGTTTCATTGCTTTATAATTCTGTTAACCAGTTTTATATGTAAATTACTAATCTCTTTCTAGAATTCCTTTTCAGTGCTTATACACAGTTCTTTTGAATTACAATTTACCATCACGCACCTTCTCTCATTCATTAATTACCTAAATATGGCATGTGTTCAACCTGTATCACAGTAATATTTATAAGATGTTGGACTATGTGCCTTGATTAATCTCTCAATAAATCTTCAGACTTCCATAGAAAGAACCTGTTTCCTTACCATCATCTTTAGGTCTAGTATTGTTGTTATTGTTGTTTCTTATCAATTCCAAATTGTGAGGAAGTTTTTATTGCTTTTTGGCTATAAGAGATTTTACTTAAAACACACACTCAAAATAGAATTCTATGCAGGTATGGTTCATTCCAACTGAGGAGAATATTTGTTCCCTACTCCTGATTTCTGCGAGGAGAGATTTTGCTCTAAAACATTGCAGCCCTCTCTTCTCCACACTCATGCCCATGAGGAAGTGGAGTGACATTCCGATTGACAAGTTTGGAGAAAAGGAACTACTTATGCTCAGTTTACCCTCATTTTCCTTGGGGCCGGCTGCCCACAGACAGCACACTTGTTGCCACCCTTGCTGTCTGTCACCACATGGAGAGCAGCTAACTCGTACATTCGTCTTCCTTCTATAGCTGGGCCTTTAACAGCAACCAAGGGAATATTCTGGCTACTTCTTCATTCATTCTTTAATTGTCGGAGTTCTGACAGGAGAGTTGTCTATCATATCGGATGACCCCTTAAGGTTCTCAAGCAGTTTCCAATAATGAAAGCATAAAATGTTACTTCCCAGGAAAACTAACAAGGTAACTGTTACAGTATTCTCATTCAATTAAATTGTTGTAAGTCTCAGAAATCATTGCCTTAGTTGTTCTTCAGGGAACCAAATCAAATTAAACTCGGTGTATATGAAACTTATGTTATATCTATGAGAAATAATTTCTTTATGGATATTTCTTTTGAAAATGAAATCAGATTGAAAATTCTGGAAGTATTAAAAATCTTTGTGATGCCATCCTCTACTTGAGATTTTGACCCAAATTTACTATAAAAATCACTGATTCGAAGTTCATCAAAATTTCACAAGGAAATTTAAAATCAGTACATTTCTATTTAGTCCAGAGTTCAGCTATTACCAGAACAAAAATATTTTTTAAAGTTCTGTAGAGATTTTAAACAAAATGGAAAATTGAATGGTTAGCAGGTATTAATTTTCTGCTCATTTTCAAACTAAGCAGAAAATGAGGTTATAATTAGGCCAACCAAGACAATAGAGCTATTGGCAGGCTGAATGTTTCCTTCTAGTGTATGAAGTTTTGCAAAATGTTATCAATATCCCTTCAAAAAGCAGTTGAAGCCCTAAATATGCCCAGATATATTTATCAGTCATGTTGTATATACCTTCCACCCATCCTAGAGTCACAGAAGTCTCATAAATTACAATAATAGCATATTACAATAATACAATATAGTAAGAGCAAATATCATTGAGGGTTAACCATATGGCAGATCCTGGACTAGCACTGAGGGATTATTATTATTATCATTATTATTATTATTATTATTTTTACTTTTTACAATAAGTTTATGCAACCAACACCATTATTGTCTCTATTTTAAAGATGTGTATCCTAGGAAACAAAGTTCAGTAACTATCCATAGGTAAACAGATTTAAAGGGCTACACAGGTTCTAAATCCATACATGTTTAAATCCAAAATGTTGACACCTAAGAATGACACTAGGCTGCTGCCTTTGTATGGCTCTGTCTAAAGACCTGGAGTCGCCAATATCTGCAGGAAGTCACGACAGTCCATTACCCTTTCCCAAGTAGCTGCTGTGGTGTCCAACACAGGTAACCGGAAAATGCCACGGTGAGTCAACTCTGTGTGCAGCAAATTCTGGCCAATGAAGGACTTGAAACAGAAGTGAATTAGCAGATAAATTCTCCCTTTTCTTTCCTATAGTATCTCTAAAGATGTCCATTTTGTCTTGCTGGTCAACCATGTCTATTATGATCCCCTGGCTAGTTCAGTAGCACATTTCCTCATGCTTGTACTGCATCCTTCCATCCCTCACATTTCCACTCCCGTCGTTTATGTTTTTTCTAAGATTCCACTTTCCAGTAAGGCATACGCACTTCATTTTATGCCCCAAATCTATCATTTCTAGAGAAATTGGAATAAAAGTGTGCCTTATTATCATACCTGTGTTCTACAACACTGTAATAAAATTCAACACCCCATTAGTTATATCACATTACTTCTAAAAATCCATTGTTTATATGCATAAGCTCCAATGTACAATGCAGGAATGCAAGACATATTATCGAGTGAATGAATATTTATATACAAACACACCCTTATATGTACCACATAAAACTGTGGATGAAATGTTATGCTACCATTAAATAAACTAAGGCTAATTTAGTGGCTATGTTTTTCATACATTGGAGATCATTTTAAGTTATTCGCATAATGTCAGTTAATCTTTCAAACAAGTATATTAGGGAAGAATTAAGTGATCATTTTCTTATTAAAAACTTTATTAAATAAATGATGTCTAACATTGTATAAGTTTAATGTATAGTTGTTACTTTATAACATTATATATTGTTATATTGTTGATGATGGAGAGATACTTATCACATTATATACCATAATACAATGTTATTGTCTATATTCATTACGTTATGCATTCTATATCTATGGCTTATTTAATTGACTACTAGTTGCAAGCTTGTACCTGTAAGCACCATCAATCTTACCACTCTGCCCCAGCCACTGGGGACCCCCATTTTACTGTCTGTTTTTTAGAGGTTTAACTTTGTTAGATTCCACATACTAGTGCTATCACACAGTACTTGTCTTCCTCCATCTGACTTATTGTGCTTAGTGAGCACGAGGTACGTCCATGTGGTTGAAATGGGAAAATATCTTCTTTTTCATGGCTGAGTAATAATCCATCGTATACATGTACCTCACCTTTTTAATCCATTCATCTGTTGATGAGCTTCTGGGTTATTTCCATCATGGCTATTATGAGTGAAAATGAGAATGTGTGTATCTTGTCACAAAGCTGTTCTCATTTCTTTTGGGTAGGAAAATAATACTTCTTGTTTTATAATTTTATTTAATACAATTTTTGACAGTTTGAAAAAATTTTAAGTTCTCTCTCCAAGAAAGTAAATTTAACATGTGTAACAGCAAAGAGATGTGCTGCTTGTTTGGCTTTCTGGGAAAATCCTGCCATTAAGGTGCGGCTGTCCAGTAAGATAACAGACTCCATCTGCTGGTGCCTTCAGGATCCTTTTCCGTCTATGTTTTCCAGCTGGAGCCACACTGTCTTTCGACAGCCCCACCCAGTGATTGAGCAGAGTGGGGCCCTCAGCCTGGCCTTAGCTGCCCAATGCAGGGGTCATCTCCTGGGCAGACTGCTCCACACCTCCGTGCAAGGTTCCACGTGGTTATGGCTGAGCTGCACCATGGACCGAGTATTCCTCTGCCGATCCTGCTTTCTCCTTCTTCTCTCCTTCTCTGTTTATCTGCATCAGATTCCCATGGCAATCTGAATGCTTTCATGCACCACTATTCTTCCCCCATACCTTTTACCTTTTGTAAGTTTTAGGTTGTATTTAAAAATAAATCATACTCTCCTAACTTGTCAGATTCCTACTGGAGGGTACAACTGACACATCTGTTAATAAAATGAAACTTTTATGAAATTAATTTTTATTCTTTAATAAATGTATTAACTGTCATTCATATGCACTAAAGAAATTACAAGATTAAAGAAAACATTCCGAAGTTTTCCACTCCACTGATCAAAACACTTTATTCCTTTTTTCTTTATTTTGTAACATAAACAAATAAAGCAATTATCTTTGTCCCTCAGGGCTGTTATAACTAACTAAAATAAACTGTTGGCTTATAAACAATAGAAATATATGTCTTTACAGTCAAGATTAGGATGCCAGTAGGTAAGGTGTCTGGTGAGGACCTGCACTCTGGTTCATATATAGCTGTATTTTCATTGTGTCCCCACATGGTGGGCAGAAGAGACAAGGGAGCCGTCTGGGCTCTCCTCTGTGAAAGCCCTTCTCCGGGTCGTGAGGGCTCTGACCCCATGACCGGATCACCTCTGGAGGCCCCACTTCCAAGTACCATCACACTGGAGGTTAGGCTTCTGCATATGAATTTTGGAGGCACAAACAATTGCTAGCTGCACTGTGGCACACTAATTTAAAAATACTCTGATTCTAAATAATTGTCATATAAAAACAAAACTTTTAAAAGTGATCATATGGCATAGAACTTCCTTTCCATTGGATTTGCTGCATGTGGTTAGCATCATGTTACCTTTTTAAAATCTGCTTAGCAAGATTTTCTTTAAGCAAAAGTGAAGTTGAATCACAATTACCTTGATAGACTAACAGTACAGGGTTGTGGGGTTTTTTTGGATCTGATATTAATAGGATCTGCAAGAAAAACATGTTTGAATATTTTCTACTTTTTCCTTTTTTCAAAACATTGACTTTTCAGAACTTTTAAGATCTTTTGTTTTCCCATTTTCCTTCTTTAAAATGGAGGTCATTTTCCCCACTTGCAAAAAGTGACCATAGTGAAAAATAATAGTAATAAAATATAAGAAAAACTAAGGTGAACATTCCCACAGTTTTGCTCCTGAGAAACCGGCTCTGGCACCCTTATCTGATTATTTCTGGTAGGTACTGACCTGTCCTATCGTTTGGGATTCTGAAGCTTGCAGGTTGGGTGTTACAAGGTAACAAACTCAGTAACAATCTGATTAACCTTATAACAAAATGCTTAGAGACCCCTAAAAACCAGCATATTTGGCTTAAAATAAGGTCATTAACAGGGAAAACTTTCCACTTATTTATAGGATCTTACATATGCCTGCAAAGTCCTATCAGTTACAGTTTGTACAGGATGAGAAGAATGAATATTTTAAAGTTTTAGAATAAAGTAGTCATAAAACTGCCTACATCCGGTGTGTGGACAAAAGGATAAACTAGGTCGTTAAATAAAGTTTCAAACTACGTTATTATCAACTACTTCGGAAATTTATAATTTTCTAAGAAATAATTTATAGGGGTTATGCAATGGTTAGTGTCAGCAATTGGTCTGTAGCAGATGAACTCCGGTATTCACAGATATGAGACATGAAGATCTGCATAGTTTCAGGTCAATCCCACACAACTTTTTCTGAATCACACCCTCTGCTTAATTTTGTTTCCTTCAGGCACCTACCCTGAGTGAAACCATCTGATAATATCCAAGACTTTATGCATTCTTTACCCCAGATCCTCTAGCTCTTCCTGCAAAGAAGAAAACCAATTGTACTTCTCTGCCTAACTGAAGGAATCTTCCTCATCATTGTCTTTTAGGACCCCACTCATTGGGGCTGTAATATGATGTAATGCCTTGCACAAAATATTGATCATACCTGCCTATGAACCAGAACACTTTTCTTTCTCCTTTGTTTCATTAGCTTGTCAAATTCAGGCTGAGGCAATGGGTGTTAGCTGTGAGAGACGCAATATTGCCTGAAAGATAAGTGAACTGGAATTCTGAACCACCTTTTTTATAGTCTGCCCTCCGGGCTGGCCCAGGCGCCGTATATCAGTTTCACAGAATAGTAGATTGCTGCTGCATTCTCCTAACCTTAAGACTCGATTGCTCTGACAAAACCAGGCTTCTGATGGGCAATTAATTACACAGTCACTTATCTCCCGTGCTCAGGCATTTCGTCTCTACTGGGTGTGAGTATCATGCCAAGAACTGCTTTCCAAACAGTGAGTAATTTTAGCAACAGACAGCACAGCATTTCTCCAGAACCAAGAACTGTCCTTTGGGGCTTCCCAGAACACAATATAATGCATTCAAATTAACAGGTATATCTAAACTTCACTGAATTTAACAGTTCATTTCGTCCAAGTGGCAGGCCACGTAACCAAAGCCTGGACCTGTGGCAGAGTCTGCTCTTATTCTCTTCCTCTCTCAAACCTGGCGACTTGCTGAGTCAAAGAAGTTTCCAAATGTTGTGTATATTCTCTCCTAAATGCACCCCCATGCTCCCCCAAAGAAAGCCCAGTGAGTGGTGTGCCACATTTTTAGTGTTGTTCTTTACTTTTACCTCGTCAGGAAGTCTTGCTGTACCCCAAATTTTAACCCCAAAACCTACACTGATTTTTCATGCCCTTGAGATGTGCAGGGTTTATCTCTCACCCTCATATTCACGTGTCTGGGGCATTTGGGGTGCTTGCTGCTCCCACTTAAGCATATCTAATTAGCTTTGCATATTCAGTGTAGTGGACTGCCTGAGCATACTGTGAAATATGAGGAAAATCAAGGATTCTTGTGACTGTATTGTTATAGTGTGGATGTTAACAGCTCTGTGGCGGATAGTGACTGTGAACTACTTTAATCTGCTGTCCTGATTCCAATTTAAAAGAACTGCTCATATAAAATACCAGCAACCGTGTTGATCTAGTCTAGTAAAACATTAAGTTTGGCATAGCAGCTGAAATTGAGGCTACTGGTTTTTGTAACTTCCGTCCACTGTCATCCACTATATTCCATCTGCATATTGTGTACTTTGGAATTATATTCTGGACCTATAATATCAAATTGTGGAGATTCTGAATCTCATTTTGTTTATGCAGTTGACTGTTTGTTTTAGCAGGTAATTTTAGATTTGATTTGGAAACTGTTTGGGGTCAGGAACTTGACCTCAGTTCAGATTTTTTTTTAACCTGGGTCACTTTCATTCTATTCTGTATATTCATGGTTTGGGAATCTGTCAAGATATGGCAACGCATAGATAGAGGATATATTTATCCAGCTCTTACCTTTCCAGGACACCCCAGTTCTCTTCAGCATTCATAGTGTACTAGTTAAGGTTTTCTGAGACCCCAGACTAGGGTATCTGAAGGTTTTTCCACCTTCATACTTGCCATACAAACTCCACTTACTCTTAGGCTAAAAGCTTTGGACTCAAGGACTTCCTATACCTCTGTCTCACCTCCTCCCAGCAAGTATGCACTCTTCACCAAACTCTGTCTGCCTAGACCACTATCTAGCTTGCTAAATTGGGTGGCTCTATCTCCATTGAGATCTTTTGACTCTAGTTGAGTCTTTTTGAGTTTTTTTTTTCTGCTTACAAGGATGTCTGGAGTTTATAAAAAAAAAAAAAAAAAGGGGAGATTATTGTGCCAAGTGAAATAAGCCAGTAAGGAAAGACAAATACCACATGATCTCCCTCATCAGTGGAATCTTATGAACAAAATAAACTGACAAACAGAATAGGGCCAAAGGCATGGATGCTTGGAAGAGACTGAGAGATCTCAGAGGAAGAGGGCTGGAGGAGACTGGAAGAGATTAACCAAAGAACATATATGCATATCTGCATAGCCCATACACACACACCAATTTGGTGAAGGCCAGGAAGAGGGGAAAGGCAGGAAAAATGGAAGACCTCTGTAATAGTGCCAACAAGAAAAAAAGAGAGAGTACATAGATCCTCATTGTTTCACTTCCAGTTTTAGAAAATATGCTCACTAAATATAGAATTCCAGGTTGACAGTTTTTCTTTCTCTACCTTCCTTATCTCCCTTCCCTCCCTCCCTCTTCCTCCCTTCCTTCTTTCCTGTCTCAACATTTTAAAGATACAGAGAGTTTAAACAGCTATTCAATCTCAGCAGAACCCTTAGCTGAATTGATGTGAGGTTCTGGAATTGCAATGGCCATTAGAATGGTCCCATTTCAGGCAAGCAGCTCAGGTGTCATCTGTGGTCTAGTGTGGCCTTCTGGTAGCCCTTGTTCTTTGCCCTAATTGATATCATCTAATTGATAGATGCCTTCTCTATATATTTAAAATGTCTTTTTGGGGCACTTTGTAGGAAAATTTTATTGTGTCCTCAACTTGACATTTTTGAATCCAGAGAATATCTTTTTAAAAACTATACATTGGTTAGTACAAATGGGATTGAGAAAATTATACATTGCTCCCCTGAAGTTAAGTTGTCAACCACCTCAGATATTAAAATATATCTTGGAAACAAGAACTAGGTAGAAAAGACAAGAAAATAGCTTTCAGAAAAATTTCTCTGTCAAAATTCTTAACAATTTAAGCTTCCTTGGAGCCATTTTGTGTCCCCATTTTGTAGTAGCATATTTCAAATGAAACCTACAGACTGTGAATGTATTGGGACACAATGGAAAAAAATGAGAATTATGGAAAAACAATGGAAAAAGGGAGGAAAACTAGTAGAGTAGAAACGCACAGAGCACAGTTAGCACAGAGATGAAGAATCTTGTATACTTCAAGTGCAGAGTAACATCTCTCCTTTTTGACATAGTGAAGTCAATGATGTATTTCATAACAATGGTAAAATACTTGGTAAAGTTATTACAATACAGTGCATGCATTTTGAACTCTTTCCATATAAATATTAAAATATATTTGCTTATTACTTTACTCTTTGTAATGTAAATTTAATACAGCACATATATGTTTCAATTAAATTAAAATTGATTTCATTAAGACTCAATTTGCTTTCTAGAAAAGATAAGGGATGGAGGTTTAAACATACCTTTCTTTCTACCCCTGTGCTCTCAATCCTAGAAATGGATATTTCTCTAGTTATTTCTCATATAATTATTTAATTTTCCTGTGATATTACATTTGGAGAAAAACTACTTTTACTCAAATTTGAATTATCATTTTTAGGAAAGTAGCTTGCTCTCTGGTTATTTCTATGTGGAAAATGGAAGTAATAAAATTGAGGTTAAAGCTTCTATCATTAAATATTGAGTTTTGTCTTAATTCATTTTTTATAGCTGTCTATAGTTGATTTTAGAAATTATTCTTTTAGTTCACACATTCACTTTACAATTACAAACAGTATGTTAGTTGCATTGCCAAGGAATAAAAGGTTCAAATTATTTCAAGTCAACTATGAAAATTGGAACTACAAACAAGTTCAACAAAAGAACAATACTTTGCATAAAAGCACATGATTACTTTTTCAGAAGACTATTCTGTCTTTTTCACTTTAGTATGTGGAAGTGGCCACAGAAACTAAGTCTCTCTGAGCTTCCATTCCATATCTGTATTATAGTATTATCAGCAACCTTAATTTTAGCCTGCTTCAGTTACACAGAATGATAAGACTTATGATTGAGAACAATTTGTACATAAATTGTATTATTAATGTCATTTCAAAACAGATATCTATTTATTTAGTCAAAGAGTATGTTAGAATTTGTTATTCAGTTTTCCTTTTATCATTTGGTAAATTTTTCTCCTACAGAACTCATTAACATCCTCTAATAAATATTTATTTATATATATATATTTCAGAAAATATAAATTCTAAATATAGAATATAAATTATAAAAAAGATAAGATTTAGTACAGTTGTATCTTATCTCTGAGTACCTGTTTCCTGAAAAAGATTTGTAAATTGCATGAAATAAATATTTGAATAGACTGTATTTCTTACTAGAGACTAAAATAAAAGACTATATCTGCTTTTTGTGCTTTATAAGCATAAGAATTTTACGATTTCCTCCCCATATTCATGAAACATCATATTTTTCATCTAATAAAAAGAAAGCTATTATAAAATGCAAAGAATTAGAAGAAATTAAATAATGAGGGAACAAATTAAATCTATCCAATTTATAATATTTTATCCACATACTATGACCACATTTACAAACATTTGCTCAGTTAACTGGAGACTCGACTTTCTGATGATAATTTATTGATTCCAAGAACAGGACCCAGTTTTGTTCAAACATGTTTTTCCTGTGGAAGTATAATATTTAAATAGAGAAACATGGAGTCTTATGGTGTCATTAGATACTGGAGTAGCTATTAGTGAGGTTCCCTACTGTTTCTTTATTTCTAAAATGTTTGAGCTATCCAAATATTTTCTAATAAATTTACTTTTTCACTTGCTTTCACAGTTTGGTTTCAGTTGTTTACACATAAAATAATGTTAATTGGCATATATTGGTACTGGAAGCAAAGATTTAACTTAAGTATGTGAATAAATAAAAGGTATATGATCAGGAAACACATACAACATTCATAGGCAATATGGGGGTAATGAAATAAAATATGAATCAACGAACGAAGAATGAAAGGTGGTAAATACACAGAGAGGAGAAAGGAGATGCATGACAAAACTGAGGATACATTCTGAAGACAGCCCTGGTTAATTAAATAAGAGGTGATAAGCAACGTCAGAGAAGAAAAATAGCTCTGGAGAGGAGTAAAACCTGAATATGCAGAGTGAATGTATTGTTGGTGGAAATGAGGATTATCCACAGGACTGCGAGGAAAGCATTTCCAGGATCCGTACATGGGAGACTGTGGTGCGGCAGGATGGTTTATTTGTGTGGAAATAGAAGCTTCCCCCTGGGTTTCCCATGTCCCACGTCTGTTTGTCCCACCGTGGGAAAAGTTCAACCCTGCTATCAGCAAGACCCAAACAAAAGCCAGTGTCCAGAGTTTCTGCTTCGTATGAAAGCTTAGTTTTGGGGATCCCCAGGCAGTTGCTAAGGAAGCTCAGTCTCCATCCAAGCAACTGAGCTCTCTACTGGCTGTTCTGGTGGAGGATTCCGTTTGGCTGCCAGCCATGAGAGCACATGGGCCAATGTGGGTTTCTGGGGGGATGGGTAGAGAGACGGAAAATTTCTTTGTTTCCCTGGGGTTATATTAACTTGGGTTTGAGATGGGTCAGATGCTTTTTCAAAAGAACCAGTCAACTTCCCAAGCTTTTGTGAGCTTTTGATAGACTCACAGGCCTCTAGGTAGACTGATAGGACTCTAGGGTTAAGCACCTCCCTCTGCACCCACTTTTCGGTAATTCATTAACAGGGGGTAAGAAAGGAGTGTTAGTCCCCTTGGCGGAACAATGTTATGATTGGCTGGAGACGGAACTGTAGCTCTTGGTGAAGAAAAGCTGTTCATGCTCCCGAGTTTATTAAGTTCAACGTCTAATTCCCTTTTGCTTCCCTTTCTTATTAATAGTTAATTATCTATGTTAACAAATGCACTGTGATAAGAAGAAAAATAGAGAAAGTAGTTAAATAATCACACATTATAGATAATAAGTTAATTAAAATGATAAAAAACATTAGAAGCTAGTGTATAGGTAAAGTAATATATAGGTAAAGTAGAAGTAAATTTGGTTTAGATTTTTCATAAGAGAGGATTATCCATGGAATCATAACAGAAAAGTTGAAAAAATTATATGTGACTTTATAACATTTTCATATGCTTAAGAACCACAGAAATTTTTAAAGATGGTTACATAAAAGTATACCTCAAGTGGCCTGGAAATTAATTAAAAATGAATGATTTCAAAATGAATATTAAATATTCTAAATAATAGGTGCATACTCTTGTGGCATTAGGTAATAACTCAAATCCAAACAAAAAAATAAAGACCAGTGTTAAATGTAATTACATATATTCTTACAAGATAGTAAGCACTGGGAGTATTAGAATCCATCCCGTGTGGATAAAGAGTGAATACTGTGTGTCAGCCTGTGTGTGTGTGTGTGAGAGAGAGAGAAATAAAAATTAGTAGATAATCTGAGATAGCACTTTATTTGACATTTTCTTGAACTATTCAGAATTATGAAAGCAAAATAACATCATTGTACACATTTAGCAGAAAAACTATTAAGTTGCTTTTTTATGAAAATATAATGGACCTGTAATAACATATTCATCAGATTTTCATCATTGAAACACCCACCACTTGCAGGGAAGTAATATTTTTATTGGAGCTGGCAATGTGATTTCCACATTGACCTGAGGCCAAACCTGAGACCGCAGTTAATATTACCTTGTCCTAATCCACTGTGCTAATTAGATGGAACAGCATTTGAACTGATTTAAATAGATGTTATGATGTGAATAGCAATTCTTACATTGGACACTGTAGTAATGAGAAATGGAATATCCTTTGGCCTTGAAATGACATTATTCTATCACTGTAATGGATCCTTTCTATTTATCTACACTAATGCAATTGCTCTTATATTTAAATACCTACTTGTTTTATTGAACTTAGAAATTGCTTGAAAATTTCAGCTTATACATTTTTATAACTGTTGAATATTTATGACTTTGTAACATGAGCGTATGAGCTCTGTATGGCTGTTGTGAGTACCACTTTTGAATAAATGGTTACTATGGAAGACAAAATCAACATGGTATCAGCTAATCATAATTGCACACATTTTAAAATTTTATATTCACCAAATTTAATATTAGTTTTGTTATTTGTTAAACATTTTCACATAGAAAATATTTCCTATTGATACAGAGTTCTCATTTACTATCAGGTGTTCATTGAGATCCCTATTTAAAGTACCCAGCATATTTTTGTCTAACCCCAGCCCTTTATACAACCTGAAAATATTTTATTTTGTTTTATTTTATTTGATTTTATCCACTTGTATTATTTTTTCTATTAGTACACTGGAATTATGGATGTTATTTGATCTCACATCTGGCACAACATAAATGATCAATAAACTCATATACACCTCTACAATTTAGTATTTGGACACATGAGAACCAAATATATTAGGAATTCAAAGTAATTTTGATTTTAGATATGCAAAAGCAAGCATATACCAAATGTGAGCTTGAAGAAGTATACTTTCTAATCAAACAATAGTTTTTATTTTCTTTAGCAAAACATGAATATTCGCACTAATAAGAAAAATAGGTATCTAAATAACCTTGTGTCAGTTCAGGTCAAGGTCAGATTTTGCTGCCAAAAGGAATTACAGAAAAGCTTTTCAAAATTTTGGTTTTATCAATAATAGTGAACAGCTAAAGGAAAAGAAAAACTGGAAAAAAAGAATTTCACACAAAAATTATAATGTGAAGTCTGAGAAAAAGAGATCAGCCATTCTGTCTTTGAGATTTTAGGACCTAGCAGAGTGTCTGACAACATATGCATTAAGTTGATACTGAACTGATAATTAAAGCAATAAAAAGTTAACTCATAATGTGCTCATTTTCGAACAGATTGTTCTTCACATCTATTGACTCATTTAATCCTCATTACCACAATGAACTAGATGCTGTCCTATCCATTTTACAGATGAAGAAATGAAAGATTAAGTTATTTCCCCAAGGACATGCACTCTGAGGCGAAATGCTGGGATTCAATCCAGGCAACAGAGCTCCGGGTCTGTACCTAACCTGCTACGGTCTGGTGCTTTCCCCGTAATCCCCAGCCTTTGGCGGGACTCAGCAAGTATTAGCTACATCCAGCTGAGCGAGTCTAAACTAAGCTCGTACACTAGCACATCCTTTTGTGTGATGAACTATGGCCATGTCTTTCCTAAAAAATTACTTATTTGTTTGTTTGTTTGCTTATTTTAAAGTTTTGGTTCACTTTATTACAAAGTAACTAAAGGATATTTAGAATTGGACAGCCCTGGTCTCCATCACAGATTGAATTTTTCCTAGCTATACTGACTTTGACAACTTTATTCAACATCTGTTTCATAATTCTCACCTGTAATAGTACTTACCTGACAGGCTTCTTGTGAGGAGTAAATAGTGTGATGTGTGTATACCCAAATGCTTCTAACTTCTCCTACCATCAGGTGTAATTTCTTTTTCTTTTTTGTTAACAATCACGTATGACTGCAGGATATCTGTAATGATATTTTTATGGTCTTTGTGGCTAAATTCTACTTCTTAGTTATTCAACCAACTACAAGTCTAGGTTTTGTGAAGATATTTTGTAGACGTAGTTAATATATGCAATGTATTCACCCTAAATAAAGGTTGCCCTCCATAATCAGAATGGACCTTACCTGATCATTTGAGAGGTCTAAAGAATAAAATTCAAGTTTCCCTCCAAAGTAGAAATTCCCCTGTGGACTGTAGCCTTAACTTCTGCCCTAGAATTTCCTGTCTGGGGCATTGTCCTTAAATTTCAGACTTAACTACAGACTTTTGAAAGAATTCCACATATATTATATGCATGATTCTGTTCACTGTTCTGTTTGTCTAGTAGAACCATGACTGATACAATAATTCTGTATTTTATTAATTTAATGATTAATATTTCTGATAATCAAGAGAAAATGCTTATGTGTTTTATAAATTCGTACTAGTTTATGCTTATTCCCATAGGAGACCTGGGGTAGCTGGGCATTACAAAGCAGAGCCCTCTAATTTTAAAATAGGGAATCATAAATTGCAGAGCCTAAATCCACATAGCACCTAAAATTTTGAAAAATTTTCTCAAAACTCCCCCCTTTTATTAAATTTCTGTTTATTTGTGGGGAGTACGTGCTCTACAAAACACTGTTCACCAAGGTTGAGAAGACTCATGATCAGCACTGTTCCGTACGCAGAATTTTAATTAATTCTCTTCTGACATTCTGATTATTATTCTTGTTTACTCTTGGTCTGGCATGGTTCAGGGGTCCTGCCAAGAAGGTCAATGCCTCCTCTGCTCCAGAGGCCATGTGACTATTCTAAGATGTGGATCACTTTCACTGTGCCTGCCTGCCAGTTCCAAGATGCTGAAATCCTTCAGACACAAACACTCACTCACTCTGTGTCCCTCTCTGTGCCTCTCTCGCTCTCTCTATTTCTCTCTCTCACACACCCCCATAATTTTATTGTTTATTCTATAATTTTTTAGTTATAATTTTAAAAAGTTTTGGAAGAAGGAAGATTTTAAAAGTTCCACAGAACTCTGTATTCTCTATACTTTTCTTACTATGGGGTGCTGTTAAGATGTACTCTGGAAAGAAAATGCATATGTTGATAATAATATGTATGAAAAAGTTACATGGACAAATAGAGACCCTGTTGTCTTTGTCCATGGGTCCTTTATACGTGTTCTTTATGACCCTTCCCCCTCTTTCCTCAGTTGTCCCCCTCCACACTCCCCTCTGGGCACTGTCAGTTTGTCCTTTATTTCTATGTCTCTGGTTCTATTTTGCTGGCTCGTTTCTGTCTAAAGTAAACCAGCATGATACTCACATGCTTGGGGATTAGAACAATGGATCCTTTTATCAATGACTAAAATAAACAAACCAAATACAGCAATAGCAACAAAATAAAACTTAAGGAGGGCACCTCTTGCAAACTACTTTGGAGAGTTAGCTTTTAATGCAGTATCTTACATAATTTCATTATACTAACATTTCATTTGAATAAATTTATGCAGAAAAATTATAAGATTCTAAGATCCTTAGAGGTAGTTTTAGAAGTGTTTAGCAGTGTTTTCTACTTCAGAGAGAATTCTATAACTATTTAGGCCCCACAAGATAACAACTTTATTTTTTTTTCAAATTTACAATTGATTTTAGTGTATTTTTCCATTACCATTTAGTACCCTTACACCCCCTCCCCTCCCTACAATCACCACAAGAACTTTATTATTTCAGATTCAGTTAGCCAAAATTTAAAGAACCAACTAGAAAATTACTAAATTCTCTTTTAGAGAATACAAAAATTACTGAAGCACATCATAACTTTTAAAGTGGAAAACTTATTTTCTATTAACTGAAGATTTCCCCTGTGAAGAGAAGTAAACCACTTCCTATGAAATGCTCAGAACACTCCCGACTAAGTCTGGGTCCAGGAAGAAGAATAGGAGCCACACACGCTGGTTGTAGGTGGCTGTAGTAACCAGTTGAAACCCTCAGTGACAGATGGCTCTGATATTATGGAAAATTATGAGATATGAAGAAAAATTCTTCGGTCAAAACTACATGTGTGGACTCTCTAAACTGATGGAAATAAGAAAGGCTTATTCTCCTGTCTCAGCTCATTTCCACATATGCAACCACTTGACAATAGCATTCTATATTCCAGGTTCGTTATAATTGATCATGAAGGCATTTTGAAAACTGAGATATTATAGGAAAAACTTAATGATCTAGACAGCCACTATGAAAGGCACGATCAACTCGGTGTCTCACTTGAACCGACCATTATCAGCGCGTTAACAACTCTGAGATTTGTTGGCCCCTGAAAACAACTACAGAATTAAGAAGCAAAAAAAAAAAAAAAAGACCTACCACATTTCTACAGTTACAGACCTTAATGCTGTATTAAAATGTTTTAAAATATACTTAAATGGAAACACTTACCTTAGCCATCTAATTAATCATTCACAAAATTATTAGTGCAAAAATTATTAGTGAATATATTTTGTAAATGCTAATACAGCATCCAGCATACTAAGAAACAAATGGGTTGGGCTCAGAATACTGTCACCGAATACCAGCACAGTAAGTGGTCAAGAGAATAACAGGGCATCTCACAAAATGTGATGAAGTCAATAATGTCTTAGAGTAAATACTCATTCAAAACAAAATACTCCAGTAAACTGCACACTTTCAATAGTAGGACTTTTATAAAATACAGAAAAGAAATAATGTATAATAATTTATTATTTTATTGTTGGTGTTAGGAAAAATTATTCAGGATGAAGTAGAAAATAGAGACTTTGGATGATTCCCTAAAAAGTACTTATAGCTCTGGCTGGTGTGGCTCAGTGGATTGAGTGCCGGCCTGGAATCAAAGAGTTGCTGGTTCAGTCAGGGCACATGCCTGGGTTGCAGGCCAGGTCCCCGGTGTCGGGGGGGGAACACAAGAGGCAACAGCACATTGATGTCTCTCTCCCTCTCTTTCTATCTCCCTTCCCCTCTGTCCAAAAACAAATAAATAGAATCTTTAAAAAAAGTACTTACAGATATTTTTAATATGCCACTGATTACACTGAAGTTTACTTTAAGAATTTAGTGGGATAGTTGTTACAGTTATTGGTTATCACTAGATTGTTTGTTTTCTTTTTCACATGTATAGCAGAGACATTGAAGAAATAATAGTTAAAGGAGAAAACTCAGAAACCTAGAATAAGGTAAAAAATATATGCATAATAAAAGTTACTGTGTACACTCATTCAACCAGTTACATAATTTTTTAATCACTAAATCTAAGACACTTAACCTTGTGCCATGGATAGAAAAACTTCTATTTATAAAAAACATAAAATCATACACATGTTTATATGTATAGACAAATCTATAATTAAAGGTACAAACTGTCATAAAAGGTTCTACGTTAGAAGGCAAAGATAAAGAACAAGGTGGATTAGACAAATCTCTCAAAATGCAGTGACATTTTTGATGGCCATTGAGGAGTGAAAGTAGAAACCTGGGACGAAGGTAAAAATGATATTCTATAGGAAATTAAAAGAAAAAAAATTACTAAGAATAGCTGAGTTATTTTGGGAAACCCCTGAAGATTAGGAACTCCATGAACTTGACCCAAGCTCTAAATTCAATATTATTTCAATACTTATTTGCATATATTTTTATAATTCAGCAAATTATTTTTATTAGAGACTTATATTTGAGCAAAATTCTGGTTGTAAAACTTTAGGTTCACTGATATTTTCTTTAATAATTCAAATAATTTGCACCACAATCTTATGGCATATATTCTCCCGGAAAAGAGCTGACTGTGAAAAGTCCTATGTGAGTCAGCTTCAGACTGACGGACCTCATTCAAGACAGCACAGAAGCCTAACAGGTGACAGTTCTAGAGAACAAGAGAGGACTGATCTCTTGTGGTCACTCCTCCAGCCATCTCCTTGAAGAAGGCATTTCAATGGATACTACAGATTTGGGGAGGGGTGCCAGGGAGATGAAGATGAGGCCTTGACTTGAAGAGTTCAGTGATGAGAGTAAAGCAAGACACACAATTATCTATGGTTTTCTGTGAATATCAGGATTTTTATTTACTAGTTATGCTATCTTTCGTCCTCTCCCTTAGCTCCTCTTTTATTTCCCCTTCCTAATTAGCAATCAGGATTTTGGAAATAAATACTGTAAATACAAGTGTTTTGTTAAGGATTATTGTTTTCTGCAATACCTTATGACTTTCTTAAGGCAAGAATACAGAGCTAGCTCTTGATAAAATTGAATGAAGTAAAGGAGAAATAAAGATGAATTGAAACTGAATTTAGTATCTAAAAATATTATTTCCTTTGCTAATATGCCTGCATTACAAAGTTTTCTTGGATTTAAAGACAACAGTTATTGTCTCATTAGTTAAAAACTACTTTTGAGAAGATAAATTTGGTCCAAAGGGTAGTGACATGAATTAACAAAGAACAATGCTATCAGGTTAATTAGATGACACAATGTTCACTGGAGTGATTAGAAGAGTAGACTCTTGTAGATTATAAGTGATTCATTTAAGGATTTTAATGAGTAAACACTGGATGCAGTATGTTTGGGGAGAATCACAGAAATATATCCTTTAAATCTATAATAATATATTTAATTTGATGCTAGAGGCAGCTGAGGGTCATTGTAATTTTTTTTTTTTTAAGTAACAGAAGTACTAAAGACTGTCACTAAAAATGTATTACTATTTTCAGAATAGATCTGGGAGGGAGCAGCTTCCAAAAGAAAAAAATCTGAATCCATAAAAGTAAACAACAACAACAACAACAAATCCTATAATGGAAAGATTTCGAAATGGTACACAGCTATCAGTGTGACAGTGGCCCAGCATCCTTAGATATCTATCTTACTCTCATCATTCTGGCTGGGGTTCCATGGACGAGGGACCTGTGAAATGATTAAAGAGCTACAAAGAGAGCAGACTGCATCAGAACCATGACCTACAGCCTTGGCTGGTATAACTCAGAGGATTGAGTTCAGGCCTGCGAACCAAAGGGTCACTGGTTTGATTCCAAGTCAGGGCACATGCCTGGGTTGTGGGCCAGGTCCCCAGTGTGGGGCATGGTTGAGGCAACCACACACTGATGTTCCTCTCCCTCTTTCTCCTTCCCTTCCCTTCTCTCTAAAAATAAATTAAAAAATAGAAATCTAAAGAAACAAAAACAAAAAACATGACCTACCAATCTGGGCTGTGTGGGAAGCTCACACCCTCCCCGTGTAGGCAAGATGAAGAGAACAGGAGGAGGCATCTGCCACTTACTCGGTTACAAGAGGTCCAGCAAACTCTACCATTTTTATAATGGCAATTGTCACTCTAAAGATAGCCTTAATGTCATGACTCAGAACGGTCACCATTTAATCACGAGCCAAGTCAGCAACCGCCTAGAAAGAAACCGTGCACTATGTTTCTGTGTGAGAGAACTTTGCAGGGTCACAGAGATATGCCACAGTTGTATAACCTACTCTGACAGTGTCAGCGAAATGCACAACTCCAAATTTTACACAATCATTGTTACACTTCAGGTTTAACAATGAATTCACAAATCCAACTTGAAATTTAGAACATTGTTGATGGAATTTACCTTTAACGGCTAGGTTGCAATTTAGCATTTGATTTTATGAGTTTAATGATATCACCTACAGGCTGAAATATTCAGAAGGGAAATAACAGTGTTTTCTATGATTTCAGTAACATTCTTCAGTCTCTGTGACTAAATGAAACAATAGCAATCACCAAGAAATTAAAATGATTAGCTGCTTATGACAGTGATATGATTTTATGCTACTATAACTTGCTTATTATATTTAGGCAAAATGCTGAAGCAAGACAAACTAGAGAACTGATCTCATGTTATGATTATTTTTCAAACATCTGTGAAATGAAATTGTGAAAGGTCACATGGACAAAGCCAAAGGGACATAGGATCGAGGGTGGTAGGTAGGGATCTGTGGGGGGGACATGGAGACAACTACTTGAACACCACCAATAACAAATGCATAAATAAATAAATATAATTATGATACAGTAATACGTAAATCAGATAACTGATTCCTCTCCATACCATTTCTGTGGAGGACGACGGCTCGTTCACCACTCAGTGCACATGTTCCAGATGGCGTTCTCCGGTATCCTAACTGTCACCTGTTGAACTTTTTATGTCAATGTCACCTGTACCTAAAATGTGTGCTAGATCATTCTTTATGCCAACATAAAAACAGTCATCTGTGTGAATAGTTAGGATGGAAAATAGTCTCTCTTCTTCTGTCAGTTTCCACATCTGTCAAGTAGGCCTAGTAATAGTACTAGTCTCATAAATTATGAGAAGATTAAATTAGTTAACATAAGTACATAACTTAAAACAATGTCAAAGACATAATAACTACTCAATAGATAATAGACATAGTAAACCATATTATTGTAATTTGTGAAAAACATGTGTTTTTTGTCTCTGGGACAGATTTCAGATCTCTGGAGGACTGTGAGACTTGTGAAGTGTCGGCCATGCCACAGCCACCATTTACATTTGTTAATTCCATCAGTGTAGCAGGTATCTATTATAATTCTTCATTTAATCTCATTCTCCCTTGTCTTTCTAAACCTTGGAAGATCAAATTTGAACCTAGTCAGTACTCTAGGTTCTTTCTGTTGGAGCTAACAGTGAATATGTGGCACATTTCTGGCCAATGACATATAGGTATTGGTCCCTGATGATATATCTTCTCTCTACCAACTCATTTCCTCTTTTTTCTGGAACGATGGTGAGATGCCTGGAAATGCAGTTGCCATCTCGATTCTTCGAGGTAGAACCAAATTTCAAGATGGCAGGTAAGGACTGTTGTTTTCTGCTAACCTTGTTGAACCATTGTGCTAATCCTGAACTGCTTGTCACTAGCCTTCTTTCACATGAGACAAAGAGTTACTACTGGATTCTTTCACCAGAGAAAATCAAAGCTAGTTTTCTCAACTACTGTACTTTTTTTAGTTTGAAAGTGAATATTTATTGTGGATGAAAAAATTATAATAAATCACAAACTTACAAAAGCTTACAAATACATCAAACATCATGAGTCCCAATAAAATACTTCATTGTTATTATTTTGTACATAATTTTTAACTTAAAAATCAATTACAGTCAACATATAATATTATGTTAGTTTTAGGTGTACAACATATTGATTAGAATGTACATAACTTATGAAGGGACCACCCCATCAAGTCTAGTACCCATCTGACACCATGTATAATTATTACAGTATTATTAACTACATTCCTTATGCTGTACTAGGTATTTCTGCTATCTGCATCTGAATGAGTATCTAGTCAATTATTATAAGTTAAACATGTCACAATTCAAGATGACTTTAAAAACACAATTGTCTCTAAACATAGAATATAGAGTTCTATACTGAGATATGCACTATTACATATTAAGTAGTCATAAGTTCAGAGTAACAAGTGTATTTCAGAACCAAATAACAGAGATCAAAGATTACAGAAGTGACAGTAGTTAGATCAGAAGTAAAAACATTGGAGATTTTTCAGCGGGGAACCATTACAAAGGGTGGCACGGCTTTTGATGGAAGTCGCATGCGTAACTAAGAACCAGAGCATGAGGCAATGTTCATCTGTGAACCCTAGCGAATGTGTTCAGGACTGTGCATGAGGAGACTTGAATTCTGGCCCAGGCTCCCTTTATCATAGCGTGTGCACTGTGAATTCTGTCCTACCTGTTTCTTGGGGCTGATGTGCACACCAAGACAGACAGAGCAAGTGGAGGTGCTTTAAAAGGCGGCTCATTCTCTCTTTAATATTTTCAGAACTGCTGCATCCACACTACTACCAGCCTAAGGAAAGGTAAAGCCCATAGTGGTGACATAGAACAGTAAGACACTGTGGAGCTGCTGGATCAACAATTTCTTCATTATATCAAGCAGATCAGTTGGCATCGTGGAGACTTGAGCCTGAAAATGTCCTGTTACACCTGCCCTTATTCAGCAAAGTCATAGGAAGCTTCTTTACTATCTCTGCACCCATTGAAAATGCTAACTTCTTTCTTAATACCACATTAGACCACGCCCAGAGAGCAAGACTTGGACGGTCTTGTTCATTACTCTGTTGCCCATACCTAAAACGATGCCCGGCATTTAGCAGCCATTTAATAAATGTCTAATGCTTAAATATAAATGATACACCAAAGAGCTAATATGTAAATCATATGGTCTAGTCACTTCCCAGTCCCCAGTTTAGTTTCTATCATGAAGTTTGACCATTATGTAGATATAATTTTATTTTATGACCTTAATAAATGGTAAGAATTTTATATTACATATAACACCTAACATAGTATCTATAATATATGTCAGAATAAATTCTGTATTTGTTGTATTAAGATTATCAAGCAAACAAAACAGGTTTTATTTAGTAATGCCACTGCAAAACATGCCACCATTATGAGGAAGCAGAAATTCTTTTAATAAGTATTTACATAACTTTTTTTTTTGCAGAATCTGCAGGCAGGGTTAAAAACACATTTATTAAATGCTTAATGTATTTTTTAGGCACTATGTTCCCTAATTTGAACTGTTCAATTCTTTTTAATTATCACAAAGAAAAAAACCTTCCAAATGGATATTTTTTCCTGTATTTACACATAGAAAAATAAGGTTAGGGAGGCTTTGTGAAATGCTCGAAGTTACATGGTAAGCAATTTACTGAGCCGGCTCGATCTCACTGCAGCTCTCAGGGGCTTTTTCACACTACACACACCCGGAAAACTCTGCTTCAATCCTTTTTGTTCCATTTCCACGTTTTTTGCACGTTATTTCTTTTTCTGTCTTGAATGCCATTTGTCTTGTCTTCTCTGTTGAAATTCTACATGCTTTTTGAACTTCAACCTAAAAAGTGACTTCTAACAGAATCACACTATTGGTCTATTGTAATTTTCATTTTGGATCTATTTTGAAGGTAGAGTCAAGGTTTTATGTGATTTGCAAGAGAAATAGAAGAGCCAAAACCCTTTCGCAAGAGAAAAGATAATCAACAGACAGGAACTCTCAGATGAGCTGTCATCTCAGGCAAGGTCTTTAAAGCAGCCATTGTAACTATGCTTCATAAGATAATGAAAAATGCACTCACTTGAAATAAAAATATTTCAGATTTTAGGAGTGAAGTAACATACTGTGAAAAAGAACTAAGCAGAAATGTTAGAACTTAAAACAATGTAGACAATACTTTGTATATAACTAGGTCTGTGCAGAAAATATGCAGCCATATACTATGAAAAATAAAGACATTTATTGAAGAGAATACAATGTAAAAGAAACATTGTACATAGGACAATGATGCCTAAGTCCCCTTCAAAGTAAGCACCTTGGGACCTCACACAATCCTCCCAATTGCCATCAGCTGCTCTGACGTATTTTCCTGAATCTTATTGAAGGTCTGAAATCTCTTCCCTTTCAAAGGTGATTTCAGTTTTGGAAAAACCCAGAAGCTGCAGTGCACCAAATCTGGGCTGTAGGGTGACTGAGTCACCTGGGTGATTTGATGTTTTGCCTGAAAACTTTGCATGAGACGTGATGCATGAGGGGGATTGTTGTTACAATGAAGCTGCCAATCACCAGATGCACACAGCTGCAGCCTTCTGAATCATCCAAATAGTTTTCACAGAAGAATGTTCAAACTTCATGTAAAATTTGACACAGATTAGTTGCTCTACTTGCTCAGTCTCATTTTGAATGTGGCAGCCACACAGTACACATGCTAACTCAATAGTGTCTATTGCTCCCACTGATTAGTACAGTTAAATCGTCATTGTTCATGCATGCTCATTCCAGTTCACTCTCCTTGGCTGCCAGGTTACATCTATGTCATGCAAACCATTCTTGTTATATTGACAATGGCTGGACTTTTTCCAGACTGACCTGGTATGTATGTGTGTTTATGTATTATGTGAAATGGTTCTGGCTCTATTTTTTTTAATCGATCAGTGTAAGTCTCCACAGGTTGAATAAATGAATCACATAATTTTCCATATGATACTGGATTAGTGAATTCATGACACCCTGTATTTGATAAAAACCATAGAAGTTTACAGCATAGAATTTCAATGTAAGAAAATTTAAACAGGATATGAAAGAAATAGATATGTTCATAATATTTTATACAAAAAAAAACACTTGAAAAAAATTCATACTAAATTATAATTTAAAAAACTCTGAGCAGACTAAGAACAAAGAGAAACATTCTAACATGATACAAAAATTTACAAAACCTTACAGCTAAAATCATACTCAGTGATGAGGCCAGAACTTTCATCCTATGATTGGTAATAGAGGAAGATTACAAAAGTGTGTCCTCTTGTACCTCTTCTATATTGTACTAGAACCTTAGCAATAAAGAAATGAAATCAGACAAAAGAAAAATTAAATACATATGTATATATACACATACATACAGATTAGAAAGTAAAAAAATAAATGTTTGTTCACAGATGACATGACTCTCTATGTAGAAACACCCACAGAATCAACAATATGTTGATACTAATAAAAACATAGAAAAAAACATAGAATGGTTATACAATTCAAAATATAAAATACAAAAGTTATTTGTTGTCCTGTATTACAGCAATGAATAATTGAAATGTAAAATAAAAAACACAATTTATAATAGCGCCAAATTAAATTACTAAGGTATAAAATTAACAAAATATATTCAGGTTTTATTTACAGAATATATAAGACTAATGAAAGAAATCAAAGATCTAAATTAATGGAGAGAAGTTCAATGTTCGCGGATCGGAAAACTTAGTATTTTTAAGATGTCAGTCCTATAGATTCAAATCAATTAATATAGAAATCCAGAAAACCATCCTTTGATATGGAAAATTATAGATATAGAAAAATATATTTTAACATATATAGAGAAAGATAAGAGGATTCTTTCCAAATTACTTACATAGAATAGTTATCCTATCAATGTGCTAATTAAGCACTGTAGTGTGAAGTATTATAAGAAAGGAGTCCTGATACGCCTGGATAGATCGAAGGCATTGCAGAAGTCTAACATTCAACCAATGAGGATAGTCCAGTGGTAAACAGGGCAAATCTACTTTCTGCTCTGGAGCTGCATAAGTGAGCTTGTTCATTGAAGCCCAACACCAACAGAGCTCCCTACTCTACTGGCCTTATTATTGTGAGCCTCTAATTAGTTGAAACAATTGTGTTTTTTGCCATTTGCACCTGAAAATATTACTAATTGTTGATATAGTGTGAAAACTGCGCAAGTCTCACCTCACCATCCAAGTATCCATACAATTACAAGTCTTTATAGAAATATGGACTTCCCAGAAAGAGGAAAGCAAGATATTTTCCAAGCAGCCACAGCATATTTACACTTACTATTTTATTGCTGCCATCGGTAGGTATCCACTTCTCATTTCAAAGACAGTGTGAAAATAACTGTTCTAGACTGTATATTAGAGGTGCAAAAAGAAGAATTTTCACTGAAATAATTAATTAGCAATATTTTCAAAGGTACAAAAAAGTAAACTCATATGCGCTACATATTATACACATATATGTCTTCTGACAAATTAGTGTTCACATTTAGGATAAATATTGAAATATAGTTTATTTTCAAATCTAATTAGTTGTAGTGATAATATCACTTGTTTAGAATTGGTAATAACCAGTGGGTAGCATATATTAATATTATATAGTATTTGCATAGGTGACATAAGGTGTATTTCCACACAAGTAATTAGTTGAAATAGTTGATAATAAAATTATCAACCTTTATTGTGGTACCTTTTTGTGACAAACACAATGTTTATACTCTGTGTGTCTGTGTGTGTAATTTTACTTAATCCCTGCAAAATCTTAAAAGCTAAGTCTTATCATTCCTCTTTTATATATAATAAAATTGAGGTTTAAATGGTTTATTATATGTATTAAAGTTCCATGTTTGTAAATGGGATAACTATTCAATTCCAACGTGATTCAAAGACTGGTAATAAAATATAGACACAAAGATTTAACATAAATAGAGAATGGAAGAAATCATGTCTTGTATTGTTAGTTGTGTAAGTAGTTGTGTGTTGTGAATACAAGGTTCACTCAAAAACATTTGACAACAAAAATAAAATGCATGATTGACAACAACTAGGGTAAATCCATCAAAGAAAGAAAATTAAAATGAAATCACCTCTTTGCACAAAATAGATGCTTTTCAGAAAAAAAACACTTGTTACAATTGGCTTATTTATTTCACCATACGATGTGGTCAATGACTAGAAAATGCACAATAGATATGATTACTTCTTGTCATGCTTGGAAGTTAAGTATTGTCAACATTTCTCTTTTATTTTTCAAGATCTTGTTTTCTTCTGGCAGTTAAAAAAAAAAGAAGTTAACAGAAAACAGTTTAACTTCCTTTCTTCCCTTAAGTTTACACTAAATAATTGAGAATGATTCCCTATGGTATATACTGTTGGCAATTTAATAATCCATAGAGAAACTGTTGATTCGTGGAGCCA
Organism: Desmodus rotundus; assembly: GCF_022682495.2. Taxonomy (NCBI): domain Eukaryota; kingdom Metazoa; phylum Chordata; class Mammalia; order Chiroptera; family Phyllostomidae; genus Desmodus; species Desmodus rotundus. Next base: position 153,720,795 of record NC_071390.1, on the reverse strand, counting down.
TGGATGCATTATTCGGTGTCTAGTTTTGATAAAAGTAATAGTGTACGCCAGATGCTGTAAGGCAGAAAAACCTTTCCAAAAACCAATGAAGGAGAGAATGTTTCTAATGATTTCCCTTGACAGAGTGTGTTGGAACATCTGAGAATTTTACAAGAAAAACAGAAATCCAGGATAGACCTTGTCTTGGAAAAATCCCAAGAATTCATGCTGAATGGATAGCAAAACACTATAAATAATTCATGACTAAATATTGAGCAAGGAGTTATAACTGCAAAGCAAACAATGCATACCAGTAAGCGTCAGAGAGAGAACAAGTTATTATGTCTCTGTAAACGAAAATTTAAAACAAAGAGGATATGTACAGAATGCACTTTCAAAAAATAAATATTTTACATGATTTGCTTGTAAGCCTTCTGAAGTACATTCCTAATTATTTTCTTTCTTTCAAAAAGCAATGTATGCACACTCAAAAGAAAGGCTTTTACTTTGGGTCAATAGTTTTGATTTTTCAGGAACCAAAAAAAAGCAATATTAGTTTGTTCATTTAAAATATGGATAGACCTTAAGGCAAAAGAATGACTACAGCTTTGGGAAGTAATAATGATAGAGAAATTTAGGGACAAACAAAATTTTAAATATAGGTAAGAGCATATACATGAAGGTAAAGTCAAACAGAGATTTACTGAGAGGTTGGAACATTTACCATAAAGATCATTTGAATTTACCAAATTCCCAATTAGTCAAATCCATCCTTATAAAAAAAATAGGTAATTCAATTTAAATAGATACCCAAAGATATGTGTTTGTATAATAATTGGGACAAATGTTTGGCTATTCTTTTAAGATAAGTATCACACATTTCTATTACCAGTCCCCAAATTTCTTAAATTTGAGTAACAAAGTGACATTATATGTGTAATTTGAAAACTTAGCAAGCCATTGGTATCTTTTTTGTGGTGGTCTCAAATGGTATTTTAGTTCTTATCAGAACAACACTGTTGAATCCTATTGAATCGCCACAAATCTGGATAAAGGGTATGAAGGAATTATTTGCAGTTTATTTCATAGAATGCCCCTCCCTTAAACCTAACACTGATATAGATAAATTTGCACAAGAACATCAGATCCTTCGGAATAACAGAGAACAAGGTTGAAATAATGAATCCCTGGTATTTCAAATTCAAAATAAAGATTATTTTGGTTGGATCAAGTTGTCATTGACCAAACCTGCTGATACTAAGATAAAGAGAAAATATGTGTCTGTGGTGACTACCTGTATTAAAAGAAGTGTGCTGGGGCCACTGTGTCTCAGTTGGATGGAGCATCATCTCTAAAAGAAGTGTGCTAATATGAGGACTACCTAAAACAAGCGTTGTTGACAGTGGGTCAGTAGCTGAATAAAGAGTATTTATTGTCAGGGAATCTGAATGAAGCTAAAATGCTCATGTTACCAAACCACCTTACATTTTATGTTTTGAGGAATAGTGGCTGAGCAGGTAAGTAATAGCTAAAACAATTAATTTTTAGGACATTTAAATATCAACCTAGGATGTATCTTATGAAATAATAATTTAAGAAAGAAAAAGAAAACAAAATACCAACCAGGAAAACATAAAACAATGGGTTTTTTTGGAAAAAATATAAATGTACCACAGTTTTCTTAAATAAAGAGTGAATCTTAAAAAGGAGTATGTTGTATGACCAGAGGGGAGGAAGAAGGGGGGGCAATGGGGGAAAGAAAGGAAAGGGTCAAGTCAAGGAATTTGTATTAAAGGACCCATGGACAAAGACAATAAGGTAGTGGGTGGGGGGAAGATTGAATGTGGAAAGTGTGGGGTGGGTAAGATAGGGGAGAGTAATGGGGACAACTGTAATTGAACAGCAGAATAAAAAAGAAATGTATCAATTTTGTTCAGATTATCCATTGTTGGTGTATAATTGCATAATTGTTCATAAGAATCCCTTATGACCCTTTTTATTTCCGAGACATGTTGTAATGACTCCTCTCTCACTTCTGATTTTATTTGAGTCTTCTCTCTTTTTTTCTTAGCCTAGTTAAGAGTTTCATAATTTTTTAATATGGTTTTTGAAATATTCAGTCCATAAAATCCCTCATCCCCATTCTCCAAAACAAAGACTTGAAAATTACTCACAAGATCTCCTTTTAGGTTTGTTAAGCACCTCCTCTGAAATTAATTTCCATTACTAACTGAGCAATTCCACTTCCAAAGCCTACCATCACGAAGACTGTTCATGTTCCCTACCTTTACTTAGAAAGCTTAAGGTAGTGTAAAAAAAAATGTGGTCACTGATTTTGATGGTTGTAATGAAAATTTTGATGCCATGTTTTGGTGTGGGATTGCTGACCGCTTTCAGGCCACCACATTTTCCCTTCCCCCTCTGCCCCACCTCTGGGCAAGCTTATAAGAGAGTAACAGTTCTCTCTCCTCTAGTTCTCTGCAGGAGTTCAAATTCTGTGAGACCATATCTATGCAGCAACACCTAGCCTGCCCCACCTGCTAAACGGCATAAAAATTCCTAATCACTCTTCTTTGCTGGATCTCTCAAGCCCTTTATAGACTTGCCTGGGGAACCTTCTCTGCTCTCCATAAAGCCTCATTGTGTAAGTAACAGAGCTTTCATACCCTTTTTGTGAATGAGTAACATCAGTAGTCTCAATGTTGGAAACAAATTACGGGGTGTGGGTCAATCGGACATCTGTTAGATGACCACATTGTTAGCAGATGAAGAAGAATGGTAAACTCTGAGACCATATCTCCTTCACTTTCCTGAAATACTTCTCTTAGTATATCAAGGGTATATTCAACACATCTAAAATTCAATTTGAAATCTATTATGTATTGTTTGCCTATTGTTCCACAATTATTAAATAAGTATCCAAGAAATTACACAGGCCTGAATCTTACGAGTTATTCATCTTCATCCTAGTTCCTGACCGTTACAATTCAATGCCCTATATGTTTAGCTTCCTAAACATAATGATATTTCATCACTATCATAATCTCTATTATTTGTTTGTGCTGTGTATCTTCTATGTATCACCACCAAAATCATCCCTAAATTCAGGTTTTATCCCTCTGACATATGCTTCAAATTGTACCTAGATTTTAATTAAAAATAAAAATTTAAAAACTTGATTATTTTATTTTTCTGATTAAAATTTTATATACAGTTTTATATCAGATCTTTTGCAAGTGAATAAAATGAACAAGATAGCACTAATGAAAAAAAATGAATTTGGCTAAGTAATCTGGAAATTCATGATCGAGCTTGAATTGAGAGATGGGAGTGCCATCAAGCCCGAACTACTACAACTCTTTGCTCTTGTCATTGTTTTCTGAGGGCTTCCTTCTTCTATTTACATGTGCAAGATGGTCTTGGCAACTCAAGCTTATCGTTCCTGAGTTGGAATCAGAAAATTCCTCTTTCCAGGTGCTCAAACAAAGGGCTGAGCAGTAATTGGTATGACTGCCTTGCCAGGGGTGTAATTTATGCCTAAGTCACAAGAATGGAACCCGTTGAGCTTTGTTGCCTGCTTGGGGGATGTGTAAGTGAAAACTGGAACTACTGTTAGTATTATGGAGAAAGGGTTCTGGGCAGCCAAAAATCAATAAATACCAAAAAAAAAAGATTTTTACTATGACTTATAGGAATGCCCATGCTTTAGCCCATGGTTTACTCACCATCCTCACGTCCTGTGCTCTGCCTATATTGAGCTTTCCTTTAGTCCCCAGAGCACCATGCACTTTTCCTCTGTTTAATGTGCCCCTACTCATTTTTTTTTCTCTTCTTGTCTTTTAGGTCTTAGCTTAAACATGGTTTCCTCCGAGAAACTATCCCTGATTGTCTTGACTAAGTCAAGTAACTTTTATAGTTGCATTCATAACAGTCTACTCTTTCTTACGCAACACGTAGTACAATTTTTAGATATGTGTTTACACATTAATGTTCAGTTTATATACACACACACACACACATATATATATATATATATCATGCTTATACTCACCAGAATGTAATTTAATTAGAGGCAGAGGCTCTGTCTATATAGTCATTCTAGTTGTCCAAAGCTAACCACATGTGGACACATTAACGGCATAATAAGTATTTTTAAAATGCATGGATGAGTGGTTACAAAATGTGATTTGAATCCATTTAACCTCATCTACCGAAGCTTTTATATTCTTTTAAGACAATCTTTAATAGCAGCCAACTTATTCTTTTCAGGCTTAAGGCAAAAGAACGCGTAGCTCGGTGATATTGAAGAGCCACTTAAGGCACTGCAGTAATGTTCACTCTTGTTTTCATATTAGGTAAAAGACCCTCATTTTCTGTTCGATTTTCCTGGAGCACTTTGAGACCAGGGAAAAAGGAAAGAAGAACAAACCTTCTGTATTTTAATATTTTAGTTTAATATACAAACAGTGAATGTGAAAAACATAGTTATTTAAATATGTTATATTCATTTTGGAATTATTTAAATAAAACTATTAAAAAGATTATTTATATGACAAAAAATTATTAACTTGACTATGAAGAAAACTAGAAGTCAGGCACTGGTAGTAAAAAAATTTGATTAGGAGCCCTTTTCTCATAAATGGAGTTTTTAAGCAGTTATTTTATTTTATTTATTTATTTTAATGTATTGTTGTTCAGTTACAGTTGTCCCACCTTTTTCCCCTTTCTCCCCCATCCCATACCCCCCATTCACACAGTCAATCCCCCCTCATTGTTTGTGCCCATTAGTCCTCTATTTGTGTTCCTTTGTTAGCCCCTTCCCCTCATTCCCTTGTTATCCCCCTCCCCCCTCCCCTCTGGTCACTGTCAGTTTGTTCTTTATTTCCAAGTCTCTAGTTCTATTTTGCTCATTTGTTTGCTTTGTTGATTAGATTCCATTTATAGGTGAGATAATATTGTATTTGTCTTTTACCACCTGGCTTATTTCAGTTGGCATAATGCTCTCCAGTTCTATCCTTGCTGTCATGTAGGGTAGGAGTTCCTTCTTTCTTTCTGCTTCCCGGTATTTCATCGCCTAAATATACCACAGTTTTTGTTTTTGTTGTTTTATGTTTTTTTAATTTTTTTATTTTAATAATATTTTATCTAACTCAATAGATTCAAAATATTGTCATTTCATCATATGGCAATATCAAAATTGTTGATGAAATATTTTATAATCTTTGTCAGCCTTTGAATATTTTTCTATACTATAAATCTCAATTTGGACTAGCCACATTTCAAGCACTCAGTAGCCAATGGCGCTGGCTGCTGGCTGCTATATTGGGTAGCACAGCTCTATACAATTTCTATCTTGCTTTAGTTTTTGCTTAAATTGCATCTTAAATTCAAAGTATTTCCTCATATCATAAAATATCTTTTTTTCACATTTTTATTGTTGTTCCAGAATAGTTGTCTCCATTTCCCCTCCTCCACTACCCCGACCCCAGCCATCCCCACTTCCTACCCTTGATCCTCCCCCCTTTAGTTTTGTCCATCATCCACCTATTTACTGATGGGCACTTAGGCTGTTTCCAGCACTTGGTTATTGTAATAATCCTGCTATGAACATTGGGGTGCATAGGTTCTTTTGAATTTGTGATTCAGGATTCTTAGGGTATGATCTCAGCAGTGGAATTGCTGGGTCAAAAGCCAGTTCCATCTTTAATTTTTTGAGGCAATTACATACTGTTTTCCACAGTGGTTGCACCAGTTTGCATTCCCACCAATAGTGTACTAGGGTTCCCATTTCTCCACTACCTCACCAGCACTTGCTGTTCATTGATCTATTAATGGTGGGAATTCTGACCAATGTTTAGTGCTATCTCATTGTGGTTTTAATTTGCATTTCTCTGATGGTTAGTGATGTTGAGCATTTTTTCGTGTATTTATGGACCCTCAGTGTGTCCTCCTTGGAGAAGTGTCTGTTCAAGTCCTTTGCCCATTTTTTAATTGGGTTGTTTGTGTTCCTGGAGTGGAGTCATGCGAGTTTTTTATACATTTTGGAGATCAAACCCTAGTCTGAGTTATCATTAGCAAGTGTGTTTTCCCATACGGTTGGTTGCCTTTCCATTTTGATGATATGTTCTTCAGCCATGCGGAAGATTCTTAGCTTGATATAGTCCCATTTGTTTTATTCTTCCCTTTATATCTCTTGTACTAGAGGATGTATCAGTGAAAATATTGCTGCATGGGATGTCTGAAATTTTCCTGCCTAGGTTTTCCTCTAGGACTTTTATGGTATCATGACTTATATTTAAGTCTTTTATATATCTTGAGTTAATTTTGTATATGGTATAAGTTGGTGATCGAGTTTCATTGTTTTGCATGTACCTGTCTAGAACTCCTAACACCGTTTATTGAATAGGCTATTTTTGCTCCATTTCCAAGCAGTTATTTAAAAAAAAATTAACAATAATCAACAACCAACCAAAATCCCTAATTTTACATACTCACCAAATTGTTTCTGTTACTAACTCAAACTAAGAAATATATTAGAAACTGTCTTTGAAATATACATTTTGATCACTGTCACTTTAAATGAACAATTAAAAGAAAAAAGAAAGCACAGTTGGCTGAAATTTGACAAAGTAATTAAAAACAGCATTGGAAGACTATTTCCACCCTCACACAGAGAATCGACATTTTGGTTGTTTTATATTTAAATACATTTTAACAAATAAAATAGGATGACTATAGATGCAAAATGAGACAACTCACTGGATACATTTTGTTGCTGGAATGTGATTATAAGTCTTTATCTGATGTCACTTTCATACCAAAAGTCATTATTTAAAGATACAAAAAATTTTTCATAGCATGTGATGTCAGCTCTCTGTCCAAATTCCCACAGCTCACCTGCAGCTTTAAGGTTTGAATCTTATGTACACCTACTGCTTCCCACCTTAGCTAGTTTATTCTTTCTTCTTGAAAGCTTTCTATAAAAGGACTGGGATTTAAGGAGATTTCTGTGGTGAAGATAGACTGATAATTTTATTTTGTTCACGACATGGTACCAAAAATGTTTTTTGCTAACCTATTTACTCAAAGAAATACAGCTTTCTGGTGAAGATGATGCCAAGTTGAGATACAAAACATGAATTAGACTGGTGAGATTGATGTGCTAGAAGGTGAGGATAACGGGGGAAGGATGTTCTTTGAATAGGGTAAATTGAGGCCAGTGAGATTTATAAAAAACACAAACATTATTAAGTATAAAGTGTAAAATATAATAAAGGACAAATCAAACACCATTTGGCATAACATTTTAAAAACAGAAAGCATTCTTTAAAAAAGCATTAACTTGCATTTTATAACACTCTCTTAGCAGGATACAAGTTGGAGGCAAGAGAACAAGACTGGAGACAGAAAAACCAGCCAAGGGGCACTTCTAATGATCCAGGTGAGAGTCTGAAATTGAGCAGTTGGAATTGGGTTGTAAAGGGATTGAAGCCTTTGTAAGATAAGAAACATCAGTAGTAGTTGTGGATCATTTTGCCTCTGTGAGGTGTATTCCAGAATAAGAATGACACCCTATTCTTGGCTCAGGTCCTTAGGTCGCTGGAGAGACAAATGTAAGTGGAAGAGTAGAAATATAATTTCACTGCAAGTTGCATTGTAATTGTTTACCAACATGTAGACTTACATGGAGGATAAAGAAGACATTTCTTCTTTGGTTTCTGGAGTCGTACTTTTATAGGCACATTGGGTATAATGTTTGGAATGACCACATTCTGCCCTGAGTAAAAATAAATAAACATAAAATTATACCTCAGAAATTTCACTAGGGGTGGTGAACACACAATACAGTGTACAGAGGATGTGTTGTGGAACTGTGCACCTGTAACTTCTATAATTTTGTTAACCAGTGTCACCCAATAAATTCAATAAAAAGAAAAAAATGCTACACCTCAGAAGAACCAAGAAATTTTCTCATACACTTTTTAAGTGTATTGTGTTTATACTTATAACACTGTATTTTTATTTTAATTAAGTACAATACATAATATTTATTAATTTGTTTATCCTGTCTTAAAACAATTTAAGATATATCATAGGAGTATTATTAAATAGTAGCTGAGAATAAGCCATGGGCAAAAAGGAAAAGCAAATAAACTAGGCAAAGAAATTTGGAGAAAATGGAATTATGCCTCAGTATCTCTATGTCCCAGAAGTTCTAACTTCCTTCCATCCAGATCAAGAATTTTTTCCAATTAATATTTTCTTCTTTTTCTGCATGAGGTATTTGGCTTGTTCCTCCAATTCGGCACTTGCTTTTGACGACTAACATGGCTTCGGAGGAGAGGTTTGAAGTCATTGCCGCAGTTTACGTCACAGAACCTTGAGTTTTATGAGGACTTTCTTATTAACTGTATTAAGTATTCTAAAATAATCTCACTGGGGGTTGCCGAGTGTTTTATCCCCCAAATGTTCAGCTCTGTCCCTGTAAAAGAACACCCTCAGTAAGCACCAGACCTCACTGCCATTGTTAGGCTACGTGATTGCCTTAGAATTAGAATTTGAAAGTCACTTTTACGAGGTATTTTGGTCCTCCCCTACCAAATCCATATCCCAAATAAGAAAATTCCCCTTTGAGGTCTGCCACATATTAAGGTGTTTAAAGAGCTGTACAAAGAACTTGGTTCTGGGAGATACACAGATGCACCTTTAAAACTTCAAACTCCAAGCAGCGTTCTCCAGAGCACGATTTCACAATGACATGAAGCAAATCTGTCCAAGGCCACACCTTTGTCATATAAAATAGTGAAAATCATACTTAGTCTTTCTTCCTCCAGAACCCAACATAGATGCCTTGAATTTATTGTGTGTAAAGTTATTTTCAAGAGCAGACAAAAAATTAATGGTGTTAACAACATCTTATTTGAAAACACTAAACACTGTGTCATCCTTTTAAAGATTAATGTTGAGCACTATTGTATTAAAGACTAGCAGCCTCTGACTGAGGACACCGCTTGTCATGTAGCTGATGCCCGGCAGAGACTTTTCCTTTTCCACTTCCTCCACACTGTCAGGCCTGGATCTGGGACCAGTGTCTTCCTTCCCCTCAGTCTTGACCCTCGGTGACCCTTCCTCCCTTTTCTAGGAAGATACAGATTGGGTTTTTATCAATAGCGTGCAAACCTCCTCTGTGTCTTTTTTCTGAGCCATCTGCAGATTATTGAGACAATCATTTTTTTTTTTTAATTCAGCATCAGAAAGATGACTTTTTTAATGCTGTGCCCTCAAGTTCCTTGTTCCAAAGATGCTTTTGTCTGTCTGACTTCAGCCACTTGTAGTCATTCTTTAGTCTTGGTTATTACTAATCACTGCATCCATGCAAGCTTTGCTCCAATCAGCCAAATCACACCTGCAGGGGCCTCATTTGGCCTTTTTATAAATATACTAATCTTTAGATTTAGGGCCAAGTCTAATCCAGTATGACTTCATCTTAATTGGACTGCATCTTCAAAGACCTGCTTCCAGATAAAGTGGTATGAAAGGCTATGATTTCAACCTGTTTGGGGGAACACAGTTCAACCAATGACATCATGTTTTCTGAAGTCTTTTCAGTTTTTTCAAAAGGCACAGTGCCAACCTCTTTCCTGGTGCTCAGCGTTCTGGCAGGTAAGTAACAGATATCTGAAAGTCTCTGCAGTCAATAATGAGAGGCCTGATTATTTCCATTCCAAATCATGGTCTCAACTGCTAATGATGTCTTTTAATTGAGAGAGATCAATTGTTGCTCTTTATAGAGAATAAACTTCTTGCCTTTCACAGAGTGCTGGTACATTAGATATCTAATTATTTCCGTCATCTTTTAACCTCTCTTCTCTACTTTAGCATACTTTTGCCTGCAGAGGATTATGAATTATAGGTCATGCAAGTCTAGGATTTTTTGACTGATGGCTAAGGATTTGACTTCCAGGGACTTGGCAAATCAGCAATTCAAATCTATGATATTTACTTCCAGCTTCCCAAATTCAGTTGTTATTTTGTTCCTGTTTGGTTATCTTTGTAGCTTTTCTTTACAATTCTTTTTAGTGTTCAGGGGGAGCAAAATTATACTCTGTGTTCCATCTGTCATTTTTATCTAGAAGCTACTGGTTCTCCTTTTACTAGGTTTAGATCAAACCAGTGTAATTTCATCATGCTTAGAACTATAAATTCTGCTTAGTGGATAATATATATTTTGAATGCTAGCTATTATATTGTGATACCAAATAGGGTGCTATTTAGAACATCAATATACACTAGCTCATTTGCTCTTCAGTTCAAATATTTTAAATAAGTAAAAGAAGTAATAACATTTTTCCTGCTAGAGAGCATAGGAGATTGAAATCCAGTAAGGTCAAGTAACAGGACCGGGGGATTGGTTATGCACCACAGTTTAAGGTAGTTCTCATAATTTCAAATACAGTATCTTTCCTACCATACTGTGTAACTGAACTATCTTAGTGTCTTGTCACCTTCAGGAAACAATTCTAAATGAATGCATTTTCTTTCATTGCATAAAAATGTTGTCTAAGAAAAAAAATTTACACACTATTCCTCAGCAACTAATTGTATACATTTTACCTATTACTTTTCTCTGTAGAAAAAAGTCCCTGCTGCAGAACATCAAGAACCCTGATGTACAAGATTTATTTTTCTTAATTAAATGTGTGCAGCTGCATACAATTTTATCCTGTAGAGATTTCTGAAATAATGACATAATGGCAGATATTAAAAACTATATTTATGAATCTTAAAGTCTATCATAAAGGTGTTTGTTCAGAGTTGAATAACATGTTTGCAAAGAAGCTAATTCAGTGGAATACAGAAAACCACCAACAGCATCTTGCATTGTGTTTTTTCTTATTCTTACAATTTCTTACGTGATACCATAATGTACTATTCTGTCACCCAATGTAAGTGTTTGTGCATATGGTATATGTATGTGTGTTTGTTAAAATTCAATATTAGTACTCTCTCACATTTTATGGGTATTTAAATAAAAGTTTTCCTGTGATATCTATCTATATCCCATGAATCCAATCAACAGTTAGTCCCTTATACAGCATGGGATTGAACAAGAAGGCTCTTATGTGAATGAATCATTAACAATAGTTAGAAAGAGGTTAGATTTTAAATTCTTGCATAAACATCGCATGGAAGTTGGTAGGAAGTATCATAAGGTATGTGTGGCATTTTATCAATAACTTACGAAGTGTCATAAATAGAGTAATCCAAAGCTTTTTGAGAGAAGAAAAAAAACTTTACATCAGATTTTTTAAGCGAAGTAAATCTAATTTTTATGCCAAAATGGTATAATAGTAGTTCAAGTATGGTATGTTGATAAATATGTTCAATAACATACCAAAACATTAACAATGTCCAGTAGAAAGTGCAACAGAAAGAGGCATAAAAACATTAAAATCAGTAATTAATCTAAAAATAATACTAACAATATGTGTGCTGGACTTTCAGAGAAAGCATTAATTAATCATATTATTTAGTTTAAAGACATACATAAAAGCCTGAAAATGAAAAGAAGTACTATGTTCAATAATTGCAATACTTTATAAAAGTATCATAGAATTGTATACTTGGAACCTATATAGTTTTATTAACCAATGTAAACTTGACTGATTCAATTTTAAAAAGTTTTATGAAAGTTGCATTTTAAAAATAATTTAAAGGGAATTTATAAACCAACAATATGATAAACTCAATAGAATACAAGACATAGGAACAAGTTTATTTGGGAATTCTTAGAGAACACAAATGCTTTGAGAACTCATGGGGGAGAACACATTCTTCTGTGATCATTGACTTTCCATATGGAACACAAGTGAAAGTAGATTCTTACTCATAGTCTTTGCAAAATCCAATTCTTTATGAATTAAAACAAAATGTGTTAGAAACTTTTAAACAGTTAATGAAAATAAAGAAATGTATCTATTGTCATTTCTTAAAACCCAAAAAGCACAGATAATAAAAAATGCATATCATATTATACTGCTATATAATTCACCCTATGTCAGACCTCCAAACTTGCTGAATTTTGCTTACTAAAGAAAATCAAAACTATTTTCCTTTAGGCATTTTTTTCCAGCTTTGTCCTTAACTCTACTTTGAAAACTAAATATATATATAACATGACTATACACAACATTTTCATAGTAATTCCTTCCCTAGCTGACAAACATGCATTTTTATCTATTGAAATCAAACAGCCATATAGCCTGCTTTAACCAACAAAATATTTACAAGCTAGCTTATGATACACAGTATTGTCTTTTACCTGCATTTATAATCATGAGAGAATGTGTCAAAATACAGCCTCAGAAACCTGCATACATAGGGAACTACTTGAAAGCAGCCCCTCTATGATCCATTGTGAGTCTCAAAATATTTAGCTTGGCCCTGACTGGTGTGACTTAGTTGGCTAGGTGTCATCTGCAAAGTGAAAGGTTGCCGGTTCGATTCTTGATCAGGGCACATGCCTAGGCTGCAAGTTTGACCCCCAGTCAGGGAGCATATGAAAGCTTACTAATCCTTGTTATTCTCTCATATCAATGTTTCTCTCCCTCTTTCTTCCTCTCTTCCCCTGTCTCTAAACATAAATAAATAATATAATTTAAAAAATAAGAAAGATATTTAGATTGTATTTTACTTTAGAATAGCCTAGCCTAGTTTGATCAACACAAATATTTATAAAAATAATCTAACAAGGGTATTTCAAATATACATAAAGTAGCCCTGGCTGGTATGGCTCAGTGGATACAGTGCTGGCCTGCAAACCAAAGGGTCACCGGTTCAATTCCCAGTCAGGGCTAATGCCTGGGTTGTGGGCCAGGTCCCCAGTGAGGGGCACTCAAGAGGCAACCACACATGGATGTTTCTCTCCCTCTCTTTCTCCCTACCTTCCCCTCTCTCTAAAAGTAAATAAAATATTTCAAATATATATACATATGTACAGTAAGTTGCATAGATAAAACCTATGCATCTGTCATTGAGATTATAGACATAATAGCAATCCAAACATTTTACGTCAGGTCTTTTTAAAACAAAAATTACAGATATAGTTACATCCCTTTTTTTTTTTCATTTCACAGATGTAGTTGCTATTTATAAATGGGGTATCCATTCCCTGTTCATTATCATATTATTTACAACTTCTGACCATTAAAATATATCACTTTTGATATTTAATTGCCAGCAAGCCCCAGCCATTTATTCCAAAATACTTCCATCTCCCATTAAAGATATGAAGCCCAGTTCAGTGGTAATTTTCCTACTCTCAATCCCAAACTACAGTGGGCAGCCCGAGACAGGATCACCAACACTGTCAGTGGATCTTTTCATCAGGATCTCTCCCACTGTCTTTGCTTTCTCCTTTGGGGATCTCCCAGGGATCATATTCAGGTGAAGTGATCTGTGGAACAAAATCGATCGATCCTTCCCGAAATATCTCCTGGGGCAGTTTCATCACTCCCACCTTGCTAACTCTTGGCAAATTTTGCATCCCAACTTCAATAATCCACTCGAGCAGTGTATCAGGAGAAGTTCCAGATGTACTTGCCAGAAGGTTAATCTTTAACACATGGGCAAGTGCTTTCATATTAATAAACTCTCTTCTATTCAGCTTTATATTCTGTACTCCTATCTGGGATCCACACTTACATGTGTTCCTTCAGTTCCTGCACACACACACATACACACACATAATACTAGCCATTATTTCACAGGAACTGCTATTTTCTGGATCAAGGACTGAGTTCTATCTCTCTATTTAATTTTCTGAAACCAGGAAGGAGAGGAATCAGGAGAAGGCTCAGAGGAGGACCAACATTATCTTGCAAAACATCTGTCTCAAGTGGTATCTTTGCAGGGCCCCCACACAAGTAGAGGTTGTAATCATCTAACCCGGGTTGGGGGTTCTTCTCTCTGTCGATATTGCTCACAGGAAAATGTGGTGTCAGGCTTTGGGGGATCATTTAAACAAGTTTTCCCAAGTCAGAGCTCAGATTTCCAATAATTTTTTATTAAGACTTGGACTTTTGTTTAAGCATCTGTTGATGCTGCAAAAGAAGTGACCTTTGTAGCTCCGCCACATGTAGAATGAAAATCCTGGGACTCATTCAGCACACAACGTACCCTAGCTTCAGGACCTGAGGGTATCTTTAAAATTACCCTGAAGGCCTTCTGAGTGATTTTGGTTAATATTTCACTGATTTGAGCCTATCGTCTTTCCCCAAGACTTCTAAAGCAGTTAACAAAAGCCAGTTCATTTCACACATCTTTAATAACATCCCAAGACCTTAGTTATCTCATAGTCCAGATCTGTATCAGCTTCATCTCCCCCAGGAGCCTTGTTTTATATCAACACCTGTGTGAGTTTTGTGACTGTGACACTACTGCATGCAAGCATTGTCGCCACTCCACTTACCGCCAGAAACAGCATCCTTGTTTCTGTCTTTCCAGTAAGCATTTTATTTCTAGAGTTTTGGCCTCAGGATGTGTTTCCAAGGCTACTTTATGGGCCAATAGTTTTAGCTTGAGTTCTCTGCACTACCTGCCAATTGCCTTTGCACCAACCACGGGAGGAAGGAAAGCCACTACATGGGTGCATTCCTGAGGTCCCTAAGAGGGCAACTGGTGCTCAGTTCTTCCCTGGGTCTGTACAGGAGCCTAGAGAATGACTCTTAGAATTGTTTAACAATGAAATGAATTGAGAAGACTTCTATTCTTTGGCTTTTATCTCTACCCTCATATTGCTTGATTATTGCCTGAAGACAAATGATAACCATGTGCTGGTGGGTCACTGATGTTCAGTCATGCATGATTATGGTAAGAGAGAGCCAGCTTTAGCTGCGGTTAGACATTGGTAACATAAGATATGTTGAATTCTGCCCCATATTGTCAACCACTGATCAAATATGACCATAGGTGATGCCAAGCAAATGAAAATAGGACACAAGAGGTGTCCTATACAGAAACTTGCTTTGAAATATACATGTTTTGCATGGTTTTCAAAAAGCAGATATTAAAAGTGGAATTTATGCAAATATGCACATAAATAAATGGACGGATAAATAAGTAAGCAAGTAAATGAAAGTAAGTTTAGGAAATCCATGTACTGAAAGAAATTAGAAGTATGACTATTTTTGTTTTTATTCATTGATTTTTGGATATTTTGGGGCAGTGTTAAACATTAAGTCTATACAAACAGATGACTTGGTATCTTAGTAAAATAATCTGTATCTCAGAAAACATTAAAAAAATAACCCTCAAAGATATTTCTCTTTCCCTCTCTGATCTTGGTTAGACTGCTTTGCTCATCCCCTAGCATACTACCATTGCTTTAATTAGTTGCTACATAATGAATACCATTCAATAGGCATTTCTACAGTTGCAAACAGCAGGATTCCTTGGACCAGGGCCAAACTGAGCTCTGAAATGTTTAATAATATCTAAACATTAAACAATCCCTCGGCCATATGTATTACATTGCAAATTCTATTCATCTTTAATTAATCTAAAGGAAGTTGAAAGGTCTTATTAATTTTGGATGGACAGAAAATATAAAGGAGTTTTGAAAGAAACATTGTATGAATGAAAGATGCATTAATTAAGCAGAAAATATTCTTAAAGAAACAATGTATTTCCCATTCTTAATTTGCAATAGAATCCAAGCTGAAGAATTGTTAAAGGGAATTTCAGTCTTGTACTTTCCCTTTCTGATGAATCTTCATATCCCCATTCTGGTAAGCTTTCCTCTCATTAGTTTTACAGTTACCACACTGGTAATAACAGTAGCTACAATTTCCTGAATAGCTATTAAAAAGCCATTTATAGTGATTCAGAACAATGACTCTTTAATTAGGGTATGCTAATTTATGTTAAGCTTAAAGAGAAGAAAAGAAAGAAGGAAAGGAAAAAAAGGAAGGGAAAGGAAGAGAAGAAAAAGAAGGAAAGGAAAGGAACTGAGAAGAGGAAGGAAGAAGGAAAAGTAAAGAAGGAAATAAATAGTTCCAGGCACAAACACAAAAATGCCTGTGGCGCTCATCCATGTATTTTTACATATTTCTGTGTATTTTTATAAATTCTTCCATAATTTTGCTGCATACCTCCTTTGATAATAAAATTAAATACTTTATCTTCAGTTATTAGAATAATTACAAGTTTCTTTTCTGCTGAAGAAACCAAGACTGAAAAACTGAGAATTTGAACATTTCTAACATCACTACTGAAAATCCATACTCTTAATCCAAATCTATACAGCCATTACCTTATGTAATATCTACAGGGCATGAGGTTTTTGAAGAATTAATGTTAAGTACAGAATTCTCAATATTTATTGCAATCATTTTTCTCTGCCTTCATATATACCATGAGTCAGAAATTTAAAATAGAGAAATTATTTAAAAGAGCAAAAAGAATTGAGAAGATTACATCATAGTACTGTGAGAAACTGGACAATCTTCAAAGATGAGTATATGGAATCTAATGAACGCAATAAACTAACAAAAAAATCAAAAAAGAAACATAGATGCATGGAACAAACTGACAGGTGCCAGAGGAAGTGGGGGCACTAGATGAAAGATGATGAAAATATTAGCCAAAGAACATTTATACATGACCCATGGACTTGGACAACAAACAGTATGGGGATTGACTGAGGGAGGGAGGGCAGTTTGGAGATGGGTGGAAATGGGTAAAGGAAGAAAAAGCAGGAGCAACTGTAACAACTTAAGCAATAAAAATTAAAAATATTTTTTAAAAAGGTGAGTTAAAACAGTAGAAAATTTAAAAGAGGTTGACATCTTTAGCATTAAAAAGAAGCTCATTAAAATGGATGGATGGATGGAAATATGGGTGGATACAGAAAGAACTATATAGAGATATTTCTGAAATAACATTGCAGGCAGACACAATTCTGGGCAGGCTAATGAAAGTGAGTGTGTTTAGATTTCTGTTTCAAAGAAGGATGGATAGTAGTGAGAAGCACAGGATCATGGAATGCTCTTATTGCGTACATACAAACAGTTGATGTTTTGGAGGGAGCACCCATGAGAAAGAGAAGATGGTTTTTCTACTTAGCCTAAAGGAAACAATTAAGTGAGTAAAGAATAAACCATAGTCAACACATAGGGTAAGATCTAAATATATACTGAACCACCTTTTAATTATCTTCTCATATGAGATGTGTCCAGAAAAAGTCCAGCCATCGTTAGTATAAGGAGAATGGTTTGTGAGACATGATGTAACCAGTCAGCCAAGAAGAGTGGACTGGAATGCACAAGCATGAATGATGATGCCTTCACTGTGCTAGTCAGTGGGGGCTGTAGACACCATTTAGTGAGCATGTGTACTGTGTGGCTGTCACATTCAAAATGACTGAGCAAATAGAACAACAAATCCGCATCAACTTTTACATTAAGCTTGAACATTCCTCCGTGGAAACTGATTGGATGATTCAGAAGGCCACAGCCATGGGCAACTGGTGATCAGCAGTTTTATCAGGCAAATGCACCCACTTATGCATAACATCTCATACAGAGTTTTTTGGCAAAATACCAAATCACCCAGGTAACTCAGGCCCCTATAGCCCAGATTTGGGACCCTGTGACTTAGGGCTTTTCCAAAACTAAACTCACCTTTGAAAGACAGATTTCAAACCATCCATGAGATTCAGGAAAATCCGTCAAAGCAGCTGATGGCAATTGGGAGAACTGGGTGAGGTCCCAAGGTGCCTACTTTGAAGGGGACTGAGGCATCATTGTACTATGTACAATGTTTCTTGTATCTTGTATCTTCATCAATAAATGTGTCTATTTTTCATAGCACATGGCTGTGTACTTTCTGGCCAGCCCTCATTGGCATGTATATTTATTTATATTTTAGACCCAAATTCTGAGTTGATAAAGTATATTTTCATATATATATGGGTAATAATAGAAGAAGTATATAAGAACATAAAGCACTGGTAAATGAATATACAATAAATGTAAGCATAATGAAAATAGTAAGCTAGTAATTTAACTATATTATTTTGGTTTCACTTTATACTGTGCATTTTGTTGTGATTTTTCTCCCCCCATGCATTTTAAATGGCATTGATGTTTGTTTGCTGTTTTATGGTTACCTATGATGACATGAAAATTAAATGATACATTGTTGTTTCAAATTCATTGTAAATGGATATTTTTACTGGTCATAAGCTTCTAGGTGGCAGTGATATTCTTTCAACAATTTAATGATTCATTCCAGTTTTCTGGGTTTCATGTTTCTGGTTAAATAATTCAGCTCCACTCTTCTCACTTTTGCTCCCAGAATATATTGTCTTTTTTGTATGATTACTTTCATGTTTTCCACTTTGTCCTTATTCTTCAATATTGACCAAGATACACCTAGATCCAGCTGCATTTCTACTTATTCTTCATGGGGTTTGCTGATCTACCCGGATTTGTGCTTGGAGTCTGTTTTATGTTTTGAAACGTCTCAGAGATGATCACCGCAAATATCACTTTTACCTTAATCTCTTTTTTTAAACCCTGATTATACTCGTTACATATTCAGTGTGCCCTAATTTCTTCTTACATACTTGTTTTGTTTTGCTTTCCTGTTCACTTCTCTGTTTCATTTTTGATATTTTCTGTTGATGTGAATTCCAGTTACTAAATCTGTAAGTTGTAGCGTCTAATTTGTGTAAGAAACAAAAAGATGCACCTGCCAGTTTCTCCTTCAAGCAGTAACTTGTTGCCCCCACATGTCAACAGATGACTGGTACTATCAGTACCTGTCGGCCTGATTCAACTACAAAAAAAAAAACAAAACCCAAACCCAACAACAATCTGTTTTGCCAAAGAGAGAACACCCTTTCTGGAGTAGCCTACGATCAATGTCTGATGTGGGAGCTATTGTGTAACGGCCCAGCCATCCTGGACCAAAGTAAGGCAACTCTGGTGGGCCTCATGTGTTCCAGACACCCCTATTGGTTTGAGCAACACTTTTCTAGGCCCTTATGGCAAATTGCTTTCTCACCATTGCCAATCTTTCTCCTCCCCCTCCATTCCACATGTGTGGGTCGCTAATAAATACTCTGTGTACAAACTCCCTCTGAGCATCTTTGTTTTGGTAAATAAATCTAGGATTGCTTATACTGAGAGTGTTCAGACAGAACACATTATGGTGATGATTTGGAGATGGATTACTTACTATCAGTCAGCAGTGACGATTACATCATTAGTCAGTAGTAGAGGGAACATGGGAAACCCCCGGAATAGTAAAATGATCCGAAGGTTAAAAAACACTGGTGGCCAGTCAGGGTGGCATACATTGTAGTAGAAAATGCACTAGTGGGTGTGAATTATTGGATATTTTGAAAGTAAACAGTGACTATTATTTATGCATAGAATGATTTTGAATTGATATTACTAAGTGTTAAGGCTCTGCACAAGAAAATAAAAGTTTCTGGCAATTAACAGACTTTGGAAAGCCAAGTATACAAGCCAGAAGACTTTTCTGCTGGGTTAGAAAGGGACCTCACCTCTTGCAAAGGGAGGTCAGAGCTAAAAACCAGCCCCAGGCTGTGATACAGTGGTGGGATAACATAGGTTAAACATGCAGTCAGTGTGGTCTCTCTTTTTGGATCAGGGCTCTGTTTTGGAAAAAAAATCAGACTCTGACATTTAGAATGGAACCTCTGGTCAAGTTTGTGAACATCTTAACCCTTCCAGATCTCTTTGAACCCTTTGACCTTGCTAAAATGGCCCATTTCTTCCTATTAAGAGCTAGCACTACCAATGTTCTTAAAGAGAGTAGAGGGGCCTCTCATATGCATAGCAGCACACGCCCTTTTCAGGATGTGCCTATCACTCTCCTCCAAGACACTAATCTGTAAGTGTGGTTTGTCCACAGCACAATCCAGCCACCATCTGCTGAACTTGATAAGGGAGGAAAAGAAATTACATCTCAAAAGAGCTGAGGAATTGACCAGATTATATTCTAAAGAACTGGGAAAGCATACCTGTATGTATAAATTGCTTCCAAAGATTTCTGAACAAGGAGAAAGAACATAAGTTTGGATAGGAAAGATTTTATTAGTTTAGAAGTAGTCAATTTAGACGCATTTTAGCGCCATGGTAAGGATCTCAGAAGATAGCCCCAAATGGCTACAGAATGCCTCCTAGAACACCTACGGAGGGAGATGACCCTGTGGAGCCCAGGTGAAACGCCAGAATTGCTATAGCAGACAGCGGAAGAAGACACCCAAAAGGCTCAAGGATGTATGTAGTCGTGCTGGATTATAAACGGCAGAACTCGAACCAACAGTTTACGTTTCACAGTGCGGCGCGGCCATTCACCGAGCCCGTGAAGAATGCGCTGCTGGGAGGAGTGACATTTTCAGAAACTTAGTGATGAGCTGCCGTCTTGGGTCCAAACTGAAGGTAAGAGAATCTGTTGCATGACCAAACTTAGTGCGAGCCAGAGAGATGATAGGACCCTGGAAAACAGAAAACAGGCGGCCGTACTCAACTGCCGGAACCACGGGGACACAACATTCACGCATCACGAGGTCAAATGGCATCCAAGTGAAACGGACCCCCAAAGATGGTTAGTACAAGGTGGTGTCACAAAGGCCAGCCGACAGGAGCACTACTTGGCTTTTGCCATCAGATCAAGGATAAATGACCAGGAGATGAAGGACAATTGTCCCCATTAACACGTCACATCCCTTGCCCGGTTTGCAGCAGGCGCACTGGGCACCACTTTACGTGACTGTGTGCAGTAATCAAAATCCATAGATTGTAAACTTGACAATGGTGCATCTTACTGTACGTATGTAAGTTACACGGTAGCGAAACTTAAGGAATGGAAAAATTAATTCAAATCATGCCCTACCCACTAAACCATTCTTTTAAAAATTCTCAGGTGGCTATTTATTACCTTTGATCTATTCATTTGCATTCTCTGCTTTACCTCTTTTAGTTAATCTTTTAGCACTCTTCCTCCTGTGCTCAGGGTTCCTGTCTCTCCAATGGCCTGGCCTTCACCACGGGGTTTATTGTTGGCTAATTCGCTGCTAAACATCTATAACATATCAACTTAAGCATCACATGCTTTAAAGTAGCCTTTCCTAAACCCCAAAATCTGGATAAACTTTGTTGTACGGCATGAGAGAATCATATGTCTTTCAAACAGAGCGTTTACCTCAGTATATACTTAAACATTCACAAGTGTGATTGTATGATTGATTTTTTCCCCACAGTAATCTATAAAATTATTTAGAGCAGGGGTTCATTTGCTTTTCTACACTCTTTAATCTCCAGAATTTAGCACATACCATGTTAAATAAATATATTTTGAATTATAGAAAAAATGAATATACATATACTTTCATCAGATGATTTTCTATCTTCATTTTATTGAAATGAAATTCTTCAAGTTATTGAAGAATACTTACTCTTTTGCATGTGTTCTCATGGAAGTTTTAGTGGTAGCAAGTTTCCTGGGTACTCTTATTTTCTTGCCGTATTAACCAGACAGGAAAAACTTTTTTAACTAAATCGATCTGCAATAAACCACAAATGCAGGCTTACACTCACTTCACAAGAATCAGAGCATCAAGTGAAATGTTTGTTGACATCCAATCTAATTTGAGTCTTAAAACACAATCCAATATAAACAAAGTCATTACAACTTAAAATATTTATAAAATCCAACCACTTTAGTTGTACAATAATTGACATTTTAAAATCTTTATGGAATTAGCAATTACCAACCTAGGTATAGCTCAGAGAAAGAATTAGATGGCTTAGATAAACGTAAAACACTAAATAACGTTTTCTGAAAACATTCACCATCATTTGTTCTCAGACCTTTGACTTGGTTTAGCAGATTTTTCATCTTATACGTTTCTCAGAGCACAAAGCTTAGATGGTCCAAATTACCATCTGCTACATCCCATGAATTTTTTAATGCCCTTTATTGTATTGAACCCTGCCCATCTGGGTGTGTTTATAGTTTGATAAATTATAATTTCAAATAATATTCAAACCTTCTCATCATATAAACCTTAAAGTAATTCTTATCAAGTAAGACAGAAAATCGATAAAAGGCAAAATGGAAATATGCACAGTAAATTAATGATTGACTACCAAAATTTGAGTGTAGTAAATCTTCAACCTAGACGTGGAATGAACAGATGACTACTACCCTGAGGAAATTAGGAGGCACATCCGCCACACGGCAAAACCTCTATTCAGCGTTTACTTAGATAAATATTAAATTACATGGCAATATATTTCTCATGCACATGTGGATCTCTGGATCAACAGTTACCATATTAAGTCTTTTTTTTCCTCACGAATATTATTTAACTCGTTTCACATTGTTACCTTGAAGTGGTAGATTGAATAGTTTGTGATAAAGTGATGAATTTAAATTTGTTAAGATGGTTACTATTTTTATAACAAATGTCCGAGTAATTAAGTTCACACTCCAACATCACTGCCAGGCTATGTTGCACAGTATTCAAATATATTTAAGAAGGACAGGAGACTGACTTTGGCAAGCTTCCACCTACACCCCCACCTCAAAGAGCTAGATTTTAACTTCATTATTAAGGGAAATTGCTCTCTGTCTCACCTCTGTATTTCAAATGCTTTGTACCGTGACTAGGATAATATAGTTTTACTAATTATTTTCTACATTAATCATTATAAACAACACAGTAACAACTGACATGACCAAAAGTGTGATTGAATGAGAAACTTAATAACCGAAGAAAAGCAAAAAGGCACATTAGAAACTAACACAGGGGGAAGAAGGATGATGAAATCTTTTAAGAACTCTACTGCTTAAAATCCCTTAGGCAAAACTATGCATTTAGAGCACGAAGTGTCAAGGAAAAATTATTTCATGTTAATCATCCCAAATCACAGGGAAGATGTTGAATTGTCTTTTGAACCTAGTATAAAGATTCTAGCTATTTGATTTGATAATTAAAGGGAAAATATAAACTGAAATACTGAAATTACATAAGGTATTTAGGTTGCAGTGTCTTGGATCAATATGTCAATCCCTATTATTCTATCTCTCCATCTGCCATCTTTCCATCTACCCAAGTAGCCATATATGTAAAATATTTGAAGAAGAAAACAAAATCTATTTGTCTCTGGGAGGTGAGATTATGGTTATTATTTGTGTCGTTGTATTATTGAGTATTTTTAAAGTGTATAAAATTAGACTGTGTTGCTTTAGAATAACAAAAAGTGCTCATAAGTTTCTTACATAAAAGAAATCAATGACTGTTACATCTACAACATCAGATTATTTTTATAACACAGACGAAAGTAGGCATAAGCTGTGAGGATAAACAACCCCAGGAAAAGTTGGCAAAAGAATGATCAGAACCCACAAAATTAGACTAAAAAGTCACATCTGATTTTGTTATTCTAACAGAGTCTGCAATGGCATATTATTTCCTAAGCTAATAACACCAATATTTTCTACGGTATGTAGCCAATGTGGAAAAAACCTGAGCTATGAACAGCAGAACTCATCACATGCATACATAGCTCACAGGGAAAGTTTGGTACGGGGAGACAAATTTAGAAATGTATCTTATTCAACCACTATTTATTTGTTTAAATATTTTCAACCTGTTTTTATGGCTCACACAAAGAGAACTAGTTTAGCTGAGTATGCCTGGTTCAGGGTCCTGGGGAGGTTGCAACATAGCTATTATCTAGGGCCACAGTTTGAGGAGTCGAGTAGGATGAAGAACCCACTCCAACCTCACTCACCTGGGTATTAGCAGGAGGCTTCAGTTGCTCATCGTGTGGACTGGGTTTTGTTTTGCTCAAACAAAAAACCTCATAGACACAGACAACAGTACGGTGATTACCAGTGGGAAAAGGGGAAGAAGAGTGTAAAAGAGGGTATAAATGGTGATGGAAGGAGATTTGATTTGGAGCAGTAGACACATAATATACAAATGATGTGTTATAGAATTGCACAACTGAAACCTACATAATTTTATTAAGCAATGTCATCTCAATAAATTCAATAATAATTTGTTCAAAGTCAGATAGAGGGAAGTCAGAGATTAAAAAGCATATGTGAGGGCTATAAACTCTTCCACTCTTGTATTTCGGGGGGGAGGTATTCAAGTTGTCTGTGTAGTTCATCGGCTTCCAGATTGAAAGCAATTATTTGTGAGCTGAACTTAAAGAACAAAACCTGAATATCTATATTTGCACCTGAAGCTGAAGAGATTCTAGACTTTGATCTGATTCTGTAATGAGTTACAAGTTCTGTGGCATCTGTGTTCAGCTTGCCTCTGCAGTGAGATGACCCCACCTACCTGTGCTCCAGGCTATCTCGCCTGTTCCTAGTACCATTCTGTGAGGGGAAAAGGAACCCTGGGGAACCAGCACCTAACTTTTCAGCATTTTGCTTACACTTCCACAGCAGATGAATAAAGTTTCAATTGCAAATTTCCAGTTTAGCTCATTGCCCTCCTCCTCCACCCAGTAAGCTCAACATGCACAGCTTTCGTTAGATTCTCAAAGGGGACTGTTTCATAAAAATGTTAAATTATCTTGCTTGGTGAGTCTCAACCTATCTAGGAGCTTTAGCTTTGTGACTAAGAAGAAGAATGCTTTTTGGTAAGTCTCTCTCAACCATAAGTGTAATATATTTTCCAAGATGTTTGTTGAAAGGGACAAGGAAATGTCCAACATAATGAAGCATATAAAGAAGCAGAAATAATAAAGGCTATGTTTTGTCAAGAGGAGAATATGTACAAATCTCAACACTTTTAACATTTCATTATTTATTTCATTTAAGTAATAAAACAAACAGAAATGCTATTAGTATTCTCATTTGATTAGCCTAAAACAATACAAAACTGAGGCAGAGAGTGATGAAGACATTTTAACGATATTATACAACCAGTAAGATGGAAAGATGTTCGACTCCAAAGATTACCTTCTTAACTTCGCTACTAACTTTTATGGATGGTAGAAACAAAACTTTTCTCATTCTTAGACACTTAGGAAATTTTCCATGTTATAAGACCTAACTCAGCCAAGAAATACATTTGTCTTATGATTCACTTTAGCATACGTTTCACAATAAAAACATATCTAGGTCTAAGTACTTTTTATGGCTTTTGTTTGCTTGTCACTGAGCTGCCTTCAGTCCCATAAGTTATTTCCTCACTTTTCTGCAGCGCTTCACCATCAGCTTCAACACCCCTGCATGTTTTGGTTAGGCCTGTCATGCTCTCTGTGGAAATGGGTCATTTTTCTTGCTTATTGAATTTGACAATTTGTTTTTCTGATACTAAATAATATGGTACACCCTTTAAGGTATCAACTACCTTAAAAGTTACTGAGTGCCATATTTCCATTCTCACATCCTACTATTGCCACATAGCAATCTTGAAACTCACCAACAAATTGATGCATACCATGAATCATCACTTTTTGAAAGTGACACGTTTTCTGCTATATTACATTATATTCCCTCTTCCCACTAATTTTTAAAATTGTAAAAATATTAAACATATGATTGCAAATATAAATCATCAATAACTGAAGAAAAAAAGTGGTATCTTTGTTTACGCTTGGGCTTGGAGACAATGGTGCTAGTCCTAAGTCTCTCCTGGAAGAGCTGCCCGATTTTGGAGGTGTTTACTTGTTTCAGTATCGTTTTCTTCACTGTGAAGGATTACTCTCGCTTTGCAGTTCTTTTGAAAAAAATCGAGATAATGTATTATAAATGGTTGGCTCACTGCTTGGCAGCTAATAGCATGAAGATCAAACCATTTTTGACAACTATGCTGTGTTAAGAGCTTTACACATTTTATATGGTTTGATTTAATTCTCACGAGAACATTATGAGTTAGAGACTGGTTGCAGAATATCTTCCTCATGTTTTTATTTTCTGAAGAAATGCATATACATAGTTCATTTCCATGTGTTTGTTGAGACCTGTGCTATGGGCTGAATTGTGTCCCCCCACTCCCAACTGTGGAAACCCTAACCCACAATGTGACTGCGTTTAGAGATGGAGTCTGTGGGAGGTCATTAAGGTTAGGTGAGGTCGTGAGGGTGGGATGGGGTTAGTGGCTTTCGGAGAAAAGGAAGAGAGGAAGATTACTCTCTCTATCTCTGTCATTGAGGACACATTGAGAAGGTAGCTGTCTGCAAATCAGAAAGAATGCCTTCACCAGACAGCAGTCTGCTGGCACCTTGAACTTGTCCTTCCAGACTTTGATCTCAGTCTCCACAACTGTGAGAAATAAATATCTATTGTTTGGGTCAGCCAGTCTATAGTAGTTTGTTATAGCAACCCTAGTAGATTAACATCAACTGAGATGCAATATCTGGTATATTATGTAAGTGTATCCCATCAATTAAATTATTTAAGTTTAACCATCAATTAAATTTCACTTTTCAAATTTCATATATGTTTCAACACCTCCATCAAATAACCATTTCCTTTTTTTTCTCATACATTGTTCTTTTCTAATGATACCATTAAAAAATAACCCCCTTTTCACTATTTTTTTCCTCAAAAGGGACTTACCTCCTTGAGGAAAGGAATCATCTCTTTTCAACATTTAATATTATATAATAAGCTATAGCAGAAACTCATTAAATAGCTAACTGAGCTAAGGTAATAATGTGGATGGAAGGAGATTCAGTGTTATTCTATGTACCTTGTCCTATGGATTAGATGGATAAGAAGAGGCACACATTATTATGAAACATCATAAGAAAACAGCTCTTGTAATATGAGCTCATTTATATATATATACTTATAATGTATGTATATAAAATATATAGAGAGATGTGTATATATGCCCAAATTTATATAGATATTTATATAAATAGATTTATGCAGAAATATAACTAGAGATACCAAAATATCAAAGATATCACTGCATATTAGTTTATAGGTTACTTCTTTTCATAATATTTATGTATATGTTTACTTTTTTCAAACTTTGCTAATTTTAATTCTACAGTAAAAAGAGATATTAAAATTCAGATCATTTTTTCTTTATTTTTTTGTTGACACTATTGCAAATGTCCCCATTCCCCCGCCCTTGCCCTCCTCCTCCTGGTCTCTGCTGCCCCTTCTCTCTGGCCATCACCACATTGTTGTCTGTGTCCATGAGTTAGACGTATATGTTATTTGGCTAATACCTTCACCTTCAGATTATTTTTTTTAATGTTAATAGTCATCATTTTAATGAAGCTACAAAATAAAAATTAGACTCAGAATTTCAATCCCATGAAGTGATAACCCAGGTTACATGGCAAATGCAGTGACACTTGCTGGTTCAAATGTATTTTAATCATATTTTGTCATGTTTGTTAGATACAAAATCTGAGTGACGCACATTGAGGAGGTTTAAAATACTTTGAGTGTTTCAGGGCTCTTAGGGTATAATCCCAGCAGCGGAATTGCCGGGTCAAAAGGCAGTTCCATTTTTAGTTTTCTGAGGAAATTCCATACTGTTTTCCACAGTGGTTGCACCAGTCTGCATTCCCACCAACACTGCACTGGGGTTCCCTTTTCTCCACACCCTCTCCAACATTTGTTTGTTGATTTGTTTATTTTGGCCATTCTGACTGTGTGAGGTGGTATGCCATTGTGGTTTTAAGTTGCATCTCTCTGATGGCTAGTGATACTGAACATCTTTTCATATGTCTCTGGGCCCTCTGTATGTCTTCCTTGGAGAAGTCTCTGTTCAAGTCTTTGCCCATTTTTTAAATTGGGTTTTTTGTTTTCCTGGAGTGATGGAACTAGAAAGCATTATGCTAAGTGAAATAAACCAGGTGATGAGGGACAAATACCATATAATCTCACCTTTAACTGGAACAAAATCAACAAAAGAAAAAAACAAACAAAATATAACCAGAGACATTGAAATTAAGAACAATCTTACAATAGCCAGAGGTGAGGGGTGAGGGGACAGTGGGGAGAGGGGTTTACAGGAACTACTACAAAGGACACATGGACAAAACCAAGGGGGAGGGTGGAAGCAAGGGAGGGAGATGTGTTTGACTAGGGTGGGGAGGGGAGTGGTGGGGAGAAAATGCAGACAACTGTAACTGAACAACAATAAAGTAATTTAAAAAATAAATAAAATACTTTGAGTGTTTATCCTGATGTTTTACATTTTGGAAATATATCATAGAGGGTAAATTTTGTATCAGGGTTATACATAAGGCTAGAAGAGGCAAAGTACAACTATTATTGAGAATTCATTCTAGAGGATACAGCTTAAGGTCAATGACACAAGATATTAGTTTAAATTATTTAGTTCTTTCTAAATGTATTCTCTATAGGTATATAACACTGAAAGCCAATAATTTAATGTCAATTACTTTAAAGCAAAATAAACAATTTAAAAGTAATTCAATAACTAGCATATACATTCTATTTTTACTATATAATATGATTTTAGAAAATATGTAAATAAATGAAAATATTAAGGCATTTGCTGTACGTGTTAAAATAATGTAAATTATTAATTCAATTTAGAGATACAATAAAGTGTTGTGGATAAGAACACAAAATCTAACATAGGTCAATCTAACTATAAACATTAAGGCAAGAACTTGTAGACATGGAATCAAGCAAGTTTTTCTGCATATTTTTTGTTTTTTGTTTGTTTTGTGGAGCAAGTAATTTAATATTTCTCTAACTCTATTTCCTCATCTGTGAAGATGATACGATTCTTAGCTCATGGGTTAGTTTAGAGGAGAAATGCAGTTGAATGTGAAAGTAGTTAGGATAGTCGCTGGCATATAATGTGACCTATATCCATGGGAGTTGTCCTTATTATCATCAATCTGTCACTGTTTAATTCTTAACCTCTCTCCATTATTGTGATTTTTTATATCTGGTTTTGAGTCTTCATGCTAATAATTCCAAAAATGTGCTGTTCTAGCCTGGTGCTTTGGTGCTTTGCTATGAAGGATTAGACTCATTATGTGATTGATGTACGTGCTACTACATCGAGGCTCGTGATATACTTACCTGCTCAACCTCATTTAAATCTCATGAATTTCTGTCTTTAAATATTGCTACTTGAAATTAGTGGATGGCTGTTTGGTTAAAATTATCCCTGCTTTTGTTTTTCTTTAACTGGTTCCAAATGAAATACGGACTTCAGGAAAACGGTGCCACCTTCACATCTCATTCCACGATGTTTCTTTTCACTCCTTTTCAGTGTGGTAAGAAATATTAAAAAAGATTTTTTTCTAAGCTTTTCTAGTACTTTTCTCTCTCTTTACTCACATGTGACTTATTGAGCTATTCTGCTTCAGCATAGCATCCTTAAGTGTGAAATCATTTGGGGTGGCAGGGCAGGGGCACCGTGAGTGGCTCTGTAATACACAGGCATGTCTAGCCCTGGAGCTTACTCTCCTCTGATCATGAAATTCGATTCTCCGTGTTGTTCTTTCGGGATGGTCTGATACTTCATACCTCCCTTGCTGACTCTCTTCCCAACAAACAATTACTCACTTTGTACAATCCCATTTTACTTCAATTTCTCTAACAGAGACACTCTATTTCTCTAGGCATTTTAATTGCCTTTCTTATTCCTGCACTCAAGGTTTTTGGTCCATTACCATATTTTAAGAGATAAATAGCTTATATAATTACAATTATAACTACATATGTTTTAATAACTGCCCAGTCTCACTAAAGTACATAAATTGAATTATACACTGGTTCATATCTTCCACTGGCTCTATGAATGGCAGAGATTTGTACAGTAGTTTTATTAGTTTTACTAGTTTTTTGAAAGTTTGGTTGGAAAGAGAGACCAAACAAAGAGATTTGACTAGACTAGCTTTACTTTTAAAATTGTCTTTTGCTCATTTTATGGAATAAATGAACTTGACTCATCTATAAGCCACATGCTCATTTGAATAATGCACAGATGTTAGCTCAGCTTCTACAAGGCCCCTTGATTTCGGCCTCAAACTGTGCTTGGTCTTCTCCCCTCCCTTAGGAGTTCTCATTTCCAGCTTCCTCCAGTTTATTTGCTCCTAAGATATATCCTATTTCCTCCCCTTTCTGTCAACCCAGATCATGCATGTCAATTTTCTAGGAAAGCTGGAGTGATAATTTTTTCCTCTATGCACTCTTTATAATAGCCCCAACTTATTTAAACATTCCTTTAGTGTATTGGAGTGACAATACTTGAAGTTAAATACAAACAAATTAAAATCGGACATTGTCCAATTGTTCTTTTTAGGAAAGCTTATCTAAGTGTCAGTTTTTCTCAGGAAATAATGAATAACTGCATAATTGGAGAAGAGCCGAGTAGATGAAAAGTGGGAAAAAGTGTTCAGTGATTAACAGTTCAAAGTATTACTCGCTACACAAGCATTCATGTGTCTATCCTCACGCCTGAACTGTCAACTCCTCCAGGCCAGAAACTGTGCCTCATTTCACACAGCACAACTTGCATGGTGCCCGACTGGCTGAGAGAAGACACAGGAACCCCCTCAATCAATGAATAAAGTCAGTCTGCGTTTCTCTAATTTTAGGCTTAAATACATGCGCATTCTTCTATTTAAATATTAAAAGATACTTTTTAACTTTTAAAACATAAACCACAGCCAAGATGTTTGTGTATAATAGCATACCAAAAACCTTTCAGTCCTATGATTCAAAGACAAGGGACGTTTTTATCAGATTCTAGAATAGATGAAGCTCAGTAGAAAAATCGTTGCATGCTGTCTTCTTCTACTTTTGTGGGCTGCCAAAAGCTTTAATTAGTGGGACATTTTGGCAGCTATTCTCTGTGATGGTTTTCTTTGTGATGTCCAAATGTTTTGTCCTCGCATGCTAAGCTGACAGTGAAATGGCCATGATGCTCAGAGACACAGCTTCCGCATCTCCCACCTGGGATTTCTTCTGCCGCCCGTAATTTATTCGTCATTTGTCCCCCTTCTTGTTCTTTCTCCTTACTTTTCTCTGTGTCTCTCTGTGTCTCTCCATCTCTGTATAGCTGATATCTAGAACTTATTCATCTTGCATAACTGAAACTGTGTACACTTTGAACACATTTCCCTCATATTGGCCTTGGATTTATTTTCTTTTGAAATGTGTTTATAGAAGTCATTTGCCTGGTGTTAACTGAGTTGTTTTTCTTTTTGTCCATGATCTGTAGGAGTCCAATATATATTCTAGACACGTGTCCTTTGATAGTTGTATTCTGAATACTTTCTCATCTGTAGCTTGCTTTTATATTCCTTTGCTGATATTTTTGAACATGGTAAAATTTTAATTTTTACAAAATCAAATTCATCACTTTAATAGTGTTTTTTGTACTAACAATTATTTGCCTGTCTTAATTTTCCCAATATTTTCTTTTGCATTTTTTTTCCTAGAAGTGTTTTGGATTTCACTTATGCATTTAGGCCTATGATCAATTTAGTGGTAATTTTTTCAGTATGGCATGAAATTGAGATTAAGGTTTTATTATTATTATTATTATAAATGCCCAATTCTCTCAATACCATTTGTTGAAAAAGAGCACTGTTTCTCTTGTGAACTTCCATGACAGCTTTTTGGAAAATCAGTTGGCCAGACATAGTGACTGCTTCACGGTGCACTCTTGTGTTTCTCTGACTTTATCTCCTTTCACCCCAATGTCCCTGTTTGAGCGTCTGTGGCTTTACACTCTTCATTAACAAACATGCTGCATTTCACTTATATACAGTTCAAAAGCAAGAAAAACGGATGATGTAAATGAAAAAATGCTTGCCTGAATGAAGAAGGGGTATTATTGGAAAGGAGAATGAGGGAAATTTGTGGTGTGATAGAAATGTTTTATATCTGTTTGGGTAATGGTTACACCACTACACTGATATATAAAATAGTTGAATCTTGTGGAATAGAGTGATTAAGACAATAAATTTTATTATGTAGAAATTGGACCCTCTTAAAATGATAAGCCTTGGGGTCAGTGACAAATATGAAGCAAAGGGTAGATATTGGGAGACAGATAATTTTCTTTTTCCTTTTTTTAATCTTTGTTCAATTACAGTTGTCTCCATTTCCCCCCATTGCTCTCTCCCTCTCTACCCACCCCCACATCTCACATTAAATCCTCCCATCCACATTGTCTTTGTCCATGGGTCCTTTATACATGTTCCTTGACGATCTCTCCCCTTCTTTCCCCCCTAATCTCCCTCCCTCCTCTGCTCTGGTTACTCTCAGTTTGTTCTTCATCTCCAAACTCTATGTACCCCAATGTTCATAGAAGCGCAATTTACAATAGCCAAGTGCTGGAAACAGCCTAAGTACCCATCAGTGAATTAGTGGATCAAAAAACTGTGGTACATTAACATAATGTAATGCTACACAGCAGAGAGAGAAAAAATGAACTCTTACCCTCTGAGATAGCATGAATGGAACTGGAGAATATTATGCTATGTGAAATAAGCCAAGTGGTGAAAGACAAATACCACATGATCTCACTTAGAAGTGGAACCTAATCAACAAAATATTATTTTTCTTCTTGGCAAATGTTACACTACCTGTTACTTTGTGAAAGTTTTCTTTTTTTGTATTTTTTAAAAATATTTTATTTATTTGTAGACAGAGGGCAAGGGAGGGAGCAAGAGAAAGAGACAAACATCAATGTGTGGTTGTTTCTAGCATGCCCTCCCTCCCCACTGGGGACCTGGCCTGCAACCCAGGCACGTGCCCTGACTGGAAATTAAACTGGAGACCCTTTGGTTTGAGTTTGGTTTGGCTGAGTTACACCAGCCAGGGCTGTGAAAGTCTTTTCATCTGTTTACTTTTATACCCTTTTCTGTGTATGGGTTACACCCCAATATATATATTTTTTAATTTTAAAAATAAAATATAGGCAGACCGTAATTAGAGATATTTTTAAAATTTTAAAATGTTTTCAAATAAATTGTAGATTCTTATCATTGTATTTTTGAATAGAAATTTAGAAATCCTACAAATTTAGAATAGTTACCTGATCAAGGATATTTTTCAGATTTTTTAAATTGTAATTACATTATTTTAAGAAATAGTAAAAAGACACATAAATATCCACATTTAGATTTATCATGTGTTAAAAAGAAAGATTGTAGAAAAGAACTGGTATAAATAATTTATAAGGCTGGATAAGGTCAAGAGAGACCCTACACACAATAAGTGTTTGAAAACTTTAATGCATGATGTAAGTGTAAAATTGCCGTCTTCCCCACCAGTTGCACATGCAAAGATTCATTTTAACAGTAAATGTCACCAAATTTCCACCCAGCGCCACTGAAGACGGCCAGTGAAAGTAGCAGTGGCCATGATGGCCTATTCCTCAATCATCTGAGAAAAAGAATGAAGTCAGGCTCCGGGCGTAGAATGAGATCAATATTTGAATTAGACTGACGTGGGGTACATGGCTTTGTAGGAGCAATAATATTTGAGAGCAAAATCATATCTGCCAACTGAAATTAGCCTTACCCGGAACCTGTGATTATAGACAAGGCTTTCTGTCAGATCCTTGACCCTCCTCCTCACTCTCACATTTTGTTCTTCTGTATATAAATTAATATTCATCATCATCATTATCGATATTGCCCTTGTTATCACTGTTATCATTCATTGAATACCTCACTTTACAAATGCTTTTCATGCATTACAGAATTTCATGTCTACAATTCCTGGGTGACAATAAGCCATTTTTCCCAGATTTGCCCTGTCCATTACGTCAGTACAGACCACACTGTCTCAGTCTCGGTGCCACTGACAGTTTGGGCTGGACAACTGTTGTCGGGGAGGTAACTGTCCTGTGTGTTGCAGAATGTGTTACAGCATCCCCAGCCTGACCCACTAGATGACAGCATTTTTACCCATGTAGCAACCACCAGTAATATTGTCATAACTATTGCCAATGTCCCCAGTGTGGAGAGGATACAGAATCAATACCTCCGCACCATCTCAGGAACTAAGATGTACATCAAAGTGCCCACTACCTACTGCCAGTTTGGTTTTATGAAAAGTACGTTTCACTTTTAGTTAAAAGATCTGTGCTTAATTTCCAGCTTTGTCATTAGAGTAGCTATGTCACCCAGGACAAATTATACAATTAGGTTCTTCATTTGACGATAAAGTGAGAGTAATAATTTACATATCAAGTCTTTCATGATTGACAGTTATTTTATAATCTTAATGTAAAAATCTGTCCACATATTCCCATTGTACTTAAAGTATCTTTATCTATAATTTTGTAGTACATTACAATGTCTACTCTCTCTGTAAACATTTCTCAATAACAATCAACTTGTTTGTTTGCTTGTTCACTTGTTATATTGACATCAAATGCACTAGAATATGAAATGCATGAGGGGAGAGACTTGACTGTGTAGCTAATGACTTTTTGCCCAGTATCTTCCAACTGAAGAGGTAGCTACGTGGAAAATACTTCGTCTGTACATTCAGTGTGTAATGGCTTTTTGTGGTAATTGATAGAAAAGGAACAGTAGTTTATATTACATTGCTGCTGCTCACTAAGTGGCAATTCCTTATTCTCTTATGTTATAAAGAAATATGTGTCCCCAAATTATTTTCCTGATAGAGAACCACTGTGTTCCCACTTGGAATGAGATATGTATTAGACATGATAATGGCTCCCTGAAGATGTTCATATCCTTATGTTGGGAACCTGTGAATATGTTCCCTTACATGGAAGAGGGACTTTGCAGATGTGAATAAGTTAAGGCCTTGATGGGGGGAGAATATCCTACTTATACACATAAATTGAATCTAACCACAAGGACCCTTTAAAAAAAAAAGAGCAGCAGAAAATTGAAAGCTCAGACATATGACAAAATGAGAAGAACTCAATCCAAAAATGTTTGGCTTTGAAAAGGTAACAGGGCCAGATGCAAAGGAAAGTGGGTGGCTTTGAGAAGCTGGAAAAGGCACAAGAATGTCTTCTCTCCTAGTGACTCCAGGAAGAAAAAAATAGTGAACAACAAACCTGTCAAGAGCTTGATTATGTCCCAATGAGACCCATTTTGAATTTTGACCCAAGAACTGCAATAATATGAATTTGTGGTATTTAAAGTTGTCAATACTGTGATGATTTGTTGTAGCAGTGATAGAAAACTAATGAAAGAAGATGCATACCTTCTCTCTATTTTTTCTTAACTTCACTTTTCTCTCTTTTTCTTTAACAGACAATATATATTTCTTGTATTTCACCCTTTCACTTATATGTGATAACCAACATCCAGATTTGATAAAGACAGACTTTTCCTGGCATAAGAGAAATAATTATAGGATATAGAAAGTATAAATTAGCTTATAATCTAATTGGATAACCTAATCATTTATCTATTTAATAAATAAATATAATTAAGAAACTGCTAAGTACTATCACTCATTAATCACATAGAATATAAAATATATAAGGCAGTCCCTTTTGTTCACAAATTTCAAATCAGTGATGAGAAGAAAGGGGGAAAAGAACAGACACTTAAAGAGATAATTTTTCTCTCACTGTCAGATACAATAACAGTGCCGTGTGGACATACAGCTCCTCTCTAGGACACTCTTTTTAGAAAAACTAGATATAGACTGGATCCCCTTTTAGTGCATCCCTTTTAAGTTCATTAAAAACAAAGTAAAATCTATTCATAGGGATTTAAATTGATTCACACAAGGAAAAGAAACATCTCTTTTCAAGAGGTATTAAATCTACTTTCCTTAATAGAAAAACCAAGATTAAAAGAGGTGGAAAATGATGAGAATGACCTTTTTAGTTCTAATCACACATATAAATCAGTGCACTGGTGATGAATTCATTAATTTTGATTAGACATAGGACTATGAAGTCATTTGAATTAATTCCATAATCACCATTAAGAAGGGATGCTTTAGAACTTGATATTAAGTAGTCCCTTTAATTTGCACTTTGACCCAGTCTTAGGGAAATCACAAAATCTTCAAGTGTGTTGATTTTATACACACAAGGATCAAGTCATAGAGTTGAACAAGAGACCTATAGACAGTAATGAGACCATACCTGCCTCCAAAATAAGGATAGCACCACGGTCAGTTATTTTTCACTGGACCAGTGGTTTTCTGTTGAGGCTACAAGGGGTGTCATTGGCAGCAACACTGGAAGTCTTTAGAACTGTAAGGGGAAATTTTGAGATACTCTATTCCCAGCATAAAGGACAAAGGAACTTTGAAATTTTAAGATGCCAGATATGCCTTAGAGGATGCTAAAGCCAACTAACCTATAAAATTTTTTCCAAAACTTTGATTATCCACTACACCCTCCTTTACCCAAAGTCAGTAGTTGTGAGAGAGGATGATTTGTTTGTGAAGAGCCCTAGGCATGATCATAAACCTATTCCCTTTATGAAAATAAAAATTGCTTTGGGCTTAAAATTTGCAGAAACATATAGCTAGCAGTAACAGCAGGAACTGTTATCTTTTTCTCATAGAATTTTATTGAAAAAATGAAAGCAACCATACTTCCAAGGGATATGGTTTTCCCAATCGCTCTTTTGAAGGCAGGTGGCCAATTGCAGTAGGAGCACCAGGGTGTCAGAGGATCCTTAAACAAGTCCTTATAGCAAGTCAGAACAGCAAAAGACCTAAGCCAGCTGCGTACAAATATATGTTTTCATCTTGTTTTTAACTTTCTGGAGGTTGCAGTCAAAAAAATCACAGCATAGGTCACGTGTATCTGAAAGATACATTCATTACTGGTATGTGCTGATATGCAAAAACAATAATAAAAAACACTGCAAATTTGCATTACTATGCTTGCATAATAAAGTACATGACTTTTCATTTATTTTCAGTTACAATCTAGAAATTATTTTTAAAGAGTATAAAGACATGCTCCTGGGCTGGAGAGTGCAAAATGCACCAGGGAATGCTCCACCAGATTGGAGAGAGAGAGAGAGAGAGAGAGAGAGATAGAGAGAGAGAGAGAGAGAGAGAGAGAGAGAGAGAGAGAGAGAGAGAGAGACACCCTCCTGGAAGCCTTGGGCCAGAGGACCGCTAAGGTCACGTGACCCATGGAGAGGCCAGAACACTGCACCAGCCCAGTGCAGATCCTGAGCAACTAGTCACAAGAGAGAATTTCTTTGTTTCCCTGGGTTTGTATTAGTTTCAAGTGTGGGACCAACCAGGTGCTTTCTCTGAATGACCAAATAACTTCCTAAACTTACACATGCTTTGTTTGGGTCCACCTTCTAATCAATCCCTTTTTTTCCCCAGGCTAGATTGACATATCTCTTTGGTCAGCACCTCTTCCTGCTGCCATTTTGACTTGTATTGTGCATGTGCCTGCCTTTCTCTAGTCCCACCCCAAATCTGGTACTGGAAGAGGGCATTTTCTCTCATCCAATTATCTTGCTATCTGTACATGTGCTTAGTGTAAAACTCCCTTTTGCTGCCATTTTACCCATGTGGGGGAAGGACTCCCATGGTGCTCCATCATCTCCATCCCTCCCGTGCCCTAGTCCCCTTTTCAAATGAGTTGCCCTCACTCAGGGCTTACTGACAGAGGGAGAGAGAAACAAATGCTAAGTAACAGGACACTGGAAGCTGACTTCTCAGGCAGCCGGGAGGGCAGCTTCAGCAGGAGGGAACAGGCATTTGCAATCAGGAGCAAGACCTCTGCACCTGCTGTTGAGCATCCTCAAGGCAAGAGCTCAGTTTAAAGCAGCCTCACAGTCCCATGGAAGTGCTGAGAAAGTCAACGTTCTTGCCTTGGCCCTGGGCAGTTCTGAAGGTATTGTCTGGCTCACCTCACACCCTCAGTGCCCCGAGGAGCATGGCTCTGTGCAGAAGTGGCCCCCAGGGTCTAGTCCCACGGCCTAGCTCCATCTCCCCTGGCAGCCCCTCCCGTTCCCTATCCTCAGCCTGCTCCTAGCAGTCCAGACAGGCTGTCTATTGGTATCAGAAGTTTCCAACAAATGTCATGAAAAACTTTATTCATTAATAAAACTGCTTAATTGAATTAATTAGGTTAGTATTCTGTATGCTACCTGGATCATAAGTAGGTTGAAATGAAATTTTTATCACTAGATCCTATTGCTGCCAATTCCAACTTGACTTAATTTGTACTATTATCCCTGTAATCTTATAGCACAAGATTTTCTAGACTTTATTTTTAAATTATGTTCTGGTTTAAAAAATGGTTCATTTCTATACTCTCTGGTCATATTACTCTTAAAGCCTGTTCTTGATTTTTCCAACATTTAATCATGCAGGGAATCTGAAGTGATCTGCAGGTTAGGGGTAAATCACTTAATTCTTGAAAGAAAGACTTGAAAATGAGTGAAGAAAAATTAATCTTGACCTCAGGTAGACTAATGGTCTTTCTTCCTTCTCATAACAGACATCTCAATCTTGCCTGGATCCCACAAAATGAATTGCTGGGTTTGATGGTTTCCTGAATTTCCCCACTATGTTTTTAATTTTAAATCTTTCAAAGCATCACTTTTTATGTGATATTAGAATTTTCTCTATTACTCTAAGTCCAGGCTTTTTAAAAGGTGACACATGAAGTATTTTTTAGTTAATTTTTGTTATAATAACATATGTTTTTTTCAAGGAAGATTAAGCTTGTTCAGAAATAGAGGGATGATTCATAGTTTTTTACAACTATATTTTAAAGCTGTAGACAAGAACCACAAAATACTGCCAAAGACTCTCAAGTAAACAACCATTACTGCTTAGACCCAACATCCATTTTATTTAACATAATTATGTGTGTATAGTTTTTTAATGCTGTAATATTTCTTATTTGGCCAATCCCTGGTTCTAGAACCTTGTCCTGTGGCTTGCCATTAGCAGATACAAGTAATGTATAATACACAGGATGAGACTAAAGTAGGTTTACAGTAGGAAGTACATTAAATAGCTTATTCTTGAGTTTTTATATATTAATTATTGTATTATTTTCCATAAGAACAACTGTAAACCTGCTTTTTCCCCACCCTGTATTTCATAATGACTCTTCCAGTCCCAGTGAGAAGGATGAATATTTTCTTGGAATTTCCAAGTGGCTTTTTAGAAGTATGTTTTAAAAGTTAATTCAACAAAGAAGCATAATAGTAAAGAAAGATAAAACTATTAAGCTCTATTTTAACAATGAGTTATATATTCACAAATGTGAGAGCTTCAAAAATAATTTACATTAGCAACTTAAAGAGTATTTTCCCTATCAGGCAGTGATAGAATTTTAAACCTCTTAGAGAGATTTGATGAGACACAGAATAAATTTAAGTGATCATATTTTACCAGATTTGCTGCTTGGCTTTCTAATCATGAGACCTGTGGCCTTTAATCAGTTCAGATCTCTGAGATAAATGAACATATGACTCCTTAGGATGCGCACACAGGAGCACTCTGTGGGTACAGTGCGCCAGGGTGCCTTTCTCTTACGGTGGCCTTTCTCCCTGTTGTGCAGCAAGATGACTGACACTGTTGACACACACTTGCAATTTTCTTCTTTAAATTGGATTTATAAGAAAAGAGCTTTTTCTATTCCTCAACAGAAAAATTACCAAGTAGCAAGCATGAAAATATTTTCCCTACACAGTTCAAGATAAAGACTCAAGTTCATATTATATGTTTCTTTTATTTCTCTTTTTAAAATATTCTAATGAGAATAGATAATGGCTTTAGTCTGTCATGCTCTGACATATTTCAATTCTGTCTAATCAATTGACACATTTTAGTTATATTCGCTCATACATGAAGGCAGCAAATAGCAAATGCCCAAGGATTCTCCTTTACCTTGATTTATGGAACTCTCAGTACTCACTAACCACATAGTTTTTTTTTCCCAGAACAATGGCCAAACATAAAATTTAGCTGTAAACTTTTTGATAAACATAACAGAACACCTGAATGCTAGACATTTCTCATTAGAAAAATAAAATCTCTGCAGAAACAAAATTTTAATAGAATTTGATTGTAAATTAATCTTCTTATTGTCATTGAGAACATTTTCTTACATTTCTTACAGGAAATGTTTTGAAACAATTTTATATTAAGTTCAAAAACAGTTTTCTTCCATTCCTTATAATAACCAAAAAAGGTCAAGGCCTCACCATTAGATATAATTCCAAAAAGCTGATTCTGTGAGGATCTTTCTAGTGTTCAGTGATGCACCTTAATTGAAGAATATGCCTTACAATAAGAGAGCATGGAAGGACTTTTCACTACCTTTACACAACCTTCTCTAAATATTACCTCTCTTCCCTAAGCTTTTGATGGGTCCTTGGTAGCAGACAACTTGAAATTTATATTGTCTGACAAGTATTGTAAGGGATTTTTTCCCCATGGTGAATTATAATAGAGCTACATGTTCCATAAAGAAAAGTGTATGGATTTGACATTGTTATATGAAAGCTACAGATTTATAGATAGTTAGAAAAACAAGAGTTTAAAACTTTATACAGATGTATGTAATATATGAGGGTGTTTTCTGGGTTAAGACTTTGGCAAGTAATAAGGAGCAGTTTTATTTTCTTTAAAATTCTAACTAAAATATTTTTAGGTGTTAGAAAAATTGAAATAAAAATGACTATGGTACTGGTAACGAAGAAAAGCAGATATCAAGTAAGCATGTCAAAAGGAAAGCAGGATTTAATTTGAACATCCACAGAAATAGGATTTAAGGCAAAAATTGGTACGTGAAACAAGGATCACTTCCTATCAATAAATGTTACAATACAAAATAAAGATATAATGGTCACGGACTTCTGTGCATGAATAACAGAGTAGCCATCTTTGGCACACTGCTATCAAGCTGTCAGATCAAATACATTAAAAAATTCAGTTGAGTTTTGCTTTGAAGGATTCAGACAAAAATTTGAATGAAAGAAGGTAGACATGGCATGTGTATTATTTTTAAATAGTTAAAGGGTGGTATATGAAGTCTGTGTGATCTTTGCACAGCGAAACTACAGAGAGAGAGTCTAAAGTCCTTATTAGAGGATTTAATTTGACTATGGGCACATAGCAGGCAAATTGACATTTAAGAAACATTCACACTGAACTATATGGGATGAATAAGAGAAGACGGAGCCTGTAAAGAAAATCAAAGGGTTCTGTTACAAAGGTGCTTTAATGAATAGTGAAGGCTGATACTGAGTTATAAAAGATCTGAAAGTTGCTGTAAAGGAATCAATGGTAGGTTGCCATGAACCACGTAAGACTAGGCAGAAAAATGTTCTAAATCAATGGGAAATTTAAAAGGGACTTTGGTTCATAATTAGGTGTCTCTTTTATTATAATCAGCTGCAGCCAACCTCAGTTCTGATATCCCTATAGACCTATCCCCACCCAGACCCTGACACATCTATGTCAGACTGATTTTTCCATTAGAAATTATGCAAGAATAAGGAATTAATCTGGCTAGCAAATTCTTCAAGGTCCAGTTTATTTAACTGCTAGAAAGCCACATTGTAAAACATGAACAATATTTTTTACAACTTGCCATGGCTGTTTTTCACCAATTATCCTGTAGGTACAGCCTCACAAAGATCCAGAGCCCTAGGAAACAGCTCATGAATTTAGTACACAGGGAACTGAAAATAATTTCAAAACACATAGTTATAGGGGAACTCCATATTTAACTGTTTGAAGAACTTCCAGACTGTTTTCCAAAATAGTTGCACCATTTTACATTCCCACAAGCAGTGTGTGAGGCTTCTAACTAATGTAAACATATTTTTGCTAATATTGGTTATCATCTAATTTTTTACAAGTCTTTTATTGTTGTTTTAATTTCATATAATGCAAACACCTTCAAGTTTTTCATTGTTTGTTGTGTTTATTTTGAAATAATCATAGTTGACAGGAACTTACAGAAATAGTACAGAGTAATACCATGTGTCCTACACCCAAATTTCCACAAACATAGTATCTCATATAATTTTGATTATTTGAATAACAACTTATATATAAATTTAACAACAATATAATATAAAAATCAGGAAATTGACATTAGTACAATCATTGGACCTTATTCAGATTTTATCATTTTGGTAGTTTTTTTAAGTATATTTTATCGATTATGCTATTACAATTGTCCCATTTTCTCCCTTTGCCCTCTCCACCCAGTACCCGCCTTCTCTCCAGTGATCTCCCCTTAGTTCATGTCCGTGGGTCATGCATATAAGTTCTTTGGATTCTCCATTGTCTATACTGTTCTTAACACCCCCCTGTCTATTTTGCGCCTACCAATTATGTTTCCAAATCCCTTTTTCCCTTTATCCCCATCCTCCCCCTTTCCCCCCTAGCTGATAAAGCTTCAAATGATATCTATATCTATGATTCTAATTCTGTTCTAGTTGTTTGCTTAGTTTGCTTTTGTTTTTTAGAATCAGTTTTTGATAGTTGTGAATTTGCTTTCACTTCGATGTTCATAGTTTAGATCTTTTTCTTTTTCTTAAATAAGACACTTTAACATTTCATATAATAATGGCTTGGTGATGATGAACTCCTTTAGCTTTACTGTGTCTGGGAAGCACTTTATCTGCCCTTTAATTTTAAATGATAGCTTTGCTGGATAGAGTCATCTTGGTTGTAAGGCCTTGCATTTTGTCATTTTGAATACTTCTTTCCAGCCCCTTCTAGCCTGCAAAGTTTCTTTTGAAAAATCAGCTGATAGTCTTATGAGAACTCTGTAGGTAACTCCCAACCTTTCTCTTGATTAAAGCCATTCTAGTGGATGTGATGTGGTATCTTTTGGGGGTTTTAATTTGCTTTTTCCTGATGACTAATGATGTCAACCATTCTTACACGTGCTTAGTGGACATTTGTATATTTTTTGGAGAAATATCTACTCATATATCTGCCCATTTTTAAATTTGGTTATTTGTCCTTCTATTATGGAGCTGTAAGAATTATTTATGTATTCTAGGGACAATTCCCTTATTAGATATGTGAATTGAAAAATTTGTCACCCATTCTATAGACTGCCACTTTGCTTTCTTGATTGTGGCTTTTGAAACATTCTATTCCAATGTATATACCCAAAATAAATGAAAATGTACATCCACATAAAACTTATGCAAGAATGTCTATAGCAGTGTTTACTATAATACCCCAAAGCTGGAAACAACACAACAGTCCATCAACTGATAAGTAACTAAACAAAATGTGGTATGTCCATACAAGGGAATATTGTGAATAAAATATATATATTTTTAATTTTTTATTGTTATTCAATTACAGTTGTCTGCATTTTCTTCTCATCCCTCCACCCCACCCCAGTCAAACCCACCTCCCTCCCCTACCTCCACCCTCCCCCTTGATTTTGTCCAGGTGTCCTTTACAGTAGCTCTTGTAAACCCCTCTCCCCACTATTCCCTCCCCACTCCCCTCTGGCTATTGTTAGATTGTTCTTAACTTCAATGTTTCTGGTTATGTTTTGTTTGCTTTTTCCTTTTGTTGATTATGTTCCAGTTAAAGGTGAGATCATATGGTATTTGTCCCTCACCACCTGGCTTATTTCACTTTGCTTAATGCTCTCCAGTTCCATCCATGCTGTTGCAAAGGGCATAAGCTCCTTTTTCCTCTCTGCTGCATAGAATTCCATTGTGTAAATATACCATAGTTTTTGGATCCACTCGTTTGCTGATGGGCACTTAGGTTGCTTCCAGTACTTGGCTATTGTAAATTGTGCTGCTATGAACATTGGGGTGCATAGGTTCTTTTGGATTGGTGTTTCAGGGTTCTTAGGGTATAATCCCAGCAGTGGGATTGCTGGGTCAAAGGGCAGTTCCATTTTTAGTTTTCTGAGGAAATTCCATACTGTTTTCCACAGTGGCCTCACCAGTCCACATTCCCACCAACAATGTACTAGGGTTCCCTTTTCTCTGTATCTTCTCCAACATTTGTTTGTTGATTTGTTTATGTTGGCCACTCTGACTGTTGTGAGATGGTACCTCACTGTGGTTTTAATTTGCATCTCTCTGATGGCTAGTGATGCTGAGCATCTTTTTATGTATCTGGGCCCTCTATATGTC
The DNA here is from genome assembly GCF_022682495.2 of Desmodus rotundus. Taxonomy (NCBI): domain Eukaryota; kingdom Metazoa; phylum Chordata; class Mammalia; order Chiroptera; family Phyllostomidae; genus Desmodus; species Desmodus rotundus. The sequence continues at coordinate 153,676,714 of NC_071390.1, read as the reverse complement.
CTCCTTGGAGAAGTGTCTGTTCCAGTCCTTTGCCCATTTTTTCATTGGGTTGTTTGTCTTCCTGGAGTGGAGTCATGTGAGTTCTTTATATATTTTGGAGAATAAAATATTAATACATGCTACAAGATTGATAAACCATGAAAACAAAATACCTCATAGTATGTCATTCCATTTGTACGAAGTGTCCTAAATAAGCAAATCTATGGAGACAAAATCAGCATGGTGTTTTATAGGGCTTGGGGTTCAGGGGTATGAAAATCATAGCTAAACAGTATGGGCTATTTTTAGTTTATGAAAATGTTCTAAAGTTGACTATAGTAATGATGGCACATATCTTTGAATAGGCAAATAACCATTAAATTACACAGTTTAAATGGATGAGTTGTATGGCATGTAAATTACATATCAACAAAGTAATTTTTTTAAATTTATTTATTTATTTTTAGTCAGTTACAATTGTGTGCATTTTCTCCCCTTCCCTCCACCCCACCCCAGCCAGTCCCACCTCCCTCCCCCACCTCTACCCTCCCTCTTGATTTTGTCCTTGTGTCCTTTATAGTAGTTCCTATAGACCCCTCTCCCCACTAAGTTATTATAAACATAGGATCAGATTGAGGTTATAATAATCCTGGTTTTACCTATGTGTGATGTGGCCTGAAGCCATTAGATAATTTATTCTTACTTCTCTGTGCATCTATGTGTGTGTATATTCTTGTAGGTATTTGTAAACAGGTTTGGTAGACTGAAGAACTCTAGACAAATTACATTCAAGGTTCTGGTTCTCAAAAAAGACAGACAGGAGCACAGCTCACTAATAGCTAAAATTAACCTTTTGTTCATTATGTAAATCTTAAAAAACTATTTAGTAAATGTTTGCAGAGAAATTATAGTCAAAAATAATTCTATGTATAATTCATTATTTTGGAAATTGATTTTTTTAAACACACAGATAGAAAATTGTGGCTTTCATACTTGTTTATTTTTACTTGTAAAAATGTTTCCCTTGCCTGATAATAAAAACTACATAAAACAATATTATTAAAGAACACAAAAAGAAGTTTGAATTCAGCTAATAATTTTAGTTGCAGGAATATTAGTTTTGCTTACATAATAATTAACACTTACTCATAGTTTAAAATAATAAGAATTAAAATAACATCTCATACCACATATTTTTGTTTAAAGGAATACATAAATACCCCAGGCTATTCAAAAATTATTTTTCACAAGAAAAATATTCAAATTAAAGAAGAAAATTGACACATAAATCTGTTGCTTATATGGCTCATGAAAACCCTGAAGTCCATCCATGTACTTTTTAGAGTTAACATATTAGAGAAAGGAAACTTTAGTTTCTTGCCACAGATATTTCTTCCTAATTTCCATGATCAATGCTTAGGAAGAAGGACTTATATACTAGAATCTGCTATGACCCAATTAAGAAGTAGCAGGTCCTTCTCCCTGTTAATGAATCTTCACTATTAGCCCCAAAATAGCTTATCACCATTTCTTGTTCCTCAACTATAGTATTTCCTAGATGTGTTGCCGAGATACATATGTATTTATATTTATATATACAGTGATCATTCCTTCTCTCCTTGCCTGTTCCCTTACCACATATAGGAAAACAACCATCTCTTGTGCATGGTATAGTATTTATGGAAGTGAACTAAACTCCATAATCACTCCACCAGTATCACGCCCTAAAACCACAAGCACATCACCAACCCAGACTTTTCCATTTGATGGGTAGAAATGTTGTACAGAAGTTGTGGGAATGAGAAGAGGGAATAATTGTCAAGAAAATGGGGAAAATGTGAATAGAGGCATACAGAACAAAGCAAAAAAAAAGCAGTTGTGAATTTGCCATGTGACTATTGTCAATGAAGATCATTGCGTTATTTACTTTATTTTTCCATTTTGCACAGAGAAATCATACCATTAGTGAGAAGTATTAATAGGAATAATGAAATGTGACCCCAATTTATTCTGCAATGCCTGAAAAATTTAAGGATCAAAACACTTTTTTTCCTTAAAATTTTAAGCCAGAAGTTACAGGGCACCAAATCTGGGCTGTAGGGAGGCTGAGTCACCTGAGCTATTTGACTTTTTTTTCAAAAAACTCTGCACAAGATGTGACAGGTGATTGGGTATGTTGTCATGATGAAGCTGCCAATCACCGCGGTTGCTCATAGCTGTGGCCTTCTAAATCATCCGAATAGTTTCCATGAAGGAATGTTCAAGCTTAATGCAAAAGCTGATGCTGATTTATTGCTCTACTTGTTGAGTCACTTTGAATGTGACAGGCACACAGTACACAGGCTCACTCAATAGCGTCTACCACCCCCATGACTAGTACAGTGAAGGGGGCATTCTTCACGCGTGCACATTCCAGTCTGCCCTCCTTGGCTGCCAGATTACATCAATGCCGCTTAAACCATTCTTGTTTTATTAACAATGGCTGTATGTTTTCCAGACACACTAATTATTTATATACATAGTTATACAGGTATTCTCAAATCAACATACCTAATACAAGTAAACCAGTAAGTACTTGATCTACTTCCATTTTTTAGAGTTGATTTCATGAGAGATTATTCAGAGGAGTTGCATTAATCTTTGATTATATCTCAAATGGCTTGAATTGCTAATCCAATTAGTAGAAATAACAATTTAAGATAGTTATTAGAGCCTACATTGACAGTCTTCAAACCAAAGTCAGAAAATCTGTATCTTCTTTCACATGTCATATACATTTGTGAGTTAAAGTGGAGAGGGCAATTATCCATGCACATACACACAAAGAGAATATTCACTGCATATCAGTCCTAATCAGTGGTTAAGCAATAAAAATAAGATATCATTAGATTTGCAGGTATAGCAAGCAAAAGATTTCCAAGCAGCAAAATGATTTGTTGATGGGTTATGTTGACTCATACTTCCAATTTTGGGAATATTAAATGTTTTCTTCTAAATACTCTCTTTTCTTTATATAAATATGACCATACAACATGCCATCTTCTCTTCTTGTAATTTGCATTCAGTAATTATTTATCTAGTATTCACTATGTGCAATAGAGGCATTTATCTCACAGTGTTCAGTTGTGCAAGGTAATAAGGCCAGCTATTTTGACTTTGTATAAAACAATAAAATTTATTGATGAAAATTATGAAGTCCTCCATCTCTACAGAAATAAAAAATACTAGGAATTGATGGTGCCAAGACACACTTCTCCCCCCAAAGAACCTAAGTGCCTGCATTATAATGACCAATCTCCTTAAAGTGACCAAAAGAAAACGTTTTTGGTGTGTACCACCACCTCCCTCCTGCCAGAGTCCAATGGTCCTGGAGTGCAGGTGCTAGTTTGGTGCTGTCCATAGTCACAGAGCAAAAAGTGGGAAGAGAGAGAGAACAAGGACCCCAACGTGGAACATAGTTGGACATTTTAAAGAGGGTGTCAGCTCAAAGACTTTTCTTTAAAATGACAAGAAGAGTAAGTAATAAGCAATTATTCATTTCATTCTTTTTAAGCAAATGCAGATCAGAGAAAAAAAGTAAAAGTCAAATTCTAACCCTATAGTAAAATGTTTAAGAACAGGATGGAGGAAAATGAAAACAGAGCTAATTCCCCCCGGAACTCATTCACATGTGATGATAAAATGAAACTTTTCATCTATTGTGTAATAAACTAAGAAAAATAGAGGAAGGAGAAAAAGCAGAAAAAATTCTCCTAAATGTATATAGCACACTAAGATTTATTTAAATCTCAGTAATTTTCTTTCAAGAAAACAAAATATTTAACCAATTTTATACATTCTATTTATTGACTACTGATTTATTGCTTTCAAGCATGTGATTTACACTAATAGACTATTGAAAAATATACCTAAATGTCCAGTTATTGAAATGAATTTTAATATTTTATACTAAGAAAATATAAAATATGTTTATGTTGTATGTATTATTATGTAAATATAAGGAAAATGAGAACATTTTGAACATTTTTAAATACTTTATTTATTTACTTATTTCCAGAGAAAGGGGAAGAGAGGGAGAGAAACATCAATGTGTGATTGCCTCTTGCACATCCCCAGCTAGGCACCTGGCCCACAACCCAGGCATGTGTCCTGACTAGGAATCGAACTGGCAACCCTTTGGTTTGCAGGCTGAGACTCAGTCCACTGAGCTATACCAGCCAGGGGTAACAATGGGGTAAAAAAATAACAATGTTAATGAATAATCAAGAAAAAGATAAATCTGGTAAAATATTAAGGTTGAGGTGATAGCCTAAATGTAAGTAGAGTAGAACCCTATGTGTTATGTACGATATATTAGCTGCAGAAATTCCTCCCCAAATCTTAAGTTACTCATTGCTTCACAGGAAATGTACTGAACATTCACCAAACATACATTCAGAACTTAAATGAATACCAAAAAAGAATACTAAAGAGAATTAATTGATACAGTAGGTTATAAGAGGAACTATTAAGTCTCATTCTAATGAAAAGTAATTTCAGTGAGAAAGTAAAAATCTGCACAGAAGTGAATATATCGAGATTGTAAAGAAAAAGAAGCTGCATTTGCATAGTGATTCTCATGTATCTGCTGTTGCCTTCACATCAAAAACAAAGGTCATTGTTGAACTATAATGAGGGACATTTCAAACATATCAATTTAGTCAGTGTTTAAATTTCTTTCTCAGATAGCAAGTGCTCTTGTCATAAACTCCTATTTGCCAGGAAGATTTTGAATATATGGCTCTTAAGATGTTAAATTCAGTTGGTGTATAAAAGTGGAAAATTAATGGTACAGAAAGTGATGTTCAATAAACATCTCTTTCTCAAAGAAAATGTACTTCATGGGTATATGCACATATTTCCAGTGTGGTATTTGTAAGAGAAAGACATAGAAATCAAATGTTTATCAGTAGATGTCTGGTTGAATTAACCATAAAATATCCACAGAAGGTAATTCTACGTTGGCATTTTTATTGGATTATTTTTTATTCATGTTTTTAATTGTTCATTTTTTTAAATGAGGTATTTTCTTCATGTACTGTTATAGAAAAGAGGTCCACAGTACATTGTTAAATGAGCACAATAAGTTATAGAACTGAGTTCAGGGTATCTTTCCATTTAAATAAAAAAAGAGTCAGAAGAGGAAGTAGGTAGATAGATGGAAGTAGGTACATAGATGATGATGATGATGAAGAATAGATAGATAAATAGACAGATAGAGGTAGTATGGGGGTATAGAGCAATATTTGAAGTGAGGGAGATGCTGATTTTGATTATGCATTGAAAGTATGAGGGAACAGGATTCACTAAAATATTATTAGTGGCTTCCACAGAGAAAATTATATTGAAGATTAATTGGATAAGGTTAAAGATTTTAGCTTTTTATATTATATATTTCAGAACAGTACTTATTTCTGTACAAGATATGCAAATTTCATCATAAGAAAAAGTTAAAAATAAAATCAGCAAGCTTTAAAATATTTGAATGTCATAAAACTAACAATCAATGGCAATTTAAGAAAAAATGCAGTTTTCAGCATTCACTTTATTGTGCATTTACAAAGTATAGAATTTTACAGATATAAATGGTACAATGAAAATAAATACAATGGCAACCATTTTTTAAAAATCAAAATTAGGTTGGCAGAACACCAATACCAGAAACTTCTGAGATTTTCATTAAGATTTCAGATACTGGACCCAAAACTAACCTAATTGAAGTATAAAATAACATTTTTGTAATCTTTAATTAAAAAAAATATTCCCTAAGTGTCATTTGTGAGGAAAATACCTGAAAAAGTGAGTAGAGAATATATACAGAGACCCATCATGAGGAAAGGCCTGTATTTCAAACAAGGCTATGAATCTTTGGATATTTCTGGGGTGTGTTAGGAAATGTCGCTAGGTTATACTGCATAAAGAACAGCTCCTTCAATACTTGTGGGCTGTGGGTCAGCTATAGCTCTACTCCAAGCTGAGGTTTGCGTAAAGGACCAGAGTGAAGGAGAAACCTAACTCTGGGTGTGTTCTTTGGAAATCTAGCCAAGTAACTGAAGTGAATGTAAAACTCTGTTCAGGGATGGCATTTGTCATGGTCACATACATTCTATTAGCCAGAGAGGATCCTACAACCAAGCTCATTAATAGGGCATGAAAATGAGGCATTACGAGTCACATTCAAAGGGCAAGGACATAAAGTTATCTTATGGTGATAAAGTAGTGAGTTGTAAAAAATAACACAATCTTCTATACAGGGAATGTTTGAAGGAAAATAATATGAAAATTATTTCATGGAAAATAATCTTCTTACATAAAATTGCCTATCAATCACATTTTATCATGAGGTTTAGATTACATACCATTTGTTATAGGAAGCTGGTTTTAGCTTTTACTTCTTTTTAAGCTGTCTCCTTCCCTCCTTCTCTCCCTCCCTTCCTTCCTTTCTTTTTTAAAAATTTTATTTTATTTTTTCCATTAACATTTAACCCCTTTACACTCACTCCCTTCTCCTGCAATCACCACACTGCTGTCCTGTCCATGATCCTTTTTCCTTTTTGCCCCATCATCCTACCTCTTAACCTCCCCACTCCCAATAGCTGTCATCCTGCTCTCTGTCTATGAGTCTTGTCTCTGTTTTGCTTGTTAGTTCAGCATTAGCTACTCTAACTGTTGATTTCATTTAAATACATTGGCTTGTATTCTTCCAAGAGATTGACCAATTTTGAATACCTAGTACATACTAGGCATTGTGTGTGGGGAGGTATCCTTCACAAGGCAGGCTCGGGAGCTCCACCCTTCATCTCACAATGCATCCCGGAGGACCAAAGGCCAATCAGAGCCTTTGTGCCTGGGCCTCTCTCTGTAAAGTGGGTATTTATATAATACCTGCTCCAAAGGGTCGCATGGGTTAAATGAGTTAGTGTAAATATTTTGTTATGATAATGCCTATCCTTAGTAGACAAAAAAATATGTGTAAGCTCTTATTACTAGTACACTATTTTAATAGGTGAAGAAATCTTTATTTTTAGAGAGTTCATGTAACTACCTCTGAAAGATCTGGGTTTTGATATGATATCTAGCTCCACAGTCTTTGTGTTTTTCTCTGTGCTTGGTTCTGTTGGAGTTTTTGGATCCCTCATATTTTATTTTTTACTTAATAGAAAATTGTTTATGTAAATATATACATCTGGAAATTATATATCAAGATGCCGAAGTATTGAGCAACTGAGACAGATGCTGTGTTTTCTGGAATCAGAATTGTTTGAATGACTTTAGGGTCTGATCAGCATTTGACAGCTGAAAATGCATGTTCAGACATACTTGGAGTTACATAGTGTTATAATTCATGACATGATAAATGGTTAATAAGTAAATGGAAAAGTATCAGAGAAGATTATTTGATTAATATACAAAATAAATGGAAAAGTATTAAAGAATGTAGTGTTAAAAATAAATGACTTTTTTATTTGTAAGCCATTTTTGTAATTTTTTATATAAGAACATCAAAAAATTCCTGTTAAATATAAGTAATAGTGTTTTTCTTTATTTGTAAAACACATTTACACTTTTTATATAAAAACATCAAATGAGGGGACTGACTGTGCATGTGGCAGAGGAGAGCAATGGGGAAAAAGGCGAGACAACTGTAACTGAACAATAAAAAAAGAACATCAAAAAATTCCTAAATTGAAAAATTATACTTTTTTTTTAGACCAGGCCTTCCATATCTACAGAGTCTGGAGCTACGGGCAAATGAAACACAAATTTTCTCAGTGGCTCATTCTACTCTCAGCCCTAGGTTTCTCAGCCATATGTCCTACCTGTTAGATACATATAAGGATCTAATGGCCATTGGTTTAAAGTACATTCCACACCATAAAGGATATCACCACATCTCCAAAGGGTGTCATTTTCAATCCAGCCCTTCAGCTATACCCTCCAACATTGTTCCATCTCTCTCTCAGGCCAGCAGTTTCTGGATGGTTTGCTCTGTGATAGGACAAATGTGTTCCACATTTATGTGCTCATTACCATTTCAAGATGTCCAGATGGGCAAACTGCTTTTGGAGTATATAATGACAGAGAATGGGGAAGTTAGCATAGCCCTGCAGCAACACTGTGAGTGTGTACTATTACTTGTCTCGTGAGAATAAAAACTAATTCTTATCTTCTTCTCTTGTGGGTATGGAAAAACACATTCATTAGATCAATTGCCACATACACTGTATCTCAGACCATGTTAATCTCCTCTGAAAAGTTACACTTTTTGTATCTAAGCTAAATTAAAATCTATTCTAGCTATATTTCTTTTAAAAATGAATAACATAATAAAGATTAATTCCTAAATCATCTACGTTTATTTCAGATGTCTGTTCATTTCTGAAATTCAAGTACACCCATTCCATGAATATTTATACTTACAGTAACATTTTTACCTTACAGAGAGGCCATGTATATAGGCCATATTTTTGCGATGTAACCAAACTATTTATTAGACAGCTGTCATTCACTGAGGTAACGCTATCTTTTCCATTTTTATCAACAACTTCATCTCTCAAAATCTATGCAAAATAGTAGCAAAAATAATATGAATTTTACCATTTGCCTTTTGCAGTTTTGAGTTTTATATCACTGACCTGCTTCACATTTAAAATATTTTATACATGTGAACTAATCTCTTTCTCATGTTCTTGCACATCTTAATATCATAATAGCCAGATGAATTGCAGGATTTTCAGCAGACATGGGACAAGAGGATAATAACTTCATTCAATTAAGTTCAAGCATAGATCCCAAGTACCCGCACGTCATAACCGATGAACCTGTGAGAAGCGTAACTGTGTTGCCCCGTTGCACCAGGTAGCACCCCACCAGTCCACTGATTCTATATTACTGCACGTCGGTTTCTAGAGTGTGGTCCCCCGTCCTGTAGATGCATTTCCCAGAACTATAAAAATCCTCAATGTATACTCTCAGTTAATGAATCAACAAAGCTGTTTCCATGGCAGCCTAGCTTCTAAAGCAAACCCTGTAAATATTTCTTTGGAAACTGTCTATAGGTGTCCACTGCTATGTGTTTGTTAAAAATTTTTGACACACAGTCCATGATGTGAGCAGCAGTGAAAGAAAGTGAGTGTTGGAAACGTAAAGACACTACCCCTAAATGGCCGGGTTTTCTTCATGATTGGGTAAAGGATTTGCAACGTTAACAGACAGAGGTTTTCTCAAATGTTTATGTAAAATACCATGTTAATCTGAATGGAAGATAGTTCAAAACTTTGAGGGATTGGGCTTACAAAGAAATTAAAGATTTTGTGGGAGGCAAAATTGACCATTATTCAAATTATATTTCTGTTTATTTATCAGCCCCTGACATTTTTGGCACCTTTAGTTTTTGTATGGCAATCAGGGGAAATTTTTTCAGAATGCCTCATTTTTTTTCAAAGCAAGGGTGTAAACTTGTTTTTTGTACATTCTTGTCACCCATTTTGTGAAGAGTAGTTTCTAGCTAGAGGGCACAAAAAGTCATGCGTTTGATATTAACTATTTCTTAAGTGACATTATGGTAGTACCTATTCATGTGCTATGGTGATTGGAATGTTTGCCTGGGTGAATGTTTAAGTACATGAATACATTAAATTTTCATAAAGCCAGCTGTTCATTCGCATTTTCCCTTCCAGCCAGGCTTATCAAAAGCACTTGGAATGTGAAGAGGAATAAAAGTACATTATTTTGGCTGATTAACCAAACTGCAAGTTAGTTCTGGGACAATTCAATCTTCTTCAGGATATCTTCAAGAACTCTCTTGACTGAGCCACTCCCAGTCTTATATCTCAACCAATCTGTTTCACCAAAGAGTCAATGTTAATAGGTTTTTAATTAAATCATTACTGTTGTGAATATACAGCAAAATGCTTCATAGGAATAACAGATTAATATTAAAATATCCAATCCATCCCTATGTATTCCATTTGGCTCATTCCATTATGCAGATTAAACTGTTACAGGCATCCTTAATATTCAGACAGCAATGCTTCATAACACATAATACAGTGTAGAATTTGGCTATTTGAAGAGATCAGTGTGATACAGCTTTAAAGCTATATTAGACTTTTGGCTTTAAGTCATCAGTTACCCTCTCATATTGTTCAGTAATTTTTTCAGTTATTTTCATTGTCTCTAAGTGAGTCATTTTCAAAGTTCTTTTAGACATCAGATTGGCAACCGTGGAAGGAGTCTGACCTCTCAGTTCTTCAGAAGAACTGATAAGAACTATTCTTCATTCAGCTTTCTCATCTTTGTATCACCCACACATAACTCAGTTGGTGACTCTAACATAGATGAACTGTCTATTGGAAACAATTTCTTTTTTTTTGCTCCTTGGCCAAAGTGGACAAAGACACTTGAGAGTGTGACTTCTATGTCAGCCTGGGTCCTAGGGTGTTGTCCAAAGGTGATATGGAACAGTATTCACGACTAACAATGAACATGTGGAGTGATTACCAGAACACCTATGTGGTTTTAAGTCATTGATTGGGACAAGTGTGCTATTGCAGAACAAACCAGCCTCACTGATACAATGTTTTCATTATTAGGCAATTTCTAGGTGATTGCATCTTCTTGAGTAAGGACACAGTGAAAGATATGTGTGTCATATATACATATACACTTATATAACAGATTTTAAATAAGCATTTGTAAACAATACATTAACAAGTGTTTATACACACATTCCATCCCACCCTCTGGCATTTATGTACCTCACACATCAGTTATAAGATGAATATCTGTAGAACAAGTGAAGAAATAGTTGGGTGAACATTTACATACAAATTATGTCTAAAAAGAGCATATGTCAATAATTCTGAAATTTTGCTCAAATGTAGAATAGGAAATATAGTTTTATCACGTTCACTTCTCTGTAAAGTTTTGTTATCTTAGTTTAGATACATGTAATTCTTACAGATCCTTTTTTAATTTTTATTATATTTTTCCATTACCATTTAACCCCCTTATACCCCTTCTCCCCTGCAATCACCACAATGGTGTCCATGTCCATGAGTCCTTTTTCATTTTTGCTCAATCCTTCCACCCTCGTTTTTTGTTTGATGATCAAGAGTATCATTGTAATTCTTGAACACTTAGGATTGTTTCATTAAAGAAAACATATTACATTCACTTGATTTAATTGTCATATTATGTCTTAAAAACAGTACATTTTTATAGTTTGAAGCCTGACAGGTTTTTTATTTATTTTATTTTTTGTAATGCCAGTACCTGACTCTGCTTTGGTTGCCTAGGAATCTACTTCAAAGAGGCATTCATTTCAAAGATGGCTATCTCAGAACAAACAGATTTCCAGCTACACCACTCATCACCCCTATGTTCACAGCAGCATTATTTGCATTAGCCAAGATCTGAAAACAGTCCATCAGTAAACGAGTGGATAAAAAAGCTGTGGTACATTTGCACAATGGAATACTAGGCGGCTGTATGAAAGAAGGAAATCTTACATTCTCAATGGCAAGGATGGAACTGAAGGTTATTAGACTAAGTGAAATAAGCCAGTCAGTGAAAGACAAATGCCCTATTCATTCAGCTTCTTAATTTGACTGCCTTTTTAAGTGCTACCCCCAAATTTGGTTGATTTCTATCAGTATTTTACTCATATTAACTTGAAGATTTGCAGGTAAAGAAGCACCAAATAATATGCATCAAGTTCTCAGAGGATTGGTTCTACAGTTGAGTAATCCAGACCTGCTCTATGAAACATTTGTGCTGTGTCTTTTCTTAAATTTTTAAGAAATTATGCTTCATACAGAAAATTGCTTCAAAATTAAGAATATCTTTAAGAACTTGAAAATAAACTTTATGCATAACAGACTAAAAAACTTTGTAATTTGCCAACGGTGATAATTATACAACCAGGAAACCTGTGATTAACTATAAAACCCTAGAGCAGCTTTTCAGATAATTAATAACAACATAGGACATTAGCGCAATGAGGATCATTTTTCAAGGAACTGTAAAGCATACTGCGTGCTTATTACAGATTCTTAGGAACTATAAATAGTGAATACAACTGTATCAACAATCATTTATCTTATGAGTGACAGTGATAGAAGTAGCTGGAAGCTCCTTAATATTTTCCAGAACTTGATAAATGTCTGAGTTCACAATATTCGTTTCCTCTGTAATTGTAAGTATTGATACTTTAATTACATCCCTTATCGTACTAATATACTAAACCCGCTTGGCCTGCTCTTCTATTTATTCCCTAAGGTCTTTCCCTTTATTGCTTAAGTTTAGTAACTTGCCATGGACCCAGAGGGCTTCACTGTATGACTTTTAAATGCCATTATTTTTAGTGTGAGAGCTGACTGAATTTTTTCAAGAGGAGTTAAACCTTAGAACTTCTTCTTTTTTTGTTTCAGATTTATTTTATTTATTTACTTTCAGAGAGAGAGGAAAGGAGGGAAAAAGAGAGGGAGAGAAACATTAATGTGTGGTTGCCTCTCATAAGGGAACCTGGCTTGCAACCCAGCCTGTGCCCTGACTGGGAATCGAGCCAGCAACCCTTTGGTTTGCAGGCCAGCACTCAATCCACTGAGCCACACCAGCCAGGGTTAAATCTTAGAATTTCAATAAGAACAACAACAACAACAATACCAACAAACCTTCAAAGATGATTTGATTCAGGTCTTTTAAGTTGTTCTTCTTAGATCTTTAGGATTTTCCAAAATTAGAGCTGAGGGACATTCTTAAAGAAACAGAAATAAATATAAATTAAGGAGGTAAGACTGTGGTCCTCTCCTACCACCAAAACTTGAACACATGCTTTATTAGGATATCTCCGTATATATGATTTTGACAACAATCTGTAGATATAGCAATTTCTTTCACCCAGCAATTTCTGCTTTTCTGTATTATTAACTCTATGAATAACAGTGAGCCTTTGCTCAGTATTTGGCACCGTATTTAAGTTCTTTGCATCTATTATTTCATTTCACCTGGCCTCAGAATAGTCCTATGAGTAGTTTATTATCCTCAATTTAAAAAAATGAGACAATGAAGATCCAGTGATATATAGTAATTATTTGTGACAGAACATTTTCATTTCATTGAACTTCCTGGCTATGCAAGGCAACTTTTAAATTTTTTATCACTAACTGTAACATGTTATGCAGATAATGCCAGAAAGTAGTCTACAAAGATAACTGCTTATCTTACATTATTAACAATATTCAGATCTCATCATCTGTGTATTGTAAAATTAACCAAAAACAAAACTCTTTAAACAAAGTTAATGATTTTTAAAATGGCCATAAAGTTTCATTTGTCAAAAATTGAATACCTGGTTAAGGAGAGAAGCAGGAAGGTTTGAGGAGTAGAAGATTTAGGTGTTCTTTTCCAAAAAAAGGAAAGGGAATTTTGACCATTCTATTCGAAAATTGAGTAGTTTCATCAGGATGATGTCTCCCTCCACTGTATTCCTCCCATTTTAACTTTGCTCCATTATTATTTTTTTTAGTTTTGTTTTTTATTATTAACCCTCCTTTCCCCCTCTCTTGCTTTCTTCTTATCCCTTTTACTCTGTTTAGTTTTGTTTTTCTTGCTTTCTCCCTCCTCTTGATTTCCTTATGGTATTGGGCAGGACATAGGGAAAATGATGAAACATATCTAGGTCCAGAATCTGAAGGATCAGAGTTGCCTTTACCAGCAGAGGTCTTCTTACCTCTTGGTTGCTAGCATTAGAGTATCAGCAGAGGGCTCCATGCTATGATGGCTTAGCTAGAGGCGTATTTGTCTAAAGCAATAGAAGATCTTGGAGTAGGGGCTACAATTCTGAAATGAGAACAAAGGTTGATTCTTTCTTTGCCTTTCATGTATTCAGTCAACAGATATTTTAAGAGCTGTGAGGTGAATACAGCTCACATACCCTAATGGTGACCACATTATATTATTACTTAAGCAACTAGCTAATGTCGTTTTAGTGTGTGTGTGTGTGTGTGTGTGCATGCTCACGTGAGACATTAGATGTGATGTTGTTAGCTCACTGTTATCTACATCTTTCCCTATATTCTCCAATACTACGTATCCATTGTGTTATTCCAGATACCTGCGAAACCAGTGGATATCACTAAAAAGTTGGGTTTTTTTGGTCCTTTGACATATTTTGTTATAAACCTGCATTTTTCAAAACTGCATGCACACAAAATATGACTAGTCCAAGTTGAGATGTGCTGTAAAAATGATACTAGTTTTCAAAGATAGTAAACATAAATACCATAAAATAACTCATTTATATTTTTATATTGATATTTTACCATAAAGTTGGGGATAAAACATGAACATATACATAACCTTTATATCATTTATAATGACATATTTCACATATAATAAATCACATGTGTAAAATGTGTCATTATAATACTTTCACCTGTTTCTAGTTAATTGTTCTTAATATGGTTACTAGGAAATTCAAAATGTGGCTCACGTTATACTTCTTGTGCACAGCAGTGCTCTAAGAAAAGCTTGTATTACCTTTTCTGTTTTATTTGTCTCACGGAGATCCCTGTAATAAAACATTATCCTTACATCTATTTCTAAGTATGTAAAAATTCTTTTGCATAGAAAATTGGCAAATAAACATTAAGGTTAAGCATTTCTGCATTTATTTATGTCCTCAAACGATACGGGTAGATTAGACTAGCGCAGTTTCCTTTATGGAAACGGTTCTGCAATTATTCAAGTAGCAAGCTTACTGGAGTGAACAGGGATCTAAAGCTTATTACACATTCTACAGCTTGTCATTTAAGGACATGATACGTATAGGCCTATAGTTCCCCAGGGCCCATCTTCAGTTTTTTGTTTAAGATAATCCAATTTACTCCAGACCAATTTAATACACTTTTTGACAGCTTTCAATGGCAATTTGCCAGACCCTGCTTATGTGTGTTTTTCTTCAACTTGTTATTGAGCAAGAACAAATGATACAAAGACTGTACAGGGATGAGACTATAAGTGAATAGAAATAGTTTCCTGGCATCTCACTAGGTCCTCAAGGATGCAGAGTGGAAACCGGCCAAGTACGGAGGGCCACATCGGTATTCAAATCTCAGAGGTCTTCCAACAGATATGGGAAGCAACCCCATAGTAACTTATTTCCAGGTTCTATTTCTACTATATTTCTGCTACTGAATTGGTTCCACAATTCAGAAAAAAATGCTCACAGGCTCCCGGAGAATACAAAAACCCTCTTTTATAGCAATATGGTAGAGGAAAAGCTGAACTTACAGAATACACAAAAATCTGGACTCAGTTTTTAAATTAGCCACTTTTGTTCACTGTAATCTTAGATTAGATTTCTTAGGGCATTGTAGCATTTTCAAATTGGTTCTTTTCACTAAGTTACATGCATTAAGTTCTCTTTTTGTGACTTTATAGCTCATTTCTTTTGCCACAGAATAATACTCATTTAATTGATATACCACGGTTCATCCATTCACTTATTGAGGTATATCTTGGTTGCTTCCTGTTTAGGGGAAGTTATGGATAAAACTGCTATAAACATTCACAAATACTCTTTTCAGTGGATACACATTTTCAACTCCTTCAACTAAATACCTAAGAGAGCACTTTTTGAATCGTAAGCTAAGAATATGTTTAGCTACAGTTGCCAGACTGAATTCCAAAGTGGCTGTATCATTTTGTATTTCCGCCAGGAAAGAATGAGAGTTCTTGATGCTCCACATCCTTGCCTGCATGGGGAACTTCTGCACATCCTTACGTGTGCTCATTTGCTGTCTCTGTATCTTAGTAGATTACATGTATGTTCACATCTTTTTAAAACTTTTTAATTGGGTTGTTTGTTTTTGCATTGTTGAATATTAAGCATTCTTTGTATACTTTGGAAATGAGTTTTTTTAATCAGATATATGTTTTATAAATATTTTTTTCCATTCTGTGGCTTATCTTTTCATTTTCTTGTCAGAGTTATTCCCACAGCAAAAGTTTCTCATGTTAATAAAGCCCACCTTATTTCTTTCACTAATCTTGCTTTTGGTGTTTTATCAAAAAACTCATTACTAACTCTTAGTTCACCTAGATTTTTCCTCTTTTCTTTTAGAAATATTATAGCTTTTATTTTACATTTAGGCCCATGATCCATTATTAACTGATTTTTGTGAAAGTTGTAATGTTGGTATCAAGATTATTTTTTTCTTTTTGACCTATAGATCTTTAATTGTTTCATCACCATGGAAAAGAATGTCCTTTGTCCAATGATTTGCCTTTGCTCCCTCATGTCAAAAAGGAGTTGATTTTATCAGTGTGTATCTATTTCTGGACTCCTTATTCTGTTCCATTGTCAAATGTGTCTATTCTTTCATCAACAGAATGCTGTCTCCGTGACTGTAGCTTTATAATAAGCTTTCAACTTGGTTAGTTTAGTAGTATTATTCTTCCAAGTTTATTCTTCTTAAGTGTTTTTTGTTATTTTGTTGATGCTTCATTTTTTGTCTTTCCATAAATTTCAGAATCTGTTTCTTTATATATACAAAATAGCTTACTGAGATTTTGATTGGAATTGTTTTTAATCTATAGATCATTTAGGGTGAAATTAACATTTTTACAATATTGAGTCTCCCAAGCAATGAACATAGAGTATGACCATATGGCTCCATTGATTTAAATTATTTGCCTCTTTCATTATATTTTTCTACATATAGATCTTGCAAATGTATTATTTGTTTTAACCCAGATTACTTCATATTTTGGTGCTATTGTAAATGGCATTTTGTTTTTAATTTAATTGTTCTATGTTTTTAATTTGATTGTCAGTAGATAGAAACCCAATTAACTTTAGTGTATTAACATTGTATCTAGTAACAATATAACTGCTTATTAGTTACAGGAAATTTTTGTTGATTCTTTGAAGTTTTCTCCATTGCCATGTCACCTATGAACCGAGCCAGTTTAATTTTTTCCTTCCCAAATGTTATACTTTTAATTTCCTTTTCTGATTGTATTGCACTACCTAGGACTTCTAATATAATACTACATAGGAATGGTGATAGGGTTCATCCTAGCTTTGTATCTGATATTATAAAGATATTATATTACACAGGTTCTTATCACTAAGTATGATGTTAGGTGCTCTTTAACAAGTGTGGAAGTTTCCCTCTCTTCCTAATTTGATGAGAGGTTTTTTTTTTTTTTTTTGTCATGCAGAGGTTTTGAATTCTTCAAATGTAGACTGTAATGTATACATTTGTCAGAAAAATTTTTATCTATCCACACATAATTTATTCAATGTTAACTCTACTATTCATGGGGTTGAACCATTTATATGGCAAAAGTAGGACTAAAAAACAAATGAAGACCCCACAGATAAAAATTACTTGAGAAATCCTTAATTTTTCTAGTGACTTTAATTCATGATATACTTAACTACCCATTAATACAGACTATTTTAGCCTATTGGTTATTCTAACTGTAGTTTATGGGTTCTAATGTAAATGGTTAACATTCCTAGCCTAACCTGCTGAGAAGTATGTCTGAATAAGCTTTTGTTTTCATTTAAAAATATTTAAATTAATTTTATTTAATTATACTTATTGGATTAACCTTGGTTGATAACATCGTATAAGTTTCAGGTGTACAATTCTGTAAAACATGTCACCTGTATAACGCATTGTGTGCTTACCACCCAGTCTAGTTTCCTTCCAGCACCACACATTCCATGCCTTTCAACTTCTTTGTTTTTCCTTCACTCTCCTTCCCCTCTGCTAACCACTGTACTGCTGTCTGTGTCAATGAGTTCGCTCATTTTCTTTGCTCATTTGTTGCTTTCTGTCTTATATCATATATAGTAGAATTATATGATTCTTGTCCTTTCCCGTCTGAATTATTTTATTTAACATGATAGTCTCAGGATCCAGTCACGCTGTCACAAATGCCAGTATTTCATCATTCTTATGGCTGAGTAGCATTCCATTGTGTATATGCACTGCATCTGCTTTATCTGACTACCTATCAGAAGACATTCAGGTTGTTTCCCTGTCTTGGCTATTGTGAATAATGCTTCAATTAACTTAGGGTACATATGTCTTTACAAATAAGTGGTTTCAAATTTTGAGGGTTGATACCAAGAAGGGGAATTCCTGAGTCGTGAGAAAGCTTTTTTCTTAATTTTTTGAGGAAACTCCCTATTGTTTTCTATAGAAGCCGCACTGATTTATATTCCCACCAGGACTGTATGAGGGTTCTCTTTTCTCCACGTCTTCTCCAACACTTATTATTTCTTTTTTTTTTAATGTCATTTTTTTTTATTGTTATTCAATTACAGTTGTATGCCTTTTCTCCCCATCCCTCCACCCCACCCCAGCTGAACCCACCTCCCTCCCCCCTCTCCACCCTCCGCCTTGGTTTTGTCCATGTGTCCTTTATAGTAGTTCCTGTAATCCCCTCTACCCACTGTCCCGGGCCCCACCCCCCCACCCCCGCCCTGGCTATTGTTAGATTGTTCTTAACTTCAATGACTCTGGTTATATTTTGTTTGCTTTTTCCTTCTATTGCTTATGTTCCAGTTAAAGGTGAGATCATATGGTATTTGTCCCTCACTTCCTGGCTTATTTCACTTAGCATAATGCTCTCCAGTTTCATCCATGCTGTTGCAAAGGGTATAAGCTCCTTCTTTCTCTCTGCTGCGTAGAATTCCATTGTGTAAATATACCATAGTTTTTGGATCCACTCGTTTGCTGATGGGCACTTAGGTTGCTTCCAGTACTTGGCTATTGTAAATTGTGCTGCTATGAACATTGGGGTGCACAGATTCTTTTGGATTGGTGTTTCAGTGTTCTTAGGGTATAATCCCAGCAGCGGAATTACTGGGTCAAAGGGCAGTTCCATTTTTAGTTTTCTGAGGAAATTCCATACTGTTTTTCACAGTGGCCTCACCAGTCTGCATTCCCACCAACAGTGCACGAGGGTTCCCTTTTCTCCACATCCTCTCCAACATTTGTTTGTGGATTTGTTTATGTTGGCCATTCTGACTGGTGTGAGATGATACCTCATTGTGGTTTTAATTTGCATCTCTCTGATGGCTAGTGATGCTGAGCATCTTTTCATATGTCTCTGGGCCCTCTGTATGTCTTCCTTGGAGAAGTGTCTGTTCAAGTCCTTTGCCCATTTTTTAATTGGGTTGTTTGTCTTCCTGGAGTGGAGTCGTGTGAGTTCTTTATATATTTTGGAGATCAGGCCCTTGTCTGAGGTATTATTGGCAATGGAACAGAATATTATTTCTTGTTTTATTACTTTCCAAGTCTTGTCAGGACACCTAGCATAGATTTTTGGAAAAAGGAGCAGTAGGAAGACTAACTTCATATTCTTGTGTATGAATATGTAGATCTTCTTCTACAGTTACGACTCCCATAGAACCCTTGCAAGTGTTTCCATACACTCTGAAGAAAATATCTGTAGGTGTCCAAATTAGATACATAGATGATAGCTAGATAGTTAGGAACACAGGCAGATGGATGGATGGATAGGTGATAGATGGATACATTAGATAGATAGGTAAGCAAGTAGATGGATGGATGGATGGATGGATAGATGATAGATAGATAGATAGATAGATAGATAGATAGATAGATAGATAGATGATAGATAGATAGGAAGACAGATAGATAGATTTATAGATATACCCTGTTTTTCCAAGTGTTATTTTACTCAGATCTCTTTACCTAGTTAACTCCTATTCATTCTGAGAGACTCGGCAAGAAAGACTTAAATATCTCATAGGCATTTCCATGTATTCCAAAAAGCTTCCTGGTCTACCCTTCTGACACTGACAGTCCCCTCATTACTCAAACTTATGTTTGCACATCTCTCTAATCTTTTTCATACATTTAAAATATTCGCTTATACCTCTGTTTTGAACTCATTCCCACCAGAGTAAAAGCTTCTTAATGACAACATTAAAAGCTACTGGAACTAAATAGGTGCTTAATTTTTTGAAGCAAAATACCTTTCCTATTCATTCATAAGGACATCTTTGATAATTTCACCCCTCATGTGTCTACACTGAATCAGTACTTCTATATAGCCATCTATTGTTATATAAGTATTCAATGTTTTAGCTTTTTATATAACTAGAATGAAAGCTCTTGAGGTCAGAAGTTCACTTCCTCTATTGCCTTTTTCCCTAACATGAGCAGTACTAATCACACAGATGTTCAGTAAATAAAAATTAATGAGAAAACTTTCAATTGTTTGTTGTATAAAATTGGTTTAATGTTTTAATTTATTTTATTTTTTAAAAGAGGTTTATTCTTTTTTTAAATTATATTTTATTTATTTTTTAGAGAAGAGAAGGGAGGGAGAAAGAGAGAGAGAGAAACATCAATGTGTGGTTTCCTCTCGCACATCCCCTACTGAGGACCTGGCCTGCAACCCAGGCATGTGCCTACACTGGGAATTGAACCAGCGACGCTTTGATTCATAGGCCTGCACTCAATCATTGAGACACACAAGCCAGCGCAGGTTTAATTTTTTTTAAAAGTTACTTATTACATGACAAAAATGGAAGTCAACTATGTATATAATCCATTACATGAACCAAACATAAATAGAAAAATATTAAATAGCTTTTAATTTTTGTTTGTTATAAACCCCATGGACTGGTTTTCTCTTTGAGAACAAGAGGATGGAACAGGTTGATAAAAGGAGTTCCAGATGTGGTAGATTAGAATACTATTTTTCTCTCACTTCTTCCTTGTTATAGAATTACATTCCACCCTCTTGCAATGTGACTTTGTAGCACCTCCCACAAGAGCGGGATATATTTCCCCACTGAATTTTTGTCAGACTTGCACCCATCTGAAGCCAGTCCTTCAGCTTGAGTAATGGAGATTTTATCTGTTTTTACCAACTAGATGTACATCACTTTAATTTTCCTGCTCCCCTCTCAAAGGCATGCTTCAATGATTTTTTCCTCCACCTCCTTAATTATTGTGTGTGTTGCTCTGTATTTGATCATTCTAAGCAATATACAAACACTAAAACTGTCAACAATAATTTGAAAAATATCAAAAGACATTTAAAAGTTTTAAACTATCAATTTACAAAAAAAATCATTTAAATTCTTGGCTAAAACTCTATGAAAGGGCAATTAATTCCTCTAGTAGGTAGAAATAACACATTAAGCCCACAGTGATATACCATCAGTCAGAGTGGCAAACACAAATACCTATCGAGTGTTGGTTACCAGGTGACAAAATAAGTAACAGCCTGAATTAACTTGTGGGAATGAAAACTGCTAAAAGTACTTCGGAGATTACTTGTATAACTTTTAAAAGATCTGTATATTTCTCTAATATGATGTGGCAATGAGAATCTGTTTAAGGGCAGGAAGGGTGTAAAAGAAAATAACATGTAGGGAATAAATAAAGTACAAAACATGAGAAAGGACTTGTAAAAACTGATGACAGAGTCTCATGAATGGAAGAGCATGCGTGATAAACTGAAGTGTCCTCAATGGATATCGAATCAAAACTAACCTAATTAGGTTCGCACGCTATGTGAACTTCAACTGTATTTTGGCTTTTTTAGGACAACCTGACATATTTAGTTGGAATGTAGTTTTTGCACAAATCCTCAACAGCAAAATTTACATTTGATTATATATACAAAGAATGATATCTTAAAACCTTCTAAGAAACCATATAAAGAGAATCCATCAAAATTCAGTGTTCTTTACTCTCACCACAACAACATATACACGCAAAACTTCTAATTGCAAAATAATGTATTTTCTAGTTTGTAGAAAGAAAAAGGGAAATTGAGTTTGCCCTCCTAGAATGTAACGTCTACTATTTTTTAATAGCTTTAACTCTAATACCTATAAATATGCCTGACATTTAGCAGTTCTCAATCCCTTGAGTTAATCAACAGTCATAAGCAGATATATTCACTCCTCCCACACTGGTGGATTTTGCTTGCATAGTTAAGATCTTATTCTCTCATACTCAGTACTTCACAAATAATAAACATAATCATAATGCTTGATGATCTTTTCTTTCCATGCCCTTGCTGAGTTGCCAATTAATGGAGGCTGACAGATGCAGATGCTTTTCCTTCCTGTCTCCAGGCTGATGGAAGTGACCTTGGTAGCATACTAGAAACCTTTGGATGCGATGGATAGAGTCAGCATTTTGTTTTCTGTTTTAATCCCATTCTCTAACATGAATGAAGTGAGACCCCGGGCCTGAACTGAGTGGGTTCCCATTCCCTTCTTTCTCCAAAGTATATGAAGTCAGTGTGACAAGATTTCTGTAATAGCATATTGATTTTGCACTTACTTCACCCTGAATCTGTTAGGAAGTATAACAGCTTGCTAAACCTTTATCACCTTCCTCTCCATGGTTGTGATGACCCTACTCACTATGACCTCACGGGGACTCGATCTCACCATTCTCTCCTTGTACTTCAAGACGCCTATGGTGGGTGCCACCACCCAGACCAGTGCCCTTAGACATTTAGTGGATGTATATCAGACCAAACCTTATTTCACATCTGTAGGTGCAGTGTTCTGGTTCTTCATCCTATCAGTTTCTCAAATCTTGGTCATGTCAATTCCCAAGTCACTTTCTGCTTCCTGCAAATCTACTCCCATACTGCTTTGTGGTTAGGCCTCTGTACACAAGGATGATAAATTGTGTAAATGTGTTGGCTAAAGTTTTCTGTTCAATTATCAAAGAGGAGCAACCCCAACAGATTTCTTCTTGTTAATTTAAATAGAACTTATGCCAACGAATATGTTTTTGTCTTGATTTATAATTTTAATGTGCAGTATTTTTTCCTCTAATTACCCATATTACTATCCCTAGTATCTGAATGAGAATATACAGAAATAAAATGTTGTTTTTACTGTGTAAAATATGTCCATATTAACAATATATTTATCTTCCTTTATGTTTCCTATATGTTTATTAAACATTAAGAATGGTTTTGAAATTTCCTCACTGCATAAATCTGATAGTAATTAAATTTATCACATGATTCTTCAATATGCATTAGTTACAAATTATGGAATGATAACAATGATGAAAATAAAGTGGTAATAATAGTTTTAATATTTAAATATTGTATCTTAGGATCAACAGAAAGTGTTACAGGCATATTTTAATTTCTCTCCCATTAGAGAGTAACACCACCCACCACTATGGATTGCTGAGAATTAAATTTGTCACATGCTAAGTGTTCAATACATGCTATATATGATTATCAATATATACTATGCTGCTATATAATGTGTAAGAAAAAATATTCAGCATAGTTTTATACTGAATTTGATAGCAAAAGAAGTATAATGTAGTGGTAACTGTATTCTTTCGGGTATTACATTATTGATCATAGTAGATGAGAATATTTTCAGCTTCTTGTGAGTTTTCCTTGAAGCCGGCTGGTCTAAATAGTTCTTTTCATCTGGGGAGACACTAATCGGGGCTTTGCAACTGACATTTCAGAACAAGAGCCCCTTCCGGCGTGTCCTGTTGTGGACATTCCCACCGGTCCTGAACACAAAGGCCATCACATCATACTGTGGAGGAAGATAACTTGGCACATCACGTCCCACATTGGATAGGTCAATGCAGTCTGCCCTTTTTCTCCAAACCAAGGTCAGCATTTTCAGTAATCACGATAGATTTGGCTGCAGTGACTGTTTTTCTTTGACTTAGAGAGCTGTAAGTAGTCTCTTGTATACTGATGTGAGTTGCACAGCCTTTGGTTTGTGTACAAAAATTCAAGCTGGAAAGCTTACTGCGTACATTCTTTTCATTTATTAACGTGCATTGTAAATTATTCTGCCAGCATGTTATCTAATAAATTAAACTGTTTGCTGTTGAAATAGTACGTGCTATCTCAAGATTGAAAATTATTTCTTAGGTAACTCAGGGGAAGTTGGAGAATCTCTATGAAATAGTACACCCAATAGTAATGAATAATTACATTTCAAAAATATATAGTTGATGGTTTTGAATTCCATTTTTGATAGAAAAATTTAAATGAGAATTCAACAGTTTATTTTGAATGGTTTTAGTTTTACTTTGCTGAAACTAGATCTTTCTATCAAGTTGGAGTGCATGGTGAATTTAGAAGAGATTCTTTTGTTCATATCCCAAGTATTTGATGAGATTCTTGCTCTTATACATTCATTTATATCATTGCAGACATACAAATTCTTAGAAATTGTATATTTAGATAATTAGAGAGAGCTCTGAATTAGGAACTTAAATGCATTTTACCTCATATACTAATACACAGTAATCTAAATTTGTGGAACTGCATAGTTCATTACTCAAAAAGAGTTAAATATTTTTGGTAGCATCAACAATGGTAATAAGATGTAAAACAAAGCCTATATCTCTAAAAGTAATTACATTTTATGATTAATTTAGATCTTGAGACATCATGACATACTGCCACAGGCCATGGGCTCTGATGTCACATGATCTGGGTTAGAATTCTGACTTGCCATTGAAGTTATATAACTTCCCTGGGAAGGAAGTTATAGATTCCATGTATCTAAAGTAAAAATAGTAATAGCACCCAATCGGATGGGCTGTTGTAGGGACTAAGTGTGTTATTATAGGTAAAGCACATGGAAGAGTGATAATGTGCAATAAATACAAAATTATCTTAATATAAAAATTCAATTTGAAGAAAAAACAGGGTAAATATTTGCAATAAGTATGGAAATATTTGGTTATACTAATTTTTTGTATGTCTATGAAAAATAATTAATTAAAGTAGAGTAATAGATAAAAAGACCTAAAAAGATTATCTAAAAAGGAGGACATATTATTTGTGGGAAAAAATAAACTTCATTGGTAAACAAATATATATTGAAAAAAAATTAAATTAATATTTCACATTAGCATAAATATGGGGAAATGTAAGAATATTGTGCCAGAAGTTTATATTTAAAGGATATTTCTGCATAATGTTAATGGAAGTGTAAATTTATATAACCATTTTGAAAATGAATTTGGCAATATTTATAATGCCTGTTAAAATGACTTATTATTTGGCCTAAAATGATATTTTTTAATTTTGCTTTTAGGTTACAAAACCTTAGGCAAAATTTTAGTATACCATGGTCTGTTATTATAAATTTTTGGAAACAGTACAAAAGTAAGAAAGTGTGAAATATGTTAACTTAATTTCAGTTCTCAAAATATATTTTGTAAAATGTAACAGAAACTATGCTTATGATAAACATTTAATTTAAAAAAGAATTAAATGTAGACTATGTGATATAATAACAATTATGTAAAGAAGCCAGTAAAGTACACACAGGTAAAAGGTTGAAAAAATGCATGAAAATATAAAGGTTACTATAAATAAAGAGATAAAAATGTATACATTATTTATATATTTCTAAATATTTTATGTTTTATATATTGAGAATGTATTATTTATAAAATGAAAACCAAACATAGTTTTGGGAAGAAAAAATAACTTATAAACACTTAAAATATTTTCAAATTAAAGATTATTATCTGACTTTGTTATAATAACTAATAACATTGTAAGTTTCCAAATTAAGGGGCTTTCATTCTTCCTTTTTTATACATCTTCTTTCCTTAATTTCTGGGAAAGTAAAAGTATCCATTATGACCCCAGGAGATAATTTTGACTTGAGATTGAGGACTAAAAGGTAGTTATAGGAATAAAAAGTTATTTGGCATTTTTTGGGAATGGGATATACAGATGTATCCCATGTATGCAGAATAGGGTGATTTAAACCTTGGTGGGGTCAGGTGTCTAGTTTGAGATGTTCTTTTGGATGCTGCAGCCATAAATTGATGAGTTAAAAATGATACAGAAATTGAATGACTTATTTCAGTATGGGTAGTTTATTGAAATTGCTAGATCACTCCCTGATTTACCAAATTCCTTTGTTTCTATGAAATAGGGAAGTTAGCTATCAAGGGATTAGAAAATAAATTATCTAATGCTAGAACATGTGTTAAAAACAATCTAACATATGTAAACAACGTTATGTTCTTATAGATCATAACTGATATTATGTGATATAGTTGTCAGGACTCATTACTGCTTTAAATAAGTCCTCTATGGGGCAAAAATGGAAAATCTGATTAGCAAACATTTATTAGTCTATATTCATTCAAAGTCAACTGGATATATGATTTCATCCTATTAAAAAAAAAACAGTGCAAGTTGTTCTGTTCCTCATGACTTAATCAATACAGAAACCATTGTGAAAATTTAGGACCTTGAAATATGAATATGTAGATCTACCTTGCAAAAGATGTAAGTAGAAGACAATTGTGCCAGTTAGCTTGACGTGGTTTTTCAAGAATACATTAGTCTTCTTCTAAATGGCCCCAGAGCAGTTTCTGGTAAGAGAAAAACACAAATGATAATATCAAACTTCACTGATGTGGAATGAGGAAATGATATCTGAATTGCTGAAAAATCAGAATTAATTGAAAAATCAATCAAAGACAGCTTCTACAAAGAACATAAAATATGGCATCATTTTAAATTGTGCTATGATGTAAGGATAGTTTATCTGGTTCACAATTATTGGATTAGAGAATCAATTTCTGGAAAAGTAAGGGCCAGTCTCTGTGTTTTAGTTATGTTTTCGTATTGGATGGCTAACCCAGGGCCTGTGATAAAAAAGGACCATGATGAAAGTTTCATGCATATGGAAATGGCTGAATGAATGGCTGGATCAATGAAACTGTTTGTGGAGTTTATTTTGATTGAACAAAATATCTCACACATTAGTTTTTTCCCCATCATATTATTTTTACATAAAGGTAAACTGTAGTCCCATATATTGACTTGCTGAGAAAATTAGATGGGGCTACAGCTTAGTAAAAATGAATACTTAAGAAGATACATTCAAAAGAATTTCTGTAGTACTGGTTCTGTTTTTTAACACAACCACTTTTTCTATTAAAAAATCTTATATAAAAATTACTTAACTGTAATTACCCTTTAATAGAACATTTATTCAAAGAATCACTTGATTTATTCAAAATTGTCACCAAAAACCATGGAGAAAAGAAAAGCAGAGTGAGGGCTTTTCAATTGCAGTGGAAAAGGAGAGAAGAGCTTGCTGTTTTATGGAGGTTAAGAAAGGTCTCCTCAGTAGGGAGATATTCGAACAGAGACCTGAAGACAAGGAAGAGAGTCTTCCTGAAGATACCATGAGGAGGCCCTTTCAGACAGAAGGAACAGCAAGTGCACAGTGTGGCCTGGGGTGTGGACAATGAGAGTGAGCACAGTGCAAGGAAACTAGGGTGGCTGAGGTGGGAGAAATGGGTCTGCAAGGTAGTGCCAGGTCAGTTCCTGGAAACTTCTAGGCCATTTTAGGGATTGTGGATTGTAAGAGATAATAAGCCATTAGAATATTTCAAGCAAAGGATTTGAATTATCTGATTTCCATACATTTCAAAAGAATCTCTGACTGTGATGTGGGGAATAGAGGAAGCAAGCAAAGAGTCTTTTCAGTCCAGGTAATGTATGATGGAGCTTGTTCTCATGTTGAGCTTTTTGGAGGTACTAGGAAGTAGCCATAAACTTGGTATTTTTAGGAAAAGCCTCAGTTAGAAGTAGAAGTCAGGGATAACCCTTTCCTAGATGCTTATCCTGAGCAACTACCTTGAAGGATGAAGTTATATTTTTATTAAATTGGGGAAGACTGACAGAACCCTTGCCTTTTCACCTCTCAATATCTTCAGTGCCTTTCTACTTTTGCTTCCTAACCACCCACCAGGCCCAATAACCTCATATTCCTTTGTCCAAAGGGTACTTGCTCTTGCAGGCCCAGTCCCTTCTCTAAGCAAAGACGGTCTCTCTTCTTCCTCACATCCCGCAGGGCTAGATTATCAAGACTGGCCAAAGTGAGAGGTAACTAATCAGACAGGATTGGGGGTCTGGCAGAGAGACCTCTGGAATTAGACTGGAAAGGGCTCAGAACTTTGGCCTTAATTTACTACTGCTTAATATTCAGAAAATAGCTGGCTCTTGTTTTCTTAACTGTCCAGTAGGGCTAGTGATACTCTTTAGGTACCTGTTAATGTTGTAAAAATCAAATAAAAGGTTTCCAACTCAGAGTGTTTAAAATTAAACAGACACAATTCTTTTTTTTCCCAAAAATTATTATCCTTGATAGAAGACTATGCACAAGAAGGGCTGCCTTTGGGTGAGGAAGCCATTTCTGATTCCCAATCAGCTGTATCTGGAGAAATGCAGAGTGCGGCGGGTACTGTGATTGACATCTCTAATGAAGATGTTGTAGGGGAGTTCTGCATTCATTACCATTTAGATAATAGAGGAATGTGTTTCAAAACACTCTTCTTCAGTCTGCTCTAAACAGTCAGACATCAATAAACCGGCAGCACCGTCCCATGCTCTGAAGAGAAGGAAGGAACTTGAATGACCCATCACTGAAAGTGAAGACAAGGAAAAATCAAGACTACAGAATTTAGGAAATAAATTATAAGCTATATTGATTGTTGATAACCTTTAGTTCAAAAACGTTGTTGAATCCTACTCGTAGAGGTCATAATAATGCACAGCCCAGATCTTCTGCTGTGGGAAGCATAAAACCCTCGCGGCTGCCCCTCTGCCCACCATACAATGTTTTTACTGAGGACGCAGTCCTCAGTTGATTTTAGCCAATCCTCAGGCATTGTAAGGACCCTAGTTCAGGCCCCTTGTTTGGGAACCTGGGACTCCTTCAGCAGGTCAGTTAGCCTGAGGACTCCCCATTGGCCTAGTGAAACCATTTTTGGAACTGAGCTGCAGTCCAACAACCCTCCCACCCAATTCTTCCTCTTACTCCATTTCCTTCACAGGCGTCAGGCATGCATTAGGGTCTGAGGTTCTTTTCTGTCTTCTCTAACATCCCCCTCTGCCATTACCCGGAGTAAATCTCTTGCTCGTACGATTCCCTGTTGGTTTTCTCCTTCTTGGAGAACCCAAGAATCCCACAATGCATTTACATGTGCCACCGCCCCCCACTGCACACTCAGCAAGTAGAGAATTTCATTAGAGGGTGAGCTCTAGTATTTGCTTCAAACAGCCTACATTAAAAAATGGATACAATATTCTTATAGTTTAGTATCCAGTAATAGAAACAAAAAAATCTTGACCCTCTGATGGGATGGGGTTGTTTTGTTGCTGTCAACCACATCAACTATACTTTGCTTGGTGGCTCTTCATTTCTGAAGTTGGGTCTCATGACTCCAACTCTTTCTACACTAATATTTAAAACTAACAGATAGCCTGCTGTGTCTGGAAGAAGTTTCTGAAGCAGAAATGAGTAACAGTTTTTTTGTGTATTGAAAGTACTTTTGATTCAGATTTTCAAAGTCAGGTTCAAACGACTTGGACTGTATCCAGTTGCAATGGAACTGGTAAATGGAAAACGTTAGTGGTTTATTTAATGTGATCACACATAGTAGATGGATAGTGGCCTGTTTGACTCTAACTCTACGCTTTTTCCCAGTTTCTATGAAAAACCTCAGTATATGTCAAATTGTTACCGTTAGTAGAAGTATAGTTGGTTTTTACAAAACAAACAAAACAAAAACACTTTAAAATTTAAAAGTAGTTAATATAACCTGGAGAAAATGCCCATCAAAATTCAGCGGATATTTAGAAATGTTTTTATATTGAGAAAAACTGAAAAAAATAATAATCAGTGGAAAAGCTGACAGAGGCAACAAGAGAAAAGTGGAGTCCAGTGGCTTCTGACCACTAACAACCATTATCAAAGAAATCATAGTCAGAGTGCAATCAGTTTGAATAGGTGTTAAAACAAAAACAAGATTTCCCAAACACTTTGTGATTATCGCAAGTTGATTATTTTTATTTTTTACATTTTATTAGAAAAAATTTACTTTGTTTTTACCTTTTTTTAGTCTCATTTTATTAGTTGGTGCTCTCTTCAATAATGAAGACAATTTGGCTTAAATTGATTAGTTTGTTAATCTATGTTTGAAATGACAATATGTTTATGTTTGTGGTATTTCAATAATTTAGAAATAAAATATTGCTCTAAAACAGTATCATTTGGAAAAAATGACCATGATGTATATGTTATTTCATGTAGAGAGTCACAATTCCTAATGTTGCTGAGCCTTAATTGTTAATTTATTTTGCTTTTTTAGAGGGGTAACCACATTTCTCTTATTCTCATCCATGCCTAACTGTGGACGAAGTAAACACATTCACACACATTCACTCACACACACACACACTATAATTAAGCTAATCTAAGTTCAAGTATTACTCTATTTATCAACAGCATGTCCTGAAGACAAACTCTAGTACCCAAGCCTGACAATGAATTTTCTTCACTGACACCGCTCCATTTCCTAACTTCATGCCCATCGCTAGCCAGGAATCTTTCAAAGAGCAGAACGAAAGCCTCCTAAAATCATTTAATATGCTTTTCAACCTGACAGTGATTAAAAAGTGTTTCATAAAATTTTCTTGTGGAAAGTAAGATTATAGAGGATGATTATGTAAAATTAGAATATTCAACTTGACATTAATTTTTCTAAATTTCAAAAATACTATTTATGAAACCCCCTAGAACATGTTTCTTCATTACTTTACTCAGTTTGCAGTTTTTTAAATAATGTTAAAACTCCCTGAAAGAAATAATTTGTGAGTTCTTAAACTGTTATTTTCCTTGAGATATTAAAATTATATTTATATGTGAGCTCATTTATTTCTAAAAGTTCTTGATCTAACAATACATTTTAAATTGTTTTAAATGTGTATGATTTACCATACATTCAGCCTGTGGACATGGAGATCTGCCTCTGGGAGAAACCTTTGTGAACCTCCACCTTTATGATCTCTGTGAGCATCGCTGATTGCAGCCCTACTGCGTTACCATTTCAGAATCTCGGCAATAAGTAGCTGGGAATATTCTTTGTCAGCCACAGGGCTATGGCTGCTGAATTTTATTTGCTAGAATTTTATGTAAAATGTATGGCCTACACACCATTAAAATGAATTGCCTATATTTATGCAACAGGTCTATAGTTTTATTCGTTCTGCTTTTTCTAGTTTATTCCTGGAAATGTAAGATAATTTCTTTTTAAGTTTCTCTGGTTCCAGTGTCCTTCCCCTCGATTATATTGTTGTTGTTATAATAGTTAAAATCTTTATGTCGGTCTTGGATATTCCACTTTGCTTTGTTGCTATTGTATAAATGTACAAAGCATCCTCAGATGTCTCAAGTCTCTCTCTACTCCATGTTTTATTTTCATTATGTTTCCAACTTTTGTTACACCAGTTACTTTTTTATTCTCACTTGTTTAGCTAGTGATGTCTCTTTTACTTTTTAATTGCTTGCCCGTGTTTACCAATTCAACTTATGTCATATCAATCAATTTACGTATTTCTGTATGTTATTTTTGTTTTCTGGTTTTTTTACTTTGGTTGTATTATTTGTTTGAATTTTAATTCATTCTATTTTCTTCTTTCTAGTTAATAATGATAGCATTAAAAACTGCCCATTTGTCTGATTAAAAACATATTGCCCCATACTTTTTAAAAATAAATTTTGTATCATTATTTTACTATAATTATGGCATAATTATGGCTTTTCTCTCTTTTGAACCATCATTTCAATGATTCTCTTAAATTAAAGTTATTAATTTCCTCTTATGTGGTGGCTACTTTGGCCCCTGACTTTCTGAAGTTTACAACAAAGAACCAGATAATCAAGCAAACAAGCAAGCAAGCAATATCTGTACATATATCTATAGAAGTTACCGATTATAATAAATACTACAAAGTGAGCAAATGGGGTTTAAATCGGTCAGAAACAGAGAAGGGAGAATAATTGCAGAGCCCCCACATTTGCAGTAGTAGTCAGAGGATGCCTCCTTTAGATTACAATTATGCTTAGACTTAAAATATAATGAAGGATCAATGAAACAAAATGTAGGGGAAAGACTAGTGTAAGCAGCACTAGTAAATTATGCCAAGGTTCTTAGTTGTGAATACTCCAGTGTCTTTGAAATGGCAACATGCAAGCAAGCATGTAAATGTTTCAAGGTTTAATACTGCAGGGCTTTCTAGGAAATGAGTAACTGAATTAATGTATATTAACAAACAAATCTCAAACTTCTGTGTGGAGAATGGATTGCAGTGAACAAGGGTGGATGTAGAAAGAGTATCGATTTAATTTATGAGTTCAAGAGAAATAATGAAGATGGTATTCTCTAGCTCACAGTAGAGTTAGACAGAAATAAATCCCGAAGGTAGAAACAACAGGTACATAGTAGGTATGTGTTTCCTTGAAATGTTAAAACAAATACTAATTTAAATGCCTTCTTGGACTATGTATTTTTCAGTTTGCCACCCTGTCAATCAACCTACCACTCTTGAGTCAGCTGCTTCAGAAATCATATTTTAGAAAACTCACTGGTCCTAGAAGACAATTACATTAAGGGATAAATATATATCTGTATCTGTGTAGCTTACATTTATTCAGAAAAGTTGAAGGTGTGATATAATATAAATATATAGGTTATATAATTATTATCACTACAGAATCTGGGGTTCCATTGTTCAGAACTCCTTAACTTCTAAAAAAGAAAAGTTGCAGCAGTTACTATTACTGCTTAAAGTATCCCAAAAGTTACCATACGAAACAGTCATGTTAATTTGCTCACTGTGTTTGTAGATTAAGAACCTCAAAGGGGTGAGGGGGTTGAGTGAATGATGACAAGCAGATGTGACTTCGTGTGATGGGCACACAGTGCAATACACAAATGAAGTGTGATAGAATTGTACGCTTGACATATATCATTTTATTAACCAATGTCACCCCAATAAATTAAATTTTCAAAAGAATTGGAAGAAGGTCAAAATCACATTGTAAAAAGAACATGTGTGTTGGGAAATGTTGCATTCCTTTCTGGAAAACATGATCTACTATGCAACTGGTTCAGTACAATTATGATTTGATTCTTATACTTTCAAAGATCCCGTTGTATCATTACTTCATTGAACCTACCACTTTAAATGTTATTTTAATTTTCATCTTGGTAGTTTAAGGAAAGCAAGTCATGGTTGAAAACTACACCATTTAAAGACCATTAAGAAACATACATTTTTCCAGAATAGTAGAAAAAGCATTTCAGTTTATTAGCTTTTCCTATGATTAATCACAAAATGAATCAGCTTTTACAGTAGGCCATCAACATGGCTCAGTAAGCCAGTCAATGAACTAAGGCTTGAGCATATGCTACACATTCTACTTCCCCAAGATATTTTAAGCTCATCAAAATAGTTCAAGGCAGATGCATATCCAATATTTTTAATGTGACACTAAAATTCATAACAGAAATAGAGTTTTGCAAACCTCTTGGAATTCTTACAATACATTCACATGCATCCGTGAAAGTGTACTTTCCTCGCTGTTCAACTAACCCATCAGGTCATATTGAGCACTAGCCCTGTAACAACTGAGGAAACCTGTTCTACAATTGCCTCTTTGTAATTCTGTATTATTGGCAACAGTTAAGAAGGTGATGGAAATATTGAATTAGGACTTCCATGTAGATTGATACCAATGTATTCTTCTACCATATGCTCAGTACCACAGAATATGAAGTAGAGGGATTATGAGGTTTGTATTCAACTAGACATATGTGTCTGTCATTAATAATTTGGTGCAGGAATGTCTCTGTGCTAAGTGTTTTCCCCCCTTTGTTTCCTTTAATGCTTGATATAAGCCTATGCAGTGTCTTATAGAATAGAGTGTTTTTTAATTCATAAATACAAGAAATTTGGGGGTCTAAGGCTCATATGGCAATGCTATGATGATTCCTATTCTTTCTATACATTGAATTTTATAAAAAATTTGTTTTAATCCTTGCCCAAGGACATTCTTTCATTGCTTTTAGAGAGAGAGGGAGGGAGAGAGAGAAACATTAATGCAAGAGAGAAGCATCAATTGGTTGCCTCCTGTTCACACCTGAACCAAACCTGCAACCCAGGTATTTGCCCTGACTGGGAATCAAACAGGAACCCTTCAATTATGGGACAGCATTCTAATTAACACCAGCCAGGTATCTATGCATCGGCTCTTGCACTTCCAGGTCTTGTATCTGAATTCCAGAAAGACAGGGAAGGCCCAAAACTGACAGGTTTACAGACCAATTGCCCCTACCAGCCTCGTATATTTCTTAAGAAGAAAAAGAAAAACTTGCTAAAAAGAACATCCAGACACTTTCTTATATCTGATTAATGAGAATTGCATCACATGGTTACTCTTAAATTATAAGAAAGATCTGGAAGACAAATATTTATTTTCTCCCTCTACCTTTAAGAAGAGAAATGCCAGGGAGAAGAAAGGTTCTAATGCATATAATCACCCACTTCAGTGTCTGTGGAACATCCTAGAGTCAGTGCGTTTATTGTCATCCAGATTTACAGCTCAGGTAAGTATGGCTTTTGAAGGGGATGAAGTATATTTCCCAATGCCATGCAGAGCTGAGCAAAAAACTGGGCATCTGAATTCAGAGTCACATTTTCAACTGCTATACAATGCTGCCTCCTGTTACAGACCTAGATCAGAAAGTCATTATTTCAAGAAATCTCCTTTGCATAAGCATTTTCCTTCACATAAATATCAGAAGTGTATATAAACAATTTTGGAGCATCTACAAGATGCCATATGTTTTTCTAGAAGTTATCTTTGTTAAATCCTTTGAAGTATATGTTAAACCCAAGTTTTAGATTAAAAAAGAACGCTGAGCCTTGTAAATTGAAGTAATTTATCTATGGCTGCACAAAATAAGAGAGAGTTAAGATTTTATTCCAATTCTGCATAATTTAAAAACTGTTTCTTGTTTTTCCCATAGAAGACTTGTAATTTTCCTACATATCATGATTATTCCCCATCCCACCCTTCTATACCCAGTCTGCACAGATGATGGCAGAAGTAATTACCATTGATCATTGGCCATCATGAGGGCTAGAGGTGCCAACCGCTGCACAGTCAGAATCTGTATATAACTTGGGTTTCCCCAAAACTCATCTTTTCTTGGTATCCATGAAGGATTTATTCCAGGACCCTCACGGATACCCAAAGCTTCAGATGCGCAAGTCCCTTATAAAAAACGGCGTAGAACAATACGTGCAGTTTGCCCACCACATGTGCAAATTCCAACCACAGGTTGAGAGTACTGTGTTTTTGATCTGAGGATGGTTGAATCTGCAGATATAAAACCTGGAAATACAGAGAGCCATCTGTCTATTTGTTGAAAAAAATTTGCATACAAGTGAAACCGTGCAGTTCAAACTCATGTTACTCGAGGATCAACTGTAGATGACATATAGATATAGATATAGATATGGATATATAGATATTAATATATTTAACATTGTGTTACATGTATTTATTTTATAGTGCAATAGGTCTCTAAATGTTTTTCATCTTGCAACACTTGAAACTATATAGCCAGAAAGCAACTCCCCATTTTCCTCTTTCCTTGGCCCTTGATACTGATATTCTCTTTTTTGTTTCTATGAATGAGACTGCACTCAGTACTCATATAAGTGGAATCTACAGTAGCTTTCTTTTTAAGACTGACTTCTTTTACTTAATATATTGTCATCCAGTTTCATCCATGTTGTAGCATGTAACAGAATTACCTTCCTTTTTTATAGCTGAATAATAGTCAGTTGTACATATGAGGTCTGTCTGGAAAAAAGTTCAACCACAATGAGAACAGTTATTGTGACATAGATATAACCTGGCAGCCATGAAGAGTAGACTGGAATGCATATGTGTGAACAATGACGACTCCACTGTACTAGTCATTGGGGGTGGTAGACAACCTTGAGCAAACCTGTGTACTGTGTGGCTTTTGCATTCAAAATGACTGAGTGAGTAGAGCAATGGATCTGCATCAAATTTTGTGTTATGCTCGAACATTCCTCCCTGGGAACTATTTGGATGATTCAGAAGCCCTCAGCTATTAACAGCTGGTGATTGGCAGCTTCATCATGACAACATGCCCACTCATGCATCACATCTTGTGCAGAGATTTATGGTGAAACATCAAATCATGTGGGTGACTCATCCCCCTAAAGCCCAGATTTGGCACCCCGTGACTTCTGGCTTTTCCTAAAACTAAAATCACCTTTGAAAAGGAAGAGATTTCAGACCATTGATGAGATTCAAGAAAATATGATGGGGGAACTGATGGCAATTGGGAGAACTGTGTGTGGTCCCAAGGTGCTTACTTAGAAGGGGACTGAGGCATCACTGTCCTATGTTTCTGTGTAATGTTTCTAGTATCTTCTTCAATAAATGTCTATTTTTCATAGCACGTGGATGGATACTTTATGGACAGCCCTCATTGTGTATACTGTATTTTCTTTATCCATTCATTCACCAATGACCATTGGGGTGATTCCATCATTTATCTATAAGTAATGTGGGTGTGCAAATATAATTTTGAGATCCTGCTTTCCAACTTTTGGATATATATGGGATTGCTGGATCATTGCAGAAGTAATTTTAATGAATAAAAGAATTTAAGACATGTAGATTCCATTTGGAGACTGACCTTTTCTTTTACCCCCATTCCATTCCTGTAGTCTCAAACTAGGACAATTAAGCTGTGGCCTTTGACTTTCCAGTTTTGCAGATTAATATAAATAATCTTGTCTCTTCCATTTGTCAAGCCCGTGATATAATCTCCTGTTTTAATCCCATTAGGGGCATGCACATTCTGCTGGCTCTATCCTCCAACTTCAGGGACTACAAAATTACATTCACAGTAATACTTTGACTACACAGTAATGCTGTGTATGTGGACCCTGGACTCAGAGAGAGGCAGTTGTGAAGAGTGATCTAGAGAACAGGCTTTCAGGCTGACGTGCCTGCAATCCATCCCCTTGTACCAGACACTTTTTCTGTGTCCTTGGGCAAGGACCTCAACTGCTCTGTGCCTCAGCTTCTCTTTGTTTAAACTGGCGATGATAATAGTAGCTAATGCTTAGGAATGCTGTAAGGATTAAGCCAGTTATTGTGACTAGAGCTCTAAGAACAATGGCAAGTACATATCATTGCCATAATTATTTTTCTTATATTTATTTTCATGTTTATTGCCCACTTATTTTTTCATTCTCAGAAGCCAATCCTTCTCACGAGTCCTCACGGAAAAAACATGGTTCTTATTTCCACATAGCTAGTTCTGAAACTTCCTGTAGTGTTAAAGTTATTTGTTGAAGGTGATTAAATTAATACTGAGATAATTTGTACCATAAATGTTCAATTGCAGACCAGTCAATACTATTAATACCTTTTAAAGTTTCACCCTCCAGCTTGACTTAATTTTTGTCAATAATTCTGAGCACATGGTAAAAACTCAGTATACGCTATTTTACTCTAGTTTAAAACAATTATTGAAGTCAGAAACTATGTCATGTTCCTTGCTGTAATCCTAGCAAGAAAGGAAGAGCTAGGAAGACCCAGGTTTTATGTTTCTTGGTCTAGATTCTCGTCCTCCCCTAAATTGTCAAGAAAAAATTATTTATTTATTTTTCTTTGTACTCTATGTATAATAGAGTCAAAGTAGAAGGAAAAAAAGAATTATACTAACAGGTACTATAGCAATAATAATCAACTTTAAAAATCTAGTAAATTAGCCTTTGGTTCTTAGAACAAACATATACCTAGAAATTTACTACACAAATGTGTCAAAACTTTATGTGCCAGCATCAGAAAAAAAAAAAATGGAGCTAGAGAAAGAGAAAGAAAAGCTTCTTTGATGCAGACAGAGATAAAACCTGCCGAGGCTTCCTGGCCCAGCTATCGCTATTAACCCTGCAATGAGAGGTGCAGAGCTCACAGTTGCCAGGGGCTGCCTCTAGCTCTTGTTTTCCAGATAAGGAGAAAGTACATATGGGATCATGAAGTGCATCATATTTAATCAATCTGAATTTCCTGATAGTATCCTCAAACATTTTTCTGGGTATTTTGTTTCTCTCCAGATCTGGCCACCCTTCTTCTTTCTGCTCTGTGTCCCAGAAAACTGATCTGTGTGGATTACATCAAAGGCCCCCTTGCTCCCTGGCTTTCAGGCAGAGTTTGACAGTGGACAGTGTGCAGGTCAGAGGAAAGAAGGCAAGCAGTGTCACTGATGTATTGATTCCACAGGTTGCCTCCGGCAGTGTTGTAAAAAGCTATAGGTGTCCTTCAACTGAAGGTCACAGTGCCTGCCAAATTTCCTTTGACCCACAGCTACTTTTTAAAAATTTTATTGTTGACACACTATTACAGGTGTTCCCCATTCCCCCCTCTTTGCTCCTCCCAGCCCCTGCCATCCCCCGTCCCAGCTTTCAGGCCTTTATCACATTGTTGTCTGTGTCCATGAGCTATATACACATATTTCTTGGCTAATCTCTTCCAGTCTCCACCCCCCTCACCCTTTTCCCCTCTGAGATCTGTCAGTCTGTTCCATGTATCCATGCCTCTGTTTCTGTTTTTTATAACTACCTGTAACCACTATCTCCTGATTTGCCCTTCTACTAATCAGTCCCTACTTCTGGAATTTGTTTCAGTATTCTGAAAAATACTTGGAAGATTTCCTCCGAGGAAATCTTTCCCACACTTTTGTAAAATGTCCTTCAGTTAAACCCTTCTCAAATTACACAATTTGAATATTTCATTATTCTCCTCCTCAGACCATGACTGAGAATCATCAGAAACACTTTATGGTGAGAATATATTTTCTTACCTCCATTACTCATCCATGAGGAGACAAAGTTAGGAAAGATGGGAGGGATTAGTTGTGCCATTAAAATGTTTCAAAAAT
The DNA here is from genome assembly GCF_022682495.2 of Desmodus rotundus. Classification (NCBI taxonomy): domain Eukaryota; kingdom Metazoa; phylum Chordata; class Mammalia; order Chiroptera; family Phyllostomidae; genus Desmodus; species Desmodus rotundus. The sequence continues at coordinate 153,637,790 of NC_071390.1, read as the reverse complement.
TTTATAGTATGCCTAAAAACTCAAAGTTTATATTATAAGCACAGAACTTATAAGCAAAAAAACTTGAACTCGAGATGTGGTATGTTGTGTAAATCACCCATGCTCTCTGGTCCACTGTTTTCTTGTTTATTAAGTGGAGTTACTTACTATTGGTTTCTCCTATGCCTTAGGCTGTGCTACTTGTCATCTGCAATTATTAATACAAAAGTTCTTGTATAGTTAAACAATATGTTAATATTAATTATTAAAAGTAATGCAAAGTGAGGTTTTCATTGTTTCAAAAATGTTCATTATTAAAGTAATCTTCTAAAAATAAAGTCAGAAGAAAGAATTGAAATCTTAGCACAGTAATTTGAAGGTTAAAAGCTTTTAAAAGATCAAAGCTTAAAAACCTAAAACTTAGCATGAATATAAGAAAATTCATTGTATCCGTGTACTTGAATCAGTAGTCAGAGATTAGATTTATAGTGAACGCGAAGTGTATTATTTCAAAAGCTACTTGTTCCATAGTGCTATCTTAAAGAAGCTTTCCTCTTTTAGAGTGTGAAATTTTTGACAAACTTTTTGTGACTATTAGAAATGTAAATTTTAATAATTAAACTGCACATCTTGAGATGCAAAGGGAAGGCACGTGAGTAATGTGCAAGGCAAGTTAAATATTTATTTTAATGAAATGTTTCAGGAAGCCCTGCTTGGATTTTAGTACTGTGAAAAATGTTCAAAGCAAGATTTTATATTGAAACAAAAAGAAGTTTAATGAGGAAACATACTTCAGGCTGTCCCAAGGGGAAAATATTAAAATATTTATTTTAATAAATTGCTGTATAATAAATTTGCTCTTATTACTTTTTACTTAAAGTATGTATAAATTTTAGTGGTAACAGCAATCTTCTCTCCAATTTATTTTATTTTCTATTTTTAAACATTTGTTGTTCAGTTACGGCTGTCTCACCTTTTTCCCCACTGCTCTCCCCCCTACCCCACCCCCCCACTCCCACAGTCAATCCCCACCATTGTCCATGCCCATGAGTCCTCTATTCGTGTTCCTTTTCTTACTCCTTCCCCTTCTTTCTCCCATTACCCCCTGCCACCCTCCCCTCTGGTCACTGTCAGTTAGTTCTTTACTTCCAATAGTTTAGCTTACTTTAAATAACAAAAACTATGAAGAAGAATGTATGCTCATTCTCAAAACAGATTTTCGTAATGTTTTATAGATCCTCAAAAGTGAACCCAGTGTTGATCAATACCTCTCTGAGAGGAGCTGAGACTATAAAATACAGTGGAGAGCAATTACTCACATCATTTCACATAAAACTCTTGTTATCCAAGATCTTTTTCTTTTAAAATTAAAATTTAAAAAATTAAGAAAATGGACTTAAAAAAATTGGCGTCCTCTTAAATATCACAGTAAAGTTATCTCAGTACACGTATTTGTGAACTTTTTCTGTGAAGTGCCAGAAAATAAATATTTGGGCATGATTTCTGTTCCACCTGCCCAGTTTTCCTGTTAGAGTGGAGAAGCAGCCCCAGACTCATGCAAGTGAGTGGGTGTGGCTGTGCTCGGATAGCCATTGCTGGGGCCATCGTTTGTCAGCTCTTTCTAAAAAGCAAATACTTTTCCCGTCTGGCTTACTTTGCTTAGCATGCTGTATTCTCAAATTCCATCGATGTTGTTGCAAATGGTAGTATTTTATCTTTCCTTTTCTTTCTTTCTTTTTTTTTACATGGATGATGATGTCTTAATTCTACAGTCACAATACATTGATGCTTGAGATAATAATTCCATTATTTTCTCCTCGGACTGTGTCCTGACCCTGCCCTATTATGTTACAGTTTCCAAGTGTTGCTGCTGAAAAATTTGATGTTGTCCTCTATCGTTGTCCTCTTTATCCTTTCCATGAAACCTCTTATTTTTTTCTCATGAAGTTTGTAGACTCTTCCATGGTCCTCAGTGTTGACTTTTAACAATGATGTGCCTTGGCGTGAGAATATTTTCATCCACTGCACTGAGCTTTCAAGGGTCCTTTTAACTAAAAACTCATCATTCAGTTCTTGAAAATGCTGTTTGATAATTTATTTGATGATTTTTCTCCCCTCTATTTCCCCGTTTTTCTCTTTCTGAAATTCCTATTATTTTTATGGTTAAATAGTATTCCATTGTATATATGTACCATATCTTCTTTATCCAATCATCTATTAAAACAACTTTGATAGATTGTTTCCATGTCTTCAGCATCAAGAATAATGCTGCAATGATCATTGGGGTGCATAGATCTTTGTGAATAAATGTTGTCAAAATTTTCAGATGGTCCCGATAAAAAGTGTCGGGGGGCTTTAACGCAGCCCCCCAGGTCCACCATGGATGAAGCCGTGGCGATGGTGGCTCGAAGCCTCTGGTCCGTGCAGGTCCTGAAAATCCTCAGGTCCCTGTTCCGGGCGCCAGATGTCGGGGGGCTTTAACGCAGCCCCCCGGTCCACCACGGATGAAGAAAAAGACTACCAAGACATGATCTGCTTGGGGAGGAAAGGTGGCCGCTTCTCTCAAGGGGAGAAGGGCCCAGAGCCTCTCTCTCCAGGGGTTTTTATTAGGTTCATTCGCATAGGAATACAGATAAAGCTCATCAATCATTGTCAGCCAGTAAGGGTTAAACAATACATGATTTACAGAGAACTCTGAGGGCTTATTCTGAGTTACCTCAATTAGTTAGAGGGCCATAAAACTTTAGGCGCCAGACTCATCTCAGGTCTGGACCCTTATCTCTTAAACTGAGGGTACAAATTAAGTAGGTTTCTCAGGAATGTATGTATTTTTCTTAGGCCTGATTCCCCAGGGAATCCGCCCCTCCCAGCACAGGACTGCACTGCCCTCTGTTATTGCTTCAGGCTTAAGTCAGGCAAGGGAAGTAAGGCAGCCAAGAGATTAGGAGACTTCTTGCAGACAGAATGAGGACTCAGGCTATTTCAAAGCCGAGGGGCGAGGGTCCATCACCCCCTTTTTCCACAGCCCCCCCGAGTCCTTTTCTGTGGGCCTGTTCTGTGACCAGAGCCTGTCTTAGGTTGATCCTCCCTTGAGGAGTCTTACCCATCATTGGCTAACTGGCCAAGCTCAGGGCCAAGCAGGGTGAAGTGGGCAGAGGTGGTACACCTGCCAGGGAGATAAGCTTTGTCTCCTTAGTGGCTTATGGTCCCAACTCTGACTCAGCCTTAACCATGAGGGGTTACAGCCTCTGAAACCAGGCAGGGCGGTTCCCAACAAAGAAGGTTTCTGGGTCTTTGGTAACTCCTTTCTTAATTTTTTGAAGAGCCTTCATACTGTTTCCATAGTGCCTGTGCCCGTTTATATTCCTACAGCAGTGAATGTGGGTTCCTTTTCCTCCACATATCCAACACTCGTTATTACCTGACTTATTGATAATAGCCATTCTACTAGGTGTGAGGTGGTATGATTTCATCCATATGGGGATATAAAACTAAAAGCAACAAATGAACAAGTAAGAAAAGCAAACAAAACTCATACACATAGACAACAGTATGGTGATTACCAGAGGGGAGGCAGGTGGGGTGTTAGCAAAGACTAAAGAAGGTCAAGTTCATAGTGATGGAAGATTTGACTTTAGGCAGTAGGCATATGGTACTATATACAAATGATATATCATAGCTTTGTACACTTGAAACCTACATAATCTTGTTAACCAAAGTCATGAATAAATGTAATTTTAAAAAGTCAGTACTGTATTATATTTGATTGAAGAGTAGGGATAATTTTTCAGAAACACTTAATGTACATGTTTAAAATGTTTCAGCTGAAATTAAGTTTACATTAGAAGTAAGGAGCTAGCAAAGATTATGCTATTACTGAATAATGTAGTGTTTTAATGCTTTAAACACAATTGACTGGTTGTTTAATTAGATCTAAACTACTCCTTTGTGAAGGAAACCCGTTCCAGTGTTGGAATATGAAGAATTACTTTGTCATCAAGTTTCAAGTAATTGAAAGATAATGATCTCTACAACTAGAGGTATCTAAATTTAATTTCAAGTTACAGGTATATTAGCTTAGAGAATATGTCTAATATACTGAGCCTTGGTTTTTTCCATCTCCTTTGCTTTAAAGGGTAAATTATTAATATATGATGCATTTAAAGTTCTAGACACATGGTGAATGAACAAGAAACATTACCCCCCCCCCCATTTTCTTCAACTTTCTGTAAAACAACATTGGACTTGAAGAATCACAGTTAAGCACTCTGCTTTGGTGGCGGAGAAGAGACAACTAAAAGGGTGAGGCAGAAGATAACTGCTGTTCTGATTTTTTTGGATTTTAATTTTCTTTCACTAACTTTGTTCAAATGAAATAAGATATTTTTATAACCCAGGGTATTTTGGAATGGCCTGAGTGTTAATACTAGCTAATAATATTGCCTTTGTTGACTCACCTGGGGAAGAGTATCTGGCAGTCCAGTTTAGGATAATATCATAGTTTGTTAGAATAATCTAGAAATGCATAGTCTTCTCAGTGAAAATCATGGATAAGCATTAACTATCTTTACCTAATGTTACAGAATTCAATTTATTTTTCAGAAGTCTTTAATAAACTTCAAATTTATTTTGATATTAAAAAATGTGAAATAACATTGATCAGAAATTTAATGCTAAGGTTATGATTACACACTCAAAGAATAAAGGAACATATCTGTATGAAATATTAAAAACCCATTTTAAGAGAGTATAACCCTTTATTTCATAACAAGTTACTGAGTTTATTTTGCATTTAGAATCATGAAAGTACAGAACACTTTGCAAATTTGAACAATTCACACAATTCTTGCAAATTGACAAGGCAGAAGCAGACTGCAGAAGCCATTACAATCACAAGCCATAAAACTTTATTGTATGAACCAACTACATACACTTAATAGATGCAAACAACTTATTACAGTGATTTATGAAGACCCTAGTGATTTCCATTTAGGTGAGCCATGTCATCAAAGTCTGTTAATTAGCCATTTCTGCCAAGTTGCACTGCAGTTACCACAGGCTCTTACTTATTTACAGATGCAAAGCTTCAAGGTACATTTCATTGTCCAATAATAAAAAAATAACTTATTTTGAGACAAATATTGTAGAAATTGTTTGAGAATCAGAAATCAACTTCCAGAATTTGTCTGGTTCTACAGCATCCTATTTCTATTCATAGTTCCCTTCCTTTCCTCTTTTTGTCCAAATACATCCCCCATCAGTTAAAAAGAATAAAAACTTAATTGATAAGAAAGCTCTCTTTAGTAACATATTAGTTTAAAAATAATAACCTAGACAGAACTTCTTTATGATTTGTACTTCAGAATATTATTCTTTTTCTTCACCTCTAATATGGGAAAGGCAAAGATCCATAGAAAAAAAATAAGCATGTTTGAAAATGTTCAAAGTAATAGAAGAAAAGTCTGTAATACATTCAGAACTTCTTTGTCGTGTTCTAGTGTCTATGTACACACAAATATGAACTATCGATACAGGACCCTCTCCCGTCACACACTCCATGTCACTAAGTGTTTGCTCTTCATCACAGTTTCCTGTATGTCACCTGTACTTTCTCATTCAGGGGCTCTCTTTCCTTCTTCTCCATGGACCTTCCATCACCAGAGTACTGACCTTCATGCTCTCTCACCTCCTATATTGTAACAGCTTCTCAATTGGCTTTCCTTACTCCCAACACCACACACTAATAAGATGAAACTTCTGCAGCATTAAAAATGGCTCTGTTGTACTTAAGCATCTCCATGCACTCTTCAAAGTCATAGTCTTACCCAGCCTCCTGAAGTATATATTCTTGCCTCTGTACTTCAGGACTTACACTATCTTTTTTAGTATCATCTTGGATCATCTCTATATGAATCTCAAACTTCAATTAAAATTACATTTTTAATTGAGCCCATGCTTCTGTTTCCTTATTCAAGCTATTCACTCCACAGCGAAGTGTGATGTCTGTTAAGCTCACCTGTTGACATGTTGAATCTCAGGCTCACATGTCTGAACACATATCCTCCAAGAAACTTTCCCAGCATTATCTTCTCTCCCTTAGACTGAATAACTAATCATCTGATTACGTTTTCCTTGAGAGCTCATGTTTGTGTATTCCCTGTTGTATCCGTGTATCTTATACATAGGAAGTGCACAATATGTGAATTAAGCTATGTCCCTTTTAAAATGAAAACACAAAAGAGGCAGGACTGACCTTGTATCTACTAGAGCAATGTGGTCAGTAGTGTTTGGAAACTGCAATTGAAAAGATTTTTTTGTTTGTCTGTTTTGGTGTGTTTTAGTTTGCGTTTAAATAGAGACTTGGCAAGGGTTTCTGCGACTTTAGAGCGGCCTGTCAGGGGCTTCCTTGCAGTGAAAAACAAGCCCAACAGAAGCATAAAAGCAAACACGTCTGGACTTCACATGGCATAGCACTGAGGAGTGACACGAACCTGATGATGTAAAGAGAAATAGCTTGGTCAGAAATTATTTTCAAAATGTTTTGGGTGGGACAAGTGCTAAATTATTAAACATCTAATAGATCACTTCAACTCCAGCACTATGATTGATGAAATAGTCAATTGGGTATCTTGCTATAGGAAATTTTGCAAGTGAAAATACTCATTGGTATAGAACTTGGATAATTTTATATATGTATATTTATTTATTATGTGATTATTAAATCTCCTCCCATATAATCAAAGTACATGATGATCTTGTTACAACATATGACTTAGAATGTAATTTTGCAATTATGGGTCTCTTGATGTGAAAGTACCATCATCCATTTTTTTGTGACGATGAATCATTGGCAAGCATGCTGCTGCCCTCAGCTTTGACCTTGCTCTTAAGCAAAAGCACAGCATATTTTGACTATATATTGACTTCAGAATATGGGAATACATTAAAGAAGAAAAAGAAAACCTGGTGATTGTCTATTTATTTACACAAATTTACTGTGCTTTAACCTAGGAATAACCAGTTTTTAAAATACCTCAGTGATATCTGTCTTTAACTTAAAATGAATCCAATGAATTGCCTGATTCTTACTTAAATTAAAACTTTATAGTGAGATAAATGTATTGAGGAGTTGTTCCCTTTCCCCAATAAATTCCCAAATAATCTTATGGTTTTTTTTAGAAACCACTTGGTATTTTAGAAATTAATTTCAAATGAGCCTAAGTTTATCTATGCCATTGAAGAATAAATACAGTATCATCATGCGATTGTAAGTCAGTCCAAGGGAACAAAGTTATATGAATGATAACATCCTTTCTGAGAACTTCTATGTCTTGGTCACTTATTTAGAGAGTGGTTTATATGGATTAACATTTTTCTAAATGATTCTATATCTTTCAGCAACAATTATCCTTCACATTCTCTGTATCCACTTTTTAAAATTAGTGTTAAAAACATTTAAAGCAACTAGGAAACACAAGTTGCAGAATCCAACAAACTAAGGCTTAACTCACTGGAGAAAAAGGAGGATTTTTAAAAATTATTTCTTAAGATGGCAACCTTTTTTTAAAGAAGAGAAGACCAGTAATTTGACTCCATTCCCTTTGAAAATAAGCTCTAACTTACTTTTTATAAAAAGAGTCAAACTGCACTTTTGCCTTTTAATTCTCATTTTTAGAAATAATACTTATATACTCTATTTCTGATCTACATATTTAAATAAAACTTTTCAAAATACCACTGACTTTGAAACAAAGTTGTTGTTTTGATGGTATGTACAATGAATGTATATAGAAAAACATCTTTTATTTTGTATCACTTTTATTTCCACTTGTAAATATTGCCAACATTTAAAGCCAGGTCAATGGAACACCAATGAGAAAATCAAAAATATTTACACTGAGCCCTTTGAAGTACTTTTCAAATGTGCTCATGCTCAGACAGACCTGAAAGCATCCCAGCATTAGCTTTGTCCCCATGCTAATCAGCTGCCGGTAGCTCAAAACTGCATTCCCTTTGAAAATGTGTTATGGAAATAGACATAATACATTTTAGTGAAGTGTTTTATTCTTCATGGGTACTTCATTTTTCATTTATCCCAAAATTAATTGTTCACGTTAAGAATATCTATCAATACTCAATGTTATAAAATGAGTGCATGAACGACTGGCAAATGAGTATATTACATGGCCAAAGTTTACTTTGGCTCTCCATTCAAAGAAAGCAGTGTCGGTGGATATTAGGGCATTATTGTTCAACATATGCTTAACTTTTTCAGAGGTTTATAAGCACATTAAAAAATTCAGACATAGCTGGGGAGTACACAATGAAACACACTTAGATTTTTTAAAAACTATGTTCGAGAAACATACGTATAAGCATGCCACCCTCACTCATGTACTCACTACCCATGTGAAAAAATTATTGTAGTAAAACTAGAGTGTTAAATGCACAGGTGATAGCTTCATCTCCATAGCACAAAATAGGCCTTTATCAAAAAACGTCATCCTGATCGTTGTTCTTGGCAATGGAAACAATTTTACATTTTCTCTCTAATATCAGTCTGGAGAGTTTCTAGAAAGTCAAGTGACAATGAGTGAATATGGGTTTCTTAAAAACAATGGATATACCAAAGTGGTTACTAGAATATGATGATTTAAGCCTAAATTTAACTCTCTCTTAACAAAAGATACATCTTCAAAACTATTAACCAACAGGCTTTGAGTTGCAGTGAGCCTGCCTCTGCCCCTGTCTTTAACAACGTGGAGAGCTCCCACACTCGTGTTCGTTAGAGGCACCTCTAGCACTACTTCACCTTTAGCGTAACTTCGGGGACTGCTATGATTTCCCAGAGAAGAGGACATCATACCGACTTATGATGAAGTCGTAAAACTGACAGGGTCCAAACTTAGAAGACAGAAAAGGCAACATATGGCAAATGCCTAAAACTGTTTCTAGAACATTTCTACTCTGAAAAATGTTGATAGTTCATATTTAACTACCATACTCTCAATATGAACTGTCACTCAATTTCCTAGGAAATAATTCTTTAACCATGAAGCACTACTGTTCCTCAGTGTTTTTGTTAATGTAAGGGATGAAACACTTTTGTAGAACATCCCCCAAAAATCAATTCGCTATTCATTTAATTTCAGTATTGGTAGAGCTAAATATTTCAGGGTTAACTTCTTCATACTACATAAACGCTATGAAACAGAGAATAAAGTGGTTAAATGTAACATTCTTATTATTTTTTAAACTTGTATTTTAAAAAGATGACTTTAGCGGTTTCCATACTAGTTTGTAAATCATCAAAAAACTATATAATTTTATTAACCCATGTCACCTCAATAAATATAATTTTTAAAAAACTAAATGTAATCAGTTCTATTTAATATTGTGTCAGGAAACAGACTTCATTAAAACACAGATCAAATTGGCCTCTTAATAATTAAAAATTGGTGTTTTCTTCTTTAATTAATAAGGAATTTAAAATTAATTTCTTTCTGGGAGTAAGAGCTCTTCAGAATGAATCCCAGAAATCATGGCTTTAGGCTTTTAACTACCTGCATTCCAAGCAAGGCATGTCAATAAAAAGCAAGAAAAATCCAATTATCAATATTTCCTAGGTAAAAAATTCTACATAAATATTAGGCATTGGATTAGGCTCATATGTATATGAAGAGAGAGAGATAGATTATATTTAAATAAAATATGTATTAAAATTATTCCATCTTTAAAATACAAGTCAAGAAATTTAGTTGAACATCCTAATGTGATATAAGTAAAACAAATAAAATTCAAGTAAAAATATATAATGATAGTTAATTGGCTGAATTTTACAAGTAATCTCATAATTTAATATGCAAACTTCTACTTTACTTTCCCATGAAAGCCTTAAAATGATCATAATATTATTCACATTTTAGTCATTGGTTCCTGTGAATTTTAAACTTAAACTTCATGTTCCTGAAGCACAGTAAATTATATTGGATTTAGTCAAACTTCTTGTGATGTTTCTTAGTCAGTAGAACCTATAAGTAAAGATAACCCACCCAGTAAACCAGATTGAACAGGGCGAAAGCTGTGGGGAAGAATATCCGCGAATAGGAGTCAATCTTGGCGATGCGTATGTGGATCCTCCCTTCCCTCCATGACCCTGTTTTGCAGTCCTCAAAGCAGCAGAAGAAGCTGGCGCAGTCTTTGCCCTCCAAACACTGGTACCCATAGTCGTCCTCTCCTTGTGGCAGAGAGATGCTGTTCATGGGGATGAGAGTGGATCCAGGGTGCAGTCCAGGGGATATCTGAGTGAAACAACACATGAGAAGGGTGAAACGGCATTAAAACAAAAAACGATCAGTCTGTTGCCTCAAGACGAGCTCTAAAAAAATTCAGCAAGAATAATCTTAGTTTCCCAAAATCAAAGTGGTATTCAAACCTAATGTGATTTTACTTTATAATTTACTCTGTATATTCACGATATTATTTTACATTTCAAAGATCATGCAGAAAAAAACAGCCCTCAAAAATGAAATATATGCTATATTTTTAGAATATGATCCATCAGAATATTAACCACAACTCTAATTCTAAAACAAAATGAAATGTATATTTCTGTATTTGCCATAAATGCTTGTTTATTATTATGTCACATTATGTTTTTCATTTAACTAATAATGACAAAAATAGCAAAGATGATGTTGGCAATTCAAACAAGTCTTGAGAAGCTGAGAATGAATTTAAAAAATTGTATCATGGAAGTTGTAGTGGATAAGATCAAGGCATCACATTTGGGAGAAAGATTGGGCGTGAATTAAAAACTCAGGTTTCAGGACAATTGGAGTTCAAAATTTGTCTCATTCTACCAATGTAGCCACCCTTAAAGCTAAAGTTATATTAGCACCTAATTTTTGTGATGGCTGTGTTGAGTAGATTTCATAGCTTATATAAAATGATCATTGCTTCATCGTGCCCAGTAAAATAGCTACTATTATTATTAGGATGCTTTGGGGCACATATTAACTTTTTATGATAACAGGTTCTGAGTAATAATTAACTAATACAAAGATTTTTTAAATATGGGAAGGAAGTAGGGAGGGTAAAGGTTAAAAGGGGCTAAATACATGGTGACGGATGAGAATTAGACTTTGAGTGGTGGGCACAGAATGCAATATACAAATCAGGTGTCATAGAGTCCTACACCTGGAACCAATATAACCTTATTAACTGGTGTTATATCAATAAATTTAATTATTTAATTGGAGATCTCTATATATAGAGATATATATAGATATAGATATATATCCAGAAGGTATCCAGTGATGTAATCTGAAAAATAAAGACATTTATTGAAGAAGATATAAGATGCAAGAAACCTTGTACATAGGACAATGATGCCTCACACAATGAAGTCCCCTTCAAAGTAGGCACCGTGGGACCTCACACAGTTCCCCATCGCCATCAGCTGCCGCCTTATATTTTCCTTAATCTCATTGATGGTCTGAAATCTCTTTCCTTTAGAAGTGATTTTAGTTTTGGGAAAAACCAGAGGTTGCAGGGTACCAAATCTGGGCTGTATGGGGTGATTTGATGTTTTGCCAAAAAGCTGCATGAGATGTGATGTGTGAGTGGATATATTGTCATGATGAAGCTGCCAATCACCAGTTGCCCATAGCTGTGGCCTTCTGAATCGTCCAAATAGTTTACATGGAGGAATGTTTAAGCTTAACACAAAATTTGATGCAGATTCGTTGTTAATTCATTATTCAATTGTCATTTTGAATGCAACAGCCACACAGTACACATGCTCACTCAATGGTGTCCATCACCCCCACTGACTACTACAGGGAAGTCATCACTGTTCATGCATGAGCATTCCAGTCCACTCTCCTTGGCTGCCAGGTTACATCAATGCCTTGCAAACCATTCTCGTTATAGTAACAATGGCTGGATTTTTTCCTAAACAGATTATATATATACACATAAATTTATATATATAAATATGTAAATATTTTCTAGACACAAATATGGAAATAACACACATACATAAATGTATGTATATATACATGTATGTGTGAATATACACACATGTGTGCATGTATACATGTATGTATGCATATACACACATGCATACATACATTTAATTAAGCAAGTCCAGAATTCCATGGAGCATTAAAGCAATCACTGTGGAGTCAGAAAGGTTTGGGCAGAAATTCTAGCTCTGCACAATAGAGTTGTATGACCTTGAACAGGAAATGTGACTGTTCTGCCACTGTGCTGTGCAAGTCACAATAACAATACTATTGTCTACTGGGTGTTTAAATGAGACAATGCACATAAAGCACCAAGCAAAATATTTGAAACATAGGAAGTACTCAGCTGCCAGCAGCTAATACTTATTGCTGTTGTCATTGCTGGTTTTGATTCCTAAAGAGGATATATCAAAAGTGGCTAGAAACTGTATGTTAAAACAAGTAATAAAAAAATAACAATAAAAAACCCAACATCATCAAAAATGTTACCAGAAAAATAATTAATGAGCCCTTGAATAAAATGGCTAGTACAATACGAATGAAGATGGTGGTTTATTAACTCTTATTCTTCAGTACTTCCACTTGTTTCATGGTTATATTAAGATATGGTTTTTACAGTTTATTATAATTATTGGTTTCATTATCTAAACACGAACACAATGCTGACATTATAAAAATTGTTTTGACCTAATTAAATTCTTTCTAATAATCATGTTTATTATTTTTTGAATCTTAAATTTAAAATAAATATATCACAAAGCCATGAGAATTAATTATGGTATGGAAAATTAAAAATTAAAAAGCAGAGATTCTTAATATTTAGATATATTTAACTCTATTTTATTTCAAAAGAGGAACACAGAATTCAAAACACTAAATATTAAAAATTGCATATATGCAAAAAGAAGCAAATAGTCACATTTTGTGATATTTAAAAAAGATAAATGCATCTTTTAATAAGGAAAAAGATACCTTTTTCCTCATTAGAAAGAAAATGTGCAGCCCAAAGATAAAGAGAAATACCCTAAACCTGAATAAATTCATGACTCTACTCATTTAGATGTTCTATGAAAAGCAGAGGCAGTAGATTATTAAATGTTAATGACAAATCTTTTCAGGTTGACACCAAAGGATACTTGACCAGACTCCGAAATTTTACTGGAACACTAAAATCATGTGCAAAAATGAGACAAATTGGCATTCATTTCCTTGTCACTTGATACTCCACTAGCATAGTTCAAATGTTAGTCAGAGTGAAAGTGATTAAAATACGAGTTTGACATTTGGCAATTTTAAAGCTATGTGGTATAAAACACATTCCATACGTCACTCATTGCCATAGTGGAAATACAGTGTGTCTGTCAGTAGATACCAAGTGTGCATAGTGGGATAAGGAAAAATGAAAGGGCACAGAAATGGAGAAAGACTGCAGGTGGGCCATTTACAGAAACAGACTCGTCTTTAGTGGTCGAGCTCAGGTAGAGCTCTGATGGCCACTGACCACTTTCCAGTTTCCCGCTGCCTCCTCCCAAAACACCAAAAATTCAGAAATTATTCTTTAATGAATGATGAATGTGAAAATATATATATATACTTTATAAGTGCTGAGAAAAATAGTCAAAGAGCTGACACAGTATCAATAAAAGAAAATGTTTTGACTGACAAGACTTACCCAGAAACCACCAAAAGATTAATCCAAGAATATAACAAACCTTATTTATCTGACGTGCAACTATATTACCCACCTTGTAACTTTTCAAGTAAAGATCTTCTGCCCTCTCCCCACCCCGCCAGATAGCAAGCATTGAAAAAATAAATCAGTTTAAGTGATATACAAAAAATTGAACAGGATTTTTTTCTTCAAATGATAAAGTTTCGAGAATATATCATTTTTGAATACTTCAAAAAACCACTAAGCATATAGCTGAACTTAATATTTTAAAAAATGGATTACATTCTCCTTATGGCATGTGTAATAAGGAGAATGTAACCAATACTGACTAATATTACTATTATTAAACTTCCCATTTCAAAAGTTGCAAGGAAAATGCCACCCTAAGCATAGGTTTTTTCCACTCCACTGTTGCAAAGTCTGTCAGAAATTCAAAAATTAGAAAATGCACATCATTATTAAAAACACATAAAGGTGAGTCTTCCTGATGATGAGCTGCCCATCAGCATGTCAGAATTTCAGATGAGTTTTTAAAAGACAAAGAACAACAGATAGAAATAGGCCAAAGCATAAAGGGACCACAGGAAACCACACTTCAGAGGAGCCTCAGGAAGTAGGAACCCCAATGTGGGAGTCGTTCTTCCCATCAAAGCTTCCCACTCTAAGGTAGGAAGGAATGGAAATGATAAACAGAAGGGGAAACAGGACGTTAATGTTTTAAATGTCCATCTCCAGAACAGCTGCACCTGTTTGAACTACTGCTCAGCTACTGTGCATGCAAGGAAGTAGTGGTGCCGACACTTTGGTGTTTGCTTCTGTAACACCTAAAAATAATGAATAAATAATTTCATGCTCCCTCAGCAAGGATTAGGGCTCCTGAATTTGGTACTGTAATGCCCTAGTAATGCCCTCATCATTACAGAGGGTGCGTGTGTGCATGTTTGGAAGCAATCAGGTGCCATGTTTCCCACAGACACACGAAAGTGAACCCTGACAGCTGCAAACTTCACACTTATATTCCAAACATGCAAGGTCCTAGTGGAGAGAAATTGCTAAGAAGTTTCAAGGTAAAGCAATGATACAAAAATAATAATGATGATGATGAACTGCTAGAATGACTAATTCTAATAGTTTAGGAAACATAAGAGAAATTTATAATTAGATTACTCAGAAATACGTGAAGAGATATTGTGTCCATTTAAGTCAAAAAGGAGGGAAAACAAAGAAAATGAAAGCTCTCAAAAATTGCTTTGTAAAACACAATCTTGAGGAAGTTGACCACAATGTGCACAAAAATAAAATACCTCAATAAAAAATATGATAAAAAGAAAATTTGGAATACATAGATAATTACCTAAAATCCATCTTAAAATAGTTTTAGAGGAGCAAATATAAATGAGTTGCAATAAAGAATTAAAAAATTCTCAGATATAAAAAAATAAGAATATTAAGCACCAAAGAAATGAATGAGGTCAATTAATTTTTACACTGTTGAGAAACAGATGATGAAAATTTCAAGAAAGAAAATAAAAGACTGTATATATGACAAAGAAATAATAATCCTATTGGCATTAGAATTAATAATAATAATAAATTTTTTGATGGTTTAGGGAGAGGTGAGGGCAGAGGGGAGAAAGGGAGAAACATCAATTTGTTGTTCTGCTTATTTATACATTTATTAGTTGATTTTTTTATGTGCCTTGACCAGGGATCTCACTTACATGCTAGGCACACCCGAAGGACTCTCCAACAAACTGAGCTACTAGGCCAGGGCAGAATTACTCATGATAATGAATTAACAAGTAGAGGTTTAAGTGTGTTATTTAAAAATTTTTAATTAACCAATGTAATAATTATGAATGGTAAGATAAAACACTGAAGGACAGAATAGGATGGAGACAAGAAAAATTTATAGTTTTCTGTTCTTTATACCAAAGAGTTGTAAGTGCTTTGAAATATGCTACTATAAGAATTAGAAATATAATGGAAATAATCAGAGGAAACTGAATAAAGAAATGGTTAAAATGCAGTTACTTGTGAGAGTTGGGAACAGGGGTACAGGGCAGAAAATTTTATTTAATTTGCACATTTTACATTGTTTAGTGTGTTCATGGGTTTCAACCATGCATATGTATTACTATTAAAATTTGAAATTTTTAAAGGAAATTTTACCCCTGATTAACTGGTCCTTTTCTGCTGTCATGGTGGTTTCAGAAGGAAGAGAAATAGGAAGGAGTGTTTTTGGAAATCAAGATAGAAAAAGAGCTATTAGAAGTGATATCCGTACACCTGAAGAACATTATATGACATTATCAAAACTGATATTAAATGTTACCTTCTCTGTTGGAAACATTCCACTGACCCTTTACAATTATTTAAATAACCATCTTGCTGTATTTCGCATATCACCAATATGAAAGGCCCTTCCTGTGAGCTTTGCCAAATACCATTCAGGAAAGAAGGTTCATAGTTTGTGACACTGTGTATTTATATAACTTTTCATTATCTTAATACTCTGAATGAGAGAAGAATGTTTATTCATATAGACATGCACTGACCAAACTTAAGTTCTTTTTTTTTTCCTGCGGCATAAGAATTGTGGGCAAATACACACAAATAAAACAACTTTCCCACATTTATCTCCACTTTAGTAACACACACTAGCTCCAGCTCTGCACAATATATTACATCTTGAACTATTGTGGCCTCCAAATTTATCTCCCTGCTTCTTTTGCCATTCAAGGGTATGTTCTATGCTATTTCTAATTATTTTTCAGAAACATAGATACAAATATGCGACCTCAATTAAAAACATTCATGGCTTACCAGTGCTGACAGGGAAAAAATCTAATTTTCTTTTTATGGTCCAGGAGACTTTCCACAACTTGGCAGAAACCACTCTTCTACCATCAGCCTAGCTCATTGTCTTTCCTAAGATTCCTATTTTCTAGACCAGCATGGACTAACATAACTGTGAGTCATAACAGAAATATTCTATATCTGCACCATCCAAAATGGTAGCCACTACTCACTATTAAGGTATTGAATTTTAAATTTTGATTAATTTTGATTAATTTAAATCAACCTAGCCACGTATGGCTAGCGGCTACTCTCTTGGGCAACACAGCTTGGGGCACATATCAGTCTACTTTTTATTGCCATATGTGAGGCTCAACTTGGTTCGAATGGTTCCCTCTGTCCTAAATATTCTTTCTAGTTTGCTTTCCTGTAAACCACAACTTACTCTTCAAAGAACTACCTCAACCATATCATACTTTCTTCGTAATCTTCTCTGTCAAATTTCCACTGAGAGAATGTTTACAGCTCTTTGAGGGACTAATTTAGACGTGAAACAGAAGGAAATACACTGTGGCTCTTCCCAGCACTGTGCACCTGTTCGGTCAGTGTGTCTCTGTGTTGACGTGTGAACCCAAGATATTCCAATTAGGACACCTTCTTTTAAAGTGTCTTTTACTTATATACATCATAGAAATTATTTTGCTTCTGAAAAAGTATTTGAAATTAATCATCTAATTGCTAATTCCCTTGTTGTTTCTGTGTTTACTTTATATTTTTACATTGGACTGTTACTTGTATTGCACTTAATTACCTTGCATTTTTACGTGCCTTATGTATTTTGCTACAACTAGATTTAAAGATCTCTAAAACCGAGAAGATATTCTATTGCTTTTCTCTCCAAAGTGTCTTGATCCTGGGTGGTGACATAAATCTCTATCATTTTACAAATTGAGAGATCACTAATAAGTTCTATCCTTAAATGTGCGTATCAGGAGACTGGTGTGGATAATACAGTTTCTTGGGGTTTCTAACTTTCTATAGGCTGAATATTCTAGTTTCACATGAACTACTATTCAGTTGACAAGTTTACTACTATTGCACCTCTGTGACCTTCAGTTGTTTCAAAAATGTTTTTAATTACAAGCCCAACATAGTTAACTTTTTAGTTTTTTAAAGTAGATATTGACATAAACATACCCAAATAATATCCTTAATGAGCAGAAATAAAAACACAAAAAAATAATAGCAAGTGGACCTTTCTATACTTTATAAAAGTACACTCATATTGATTTATCTGATTAGCAATAATACATAAATGAATGAGGCAGGAAGTCAGATTTGATTACTATCCCAGTTTTTCACTCAAAGTGTCATTTATTATTGAAAGAGAGATCATGAATTACATAACTGAAAGGAAAGAAAAGATTATAGAACTTTAATTTTGGGGAATAGTTTTAAAGAAAATAGTTTTTTATTCAGGTAGTCGATTATAATATGTTAACTTTAACTTTTGAATTTGAAATGTAGTGCTTCAAACTCTCATTTTATTTTCATTCCATATTTTTTCACCTCTAATATTTTGTTTCCTGGGCTTATGCTAAATTTTAAATACTCAACATGAAGATTTTTTTCTTAAATAACTATTCTGATACAGTGCCTAGAACGTGTGTCCTTAATAAATACTTGGTAAATGAATGATTAAATAAACATCATAATTTTAAAGTCTACACTCCCCTTTTTACCTTTTTGAGAAAATGTCACATGCAGTGTGATTGAGAATGAGTGATCTGGAGTCAAAGTGATTAGCTGCAGCTACTCATGGGTTGAGTATCCTTAGATGTTATAATATTAGTACCTACATTTTATATTCATAGAATGAAATTGCAGAATCCATGTGCGGTTGTATACTGCCTGGCTTTCGTTCACAATTTCCATAAGTAAAGTTTTCAAGGTAGTGACTGAACATAGCTGTGGAGGAGTAAATGATGAAATAGAAAATCCAGAGATGTGCTTGGCTTGGATTAAAGGAAAATGGTAGAACACCTGCATTTCTCTTTACCTAAAATTTACTAAGTCAATATTAAAGTTGACGCCATTGCCCTTTGGTGGTTTGTCCCTTCAGAGGTCATAATATGTCCTATGCATAAGTTAAAACAATGTGAACTTGAGAAACCCCCAGGTTAATTCTACAATGTGAAGTTCTCAGTGACAGTTCTCAATGTCAGTAGTGTGCTCTGCTTTCTTGGGATACTGTAGTTTTCTGAAAGCAAATATACAAAGATTTGATTTTTGGAGTATAATATGAGAAGTGAAATATAATTTATAAGTATGGCAAATTTTATAACAAAACTAATAAAAACGGGGCAGGGAACAAAGCATTGAACCCTAGAATTTACAAGGTTAGGAGATAATGTGGAAAACTTTATGCCTCATTATATAATCTCTATGGTAGGCTTACAAGCTTGCCTCCCTTGCACAGCTATTTTATACAGTTTTCATTTATTTGGGTACTTTGGAACAAATCCACTTTGAAAACATTTTCTGGAGTCAGCATGAAATACTTTTTTAAATTAATGTTGGAAAACTGGATGCTTACTTTCTGAGTTCTCTGAAGAAAGGAAATATAAAGGAAGGATTACACACTTGAGCTCTGGCACGCAAAAAGATCTGGGTTTGAGTCTTAGGCCCTCCACTTCCTAAGGCTGTCCTAGTGCAAACCACTGCACTTGTACTCGTATGAGCATAGACAAAACTTAGAGGCGCGCCTGCTATTTCACTGTTAGATATTACTTTAAGGTTTTGTAATTACCATTATAGCAAGAAATTATAGTCAATAATCCAACCCTTGAATATCTTAGAATCAGTTCTAACATATCAACCTGATGTGATGTAAAATTGATACATGATTGGGAAGAGGGAGAGAGTACAAATATACAGATACCAGAAAAGAACTGTATAGCTCTGACTTTCAAACACAGCTGAATACTAACATTAAGGCAGAATCTTTGTCTCTAAAAGGTAAATTAATGAGTGGGCCACCACTTATTCAAATTCCACTTCCTCACATAAACACAGAATCTCTTTAAAGAACGATCTTAAATAACGTTTTAGTTACAAGAACCCGTGACTGGGAGAAAATTCACAGCATACAAAAGCAGTCTTTACAAAGGTGATCCAACAGACTTTTCTAAGGGGAAATATAAATACATTTCCTTAACGGACAATGTTAGGTACTCCAGTTTTATTTTCATTTTGTTTATTTTTTGTCAAGTTGCCTCAAGCACCCATGTTAGTGGAAGTAAGTATAACACGAGTGTTCAAAACAGTATCTCTAATAGAAAAATTGCTATTTATAAAATGGAGATTGTTAACATACCGAGGCCTTGCTTTTTATCTTTCTGTCTCTAGCCGTCTTTACTTTTTTGTTGCTGGTGAAATAATGCAAGGTGCCGTATTCCATCAAGGCTGCGAACACGAAAATGAAACACACAGAAACAAAGAGGTCCATGGCAGTCACGTAGGAAACCTTGGGTAACGACTTCCTGGCTATTGTACTCAGGGTTGTCATCGTTAGAACCGTAGTGATGCCTGGGGAGGGAGGGAAACAACAGAAGATGAGAAATAGCCAAACAGACCACTTTTGTTCCTTCATCTGATTTGGCAATATTGTAAGCAGAAATAAACAAAAGACACAAAAGGGTATGATTACTGTGATTCACAGAAAAAATGCTGGTAACCATAGCTACATTATGCTCAGTGTGTTCTCTGCGCCTGTGTGTTCTAATCATCCACATTCTGAGGACTGGCAGGAATGGAAAGCCTGTCCCCATCCCTCCTTTCCTCTACAGTGATAGACTATCCAATTTTTAGCTGCCATGAGGCTGCATGTAAACCTACCTTTGCTCCACCCTGCAGAAAGGTATTTATTTGTTCATAAAAGGGATACTTAGAATACTGCCTTTAACTCTTTCTTCCTTTATAACATTAGCATTATAAAGCTATTATCTCCCCTTTAAGCAATGCTTTACCTGTATCTTCCAAACATTTATATATTAAATACCTATTAAAATTTACTTTGAAATATTTTCTAATTTCTCTTTCGACCCAAGGGTTATCTAAAAGGCCATGTTTCAATTTCTAAATACATCAAGACATAATCTTTATTATTTTAGTAACTTGTAATTTACTTTTATTTTTGTTGGAAAATGTACCCTGGGAAATTTCAGTCTTTTGAATTTTATTGAGATATTAATCAGATTCACTGATATTTCCTTCATGGCTTTCCCTGCTCAAACTTCAGCAATAATCCCCTATCCCATTTGGAATAAAACCCCAAAGCCTTAAAAAGATCTACTAAAACTTACTTATAATTTAAGTACGGCCACCTCTCCAATCTCGTTTCTACCACCTGTCAGTCAACTCTAGCCACAAGTTTCTTCCTGCACTTCAAGCACGGCCTGATAAGGAAGACCCCACTTTAGAACCTTGTGGCTCTCCTGCTTGAGCAATCTTTTTACCACATACCCACCAGGCTAGCCCCCACACTGCCCTGTGTCTGCTGCCTCCTCAGAGAGGTCTGGCCCGACTCCACGAGATAAAATAGCAAACAGTATGTCTACCAACACCCCTGCCATTCCGTAGCCATTTGTTGCTTTCTCTCTATACCTTTATCACTCACTGACATTTTATTCTGTGCTTTTTGTATTTGTTCATCACTTAAATTGCACCATTAAAATATTGCCATAAATATGAAGGTTTTATAAGTATTATTCACTGTTAACACTAAAGCACCTAGAACATTGTTCCTCTCATAAAAAGCATGTGATAAAACTTTATTAAAATGCAATGTTGATTAAATGAGTTCAAGGAATTTTATATATATGTATGTATACTTAAAAAAACATTACATCCCAAGTACATAGGACCCACAATTATAAGGTATATTCCTCAGGTAGAATCTATCACTTATCTTTATAGTTGATTTCCTAATATTAAAAAATACAAATTCATGCAAAAAATAAATCTACATCTGGCTATTCTTTTTTATAACATATGGCATATGATTTTTGCCTTCATACAAACCTGTTGGAAGAAATCGTCCATTCAAATTCTCTTTAGCAAAAAATACTAGAATAACATTTAAAGACAAATATATAATACTCAAGTCATATTCAAAGTAGAGTATAAATAATGTACCCATTTATTTACCTTAACACAAAAAGTAATTTGAAATAATAGTTATTTAAATAGGAAACAAAATTCAGGTATGAGTGCATCCGATCCACTAGCGATGTCTACATTTCTGTTTAGATGCCCAGAGGGGCTGCATTTCAAGTACAGGGCTAGGGGCCTCAGGCTGTATCTTGCCACTTTTATGTGATTTACATTTCAATGTTCAGTAACATGATTCACTTCCTGCACTATTCTTGGGAATGAATCAATTGATCCATGAGTTGTCTTTGTATGTCAATACATGAATGTAAGTTATCATTTTTAAACAAATGTATAGTAATTAGAAACATTTTTATTATATGATGTTGATTATTGAAATAGATTACTAAAGAAAGAGAACCAAAGTCTACTTTATCAACTATGAATTACAAATTACCTTCTAAATCAGTGTTATTCTACAAGAAACTCTCAAAATATTCGCGGACTAAGTACACATTTAATAGATTACAGAAGCCTAGAAGCTTCTTGTTCCTTTACAACCGTTGACTTTCATTAGCACTATTGTGAGAGCAAGGCACTTCGAAGCCTTCTCACTACACACCAGTCAATAAATGTTGGCTATTAGGGGTTCAGCTAAAAAGGAAAATAAAATCTTGATGAAAAGCGATTGACAATGTTGAAATCCAGCAATTATGTATGATTGTCATATGTCAATTTTTACTGTGTGTTTATGCTTTCCTTGACATTTATTAGTGGAGAAAATAAAACATTTTCTAAAATTTCAAGTTCTTTGCAATTCTTTTCCTTTCTTGTTTTTCATATATATATTTCAACATCATATTGCAATAGAGGGTTAGTTTTGCTTGATTTTTTAGTGTAGAGAAATATTTTAATATATTCAACTTTAAACTTCTATCACATTAAAAAAATTGTGCAAATCCGATGATACTGGAGCATGATAGTATATGTCATACCCAGTGAGGTTCTTGCAGGCACCGCATCTTTATTGATCCAAAAAGACACCCAGGAGAGAACAACCGTCAGAATACACGGAATGTAGGTCTGAATAGTGAAATATCCCATTCGTCTGCTCAAGTCAAAGAAAATTGTCATGATAACATAATCCCCTGAAAGAAAAAAAACAGGTTTAATTTGGCTATAAAAATATGTAAAAGTATAGATTCCAACTCATACCAGTATTTTGTGCTTCCTTCTTACCAGAGATTGTGTGGCAAATTTCAGTTGAGTTCCGCAACCCTACAAATGCAAACTGATACAATCTCCAATATTTAGGATCGGCCACTTCTACAGAAGGCTTTTTCCACTTATACTCAATTTCATTTTTAGGGTATCCATCTAGATAATAGATTAAAATAAAGTGTATAGATTAGCAAGATCAAAATCTGTTACCTCTTGCAATATCAACATCATCCAAAGACGATTTTTTAAATTCTTCATCATGTTTGTATGACAGTATATGTCAAAAGTAGAAAATGCTGCATAAAATTTATGTGTACATTTTAAAGAACAATCATATAATCAAGAAATAGAACCTTGCTCGCATCCTGGAACTCTCACGTGTGCACTCCAGTACAATGTTTCCTCTGCCAACTAGAGGAGACCACCAACCTGATTTCTGTGACACTTCTTCACTTGATTTTTGTAACAGATCCCTTGATGTGCATTTGTGAATAACACAGCTTAATTTAGTTTTATTGAACTCTACTTGATTGATGCTCTAATAAATACATTATTTTATATTCTCCTTCTCTTAATATATTTATGGAGTGAATTTTTGTACATTATTTTGTATCACGCAACTTTACTGTGTTTATTGTTTCTAATAGTTCTTTTGGTGGATTCTGCAGGGTTTTCTGTCTATAGAATCATGTCATCTGCAAAAAGTGACACTTTTAATTCTTCATTCCCAAGTTGGATGCTTTTTATTGCTTTCTCTGGCCTGACTGCTGTGGCTAAAACCTCCAGATCTATGCTCAATGAGAGTGGTAAAGTGGACATTTTTGTCTTGTTCCTGATTTTAAAGGAAAAGGTTTTAGTTTTTCACCATTAAGTATAATATTAGCTGAGAGTTTGTCATACATGTCTTTATTATGTTGAGATAATTTTTTCTATACCTATTTTATTGAGTACTTTATTTATTTGATAAGATTATTTTTATCCCTTGTGTTATTAATATAGTGTATTACATTGATTGATTTGCCTATGTTGACCCATCCTTGTGCCCCTGGAATGAACCCCACTTGATTGCAATGAATTATTTGTTTGATATATTATATTCCATTTGCTAGGATTTTTGCATTTATATTCCACAAAGGTATTAGACCCTAGCTTTTGGGGAGGGTTAGGGTTATCCTTGCCAGGTTTTGCTATCAGGGTAAATGTTGGCCTCATAAAATGTGTTAGGAGGAATTGCCTCTTAGTTAATTTTCAGAAAAGTTTGAGAAGGATATGTATAAAATCTTCTTTCAAATGTTTGGTAGAGTTCATTAGTGAAGCCATCTGGTTGGACATTTCTTGTGCAGGAGGTTTTTGATGGTTGTTTCAATTTCCTCACTGTTGTTTGCTGTATTTAGATTTTCCTATTCTCATGATTCAGTCTAGGAAAGTAATGTATTTCTAGAAACTTATCCATTCTTCTAGGTTATTGAATTTGGTGGCATATAGGTTTGCATATTATTCTAGCATGATCCTTTGTATTATATCTGTGGATGTCTGTTTCAACTTCTCTTTCATTTCTGATTTTATGTTGAGTCTTTTTTTTCCTCAGTGAGTCTAGCCAGGGGTTAATCTTTTCAAAGAACCAACTCTTTTTTTGTATTAAAATTTTGTACACTCTATGAATTCTCTATTCCATTCAAATATGCAATTTTTATTATTATTTAAAATAATATATTTTTATTATTTTCTTTCCTCTGTTGACTTTGGGTTGCTTTTGATCTTCTTCTACTTTTTAAGAATTAATGTTAGGTTGCTTACTTGAGATTTTTCTTGTATCTTGGGAGAAACCTGCAGTGATATGAACACCTTCTCATTACTGCTTTTGCTGCATCCCTGAAGTTTTGATATGGCATATTTTCATTCTCATTTGTGTCTGTATATCTTTTCATTGAATTTATTAGAATCTAGTGAACAAAATAAACTAACAAAATATAAGCAGACTCATAGATAGAGAATGAACTGACAGCAATTAGAGGGCGGGGTTGTCTCTGTATGTCTTTTGATCTCACCTTTTATTCTTTCTTTGTCCTAGTCATTTTTTACTAGTGTGCTATTTAATCTCCAAATATTTGTGAGGTTCTTTACTTCCTTTTTGCAGTTGACTTCCAACTTCAAAGCACTGTGCTCAGAGATTATGCTCAGTATTATTTCAGTCCTCTTAAATTTGTGGAGGCTCGTCATGTGATCCAAAAACACATGGCCTATCCTTGAGAATGTCTGATGTGCACGTATAATTTGTTCTGAGATGAAAGCTCTGTAAATGTCAATTATGTCCATTTGGTCTAATGTGTTATTTGAGGTTGACATTTCTGTACGGATTTTCTGTTTAGACGGTAGAGCTGTCAATGGAGTATTTAGGTCCGCAGCTATGATTGTGCTTTTGTCCATTTTCCCTTCGATACTGTTAGTAGTTGCCTTACATATTTTGGTGCTCCCGAATTGGGTGCCTTTATATTGAAAAGTGTTATGTCTTCTTGATGTAGTATCACTTTTATCATTATAAAATGCCCATCTTTATTCCTTGTTACCTTTGTTATCTTAAAATCTACTTTGTCAAATATAAGCATTTCTACCCTTCCTTTTCTTTGGGTGTTATTTGCTTGGAGAATTATTTTCTACCCTTTCTCTTTGAGTCTTTGTTTTTGCCACTTTGATGTGTCTCCAGAAGGCAGCATATGGTTGGATTTTATTTTTTTGATCCAGTTTGCTGCTCTCTGCATCTTTATTGGTGAATTCCATTTACATTTAAGTTGATTATTGATGGGTAAGGATTTTCTGTAACCATTTTATCTTTTGTTATCTGGCAGCTCTGAGCCTCCATTAGTTCTTCTCTTTTGTGTTTCTGCTGTTGTTTTTGTTTGGTGGTATTGCACATTTTTTCCCTCTGTTTCCTTTTTTAAGTTATTTGTCTTAGTTTTGGGTTTTGTGTGTGGTTAACTTTAGCTTTATGAAAAAGAAATTTTCATGTATACAGTAGTCATTTTTCTTTTGAGTGAGTTTAATCTCCATCCTCCTTTGCAAATTCAGAAATGTACCCCCTCCTTTTTCATGCTTTGGTTAATGAAGGATGTGAAGTATTCAAATCCCAATGACATTTAAAGAAAAATAACAAAAATTCCATCAGATTTGCATAAAACTATAAAAGATCTTAAATATCCAAAGCAACACTGAGAAAAAAAGAACAAAGCTGGAGGTTTCACATTACCTGATTTGAAATTATACTACAGAACAACAATTAAAAAAATAAAAACAGCATGGAATTGGCAGAAAAACAGTTATACAGACCATGGAACAGAATTGAGAGCCCAGAAATGAAACCATGTGTATATGGGCAAATAACTTTTGACCAAAGCATCAAAAACAAGCAATGGAGAAATGAAAACCTCTTCAATGAATGGTGCTGGAAAAATTGGAAACCCACATGCATAAGAGTTAAACTAAGCTATGGTTTGTTTCCATGTACAAAAATTAAGTCAAAATTGCTCAAAGACCTAAATATAAGATCTGAAACAATAAATTACATAGAAGAAAACACAGGTACTAAACTCATGGACTTTGGTCTTGAGAAGATTTTATGAATTTGACACCAAAAACTAGAGAAGTAAAAGCAAAAATAAATGAATGGGACTGCATCAAACTAAAATGCTTATGCACAAGAAAAGAAATTTCAACAAAACAAAGCAGCAACCAGTTGAATTGGAGATGATATTTGCAACCAACAGTTCTGACACAGGGTTAATATTCAAAACATATAAAGA
Organism: Desmodus rotundus; assembly: GCF_022682495.2. Taxonomy (NCBI): domain Eukaryota; kingdom Metazoa; phylum Chordata; class Mammalia; order Chiroptera; family Phyllostomidae; genus Desmodus; species Desmodus rotundus. The sequence continues at coordinate 153,611,142 of NC_071390.1, read as the reverse complement.
ACTCAACACCAAACAAGCAAACAGACCAATTAAAAATGTGCAGAGTCCCTGAGCAGACATCTCTCCAGAGAAGACAAAAATGGCCAACATATAAAAAAGATTCTCAATGTCACTAGTTATTAGGGAAATACAAATCACACTGCAATAAGATACCACTGGTTAGAATGGCTATTATCAAAAAGACAAGTAATACCAAGTATTGGAGAGGTTGTGGAGAAAAAGGAACGCTCATTCACTGTTGGTGGGAATGTAAACTGGTGCAGCTACTATGAAAACAGTATTGGTGGTTACTCAAAAAGTTAAGATTACAGTTACTATATGGCACAGCAATCCATCCTGGGTGTCTACCCTAAAAACTTGAAAACATTTATTTGTAAACATATATGCGCCCTCATGTTCATTACAGAATGATTCACAATGGCCAAGACATAGAAACAACCAAAGTGCCCACAGATAGATAACTAGATAAAGAAGTTGTGGTGTGTATATATACATATATATATATACACATATGTATATGTATATACACTATGGAATACTACTAGGCAATAAGAAGAGATGAAATACTGTCATTTGCAACAATATGGATGGACCTTGAGAATATCATGCTAAGTGAAATAAATCAATCAATAAAAGCATAAAACCATATGATTTCACTCATATGTGGGACATAAATCATAGACACAGACAACAGTATGGTGAGAAGGGTGCAGGAGATAGTAAAGGGTGAAGGGAGACAAATGTGTGGTGACAGAAGATGATCTGATTTCTGCTGGTGAGCACGCGATGAAATAAAAAGATCGAGTATCATAGAAATCTTCTCTTGACACCTGTATAATCTTATCAATGTCACACTGAAAACTTTAATAAAAATAAAATTTTAAAAATAAAAATAGAAATAAAAGAAAAAAATAATATTTATGTTATCCATGCTGTAGCTATAATGTTTACATTGTAAAAATGTACTAACATTTTCTATTTTATTATTGCAGATGCTTGTAATGATTTCTGTTTTCTATTAATAACATTGCTGCTAGTAACATGATTGTATATCCATAACAAAACACAGATATAAAACACTTTCTCTAAGATATAAAGGTCTGGCCAGGCAGTATCTAGCATGTAATATAACAAATAGAGACATTTATTGATGAAGATACAAGAAACATTGTACATAAGACAATGATGCTTCAGTACCCCTTCAAAGTAGGCACCTTGGGACCTTACAAAGTTCTCCCAGCCCTGTCAGTCACCCATCTTTGTTAATTGCAGCCCGTACATGTTCAGCATTCTCAGGTGTTCTACTTATTGCAGGCCTTCCAGAACATGGATCACTTTCAACAGATGATCGACCACCTTTGAAGCATTTGTACCACAATTTTATTTGTGCTTCACTCATTGCATGGTCCCTGAAAACCTTCTGAATCACCTAACTAGTTTCCACAAAGGTAAGTTCAATTTAATGCAAAATCTGATGTAGAATCATTGCTCTAGTAGTTGAGGCATTTTGAATACAATAGCCACACAGTACACATGCTCACTCAGTGGTGTCTACTGCCCCCACTGACTAGTACAGTGAAGTCATCATTGTTCATGCATGCGCATTCCAGTCCACTCTCCTGAGCTGCCCGGTTACATTGATGTCATACAAACTGTTCTCGTTATATTAATAGTGGCTGGATTTTTTTCTGGGCAGACCTCAAGCACCTACATAGAGACTAGTCGGGTCATAGGTTAAATATAATTTCCACTTTATGAGACAAGGTCAATCTATTTTCCATGAAGAATATAATACTCTATTCTCTCATGAGCAGAATGTGAAAGTGCAAGTACATCTACGTTCTCATTACATTGACGTGGAAAGTGTTCTTTATTTTTACTGGTTTGTAGACTGTATTTTATTCCACACTTTCCTATTACTAATGAAATCTAGCAAGTTTTAAATATTTTTATTAGATTCTTAAGTTTCTTTGTAGAATTGCTTGTTCAATTTACCATTGATTTTTTGAGTTTTCTCTTCTTTTTTATTTTTTTGTCTGAATTCTTTACATATTCTGGATACTAACCTTTTGTTAATTATTACTGTTGAAAATGCCTTTGCCTATTTTTAGCTGTCTAGAATTCATTCTTTCACAAAGGATGTTTTTATTTCTGCAACATTTCCAGAAAATTCACAAGGACATTTTTGGATAAACAAATTGAACGAAAATTGGCTTGCAAATTCTTGTGAGGTCAGCTTGTCATTAACATCTTTCAATGAGTTATTTCACCATGGTATACTGATTGCAGAAGCAACTTTCCTTTCAGACTTCAGTGGTTGTGGAGCGGGATGGTGGAGGGGACTTCATGTTATACTGTGCCCAGCCATTTGTAACCAAAATGCATGTGGAAATTTTATTCTATTAAGTTTCCAATGTACAAGGCTGTCAAAATCAAAGCTTAAATGTATCTTGTTTGGCAAATGTTATCAGGTCAAAATGGCTCCAAACTTTCTTATCTTTCTGGCTTCAATTTCTTATGCGGATTTTTGTTCATCAGTTTATCGTAATCATTGATTCCACATATGAGATCAGATGGCATTTGTCATTCTCTCTTTTGAAAAGAAAACTTATTTCTACCTAGCGTTTCCAACTCCTTAAAGACTTTGCAAATGTTTGCTATTCATGTAGTAAATACTCTTTGACAAACCAATCTGTGAAACATCTTTTAAAACCCAATGTAATAAAGTTAATTCTTGCCTGAGGAAGTTGCATGAAATTTGAATTAACTTTTTATTCATGGCAATGCAATAACATTTTAACACGAACCTATCTTAAGGACTTCTTTATTTAAAGAAAATATAAAATGGGCACTTGGATAAAGCTAAAATGTACGAAGAATGATATAATAAAATACATATATTCACTAAGTATTTATTATCATTTTCAATTTAAGTACAAGAAACAAATGTCATGGTAATTATTTTATCTAGGGGAGCTGAACATAATCAACACTTCTGAAAATTATATGATTTGATTTTTTAACATTTTTAAATAAACAGGTTTTAAGCCTAAAATTCTTGACATTTTGATGTGTTTTGTCACTTACAGCTTGAAAATTCCAGCGGGCAGGAATGTTCATCCATAGGGAAGTTATGAAGCTGAAGATAACATTCTGCATTAATTGTCAATCTATTTAGATGGAAAATATTAAAAATGAGAAATGATTTCAGCATTGAAGATATTTCTCTACTTTTCAAACACTATTTTGGTCTACAACAATGGACTTTGATATATTAAAAAATAATAATTTTAAAAACTCAAAGTTTTAAGTGGTCACATTATAGCTTTCATAAATAAGTCAGACAATCTTAATGTTTTCCTCTCTAGTGAACAAAACCACCTCTGCATACATTTAGTATAATCTCTTTTTGCAGTTGAAAATTTGTCCTTCAGGACATCAGCACACACGTATGTGAGCTCCTGTGTGCTTGCACACACCCCCCCACACACAATTAGCAGAGTGTGAACTGTTAAGCATGCTAATTTTTATTTTAATTTATCATGAACATCTTTCTATTATGGATTATTCATAATAAGTAAGTATGTTCAAGGTAATAATTAAATTTGAATCTTATGTATCAGTATTCATTTACTCCTTTCTTAAGGATGTTTTCTGACATCACTGAAAATCAGCGTTACACTGAGAAATGTTTCCAAAATATTGCACCATAGAAGATTTCAGTGTATGAAAGTAGCTCCATATTTCTTTGCAACTTTAAAAAATGGAAATGCATGAGTTGATCAAACATTAGTATGGAAAATAAGTCAGAACACCTGCACTTTTTAAAGAGCGTTACCTTAAAGTATATAGAACTCGTCCATCATTCCAAATGCGAAGCAGACGATTGGGAGTTGTTATCCAATGAGCATCAGATTTTCTTGAGTTTCTGAAGAAGGTATCAGGAATCCAAATTTTTCCAACCATATTGCTGTTAAGCATAAGCACTTTCATGGTACTGTTGAATTTTAAACGACTGTCAAACCAGGTTTGGGCAAAAATTATGTCAATTGTGTATTCCTAAAAATAAAAAATAGAGTAATGACATAATAGTAAAGCCACTCTTTTAAATGTTTTCTTTAGACACTTGAATATTTTATTTAAGATTTCTGCAAGTTGATAGCACTTAAAATCAGATTTTGTAAGTAAAAACAAATGCCATAATCTAAAACTTAAAAAAAAATTATTTCTATAAGTCATGTAAAATAATCCAAGAGTTTTAATAATTACCAATGCTTAGTGTGACTTTATATTTTTTGGAAATTTTATTCAAGAATTCATAATATGTAGAATATAGTCATTAAGTACAAAAGCAAGTTATCTTAATGTTAACATTATATTAATTTTTTATATTCACAGGGTGTTTAAATCACAGAAAAAAATTACCAAATAAAAAAAGTAAGATGTAAATATTCACCAAGTTTCCTATTATGATTATTTAGATTACTCTTTTCAAATGTTTTAAAGCAAATGCACATGCATGTACCCTGTTCTTGGAAAGCTTCACAATAGTTATCTTTCATGCCTATCCTGACCTCCTGCTCCTCAAGCCAAATGTCTTTTCCTTAGGGTAAATTATGCTTTATCTAAGCACCAGCTTCAACAAAGACAAATGATTAAACATTCAGAGTCTAACAGTGTAACCTGTGTTAATGACATGGTTTCTGGTTTTAATAGTAAATGCAGATAGAAAGGCGGCTCACGCTCTTCTGATGAGTGGACCAATAGTAGATGTGGTAGACCTCAGGACAAGTATTTAACCAACATAATGTGTCAGAGTTTGGTAGATTGTGCCAGTACTTTGGTATGTAATAAAACAGCAGAAACTACTTAAAATAAAGCAAGAGGCATACTATGTGCCAGGATTATGGCTAGGCAAAGATCCAACATTGGCTGGTCGAGGGAACTTTATGCTATTGGTAGGTAATACTTAGCTGCAGTATGCCAAACCAATAGGGCATTAAAAGTGGGACTTGAGAACTAATTGTCTAGGAGTGGGATTTAGCAAGGACCTGTGAAACTTGCTTAGCAACAAGGGACAGGCTCTTCTTTAAAACGCCTGTTTATGTAAGTGCTAATCACTGTTGAAGAAGTTATGACTTCCAAAGGGTCAAATTCTCCCTTGGGGAAATGTGAAATATTTTCTACTCAAAATTATTCCCTCAAATTAGGATCAAAAAGAGAAAGACATCTTGATAATCTGTCTTCCCAAATCCTTAACAGATGTTAATAATTCAACACTCTTTTAAATTGCTAATCCTTAATAAGTGTCTCACTGAAATAAGAAGGTCATGAAAGTTTGTGCCATTTTATATATAATTGAAAAATCATGTTTTGTTTACTCACTTGAATTAGTGTAATTTCCAGAAAATGATGAAATTTTGTTCTTGGACTTCATGTTCTTATGTAGAGGTTATAATAATGTGCATAATAAATAAATAAGAGAAACATAAAAGAAACTTTCATTTACCCAGAACAAGTTCAAGAGCTTCTAGGATAAACATTTGGAGATAAAGAATAGTACTTTTTACATTTGAGATCCACTGTTATTATGAGACTTACTTTGTCTCCTTGAAAGTTAGATGAGAAAACATCATTAGTAAATAAAGATGTCTTTCTCTTTTTTTAAAAGATTTTATTTGTTTATTTTTTAGAGGGGAAGGGAGGGAGAAAGAGAGGGGGAGAAACATCAATGTGCAGTTGCCTTTCATGTGCCCCCTACTGGAAACCTGGCCTGCAACCCAGGCATGTGCCCTGACTGGGAATCAAACCAGTGACCCTTTGGTTCACAGGCTGGTGCTCAATCCACTGAGCCACACCAGCCAGGGCTTGATTTCTAACTCTATTAAATCAAACCATAATAATGAGAGTTTATGTAGTGTAGTCTTCCTATTACACTGCCAGCTTTCCAATTGTGCTGTGTGTCTCACATTTAATTAGCTAATTCAAGATTACTGTCTCTCAAGTAATAGAAGAAACTCCACATAAAATGCAGACCTGACTAAGTAATTATTGTAGGGGCATAATTTTGTCATGAAATTTGGTTGATCATGGTCTTGTCTTTTCACTTAGACATTATTCTCTCCCTGAGCGATCTATCCATATGGCCAAATACTATAGTGGGCCCAGTAGCAGTCAGCTACAAATCAAATCTAAAGGCTACAGACATGCTGAGAAAAGGTTCTGTATAGTTTGCAGGGCAGGATGAAGAACTAAGGAAGACTGATGTTTCAGTAGAGTGAAAGACAGTCTGGAGAAAAAAAATCCCTTCTCCCTCCAGATATTCAGTCTTTTCTCTTAAAACCTTTATCTGATTGGATGATGTCCACCTACCTTATGAAAGACAATCTGATTTACCCCAAGTCTACTGATTTAAATTTTAATCATATGTACAAATTCCTTTACAGCAACATCTAGATTTGTGTTTAACAAATATCAGAATACCATAGATTAGCCGAGTTTACACATATAATAAACCATTGCAGAGCTGTAACAGTAGGAATGAAACTCATAGATTCAGAAAGACTTTGCAAAACTCATGCATGAGTTTCAATGTGAGACAAGTTTAAATGACTACTTGCTGTCTGAAGTAACATACACACCCACTTCGTGCTTCCTGTGTAAGTAGATAATCTTTTCACTTTGTCCTCTTTTTATTCCCTGCCTCTTAGTGAAGTTTACCCCATATTTCTCCAATGAGTAAAGGGAATATACTGTAAGTTGTTTACCAGCAAGTTCTTGTCTATTTTTCATTCTTTAAACTCCAAACTTGTTCTGAATGCACTCTCTCAGAGTCTAAAGTTAGGGTGGATTTAGTTCCGTACAGTTGAGTCTGTTTGATATGAGACCAGTTTTGAGAATGGAGGAGAGACATGAAATTCAGTTGTTAATTCTTTCCTGCCTCACCATCCCACTGAATTTCATCTAGCAAAGATAACCAGTACCACCTAATTGCCAACACCAGTGAGCCCAATTTAATTTACTTTCCATTGGATTCTCATATACATTGAAAATTAATTAATTCTTCCTTCTTTATGAAGGAGGAATAAATAATTTCTCAGATTGCATAGTATCATCTCCTGGTTTTTCTCTTACCCTTTGACTTTTCTAAGTGTGTCTATTTTCTGCACCTCTCTTTCTTCCACCTGTATTCTATATGCCATCATTTAAGGTCCGATGTGGTCCTTAGATCTGTGTTCTCCTTCATCTCCATTTTCTCATGGATCATTCCATATATTATTGAGATTTTTTAATATATAAATGGTTTAATTTTTATTTTTTTCCACTACTATTTAGTTCCCTTATATCCCCTCCCCACCAGCAATCATCACAATGTTGTCCATGTCCATGAGTCCTTTTTCCTTTCTGCTCCGTCCCTCCACCCCCTAACCTCCCCCCACCCACTAGCTGCCATCCTGTTCTCCATCTATGAGTCTGTCTCCATTTTGCTTGTTAGTCAGTGTGTTCATTAGATTCCACATATGAGTGAGATCATATGGCATTTGTCTTTCTCTGACTGGCTTATTTCACTTAGGATAGTGTTCTCCTATTGCTTGTCCTTTTTTTGCTCCTCATTTACATCTATATCCAGTCATAACTTCTTCCTTGACCAGAGGCTTAAATCCTAAATTATTGCTGGACAGCTCTTCTTGAATGTGCCATTAGACTTTGGGGCACATGGCTGTATTTCCTATTTCAATTAAAAACTCTACCATCTGCAAAGTCTTCTCATTTCTATACCTTGGTGTCAGCCTATGCACAACCAATGAAACTCTAAATTCTGAAGAATTCACTCATCTAATATTTCTTAAATGTACTACTGCCTTCTCCAGCTCAATTGTTACTGCATTAGGTAAATCCTTCCAGATCTAATGTTCAGGGTAATGCAACAACTTCTTAACTGGCCTCCCTAATGCTGGCTTGGCCCCTTACATCCATCTCCTATACTATTTGAAGAATGATCTATTAAAAATATAAGTCTGCCTATGACATGCTCCTGATGAAAAGCTTCCAGTCATTTATCTTATTCAAGGGGATATAACTCACATAATACATAAACTTCCTATAATGGCTTACATAATAAGGCGCTTAAACATTCTCTAAGCTTATTCTTTACTGAGCATTTCTGTCCCAGTGTTATCAAACTGCAGTTTTATTCCTCTATGACTCTGAGCATGCTCCTTCCTTTGCCAGCAAGTCCTTTTCCTTCTCTGACTGACTACTGCCCCTTAGTCCTTCTGGTTATCTTCTGGATTTTCAGGGTTCCACTCTTGATAGATCAGATGATAAGGTTTTATTCCCTAGCACAGTTCCTACCAACTATAGCACATTGGAGTAAAAGGCTACACATTCTTACATATGGGAATATTTTAGCTCCAGTTCCTAATACCTGACACATAGTAACTGGACATTTTGCCCTCAACTTATTCAGAATTAGCTATCAGAAGTGACATATGCATTCCATTATTGAGGTATATAGTCAAAACATTTGTGCCAGAGTTTTGTTTTTTAATGTCGATTACTCACCATATTTATGGGATCAACTGGTCCAATGCTGTTCACATAAACATCGGTTTCAATTACTGTGGGCCTCACTGCAAAGTGCCAAACAAATAGTGGTCAGAGACATGACCAGGTGTTGCACTCAACAGAACTTTGTTTCCAGATAACCTAAATAAGAATATTTACTTTTAGGGTGTCCAACCTGCGGCCTGCAGGCTGCATGCAGCCCAGGATGGCTGTGAACGTGCCCCAACACAAATCATAAATTTACTTAAAACATTACGAGATTGTTTTTGTGATTATGTGTCACAATGTATTTAATGTGTGGCCCAAGACAACTCTTTTTCTTCCAGTGTGGCCCAGAGATGCCAAAAGTTTGGACACTCTTGAATCCTCATTAGGAATGAAGAAATGAAAGGTTACAAAATATAAACAATTTGTCAGTTTATAAATTGATTATACAATTATAAATAACACTTCTGAGCAAAAACATTTCATTGCACAACCTAAAAAATGTTTTAAAAGCAACTAAATCATTCATGACAACTAAATAATTTAGTTAAATAAAAATTGCCAGATAATGTGCTCTACAATAGTCATAGGATATTAGAATTTGAATGGATTTTAGAGCCTATTATTTTTACTCACCTTGTTTCTCCCTTGTTAACAATATCCCTGTAGTTGTTTATAGGTGGCTCCAGTGTAAGGTGGATTTTTACCTAATTCTCACGGAGTTTAAGGTATAGACATCACTACGAACTTTATGTTTTGTACATACCATTAATATTTCCCAGTAAGTCTTTGAAGGGTATATGCATTATTTTTATATTCTAACAAAATGTGTAGCACAGGTTAACATTTTAAATGATTTGATTAACAAATGTCCACAGTCATGCCATATTTGATTGTGATTAGGCTTTTAACTTTTGCCAGGTATTTTTAGTTCCTATAATGAGATTTGCCATAATAATTATAATGATAATTTATAATTGTAAGATTTTTTGTTTGTATGAAAAACACATTTGGCTGGGGTGGCGTGGAGGGATGGGGAGAAAAGGCACACAACTGTAATTGAATAACAATAAAAAAACACACATTTACATAGTTTCTTTTATTCCTCTCCCCCACCAAATAAGATATAAATGGTTTGTTTATTTATTGATTAAGCAAATACTTGATGAGAAATGTGTCTAAACGTTTCACAAAGTAGACAAGAAGGAGAAAGTCATTCCCAGAAAAACTCAGTTTTACACAGAGATAATGCAAATGATATTAAGCAGAAAAAAACAACTTGTAGGGTAAAAAGTTCTAAAGTAGTACGTTTTCAGAAATATTTACTTAGTTCTCCTTTTCAAGCTTTATCTGATTTCCCTTCCTGGCCTAATATTTATCACTCTTACAGTTCAGATGCTATGTTCCACCTGGCTGGACACACCTCCTGCTCTACTACCTAGCCGCATCTGCCTGTCTGCGTCTCTGCTCAGTTGTAAGTCTCCTCTCAGTACCTTCCATTCTGGCAGGGTTCCCAGGCTAGCAGGCTTCTGTGGAAAATTTGAAGCATTTTGGAAAACAATGCCTATATAATTTCATATTATTGCATCTTACCCTTTCCAATTAAGAAAAAACAGCACTTAGAAATACATACATAACATTTAGTTTGCTTTTTTTTAATTTTAATTTTTTATTTTTATTCAATTACAGTTGTGTGGTTTTTCTCCCCATCCCTCCACCCCACCCCAGCCAAACCCCCATCCCTCCCCCACTTCCACCCTCCCTCTTGATTTTGTCCATGTGTCCTTTATAGTAGTTCCTGTAATCCCCTCTCCTCACTGTCCCCTCCCCACTCCCCCCTGTCCATTGTTAGATTGTTCTTAACTTCAATGTCTCTGGTTATATTTTGTTTCCTTTTTCTTTTTTCTATTTATTATGTTCCAGTTAAAGGTGAGATCATATGGTATTTGTCCCTCACCACCTGGCTTATTTCACTTAGCATAATGCTCTCCAGTTCCATCCATGCTGTTGCAAAGGGTATAAGTTCCTTCTTTCTCTCTGCTGCATATAATTCCATTGTGTAAATATACCATAGTTTTTGGATCCACTCGTTTGCTGATGGGCACTTAGGTTGCTTCCAGTACTTGGCTATTGTAAATTCTGCTGCTATGAACATTGGGGTGCATAGGTTCTTTTGGATTGGTGTTTCAGGGTTCTTAGGGTATAATCCCAGCAGCGGAATTGCTGGCTCAAAGGGCAGTTCCATTTTTAGTTTTCTGAGGAAATTCCATATTGTTTTCCACAGTGGCCTCACCAGTCTGCATTCCCACCCACAGTGCACTAGGGTTCCCTTTTCACCAACATAAACAAATCCACAAACAAATGTTGGAGAGGATGCGGAGAAAAGTTTGCTTTTTTGTTTTCAAAAAAATAATTTATTATATGACATACATATTTCTTAGCTAGAAAAATAAATGCTTCCTAGAAATAGTTTTAATGCAAAAATTTCAGTTTTTAGACCTATACGTAACAATGTAATTTGATTTTCTAGCAAACAATTATATTTCTAAATAAAAGTGGGTCATATGATTTATATAAGGTTTATAAATTAACTTGGGCTGATAACTTCTGTATTGCTTTAACCACTTGCCATTTATTTTGACCAACTATGAGTTGTAGCCAATAAATATAATATAATTAAGATAATTATAGCTAGATTTACAGAACGGTTTGTAGGAAGGCCAATTTATAACTGGGCAGTGGGTCTAAGTATATTTACTACCACTTACAGACAATTAAGTGCAACATACCAGTCATACTTAATTAGATGTTTTCAGTTCACTTAATAAATCAACAAACACTATCTGTTCTTTAGTTCATGACACTAAGAAGGGAACACTTTAACTTAATTATTCCTGAGGACATTTTTATAGGTAGGACATACTTTTGACATTTATAGGACAAAGTTTTGGGTGTAAGTGATCCATCCTGGTTTGCCTATGTTAACATTTAGCACATGAGCCACCCAGCGGGATTTCACCATCAGCCTAAATCATCTGGGATGGGGCCGATGGGGAATCACATCAACCAGTCCAGTGTAGAAAGTTGCTATTGAAAAGATATGTTAAAATAAATACATGTGCATATATATTTGCAAACTATAAGCATTTTTCAATAAAACATGATTTGATTTTATTTTTTAATGTTAATTGGTGTTATTATTTACTAACACATGTGTAAATGTCTGAGAACTAATACAGTGAGGAAAATACTTTCTGTTACTACTGTTTTTCCTATGGTACCTACACAATGAGGTACTGAATGCACCTAAAACCAGTGGAAATCACAGAAAACAGAATTTTAAGTGACAGCGTCCCCTTTTCAAATAGTACCTTACAGACTCTCACTGTATTGTTTTTATTTTATTGTATTTTTTCATTACGATTTAGTCCCCTTATAAGCCCCTACCTGCCCCCCCACCGCAATCACCACACTGTTGTCCATGTCCATGAGTCCTTTTTCCATTTCTCTCAATTCCCCCACCCACTACCTTCCTCCACCCACCTTAGTTGTCATCCTGCTCTCCATCTATAAGCAAACTATAAATATTTTTAGTTATTTTGTATCCCATTTTAAATTTTAGGCTGCTCAATTTGATCAGATTCTTAAACTCCTGCCCCAAAACACAAGGAAAAATAAAACTAAAGGTGAACTAAAATACTTCAGATTAATTTTGAAACTACAGCTAGTTTCAAAATTAACAGGAAATCAGGAGAAAACTGTAATTGTTACTTAACAATGAGTCATTACCTTTTTATTGATTCACAGCATGAACAATGCTTGTGGATGAAATCACTTCATACAGGTTTCTTGGTACCTGAGTCAATACTATTTCTTAGCACTTTGGCTTTCTCAGTCCAAATTTTGTTCAATGGCAGGATTTTAGTAATATTTAAAAAGAAAACATCGTATTTCAATCCAGGCTCATTAGGCAAGTTTTAGAATGTGAGCACAGACTATGTTTAATTCATCAATACACGCAAAAATCAATGATCTCTTTGTGACAGTATGACAATGATTGAGCAAACAGTGCAACTACCTCCGCAAATAACATGTTTAATAGATGGAAGTCCAGTAGAAGCGACACTGGATTATTTTTGCAAGGTGTTTTTTTGTGTGTGTGTGCTGTGATTCTAAGTACATTGTTTAAAGAATCTCCCCAGAGTATAAGTAGTTAAATTCCCAGTGGGAGTATGTAAAAGGAATAGACATTTCTTCCAGGTAACTTAAAGAAAATGCAGAGAATAGGAAGAGGAATTAAAAAATGGAAAGAAGAACACAGTGAGATCAATGAAGTTTCCTCATTCAGTTTCCAAATAGCTAAGGCAAAAATGAAGAGGCTAGCACTCTAGAGATGGGCAATCCATTATTTAATATTTTCTCCATAATTGTTTTTAACCAGGCTTTCTTGAATGCCCCGTTCCAATGACTCAAAGATATCTTTAGCAGAATATATAGATTTGTGGTCACTTTTGAATATTTAAATTATTTCAAGTCCATTAAAAACTCTAATCTTAGACAGTATATTTATCAGTCTTTTCTTATTGCCCCAGAAGAAACAAAAAAGGAAATTAATTGCCCACTGATCCAGATATTGCAGTTATAGCCCATAGACTTTGAGAGACTATGACTAATATGTTCTTACTGTACAATAGAGATTGCAGGCTTTCTCAACCCAATGATGTCATATGTGTGTCCCTATACTGATTTCTAGGTATTACTAAAAAAGAAAGGTCAACTAACACTCACCATCTCCCTTGCCAGGTTATGTAAGGAAAAATAGACACTTGGAAACATGGATGAAAAGGTACACATAAATAAATAAGTACAAACTTTAGGCTATCAGTCGAGAGATTTCAAATGGCTACACCCTAGGAGAAAGGAAATTTTTTTATTAAAAAAAGTTAAAATAAACTAGTTTAGGCCAAATGAAGGTGATTTTCCTTTTTCAACCGGACTGCCAGAAGAAAAATAAATCATCTCTGGTGACAAATAAATAATGTTAATCTTCGTTATTTTTAACATACTCTACTGGGATTCAATAAAAAAAGTTAGCACACAAGTGAAACATAGGCAAATCACCTTAAATCAAGACATAAAGTAAAAATGTTTTTAAAAGTCACACAAAGGTCTTGTGATTCTCAGACAAAGACTATAAAATAACTATGGTTAATATATATAAGAAAATAAATAAAAAGATGGTAAAGGATGAAACACTCGAAGCCAATTTAAATATCTGGTGCAAATATTACAAGAGAGAATTATTAAACTAGAAAAAGGTCAATAATAAATAACACATTGAAACACAAAGACAGAAATAATGAAAATTAAATGAAAGTGTATGAGACATACTGAACACAGGGAAAATGTCAACTGCATCTGCAGCTGAAGCCACAGAGAAATTAATATAGAAAAAATGACAGAGTAAATACGAGCCAAGAGTTTCTCAAAAGCAATTAAAGTTTCTGATACATAGATTCAAGAGAACCCTACAGACATACCACAAATGAAACAAAAAGTCTTGGGACATTATATAAAATCAAAGAAAACCAAAGACAAAGAAAATATAAAAACAGTCAGATATAAATGGTATTTTACTTTTAAGATAGCACTATCATTCGTGAATTGTGAATTTTCAACAAAAATAATAAAAACAAGAAGAAAATCAAGCTATGCTTATAACTGTCAGAATGAAAATAACAGCCACCCTGAGTTTCCATATACATTAAACACATTATTCAAAAATGAACGCAATTCAAAAGTATTTTCATGTAAAAACTGAGATAATTTGTTGCTATGCAACTTGAACAAAAAAAAATACTGTAAGGAATATGTTTCTAAATTTTAAAAAAGCAGTATTAAAGAAAATAACACTGGATAAGGTTATTTTTTGGTAAGAGCTAATTGTTTTTAAACACTTTAAAATGATAATAATATTGTCTCTTGGCATTTCAAAATCTAGAATAAAAACAAAAAAGAAGATTAGATTTTATGCAGTATGTGGCTTGTGATGTCCTTGAACTGTGATAAAGTTACTGGTTTATCATTAAACCTAAGCAAGTAAAAATGCATACTTTAGCCATGAAAAAGTAAAAATACTTATATACTTAATGAGATAACACAAAGTTAAAACTATAATTATCTTACAAAACCAGAATAAGAAAAGAATAAAACTGTAAAATGTGTATAGAACAGATTACACAAGTTAGGAAAAGAGAAAACAAATATCAAACCAGAAGATTTAAAATAATATATAAAATAATTATCTTAAGTATATTTGCAGCAATCACTTCCTTTAAAAGAAAAATATTGTAGATAATAATAATGGGAAAAATACAAAGCTGCTATCCAACAGAAAGTTTATAGCAACCCTAAATCTGTACATACCTAAAACAGTTTCAACATGTATAAAGCAAAACCTAACTGGACTTTTAAGAAATAGATAAATCAATGATTACATTTAATATTTTTAATATACTCCTTTCAGTAGATATATAGATTTTTTGAGCAATAAGAACTGAATAATAAAAGCATTTTTAAAAAGAATTAGAAACTTAAGTATATTCTGTGAGCAAAATGGAATTAAGCTAGGCATCAACAACCAAAATGTATCTAGAACCAAGCCTAACCTTTTTTAATTAAGAATTATTCATTTATCTAATCCATGTTTCTAAGATATTATAAAGAGATAAATTGTGAAATACTAAAGCAATGATTAGAGGACATTTATTTTATTCATCTCTCAATATTTCTTCAAAAAATCCATAGAACAATAACAAGGGAAAAATAGAAGTGCACAAAAACTGTAGCCTTCGCATAATTTGACTACAAAGAATGCCCAAATTTCAAAATTATTGTAAAAGCAACAACAAACCACAAATCCTAGCAATAAATCTCTCAGACTCTTCCTCATCTCCGTCCTGAAAGACTTTGTGCTGAGCAAAGCTGACTAAGGTAAACTGTCTGGAAGAGAGAAGAGTAGAATTACTAACCTAAGGTAGATCAAAAGGACAAAGACAGTAAGTGTACCATAAGTTTGAAAACATTCTAAAATGTCACCTGCAATCTACATCATACATGGTGGGAAAGAGCAGTCTTTTACACAAGCAGTTTTGGGGCAGAGAAATATGTGAGACACGGGGGGGAGGGGGGGAGAGAGAGGGAGGAGGGAGAGAGAGGGAGGGAGGAAGGGAAGAGAGAAAGAAAGAAATGGGCTTTAGAAATTGAATGGTAAAGAGGGGGAAAAAAAGCAATTTCATGTTCCTACAAAATGAGAACCAATAAATAAAAAACCATACAATTCCTTGTTCAGCACAACACAGATGCAAGCCACCCATAACAATACATTCATTTAAATTGTCTGAGATTCGCTATAATGACCTACAAAGACAGCAATAAAGTAGGAATCTTGCAAAATACCCATAAACCACAAAAGAAATAGGAAACAAGAAAGGAAGAAATCTATACAATGATGTTGGAGAACTAAGAAATCAAGATACAATACTCACAAACTGTGGAAAACCCTCTCAGAAAAAAAATATGAAGCAGAAAACAAAACTGTAAGACAATACTCTGAACATTTAAATGTAGTCAAACAACCACTGGGGAATAAGACAAATACCCTAGAATCAGAAATTTAGAAACTAAGTAAAAAAAGTGCCTTTCTCAAAGATACACATGAAAAAAAAAAAGAAGTAAATGAATGAAGTTGGGAAAGAAATGGGAAGAAAGACAATTACAAGATGATCAAGAACAAATACCCTAAAAATGAATAATAAGCAGGAGGGAATCAAGAAATATAAATGAGGTAAAGAGAACCCACAGAGAAAGTTTGGCAATAGAAGGCAGGCAAATTATGTTCAGCATTCCTATAACTGGAACCCACGAAAAAGAAAAGCAAAACAATGGAAGAGAAACAGTATCCAAGATTATAATGCAAATAAATAAGTAAATATAAAAATAAATCTTTCCAGGATGAAAGGAAACTTGAAACTTTATTTTAGAAACATATGTCAGTTACCTGGAAGAAAAGTTCCCCAAAATAAACAACTCTAAGACATAGCCTAGTTAAAGCATTCAATTCAAACATGAAGAAAATTGCAAAGGACTTCAGGAGGGAAAAAAAAGATGAAATAAATTACAAGGGCCAAAGAATTGGACTGGTGTCAAATTTCTCAAAAAGACACAAAAAGTGAGTCAACTTTGAAATAGCCTAATAAGAAAACAGTGAAAGAAGCCAGAACCAAGGATTTTACATCCAGCCAATCTGTCCTTCAAGCAGCAAGTCAATTGAAAAATGCTCTCAGCAGATGAAAACGTTTTGAAAAGCCTACCAGTGTGCAATGACAAAGAAAATACCGGGAAACAAAGACTAATGGTAAGCGTTTTAACACATGTTGAAGACATATTAGATACTAAAATAAAGCTTGAGATAAGGTTATGAAACTAATTTACAACTGTTATTGTTCTTGCAGAGCAGAAAATGCACAACTGAAAACAATCTAGTAAAGAAGAGGAAATACAGAAAAAATGCTCACTGTTAGCATGGACAATAAGAGTGAGTTAATAACTTACAACTGATAATCAAAAGAGCAAAATATCTTTTAAAGAAAAGACTCAGGTTATTGAGAAAGTTAAATATACAAAGGTAAACTAGATAAAAACATAAAATGTCTAAAATACTAAAATAAAAATGTTATTAATTAGTGTTCAAGAGCCCACATCTCATATAGAAATATAGCAATTATAATTAAAATATTGTGACAGAATTGAGAACAAACACTTCTATCAGTCATTTCAGTAAAGAAAACAAAGTCAACTTATCTATTAAAGGAAAAGGTATTTTATTTTGGCTCACAAAACAGGACCTAATGATATGCTACAAGTGTAACAGCTAAAACAAAGTGACTCATGAAGGCAAAAATTAATGAGAAGTACAAAAAAAATCAGGCTAATGGAAACAACAGGAAAGTGTGGGTAACTATCTTGATATCAGGTGAAGCATGACGTTAAGTCAAAAAGCTTTAATTGTGACAAATAAGGTCTCTTTTTTCATGCTAATGTTACAAGCCATTATGCAGATATAACACAAAATAGTTATAAACCAAAAACAACACAGCTATCTTTATAAAGCAAAATCTACAGAAAAAGAAAAGAAACATAAATAGTAACATGCCAAAAATTAAAAAGTAAAAGAAAATCATTAAATCCCAGGCTCAAAAACTAGAAAAAGAACACAAAATTAAAACAGAACAAAATACAAGGAGTGTTATAATAAAAATAAAGTGCAAGTTTTGAAATAGTTAATAGGAAAACTAGTGATTGGAAATCCTAGGTTTTGAGGGAAATTAACCTAGAAAAACCACTATTCTTAACTTTCTTGATCAAAACAGGGGATAATAAAAATATATATAAAATAGGAAAAACAAAAGAAAAATAAATGTTGAAACAATAACTTATTTTTTTAAATCGTAAGAGGCTCCTTTGAAGACTTCTTTGCAGATAAACTTGAAAACTTTGATTAAAAGGTTTTATTTTCCTCGGGAAATACATATTACCAAATTCACCTTGTCAGAATAGAAAACATTAACAAGCCGGTCTCTGTAAGAAAATAAAATGGTTATTCCTAAAAAGGATAAGACCGGAATGGTTTCACAGTAGAATTCTACAGAACCTCCAAAAGCCAGGTGTTGATGACGCCCAATAAATTACTGGACCTTTGAGAATAAAGTAAAACTCCCTTTCATAAAACAAACATTAAAATGATACCTAAAAATGGTGAAGACAGTACTCAAAAATAAAATGCAACATGAATATTACTCAGGAATACCAGTGCAAAATACTAAATAATATGTCAGCAAAGAGCATCCAACACTTCATTAAATATATACTATAGGATGACCAGGAGGGCTTATTCAGATATGTAAGTTGATTTAGTTCATATTATGCACTATATTAATAGTTCTAAGGGTGAAAAAACTAATTATTTTTAGAAATGCTGAAAAGAACTTTGACAAATTTCAAAACCATTTCCTGATTTAAAAATAAAGTCAGGAAAATTGAATGATAATTTTTTAATGTGAACATACATAAGAAACACTAGTCATTTCTAAGATCCACAACGCAAAGTTACCCACTATCACCATTATTATCATATATATTAGTGAGTGCTATTAGATGAGAAGCATCAATGAGTTGCACATGAACTAACAAAGAAAAAATAAAATCATTCATTTGCATGTGACATAATAGCATATATTGCTAATGCCAAAATCTAATGTGTAAATTAACAATAAAAAATCAGTAACATAGTAGAAAGGTAGTAGGATATAAAATCTATAGATTTATAAATCTGTAACACTGACATACAAAATATAGTTTAGTTGGTATCTCAAATATTAGAGGCAAAGATTGTTTTTTTCTTTTATTAATAAATGATGCTGAGTCAACCAAAAAGCCATTTGGAAAAGATAAAAATTAGATTTATACTTCATACCATATAATAAACTCCACATGGATCGGGGAATTAAATATAAAAAAATAAAGCAATACAAGTACTAAAAGTAAACATGATTCCACTGTAAACCAGTAACACTTGGACCAAAGTGTATTGAAAATAATGTAACCACACTGAAGCAAACAGGAATGAAAATAATTTACAATATAAGTAACCTTGAGGATCAGTATTTTGATTGCATACTGTAAAGCTAAAATCACAAATAATTATACATTATTTTATTCTAGTTAACTTGTTATCATAGACATGTTAAAATTCTAAAACTGTGTATTTATTGTAATTAAACAAATAAGAAAATATTCTACAGATATTCTACAGAGTCAGGTCTCTCCGTTTAGTTTCTTTTTCTTTTTTTTCTTTTTTTAATTGTTATTCAATTACAGCTGTCTCCATTTTTCTCCCATTACTCTCCCCTGTCCTACCCACCCCCTACCTCCCATATTCAATCCCCCTCCCAGTTGTCTTTGTCTGTGGGTCCTTTATTCGTGTTCCTTGTTGACCCTTCAGGTGTCTTATTGTTGGAAAAAGGAGTTAAAAATAAGAGGAAAAGATAGACTGAACCCTGTAGTATTTAGACCTGAATCACAGATCTCAGTATAAATTCATAGTTTATAATACACATATGAAGGGACAGATATAGAAATATAGATGTCTGTGAATGTGTGTGTACAACATACAGTTTCTACTTCTGTCCACTGAGAGGGTCAAGAAGCAGCGGCACCCTATACTAGTGAATACACCTAGTGCCCAGATCACAGTTTCTTAATAGCTTTCTACAAAAAACGAACCAGGCCTCTTTGGAGAAATGGTTAATTCCATTGCGAGATTAAGATGAGTGTGGAATATTTTATGCACTAGACAGAAAGGATATGCTAACATTATGATGGGAACATGTGAAAGAAAGTAGAGTAGAATGTTTTATTTCCATTATTTCCACCATACACAAAAATAAACTCAAGATGGATAAAAGACTTAAACGTAAGTCACGACACCATAAAAGTCCTCGAGGAGAGAACACAGGCAGAGAGATTTGAGATATTTCCTGCAGCAATTTTTTCACCAATATGTCCCCTAGTGCAAGACATAAAGGAAAGAATAAACAAATGGCACTTCATCAAAATAAAAAAACTTCTGCACAGCTATAGAAAACATCAGCAAAATGAAAAGGGAACCAACTGTATGGGAAAATATATTTGCCAATGATAACTTGGACAAGGGTTTGATCTCCAAAATATATAAAGAACTCTCACGACTTCACTCCAGGAAGACAAACCATCCAATTAAGAAATAGGCAAAGAATCTGAACAGACATGTCTCCAAGGAGGACATACAGAGGACCCAGAGACATATGAAAGGATGCTCAGCATCACTACCCATCAGAGAGATGCAGATTAAAACCACAATGAGATACTACTTCACACTGGTGAGAATGGCTATAGTAACCAAATCAATAAACAAGTGTTGGAGAGGTTGTGGAGAAAAGGGAACCCTAGTACACTATTGGTGGGAATGCAGACTGGTGCAGCTACTGTGGAAAACAGTATGGAATTTCCTCAGAAAACTAAAAATGGAACTGCCTTTTACCCCGCAATTCCACTGCTGGGATTATACCCTAAGCATACTGAAACATCGATTCAAAAGAACCTATGCACCCCAATGTTCATAGCAGCACAATCTACAATAGCCAAATGCTGGAAGCAACCTAAGTGCCCATCAGTAAATGAGTGGATCAAAAAACTGGTACATTTACGCAATGGAATTCTACACAGCAGAAAGAAAGAAGGAGCTCCTACCCTTCATGACGGCATGGATGGAACTGGAGAGCATTATGCTAAGTGAAATAATCCAGGTGATAAAAAATAAATACCATATGATCTCCCCTATAAGTGGAACCTAATAACAAAACAAATAAGCAAACAAAATAGAACCAGAGACATTGAAATAAAGAACAAATTGACAGTAAACAGAGGGGAGAGGGGAAGGGGATAAAGGGAAAAAGGGGAAGGGTCATCAAGGAACATGTATAAAGGACATATGGACAAAGCCAAAAGGAGGTAGGAACGAGGGTGGGAGGTAAGGATTCGTGGGGCAGGGGTGAATGGTGTAGGAAAATGGAGACACCTGTATTTGAACAACAATAAAAAAAAAAGAGAAAATAATTTTAAATGTTGATATTTGAATCAAAGCTTTAAATATGTAGATTTAAATATAGTAAAATATATTTAATACCATAACACTTCTTTAAAGGAAACATTAATAAAAATAAATATATACTTGGAGCAATATATGATGCTCATGAATTTGGCATGGTAAGAATTCAGTAGGTAAAGATTTCAATTTCCCTATAATTGGCTACAGATATAATGCAACCTCAATAAAATCTTTGCTGATTGATACTTTTTGTTTGTTTCAAAGATTCATGGAGAAGACTTAGAAGTTAATTATAAGATGTACATATAAATGCAAAGGACCAAAGATAACAATCTGAACAAAGAAGAACCAAGTAGTATCACCTACTCTAAATACACTATCAAGGTTTATAATTCTACATTAATTAAAACAGTGTATCATTGGGTCAAAATTAGAATGCCTACTTATTTTTCAAATATTCATTCATGAAATATCTCTAAACTTCTCTGATATTTTCAGCAAAACTTTGTGCTCTCTCACCCTTCATTGTAGCAGTTGTAAAATAATTACGTGAGAAATGTTTATGTGTCTTTATTTGTTCATCAGACTGTGAACCCCTCAAACTAGTGCCATTCCAGTTAATATCTGTTCAACCCAGCAGTATGACAAAACTTCAGCCACTCAAGGAGTATGTGATCTGTAATTAAAATAACATCAGTAAATATGGTTTTCATAGTCCCCCGCACCTCAGAATAAGTAAAACTTACCTCCTATATCTGGGCGAAGTTTATTGTCATAGCCTTGAAGCAATGAATTGAGAATTTGTGTTACATCTCCTTCATGAATCTTTGGTGCCAAAACCCAAGTTTTGTTGACTGTTAAATCCTCATCATCTTCATCATATGCTTTATCAACACTAAATAATTCCAAAAATAGAAAAGGATGACAGAAATTTCAACTGAATTGTACATTTCAAAAACATAGTTTAAGATTATGATAATTGTGTTAGGAAATAGTAAGAGGGAGAAAAACATTTGAAATATTTTCATTAGAAATATTTTATAATCAGTAACACTAGTGACTTCATTACATGAACTGTCATACTAATAATAGCACTCAAGAGTGAAGAATTTGTTACAAAAATATAACATATAGTATTAAAATAATAAAATAAATAGTGGTCACCCTTACAACTGTTATTAAAGGCGACAGAGATCACACACGGACAATGAATGGCAGCCCTAGATTTGTGCAGCAAGTAATCTGGACAACCTTAGGTGGTCCTCCACACCCAAAAATAAAAATTAAAATGTAAATAAATACAGGGAGAGTTGTAATAATTAGCATGGTAACATGGATAAAAATGCATGTAAACAGAAGAAGATTTAAGGAAAGATGAGTGAAGAAAGAGTTGAAGCAAAAGGAAATAAGTATTAAACACATAATACTTATGTGTTATGCCTTTCTCCATTTAAGTTAGAATAACCCAGGCATCTTGTTCCAAAACATCACCAAAGATTGTCTTATCATCAAATCAAGGCTGTGTGACTCACCCTCCACATGTATGTGTGGACATGACTCCCAAATTTTAGGACTGGAGTAGAGTTGAAGGATCAGATAACCCACTGCCTTTATGATGCAAAGGAGAAAACGGAAGACAGTGGGGAACTAACCACGCACGGCCCTATGTATTAGCAAAACTGGGAATCAAGCTCTAACTCTCCAGTTAATATTTCCTGCTACACCTGTGCGTTTAACAAACACAAGAATTCAGCTTACTTCTGAATTGTGATGAAAAATGCAGTAATATAGAAATTCATCTGCAATTCATCAAAAGTACCAGGCTACTCTTAATTGACAACAATCAACTTTATACCACACAGGAGAGAGCTGACATATTCAAAATATCCAAATCAATAAAGTTATTGGTGAAAATGAAAAATGTGTCCTTTACTTTATGGAAAAAACCATATGGACTTTTTGGCCAACCTAGTATTTTAAAGGTTGGCTTCTCTCCAGTAGTGAATATACAAGTTTATGTTTTCTTTAGTTCATCTTTCTACACTATCCACTTGGATCTATTTCCTGTGGACATAAACATCTTAGCTAATTGAGCTCTTGCCCCATTTAGCATTTGACATATAGCATTGCCTAAATTTAAGGTGTATACCAATGATTTGATATATGCATATACTGAAAAAATGATTACCAGACTGTTAACATCCACCCTCTTCATCCTTAATGAGTATAAATCAACATTATAAGTTAAAACTTAACCTTTGCAGAATTTGCCACCTCATTTCATCTCCACAATAATTCTATGGATAGTTGTTATCAACAGATAATGGAGTGCATTACTATTTTCAGTTCTCCTCTCCTATCTGTCATAAAATTGTGCTTTTTATTCCACTCAATTCTAACTTAGACATATGACTTGAAATGCTCTTTCCTGAGAGAGGATTATACATCCCCGTCCCTCTGAACTCTGTGTGGCCCTGTGATTTGCTTCGACTAATGGAAAATATGGGATATGTGTCCCTACCAAGCAGAAGTTTTAATGTCGGTGCGTGATTCCCCATATATCTCTCGTCCTCTGTCAGAAGGCCAGCCATACTCAAACAGAAGCTACTCCATTACTTCACTTCCAGAGGGAGCGTAACGTGGACAGACACATCTGACACATTATGACATGTAGCCTGAGCAAGAAATAAAGTGTTGTAAACCACTGAGATTTAACACTATTTTATTACCACGGTGTACAGTTTTTATTTCTATGTAAAATACCAGGGTGCATTTAGTAAATAGAATTTTAATGAAGGGCTCATTTATATTAATTATTGTGCCATATTTAACTTCAAAAAGTATATACTACTGGTACAGTTGTATTATTTTTTTACATAGTAACATCCTCATATTCCAACAACCACATGCTCATAGTGATTTATATTCCCCTTTCCCAGCTAGCTCAGAGGTAATATGAAAATTGACCTCCATGATATTACCAAATTATCTTTCTTCATCATTGGCAATAACAGACAAAATGTATTAAGGTTAACTTTTCCATATCTTCCTTCCAAACTTTTAATATTGTCTTCAAACTATTCATTAATTACCTCGAATATCATATTAGTATTATTTTGGTTATTAAAAATTACTTTTCATAATTTTAAAAATAGCTTATATAACATCTCACATCTCAATGTCTTTCATGGGCTGAAAGATTTTTGTAACATTTACTTATGTTGAGTGAGTGAGTGTTCTGGGGAAAACAATTATGATTTTTTGTAACACTGAGAATTTCTAGACTCATGCTTCAGGACTCCTTTTAAATAATTTGAATACAAATACTTTTATCATTAGTGTTAATACATTAGACTCTTGAATGCATACACTTACTGTTTATTTTAAAGATTGATGTTTTATTGTTATTCCTGCTACTGAGCGCCTATAACGCACCAGTAAGTGCCTCCCCTGTTTCAGGACCCTTGTGCTAAGATCCTCCCACAGGCTCTATGGTTTAACCCAGAGTAATTCCTTCAAATAAATAGTAAAGTTCCTATTTTACAGATAGAAATAACTTTACAGAATTCCCAGGACATATACTATTAAATCATATAACCAGGATTGAAGACAATATTGATTTAGTTTGAATACTTGTTTCGCTCTTTCCTTTGAATTTTCCACGCTTCATTTTTTCTTTATTAAACAAGGCAGGGTGGTTGGATTTGGAGTTTTCTAATTCATAAATACAGGCAAAATGTCTGGTACGTGCTTTGAAAATTTGGGATTGTGCATGGGTAGGATGCTTCGTCTCTGCCTTGGAGTTCTGAGTGGTTAAAATAATCATCTCAGGGAATCACACGCACTCTCCCTCTGATGAGAAAGATTTTCTAATGGGTATGTTCAATATTCAATCCAAAGCTTTAATGCATTTATAGAGAGAATACTATGTACTACATATGTGCTAAGTGCTAAAATACAGAGATAAATAAAATTATATGATCTTATTTTCTAATGAAGAAAACTAATCAAATGATACAGAAAACTGTCATAAAGATGCTTATCACAGAATTAGCTAGGGTAGCCACATTTTAAATTTATAATAAGGGCTTGATTAAGTAAATTAGGATATACCCATATGATGCAATGGATATATGCATTCAGTTGATGATCATGAAGTGTCAAAAGTAAAATTATCTTCATAATTTAATGTTATATGAAAAATAATATATGAGTTTACTTTTACTAAAACTGGTGCATGAAATGACTAAAGATTTAATGGAAAGCAGAATGATAAACACACTAAGTGTGCTACAATAGTGGAGATATACAAAATTTATTTTTCTGTGTATTCATAGTATACTATAATCTTTCTGTATCATTTGGTAATATAAATGCACAAAAATGACTTAATTTGACATTAATGCCTATTTTGTCCTTTATACCCTGAGACAGTGCTCTGAAATAAAGTTGAATCATTAAAATAAATGAATGAATAAATAAATAAATAAAGCCTTTATAGAGAGAAGCAGAGTTTATAACCTGGCAAGCAATTGATAGCAGCAGTCCTGGAAGTTAGCAACTCGATTCTCCTACCTGTGTGGGGACAGGGTTGATTGTCAGCCCAGTTGCCAGCTCTCTGGAGGAGCCCTGTGTTTGCACCACACCCACACCAAGTCACCCAATGCATGTAAACTATTTTTTATACATAGGGCAAACAGTCATCGAGTTTGACCAAGAAGGTCTGGTTTACACCTGTTTTCCTGGAGCAAATATCAATGGCACCGTCTTTCACTGGCAAAGTGACTTAATTTGGATGACAAATTATATAGTTATCCTGAATATAGTTAATATAAAGGTAACAGTGAATGTCCTGGTTCTGACAGCTGGGGAAGATTCCTCCATTAATCTGCTCAGAGAAAGCAGATGAAACTCCAAAGCCAGTTCTCATCAGCAATCTGTTGTTCATGATGAGGTAAATTGTGTTTATTAATAAACATCACTTTCTATAAGCATGGTAGGTAAGTGACAAGTTCCAGGAAAGGAACATACCTGTCATATTGTTTCTCGGTAGAATATGCCCTAATGTCAAACCCTATACGCACTAGTCTTCAAAGAGTAAGTAAAATAACTGATTTTAGACCTGGAAGTCAGAGAAGATAAAAGTAAAACAAGAAATTTAAGAAAAAAACAAATTTTGTTATTTTCTTTTTGCCTTTATATTGTAGTTGCTGAATTCCTTTTTATGAAAACTTCTTTCTGGGGTTGCAACTTGGAATCTTTTTATTCCTCGTAAAGTTTGGTAGGAGGGTAAAATAAGTGGTAGGAGAGTAAAATTATATACATCTAGGATGACTGATATGTGCATGATGCAAGCAATTGACAAACTGTGCAGCCATAAGACACATAACAGAGTTACCAAGTTCAACTTTTAGAGTTTTAGAAAAGTAGAGTAATAGTTCACCTAATTTGGTGAATAATTTATTGACACAGGCAAACAGGGGACCCATCAGTTAACACACAGGGAAGAATGGCTGGAAATTTAGGGGGGAAAAGACAGCCAAGCCAAGAAAAGTAAGA
This sequence comes from Desmodus rotundus, assembly GCF_022682495.2. Lineage (NCBI taxonomy): Eukaryota > Metazoa > Chordata > Mammalia > Chiroptera > Phyllostomidae > Desmodus > Desmodus rotundus. The sequence goes on along the minus strand of NC_071390.1, from coordinate 153,584,324 downwards.
AGCGGTTCCCTACAATGTTTCCAATCTGCTCAGTGTGTGCCTGTTCCAGGGTGTTGATCACATTGCATCTCAACTGACTACTTTGTTTATTTATGGTCTTCTTTAAGCTCCTGGAAGCCACTCAGTGTTTTATCACTGGCACCTAGTCCAGAGCCTGACAAATAGCAGGTGTACAGTCCAAAAATAAACACTGAATAAGTAAATACATGGAAATAATATTAAAGCTCATCTTGCTGTTTACAGTTAAAATTACAGTGAATGAAAGAAAACTAAAAACTATTATTATTAGCTTTAGTAAGCCCTTAGTATTAGAACCCCTTAGTAAGAGAATTAAATTATTGTAATTTACCTAATATAATATTAGTTTTTAAACACAGTTTACTGATGCTATTGTGTTTTAAAAACTACAGAGTGATGAAGATGGTGAAGGGTTTAAGCAAAGGACATTTATGCACAATGCATGGACACAGACAATAATAGGGGGATCGGCTTTGGGGGGTAAGGGTGGGGCTGGATAGAGGTGAGGAAAGGAAGAAAATACAGTAACAACTGTAACAGCATAAAAAAATAAAGTCAAAATACAAATACCATATGATCTCACCTATAATAGGAACCTAATGAACAAAACAAATAAATGAGCAAAATAGTATCAGAGGCATAGAAACAAGGAACAGACTGACAAGGACTTGGCAGGGGTTGCAGAGGGGGGTAAGGGAGGAAAGAAAGGGAAAGGCCTAGTTAAGAACAAGTATAAATGACCCACAGACATGGACAACAGGGTGGGGACTGACTGTGGAGGTGGGCAGGGGAGAAGAAAGGGGCAAAATTGGGACAACTATAAGAGAACAACAGTAAAAAGAATTATTATTAAGGATATGGTAGAAACAAATACACATTCATTAGCCACCTACACAGGGCAAGGGTTAGTTTGTAGAACACATGTCTGAGTAACACCAGTGTAATCCAGCAAAAGAGCTGCTCTGTGCTAGTCAATATGGCTCTTGTATGGAATGCATAATTCTTACTCAAGACATCCATTACTTATGTTGGAAAGCATTCTGGTCATCATATACATCTAGGATGACTGGTATGGGAACGAGGCCCTTGTAAGCAAGCAATTTAGAGACTGTGCAAACGTAGGGGATGGCTCTCGAACTGTGCCCAGAGATTTAAGTCTTTGGCCAGGGCCCTTGATTCTGGAAGACCTGAAGCTATTTGGAGAACCAAATCACACCCTCATCTCACCAATATTAAAATATTTATATTAAACCCATGTTAAAGAGAAAACCACAGCCTCAAAATGGCATCATTGTGCTAAAGCCTATTTTATCAAACCTAGATATAATCCCTGGACTAATGCTATTTCAACCTTCCACTGAAATATAATCTTAATCAACCAGTCTGGATATTCTGGTCAACACCAGTGAGGCAATCTGCCAAGTGGCCCCCTACCCCCCCCACCAGAAAGTAGAGGCAATCCTATAGGATAAAACCCCTGTGTTCCCCGAGCCAAAAAAAAAATGCCTTGTTCTCAAAATAATACTCTCTTTTGTTAATAACTCCCTAGCCCTGCCCTTCTTTCTATAAAAATCTTCTATTTTGTACAGCCCTTCAGAGTAACTTTCTAGTTACTAGAGGGGATGCTGCCCAATAGATAAATTGATCAATAGAGCCAATTAGACCTCAAAATTATTCCATTGATTTTTAATACCCATTATATTCCAATCATAAGCTTTCTGATCTACTCACCCAGCTACAGATTGGAAAGCATGGTCCATGTTAACTTTACTTCTATGTATCTACTGCTTAGACCAGTCTCTACCACTCTGTTACTCATATATTTTCTATTTAATATATTTGTCTAAAAATAAGGAGAAATGTTAAATCTTTAAATGCATTATATCTTGGAGGAAAGGATTCCTAAAGTCCAGAAATTCACCATTAAATGTAATTCTTTAGCCTTTAATAGTATGTTACCATTTTAATGTCACATGTTAGATGACCAGAGTAAAGAATCTCCTAGGAGATATAGGTATATTGTTTTCAAAAGGCCTACCAAATTTTGAGACCATGCCTTTGGCCACATAATAGCAATGGTACCTCTTTATCTCTATTCTTCACTAAAATTGACCCCAACTTACCCCCAAGAAAGCTGAGAATATTCAAACTTTTCCCAGAATTGCCTCCTTGGTATCCTCACTATAGCTCATGGAGAATTCTGAGTAGAAATTATGTCATTTTATTCTTTGTTTATATTATAAACATAACTTCTAGAGTTTATGTTCACTGGGAGCAAGGACCCTGCACCCTGTGTCCTGTACATCCAGCAGATACACTGTCAAATATGTTTTATACACACTGCACAGACACTATCAGGGCAAGCATTTCATCTTGCCTCCCACTATTTCTCCAGGTCTCAGATGTCTACTCAACACATAGTAGCCACTAAATGAATGCCGATGCTCAATAAATATTTACTGAATGAATTAATAGCTGTATTTCCTGAAGCATGGGCCTTCACTGGATAAACTATTTGAGTACTGATAGAATTAGGTTCTGGGGTATTTAAAAGTAGGAAAATACCATGTATTACCCTTTGCTTCCCACAGAGTACAAGAACTCTAACAAGCTTCTGCTTGAATAAACCTAGGCATCCTTTATTTTGTTACAGAGCATTTGTATTAAGAGAAAAATCCCTTCACATAGTTTTTGCTAATTGGCTCTGGTGTGTCTCTTTCACAGAGACATAATAAATTCAACTATGATTTTATATGGCACCCTTAAAAATAAGCAGCCATTTGATTCCTCAACAAAACACACTTAAATTCCAAAATTCTTGCTTTTGACAATTTATCTTATGATGATTTTTATAGATCAAGTATGCCAGTTTGTTAGTTTTAACCAAAATAATTATTCTAGTACTATACATAATATTTCAGATTATGTGAAAGGTACACAATAGATTTTTACACTTCCTGTGCCTCTTAATTGCACTATCCTCCCCTCCCTTTCTCTCCTTTCTCCCCTCCCTTCCTTTTTGTTTCCTTCATCCATAGTCATGTTACTTGGTTTGGCTTATATTTGTAATCTCAGAGGCGTGGTGGTCTAGAATGCACACTCTGGGCCTATAACTATGGATTTGAGTGTTGGATTCAGCACTTATCAACAAGATGATCTTTAGCAAATTCCTAAAAATTGCTATGCTTCAGTTTTCCCAGCTGTAACATGGGGAAAATAATAGTATCTAGGCTTTAGTCTCCCTTTATATGTGCTTGGTAACTTTGCTAGGTGTAATTTCTAGGCTGGACATTTGATTTTAGAATTTTGGGGACATTTCACCCACAGTCCTCTGGTAGTGCTGTGAGAATTCTCAATACTCTATACTTCTCTTTCCGTGATTGGGATCTATTGCATCAGCTCCCCTATCCTTAAAACTTTAGACTCTTCTGTTTATCTTTGAAGTTCTAAAGGTGTATGTCCTTATTTTAACTACAAGATGCTTTATTTTGATTAATACCATAAATTTAGGTCTTTGTAGTGAGTTAAGCTCCATGTATATAGTATTCATGTCCAGACCATTCAATGCCATAAGCCTAGCATGTTGAAGGTATTCAATAAATATTTGTTGTAAAAGAATAATCAATCTCAAATCCAAAAGATATTACTGCATAAGAATCTAATGACTTTGCTTTATTGCACTTAAAATCACTGTAAAGAGGATAAATAATACTAGAATCAATTATCTGTTATTATGTCTTTTTAGTTATAAACTTCAGTGCTATATTTTTTCCACAAATGTTTTATCTTGATCTTGAAATAATATAGAAAGATACATATCATTTTTATTTTTCAAAAATGAGAACTCTATGCCTCAAAATCTTGCCTGAAATCAGCCAGGTAGGAAATGGTAGAGCTGAAACCAGAATTTACATCTGATTATAAAGTCTGGGATTCTCTACCAGTGCCATTCATATATGTGAATTATTCTCCTGAGGTCAATATATTCAATTTGTGCTCACTTGTCCCCATTACCTCACAAGAGTGATTTATCATATTTTGATAATATTGAATCACTTGTTCAGTTTTCCAGCCTGTTGTGTCTCCTCTCCTTTGGGACTACACCTTCATTGCTATTTTCTTAGCCACATTTCAACCATCTTAATAAAAATATACAATATTAAATTAGTCTATTTAATGCTTGAATGAAATGTCAAACATTTTGTTTCATTGCTTGGTCAAAAGTGTGTGCCTCAAAAGTAAATTATAAAATTTTAATAAAGGTATACCTAAAAGACATACACAAGGGATATCTATACACAAGGGATTTGTGAATTATAGCATTTGAATTTTAAAATCATTTTCTCTCAGTTTTTTGAACATTTAATTAGCATAGAACATCACACTTAGCTATTTTGCCCTAAGTTTGCATGGTAATCATTAGTATACATTAGAAAATTAAGCAAAAGTCTAGATGACTAAAACAAAAACCATTCATTCACAACTCCTCCAACAAATTATATTACTGAAATTACTTGAAATTATATACTTTATAAAGCAAGTGCATTTGGATATTTTTATTTGGGCAATTGAATGCTGTATATTACGGATTCATTAAATTGTTTTAAAAAATCAAAACAAAATATTTTTCTTGATCTCTTTCAAAATATATCTTCTTAGCCAAAACTTGTCATAAATCACTTTTTAGAATAGCTAAAATATCAAAACAATTTTCAACTCTTTTAAAAAATTGATTGAAATTCATTTTTTTCCCAACATTACAAATAAGTCAAATCAAGCTTAAGAGATTTTAAGTAACTTGTCAAGAAGCCATAGAGGCTTCTGGAGAATAAAACACAGAAGCCATGACTATGAGATCAGTCTTCGTAGTTCAGCAATAAAAAAATCAATATACTGTCTCTCCTTTATGCTCTTGATGGAAACTAATGAGGAAGCAAGCTCTTGTGTCTGCTGAGATATAAGAAATAAGAGTTTACAATTTGATAAATCTCAAAATAGATGACTTTGATGATTTATTTTAGAAACAAGCATAAGACAACACAATTCCGATAAACAGAACCATCTATGGTTAGTTTTGAAAAGGTTCCTCAAAAGAAGAAGAAGGGGAGAAAGAAATATGAATGTAGCTGATTTATATGTTTACAACAATCATCTCCACTAAATATTAAAAAAAGAAAAGTTCACCAAAATACTGTAACTACCTTTAAAATGTGAAGATATACATTCTCATAATTGAGGACCTATGAGTTAATTATAATGACAACATACAGCTTTATTGTTTAAGCCTTATCCACTGTCTAGAATAGTACAGATTATCTGTAGTACTATGATAAAATGAACTATTCATCAATTTGAACTGCACACCTCCTCTGTCTCCCTTCTTCATACATATGGTGCAGAATGTACATGGGATTTCCAATTAGAACTTCCTTCTTGAAAACTACCAAGAAAAGCCACTGAAGCAATGTTGAGTTATGTGTTTCAGGTCAGAACTTGGGTATATTGCATGTGAATAGTTGAAGCACTCATTAATGACCTACAACGCCTTTAATTTCCTTGATGAAGAAACTCTTCCGGGGTTAGGACTCTTGACACATAAAACCACCTGCAGACTGCCAGAACCCACCTCTGTCCACCGCAACACACAACTTTCAAAATTCTGAACAGCTTGAAGAGCTTTCTGGAAGCAGCTGTGACTATCATAATGTAAGTATTGTCAAAAACAAAAAATACTGTTTAAAACAAAACAACTCTCTGTGCCCTTTAGTAAGCAGCTTGTCTATGAGCTTGCAAAGGAAACTTGCACTTATAATGATAAAAGAGAAAACAGGTTATTTCAGAAAACCACTGGGTAAATCTGCTTTTATTTATGAGAACCCCAATTCATTTCTAATATTATGAAGATGCATGAGAACACTGAGACATATTTTTTCAAAATCTCTTCTATAATTTTTCCATAATATAGTCAAAGAAATAAGCCATTATGACACAACTTACATATAATTAACCAAGTAGTATGTTTGTGTCCAGAACATTTCAGTTTCTATAGAAAAAAGGTAAATAAACTAAAACTGTAATACTTAAAAAAGCATTAGGTGTCAAATATTTTCTGTCATTTCTAGTATGATTTAGCATACTTTAATCCATTCTCTATTTTCAGAGAGAAAATATAGTTGTTTTATCTGCTGGTATTGACAAAAATATTCACTCTTGATATAATGAATCATAATAATAACTCATTTTACCAATGGTGCAAGTAGTTATAAAGGTATGCTTCCATCTGCACAGCAATTGCATTTTACTCTTGAATTCTAAGCAGAAACACATCATGCAATAATATAATTTTAAATGTATATTTAATAAAACACAGTTATACAATATTAGTAGTATGTCCAAGACCTTTACAGTGTCTATGTCTTAATCAACATATTTTAACTTTATTCGTCAGCAACTCCTATAGCCAGATGCAAGGCCTGAACAACTTATTTTTTTAACGTGATTTGAAAGTTTTATTGAAAGGTACTACAACCCAAGCAGGCCACGTCTTGTTCCTGTTAAATTGGGGGCTTGGAGTTGGAGGTTTGGGGTTGGTGGTTACCAACCCCGATCTCTCTCCCTCTCTCCCTCTCTCCCTCTATCCCTCTCTCCCTTTCTCTCTCTCTCTCTCTCTCTCTCTCTCTCTCTCTCTCTCTGTCACACACACACACACACACGTATGTACACACACAAGCCAGAACAACATTTATATCACCATATAATTTTCATCAACTGTTACTTTCTTGTAGACAGACAGTTAAAATAAAAATCATAGAAATTTGGCTTAATAAAATACACATAGTTATTTCTAACATAAATGTAACACATGATCCTGATAGATTTTAACTATATTTATCAATTTTCCTTGATGTGAAACTTTTTTCCCACAATAGCAAAACAAAAAGGGGGACGGGGAAGGAAAACAACATCAGCATTAGAAAAGCATCATACAGACCATGCTATGAAACTTGTTAGTTTCTAAAGTAACTTTTTCTTTAAAATGAAGAATCATCAGGAAGTTCATCAATGGCATTCACTTACTAAATTTAGTATCAAAATCATTTCGACTCTTCCTCCCAGTAACCGAGCCTGGACTAGTTTTGACTGTGTTTCAAGTCCAAACCAACCGACTACCCTCCATGCTTCACACAGAGGTTCACCGCATTCTGACTGAAATCAGGTAAACTCAATCAGAAAAGAAAATGATGGTAAAACATCCCAGGTGAACCTGGGGAAATGTGAATTACTTAACTTAGGAGGATTTCTGAAGGAAAGAGAAATGAGAGGGGTGGGGGCAGCTGCCAAAGACTAGTTTCAAGTCCTCGCAATTCACTCACCAGCTTCCCAGGTGCAGGGTGAGTAACAAGAACATCAGCCGCACCCCTCTACTTTGACTCCACAGAAGAAAAGGGGAGAAGAGAAAAGCTTTCCGAGGACCCATCGGGATCGCTTTTTCTGCTCAATTCTCCAAGCCAGGACTTTTCCTCCCACCGCAGCCGCAGCCGCAGCCCGGTGTGTGAGTACCAGAGAGTGTGGGAAGGCGATACACCTCCCACCCAGGTGGAATGCGACTCCCAGCGGAATCGAGCAGGGGAGCCAATCGGACCGAGAGGATGCTGGCATAAATTATCGGAATAAATCTATGGGCCAATCAATGGCCCCAAGGGGCGGGTCTCGCCCTACTAGAAATCAAGCCCAGTAGGGAAAAGGGCTCCGTCTTTCTAAAACAAAAACAAACGTCTTCGCCCTCGTACCCTCTGGGAAACGCTTGAGTGGCCTGGACCGATTCCCTCTCCAGGGAAAAGAGGTCTCCCTCGTCCTCCTGGCCTTCTCTCCTGCCCGACTCTATTTTGGGGCCACTGCCTCCTTCCTCTCCCGCGTTTGGATTCTGAATTCGTCTTCAGACACTCGTGGGAAGATTGCAGTACCTAATTGGTTTTGCCCGGGCTCGCGAAGGTTCTGTTAATTTTTTTTAACTATCATTCGTGTTGAGTGTGAGGAGGTGTCTCATTTCTCTTTGCGGCCCCGGAACCTGGCAGAACGACGAGAAAAATGATTCTTAGGAGACAGATGGTGAATATATAACCGAATGAATGAATTGGGCGCGCTCGGCGCGTTCCTATCATCGCGTTTCCGAACTCCCTTTCCCAGTCTCTACGAGTGAGATGATTTTCAGTCTCCTTTCTCCAGGTACCAGACGATGATACTAAATAATAATGCCAGGCAAGATCTCATTGCACAAAACAATAAAAATCCAATTTTAAAAATGTCCTATGAGTCACAGGAGTTGCAGACCTAGCACACTGGTAATTCCTGTTCTCTTCTCCCTCCCCAATTGCCTGTGCATGTGTTGAGCTCCAGTGTTTGGTACCTAACTTCAGAGGCTCTGCTTTGAGTTTGCAGCAGAGCTCCACAGTTGCCATGGCAACCAGAAAGCCTCTGGCAGCTTGAATAACTGTGCAGGCGAAGACAGTGATGGTGGTGGAAACAGACTAGATGTGCCGAGCCATCTTCTGCCTTTACGCCTTCCCAAACCCCTGCTTCCCACCGATGATGCCTAGGGTTGGGGTCTTCGGGGCTCTCATTAATCACCCGCAACCGCGTGTAATGGGCCAGATTCAAGGGTGAACTGCAATTTACCACATAGTTAACTGAGAGCATTTGTCTCCCTGCAAACTGTTCAAGGCAGAAGTAATAGAGTTTGTGCACGGAGGTAAGGTAACTGTTGCTATCCTACCTTCTGAAATCACTTACAGGGACTGGATGGTGGTAATAAGATTACAGGTCTTTTCTTGCCCAGAATAACAGATGGTGCAATGTTGGACTTTTCCCTCTCTTTGATTGATTCTCCATCTTTTTACTCTTCTCTGAAAATAGGTATTGACCTCCTTGTTATTCTTCTATTAAATGTTAATTAGGTGGCATTATTCTCTTCCACAAAGCACATTAGCTAAGGTAGGTAACACCTACCAAATAATTTATGTAACAATAAAGGTCCTTTATAATTGATTTTGAGGTGAATAAATTTAGTTAAAAGTTGATGCCAATATAAATCTGGATAGTTTCTTTTCTGTTTCTGCTTCAATTAAGAATGTGCTTTGGATAACTATTTCACTGTTTCATTGGTTGGACACACTAATTCACTAATCTGATTAGCCAGTGAACTAGGAATTAATTCACTGGAAGTACGAAGTGAATAGTAAATACTTATGTAGTTGCTCTTTGCATTTTGGTAAAGTTAGGTAAGATTTTTTCCTATATTATAGGGAATATGATTCTGTACAATGTTATACAATAGTAGTTGATGGTTCTCACACCAAAGATACTAAGATTTTACCCTTATTGTTTTCATATGTAACTGAAAGATACTGAAAAAAGTTAAGGAGAGTTAATGGAAAGGTGAAAGATATACCCCCTTGGGTAGTTACAAGTTGCCTGTTTATTCTTGTAAACCAGCTACTTTGAATCTTTTCATCTCACGACACACATAAATTAATTACTAAATTGTGTAGCACACCAAAAAATATATTTTTTGCTGATCTGACAAAAAATAGATATAAGTTTTGAGTCATTCACACCAGATGGCTATTGTTGTGTTGGCTGTTGTCATTTTTTATTTTGACAATCTAAGAGAAAAAAAGTCAGTGCTCCTGCCTAAATAGTCAAGTACTGCATGTTTTAAAAATGTTTGTGGCACACCAATTAAAAATTGCTGCTGTAAATGGTAAAGAACTGGAGTAATTTTCAGACTGGAAAATTCCCTGCTTTTTTGAAAATCTAGTTTTTGTGCCAATTTTGTGAACTATTTTCAAATTTATTTCATTCCTTTGTTCCAAGCACTTTTATCTGACTATTTTTTATGCCTCTCTGTTTGATATTTCTTTTCCTTTTTATAATATATGTCTCCTGGGAAACTGATCTTATTGTGCCATCATCTTTAATTACAATTCCTTGCAAACTATGTAAAAGGGATCTGAGCCCTCAGGAACCTGAAGAAGGAATGATGATTTGGTATATCATACATGTCTTGACCTTGACAGCCTGTCTCATTTGATTTGATAAACCAGCTGTGTGGGGGTGAGAGAAGAAGGGTGACACATGAGTTCTGCAACAAGCCACGAAGGCAGTGTGCACACATCAAACAAATCACAGTGTCCCACAGAGGAACACTCGCAGGAAGAGAGTTCGGGTGCTTTACACTGTCCAGCTTTAGAAGGCCAGAAGTTGCTTATCAAGAAGGGACTGGAGAAAGCTCTCTCCATTTCATTGTGGCAGTGGATTCCAACTACAGGCAATTTGACAACATTTATCAACATCAAAGATACTTTCAGTCGTCACACTCTGGGGGGCTGGGCTAATTAATCCACTGGCATCTAGTGGGTAGAATCCGGATTAGAAAATGCAAATGACAGCTGGCCCACAAGAAGGAATTATAGGGCTCAGACGGTCAGTAGAGCCAAGGTTGGGAAGCCTTGCAATAAGATGGGCAGCCAGATTCAACTGTAGCCAAGGATTCCCTTAGATTGTCATTGAAGTCGCCATTAACCTCCCCCGTCCTTTGACAGGCTGAGCCGTAACCATTATCCACCAGTTTTATATCGAGTTGTAATGATTATCATCTCAGAGTGTACAGCAGTATTCTTTTTTTTTCCTTCAAAATTCACCCAGGTACCACCTTAGAACAAAAAGCTAGGTGTACCCTATTAAAAATGCAAAGTTGTGGACTTGTCTCCAGATCTAACAAATTAGAATTTTTAGCGAGAACCTCTGCCGATCATCATGCCTCAGAAAGTTTGAGAACTATGGCCTTATACTCATCTCATGCAATGACCAGCGAGACAGTGACCTGATTATGAGTGCACTGCCCTGGCCCCAGCGAAGCTGGATTTTGACATGATTCATCAGTCCATTGTTAATTTATTCATTCGGAATATTAACTAAGAAAATGTGGCGTCAGACAATATGCCTGACATTAGAAACATAAAAATGAAAAGATTTACCACTTTGTTCCTCAGTGTCTTCGTGTATAAAAAGGATGAGAATTGTATTCAGTTTCTAGTGTTGTTTTAAGAATTAATGGGATTAATACATGGGGATCACTTAAAACAGACGTGTGTAATAGAAATGACTCAAAAAACGTTAGTTGCAATTGTTATTAACTCATTGAGAGGAGGTTTCAAAATTAATTTATTCACTCTGACCCTTAGTAGAATACCCGGAGCAGAATAGTAACTTCTAGAATGCACAGTCTCATAGGAGGATGGAGGGGATTAGGGTCACTGGTGTTCTCAACACCCCTCAACATTATCCTGATCCTGTTGGCCTCAGAGAGAGAGGATGTTTGAGTCGAGTCGTGTTCTCATTCTCCCACTGCACTTCTCCTCCTGAGGCCACAAACTCTATACTTCAGTCAAAGCAACAACTGCAGGTTCCTAAACTCATCACTCCTTATAACACTGCATTGTCTTGTCCTGCTGCTCCCTCAGCTTAGCAGGCCCTTACCCCTTCTTCATCTACTTCGACTCTCTTCCTCCTTCCTGGTTAAGTTTAGGGTACCTTTATTTTTTTTTTCCGAGAGGCTTTTATTGATTGCTCACTGCGTGCTGGTTGTGATATAGGTCTGTGTTATAATAATAATTTATTGTGTTCATTATGTGTCACCAGGAATTATTCTTAATGGTTCCAAAATATAGACGCATACAGTCCTCTATCCACTCAAAACTACCACTTCATGTTTACGTTACAGAACATACCGTCATTTTTGGAAACTGTCTGTATTTCTACTCAAACTCTCAGTTCTGTTTTTAAATTTTATGTACCAAAGATTTATAGTGCTTATTAGACCTGATATATATAAATATAGATGTATATATAGACATACATATGTATATATGCATAATATTAAAGAATATGTATATTATACCTTTAATATTATTATAGTATATATATTTAATATTATGTGTATATTTGACTAATACCTTTCTCTTCCTAGAACACAAAATCATGAAGGCAGGGATTTCATTTGTATCCATTGCCCCTTTTGTCCAAAAAGCAGTTTCTAACAAGTAATGGTCACTCCATAAATATCTGTAGAATATGTAAGTATTCACTGTATAATTGAATAAATAAACACATGAATGGATTTAATCATTTTATATATTTCTGTAGCCATTAAAGGATCTCTTTCTTTTTTCTCTTTTTAAATTTTTTTTAATTTTAATTTTGTATTGTTATTCAATTACAGTTATGTGCCTTTTCTCCCCATCCCTCCACCCCACCCCAGCTGAACCCCCCTCCCTCCCCCACCTCCACTCTCCCCCTTGATTTTGTCTATGTGTCCTTTATAGTAGTTCCTGTAATCCCCTCTCCTCAGTGTCCCCTCCCCACTCCCCCCTGACCATTGTTAGATTGTTCTTAACTTCAATGTCTCTGGTTATATTTTGTTTCTAAAGGATCTCTTTCAACAACATAGGTCTCAAGTGCCTATCTCTAAATAGACAAAATCTAGATCTTGTTGCTTGACTTATTCCTTGCCATCAGACCATGGAAATTAATTATTTGTTCTATTTTCAGGTTTCATGATCAAAAGTAACAAACGTAGGTGCCTCAGTTTATGCAAATTATTATTTAATTTAAACAGAAGAAAGAGCCAGAACAAAGAGACTTTAAGACTGCAGAATCACCCTCGTTCTTTTTCATCAGTTCAGTCTCCTTAGTCTTGTAGTTGGCCTCTACAGTGCAGCCGCGAGAGGGGTACAGAGACTGGGCTTTGGTGTCAGGCAGCAAGGATTGATCTCTAGCTTCTAACCTTAAGTCCATTCTTTTGTTTGTTTGTTTCTGTATTACTATTTATGAATCTGACATTTTGCCACTTGTTATCTCCGCTCTTTCTTGTGTCTTCTATATTTTCCTTTCTGGTTGATTTTTCCATCAACATGCAATTGTGCTCATGTCTAACATTAAAATATACATATGTGCTATATCAACCTTGTTACCCGCTCTGTCTTCCATGCCTATCATTCATTCCTATTAATAGATTAATAGCCATCCCTCCCTACCTGTTTACCACCCAATCACTCATCAAATTTTGTAGTCTGACTTGTGCTCCCGTAACACCAATGCCTCCATGTTGCCCAAATCCAGTAGAAATTTCTCATTCTGTGCATGATCTCTCATCTGCATTTAATCCAGTTGGCCATCCCCTCTTTCTCAAAACACTCTTGAAGGTTATGATACCACGCTTTCCTGGATTTTCTCATGCATCTTTATCAAACTCTTTTTAGGCTTCTTTTCAAGCTTGTTCTACCTGGCTCCAACATTTTGGTGTTTCTCAAATAACAATTCTACTTCTTTTCTTTGTATATCACACTTTCACACTGTACAACTTCATCTATTTCCCAAGCTATATATACTATTTTAAAAACTGAAATATGGTCCCTCAAATAATAGTGCCAATTCAAGATTTTCTCTGTGGCTTCACATATATATATTTAACTAATACAGCCAGCTAGTCAAACCAGAAACCTCAGAATTTTCCTTAACATATGTGTTTTCTAATCTATCATGAACTCTTTTCAATATTTTCCAGTCTTATCTCCAGTGTATCCAGTGTAAATAGATTTCAGTGAGCATGGACTCATAAATAAGATAGCCTGGGCCCAACATCAGGATGCTTTTCTAATAACTGTGTAAGGATAAGAAGCTTACTTTGCAATGCCTTAATTCCCATATGGTTGCTGGAAATTAAATTAGTTGATTTATTTAAAGCTCTTAGTACAGTCCCCACACATAGTAAGTTAATTAGTTAATAATATTAAATGATACTATTATTATTACCATTATCCAACTTTCTATTTCTATTGCCAATTAATCAAAACAGCCATCATTTCTTACTTGGATGACGATAACACCTTCCAATTCCAATGTTGCCTACCTCTAATTTAATCTTTATATGAATATCACAATGCTCTTTTTAAAAGTGGAAATCTGATTATGTTCTGCTCAAGCCATTCAATGACTCTCTATTTATTTAGGACAAAAATGTAACATTATCATGGCCTTTGACATGCTCCAGCTTCTGACCCCTATCCCACCCTCAACCCTGCTCCACCCTTCAGCTCTTTCTTTCCCTAGATGTATTTCAACCAGAATGACCTTCATTCAGTTCTTTCACGGCCGTGATTCATCGACACGGGTTTCTCAGGTGGTTCCCTGTACCTGGATCACTCTGCCTCACCCTCCACCTTTGATCGGGCTACTTTCGTGTCCTCTGTTAGTCTCAGCTTCACCGGCACATCTTCAAGGGAGCCCCGATTCCCCTGATCCAATCAAGCACTTCATTATGTCATTTAACAGCACTCAGTATTTTTTTCCTTTCTGACCAGTGCTATATTTTACAATTCACTCATTTGTTTAGTTCAAGAAATAGTCACTGGCTACTGGGGGTTCAGGTACTCTTCTCTTTACTAAAGATAGACCATAATAAAAAAGAAACTTGCATTCTGCTGACTTTTCTGTCATATAAATTATAGATGTTTTCATTCTTGAACACAAATTTTTAAAAATTTATTTCATTTTTGTCTATTATCTATCTACTGTGAGTCCTTGGTAATAAGAGATTTTATCTTTTTTCTTTTTCTATACTATACCCAATCTCTGGTATACTTTCATATCATAACCATTTGTTGAATGAATAAAGGAATGAACTAAAATATTCCTACATTTACTATCTCTATAACTTTAAGCATTATCCTTCTCTCTGTAAGCTTACATTTATTTTCTATAAAACTATAGGACATTAATATAGAAGTTGCTGAGTTGAAATAATATTATTAGATAATATAAAAATGCTTACCACATAATAGCCTTCAACAGTTGGCAAGAATTTGAAATTAGGTGGGTAAATGCTTGTAAGCTTATGAATCATGTAATTAAGTTATACTTGAAAAAGGAAGGAATGTAGAGTCAAGCAACATAAATTTAAATCCTTTCTACAGTATTTTTCTGATCTTTGGCAAACCAAAACATCTGTCTGAACCTCAAATTTCTCAATTACAAAATGGAGATGACAATTATTTCTACCCAAATGGGCATGAATAGCAAATGAAATAGCCTTAATATAACTCTTTGTAAACTATTAAATGATGTAGAAATACTAATTATTGATTTTAATGTTATTATTTTTTGATGATCAAAATGACAATAATTAAAGAAGGCATGGCAAAGAGATACAAAATATCAAGAGCTGACAATTATATAGTACACAGTTTTCTAAACAGTGAGTATCTTAATTGATTTAGATATCTTATTAAAAACCTACAACAATCTTGTGAGGCAGTTACTATTATAATCCTTTACAGATGAGGAAACTAAAGAACAAAGATTTAGTAACTTTCCTTGGCCACACAGCAAGTAAGTGGCAGAGCTGAGATTTCAGTCTAGGAAATCAGGTTTCAGAGCCCATGTCATGAATTGCTATATGATGTTGTCTTTTGGATAACAGATGAGTCATAATTTCTGCTTTAAGGGAAATTGTTCTTGTTTCTGCCAAAGACAACTTTCCCTCTCAGGTTAAACAACACTGATATTTCAGTGACTACGTACCAGAGCATTATTGTCCTGAAGACCTTTCATATTTTATCTTAAACGGCTATCCCATAAAAATGTCAAAGGTGGGAAAGAACTTTTGAAGAATGACCCTTAAGCAGCCATGTTTCAAAGGGATATAGTCCTGTTTAGGATATGAGACATTTACAGGAAACAGGTCCAGCTCTTGAAGATTTATCAAAGCCTGACATTTCATAAAAACACTAAAGGTCTTGATGAAGCTTTATTATATCAATTATTCATTTCCCTCACATATAACCTAATATATTTTATTTTAAAATGTCTTGCCAGCAGGAGCGTTGTTGAAATAGTAGCTCTCCTGGGACATGTTTGAATGTCTCCTATCCAAGACATAACTCCATACTCATCCAGTTTATAACCCACAATGTGTCTATTTATGTGGGTTTGACTGACAGCTAATGGATAATATAGTTTCCTGTGGCCATTCAAGTCCAGAGAGAGAGGGGCCCTCCTACTTGGATTTTTCCGTCCTCATTTGTCTCACTGTAGATCTTGGTCCAATGAAGAATGCAAGAACTATGTGCAAATCCTGGGAAACCATTTATAATCCTCTGGTCTCCTCTTAGCCACATGAGGAAGAGCCACGTGCACCAAGAGTTGTTTTTATTGACAGACATATGGGGATTTTTTAAATTGGAATGAATTCTATGTATGTTGGGTTAGAGTATAAGGGTTATAATGCTTTATTATCAGAATGTGTTAAAATGAGTGCACGTACTAAGCAAAGATTCTGGATTCTATATGTTTAATCAAGGAGCTAAGAGTATTTGCTTTAATGGTTAACTAAATGTTTCCCCATGGTAACAAATAATAAAGAAAAATACTTGTGATACTGAAAAGTAGGAACCCAAAGTTTTAAGAAGAAATGGATGTTAGCATGGATCTGTTCTATTCACCAACTCCAATCAAGGCCTCTAAATTTATCCAAGTTCACTCTCTTCACCATAATGTACTCACCAGGAAGCCCCGCAGCCTGGAAAAGCCCCAGGGAGGCTGGCACCTGCAAGTCTGGACAACTGTGGGAAATGCTGCCATCAAAGTGGATTCCCCAAAGTCAAAGAAGATAAGGAGGTTCCAGGGATCTGAGATGGATGTCTGGGGACATGCAAACATCCCAGGATGCCAGAGACCAAGTGACAGCCTTTAACCACCAGAGCTGAGGTAGGCGTGGCTACAGAAATAAGCAGCAGAGGCTGTACCTCTTTCTAATGTTTAACCTAGTTGCAGTACTAAAGAAGTAAGTTAAACAAGAAAGTTAATTCAGTATTTGGGATTCTTTCCCAAGGATGGTTTATTTGAATTCTGTATTTCACTCTTCAGCTGATTTGTAAAGAAAATTTTCTTAACCTAATTAAATTATTGTCACACTCATGAATTAATGAGTTTGCAGTTGTATAGTAAACATTTTCTGTTAAAAACATCTTTAAAATATGAATGAAAAATGATTTTGAAATTGTTGTAACAGCTTTATTGTTATTGTAAAGCAGTATAGATTGTGTTTTACTTCATAATCACTTTGTAATCTTGGCTTCTATGTGACCATGCATATTTAGTTTCTCTCTAAAAATATTCAAGGTCTGTCCAGAAAGTATCTATCCATGTAATATGAGAAACAGGGACATTTATTGAAGAAGATACAAGATACAAGAAACATTGTACATAAGACAATGCTGATCAGTCCCCTTCAAAGTAGGCACCTTGGGACCCGACACAGTTCTCCCAGTTGCCATCAGCTGCCCTGTCATATTTTCCTGCATCTCATTGAAGGTCTGAAATCACCCTTACAAAGGTGATTTTAGTTCTGGGAAAAGCCAGAGCTCTCAGGGTGCCAAATCTGGGCTGTAGGGGGACTGAGTCACCTGGTGACTCACCTGGTGATCTGATGTTTTACAAAAAAACTGCATGAGACGTGATGCATGAGTGGGTGCAATTGTGATGAAGCTGCCAGTCACCAGTTGCCCATAGCTGTGGCCTTCTGAACCATCTGAACAGTTTCTATGGAGGGAAGTTCAAGCTTAAGGCATAGATTCATTGCTCTACTTGCTCCATAATTTTGAATATGACAGCCACACAGTACATGTGCTCACTCCAGGGCATCTTCCGCCCCCACTGACTAGTACAGTAAAGTTATCATTGTTCATTCGTGCACATTCCAGCCCTCTCTTTAGCTTCCAGGTTACATCAATGTCACACAAACCCTTCTCATTATATTAACAGTGGCTGGACTTTTTCCAGACAGGTCTTGTAGTTTAACTTTTATGGAAAGAAGATAAACATTCTTTTGAAGTTATTCACTGACAAGGAACTAGAATAATATATCTGTTGTATATTTCATATGTACAATGTAAAAATAACATAGGTTTTATAGTTTATACTATGGATGAAAAATACTTCTGAAACACCAGTTCAAAAGAACCTATGCACCCCAATGTTCATAGCAGTGTTATTTCCAATAGCCAAGCCCTGGAAACAGCCTAAGTGCCCATCAGTAAATGAGTGGATCAAAAAACTATGGTACATTTAGACAATGGAATACTACGCAGCAGAAAGAAAGAAAGAACTCCTACCCTTCATGACAGCATGGATGGAACTGGAGAGTATAATGCTTAGTGAAATAAGCCAGGTAGTGAAAGACAAATACCACATGATCTCACCTATAGGTGGAACTTAGTAAACAAAACCAAAAAATGAGCAAAATAGGACCAGAGACATGGGGATAAAGAACAAACTGACAGTGACCAGAGGGGAGGGAGGAGAGTGATAATGGGGGAATGAAGGGGAAGGGTCTAGTCCAGGAACATGTATAAAGGACCCATGGTCATGGGCAATAGGGTGGTGACTGACTGAGGGAGTGGGAGGTGACAGTGCAGGGGAGACCAACGAGGGAAGACATGGGCCAACTGTAATGAAACAACAACAAATAAATAAATAAATGCACTCATTTTGACTAAGTTTTACGTATTTCTTTTGCGTTTACATATTCATCAAGAGAACATTGGTGTAGAAGATTAAGCCAAACACGTTTTTGGCTTTGATGGAGGCTATTTATTTAGTAAGCAGAAAACAGCAATTCGATTAATAATATCATAAGACTCTTGAGCGCTTAACTTGTGTAAGGTGCTGTTCTAATATTTTTAAAGATGTTAACTAGAAAAGAACTTAGGAACAGACTCACCTAGGCCCTCTGTGGCTGACTCCCTAAACTTCTGCCATAGTCAGGAAACTGAAGGATCAGAAAGTCACCACTTCTAATTACTGGCTCAACAAGCACGCTGCCTGCAGTCATAACCAGGAATCAGGAGTTCCTCTCCAGGACGTTGGATTCAGGCCCATGTCACTAATCATTCAGCAGCCAAATATAAATAGACAAACAAATAAAAACTAATGTTTTCTAGTTTTTTTGAAGAAATTCCATACCGCTTGCAATTATGGTCAAAAACTAGACAAGAATGATGCTATTATTCAAAACTATACTAGAAGTATTTTTATTAGCTTTTTTAGAACAGTTTAAAATTCACAGCAAAATTATATGAAACCTGAAAACATTTTGATAAAGAACACACATTACATCTGTTGCAAAGGAAGAATTATAACTGTCGCTAAATGCATCATATTAACAAATGTATAAACTCCTTAAAAGCAAGGACTATTTTGTCTTCAGAGACTTGAAATTGTATTGCACATAGTAGGTACTTAATCAGCTGATATCTCAAAAGAAACCTTATAGGCAAGAAGGGACTGGAAAGAAGTAATCAAAGTCATGATAAACAAGGACTTACACCCAAGATTACTCTATCCAGCAAAGCTATCATTCAGAATGGAAGGGCAGATAAAATGCTTCCCAGATAACCTAAAGTTAAACGAGTTTATCATCACCAATCCCTTATATAAAATGTTAAAGGGACTTACCTAAGAAAAAGAGGAAGATCAAAACTATAAGCATAAAAATGACGACATACTCACAACTATCAACAACTGAACCTAAAAATCAAAAACAAAAACAAACTAAGAGAACAACTAGAACAAGAATAGAATCTCAGAAATGGAGATCACAGTGAGGGGGAGAGGAGAGAATGAGGGAAAAGGTACAGGGAATAAGAAGCATAAATGGTAGGTACAAAATGGAAAGGGGGACTTAAGAATAGTATAAGAAATGACGAAGCCAGAGAACGTATATGTACAACCCATGGACATGAACTAAGGGCGGCGGGGAGGGGGATGTTGGAGGGAGGTGGGGCCTAGGGTAGAGGGAGAAAAAGGGGAGAAAAAAATGGGACAACTGTAATAACATAATCAATAAAATATATTTAAAAATAGCCAGACAAATAACAATGGCATATGTTTATAGCTTTCCTATTTAACATAGATAAATTTAATGTTGTAAAGCAACAAACTTATGGAAAATGCAGGAATAAAACTTTTAACTGTGTAGGTGGGGTCCATATAAATACAATGTTGACACTAAAAACATGTAATACAATTGGAATAGATTTAGACTATTTCATATTCTGGAATAAGAAATCTTTGTAAAATAAAGATATAAATATTTTTAAAACTGTTAAACTTCCAACAAAGTAATAAAACAAATACAGACTATAAGAAAATCTTGATATATAAGAAATGCATTAGTAGTAGAATGTATAAAGAGTTAAATAATTTGTTTTATGTGGCAATTGATAGGCTACCAAGTAGCCTATAAGTATACAGAAATACTCTCAAAGGCAGTAACAAAAAGAAGCACATTCACAATTATTATTTAAGATCTATATTAAGTTTTGAGAAATCAATGCACACAAACCCATCTAGCATGGCTATTTTACTAGTGATGCATAAATGTGGCAGAGTTCATCAAACTTTGGGTATTTCCATATAAAGGCCACTTTTATTTTGGAAAATCTATAACATAGAAATAAGTCAAAACCCAATCAGGGTTAGTTGCTGCCATCTGTTATTTATGTGTCAAGTACTATTTTAAACAATAAAATACATAGAATTGTTAACAAAACCTCTTTCATGAAATCCACAAAAACAAAAAGCCATGGGAAAATATAAACATTTTTGGAAGAGCAACAACTATATTTGATCATAGTATGCACCACTTCATTAAACAATGAGTATGTGTAGATGTGAGAGAATATAGCACATATGTCATATGTTAATACTGGCATGCCAAGTGTTTTATCGCACATATACACATATGATTTAGGATTTATATCAAGTGTTGAGAAATCGACACATACAAACTCATCTTGTGTAGCTATTTTAACTAGAAGAATTGGATCACTGACAAGTAAAGTGTTATGTTTTGATTAAAAACTATAACCCTTTGAAAACAAGGCCCATGTCACTAATCTTTCAGCAGCCAAAAATAGACAAACAAATAATGTTTGATAATATGGAAATTCAATAAATCAAGTTTTGCATGGCTAATAACTTTTTTCAAGTTCTAAATTCTTGTATAAAATAGATTAGCTGAGAGTCTTACCTTTTAAAAGCTAAAAAAAAGCACCTTGTCCATAGAGTCCTGTCCTGTCCTACACGTACAATCATTGTCAGGCTGAATCGTCTCAGCCACTTAGAAGATTATATTTTAATTAGTGTAGTCATAGTTCACAGTGATTAACCACTTATTCCTAGGTACTAGAGTACAATGCAATGTAGATGTCTGGTTTTATTTTTTTATATAAACTACTAATAATCATCTTAACGTGTAACGGTCACTATGCTTTTAAGTACACAGAAATGTCATTTATACACAAAACGACTTTTTCCCCGAGTAACAATATGTCACTCATGAGAGGCTAAATTATACTACAGAGACAAACAACGACAGAATTGGGTGATGAGTGCACTTCTCATGTGTGTTCCTTGAGCCACAGAGGTCGGCAGAGCAGCTGTGCTCATCGCAGTCACTGTCTCAGAATGACACGCTCCACTTCGACATACCTGTTCCGGGTTCCTCTAGCAGGAGGAGGAAAGTATGATTAACCACGCACTGAATTTTAAAGCTTCCATTGAGAAAAAAACACATTCAGTTAGCCAAAGTCCTAGCCACATCAAACTTGGAAGAAAAACTAAATATATATGAATAACCTCAAAGAGCACCACAAAGATATGTGAAATAATTCCCTGACTTGATCTGAAAAAGTTTGTGTATGAGAGTGGCTAAAAATATTTAGCCATGACAAATCACTTCTATAAACATATTAGAAAGCATTGTATTAAATTTTTAAAAACTGTAATTTATTTGCTGTCTAGTGGTGTTAGAGTGAACAGTTTGTAGTCATTCTGAGCAAGATACTTTATCTAATGGATCTGTCTCTCCTGAAAATCTGTAATATTTTCAATATTGGAAAAATAAAGATTAACTGGATTCCACTTTCTGACCTAGTATTTAGCAAAAAGGACCATAAACCTCTTTCCAAATGAACACAAATGTTAGTGAAGTAGTTGAATTATTTGTAAAAACTAAGTTCTGAGAATGATATGAGATGTTTCAACATGCCTTGCCAAATAATCCCAAAATATAAAATGTCAAGATGCCCATGTTTGAGAATAAAATCTTCTATACGACTTGATGAATACTTCCCCCAAGCATAGCTGAATTTTTGTCATCATTTTTATGGATGCAGTTAACCACCATTTATACACCAACCTCATTTTCTCAACAACCTAACACTCATTTCATTCCAGAAATAATTTTATTTAGTGTCTGTGGGGAAAGGTTATCACAATCAAAATGAATATATTACTTTAAATGTTATATCTCCTTAGCTCTCTGATTCACTGCATCTATCTTTTAATCTCCTGTCCTTCAGACATCCCTCAACACATATTCAAATAATGGGAAAAATATATTACATTGTAATTTGTGTGAAGTATAAGAAATGCCAGGGTATTTTTATGGAAATGAATAAAAGTTCTGAGCAAGTAAAGCGACTATAATTTTTGAGATACAAAAATATTTTTCTGAGTCATTGGGATAAAAAGCCAGACAAATCAATTATCATTATATATACAGGAGAGAGCAGGAGAGGGAGGGAAGAAGGAAAGAAGGAAAATACAGAGATAGAAGGAAAAGAGAAAAGGGAGAGAGAAAACAAGTTTTGCAGTTTGAATCACCTTATGACCTGATAGTATTATACATGTCAAGATTTTATTTAATCTCTATGTTAAACATAAGACCCTTCATAAGAAGAAAGGAGATTTGCATCTCTTGAGCATCTATGATCTTTTAGACAGGATGGAAGGTATATGGACAGGTATGTGATAAGTACATGATACATATATAGACAGATGCATGATTGTGTTCACACATATTTATGTATAGTATGTATCTATACGTACATATGTGTTTTATTTTTAAATTTATTTTTAAATTTTTATTGTTCAGTTACTGTTGTCTGCATTTTCTCCCCACCCCTCCACCCCACCATGTGTGTGTTTTAAGTGAGGTGCTTTCTAGCTCTGCTTTCTCATTTATAAAAGGAACAAACTAATACCCACCTCACCGACTTATTATGAAGGTTAAAGAAGGTAATTATTAAAAAACATGTAAGTACTCTCCTCCTTCCCCTTTTTTTCAATGTCCCATTTTATGGTCACACTTAACTCATTTGTTTAACATTTTATTGTATTTTTTAGCACTTTCCATTTTCCAGGTTGTGCAGGCACTGGGATTCCTTGTGTAATAAAACATTTGTAAAGGAACTACCCTTGCATATATTCTAGTGACTCAGTCACACTTAAAAAGAGAAAAACAATTGCTAGTGAAACTTTGATTTCATGGCCATTACCCCACACTTTTGATAACTAATTCTTTGAAGGTAATGTCCAAATACATGATACTTCCTCTGTTGTTTCAATTAAATAATTATTCCATTTACCTTCTCCCTTTCAGAACTTTATAGATATACCCTCATTTTAATATCGAGTAATGCTCAAATGTATAATGAAAAATATAGACAAAGAAGTTTTGCATTTGTCTAGAGTTGTCTCCTATTGCAGCTCAACACAATCTGTTTTTTGCAGGGGATGTTGTTAGTGAAATCATGTGGACATGAACTCTGACTTACTGTGATTATTTTTACATACTAAAAGCTGACATTATGCCTAAAAGTCATATAGCAAAACACAATTCTTGTTGTCCTTGCAAAAATAATTTTCAAACATACCGCAAAAATCCATATTTTCAATGCACAATTTTGAAGTAATGAACCAGAGGCCTATAATTCCAAAATAAATGTCTAGTGCCAGAAACTGAAATAAAGTCCAGTGTTCAGCCCCGTATTTATTATTTTTTATCTCTAACTCAAATGTCTCATGTCGATATTGTGCAAATAGCCATGCTTCGAATAGGAGGAGACTGAAAACTATATACAGGGGTTGTAGAAGCCAGCAATGTAGAGGATCATTCAATGATCTAGATTTACTCATATTTTCCTCTTTATTAATTGCAGTAAAGTTTACTAGTCTAACTCTCTGTATTAAATATTGTCTAGTAAGTCCTAATTTTATCTCTTTTCAGGCCAGTAGTGTAAAGTTTTTAAATAACACCTCAAAATATTGTTAATGGCCATGGATGATGTTCCAATCTTCAGTCATCTTTTTAATGAAGTAGGCATCTACGGTGACCTGACCTGGATTTTTATAGTCACCTATTTAGAGAGAAACTATTGTTCTAAATGTCTAAAAACTGGACAAAAAAGGTAGCCTAATCCTCCCTATATATCCTGATGCAAAAGTACAATATCCTATTTATAGAAGGTAGCAACA
Source organism: Desmodus rotundus (assembly GCF_022682495.2). NCBI lineage: Eukaryota > Metazoa > Chordata > Mammalia > Chiroptera > Phyllostomidae > Desmodus > Desmodus rotundus. The sequence goes on along the minus strand of NC_071390.1, from coordinate 153,559,868 downwards.
CTTCAAAAATAATACAACCTGAAAAAGTGAGCTTTAATAATATTATAAAGGTTGATTATAATAATATGCTGTAAAGCATACAATCAACTTACAGAATTTTTAAATGTCATTGATAAAATGCAATATTGAATTCTGCTTTAAAGAAGTACTTATTAAAATAGGTCATATAATTATTTCATCTTGAAATATATGAATTTCAATTTCATTCCTAGAATAATGCTTTATACTAGCTGACAAATAATACACGACAAAATAATAAGTTGTGAATGCTCACTATATGATATATTACATTTATGGATTTGCAAATATGTATCATGCTTGCATTCCTGGGACAAATTCCACTTGATCATGGTATGATCTTTTTAATGCATTACTGGATCTGGTTTATCAATATTTCATTGAGGATTTTAGCATTTATGTTTCTCAGCAATATCAGCCTATAGTTTTCTTTCTCTGTTGTGTCTTTATCCTTTTTTTTTGGATTAGGATGATGCTGGCCTCAGAAAAAGGGTTTGGGACTCTTCCCTCTTCTTGTTTTTTTGGAATAGTTTGAGGAGGATAGGGGTTAACTCTTCCTTAAATGCTTTGTAAAACTCTCCTGTGAAACCATCCAGTCCAGGGCTTTTGTGTGCTGGGGGTTTTTTGATTACTGTTTCAGTTTCACTAGCTGTTATTGGTCTGTTCAGGCTTTCTGCTTCTTCCTCATTTAGTTTTGGAAGATTATATGATACTAGAAATTTGTCCATTTCACCCAGGTTTTCAAATTTCTTGGCATATCATTGTTTGTAGTAATTTCTTACAATTCTGTGTATTTCTGTGGTATCAGTTATAATTGCTCCTCTTTCATTTCTAATTTTATTTATTTGGGTTCTCTCTCTCTCTCTGTTTCTCTCTCTGTCTCTATCTCTCTCTCTATCTCTCTTGCTTTTTATGAGTCTGGTTAAAGGTTTGTTGATTTTGTTTCTCTTTGCAAAGAACCAGCTCCTGGTTTCATTGATCCTTTGAATTATTCTTTTAGTCTCTATGTCATTTAATTCTGCTCTGAACTTGTTTATTTCCTTCCTTCTACTGACTCTGGACTTTGTTGTTGTTTCTCCCATTCTTGTAGATGTAGGGTTAGGCTGTTTACTTGAAATGTTTCTATTTTTTCTTTTTTTTAATGTAGGCCTGTATTGCTATGAACTTCCCTCTCAGGACTGCTTTCACTGTGTCCCATAGGTTTGGCTTGGAAGAATTAACATCAGCAAAATATCCATACTACACAAAGCAATTTATAGATTCAATGCAATCTTTATCAAAGTACAAATGACATATTTCAAACAACTAAAACAAACATTTCAAAAATTTATGTGTAACCATAAATAACCCCAAATGGCCTCAGCAATTTTGAGAAAGAAGAACAAGGTTGGGTGAATAACAATACCTGGTATCAAACTATATTATAAGACCACTAAAATCAAAACAAGTCTGGTACTGGCATAAGAACAGACACAGAGATCAATGGAACACAATAGAGATCTGAGAAATAAACCCAAGTCTCTATGATAAATTAATATTCACCAAAGGGGGCAGAAGCATAAAATGGAGTAAAATTAATCTCTTCAACAAATGGTGTTGGGAGATCTGGACAGCTACATGTAAAAAAATAAAACTCAACCACAAACTTACACCATACATAAAAATAAGCTCAAGATGGATAAAAGACTTAAACATAAGTCGTGACACCATAAAAGTCCTAGAGGAGAACATAGACAGGAAAATTTCAGATATCCCACACAGCAATATTTTCACCACTATGTCTCCTAGATCAAGAGACATAAAGGAGAGAATAAACAAATGGGACTTCATCAAAATAAAAACCTTCTGCACAGCTAAAGAAAATATCAGCAAAATAAAAAGGAAACCAACCTTTTCATGGGAAAATATAATTGCCAATGATACCTCACATAAGGGTTTGATCTCCAAAATATATGAAGAACTCACATGACTCCACTCTAAGACAAGAAACCCAATTAAAAAATGGGCAAAGGACTTGAACAGACACTTCTCCAAGGAGGACATACAGAGAGCCCAGGGACATATGAAGGGATGCTCAGCATCACTAGCCATCAGAGAGATGCAAATTAAAACCACAATGAGATACCACTTCACCTCGGTCAGAATGACTACCATAAATAAATCAACAAAAAATAAATGCTGGCAAGCTTGCGGAGAAAAGGGAACCCTAATACGCTGTTTAGTGGGAACAAGTACTGATGCAGCCACTGTGGAAAACAGTATGGAACCTCCTCATAAAACTGAAAATGAACTGCCTTTTGAGACAGCAGCTCCACTGCTCAGACTATACCCTAGGAATCCTGAAACACCAATTCAAAAGAACCTATGCACCCCAATGTTCATAGCAGCACAATTTACAATAGCCAAATGCTGGAAGCAACCTAAGTGCCCATCAGTAAATGAGTGGGTCAAAAAACTGTGGTACATTTACACGATGAAATACTATGAAACAGAGAGAAAGAAGGAGCTCCTACCCTTCGCAACAGCATGGATGGAACTGGGGAGTATTATACTAAGTGAAGTAAGCCAGGTGGTGAAAGGCCAGTACCATATGATCTCATCAATAAATGGAAGACATTATCGTTTTTATTTTGGAAAACTGTTTCTGAAATATATATAGGAAATAAGCATTTGGATATATACAAGAATATTCTAAATAAAATAAAAGAATTAAGAGTATACTATTCCTCAAAGAGATTATATACATGTTGAAGGCCATAGAAATAAAATGAATTTTACTTTGGTGCAGAAATCATTGCACAAACCCATGTAAGAAAATTGAGGGTTTTTTACCAAGTGAATGAAGTACCAGTATTCAGTATATGAATAAATAGAGAAATTTATAATCAGTGTGTAAAAAATTAAAATCATAAATCAGTTAAAATCAGTGTGTAAAAAGGGGATTACTCCATATTATAACACTGAGACAGCTTACAAGATCTCTAGGTAATATCAGTAACAACAAAAATTCAAATATATTTCAAAGAGTTAATGCAAAAAAAAGAAAACAAAGAAAGAAGGATGGACAGCTGCAAGGTCACTTAAGAAGAACAACCACTACCACATAATATGTTAGAATGGGTAAAGTTTTACTCCACGAGGAATACACCCAAAAAAATAAAAATAAGAAGATTGCTACAGTTAAGTTTATATAAAAATGTAACATATTTATAGAAAAACTATTATAAGCAGACACAAATGCAAATATGTTCCTGTGGAATTTGTGGTAAGCAGAACTCTAAGATTGTCTGCAAGGTTCCCACCCCGTGATAAACACACATTTGTACCATCCCTTCTCCTTAAGTGGAGATGAAACCTGTGACTTGCTTCTAACCAATAGAACATGGCAAACTGATTTTACAGATGTAATTAAGGTCCCTAGAGGGTTAAATTTCAATTAATCGAAAGAGTGATTAACCTGTTCTGATCTAAATGATGAGCTCTTATAAAATAGGTCCAGACCTTCCCTTTAAGAAGAGAAGGAAAATAGCATAGTTTCTCCACTTGCCTGGAAGAATTAAGCTCTCATGTTTTTGAGAGAACATGAGAAAGGGTCACCTGGCTTGGGACTGTGGGCAGTCTCCAGGACTGAAATTGACATCAAGGCTTCGGGCTATAATTTTAAATCTTTTTAACCTGTTTGAAACGTTTGTCAATGCATTTATTACTTTCATAATGGAATTTAAGAAAACATGCATGGAGAAGAAAGCAAGTAAAGTCAGAGCATATGAACAACAGTGGGAAGAGAGTATTTTTAAAAATAAGATATTACATAAGGCAATAACTAGATAGAAATGAGATGTTGACTGTTTTTTAATAAAGAGATATTTAAATGCCAATAGAAAATATACTGCAATAAAGAAAGAGAGTTTGAACATAAAAGTAGGAAATGGTAGAAGAAAGCCCCAATAATGAAGAAAGTAGTGGATGTGAAAAGATGCCTCCTCATTTATCATTCAGTCTTACTACTCATGAAATCTGCATAAACTGGACCTATGGCACATTGAATCATTGAAAGAGCATCTTAAACTTTTTCAAAATTTTACTGTATGCCTTTTTTCCCTATCAGCTTTGTCATTTCTACCCAGAAATCATAGCACTGAATCAGAAAGTAGTCTACAGTAGTCTCTGTAGTCCCTTGGTTTTCCATTTTGTGTTGAAGAAGGAGGCAAAGACAGACCTGACTTAGACACAGTGATTCTCAAAAGAAAAGACAAGCCAGACAACAAAGCACAGAATACAGTTGTGGGGAAGTGTCCAGCAAGAGAGAAGGTATTTGAAAGAGCTGTTACATTTACAATCCAATTTTCTCCTTAAACACAGGCCTTCCACAGGCGAGGAAGCTAGGACTTATTATTTTTATGTTTCAAAGGAATACATGAAGTGCCAAAACGTAAGCGGCCTGGCGACACTGAGATTTCTGCACATATTTTGGTGGTATCTATCTACAATACCATGTGAGGACTGGAGGCTACAGTAATTTTTTTTTCTGGTGATCAAAACAGCTTTTGATTGTTTTTGAGAGCTTGAAGAGTTTTATACTCTCTAAACTTTTATTGCTCTTACCATTCAGTACAATTTTGTCTTTTGATCCAAAAATTTCTTGACAGTAGCTTGGGAACGATGAAATTACAGACGATTCTTTATTTTCCTCATTTTTACATTTTTTTACAAGAAGCATGCATGAGATTTATAATTCTCAAACTATAATTTTATATATTTCAAAATTTCTTTTAATGCATATTTAATAACTCCCTGACTAGATAACCATGTTTATCTATCCTTACAAATATATAATGCACATGACTTTTTTTTTAAAAGACAGTATGTTTTTATTGAAGACTAGAGTGCACATTTAAAATGAGTTAGGGATTCACTCAGAGTACTGATTAAAAACATGGGCTCTGCGACCCAAGTGCTTGGTTCATCTCTAAGCTGTGTGACATAGCAACACTCGTTAAACATTGCTGATGATAATTGGACAAAATGACCCAGGTGAATAAATCTTATCAGTAAAGTGTGTGGTGAAACTCTAGTCTCATTATTATTGGATTTATGGCCTACACAGTGCTCAAAGGTTTTAATTTCTTTCTTTATCCTCACCCAAGGATATTTTCTCATTGCTTATTTAGAGAGAGAAGAAGGGAGAGAGAAACTTTGCTGTGAGAGAGAGACATCGATCTGTCACCTCCCATGTGCACCCCCCCAGGGACAGCATTTGCCTGGACCAGGGACTGAATATGCAACCTAAGTATGTGCCTGGACTGGGAGTCGAACCCACAACCTTTCAGTTCCTGGACAATGTTCCCACCAACTGAGATACACTGGCCAGTGCTGTATTCAACCTTTCTAAAATTCAGTGTTTTCATGTATAAATTAGGGTATGGAACCTTGTGTGCAAAGTTCATTGAGCCAATACTGATCGCTATTTATTATTAATTATATTGTTGCTAGCTATAAATTACTAGTTAGTATTATTTTAATCATTACAAAACCTAATTATTGTATATGGCATAATGAATTTCATGAAGAATTATTTATTATTTTTACATTATTGTATATTTCGTACATTGACTAGGCGACTGTCTGAACCAACATTAACAAAATAACTCTGAGATGTCAGAGCTATAATCATAATTCTACCAGGATCAGATTGTAAAAATATTAGAGAAAGGGCAATTTCTTTGGTAAGCAGCCATAACGTGATGGTAAATGCTTTATATATTCATTACCTTTGATAAGAAGATTCACATTCTTTCACCAAAGGATATTTCAAAGAAAATTTGCAATTTATTGATCAATCTCAGCACCACCCTAGCAGGGGTGTCCAACCCGCAGCCCAGGATGGCTATGAATGAGACCCAACACAAAATCGTAAATTTACTTAAAACCATTTTTTTTTGTTTGCTCATCAGTTTTCATTAGTGTTTGTGTATTTAATGTGTGGCGCAAGACAACTCTTCTTCCAATGAGTCCCGGAGATGCCAAAAGGTTGAAAACCCCTGTATCTAAGGACTGATTATTGCTTCTCTGACCTGCTTATTATCACCCACTGTCTGTTGCCTTCTGCAAATATTGACTGTGCACTTAGCACATGGCAAACATTGTTCTGGGTTTTGGAAACACATCAATAATAAACAAGACAGACAAGTTCACTTTCCTTGTCAAGCTCAGAATACAAAGAGGAATATAAGAAACAAAAATGTAAATAAGATCATTTCATATCATTTAAATACCATGAATAAAACAAAACAGTAATTTTCTAGACAGTGGCTGGGTAGACGAGAGGCAGAATATTACACAGGATAATCAGGAAAGACTTACCTAATGCGATGACATTGAAAGTGAGATCTGAATAACAAAATGGACAAATGTGTGAAAACACCAAGGGGAAGAACATCGGAAGCAGAAGGAAATGCCATGAGCAGTGTAGTGAGTGAGCCCGAGGGTGATGTAAGGTGGGACTGTAGCAGTAAACAGTAGCCAGATTCCGTACAGCCTGGGAGAACTGATCTTACCTGCAGGTAAACTCTCCTTTATTTCTGAACAGCTATGGGAACAGTTTGCCTGTCAATGGGGGTGACTAGCACCTGGGGGACACAATGTTGGCTGTGATCCAGGCTGCTGTAGGGAGGGGACTTCCTCAGGTCAAGTACAACAGCATGAATTGACTTGAATTACAGACTTTGCGTCTTTACTGCTCCTGTAACTGGTTCAGTGATGTCAGACATTTTGCTTTACTCACACTTTGTTCTAAGCAAAACATGTTATTTTAAAATTCAATAAATAATAAGTAAATAATTATCGCTCTTAAACCATGTGTGAATGGTTTAATAGGCTAAGAAACTCATGATTGTATGATAATATTTTTAAATGTCTTATACTGTAACCTCCCATGTTAAAGATTAAATATATTTCTTTAACGTATCCTAAATCATAAATTTCTTTGAGAAAAATAGATTTATGTGAAATGCCCCCAGAATAACTAGAAGGATATGAGTATAGGGTACCATTTCTCCTTCTCTCCTTTCTGCTCCACTCAGATGTGTCATTCAAAAGGAGCCCTCAGCATCACAGCACTAAAGCAAGGACTATTCCTGAAATGTGAAGAAAAAGAAGGTAAGAGCAGACTGATTTCTTCCCTCCCCACAACTTTCCCAATCTTCCACAGCAAAAGTCTTTACAGGAAAGAGCATCCTCACCCACAAGGCTTGGGCTACAATAGATGCTACTGATGTGACTTACTTGAACCATGTTTTGGCTGCTGCTAATCTCTCATTTCATTGGCTTGTTATATATGGGTAAGTTTTCTTTCTCTAGTTCAGTCAGAGTAGGAGCTGATCCTCTTCTGGTTTTTACCCCTGACCATATACACTATAATATGAGATCAATAGAGAGTGTCTGGCAAAGCTAGTAACCAAACTCTTTTACTCCTGTTGCCATGCATACCAGAGATTATATGTCCTCAATTGCCTTGCAGATAAGTGTGGCAATTTATCTATTGCTAATCAATGGAACGTTAAGGAAAGGAATTATCTATCACTTTCGGATCTGACCAATTAATATCTCTATGTGTAACCAGCAACATTGTTGCTTCAATTTCAGATTGGTGAGCACAAGCACTGAAAACCTAAAAGCCACATATCTAAGATGGTGGAGTCACATGTGAAGAATCCTGGATCCCAAGTCAAGTCCTGGAGAGTCATTATCAGGAAACCCTGTTTTGAAACTGCATGTAAGAAATAAATTTCTTTTGTTGATTATGTCCCAGTTAAAGGTGAGATCATATGGTATTTGTCCCTCACTGCCTGGCTTATTTCACTTAGCATAAGGCTCTCCAGTTCCATCCATGCCATTGCAAAGGGTATAAGCTCCTTCTTTCTGTCTGCTGCGTAGAATTCCATTGTGTAAGAAAAAAGCAAACAAAATATAACCAGAGACATTGAAAATTAAGAACATTGTAACAATAGCCACAGGGAAGTGGGGAGGGGATAGTGGGGAGAGGGGTCTATAGGAGCTACTATAAAGGACACAAGGACAAAATCAAGAGGGAGGGTAGAGGTGGGGGAGGGAGGTGGGACTGGCTGGGGTGTGGTGGAGGGAAGGGGAGAAAATGCAGACAATTGTAACTGAATAAAAATAAATTAATTAATTAAAAAAATTAAAAATAGAAAAGGAAAAAAAAGAAAGAAATTTCTCTTGTGTTTGAGTCATTGTGTAATGCATTTATTTTAATAGTTATTGTTCCATTAAGAAAACAACAAGTATTTTAATTCAGAAAAAGAAGATATGAAATTAACTCTTTTCTGTAGCATCAAATAAAGTGGTATAAGCAAATCAGGGAGTAGTTTTATTAAAATCTGAAACATCTAAGCTTTCAGCACACAACTGTTCAATGGAAGTCTTTCTGTAGGAAAAATAAATCTTCACACTTGTTTGTGGGGTCATTGCATGGCCCATCTCCCTCCCATGACCGAGGGCTAGTCAGAGGGTCTCTGGCCCAAAGGAATGTGTATTGTTTTGGGAAGGAATTGTAATTTACTCCTTATCTCCTTTTGGGAGTGGCTTCCTGTCCTGTGACTGCGTCTTCACCTTTTTCATCTGCGTATACACACTGATGTAACGTAGCTCTTGGCCACACTTAGGTTTGTGCAACCTGGACCCGTGCTGCCCTTCTCTGGGACCCTTCATAATGAGCCTCAGAGAGGACGGGGTGCAGTCTCTCTCGAACCAACCTGCTGCCATCCATGCACTTTCCTAAAATGTGAGCAATCAATGGCATGTCCACATCGGCTAGTCCACTGGGTATTTTTTTTTCCAGAATATCATGAACACTTAAGCAAATCCCTGGTTTGGGGCTCTTGTATTACATTGCTGAAAAGCCACCTTATAATTATCAGGACATTTATTGTCCAAAAGATTTAATAAGAAGAGATACTATTGAATTACCAGAAAAGAAAGAATAAAGCAACTTATTAATAATGTTTTTCACTGAATAAGGGAAATATGTTTATATAAGAAAATTATGTTTTATTTTTAAAGAACTTCTAAACTCTCTGGACCACAACTATACATATTGGGATAATATGAGGAAATTAAATCATGTTCATCTGTGATTATATTCAATGAAACTATTGCATTTGATATTACAGTTAGATTTTGCAAAGGCTATTTTTGGAAAGTTGTGAAACACATATTTGTTATGAGTACTCTTAAAAATGGTGAAAGAACTCATATACAAGGTCTGTCCCGAAAAAGTACAGCCATTATAAATATGAGAATAATTTCCAGAATACCGATTTAAACTGACAACCAAGGAGAGTGGACTGGAATACACATGCGTGTGAACAATGATGACTTCACTGTACTCGTCAGCGGAAGTGATAGACACCACTGAGTGAGCGTGTGCACTGTGTGGCAGTCACATTCAAAATGACTGAGCAAGCAGAGCAATGAATCTGCATCAAATTTTGCATTAAATTTGAACGTTCCTCTATGGAAGCTATTCAGATGATTCAGAAGACTGCAGCTATTGGCAGCTGGTGATTGGCAGCTTGATCAGGACAACACGCCTTCTCATTCATTTCACCTCGTGCAGAGTATTTTTGGGAAAACGTCAAATCACCCAGGTGGCCCAGACACCCTAGAGCCCAGATTTGGCAGCATGCGACTAAAATCACCTTTGAAAGGGAAGAGATTTCATACTGTATATGAGATTCAGGAAAATACTATGGGGGCAGCTGATGGTGATTGGGAAAACTGTGAGGTCCCAAGATGCATACTTTGAAGGGGACTGAGGTGTCATTGTCCTATGTAAAATATTTCTTGAATCATGTATCCTCTTCAATAAATGTCTCTATTTTTCATATTACGTGGCTGTATACCTTCTGGACAGACCTCATATGATTTAAATATATGTAGTGCAAACAAATGTATTACAAATAGTGAAATGAAATTTGACAAATTAATATTTTTGACATGTGAGGATTCTATTGTACAGTCTTCTATTTCAAACTTTTAACACAAAATTGTAAAACTTCTCCAAGGTATTCAACTTAGAAATTGCTTGGCTGGTAAAGGGCTTATTCTGATATCTTATTCAGAGATGCTATATTATCCATAATATGTGTAGAATTAGTTTTCCTTGCCCTGAGGAATTGTAAAGAATCCAAGATCATGCATCATGATTAAAGAGCAATTGAACAGTTAAATCATTAAATACGTGTGACAAGGAATAAGACCATTTGTCTATATTACCCAGGCTATTCTTTGGCTGGCTGCCAATGATGTTCAATCAGATGGAGACTTCTGATAAGACACACTGCCTCTGAATTAGAAGGTCCGTATCATAGCCCCCAATGGAAATCCAAATGCCATTTGAGATGGTTTGAGTCTTCCAGTGTGCTGACATTACTTTTCCTTTATAATTCAAATAAAATTAATATCTCTTCATCACTCAGTTGTACACCCAAGGCCCCTCTTTTATTTTCAAAAGACTGGCTTCCCGGTGGAAGCTGAAAACAGGAACTATTTTTCCTCTCAGCACTTCTAGCCCCACTTGTCTCTCATTTTAGGCCAGTTTGGACTTATCACAGTACTTTTGAAACAAAAGTACATTTAACTTAAAAGAAAATAACGCCCTCTGTTAGTGCTGCAAGTTGATTACTTTAGTTGTTTTCTTTTTCTTTTTTTTTTGCTTCCTTTCTCCATTGCATTGCTTCATTATAATTCTAATATTAAAAAAAATCTGTAATACACTTTAAATCCTGCCCCAAATGTATTCATTGTTTTCTTTAAAACTTGTCTTCCAACTCCAGGGTTGATGGACAGCTGTGGGGATTCAGTTCTAGGTAAACTTCAAAGGCCCAGGAATTCCGAGAATTGTTTTCAAAATATTGTAGTAAATATATTATAAAAGAAATTCACGATCCTGAAGTTACTTACTGGGATTGCATCTCAGTTTTGCTATTTATTACCGGGATGACCTTTGACAGATTATTTAAACTCTCTCCCTTAATTAAGAAATAGAAATAATAATAGGATCTGTTACATAAGGGTTGTGAGTTGATGTACATAAGGCACTCAATGCTTGGCACATAATAAGGATCATGTAGGCACTGATTGTTAACGTTACAATGATTATAAAGTGCTTCTGAAATACCATGTATAAACACCATCTGTGACATTCCAAATCAAGAGAAAATCGGAAATCAGTGTGGTCCTGGGACCAGGATGGTTTTGACTCCTGCCTCTGCCCTTTAACAACTTGTTATTCAAGCTATTATGCAGGCCTTCCGGGCCTCTATTTCCTAAACTGTATAACAGACCAAGTTACTTTTAAGTATCGTTCCAGGGATTTAATGATGTAATTAGAAGCTGGTTTCCAGAGAATACAAACAAAATCCCCAATAAGTGTAAGTTTCGTGTACTTATTTCATTTGCTTTGATACCTGAGTTGGACTTTTTAAAGCCTATACTCACTTAACAAGGGTAAAAAAACGAATGTTCAAAGTTTTAGTAGTTTAGAGGTAGAGAGACAAAATGAATCATCACACCTAAACCTGACACATTTTATTCTGTACTCCTGTTCAACAAACCAGAAGAAAAGCATAAAGTGTGGGATCTTTAAAAGAATGAAATTTCTTACACAAATAAAACATGTCTCATTTTATTCCTCACAGTTTCTCTATCCCAGCATGATTTATTTTACACTCCAACAAAAAGGTGGATGTAACACAGGTTGGTAAGAGTTATAAACATCATGAGATTAGATTAAAACAAAATTCAAGCAATAGCTTTGTAATAATGTAACAGAACTACTAGGTTCTATTGCTCTGGGTTCTATTACTCTGGGTTCCGTCACCCACCACTAATTAGAACCGTGACTTCCAATGCTAGAGTCTCATGAAAAGGAAAAGAACGATTTATTCAAAAGTTACATAGGCTTAGAATAATGGTGGAATTCTGTCATTAAATTTCATGCCCTTTAGAAACAAAAAATACCCACAAACACACAGTCCTGCCTCCCCTTGCCAAATCAGGCCAGTCAGAGATACCATCTCCCAGGAAAAGAAATAAAAGTCTGTAGTTTAGCTGGGCAGATTCTCTTCTTCCAGTTGTCTGTGCTCACCTAGGCTCCTACTCTTAATCCAAAACTGCATCCTCATTGGGGGCCACTGGGTGCTCCTTCTGCATCCCTTTAAACCACATGGCCAAGACAGCAGGGGTGCCCCAAACCTGAGTATAAATCCCAGTGTGCATCTTCCTCTGTAACCCTATTTCCAACTCCTCCCACACCGGGTTACGTCAGCCCTTCCCCATATCTCCTGTCCTTCTCAGCTGCCATTGTTAGTCTGTGCAGGCATGGTGCTGTGATTCAGGAGTTGCCTCCAAGTCTCTCTCACTGGGGCAGCAAACCCCTCCAGCCACAGCAAGACTTAGAGTCACACCCATCTCCCTGGTGCCAATGTGGCAGGCACAGCTACTTCACATTACTGCAACATTGGCCAAGTCCTTTAAATATGCAAAGTGCTTCTCAATGGCCATGCTCCACTTCCTCTTCCCGCAGCCAGGTTAGTGGGGAAACTCCCCCATTTTTCAGGACCCCAATATTCCCTGTTACAATCGCACAGATTAACCTTTTTTATTTCAGAAAATTCAGTTGAAAATATCTTTTTATCTTCCAATTATTTCCTTTGCTGATAGGTTCAATTATAAAATACGTGATTTGGACAGAGCAAAGGAATGATGAAAATTTCAAGAACAATTTACTTGTTCTACAATAAAGCTGATGACTTTTGAAAAGTAAATTGCTAGAAATTTCATGTATATAATGATTTATTAATTATCTCTACTAAAGGAAGAAAGATTTAATGATATTAAATGATATCTAAGAACCTCATAAATATTAATTCTTTGCAAAATTAATAAGAGGATAACCAGTATCCACAAATATACATTGCTGTTTATCTATATCTGGTAATACAACAAAATCAGACACCGTTATTTAAAAAGATACAGATGAGTCAAAGAATGAACAAATGAATACAAGCTGAAAACCAAAACATGATTTTCCCTTTAATTTGTAAAATTACAGCTAGTATCATCTTGAAAAAAAGAGGCGAGAAAAACAGAAAGAGCTTTGGGGCTCTCAGGTTTCTAGAGGTTTTTAATAATGAGGAATCATTGCATCCACATGTATGTACATGCATCCACATGTACATATATCTATACAGTATATCAATTTTCCTTGAAGTATTTACTACTAAATGTAATTGTTTCTTAGTTACCTAGAAATTGAAACACAAGTGAAGTCAAAATACAGGAATTTGAGTGTCTAATACAGCAGCAACCCAAACCAGTTTGCAATTCAGGGCAGAGGGACCCTTGTGTTCTGAAATCATTCTAGAGCTTGCTTCTTTAGCGTCAAATCTAACATAAATGCCACTTTCTATCTGTCTTCCTGAGGCTAGCAAAATGGTTATTTTTACATAGTATACTCTGGAACCAGTCCATCCACCTAAGGGAAAAGTCCAACTGAAGAATGTTGAGGAAGTGGAATAACTAATAGTCCGAGATTTTCCTACTGACAGAACATTTGTAAAAGACATAATGACCCCTCTCAGTCTTTTTGGAGGCATTTATATTTATGTCCTTTTTGTAAATGGCAATGTCCTTCCATGTTAGGTCTTAAGAATTTACTTCTCTCTCTTAGACTCAATTTCTCCTGCTGCCATCCATTTCCATTGCTTCAGAAAGGAGTGACTTTATGATTATTTACAAATTTCTGTCTCTAACTCAGATCACCATACATTTGGTCAATTCTCAGGGACCTTAAACTAAATAAAACCAAGATTCATTATCTTCTCTTTCCAACCTACTGAATATGGGTCTATGTATGATCTCGATTTTGGTTAGTGTTGCCATATTTATTATCCATTCAGTGTGTAAAGCCAGAAAGATGGAACTAATCTTCCATCTTGTTTTTCCCTTTACAACCTATATCTAATCAGTCACTGGGATCTCTACATTCAACCCTGTAACTGGCCCTCAAATCTATTTATGCCCACAGTTCCATCATCTACTTGAGGAAACATCATTTCTTGCTAGGTTCACCACAACAGTCCCCTCCGCAATGTCTCGGTGTTCAGTCTCCCAACCCCTTTCCCGTTACTTGTCCCCAGTATAGCCAAAGTGATTCTAAAGTGAAAATGTTGACATATTATTTCCATGCGTAAGCCTTTGATGTCTCCTTATAGTACATAGAATAAGTCCATACTTCTAATTCCACACATAGAATAAATGAAATCTTAAGACACTTTATAATTTGACACTTCCTTACCTCTTCATAATATCCCATCACATTATCTGTTTGTATTCCAGTTACATGGTACTCTTTTTTTGCCTTTAAATTCATATGCTTTACACATCATCTTTCCGAAACATTCTCTTCTTCCCTGTGAAATCTTACTTATTATTCAGTTCTTAACCTAATGTCTTTTTCTCTAAGAACTTTCCTGAACATTGTTTTCCACCAAACACCCCAAAGTCAGGGTGATAAAGGCAGAGTGGACAAGTTCAATACATAGTCTGCTCTACAGGGTTATTACTATGAAAAAGTGATTAAAATGAGTGCCTAAATTTACTGTCATTTTAACATAGCTGAAGAGAAGTAAAATCTTTCTGCACCTTACATTACTTGTCATCATTAGGATGATTGTATTGGAGGAAAGTCACCATTTTCCTAACACACAGATAATGGTGCTCTTATAATTATTTAAAGCAAATCATATATTGCTGAGACTGAATGTAAGAGGAAAGTGAAAAATATATGTAAATAAATTTTTAGCAGAGGGGTTAAGCTAAGGGCTTTAGCAGCGGGGTTAATATTTACTAGCTCTATGAATGTGGAAAGTAACTTAAATTGTTTGAATTTCAGTGTCTGCTTGGAAAAAAGTGGTAAAAATAGTATCTATCTCATAGGGCTATTTTTATAATTAAATAAATTAATATACAAAAACAGTTTCTATTATTGTATCTGGTACATAGTAATCATCTAATAAATGTTAGTAGTGGCAGTAATATTGGTAGTTGTTTTAAGAAAGGTAAATTTCTATAAATAAGAGTCAGTAAAACATTCAATATCTTTTTATTTATTTATTTATTTATTTTTATTCAGTTACAATTGTCTGCATTTTCTCCCCTTCCCTCCACCACACCCCAGCCAGTCCCACCTCCCTCCCCCACCTCTACCCTCCCTCTTGATTTTGTCCTTGTGTCCTTTATAGTAGCTCCTATAGACCCCTCTCCCCACTATCCCCTCCCCACTCCCCTGTGGCTATTGTTACAATGTTCTTAATTTCAATGTCTCTGGTTATAAACATTCCATATCTTTTATAAATTAAGAAAAACCAGCATCTCTGGACAAATATTTCCTTAAGCAAAATGAACTATTGTATAAGTAATCTCTTTTACAAGGATCTTTAATATTAAACAGGAGGCCAAGTCTCATTGAATAATCTTTATTTCTATAAATACTAAATGACCAAAGAAAGATATTTAAGATATCGTCATTCAAGCCAAAAGCTTTTTTTCTTGTACTATAATAATAAAATTAGCAGACTTTCCATTGTACTTTCACAATAGTATCCCTCCTATTGACTCAGCACTTAGTTGACCAGAATAATAGCTACATTTTTCAGTCACTCTGGCAACTAGTTTTACTGAACTTTAAGTTCTGAATAATAAGATGAAAGCAAAACCTTCCTCATAAGACAGGTGGCACATGCCGTGTGTCCTTTTTTTTCTTTGTCCTTTATCCTTCCTGTTGGCTGAATGCAACTGTAATGGCTGGAGATAAAAGAGCCATCTTAAACCATGAAGTGCTTTGGGGACAGGAGGTGATGAAATAGTGAACTCCTGTAGACCTGGAGCAACGCCCTTCCAGCAGCTATGACTGCCTGCCTTCAGACCTAAACAAAAGTGAATTAAGGTATTTCTGTCATTTTAAGTCACTGTAAACTTGAATCAAAACTTACTTTTAATAAATAGAGGTTGAAATTTGTGGGAGGAAAAGACTCTTACAAGAGATGCCTTCTATTGCTTTAATTAAAATTAAGGTGACTTATCAATTAAGAATTAATTAAGGGGATGAGAGGAAGTTAAAGTTTTAATCAGAGATGAGAAATACAATGATCTTTTCAGAAAGTAATAGAACTAGGGAGCAAGCTAGTTTTGACAGAGAATTCTAAGTCACCCTAGTAGTAGTGACAGTGATTTAAAATTTAATCACTTTGACAAGTAGTACAGCTTTTCTCTATCAGAGTTCAGACCTCTAGGTTGAAGCACCGAGAGGGAAGATAAGTTAGAAAGAGCAAGATATGGGTTTTACCAAAGTAATATTTGGGAGAGAAAGTGTGGCAGAATCAAGGGTGTTTGCTGGAGATTTATTATATAAATGGAGCAGAGGACTAGGTTACTCTAAAAGGAAAGATAAGTACCAAGGGAGGAAAGAATGAGGTCAGTAATTATGGTTTACTGGCAAGTAGATGGCAACATGAAGTTCTGGAATTTTACAGATACTCAGGAAGGATCATGGAGAATTTGAAAGTGTTTCCTGAGAGTGGAATGATTGAATTCAAGATTTTCTAAATTCTCTCCAAGATTTTTTTTTCTCTTCCTGTCCTTGATAAAAACAAAGCTGGGCAAAATGCTGGGACATATTGACTTACGTATATACAAATAAAAACAACACTGTTTAACGAGAAAATTTTAAACCTTCGAAAAAATAAATTAAATGATCTTTAGAGACATGTTCTCAGTGGCTCTTCATAAGGTCTTCTTAAGCCATAGTGATATAAAATCACTATTGTACAAATAATCATCCTGGTAATTGTTATAAACACACACAATGCTAATAAAACACAGGCATTCTTTATTCTCCAAACTCATTATGTGTACTCACAAACCCAATAAAATTCAATATTCATTTTATAGATTCTTGTGGAGGAAACTATATCCCTCACTATCTAAATTCTTACTCCCAGATCTCTCTTTTATTAAATTTAAAATAGGGAGTCACACATATCTTTATAGTAAGGGAATACATTTAGGTGTGCCGGTTACATTTTTCTTTTAATCTTCAATCTCAATAGTTTTTTATTCCAAACATGTCAAACTATATTTTAATAAACCTTAGTAAAATATGTTAGCATTGTTATCCTCTCTTTTTCTTCACATCTCTATTGAGTCTGTCTGACTTATTCGCGATCCCTTGCTTGGATTCGGTCTCAAGATTTTTCTGCCTCCTTAGAAATTTTTAAGCCATTTCACTTTGATTCTTCATTTGGCTATTTTTTTAAAGGAAATCTTGACAAAAAATACATAGAAACTCTATGTTTCTCAAAACAGATTTTTTTTCCATGTAAAATGGCTTATAAGATTTCAAGCAGCCGCATATGTCAGAAGTCATTTTCAAAGGGGGTGTTTAATGTGCTGAGGGGGTCAGGCTTGACGGAGATTGCTGCTATTAGTGGGTATCTACATCTCTTTTGTATTTCCCAGGTGGTGTTCATTAGCATTGCCAAGTGACTTAAATTGGATAGGTTATGAGCATAATTTCACTTGGTTGAAAGTCAGCAGACAAAGGAAGATCATAAATTGTAATATATGACTATGGGAGTAAATTTTATTCCCAGTGGAATATAGGGTTCTTGAAACAGACATACACTTTAACCTCCTTGTTACATCCATTAAAGAGAGAAGTAGAAAAAATACTGCATCTGTATAATGTATAGATCATGAAGAATTACGGGCTTTGCGAATGTATTACAAGCATGATTTAAAGGGAACTACAGAAATCACAGTCATCCATGGGCTATTAGCTTCAGACACATTGGATAGAGCCTGGAAGATAGACTAGTCAGACAGAAAATGAACACTCTCTACTTCAACAGAATCATTCTATGCTCTTTGAACACGACTTATTTAACTTAAAGTTCTAATGAGCCTAAAGAAAAAAATGAACTCTGAGAAAATAGGAAAAATAATTCACAGAAGAAGCCACAGTGAAGCTGTGTCTTGAAGGCTGAAAGGGGTTTCAGAAAGCAAAAGTACAAGGAGAATAGGACACGTGCCAGGGCAATGGGGAACGCACAGTGCCAGAAAGAAGGCATACGCACGACCCGTGTGGAGATCAGAAAAGACCCACTGCAGATGGAGGATAAAGTAAGTGCTCACAGAAAAGGGCAAAGAAAAATGGCAATGTAATGATGTCTGTCCTTTAGGATATGGTCTTATTAGGAAAGGCCTCTATGTTTAGTTTGAATTTTATCCTTGTAAAATGATTAGCTCTTAAGCAGTACCCTGACCTGATCACACAAGATTTCAGACAGAATCCACTTCTGGGGAGAAGATGGTCAGGACAAGAGTCGTGGTGAAGAGGACTTTCAAGATGCCAAGGGAAGGGGACAGACATGCAGTGAGGGCAGTGACATTAGGGGTGAAGAGAAGAGAAGAATCGAAGGGACACTGCAAAGAAAGAAGCAACAATTTATTTTTCAGTTGGACACAGAGTATTTGTTCTTGACAAAAATTGATTAGGGTTTGAAAACAAGAGTGGAAGAACTTAGAGACCACTGTAAACATTCTCTTTTGACTAATGATGGGGGTGTGGCCACCTAAGTGGTCAGCACCTGTGATATCCTTCTGCGTGGGTGGCTCTGCCACCCAGGTGTTTGTACGGCGGTAGGAGAATTTTCATGCATGTGAAGGTGGTAATATATATCTTTCCACAACAACTTTCAGATGTCATCCTCTTTGAAATGGCTTTTTAACAGTAAAAAAACAAAACAGACAATACAATTAATTGGGCAGAAAAGTCAATCCAAAATCACTTCACATTTACTGAAGATCTCTGGTAGTCGGTCCTATGCTGCTCAGGCGAATTCATTTTGTTAAGTTGAAACATTGGCTATAAATATAGAGCTCTTCTGTGTAACATATGATTTCCCCCCTCAACTCCACCATTACTATTTATTAACACAAACTATTTCTAAGGCACTCCCTTAGATATAAAATGCTAGGAATTGGTCACATAAGTTGTTCAGACCACATCTTCCAGAGACTACCAAGGTACAAAGCCATAAGAAAGAATTAATAACCCTCTGAAATGTTTCACCTCAGCAAGTCCTACATTACGAACTGCACTTTACTAGGGACTGCTTTGGAAGTGGGAATTTTTGGAGTTGATTTATAAATAAGTAGTCTCATGTAATCTCTATTAAAGTTTATTAATCTGAAATAAGGGTGCTAGTACAATTTTCGCCACCATCTTCCCCAAACCACAGATTAGTTCATTATGTCTTGATTTTCATCCATCCTACAAACTCTGGAAATTACCACAATGAGAGTACTACAGAGGTATTCCAATATTCTTTGAGAAAGACATGTTGAATGGGTGAATCACACACTCAAGGGAGCCACAAAAGTTCTTATATGAAAGTCATTTCTTTGTAAGCAACTGGTCTCTGAAGCTTAAGAATTATGTTTATTTTGTACCATAAATTTTTCCTTCTTTATGCTGTAAGATGACATTAATCAATACAAAACACAAAGTTAGATCATCACATTTGCATTTGTTCTCAGGTTTTCTTGACCTCTATGTATCTGTGCAATTAACTCTTGAGTCTATTGACAAGAGAGTTTTAAGAGGAAAACATTTAAATTATATTTCTATATTTTAAAACAGCTTCCAATATGCAGCTAAATCACTTAGTACCATTGAACATGAGCAAGTTGCCCAACCTGTATCAAATATGCAGGTGCAGCAAAGATTCTACCTTACTCAGGACCTGAAAAATCAGTAAAATTCAGGATATTTTATATAGTGAAATTATTCAATAATGATCTAGTGCAATTGGTGGTTGTAAGAATCTAGTATAATAAGTGTGGCTGAGTTTTAACCTGCAGTATTTATCTAAGTGTTTCCTCCATATCCCGTCTCTCAGGCATTTTTACCTTGTCCCATTCACATACTACTGAGCTTTAGATAGTCACCTCATTAGCAACCACAAAGACTACTCATCATGCATGTACACAAGCAACATTTTCCTCCCTGAAGAAGTAAGCCAGTGCTGCGTAATGGTAAATTGGGGCTCGTGTCCCCTTCTTTTCCTCTTCTTGGTTGTGTGGACTGGACACGTTACTTCACTGTGCCTCAGACTTTCCACCCGTAAAAGGGGCATAGTTTCAGTACCTGCCCCATATTTTCTATGACAATTAAATGAGTGGATTTATGAAAACTTCTTTGTGCAGTGCATGCCAAATCAATCTAGCTTAATCAGTGAAAGTTATTATTGATAACATTTGAACTGTAGCGAAAGGAAGAGAAAATGGAATAACGTGATAAACACAGCCATGGATAAATCTGGATTCTGGTAGAACATATGGGGAGGCTGACGAAAGTGTAGACAGCTCCATCAAGGACACCTGAGAGCAGAATGGGACCCTGACTCAGGGCCATGTTTGATAAATCAATTCCCAAACCAGAGTCCGGATATCAGAGTCTGTTGACAGCCAAATGTTTGATAAATGGCCTTGCCGGATATATGGTCCTGTTCAAAATGTTCACAGAGACATTTGGTTTATGTCAAAAGGCCCTTGATATCAGTCCTTGATTATTCGGTGTTGTTCACATGTCCATGGAGACATTTGGCTCATGACCAAAGGTTCCTATATTTCGTCCACTGAGGCAAAAAGGCTTATCATTGGCAACAAAGCCCCAATGTAATTATTGTACCAGTAAAACATGACGGTATTTTATGTACTAATCCCGTAAACCAGAAATAGAAATAAGCATCGTGAGTTATTTAAAGCCAGGGACATTTTTTAAGTGTGGAAGTTTTTGACAGGAATGAATATCAAGGCCCGTTTGGTGTGGATGAAACATGCTCCTGAGCGTTCTAGACAGGACTGAATTTCAAGGACGTTTGGACGTGGATCAATGTCTCCGTGGATTTTTGGGGGGACTGGACCCAAAGTTTGCTAATCAGTGTGGAATATATTCCCAAACACGTCCAAACGTGGTGATGCAATACCTGGTACAGGACCATGGCACACAGGTCAGCTTCATCCTGTGGCCAAGCTGGGACTGGAAATGAGCAGACAGACAAGAGCAAGACCTTCCCTAAGAGCAAGGTCAGCAGGAAGCACGTCACCTCTGCCAGACATGGTTCTGATTGCAGGGTCTGACGCAATTCTCCACTTTTTATTGTAAATACCCGCACAGTGACACACACATGAAAAAAGGAGAACACTTCAAATTAGCACAATAGAAAAGGTTTAACAGTTAACCCATTGCTAATCTCTATAAGGCACTTTCCAAGGATGATGGCACTTTATATAAAAATAAAATATGGACCAGTTATGGAAGCTCATCAAGAAAATGTAGAAGAAAGATCATTCTTTCTTGTTCCTTGATATTGTTTCTGAATAAGAAATAGAAAGTTAATACTAATATTATCACTTTTGGATAGCAACTCCCAGAAAGTTGATTAGGAACTGGGATATGGAAATAACTCTTATACATTGAATCCTACAATATTTAATTCCTAAAACTTAAAGGTTGTGGATGAAGAGAGAGAGACCTGGGGTAACAGTGCCTTCTGGTGATCGGACATAAAGTAATAATAACCACAAGATTGCCAAAGATTTGTAACATTTATCAAGCAATCATTATGTACTGGACACTGTGTGTTACCTGATGCAGGGAGTATAAGATAATGAATGTAAACTGCATTAAGTGCACTGAGGAAATATAAGGATTGATTGTATTGTGGTTAATTGAAGCAATCAGATATTACATGGTGAAAAATAAATGTATGACAAATCTCTTCCTAATACAGTAATATGGAGGTAAGGGGAACTCCAACAGTCTTTCCTGTATATAAAGGACTCTCAAAGTTCCACCTGTATCTTTCATAATAAACCTATAGCCAATATCTGACTTGGAAATAACATAGTGTCAGCAGAGCACTGGCAGTTCCTCTCTTGGTGACACTCATAGCAATTAAAATCCCAAAGTAATATACACAGTCAGAACTACCACAACGCTGACCTGCAATAGAACTATTATAGAGGCAACAACATATCTAGTCCATAGTCCATAGTAGGTCCAGCACACTCTTTTACTGTAAACAGACCTAAATGAGAAGCCAACTCCGATAAGGACCTAGTTCAGTGTATAAGTAATCAGAACAAAGGAATGTGAAATTAGATATTAAAATAAAATAAGCTTACTTCGCCTGATGCAATCACCTGGCAATACCTTGCCCGTGGTAAAGGGCCAGGATACCTGATGCAATTGCTAAGTCTCTCTCCTTGTGGGTAGAACTTTGGCGCCAAAGGTGTTTGCTTCTAAGGTTGTGATTTTGTTAGGTTTCTCTGGCTAACAACAATTTAAATTTTCTATTTTGAAATATTAACACTTGTAATCAGATTATATTTTTAGTTCATAAACCTGGGAGATATTTTGTCACTTAAAATTAAATTTGAAACTCTTTTTTTGACTTTAGGGTTCAACTCTCAGAGAACAAATTTAATTCCTTGGTTTCCGGTATTTTGAGAGGTAAGGGTACATACTTAATGGAGCCTCTAAGCTTTTGACTTGCGGTAAGAAATTTTGAACCTAAAGTACAATATTAAGTTAATGATCTGATTAGTAAGATGCCATTCAACTGAGAAATTTAGTATGCCAATTGTGAGTTTCCTATGTAATACTTAGATAAGCTGAAGAATAATAATTGGAATTACATAAAAAGTAAAAACACTTCCAGCTGTGATCTACTTGCTCAGATGCTCAGCAAGACAAATCTCACTTTTCTTGACTTTGAAACCACAATTCTTAGACCATAAATAATTTCTCTGTCTTGGTACATTAGCTTTAAATATGCATACCCACTCATCCCATTATTCTTAACCTTCCTGAACAGCTGGATTCATTATAAAAACAGACCTCTTTTTTTTTCTTCAGCAGAGAATGGGATGAGAGAATAATTTAAAACATTTACAACAATATTTGAATGAAGTGGCAAATAGGAAAGATGGGGATGCCTTCCCTCACTTTCTGTTCTAGTAGCTACTTGTTTCCCAGCCGGCAGAGCTCTGCACTCTGCTAAATGAAGCCCAAGTGCTCGATCTTGCTTGCCCTCTCATTTTATGGACAGAATGAGCTGTTGTCTGTGCAGGGAGTGAACTACACACTCTATTATCTTTCCAATAGGCCTGAAAATTATTTATTTAAAAATCTTTCCAACTGTCACATTTAGAAGTGTTTGCAAAAGTGATTGTTACAGATTTCCTTCTATCTATCATTTCAGAGTAGACTCACATTCATTCTGTCCTAAATTTCAATAAGAAGCTGAACTTGAAGTTTAGAAATTACTCGTCTTCCATGGCTTTGTTTCTTTACCAAGACTTGTCCCTTCTTTATGCGTCAGGATTTTAGTCCACAAACCACTTTCTCCTCATGCATTCCATTATTCCTTTTTCTTCTCATGAGAGCGCTTCACCATGTGTCTTCTGGACAGGTTGTAGCAAGCCCTTAACTTCTCTCTTCACAACCACAAAATCATCACATAACAGTGCCGGAAATGTATTTAGTACAGCATTTCATTGCTGCTGTCTTTTTAGCTTAACAAATGCTATAATTCTAGGGTATTTTTCTACCACATATGCCCCCGGTACATTTCTAAATCATTTTTATCATTTAATCCTATCAAATTTTTACCATTTCAAGAGTCTAATAAGTATTCAATTGTGCTCTGTACATAGATAATTTACATGTTTTTTTTTTAACTCTGGCCACACTTCTCAACCCCCACTTTATTCTAGATCTGTATGACTTCTAAGGAACAAAACCAATTTGAAATGCCATTGATTCCTGATATAATCATATTTCAATACCCCATACTTGTTTTTCTTACCAAATTGATATCACTTCCATAATTGTCTTTCCTTTCCTCGTCTTTCCACAATGTTGCAGTTAAAATTTCTTGTCCCTTCCTTAAAGAATTTGCATTAATCATCTCAAATCTCTGTCTTGTTCTTACAAGTTTATGTTCATGATATCAAAAAGTAGCTCTGCACCAACTTACCTGCATCAGGAATAGCAAGAAGGCATCAAATAATGAGTAGAGGTCTAAGTGAAATCCTTTTCCGCTTTACAAGCTATTTAATTTTCAAAAAGAAGACCAGTTGCCATATAATTGTCACTTTTAACATTGTGGTTTATTTAGACTAGATTATGTTAGTACTACATTAGAAATCAATGCTTTATAAAGAATTTGGTGGGATGGTTCTCAATATCTACCGCACCCCACTCTGAGGAGCCAGGGACATAACTTGATTTTTTTTAAATGCTTGTGCAGCTCCAGCTCCAAATTGTATTTAGATTCCACCAAACAGATAAACTCACACAAGATTTGAAAATGAAAGCCCAAATAATGAAGGACACATCCTGCTTCTGCAGTTTATTCTAGCAGAGAGTAAGAGATTTTTTACAGTAATAGGGCAGCAGTCACACGCTGGTAGCTTCATTGGACTTGAAAGCAGGGCACAGACATTTTTCTGACCTGCACTGTGGATAACAGTACTGTTCTGCATCTGTAGATGTAACAGCAGTTACAGGGCTGTGACGCGTGATTGTGACAATGGTATTAGTTCTGGTACCTGTGATTTCCTGATTAGAGAAGAGGTACCAGCTCCCTTGGCATCTGTAGTACATCTGAGAGGATTCCCTAACCTAAAACTTCTTCCATAATCTTCCAATAGGATCTCTACAATTCATATCTTATAAGAAATTCATTCTTGTTTCTTTTTTGGTCTGCATCTTAACAATGGTTGATAAAGTAACTGACGACAAGATTGTCATTCTTAACAAAATGATGATCTGGAGTTGATTAAGGAGCTAGTTTAAAGTTGGCTGTGTTCCAACTAACATTAGATAGGCCAGAGATAGTCTATGGCATGCAATGATAAAAGTGTTACTTAAATTATGAGAGTATTATATGATATTGGTTGAAATCATAGACTTTGGAGATTTATGGACTGGGTTTCAATCAGAGTCTGCCATATACCAGCTGTGTGATTTTTGGCAAGTCATTTACTTTGTTTCAAATTCATTATCTATACAATAGTTCTAGCGTGTAGTTTTGCTGTGAGAATAACTAAAATGATATATGTAAAGTGCCTAGAAAGTTATCTGGCAGGGAGTGCTTTTTAGTTATTTGTATCATCATTATTAGTTATTGCTGTTGTGGTTGTGGCTATTTGTCAAGATTTGACCCTACATGCAAGCTAATAAGTTAGCCAGCCACAGTTTTCTGAACACTGGCAGAAAGACACAAGTTTCCTGGGTCGGAGACAAAACACATTTTTTTTTTTTACTCAAAGCAATAGCAATAAGTAGCACACCATGTTGGCATCCATTTCCTGAGCCCCAGTTTCTACAAAGCAGCAAAAAGTGATTCAGAAGATACCTGCACACACAATGGGTTACACATTATGAGAGGAATTCCAAGTTTGGGCACCTGAAACTTTTATAATGAGCAGCAAACTTTTCTGACAGAAAAAGACATTATCATTATCATACTGAACTGCTACTATCTTTGTACTCCAAGGCTGTTTGCTATACAAACATATTTGAAAAGACTGTCTGGAACAAAGGCAGCCAGTGCCTTTCTTGACAAGATGTGCGGAGACATGAGAGACTCATGGAAAACTATTTCAAAAACATCTGTCCCCGGTTTCTGCACCACCTTGGCTTCTGGTGAATTTTTTCATGAGTCTGGGCCACTTTATTGATTCCTCTGATACATCTGACTGACAGAGGCTGGATTATCGCTCTTCACTTTGTGTCAGCCAGCATTTAACTATGGTACTGTCCAAGAAGCAGGATGAAGCAAATCTGCAGTACTGACCACAGCGATGATCTTCCAAGTTCTCAAAACCCATTCGCTCAACAAATCCCATAAATCATCGGGGTATAGCTTAGGCAGCAAGGACACTTTTCTGTAAAATTTTGTGTGAGCCTTTCTACTGGTCTTGAGGCATTAATCCATGTAGAACATGATGTATTAACAATTGCACAGACTCTGCCCTGGCACTCAAGGAGGAGGAAGTCGAGGACTATTTTATCATCTCTAACAACCCTGGCCAGTGAGTTGCGGATGACCTGAATGTCTTTATGGGTCAAGGTGATATCATTGATTGTTTCAGATTAAGTCAGGAAACAAATTTCCTACCACCTTTTCAAATTGGATGACTCCCATTGTAGGAATAAACTGCCCTCAGGATACGTATAAATAAGGATGGGTTATCTCTCCAGAAAGCCCTCCTGAACAATCAAGGTTAACCTCTATTTGGAAAGAGCTCTGTAGTCTTAGGACTAAGTGATCTACTGGCAATATTTCCTTAAATACTTGAAGGTCTCTAAAGCACAATTCACGTTTTATTGAGGGATGCAAGTTAGAGCCTAGTTTCCACACAAGAATTATAGTCCTGGAGCAAACATGGTTCCCTTGGGGAAAAGGTGGTGTTTGCAATTGTCTGGGCCCTCCAACTGGGATCTGTATGAGGGGAGGGGCACCTGTTGGCAGTGCTTCCGGCATGGCTGAGAACAAAATGAACATGAAAAGGTCAGAGAAGGAGGAAAGTTATAATTGTGAAACAACCTCATCATCAGTTGGAAAACAGTGGACAGAAGTTCTCATTCATAATTTCTCTCTTGCCTTGTAAATATATATTTTCTTTTTTACCCTCTTTCTTTTGTTCACATTTTACATTTTCATATAGCTTATGGTTGCAGAGATAGACTTTATATAATAATGAAAGGTAACACAAAATTTACTGTACTAATGAAGGATTGAGACTGAATGCTTCTCAAAGAAATGTGCAAGATTGAATGTTTTGGTATCATCAAGATGAAGTCACTCATTTTTGAGCTTTCAAGTACAATCCAGCTGAAGTCAATTGCCAGGATTACTTTGTAGAGACTTATCCAATCAGAAAATCTGTTAACATTTGTTGAGCATTTAGTATATGCAGAGAACTGAAGTCTGCAGTAGAGTATAAGACAGACAATTAATGCAACATTTTGAAATGGTGACGTTTACTTGCCCGTGATGTGACTGCAACTACATGCAGAAACGTAAGCAAACACAACCCCGAGAGATAGGATCTGAAGGCAACCACTTGACTCGGTTTCCCTGGGAAACTTCCCTAGTGCTTTGCCACAGATCACAGTATCCCCTTGATTTATGTAAAGTCTTATCAAACATGTAAATAACTTCTATTCATATTAATTCATTTTAAGGCAAGAGAACTATAGAATCACTGTGTAATTTAATGGAAACCCCATGGAATTTGAAATTTAAAATAATAAAAATATGATTTTAGGCAAGTTAATTAGCCTTAGTTCAAAAGAAAGTATCCAGAAGGTGGTGCAGAGAGTTAGACACAGAAGAAATAAAAGAAACATTAAGGAACATGGAGGGTAGAGTAAGAAGATCTAACATACGTCTAACAGGCATTCCAGAATGACAGGGGAGACAGGCTAGAGCAGGAAGAATGTTACTGAAAGAGATGATGACCGAGAATTTTCCAGAACTGATAAAAGAAACAAGCCACAGATTCAAAGATTGTCAATGAATTTCAATCAAAAGCCTTATAAAAGATGGGCATAATCTCTGCCATTGAAATATTAAAGTCTAACGGGGAAAACAAATAGTGAGTAATTGTTAGTAGCATAGGAGACCAATGATTAATTAGCACAGGAACAGGCAATCAAGTTTTCCATCAGGGTGACTTGGAGCTTCATGCACAGTCCAGGTCAGTGGAGGTGTGTTGGAATCGGCACTAACTTCACTGTATAAACAGGCCAGGCACGCAACAGGACTTCTCCCCTATAACGCAATGCCTACAGGTGGGCTAACTGAAAAACAGACAAACAAGAAATTACGTGGAACCTAATTTTGCCCAATATAAGTTTACAAAGTTTTATGAAATTCATCTGGATGTATTAAAGTCAAATAATAAACTATAAATTATTATCTAGTGTTTTAGTTCTATTGTTATAAAAACTAGCTATAGCTCCATCAAGTTTAAAGTACTGATATTCAATACTATAGAAATTATAATACTGTATGCTTAAAAATAAGTCATTAATAGTGACATCCTGTATAAACAGAACTTCATTCTTCTGAGCAAATAGTAAAATTACTAAATGCTGCTTTTAGAAATTAATACTATACTACCTTGAAATATGCTAATCAAATAAGTTAAGCTTACATCAAATCGGTTAGATGTCAGCACTGTTCCTGTATCAAAATATCTATGATATAAAAAATACAGAAATTATTACCTATAAATAAAGAAGCAGCAATAGGATAACTGTGTATTTAGCTATATAAATTAATATAATATTAAGGGAAAATTACACATTCTATATTTTTGTTAACACGGAAGACCAAGCGTTCAAATCCTGATTGCAGGTTTGCGATCCTCAAATTCCAAGACTAATTATTTTAGTCTTCTGCTACTGTCTTCTTCTGTGACTCTCTGACTAAAATAATAATTCATTCACTTCTCATAATTTTACTTCATCTTATTTATTTTATCCCCTATCGGTGTGACCCAGCATGTATTGTGAGCAGAATGGGTAATGACGATGAGGAAGCTAGTTCCACTGTTCACCATCACTTGGGACTCCTCCTCCTTCGTTTACAATACGGGCTACAATTCCATTCCCATTCCGCTCATCTCTCCACCCTCTTCTTCTGGCCTTGTTCTTGCAGTTTGAATATACTGATTGTTTATAATTGTCTTAGAATATTTCTTGCCAGAATAATTTATACTTGGCATTGAGCTTTAGTTTCCTTCCAGTCCTGGATCCTTTAGAATAGGAAACAGAGCACATAAAACTTCTAACTCCAAAGCCCTTTGAGACCTCAGCTCCTCCCTTTCCAAATCTTTTAAAACAAAGGTGACATGAAAATTTTGTCCTCATATATGGGATCTACAAAGAAATTAAGAAGCTGAACATAAAGTAACAGCGAGTAGAAGGGGAGTTATTAGAAGCTAGGATATGGTGGGTTTAAAAGGAAGGTGAGAAAATAGAGCGGTGGTTGCCAGGGGCTGGAGGGAGGAGGAGCTCATGGGGAGTTACTGTTTGGTGGGTACAAAGTTCAGATTTACAAGATGAAAAGAGTTCTGGGATGAATGTCGGTGATGGTTGCACCATAATGTGAATGTACTCAATACCACGGAACCATACCCTTAAAATGGTTAAAAGTATAAAGTTTATGTTATATGTATATCTTATCACAATTTTAACATTGAAAAAATAAACACCAATAGAATATTGCTTTTCTACACCTTGTGATAGAAACACAATTTGTTTCCACTCTTCCAATAAAATATACTTTTGTCTATCAGAACATAATTTCTGGTACATTTCTTTATAGACAAATAAAAATTTGCCACCTAGGAGGACCCTGCATCTCGATCACGACTCACTTACCTGAGCTGCCAATCACCTCCACTTATTGAGGGACTGTGCTGATAGGGGCAATTGTGAGCGTAGTAAAGCAGATGGTTTTTCATCCCACTGAAACTAAGCATGAGTAACTTAAATAGGAGATGCATTTAACAAAATCTGTGGGATACATAGATTTCTTTGTCCTCCTAGATGTTAATTAGTTATGCTTTTGCATTGTATACATTATATAGACATGTGAATATTAACAGTGCAACTATACATTTTCTCACCCTTAAGTAGAGTTACATCAATTGGAAAATACAATGAGCATATGAACATTGAAAGAGAGTCTTTTTAATTTTTCCCCTTTAAAAATATTTTTAAGTTTCATTTTAGGTTTTGGAGGTTTTCAAAGTAAAACAAAAATCGTACTAGACTGTAGTCATGACATGTTGAAGTGTGTGCTGAGCCCTGGCCCCTCTGCAGTGGGCGCGGCCTCTCTCCCTGCAGCAGGGCGGCCCAGCAGCTGTGCTTCTCGTTTTCACTGCAGATCATACAGCTGATTGGACCAGACTGCTTCTCCCAGACTGTTTTCCTCACAAATTTGAACCAGCTATGTAGGTAGGCAGTGATCCTTGTTATTCCAAAGCTTCAGTAAAGTCCCTATCCCACTCCTGCCTTCCCTGGGTTCAGGGGCTTTAATGTTTAGTACTAAAGACATTTTCTACTCTTTCCCCGAGTTCCTTCTTTGCTCGCATTGCCTGGAAGTTGCCGTTGCTCTTCGTCAGAAGAATAAGGCTAAGATAGTGACTTTTACAAAGTCAAGTACAACTTTCTGTATAATATTCTACCTTAACTTTGAAACTATCTAGAGTTGTCTTGAGGAGTTAAAATGTTCCATATAATCACTGGATGGGATACTAGAATTTCAAAAAAAGGAATATAGTCACTTAAAGTAAAAATAGAAAAGCATTAGAAAATTATTAACATTTTCTTCTCAGCTACAGATATAGTTGTCTGGCATGGATTGGACTGGAGTTGAGCCTTAGGATGTCTCAATACACAACCACTGAAATCTTCCTGTAATCGTATTTAGAGGGACATATTATGACTTTAAATAATGATAAATTATGTTATATTTTTATTTATTTGGCATTTTATGTGTATTTTAGTTTGGAAATAAAGTAAGAGCAATTCAAAGT
The DNA here is from genome assembly GCF_022682495.2 of Desmodus rotundus. Classification (NCBI taxonomy): domain Eukaryota; kingdom Metazoa; phylum Chordata; class Mammalia; order Chiroptera; family Phyllostomidae; genus Desmodus; species Desmodus rotundus. Next base: position 153,529,076 of record NC_071390.1, on the reverse strand, counting down.
TGATATGCTTCAATTGTTCATTTACATCCCTTTATTATTCTACATCTTAAGACACGATTTAGGAATTCTCTTTACACTATTTTTATTGTTTCATGAAATGAATGTTATGGAATGTCAAGCCTTTAATGGAACACGGTGTTCCACAATAATAATTTTTCCCAGGTAAATGAATTTCAAGAAATTAAGCTCCAAAATGTTCACTGAAATTAAACAAAGGTCAAATTTTTTTCGAAAGTACCCATTTCCCATTTTTTAATGTATTGAAATTTTTTTATTTTTCATTATTTAGTTTGTAATGTATTGGGGCGACACTGGTAAACAAAGTTATACAGGTTTCAGGTCACAATTGGGCAACGCATCATCTGTATACTGTATCGTGTGTTCACCACCCCAAGTCTCCAGCCAACAGCATTTATTGCCCCAGGCCCTTCCACTAGATAAAATGTAATGTTCCTCCAGGGGCAATTGAGGGACTTAGTGCTATTTTTACTACTTTATCTGGTTTTCATTTTTCTACTTTCTTCTCTGCATCTAAAAACCTCTAAGACTTAATATTGAGCACAGGCCTTAGAATATGAGACCAGTTCTGCCCTGGCCAGTGTGGCTCACTTGGTTGGAGCATCATCCTATAAACCAAAAGTCCCCTGGGTTCCATTCCTAGTCAGGGCACCTGCCTAGGTTGCTGGTTCAGTCCCAGTTAAGGCACGTTCAAGAGGTCCCCATGTTGGGATGTGTAAAGAAGGCAACCAATTGATTTTTCCTCTCACATCGATGTGCCTCTCCCTCTCTCCCTCCCTTACCGTCTTTGTAAAATCGATAAGCATGTCCCCAGTGAGAATTAAAAAAAAATGTAAGTCCAGTTCCATGTGACAGGGCAGCAATCTTCATGGACAACTGTATTTTCTCGTACTGCCTTCTCAGCAGTTTTCTTTACCGGCAAGGCCCCTCTGAAACCTTAGTCCCTCCCTTTCTGAATCCTTCAGAGAAGAGATGACATAAATGCTTCCATTAGTAACATGTTTGTTTTCATTTACATGAATTTGACAAAGCCTGGGCTATAAATTGATATTGGAGAAACTAGCTAAATTCTATTAAAGAATGTAGCTTTTTGCTGGTTTTAATTTTACTGACATATGAATTTGGAGCTTTAGATACTTACCATATTATTTCAATTGAGCAGGCCTTCCCCAAGCAAACAGCAAACACATGTTAGTATGAATATTTTTTAAATATATGGTTAAAAAGCATAAGCTGAAAATGGCAACGATAATACTGTATATACTCAATTGTTTGTAATTAACTATAGGTCTATAGGGTACAAATTAAGAGTAGTAGTAATTTTAATTAATTGACTAGCTAATAAAATTTCGAGAATGATTCCTTGTTGCACAAGACTTGATTAGGTCATAAATTCACTACTTGGATGAAAATTTACCCTGTAATGTTCATGTTGTTTTCTGGTTGGTTCTTTTTTTCTTTCCTAATATAGGCTCAACTAAAAGTTACAGAAAAGCAAGCAGAGCTCTCCAAAAAGCAATCAGACATTAGAAAAAGCCCACACATAGGTTTATAAAAGGAAAGCATATATACATAGCTGTACTGTAGAATTACTTGGGAGTTTAAAATTTTTCATAACTTCTTTCAAGATTCTGATTGATTTGGTCTAGGGTAGGACCAAGGTTTGCTTAAAACTCTCAAGTGGTTTAAGGTGTGTCTCAGGTTGAGAAATATTGTATGAAAAATTAGCATATTGATAAAAGTTTGCTCAGTAGTTATACCATTTTAACAATGAAAAGTAATTGATTTCAGTGATATTAGTAAAAATAACAATAATCAAAAGAGGAGCTCATTAAATCAAACTGCACTAAGAGACTATATCCAACCGTAAAACTGTAATGTTACCAGTTTACAAATAGAACGATGCCCTGAGTCTGCCTAAAATAATCTTTATTTTATTTAATAGTTTCATATAAATGTGACACTTTTATGATAGAATGCAGTCAATTTTCTAGATGAATTTTTATTTTCCATAGCGCCACTCTCTTACAGTGTTAAAGAGGTCAACATTAGCAATTCATGATTCCCTCTAAAATTTCAGAAAAAGTTTATGCTTTTCCTGTTCACCCTATATTTTTTTTATTTTTAAAAGAAGTTTAAGAAACAAACAATGCTTAAAATCACTATTACAAAATACCAGTTTTATATCCCAATATAAAAAGTCAGTTTTACAATAAATTCACATCTTGAAGCAAACACATAATGATTAAAGTACAAAAAACACAGTTCTCAGATCAAATATATTTAAATTAATTTTAATAAGTACAAAAAGATAATGCTTAGCATTAATTTGCATGTAATCAATTAATCAGGAACTTTTAAAACAGCAAGCATAATGACATGTTCAATAATGGTCAAATTATCTTACATAAAAATAGTGATTTTTCCCAATTACGACAAGGTCACAAATAAATATTAGCTCCCGAATTATTTCCTTAAACCAGAAGACCTACTGTACAAGGGTAATGTCACCCAGAAAATTTCAAATTTCTCCTAATGTGAATATTCAGAGTTTACAATTGGAACTTCATCATGCATTCTTTATGCATACAATTTTTTAATAGATTTGTAGCAAGGGAAAAACATTTTAGCCTTTTCTGTTTTCTTTTCTAATTTAGCAACAAATACAAAGCTTTTTAAAGTTTCCACATATGTCACCTCAAAGGAAATATTTCATGATGGTCGCGTTCCTCAGTCAGGAGCTCACCAAACCAGATTACATCTGCTCAGAAAAATCTTGAAAAAAAATCATACACCAAGAAACTTGAAATCAATTACGACTCAAGCACCCAAGTTCAACAAACAACGAAGAATTTACCCATAGATGGGGAAGTTTAATTCATGAAAACTGTGCCGCGAGTTCAGTTCTCTTTAGGCCTCTCTAATCACACATCAAACTTCCTTATGCGCTCTGCGGATGTGAGACACAGACGCGTGCTTCCGCTACTGTGCTGAATACTCAGAATACAAAGTAATTGAAACACATCTGTGATGCATTATTCCTAAAGTAATTCTAACTACTTAGTTTTGCTTCTCTAGGACCAATCATTTTCACAAATACACTTTGTTAGAGGTCCTCATTTTTCTGATAACACAGGCTGCCATCCGACAGCATGTTAGAGTAGAGTTATGCTTCTGAAACAAAGAATGAAAAATTCCAATTTTCACACCAACCCCGCTAACTCAACACTTACAGCCCCAGCGCTGACATTTATTTGGGGTCAGTTTGAGTTTCTTTCTAGTAATAGTAATTTGTAACAAATTGTTTGATGAAATCAATATATAATATTTGGAGTCAGTGGATTTAAATGTTATGAAACCAACAATATGGTAAATAAAAACCAATCCAACCCCTAACAAAACTGGCAAAAAAGAAATGAAAATAAACTAAGAAAGTGTTCCTTTTGTGTGCTTAATCTACTTTAAGCATTTTACATATTTAAAGTATCTATGGATCAAAAAGAAAAATGAGCTGTATTCTCAAACTCTAAATTGTAACAAATGTTAGTAAATAGCTACTTTCACAAAAGTACATTATATTGGCTGCTGTACAGTTTTAGTTTTGCTTGGTTTTATTGTGTAGAAAATCAGATAGTAGCCTTCTTATTAGATTGATGCTCCCCAAAAAGTGTGAATATATATTTGAATTAAAGCAAAGAAAAATATAGGTTTTTTTTTTACTTTGCCCAAAATATGTGTTAGACTAGCATGTTGGTGTACCATTTAGGAATTCTAAACTTCCACGATGTGAAAAATCACACAGTGATTACGGTTGCTGTGAGGACCGAGTGAGGTGACAGCTGTAAGGGTGGGAAACACTGACTGGCATGCGTGACCGCATGTGGTTTTAGATGAATTGTCTATGAGAAGACACTTCAAACTATTTCAATTCAAAAAAGGTGGGAAACTAACCAGTTGTGAATGTATATGACTTGATATTTGCAAATGAACAACCAGATGTTTAATTTAATAAAAGCTTTCGCAAACTTCCACTGAGAAACTTGGAGTTAAAGGATTTTTCTATTCTGCCTTACAAGCAGAATTGTGATATTACTTTTAACTTAGTGGCTCAAAAGAACTGGCTAGAATTACCTCAGAAAAAATGTTTACACCTTTATAAGAAGGATAGTTTCTAGCCATTTACATAGCTCAAGACAAATTCCCATTAATAAGTTTATTACAGATCTATGGAAAGAGCTATTTTATTGACTAAGTGAATTGCTAGTTTAATAAGAGCTACATGTATGATTGAATAAGTTAATAAAATAAATGGTTTAGATTTCACAAATTTGTTGGAATTTCTCAAAATGTTATTTCATACCTAGGAAATACACCCACATGCACGCACAAACACACGCACACACTTCTAATCAAAGTTAAGACCTAAGGGTTCCTTGGGACTGTTCCTATAAACTCAAACACAGACCTGCTGTTCTTCCCTACTGGCAATGTTAAAATGTGATGAAGTAAATAAAATATGCAGGGAGTGACTTGGAGTATATAATTACATATATAATAAAATTTTGTTTATATAAACAAAATATTTCAGCTAAATATAATTGAGGACAATGGTCTAAAGTTGTAAGTTAAGAATTTTATGGAACTAACATGATATAAAATTCTTCTAAGTAGATATTGAATAATTTATTAATGCTACCTCCCCAATATTCCTTTTATATGACCTTTATGTATTTTAGTGTTTTAATCATGATTCACACTTTGATAGAATCATGACATTAGGCATTTCTATATGTGTGTGTGTGTGTATAATGTATCCTCTTCAGTAGGAAATTAAAAAGGGAAAATATTTCACATTGTTTAATTAGCAGCAGCTCATTAATCTGGAGGGTTTCTCTCTTCTTTTCTGTTTTTTTATTTTTAAATATTTTATTTATTTATTTTTAGACAGAAGGGAAGAGAGAGGCAGAGAAACCTCAGTGTGTGGTTGCCTCTCATGCACCCCCTATTGGGGACCTGGCCCGCAACCAAGGTAGGTGCCCTGACTGGGAATCAAACCGGCTATGCTTTGGCTCACAGGCCAGCGCTCAATCCACTGAGCCACATCAGCCAGGGCCTTTTCTGTCTTTTGAGGACCTAAATTTGTCTTTGAATTTAATGAAATCGTGAGTGCTTAATACTAATAAAAATATTAGTATTATATAATGTTGACAGTACAAGATTATGAATATTAAAATATTTATTAAATACTGAATTTAATTTTAAAGCATGGATGCAAGAGGAAAATATCATGATTCGTCTTGCCCATGTCACTGTTAGTGATTTGTTTATAGTGTCCTGGTTTCCCAAGCATGCAGGTGTTTAAAATAACTGTACCCTCCCTAATTTAAATTGTATGACTTGGTGTCCAAGATGCCTATGAAATCTCAATTAAAAGGAAAGTAAATGCAATGTAAAGTAGCAGTGGTTCATCTTATGATTCCCCTGAAATTCTGAATTTTTATGAAAAAATCTGGCAATTGCTTCAAAATATGCTGATGAATATAGGAATGCCAGAAAACTAATAACATGAACAGCTTATATAATAAACCTATTATTATGGTCCCAGATTATCAAAATAAGTAATACATATTTTAGTGTTTCACAGGCCTTGTCTGAGTGCATCAAGTATGGAGGACCTGAAGAAAATCCTTAACAGATGCTGAAGAACCACAGCTCTGCAGGAGGTGACTTAAACTACTTCCCTCACCCTCCCATTGGACTGACGACAGGCCCTGCCCAAGTCAGGGAGCCACAAGCCGCAGACTCCTGTGGAGCTGTGGTGCCCTGGAATCTAAGTCATCAGGGCAGAGTTCAATTCCCTCAATTCCCAGGAATATAAAGTGAGCCACGTCATAAACACATTATATATAACACATATAATATCAGTGAAACAATGGCTTCTGTGTTTTTTTTTTTTTAAATAAACTGTGGATAACTTAAGCAAATACAGCTCAAGGGGATCAGTTATGCAAACCTGAGATAAATTCAAAGTACAGACATCCCTGAAAAGATTGCTAAACATTAAGACTGCCACTTAAAAAAATGTCACTCGACCGCTAAAACAACTTTGAATGGTTATAGTAATTCTATGTTTATACTCAAAGAAAGAGGAGCACGGATGGGAGAACACAGAGAAACAGCCATCGTCCTTAGTGCCCTGGTGATCTCAGGGCTAATGAGAGGACTCTCAGTGCTGAACTCCTTTAAGTGTTCAACAGTCTTTGAGTTTACGTTTGTATAAGAATGTGATGTACTTTAATTTTAACTAAATTCTGTGGATGTGATATGAGCGGTACTAACACCCTCCCCACTGCACAACACATAGTAGGGGGTAAAAATGAAATATATTAGTGGAGTAAGTAGCTGAATCACAGCATTAGCTATATAACAATGAGAATATATCTCTATATATGTACATGTATTTGTCTACATTTTGTACATACTATAAATCTTTATGTATGACTACATAAAATAAGCGCAATGTTATGGGCCAAAGAGAACTGTTACTGTATTAAAAATGTGCTTCCTGAAAAATTAGTCATTTTAATATCACATTTAAATTGTGTTTTAAAGTAGTTTATGGAAGAGAGAATAATTATAAAGCCTATGCTTTTATAATTTAAAAATTCCCTTCCATGGAGCATCTTCTTTTTCTTCAGCAAGACCAAAGGCTCCCTTCGTTTTTTCTCAACTTTTAAAGATTAAAATGTGTGTGAAAAATACAACAAGTTAGAGAAATAATCGAAAATCCTGATCAGAGAATCAGGATGTCATCAGTCTCAAATAAGATTTTAACAATGAAACTAAAAACAGGTGTAACGATAATGATAAATTTTCTGATCTACAATTAATTTTAATGAAACTGGTGCCTTTAATGGAGGTGCGGCCTTTTGTCAAAGGTATAGACAAATCTCCTTTTGTCCTGAAGTAGCTGCTATATATAATTATTTTTACATATGTACATATTTATAGATTTATAATTTATAGTCAGAAATGAAAGGGGCAATGCAGAACTTATAAGAATTACATTTTTCAAGTGTCTAATAATGGCATACCATACAAAGCATTTTTATTGCTCGCTTTCAAGCACTGTGTACATTCTTAAACTATTGCACACTTCCCTAAACTACACAGAAGAGCTACGCTATATTTAAGTGTGTAAGAAAATAGGATATCTTCTATTTCAATGTGTAGATAAAGTGCACATATTAAAACTATTTAGGTGATAAAGAATGTGTTATTGAAAGGGGGCTAAAGGTATAAATGTATGGGCTTATGTCACAATATTATTTTATCAAGGATTATGGATTACTTTTTGTGAGGGAATTTCAATGTCAAGGTTGTCCTCAGGGTGAATTCTTCAGGGTATTTGTGACCTTGGTAATAAGACACTCATGCAAGCACATAATAAAAATCACACTAAAACAAAGAAATTTAAAAAAATAAAATTTAAATGAGGCAAAGGAATAGCAATTTTTGTTGTGATTTTGCTTATTTCTATAAGACACTCCTTTTATTGATTTTATGAATATACCTACTTATGCACTATACTGAAATACTGTACAAAACTGCAAGAAATGCCACTATTTGTCTACTTATGTTTCTACAAAAACACCATCATAAAGGTGTATCTAGTAGTAAAAGTCAACTAATAACTGCTAATGTATTTGTGAATCAAAAGGATCTTAAGTTTGCCAAAAGCACTGAATCTAGGCATAAGACACAATTGTTACTTTTATTAACATATCTGAGGGGCATACAGAGTACTTCTTAAAAGAAAAATGAATTTTACCCATTAATAATTTGTGATTATATAAAATAGAAAATTTTGGTTTTTAATTTAGCTACTTGTTTGTGTGTGTGTTCTAATTTCACTAATTGTGTATATTATGTTTGCGCATGTGAATTCACAATTTGTTGGTGATCCTTTGAAATTTCAGTTTAAAAATGTTCAACTCTTACCAAAACCTCTTCTGGTATACAAAGCTGTTGTAAATTTGGGTCAGCAAAATTTAAAGTTGCAGTTTACAAAAGCAGATTTACAATAATTCGTATCTGAAAGTGCTGCTTTCAAGACAGAAAAATGTGCCAATTAACTGCCCTTTCCATTGTGATTAGTGGCTTCTGAGTCCTGATGAAAAGAAGCCTTAAGGCAGAATTTGCAGTAAACAGGAAAGAAGAGAATCATGTAAGTGTTCGTCTACTCTCTGTGACACCTATGAATTCTCATTGGTGGGAGTTTTTGGCACAGTTTTCTAATCCAAAATGAATGTTGCTCTGCAGCAGCCAAACTGGATGCTTTGTCCAGTCTCCAGCACCAAGAAAATTTAGCTGATCAATTTCAATACAACACAAACCTGGAAAGAGTAAGACACGTTTAATTTTACTTTTTAAACTTTAAGGTAGTTTCCAATGATTAAAGTGATCTTAGACACATTTAAAATGATTAAAAGGATTTCAATGATCACTTTCAAATAAACTCTGATGCTCAAAATGTAATGACCATGACATTCCAGGAGTTACTATATTCTAGGCATAATTAACATCCTGTCAGGGGTTATTAGTAATTATTTGAGCTTGTCATGCTGTAATATGCACATGGCTATAGATACTGTATAGAATAATTAAAATCTCTTTTCAGACTTCTGGTTTTTCTTCTGATGTGTGCTAAGCTTCCAATTATGCTAGGAGGGATTTTGAGTGCTCAGGAAGGGGCTGCTGTTGCAGAAATGTGGTTCTGTTATTTCGAAGAATTTGTCTTGGAACAACAATGTTATCTTACATTATAGTTAGGCGACAGTAGAAAACACTCCTATATAAGACCTAAATCAAAGGGTTCATAAAGTGTGGTATAGGATCCCTATTGGCATCGCTATTAGAAGAGGAAAGAAATCAGGCCACCTGAAATCCACCTTAAAAACCAGTTCCTAGGGTCATTCTTGATTTGGGCATGGGGTGCTTCCGGCCTACAGTTCCACGAGTTAGCAAATGCGTGTCTCCATTAGAGGTGTACTGTTTAGCTCTATTGCTATATACATACTGTACATGGTTCACAAATTAGCAGTTATTAGTCAGACTGTACATAGCAAAAACAAACCAAGCTGAATGGTGTTATACATCCCAAAGGTAACCTGTGTCTAGATTCAGGGACTGACCCCTAATACAGGTTCCCTGTTTAAATATGTGGCCCAGTAAACTAAATTAAATGTACCAAACAACACTGGGAAAACTATTCTAGACATTCTGTCAATTTTGCTAACGCTGTTGAAGGTTTTCTTGGCTTCGGCGGGCTTGTTTTCTGGCTTCTTGTTGGGCTCCGGTGTGGTTGCACTTTTGGAGATGGTGGAGAGAACCGGGTCTTTGGAAAGGTTCGGGGCGTAATTGGCAACAGCCACTGCATAGGCATTGTTCTGCATCATGACAGAGGCTTTCTCTTTTTTCTATTGAAAATACAAGAAGGAACAGAATGTGGGTTGAGTCTGCTGCTTAACATGTTCCAAACTCCAGTTCAAGTTCTGAAGAAAAGTATCTTGTAAACATTAGAAAGAAGGAATTTCGGAGAATAAATGAAAGGAGTGTATGACGTCCTAAAACCATGAGGGTGAGGAAACCCCAGAGTAACCAAAAGTACCATTTTCCCAAAGAGCTATTTTTTGTTGTTCACAGGGAAACAATACAAATACAACTTTAAGAAATGACAGACAATTTTGACTATTACAAGCAACTCAAATATTTGCTGTATGAATGAGGGAGTGAGTAAGTGAAATGTAGAAATACTTTAACAAGAGGAACATCCATCTACAATGAATGATCTCAAAATCTGAAGAAAGACATTTAATTTCTTTAAGTCGACAACAGGATTTCCCCACTTCCCGTCAAACGGCGATGCTTTACTCAGATGGTGAAAATTTGTAACCACATACAGATGGCGGTGTAATCAACACTAAAAGAGAAGAAGGAAAATGAAATACAAACTTTTTTGATTTTTGCTAGCTCATCCACCACCTGTTTCTCCTTATAATCTTCAGGTCAGTTCTCACCGACTTTAGTCAAGGTCACTGCTATCTCCTGCCTGTACCAATGGGGGTATTCCTGTGTGCTCTCCCATCCTGGCTTGACCTCACCTAATCATTGGCCACCCTATAGCCTCAGGGATTTTTTTAAGTCATAAATTGGATCATGTCACTCCTCCACTTAAATCTCTTAAATACGATCTCACAGAACCTAGAATAAAACCAGCACAACTTACCACGGCTTTTTTCTTCTGCTGCCACTGCAATAGCGTCAGTTTTCAGAGTATCTCCTTGTTCGGAGCCTTTGGCTGTGCCACTTCCTCAGCCTACCCTACTCTCCTATTTCCATGCGACCCATTCCCTCTCGTATGCTGATCTTGGTTTCAGTATCATTTCCTCAAAAAAGCCCTCCTTAACCACTTTAACTAACACAGTCCTTGGTCCCAAACATGTTCTTTCATAACACTCAGGTTATTTAATTTCCATTCCCGTCATGGTCACTTTTAACATGTGTAAATTTCTTCTTTAGTGTGATTATTTATTGGCATCTTTTTTTCTCAGTAGAATCTGTATTCGGTGAAGGCTGCTTTTACTTCTGGCTGGTTCACCATTATAACTTACCATCTATCATGATGCCTTTCATAAAGCAGGCACATCATATGTAGCTGAATTAATGAAACTGGAAAGTATAAACTACATTTACCTGCATTTTATACTAATATAAATACTAAATATTATGAGTTATCACAATGCGAACAAAATCAGCCAGCAATGAATTATGCAAAATAGTGAATAGTGTAATGAATTGATTAGATTTAGAGGACCAATTGGCCTAGAACAGAAGTTTGAGTATCAGTTACTTTTTATTAAAAATTCTCAAAATGTTCGAGTAAAATAAAATATGCAAAGGCCTCTGAAAAGCCAGGACATCTGAAAAGAGGACTGGATTTTCTGTCCTTCACTGGCATCGGGCTTTTCCCTCTCCTTTTCCCTTGCTTGTCCGTTCTTCCAGTCATGCCTGGGGTGTAAAAGGAAATGGGGTGAGGGACTGCCATTTGTATTTTTATGAAAAGCTAAAAAAAGAGCCTTTCTTCAGTCATGGCACTTGCAGTTACTATGTTACAAACGGAGGGTGATGTACTAGTGTGTAACTGCTGAGATAATAGCGAACATTATGCTATGTCAGGTTGAATGGTGAGCTTGGGGGTGTCATCTGTGAGAAACTTCACTAATGGGTGAGAAGTAAGCTCTATTATTAACCCCACGTCACAAACTCAGAAAGGGAGGCTAAGGAGGTTCCGTGGCATGGCCAGATCTCTTGTCACTGAAGTGGATGAAAAAGCACACAAACCTAGGTGTATGAGAATTCCCACCTCCACTATGAACAGCATGCTATGTGACTTTCACGCTGAGGAAGCTGTTTAAAACCTGGAAGTACTTTCCCTAAAATATTCTAATTGAAGTTTATGTTACTGGCTCAATCTTCTGAAATGACTCTTAAACTCCTAGAGTATATAGCATATAGTGTTTATATTATTTCAGCTATACTTAAGCATCATTTAAAATGGCATCAAACTGTATTTATAAAGAATTTGGGCCTTGAGAATACTTCTTAACATATCCCTGTTTCAGCTTCTAGCTGGATAAAAAGGGAGATATTTATACCAAAGCCATACTGAACCATTGGGAGAATCAAAGGGACTAATAGATGTATTTGAATCACATTAGAAAATACCTCTTTATTGGAGAGTAGTGAAAGTTATAATTTAATTATAATCTAGACAATGATTACTGACATATAAGATATAAAAATGTACTCTATATATTTGAAAGAAGACATAAACACCGTACAGAAGAGCTCAAGGAAAGTTTTGTGGAAGAAGAACATTTATAATAAGTTGTGTTAGGAATTGGTGTACGGTTTAGACTTTAGACAAAGAAACATAAAATGTTAATGTTTTTGTTGCAAGGGGAAATACAGATAGAACTCTATACTAACTCTTACCAGCATCCTTTCTGCCTCCCACTTAAATACCCTCAATTATAAATAAATGCACAGGCGATACTGAAACTATGTAACAGGCTGTAGAACAGAGGCTCAGATAACTCAGAACACCAGAATTCTTACATACTATGTTTCACTGGACTCCTTCACTTACATATTCTACAGGTGTTTAAAACACAAAATATCCAGAAATGAATGAAGGTTTCTTTCATCCCCAACCTAAATCTGTACACCCTCCTGTACAGATTCCCCAACTTGTGAATAGTACCTCAATAAAACCCGGAACTGGTGATTAATCCACATTGGCCCCCTATGTCTCATACATTTTACATGGATTCAGCTTAGAATCACATCTATGGAGACATCACTTCCTACGTCAATAAGTCCCCCTTCCATATGCTTCCACAGCACCCTAGTGCTTGTCTCTATAATGGCATATATATACATTTTTCACATCTTTTTTTCCTGTTCCACTTGATTTACAAGTAAAATCCTTGAAGGTATAGACTATGTAATGCAGAGATCCTAGCAAGCTCCAAAAATGTTTGATTAATGATAAATGAGTGGTAGAATGATTACTCTGATTTTATACATACATACATACATACATACATATATACATATTTACATATGTATATATGAACATTAGATTTTTGTAAAATACAATAAAATTTTATTAGTAAGTGGAAACGGATTTCAATAGTTTATTCTACAATTCTATTATGTAATAATTCTCCTGAAAGTTCTCAATTTTACCATCTATAGATGTAGGAGACTGGGAAATTATAAAATAAGCTCAACTATAAAACAATGTTTCTGGAAGTTTTACTTGTGATTGAGACATGCAAGTGGGAAAGGGGCAAATACAGCTTATGAACAAAATCAATAAACCATGCATTTTTATACCCTACGTGGGGAACATGTAAATTATGCTGCTATAGAATTTGTTGATGCTGCTACTGAAGTGGAATGAAAAGGAAATATAACCCACAGTAATTAAATTCTACCTTTAAAATGATGGTTTACAGAATTCAGAATATTCTGACCTTGTTATTCTGTTAGAGTTCTAAATATATAATTCAAAATTCAAGTCTGGAAATTTTCTGGTTACAGTAATCTGAATGTGTTATACCATGTTGGCAAACCAATCTTGGCTTCTTTATACTATTAGATAAAATAGTGTGTTAATAACTTAAGTGATTGCTTTAGCTACTTATTCGTGAAGTGACCTGGCATATATATGAATATATGAAAATAACAACCACATGGTTTGAGAGTTGGAAAGAATCTCAGATTTGTCGATGAGAGCAAGGAAATGGAGCTTTTGTAAATATAACGCTAAATAGAACAGACTTTGGAGACAACACCAGGCCTCCAAAGTAGTAAATCTATGCTCTTTTTACACATCATGTTGCTCTTTTACAGTCATTGAGGCTGCTGGAAAGCCCAGTACCTGTAAAACAGCAACATGCTCCCTGGTCAGACAATGGAATTAACTATCTGCTACCCGTCCTGACTGAGAAAAGTGATACTTACAGAAGATTGTTTGAAGGTTATATAGTCCATCCACTTCTCTAAGTACTCTAAAGTCTTTCCTTGGATTAAACTGGGCCATGAGAAAGCTATGTACTTGGACCATATTAGCTTAGCTCCTTGAAGAATTGCCTTCACTGAGTTGTATGTTAATGTACTGCCTTCAGCTTTTATTGAAGGGGACTACAAGAAACATCAATATGAAATTCATTACTGCTTTTATTGGGAAAACGTTGACATTCCTACCTGCAACAGTACCCAGCTTTCTCTAATAAAAAATCCATACAATATTGTTTTAAAAAGAGAATTCAGTGTAGGAAAAGTTTTTTTTTTTCTGAAGAAATTTATGCTTCCTTTTTTGATTAAAGAAAAACATCCCCTCCCTCCCCAAGCAAAGATTAACTGGGGCCGCCAAAAAGCTCAGAATTTGAAACTTAGCACTGCTAGCTATGAACTACAGTTAACATTCTGGCCGCGATATTTGCAGTCTATTTTCCTTCACTCTGACTTCCTACCTCTATTTCTAAAATATTTTATAATAATTTAACAACATGCTTTCTTCTGGCAAACTGCCCAAAAAGCTTTTGGAACAAGGTAGGATGTTAAAAAATGCAAAGAAATCAATGAAAACACTTGAAAAGTGATGTTTTCTATGAGTTGCGTGGAGTGGATCACAACATAACGGCACACTTCATGTTGGTTTGGGTATCACGTGGCTGTGTCTCTGTTTTAATAGTTTTAAATTCAGTGTATTTCCAGAGAATATGCTTTGTTTGGGCAGCATAGAACCACTGATTAAGGTTTAGAAATGGAAACCATCTCAACAGATTAAAGTTAGTTATTTTAAAAATTTAATTCAAATAAATTACATGTTAAATGGTATGCTAGGGAACGGCAGAGAAAACAATGAATCAAACAAAGCTATTATCTTCTTAGAGAATGTAAGCTGCTGTTAGAAACAGACTTACTTATAATAAATATGTGATTTAATGAGTTAGATAAAATAACTTGTACCAGGTTCTGTAGAAACACATTGGCAATTAGATTTATTTGGAAAGTTTCAAGATTTGAGGAAAATCAGATGTATCTTATGGAATAAATAAATGTTTATTAGTTAGGGAAGGAGGACAAGGGAATTGCAATAAAAGGGATCGGCATATCTCGTGTCCTGGAGACGTGTAGAAGCACCGATGTCTGGGGGTGTGTGCAGTGGCCTGAGGAGTAAGTAATGTGAGCATGGACTCCAGATCTGTGCTGAACACTGAGTCCACCACTTAGTGGATGTGAGATCCTAGTCACGTGCTTTGTGTGTCCAGTCCTACATATCTTCTTTTCCGAAATGGAGATATCCCCAGGCACATAGTAGTAAGTGCACAACACAGAACAAAAAATATTGTCCTTATTATTCATCATGTAAATAAATAGATGAGAAAACCTGGACCCATATTAGGTGAGCTGCTTGAAGAATTGCCTTCAATAATTCATTAAAGACCCGAAAGGTTAAACAATCAGATTTTAGTTTTAGGAAGATTAACTCTGGACCTAATTTATAGGATGGACTAGAGGCAGAAATGATTAGAAATAATAAGGAAGAAAGAGACTAAAAAATGAGAGACGGCAAGCGCATGGTCTGTGACAGATAGGGCAGAGAGTGGACAGCATTTAAAGACTGGTTATGTTAAGGAGTTCCTCCAACATGTTAGGTTTTGCCATGAGATGAGGTACAGATGAAAACTAGGCTGCTGTGGGAGAAGGACTGGAAAAATAAATTTAAGAGTTTTATTTTGGTTTGTTGTTTCTTTCATTTAAAAAAAAGATATGTAAAAATTGAGTTGTTATATTCCAGTATAAGAGCCTAAGGAACAGATTGGGTATTTGATCCTCGAAGGTAAAAGAAAAGTATGGGCTGCACTTGTAGATAGTAACTGGAAGGTGAAATAAAGAAGTGGGCTGTAAATTCGATTTGTTCTGCTTCATTGATCTACACCACATTTATTGAGCAACTAATTTATACAAAGTCCTGTGCAAACGGACAGGGATCAATGACTTATTAAAATAAACATGGTCATTATTATCACGATCAGTGAAGGCGTTGAGACTCAAATATGCAATTACAAGTTATAATAAAGGCTCTGAAGCTAAAGGGGAGGGTACTAGGCACACTACAAAGAAATCCAATCATATGGGGGTGGGCAAGAACTCAGAAACACCCTGAGGACTGACATCTGCACTGAGGATGAGGCGGGAGTGTCTCCTTGGAGACAGTGAGTGGCCGGACAGTGTGCCTAGTGTGGCACACCTTCCTACAAACACTGCCAGGAAAGCCCTTAACGTGAGAACACATAGCGAATAGTAAAAACTGAAACAGCATGAAATAAAGCCAGATGATTGTCTGCTGGGGGATAAACAAGAGCAGAAGCTAGGGAGACTGGATCCACTCTGAACTCAGGCAGATAATTTCAAAGAATAGAATGAAGAGTGGCAGCTGCCAGAACTTGAAGGAAGGAAGTTGATATTCTAAACCTCATTTTAAAGAGGAAAAGGTAAGAAAATGTCACTAACTTGGGCCTGGAATGGAGTTCTCGAATACAACAGGATTCAATGGGTTTCCATTGAGAAAAATGGGAAATTATTGTCTGATCTGAAAATATGGAGGGTGTTGGTGTCCTTTGGCGATACGACAATAAATACAAAAGGAATCAGATTATGGTGGGTTGAAGATTAAATTGCAATTGAAAACATGGCAGTGTAAGCAATGCTTTCAAAAAGCTCCAAGGGTGAAAAAGAGGGTAGAATCTGAGGATAGGGGAAGGGGTGACACAGGATCTGGAGTTTTATTTCTGTCTCTATGGTAAGGTAAGCATATTAAGCATCTTCATAAACTGAAAGGAAGGAGGCAGTTAAAAAACAAAAGCAGGCTTTGAATAAATAAAAAAGAAAATAATAACCAATGGATGAATGTTAAGAAAGGAACAAGAAGGAAAATGCGTTGAATAGAATAATTAGTCTTGGTCAAGTGGAAAACACTGGGCTTAAGGGAAGGTTCCAGAAAAACTGAGAGGGTTACATAAGTAGATACTTTTTTTGTACGGAAGGACATAAAAACGTGGAGTTCAACCATTCGATCCAGCATTACATTTTCGAAGTAATAAGGCTCTGTTGTCTGGTTTCACACCTGAGCGTACAAGTGATGTACAGTTTTGACCAAGATTACAAAACAAGGTAGGGTTTATCTTCCAATAGCGCGCTCAAAGGTAGCATGAATGCAACTTGAGGATGTTTATTTATTTAACTTTAATGATCATCAGAGCATAATCTACACAAACTCTGTCAAATACATCATTACTTTTAAAAACATATAACATTAATAGGTATGTATCACTGATTATTCTCATAAAGCAAATTAATACTTGCCAATTAACAAATTTTCAAGAAGTTTTTATGTGCTCTTTGTATTGATGGATACCTTAACTGAATTTACTCACGTTGAAGAAAGCAGAGGACTTCTTCAGTCTGATTAGAATAAAAGGATACCAATATGGCCAGTGGATTAAAACTCTATTTCTAGAAAAGTATTATTTTTCCACTTAAAAATTAAATCTAAAGAAAAATAAAGCAGAGGTAGATTGCATTTTATTTATATATGTAATGGGTTAGTTTAGGGTATTCTACTTGATTTTTTTCAGGTCTAAGGACCTGGAAATTTCCAATGTAGGTTTAAGAAATACCTCCCAAAATTCATTTGAATCAGGGAATTGTACTGGGCACCCACTGGTAAATTCATCATTGGGAAGTTTTAAAACTTCATGTTGATATTACATTATTACATGGCCAGATTTAATATCAGAAGTTTGTTTACTCTTTATTCAACAAAAATTTCATACCTGGCACTGTGCTTGGCACTCTAGCTATGAATAAGTAAATAAAAACAAGCACTGTGCCTGAAGTAATGTACCCTTTAACTTAATCACTAAACTTGAACCACTAAGAACTGGAACAATATAAACTTTACTTTTTGTTTTCCTACATGTTAGGTTGTAGCATCAATGATTTTGACCTAGATTTCCCCCTACTACGTGTGATTTGATATGCGGATAGACTTAAATTCAGTATTCGTCCACGGAAGTTACTGCTTTTGAAATGCATTTTCAAGAATGGGTTGTGGTTTTGTTTGTTTGGTTGGTTGGTTTTTTGCATATATAGGTAATTCTTTTTTCCAAGTTCAGAGGGTGAGAAAGCATACTTTTTGACTTGCTAAATCACAATGCCAGTTTCATTGGCATACTCACTGTGTTAAAATGTATCAATGAATTTCAACATGGGGAATTTATACCCCAAACTACTATTTACCGTTTGTGACACACTCACAGATGACTAACAAGCATCTTAAAAAATATATTAGTATGAAAGTGCATGTGTTAACTAATATCACTAAAAAGAAGTAATTTCATAGATAGTAATGAAAAAGCAGCTTTACCACATGGGGGATGAGGACATAAATCAACAATGAAATGAAATGGAAATGTTGAAATAATCTGGAGGTTAAACAAAGAAATTTAATCAAATTTCTTTTAATGTTTACTCATTGGCTACTTATATGCAAAATGTAGCTTATAAAATGAAATAAACCAGAACTCATTAAAACTTTGTTTACAAAATTATGGGAAAAGAGCAGGACTTTTAAACTATAACATGTTTGTATGCTTAAGCTGCAACATGGACATAGAAATGAGGAAAAATATGTATATTGAAATAACTGAAAAAAAAGGGTATCAGCAAACATATTATTCCAAATGTAATAGAAGAGCATTTAGTAGATAGATTGCTAAAAGCAATCCTTCAAGTAGAACTTTTTTACTCTTATTAAGAAAACTTCATTATATATTGTGGTATATCCAAAGCCTTCTCTTAAGGTAGATGAATAATAATCCATAGAATAAGAAAGGAAATAGCTGGTATATCAATGCACAAAACTGCCACTAGCTTTCATACTGGAAACCTAAAAATGGGCACCGACAATCCCCAAAGAAGTTTCTCTCGAACATAAATAACTTTTGCCTTACAGACTACATGACCAACCTAAAATGTCTAGGCATTCCAGCACTGACTCAATCATTTCATACGACATGGGGGAAATAGCAATGATGTATGTATAGACTTTTACATCCAAGCAACAGAGATGGGAGTAGGAGAAGGGCAATAACTCAACCCACACATAAGGCCTGAATTCTAGAGCAGGCACAAGTAATGCCCACTTTTAATAAATAAATCAATGTGGTGTTTAAGAGTGTGAACTTAGTGATCGGACTTGGTTTCCAGTATACTTATTAACTCTTTGTGTGAGCTCTGGCAAGTAACTTCATGAAACCTCAGCTTCTTCATCAGAATAAAAAAGAATTAATATGAGTTTAGTTATAAAGTTGATGTAAAGATTACATGAAAGAGTATATGTTAAAACAAAAAAGTTACCACAGTTCCAGCCACAGAGTCAGAGCTCAGCAGATGCTAGGGAGTGGTTCCAAAGACATATTGCTACCACAAGCACTCCTACAGGATTTCAGGCAAGAACACCCTTTCAGAGAAATCAGTATGATTCATACACATAGACGCTAAATCTGCTCAGTCTGCTCCCCGGGAGTGCCTTAATCATGGAAAGAAGGAAGTTATCACTTACCTTGTCATTTACTACACTCTTCCCATCCCAAGCCCATCCTCTTTTGGTGAAGTAATTAACAGTTGCAAATTCAATGAGGGCAGAGAACACAAATGCATAACAAACAGCAATAAACCAGTCCATGGCAGTTGCATAAGCCACTTTGGGGAGAGAGTTCCGGGCACTGATGCTTAGAGTTGTCATTGTCAGAACAGTCGTCACACCTACGGAAGACAAGATGAGAACCGCAACGTTAACGGGTCCTAGCAGCACAGCATGGAAAGCTTGTTGTTTGCTTGTTTGTTTCTGAAGCAACTTTCAGGGCCACATTATTCCTCTAAAAAAATAAAGTTAAATTAACAGAACAACAAAAACAAAAAACTACCCGGAGAGATGACCCTGAAATGCTTTCGGTTTTCATTTTTGTTTGTATGAGTCGCTCTGTTCTCCTCAGGACAGCTGAGGGTAAAAGGACTGCTCAGACCGAGGTAGAATTTCCGATGAGAAAAAGTCATCACTTTAAATTGACCTACTGCTCATTAACATTAATTTTTTAAACCCCACATAAAGTCTCATATTAACTCATTCGTTATTTATGTGAATCATGCTAGGCAATGGACCAATCCTCCTCACCAATGATTTCAATGGAACTACAGTTCAGAAGCTCTTCATTCCGAGTATGACTACTGCACTATGAAGTTAATTCCAGACTGCTGAGCATAGTAAGGACATAGTTTCTTTCATAGTGAAGCTTAAAATTTATAGAAAATAAAAAAGCAGTTGAAACTAAAACCTTGTAAAATGTAAATCACTACTTTTGAGGAATATTTTAAATTAATATTGATTTAAACAATACTCTAGTTCCCCTTGTGCAGTTGGCAGTCATTTAAGCCAATAAAATATCGTGGAAATTTCAGTATGAATCTGCCATGTTTCACCATATTCAAATCTTGCCCACCTCTAAACTTTATTGGATTTTTTTACCTGATTTTGGAAACTAGACAATGAAATTGTTACCACTGACTGTAAGTTCCTTCCTCCTTCCCTCCCTGGATTTCTTTTTCTCTGTCACTGGAAAGATAAGAGTCTCACAGGGCAGCTTTTCTGCCTGCTAGTTCGGCCCAGCCCGGTCCCGTTACACTGTGAACAGAGCGAGCTGGGCATTAACCCATGAGTGCACTTACCTGGAAAGCTCGCAAACCTCCCACATGCCTGTCTCCCAACAACGTGCATTTTTCTAGAAGGGCCTCCATAAATGATGTTCCCACATTTCTTAACAGACAGTTTCTTCCTTTAGCACCTCCCTGTGACCTCTATAACTCAGTGCTTTTGGGGGATGCTTAGGTCTCTTTTTCAGTAAAATAAAAGGCAAGTACCTCAAAGTGCTTTTAGCACTAAAATTGTATGCATATATGTGAAACATTTGTGACCATTCCCCATACACAGGTAATATCTAACATGCAGCTTTTTAATATGCTGGTGTTACTCTATGTAGTATTATTTCAAGGTGTAACTATCAAAAACCTCAACTCGTAGTAGCTGAGCAAATGATGGAACCGTAAAGGAATGATAGGTGTTGGGTGAAAATATGCACTTTGAAAAAAGAAAATCAAATCAGAGTAAGTGATTTCAGCACAGACAGCACCATGGACACCAAGGACAGAAGCCAGAGACCTAATTTTGTGACCGTGGGGAAATTCCCTGGTCTCCTTGTACCAGCTGCCCCCTTGTAAAGGGGGGGCCAGGAACAGTGTTTGCCGTAGACTTGTTAGAGCAACAATGAGTTGCTGCGTATAAAGCAGTGTCACTATCTTGAAAAGAAACAGTGAGTGTGTGAGAAATTATCACCCTGGACTAAAACAAATTGAAATGAAAAAAATAATGAAATCCCTCTTTAGTCTTTTATACCCAGAAATGTTTTTATAGGGGTATTTGTGACTGGGGTGTGGGGTGAAAGTTAGGGAGGAGACGTCTCAGGCCACAAAACTGCTGCAGAACAAACATGTAAAATTGTTTGATACCACCTGCTGGTTACTGCTAGAAATGGCAGAAACAACAGGCATTGTAATAACAAGTTGTTGGGGTTTTTCCCCTTTCAGCTCAACAGACAGAGAAATAATACCTCCCTTTCAAATAATGACAGTAGCAATAGTAATAATAACAATAATAATAAACAGTAACAATAACTAACAATAATAATATGGTTAACATTTACAAATACAGTATAGGTACACTATGAAAGGTTGCAATTTTATTTTATTGTATTTTTAAGAGTGCAATTTTGACTCATAACTGTACTATATCTGAATGATAAAAATGGTAAAACTTCTATGTATGATGGACAGGACTTAGAACTTGTATAACGAATCTTTGTCATAAAACCTAATTAACTCAAATTCCACTAACTTAAGATTTGTGAGACTTGAGAATCTGTTTATTACGATCTAGAATAAAATGTCTGACAGGTTAATTATAGTGTGGACAAAACTATGAGGGAGTCAAATGTATTTTGTTTGCTCACCTGAATATGTCGTGCATTTTAATAAATCCAAAACTCATATCCCTTTTCCCAAACGCTTTTCTTCCTGGTGCCCTTTTATCAGTGAAAAGCCCCTCCAATCTAGATGAAGCCATTTCATATTCCAGGTTGAAGCTGCGTGTCATGTAGTATCTGTCAGTCTGACCTGTCCACTGTTTCCTCTGCCTGGAAATGTTCCTTGTTACTCTTCCCTCTGTTGTATTTAGCTAGTTCCAAGTCCCTCTCTTAATCAATTACTGGGTACCTACTAAATGCAAGGGCCATTTGTAGGCCGTGGGAACACAGCAATGATCAAAACAGCGAAGATTCCTGCACCCAAGGGGTGCCCAGTCTGCTAATGCTGCCGCACACACAGCTCAGTTTGCTCGTTCTGCAGGATTTTGACCCTGAAGGCTCCTGTGAGACCGTCCTGTGCATACCTCTGTCCAATCATGTTCATTTTGAATTTTCTGTCGGTTCACATGACCATATACCCCAATCAACTACATGGATGAGAGGATGAGTGTTTTCTTCCCCCCACATTGTAAAAGGGTGCCCAGTAGCGGGTAAGAGGTCATTAAAGAATTTTTAAATGAATTATTAAATATTTATTTAAACTACTCCTCCAGTGATCTTTAGTTGATAATTGCTGATCTAGTAGGATAACTGCAAGAATTCTCTTTGTACATTTACAAAGCAAGCATTCATTTAGTCCCCATTTTTTGCTGGGCACATATGATTTTTTTTTTTAATTAAAAAAAGCACAGTGTAAATGGACACCACAACTGGGCAGGGCTGATGATGAGCTGTAATCAGGTGCTCTCCCTAGACTGGGAGGCTGGGTTAGGCTCCCCACAGGAAATAGGGAGCAGAGTTTGAGGGCTCACCGGCAAGAGGAAATAGCTAGACTTACAAAAGAACACACACAGAAGCCCAGGGACCTGGGAAATGTGGCATTAGGAGGAATAGAAGGAGGCTTGCAAGATGGGAAGGTTTCGTTGCAGATGAGGCCAGAGGCAGAGGCAGGAGCCAGATTCCTCAGGGCCTGTTAAATGGCGCTGACGGGATGCAATCGGTTTTCCCGAGCAGTGAGAAGCCATTACATACAGAGATCGTTTTAAATGGAGGTGACATAATCAGCATTACTTTGGCTGCTGTTCCTCTGTTGTTAAGGTGATTGCTTTTCCCTTCTCTTGTTTTTCCAACATTTTCTTTTTGCTTTTGCTTCACTGCAGCTTGAATATGATATGACTAGGTTCGTGGGGGGTTTTTTGGTTGTTGTTGTTTTTTTTTTTGTAAGTTTATCTTCCGTGGCATTTTCTGAGCTTTCTGTATTTGTGGTTTGTCCACTAACATGTGGAAAGTTCTCAGCCATTATCACCTCTAATATGGCATCTGCTCCATTCTCACTTCTGTCTTCTGATATTCCAGCTACGAATATGTTACACCTGTTGAAGTTGAAGCATGGCTCCTGGGTGCTTTGTTCTGTTATGTTGTTATTGTTTTCTTTTTTCCTGATAAGTTTTTAATTTTGAAAGTTTCTAATGATCTATATAGAAGCTCATGTTAAGTTTACTGAGGAGCCTATCAGAGGCATTCTCCATTTCTATTACTGTTTTTTATTTTTATCATTTCTTTTGATTCTTAGAGTTTCCATATACCTGCTTACATTGCTGATATATTTTTGCATTAGTAAAAATAGTTTTGACATTAACATTAGCATATTAATCAGTTATTTTAAACTCCTTGCCTAATAATTCTAACATCTGTTTCGTATCCAAGTCTGGTTCTGGTTTTTTTGTTTTCCTACAAACTGTGTTGTTTCTGTTTTCCTTTTGACATGCTTCTAATTTTTTTCTTCCAACTTACTGAAACACAGTTGACATATATCACTGATAATTTTTTGGTGTAAGTTGACCATGTTGATTTAGGCACTAGAAACTGCTAAATAGAACTTTAATGTAGGACTGATGTTAATCTGGCTAAAAGTTGGAGTGTGTTTAATGTTTGCTCTAGTTATAAGTGCTGTAAGTAAGATTCTAGTTCCTCTTGTGTTCTTTGTCAAAAGTAAATGTATTGGGGTGACATTGGCTAATTACATAGGTTTCAAGTACACTATTCTGTGATACATCATTGTGCTCTTTTGTGGTTTTCTGTCTTCACTTTGGGCTTCTCTAAGTGCCCCGCTCCCAGAATCTGCATCTTCAGCTCTTTCTGCTGTAAGTCACAGCTATTCCACTGGGTTTTCGTTGGTTTGGCGGTAAGGCATTGTAAAATATTGTCATTAAATCTCAGCTTCTAGTGGGGCCACATCTCAGGCTGTAAGCTTCACAGGGTTTTTCCATGGGCACAGCTTTATTCCCTAGTCTCCATATTCCCTTCCCTGCAGCATGATCCATCCACTTCCTTGAAGCTCTGACCTGATAATGATGTTTTGTTCCTTACGCCACCCAAGGTGAGAGAGTAAAGACTAGAGGGGTTGGACTGAGAGGAAAGTCCTTCTGTCAGCTGAGATGAGTCTCTGGCCAAGTCCCTTTCCTTAAACACCTGCTTCTGTTGGGGAGAAACCTCTGGGTGTAGTTCAGAATGATCCCTGTTCCTTGTCCCTGCCCTGCCATAGGGTGGAAGGGTTATTTTTCAGATCTTTACCTCAAGAAGCTGGTGGGATTCCTGGAGCTGAAACCCATGAATACGTGGGGCTCCCCCATAAGACTGTGGCCTGAGGAGTTTCTCACTTCTGCATTAGAAGACTCTGAGTCTCCAGTAATTCATGAAAATGACCATCTAACTGCCTCTGCCTGTATGATGCTCCGGCAGCATCTCTTCCAAGTAAAAACATCTTAGCTGTGTGTCTCTGAATGTGCCTGCCTCTTCCCAATTTGGGGTGGCGGTTTCTCTGTCACCTTGATTCTGTTATGAATGCAATAAAAGTCTTTAATTTTCAGTTTGTTCAGCTTATTCTTGTTGTAGAAACGGGAGCCATAACTTGCAAGCTCTTCACATGTCAGCTCTGGAACCTGAAGCTTAGTGTCGTGATTTGAATACACGATTTTTTATAACTTCCCATGTCATTAGTTAGATGTCTATTTTTTTTCTTGTGCTTGAGTTCCTGGTTATGTTCTGGGTAATTGAGTTTGACAGATAATCAGAAAAATGAGGTAATCCTCAGCAAGACAATGAATCAATATAATACAGGCAATCTTCTGGGAGTGAAAGTGAACTTATATCAGCAGATGACTGATATAAAAGGAAAATCCACAAATGCCTGGATTTGGCCAGCATGATGAAATTTGAAACACAGATGCTCTGACAATTCACTGTGTTCCTGTTAACTGAGTCTTCAAAGGGAAACTTTGAAAGCATACAAAAATGAAACACAATGAATTAAAATGTGGTGCCAGAGTAATGTTATAATATTGCTGTATCTACATCATTTTAAAATAACCTGAACAGGAAAATTCCAAGTAACCAAGGTTTTAATTGATATGTACTTGATTTATTCAGTCAGCTTTCTTAATATTTTTTTCTCACTGCATTGATTACATTTTTGGTAAAAACATGACATAAATATGGGCCAAAGTTCTTAATGTTTTTACCATAACCATAAGTAAAATCATATTGCTTAAGACCAAATGTAAGAAGAAAATTAATCCAGTAATTGTAGTGACACTAATTTTACATCTGTGCACAATAGCTATTAAATTACTAAAATGTTAAAACTGTGCATGGATGTAGACTGAAATGTATTTGCAACACATATACACATGAACATTCAGAAATCTGGGGAATCGGTGGTGGAGCCATACATGTGAGGACCAGTTAATACTCCAAACTGGGACTGAGAGCCCCTTCCAAGTCATCAGAGAGCTCCCTGCAGGTCCCCTGACAGCCTCCTCAGACAGACAGTAACCTCTGCTCAGGTAGGGTTCCTGTCTCTCCTGTTGACCTCATATCTGGGCAGCCTGGTATAAGTGCCTGGCTAATGTTTTTTGATTCAATAAGAATACATATACTCATAATAGCAAATACACTTATGTGTGTGGATATAGACACAGAAATAAATGGATATGTTTGCCAGTATTTGGGGTTAAATACCCAGATCCTCAAAAATAGCCTGATAGTAAATTTTTTCAGAATTCAAGGACTAGGAAAACGGGTGCCTTACCTTGGAGGATTTGGAGACAGAGATGTGTATGTGAATTCTAACACAGTTTTGAAGTAAATATTTTCTGTGCTCTATTCAAAATATTACATATGCAATACTTTATACAAACATATTCATACATATATAAATAGCATATATAGTATACATACTATATTTGTTTATATACATAATATATAATATCGCATGTATAATTAAGTTATAGTAAAAGAAAAGTATAAGTCATAGAAAATATGTTAACCTAAGCACCAACTAAAGACAATTGAGCACCAACTCTGGAGTAAACAGCAGGAGGGCAGACAAGAGTCAGTGGAAGATTTTGCCCCTCTCTCACTTAACAGTTGTGGCCTAAGACATCCAGGGTAAGATGGTCTTGGCATCAGAGACCTACATTTATTCTTTCTTATTTCTCTGCCATTTTTAAGTCATTGCCTCTGTTCTTGAGGTTCACGAGTGCTTACGCACATTTGGTCTGCATTCCAGAAAACAAAAAAAGGTGATGGGAGAGAGGAGAGATTCCATTCACTCTAAGGGCATATTTCTGAGCTAAAGGCCATAAACTGAAAATTGTGTCTTCGAACACTTAGACATACGACCACACATAGCAGTAAAGGAAGCAGAGAAATGTAATCTTAATTTGATGTATATGTAGAATCAAGACTTCTATTATTCTGTACATTATTAGGAGAAAGCTAATCCTCTGGTAGAGAGAGGACTATGAGATCCAGGTACAGACTACAAATTGGTTTAAAATTTGGAACAAGAAGAAAGGAATGTGTTACATTCACCCTTTAAAATACCAAATTACCTGATAAACAAAACAAAACACAGATACACTGCCCTCCTGCAAGCCGTCCCAACGTGCTATGTAAATGCAGCTTAAAGATCCCAGCCTGCTATCTGGTCCATTTGAACAGAGATTCTTGAACTACTACTATTCCACGCACATTCCATTTTGACCACTCTTCCTTTGTCCTCTTTTCAGGCTGTTCTACTGCTCTTCTTGCTGTATTTTCTCTCTTGACAATACCATTTACTCCCACATGATGAAGATCTTCAAGGATGTATCTTATGATGAGCTCTAGTGCCAAACATCTGACCGTCTTCTGGATGTCTCCACCTGGACTCAAAAAAATTGACTGAGCCTCCTATGACACTCTTTGTTTCAGTAAAACGTATCCAGTCACCTATATGCCTGTCACTCTGTCTGACAGGAGTGTTTAAAAAACAAGAATCATAAGCTCAGGGAGACTACAACCTTCTAAAATATATGGGTAATGGATAAGCAAGTTACACACAGACAGTGTAAGTGCTGAAGAAAGTAAAGGTGCGCTGAGACTACCTAAAGATTACCTGTCCAAGACTGTAGAGTAAGAGAAGGCTTCCTAGAGGAAGTGACATATAAAAAGAGTTCTGAAGAGTCTTGGAATATGTTCACTGAAGACAAAACACGTTCCTAGATCCAGTGTAGGTTAGCACAGCAAAAGGTGGACTCACGGTGGTTTAGGCTGGGGAAGCCTCATGCAATGCAGAGCTGCGGAATGGTTTTATACACAAAAGGGTTATATAACTAGCCTGGAGTTTTTAAAAGACCACTCTTGCCACTGCGTAGAATGGAACAAAGAAAGGTGAAACTAGGGATGGGGGAAACAGAGAAACCTTTCACAGTATTCAACGGCATGTCCCATAGAAATTACAGATTTTTAAACATTCCCAACTGAATTTATAGTCTAACGTAAAACGTATCAATGTCTTCCACTATTCTCTATTACAGTGAATAAAATTACATTTATCTAATCACTCAGAAATCTGGGAGTATTCTGCAGTGCCTACAATTCAGATTTACTCTGGTTTAGTATCCCTCAAATCTATAACACCCTCTCCACCAATATTCATTGTCTTATTTCAGGCCTTCATTAGTTCTGAGCTGGATGATGCCAATTATCTCTTAACTAGATACTCTGTATCACTTATAATGTTTCCATTTTTTAATACAATATTCTCCACAACAGGCTTTCCCAAATTCAAAAGCATCTATTATAGTCCCTTGCTAAAACACCCTTCAAACAGTTTGCATGACTTTAGCATGGTACAGAAGCCTGCACATGAACTGGCTTGTGTAACCAGCCATCCTTACACGCAAATGAATCCCATGCCTGAGATACGCCAGTCACCAATTTGTTTTTCTCCATATGCTCCATGTTGCTTTTGATAATTGTGTGTCCTCTGCTTAGAGCATGGCCTTTTCCGTTACACTAATTCGCTAGGCTTGACTTGATGCTTCTTCCCTTTGGGCTTCTCTGACTTCCTCGGATATAATTGCTTTCTTTTGCCCTTAGCTTATTTTGGAATAGTTCCCTCCAGCTCCTATGATCCTTTACTTCACTTATTTCTTACATGTCTATCTCATTCCTCCAAACTCTGAGCAGTGTGTGAGTATGTGACTCGTCATGTCTTTTTAAAATGCTGCCTCCTAACACTGACTCTAGCAACAGTAAATACTCATTATGTGTTGGTTCACCAAGTGAAAGAATTAATTTTAAAAACTGAAAAGGAACACTGATGGCCCATATTTACAGATCCTACAAGAAGGGATGTACAAGTTAAAAATCTAGTAAACTGCTCTGGCTGGTGTGGCTTAATGGATTGAGTGCTGGCCTGAGAACCAACGGGTTGCAGGTTCAATTCCCAGTCAGGCACATGCCTGGGTTGCAGGCCAGGTTCCCAGTACGGGTGCATGAGAGACAACCACACATTGATGTTCCTCTCCCTCTTTCTTCCTCCATTCCCCTATCTCTAAAAGTAAATACATAAAATCTTCAAGAAAATCTATTAAGCTTTAGCATGAAATAGAGGTTTAATCACAATATCACAATATAAATGTGATGTAAAAATAGTATAAATTGATGTCTTTTGCACATAAATATCACATTCTCACATTACTCCAGATACGATAATAGAAGGTACCACCAAGGAGCACCTACTATAAGCCATATTTTATTATAAGAATCCTTCATATATTGATTCATTTACTCCACATAACAACCCTGTGAGTTAGGTATTATTATCATCTGCATTCACAGGAAGAAACTGAGGGTAGGTAATTCTGATCACCTCACTGAAGCTTACCCTACTCTCAGTCAGCAGAGGTGGGATGCAAACCCATGCAGTCTGCCTCAGAAGTCTGCACTCTTCTCTAAATTATTCTGCCCTCCCTATCGCCGGCACTCCCTCTCAATGTCAGCCGCACGTCCACATCATGCACTTTTCAGCGACAGGGATTGAACCTTTGCACTTTACCGATGCAGCTCCTCAGACCTCTGCAATTTTAAATTTATATCACAAATTAAATTGCTTGGAAAAAATAAAATAAATTGCTTGAGAAGTGGCAATGCAAAATGATGAATGTGCACTAAAATCAGGCAAAAATTTGGATTCTGCTTCTGACATGGCAGCTTCGTGACCCTTCTTGAGTTTTTTGGGAGGAGAAAGTACTAGCATATATGCCTAGCGTATGGATTTGCCCAACAGATGTTAAATTTTCCCTTCTCTCAGTGTGTCTCTTTGAGCCTTGGTGACTTCATCTCTAAAATGAGAATTCAATATATACCTTATAGACCTGAACACTGAACAATATATGCAAGTGACCAATACAGAACCTGCCACATAAAGATTGCTGTGGCTCCCCTGTTATTTCTGAGTATGTCAAGCCCCCAAAGTGAGAATGAAGCAGCCGAGAATCCAAACTAAGGATGCAAGAGCCCCATCTAGTGGTAGTTTAAGAAAAATCAAAAGACACTGTACTGTTTAAATGGCTACCTAGAAAGACTTGGACTGTTTTGTTTTATTCATTTCCCCCTTGAAAAATAATTGAATTGCCTCACAAAGATAAAGAAAAGTTTTAAACCAGACTTCCTTCTAGTCTCCCACTGTTTCAAGAAAGCCGAAAATCTTTGAGAGTGGATATACACATTTCTGGTCTTACTAAACGCATCATTTTCATTTCGGTTCACCTAGGCTGAACTATTCTGTTCCTAGATTTCAAAAAGGATATAATTCAACTCCTTAAAGGAGTCATTATTTGATAGCCTGATGCTATCAGACAGATTAATCTGTGTCTTTGCGATCATAACGCCAGTCTTTGGTAAGAAATACCCATCAGTTATAATTTATTACATATCAGAAGTGACTTCCAAGAAATCTAGTATGATCTGCATGTAATCTCCAGTGAAATCAGGAATGAGGTGGACATTCTCAGTTAAGATAAGGTTGGACCTAAAAATGGTTAAACACAGCCTACCAGGGGTAGCACCGTGGGACTCCCGCACCAACGGAACATTGGGGCCATTACCCAGAAAGGGACAACCTGAGGCAACTGCCTTAGCATTTACAGGAATTGTTCTGGACTGCATGTCTGCCTTTCCCAAAAATTCACTTGTTGAAATCTCATTCCCTGTGGGACGGCATTTGGGAGTGGGGCCTCTGGGAGATCACTTGGTTGTGAGGACGAAGCCGTCACTGATGGGTTCAGGGTCCTTCTACAAAGAAGCCAGAGAGCTAGCTCACTGCCCTTCCTCCCTGTGCGGAGACGATGAGGAGTCAGCAGTCCACCATCCGAATGAGGGCTCTCCGCAGAACCCCACCAGGCTGGCACCCTGGGCTCGGACTCCCAGCCTCCAGAACTATGAGAAATAAACACCTAATGCCTATAAGACACCCAGTCTGTGGTACTCTGTTCAAGTGGCGTGAACTGTAACAGTCATATTCTGGTTTCGTGAGTTAAAAAAATAATATAATCAGTATGATGACAATAAAATAGTAAAAGAGCAGAAGACAACAGAAAATGTAGTCTGTGTAAGCTCCTCATTGTCTTCAAACCCATTTATATTTCAATCTTATAATTGCATTGCCATAAAATTCAGGGTGACTATTCAAATGTTAATAGTTTGGGCAATTTCTTATAGCTCCCTGAGGTGATTTAACTGGGGAGACATGTTACTTTTGATGAATAATGCATTATTAAAGATATTTTTTCACATAATATCACCCAAGTGGGGAATATTTCCTTGAAGGACTAGTACATACATGAAAATAAATAATAGCTTTCTATTCCTTTTATGAAAGTTAAAAAACTAAGAACAGGTATACATTCAAGATTGTATTGTGGTGAAACTAAACATTTAACGACTTAAACCTCTACAAATAGCAATGTAATTAGAGTTGAAAAATCATTATTTTTCACTTTATTTCAAAATTTAATAAAGCAAAAATTAAATTTACAAAAAATCAGAACAAAACAAAAATACTTTCCTCTTGAAACACCTGAATTCTCCTTCATACTTTCTATAAGGTTACCAAGATTTCACAGATGAGTTTCAAGACGAAGTGTATTATACACGAATGCTAGTGATCAAGTTCTTCAGCTCAGATTAAACCAAAGCGTTTAACAAACTAAGGCCATCCAATTATAAGTAGCTATATTTTAAAGACCTGAATTTACTAAATTCATTTCACTTAAAAATGCAGAATATGATACTTGGGCAGAACTGAACTTGGAAAAATCCATGTAATGTATTAGTGGCTGCCATAACCTGAGAGTATCAATTTTTGGACAAGGAATAAAGAAAGGAATCTGGACCACTTCAATAAGCAACGGCTGATACTAACAGTTACCTAAAATTCAAATCGTCATGTTCACCTCCCGTTCTGGCCTATGTGTGGTAAGCCTGACCCTCAAACAGAAATCACGCATCTATGAAACAATCTCCCAGGATATTTCTGACTTCAGGCTCTAAAGGGGAAAAAGAAAAAGAAATAAAAAAGTCCTTGGATGGCATACTGTGCGGTTTCCACAGTGAAGTCACATTCGAGAGGGAGAGCCGTGATGTCACATCCTTTCTTTGTCACTGACCTGCTCTGTGATCATGGAATAACCTCTTGACAGCTTTGGTTTTCAGTGTTTTTGTCCGAAAAGGGGGAATACTAACTGTACCAGCAGGAGATATTTGTTCAGAACTTCACAATGAGTACAGTGGAAGGACCTACACAGTATAGGATGTGTAAAAAGTGTTCACCAAATGCTGTGTAAGTTTTTCCCTCAACATGACTATTTGGATTTCAGTGTAGGAAGTAAGAGTGAATAAACTGCCCTGAGTGGTCATAATTGAACTGAAGTGATATTTGCACATCCTAGGAAAATCTAAAAGAAAAAAATCACAGACAAAATAAAATGTTTAACTCTCTGTCTGTACTTTTACCACTAATTCATTCCCATCAGTCAGGCTTGACCAGGCTACCTATATTCCTGAAACAACTTTTAAACCTGCCTCTAGATGAACTCTCAAGGCTTTCTACTCTCCCTTGCCAGGGCTTATTCACGTATTTTGCTTCAGCCACTTTCCTAATTGGCGGTGGCTGACTAGGATGAGTCTCTGACAGCCGGGAGGAGGGCGGCTGGTGGGCTGGCAGCCTGCTGATTAGCATGTGCTGCCTTGTGCCAAAGTCAATTCTGGATGCCAGGTGTGCCGCCTGTTAGCTCTCCGCAGCCCGGGCCTCCTGGAAGACAGCGATTTGGAAGCAGTGTTGCAGAGGCTGTTTCTCCCCTGCACAGGTTTTCTGTTCTTTGTTTTCATATCCTGCTACCACCCAGGCAACCTGCCCCTGCTGCCACCCAAAGTGGGACTTTAGGTCTTGTTACTTTCCAGTGAAGCCATCTACGTGTCCTAAGGCTGCCCCAATTCTGTGTTCAGCCTGGACAGGCTAAAGGTGTGCTCAGGTTACTTTCCGATTCTCACTCCCTCTTTTTTTCTGTCTCTTTATTCTTTCATCTTTGCTGAGGTATAATTGACAAAGTCATAATATATTTAATGTGTGTAAAGTGATGAGCTAATATACATTGTGAAAGGATTCCACAGTAGAGTTCATTAACACACCTGCCCTCTCCCGTATTAACCTTCTTTCTTTTTTTCATGAAAACACTTAAGTTCTATTTTCTTAGCATATTTCAATTACACAGTATTATCAACTATAGCCACCAAGTTATAAGTTAGATCCTTAGACCTTATTCATCTTATAATCAAAAGTTTGTATCTTTTCCCCAGCCTGTCCCTATTTCTTCCATCCCCACAGCTCCTGGCAATCACCATTTTACTCTCTTTGGGGGAATTTGATGCTCTCTTTCATTGTTTTTGCTTTTTCGCCTGGTTTTTATGGAATGTTATTTTTATCTCTGCATGCCTTCATTTATGGGTTGCAACTTCCAATGTCCACAGGGACTGACGAGCAGGGAAAACAAACAGGTAAGGTGGGCAGCAGTGGGTGCAGACTTTGTGGCAAACCAGGGACTTCTTGCCCAAAGAAACTGCTTCTAATCAGTTCCAGTCCCAGGTTGCGATGTAAGAATGAATTCTAGTTTTAGCACATTTTCTGATTTTTTTCAATCACCCTTTTTTAAATAATGGAAACTGTTAGAATCTATACATTATGCACACAGGATTTTATATGTATTTAAAGGTAATAAAGGTATATATATCACATATGTAGCATAAAATCATCTATCTATTTATCATTCTTTATGTCCTATGGAAAATTCAACAGCTGATTCAGATGAAGTAACTGGAAGAAATAGTCTTGTATACTAACATGAGAAGTAATTAAAATTTGGAAGTTATAAGCTGAAGCTAAAGGAATTTGAATTCTAGGAACACACACACACCCCCCACTTGGATTCACAGTACATACTATAGTATCCTTGGCCCTCAGGAAATGCTCAAACGTGTTATTTGTTCTATATCTAAAACAACAAAAGTCTATCTTTAAGATTTAAGAAACCCTATACACATGTTGTTTTACGGATCCTCTAACATCCTTGTGAGATCGAAAGCACATGTTTTACACCCATTTGCAGCAGAGAAAACCTAGAGTTCAGAGAATTCACACACCTGCTTAATCTAGGGTAGAGTCAGGGCCTTGCAGAAGCCTTCTTCACTCCTGGTGCAATGCTCTTCCAAATGTGTCTCAAGCACTCAGCAGTGTTTGTTGTTTAATTGTAAGAGGAAAATATGCTATATGCACTAAGTCAGATTACGACTATCTCTTTATTAAACTACAATATTTGATTATTAAGGAATTTTCTGCCCAATCGACAACTGGTTTCTGGAAGCTTATAATGGAATGTTTTCTTATCTACTAATGTTATGATCCCCCACAGTATGTAGTTGTGTTTGTGTAACGGGTACATAGAGCCCATTGTCTGTGCAGCCTTCTAGAATGAAATGAAGAAGCATGTTCTCCCCTCCATAACTTCACCGTAAGTGAGATATTTCTAATACTAAGTAACTTTCTGGATGTGCTGGGGGGGAGAAAGAAAGTTAGACAACATGTTGAGTGCTATAGGGAAGTAGACAATGAGGAGGGAATCAAGACCAAGGGAAGGTAAAAATGAGGGAAGGACAGAAGAAGACTAGAGATGATACTGATAAATGTAAGAAGGACACAGATATATTGATAACTCAAAATTTTATTCTAATCTTTAGATATTTAATAGCTGGTTTATAATATATACTGTATGTGTAATAAATAATTTTAACCTTACTCAAAGAGAAGTTGGCCATTGACCTCAGCTTCTGGGAGTAATCTCTAGGCTTCGGAATGTCATACTTGATGGGTGTGACTCTGTTGACCTGGGGCCCTTGGGCCAGCCAGACAGTAACAACTGGATTTAGTGTGGCGTTTTAGCTCGTGACATATTAACCTGACCACCCGAGGAGCTGAGATCCGCTATAAGACCAGTCAACAGTGCCACTGTGAGAGCCCAAGACAGACCGGACACCAAGGGCTAGATGAGCTTCCCTGGCTGGCATGCTCTGTACCTGTTGCCGTATATCGATGCCAAGAAAATAATGCTGCCCTCGCTCCACGGTGAGAAGACAAAGGAGGCTCTGCGTTTGCAACTTTGCCTGGAGTGTACTCTCTGTGCTTCCTTTAGCCGATTTTAATCTGTCTCCTTTCCCTGTGGTAAAACCGTAACTGTGCAGGCAACAGCTTTCGATGTGCATTGCGAGTCCTTCTAGTGAGTGATCAACACTGCGGATGGTTCTAGGAACCCCGTGGACTTACCGTTAGTGTCGAAATCCCGGCAGCCCTCTGCATTGTGTTCCTCCTACACTTCGCAGTGGGCTAACCTTTGCAATGGAAATTTTGTTTGTTTTTTTCCTAATATCTATTCAACTCTCTTTTGGAAATAACACTCTGGTAACCTATACATACCCCTATGTTCAAGCCAAGGTCTGAAAACAACCCAAATGCCCATGAGAAAATGAGTGGGTAAAAAAGCTGTGGTGCATTCACACTACAGAGCTGTGAAGAGGAAGGAACTCTTACCCTTTGTGACAGCATGGATGGACCTGGAGATTATTATGCTGAGTGAAATAAACCAGTCAGAGAAAGACAAATACCATGTGATCTCACTCACATGTGAAATCTAATGAACTAAACTGATGAACAAAATAAAACCAGAGGTTCGGGCACATGGACCAGACTGACAGATCTCAGAGGGGAGGGAGGTGGGAGGACTGGAAGAGACTAGCTAAAGAACATAAATGCCTATATGCACAGCCCGTGGACACTGACCACAGTGTGGAGAAGGCCTGAGGAGCAGGGGGAACTAAGGAGAAAGATGAACAATTCGAACATGCTACTTTGGCATTTTAATTATTTCAAAATTTATATAAAACAGGCATCGAAGGCCCTTTCATATGCCAGGAAATTTGTATGCAATAAAGTATTTGAACTCTTTGTACTCATTTACCAAACCTCTACCCTAACAGATGCTGGTTATTTAATTTTAGTTTTTAATAGAAAAACTCACTGTTCCATACTGAATGTAGCATTAGCACAAAAATATCAGGACATATTTACTATATATAAGTTTATTCACATACAGTCTGAGGCAAAATTAGGTTTACAGTTGTGAGTATGCAAAACACAGAGTTTGTTCTTGTATTACTACTTATTAATTATTGTATTGCTTTTCTAACATGAAAAACAGTAAATCTACTTTTGCCACACCCTGTGTTCATATTTCCATATATGAGCTGACAGTCACATATTAATATATTACGTATCTGAATTACTTATCTTAAATTTGAAAGAGAATTTGGTTTCAAATATAATTGGTAAATTCCTTATGATTATTATTTATATAAAGTTCTGAAGGATGTCAAGCAACAGAAAGAACCAGAAGCTGCAATTTCACAAAATACCAAGTTTTGCTGTGTATGATGCATACCCATGTTTTTGGCCCAAACTTTCAGGAAAAAAATCTTTCACTTTAATTTTTTAATTCAATTTCTTAATTTATTCATATTTAGAAATGAAACCAATGACCGTATTCCAGGGTATTAGTTTGCATATGGATATCATTATTGCTTTCTAGAGTTATACTTTTAAAGTGTAAGCATAAATAAAAGAATTAAAAACATTTATACGGATATAGAATTAGTACTACCCATATATATAATGTGATCCTTATTTTCTCCTCAAAAGTATGGGGAAAACGCACGTTATACACTTTTTTGTATAATCTAAAGAACAGTATGCAATACTGTATGTTACACAAACACAAAATGAGGTCTGTACTTTGCGGATGCATTGTTCATTCACAGGAACCTGAAAAGCACAAAACTTGAAGTACAAAGTTAAGTTTCCCAATTGCTTTTTTATATTATTGGCAACAGGGAGCAGCTACTTCATAATGAAGGAAGTTGCATTTGGTTTTTGTTCAAGGATGTATCTCAAGCATCTAGAACAGTACTGATAAAAATAGCCGTTCAAAATAAGTATTTGTTGATGCTGAATGCATTGGGCGTGAGCACTCAGAGCAAGTCAAAGTAGATTTCTTATCATTGCAAAACATACGGAGAGCCCACTGAAGACACTGTTTAAATATATCAAGCGGATCTACAACCATAAAATAAATGCAATGTACAAAATAAGAATAGATGGCCAGAGGGAAAGGGGGTGGGGTTGGGGAGAAAAGGGGGGAGAAATTCGGACATCTGCAATAATGTCAACAATAAAAATAAAGTAAAAAAGAAATATATAAAACCAAATATAATGGAGCAAAGTCTCTAAAATCAAGCAACACACATTTTAATTTCCACTCCTCTGCATACTGTCTTGTTTGCTCTGTTTTCTTATTCTATTCACAGCATGAAGCCAGACCTCAAAGGGTGAGAAATTTGACATCTCCCTCCCAGGGCATATTAATTTCTTAACTGTAATAGTTTTTCCTTGGGTGGGTTACTCATCACAGAAAGCCTTGGAGGCAGGAGAAGGGGAGGTGATTTAATGATCTCTCAGAAGCTCGTGAACCTGCCTGTGAATCCGAAGAGCGAAATTTGGAGACAGTGGAAACGTTGCTTAGGTACCTGCTGTCTATGAGTCAGGTTAGGATATTCAAACTCAAAAGGAGGCAGAAAACAGTGAAGAATAGAATAAGGGTGTAGAATAAGGTGGCTGAGCAGCTTTCAACTCCCATTCCAAGTACAATATAGAGGCTGAGTTCATCTTTCACTTGCACACACACGCGCAATCACATGGAATTATGTTTATTACAAGCCTTGCACAGAGTAACTTTCAGAGAAAATACTAAGGATGCTTTTTACCACCTAACAGCCTAAATTTAAATGAAAATGTGACTTTTTGATCCTTAAGCTTGAATTGTAAATAATCCATATAAAAATTTACACATTTGAATATAGTTTGGATTTTTAATTTTATATTCATTGCCAATCTTTAAAATTCTTGTACATTAGTTATAGTTAAATCTATCAGCTTTGATACTAACACATTCTGCTGATTCAAATTTAAATATTTTTTCATCTATTTACCTCTCCTACAGGCAGGGAGAGTCCTCTACTTGCTTCTTTTAACATATGCATCTATGTGATTTATACTACAAAATCTTTATTTATCTCCATTCAAAATTTTATTTTTCTTACAATCTGTACCAAATATTATTTCATTTTGTCTGACTTGTCCTACATTTACATATAAAGTTAGATCTTTCTGGAATATCATTTCTGTCCTTTCCTTTCTGTTTTTAATTATTGTGTTATTTTTTTCCTTAAAGACTTTTCTCTGTAGTATTTGTGCTCTGAAAATCATGTAACCTTATTTTTCAAGTCATCTGAAAAAAATTTGCTACTATTTTGGGCCACATCAAATTTTTTGTCTTTGATTCAGTAATTTTCACACTTTGAAATAGGTATCTGAGAACTTGCATCTGGGTCTAAATCCTGGGACCTCTTGTACACATTCAACGCTGTCTTTTCAACCCATGGCATTTCCGAGGGATTTTACTAAGGCAAAATTAATATAACGCGCAACTCACCATTATAAAGTGTGCAGTTCAGTGGCATTTATGTTCACAATGTTCAGCAATCTCCACCTCTCTCTAGTTTCAAAACTTTTTCAGTACCTTAGAAGAACATCCTATTCTTATTAAGTAATCACTTCCTGTTTCTCTCTGCCTCCAGTTACTAAACTACATTCTATATCTATAGATTTACCAATTCTGGATCATTCATATGAAAGGAATCATACAGTATAACCTTTGAGCCTGGTTTCTTTTACTCAGCACGGTTTTGAGGTTCATTATGTTATAGTATGCATAACTATTCATCTTTTTATGGATGAATAATATTCCATTGTGAGTATATAAATCATTTTGGTTATCCACTCATCTGCTGATGAAAATATGGGTTCATTCCACCTTTTGTCTATTAAGGATGATTCTACTATAAACATTGGTGTACAAGTTTTCGTGTGAACATATGTTTTCATTAATTTTGAGTATGTACCTAGAAGTGGAATGGATGGGTATGAAAATTCTGTGTTATTGTTTTGGGAACTGCTGAACTTCTGTCCAGAGATGCTGCATCATTTTGCATTTCCACCAGCAATATATGAGGGTTTTTATTTCTCCTTATCCTTGCCAACACTTACTTCATATCTTTTTATTATTATGGTAGACATCCTAGTGTGAGTAAAATGTATTTTATTATGATTTTGATTTGAATTTCCTGAATGTCCCACGATGTTGAACACCAGGCCATGTGCTGGTTTGCCATTTGCACACTTTCTGTAGTAAAAAGTTCACTTGAGTTCTGTGTCCATGTTTTAAATCTAGTTTTCAATCTTTTTTTCTTTTTTAGTTGTAAGAGCTCTTTATTCAAGATTTTACATCCTTATCAGATATATAATTTTCAAAATACTTTCAATCTTTCTCCCATATATAGGTTGTCTGTCACATTCTTCACAACATTCTTTGAGGTGAAAAAAAATTAATTTTAATTAAATCCAATGTACCTATGTTTTTCTTTATTACTCATGCTTTTGGTGTCAAACCTGAGAAACCATTATTAGATCCAAGGTCATGAAGAGTTATACTATACTTTCTTCAAATAGTTTTATAGTTTTAGATTTTGTATCAAAGTTTTGTATCCATTGGAGTTCATTGCTGCATCTGGAATGAAGTCAGGTTCCAACTGCACTGTTCTGCATGCGGTGGCCACCCAGCCGTCCCAGCAATTTCATGAAGAGACCTCAATTTCTCCACAGAATGGTGTTGGCACCCTTGTTGCAAATCAGTGTGCCAGGGATGTGTGGTTTTGTTCCCGGACTCTCAGTTTTATTCCCTTGGTCCACGTGCCCATGCCTATGCCACGACCACTCCGTTAGGTAGCTTTGTGCTGAGTTTGGAAACTGAAAGGCCCACCGACTTTGTGTTCTTTTCCAACATTGCTTTGTTTGTTTGGAGCCCCTTGCAATTTGAAGTAAATTTGGGGATTGGCTTTGTCTTTTCTTTAAAAGAAAGGTCATTTTTGACTTTTGATAGATATTGACTTGAATCTATAGGTCGCTTTGAAGACTATTCTTTTCTTAGCAGTATTGTCTACAAATCCATGACCACGGATGCCTTTCTTTCAATTAGGTCTTCCGTAATTTCAGCAGAGTTTTATACTTTTTAGTGAACAGTTTATTCAGCTACTCGGTTAAATCTATTCCTAGATATTTTATTCTTTGGGATGTTACTGTAAATAAATTTTTTTCCTTAACTTCCTTTACAATTACTCATTGCTGATGTTGAGACTCGAACTGCTTTTTTTTTTTTTTTGCATTGACAATAAGAACAGTTAACAGGTATATAACACATATTAAATACCAGGGTTGTTCTGAGAGCTTTACACATGTTTGTGGCCTTAAATCACAGTGGCTTGCTATAGGCTACAGGATAAAGGTCAATTGTATTGACATGGCTTTCCAGGTCTTTCTCATCGAGGCTTTAAACTATACTTTTATCTGTGTGTGCCTCTGCTGACACCGAAATAACTCACTGTCACCAAACACACTATGTTCTTTCATCTCTTGATGTCATTTCATTCCACAATCTGTCAGTTTTGGCTAGGATTCTTGCCCCAGCTCATCCGTCTGAGAATCTCCTACTCATCCTTCAAGATTTAGCTCAAATGTTAGCTCAGCTACTTAATCAGTTCTCGTAGAGATGATCTTGGTGCTGTTTTCTGCAACAACCTCTTTTATAATGCCTTCACCTTGGGTCTGCATTATCTTTTCTGCTTATTTTGCTGTCCTCCCCTCTAGGGCTTGGTGCATTATCCAGCATAGTAGATGCTCAATAAAACTTCTTAAATGAATGAGTGGTCCAAATACACAAAAGTAGTCTATCTTGTCACAAAATGTGCTCAACCTAGTTCATACATACAAAACACAGTGACCAAATTTCCCCACCTGGTTTAAATCAGGAAATTTAAATTTGTAAGTAAACACACTGATGGTAGTACATGAGGGGGTCTCTTTGTCTCCCTTTTTTCTTCCTTCCCTTTCACTCTCTAATCTTAAGATAACCTTTGTTTATCTAAAAACAAAACAGAACAAACATAGAAAGCCTAGAAATGTGGTAGTTTTACTCTAAATTAAAATTTCTAACAATATTCTCCTTACACTAGCATGGAGGCAAATGTTGATGAGCAAAAGGATTGATCCACAGGAAGTAGACTGAGTGTACTTCCAGATGATTGGAGTACTGTTTGTATTCCTCGTTCACACTGCAGCACCGACTCTCCAACTGACCTCTCTAAGCCTCAGTTTCTTCACCTACAAGGTGAAGCCAACACTTCCTGCCGGACACACCACAGATTACTGTGCGAGCATCAGGAAAGAGAATGCTCTTGAAAGTGTGCTGTGAGACGTGATGCGCTTTACAACGAAGTGTGCAGTTGTACACTCACCAAACACGGTTCTTGCGGGCACGGACTCTCTGTTCAGCCAGAATGACACTTGGGAGAGAATGACAGTCATGATGCAAGGCAGGTATGTCTGAATCACAAAATACCCGATTTTTCTTTTCAAGTGGAAATGAGCTGTCATTACGGTATATTCACCTGGAAGAAAAATTTAAGAGGCTTAAGAAACTGTAGCAGTCAATCGTTTGCACAT
This sequence comes from Desmodus rotundus, assembly GCF_022682495.2. NCBI lineage: Eukaryota > Metazoa > Chordata > Mammalia > Chiroptera > Phyllostomidae > Desmodus > Desmodus rotundus. The sequence continues at coordinate 153,487,616 of NC_071390.1, read as the reverse complement.
TTTGGAAATGGAAGGGATTAGAGAGAGAGAGCGGTCTCTGGTTTGAAAAAAGAATTTATCACGTATATGACATGAAAAATATATATATTTTAAATCCTCCTTAACATAGCAAGGATATTTTTAAAGGATTTAATACTACCAGGAAACTCACACTGCACGTCTACTGTATGGAATTTGTTTTCTCTCTAGGTCATACTTATTGACCAAGGAATACAGGATTAATGAATCCTCGCTGGCCATGGACTCTTTTACCTAGTCAGGTCCCTCATCCACACTGGTACCAGCCTCAAGTTCAGTTCTCTCTGGCCCTTTAAGGTTTTGATTTCTAGCCACATCTCCAAGACTGATCTTCTGGTCCAGATTTCCCACTGTTGACCCTGCCACCAATTCTGAATTTCTCAGTGTAGCGTGTAAGCTTCTATTCCCTGCAGTCAGTTCTATCCCATCCCCAGAGCCACCTTCCTTCCTGCTCTCTGGCTTTACATCTGCAGGATGTAAACACGTTAGTTCACAAAGCTGCTTTTTCTTAGAGGAGGGTGGCCCTTAGAAAGGACATCAGCTTCCCCACACAGGCCAGTAGTAATTAATTATAAACAAAGAGTTGAATCATGATAAGCTATCTAAAATAAAGGGAAATGAATCAGAACACTAGGGAAACTGTAATACTATTTGAAGGTAAATTGACTTGTCTGAGAAGACACACACTTTAATATGAAGTATATTTTAGACTACTATTTCTCAAACTTTAATGCACACCTAAGGAATCTCCTTGGAATCTTGTTAAAATACAGATCCTAAATTAACAAGGGGTCAGGGCTGAGATTCTGAATTTCTAAAAAGCCCCCAAGATTTTAAGCAAACTGATACATTTCCAATGACTTTAACCCTTTAATTTTTCTTAGGAACTAACTTTTCTTTAGACTCATTTTACTAACCTGTACTGGATTTAATTGTCTCCTTCCCAATCGATTGGCCCAGCAGATCATACTGATTTAACCTGGAGCCATCGGGAGCAACTTGTACTGAATCAGATGCATTGTAAGTCCAAATATACGTGACCTCTGAGGTTGTATATGCATCTGTAGGATAGTAGAAAAAAATTTTTTATCACTTCAGTAAAAACCATCAATAAAATATAACATCAAAACTTGTGTGTTCCATAGAATAATTGTTGACTAAAAAATCATTGTTGATACGTACAGGTCACAGTTTTAGGGTAAAAAGTGTGTGAAGCAGATAAAGAGAGACAATCAAGATCATGAGACTATTTTCTTTGCAACCACATTGGAGGTGAAGAACAAATTTCCTTCTAGAGCCTGCAAAAATCAGTGGGCTTTGAGGTGATGGAAACATCTCCCATAGCCCAAGGTGGTAGATGCAGCCGTTGTGGTAAACAGGTTATGAATGCCCATACCTCAGGTAATAAGAAATAATAATTACTTGTGAAATAACAATCATACTCCAAAATAATATTGCTGTCTGGGCATAAATCAATTTAGTTAAGAATTGAATTATAGCTATCATACATAATACAATGTATTTCATTAGAAAAACAAGGACTGATTATTGCAGAACAAGTAAAATAAATGAGAATGTTCTACTTTCCTCAAGTTGTAAATACTTATTAAAACATTTTCATTTTAAAATCAATTAATGCACCTAGATCTCACTGGACTCTACTATTATTGCATCTTAGCTTAGTTATAGATCCGTAGGAAAAGACAAAAGACATACAGACCAGGTGGGAGCAGAACTTAGTGGGAGTGAGGTGTCTCTAGGGCTGGCAGCTTGTCTTGTCTTAGCTGTCCTCTGGCCCTGGCATTTCCTTTGTACCTGTAGGTCTTGATGGGGGACCAGCTGACCTTTTCATAGCTGAATAAACAGATACCTCTTGCTACTCTACTGACCTTGTAAAGAAATTCTATGTACTTTTGCTCATGGGAATGTTTTGAAATATTGGTTACTCCTGGTCCTTGAGCAAAACTCAGCACCATGGACACATTCTCAATGAAGGGAGAGGATGGGCCAGCTGTCTCTGGCAGTATCTCTGTCTTGAGCTATCCAGGACCCTGGGAAGCTTATTTTGCTAGCATGTATAAATTTTCTAGTTTCAACTATTGTGATGCAGTAGTCCTAGTACTCACCTTGAACCAAAGTCTATGATCATAATTCAGTTCCCACTTAAACTTCAGTAACAATGAAATGAATGTGTAAGTTTGTATCTTTCTGTGTGGTTTTTTAATGGTCCCTACTAAATATTAGTATCCATAAAATGCTGATTTCATTGTACATGTATTCATCTACATTCACAAGTAAATTATATTACATAAAACAATTTTTGAAATAAGATTCTAAAAATATATGTATACATTTGTATATGTATATTTAATAGTAGAGATATATTGATATAGTTTCCAGATGAATAAATTCTACTTACTCTGTTTAAATTTTATATTAATTTTAGTTAGTTACTGATGAGGGCTAAAATTACAGTAACAACAGTAATGTGGATAACTACAAATTCATTGGCAAATTTTCAAGTGGCTTGTTTTGTTCTCCTGTGGATACAAATCATGGCCTTGTTTTCAATAAAATTCAAATTGCACAGAATTTAATAATTCAAAGACACACCACATGTACTACTTTATATTAGAAGGTCTCACAATATCCAAATAGTTGTGAATACTAATAAACTATATAGTTTTTTAAAGTAATAGCAAACATCATTTTGAGTCTGATGACACTTTTAAATGTAAATAAGAGAAAATGAAACCCTGCAAATGGGATGCCGTATTAAGAAACTAGTGAGCCATGGATGGGCAGGGACTCTGATTCATGCCTATAATTCCAGCACTTGGTCCATGCCGGACACACACAAAACATTTTCAATGCATGCTTGCCAGATTAATGAATAAACTCATAATATTTTATTATCTTAGTTTCCATCATAGAAGATAAAAATCTGTATGACAGCAAAATAATATGTTAAAGAAAATTGATTGATCCCTCCTACATCTTTTATAAAAAAGCAATTATGTCATTTCATTGGTTGTATAGGAATATGTTATTTTATTTTATTTTCTAAAGATTTAATTTATTTATTTTTAGACATGTGGAAAGGGAGGGAGAAGAGAGGGAGAGAAACATCAATGTGTGGTCGCCTCTCATACGCCACCCCCACCGGGGACATGGCCCGCAACCCAGGCATGTGCCCTGACTGGGAGTCGAACCGGAGATCCTTTGGTTCTCAGACCGGCACTCAATCCCCTGAGCCACACCAGCCATGGTAGAATATGTATTTTTAGGTTTGGGGCCTAGAGAGAGAAGATGTAGCAGAATGTTACGCAATGAGGATGAGAGGTACTCCCTGGTACACTGACACATGTAAAGGAGGCCAAAGCAATGTTTCTCAGTAAACTATAAAAAAGAGGTAAAGACCATTTGTATTGCCAATTTCATCTTAAATTCCATCTCTAAATTAGGTTTTTATTAAATAGTTTTATTTAGTTACATTAAATAACCCATTTTTAGTACCATTGCCTATTACACATCGAATGCATACTGACTGATTCTTAATAGTTGGTAACCAAACAAACTTTCAAGATATTCTTTAATTATTCATTTTTGTCCAAAATGACAACTTTTTATTTATTTTGGGCTAATGCACAGACTACGTCTAGAGGCCCATTCAGCAAGTTTTCAATCTAGTTAAACAGCAAGGAAATGTATAAAAATGTGAGACAATAAAATTAAGACAAAAAATTAATTCAAAATCATAAACCTATAGAAAAGATGCTTCTTTCATTCAGGAAAATGATAAAGTTCCAGAAATTCCATCATTTAGGGGGAAATAAAGGGACTTTTAAGCAAGACAGGAAAAAATGGACAGAAACAGTCATGACCGCTTCTGCCAACATTTGTTGCACCAGGATCTCAAGGTTTGGGTGGGATTCTGAGTCTGTTACTGCATTCTGGTGCTCATGCATCAGGCACCTATTGTCGGCAAAGACTAAAAGTGTGTCAAAATAAACTTAAGAAAAATACATAAAAAACAATTAAACAGAGAATGTCTAACAACAGGTTTTATGTTTTACCCATATCATTTCTAGGTACAGACAACCATATTCTCAAGCAGGTAATATTCCACTACTGTGTAGACACACTATAAAGACTTTTTATTTTCATTTAAAACAATTTCAGATGTATTTATTTCATATCCAGAGTGGTAACATAACCTCATTTATATCTGGTGTTTTAATAGCTCTAACTTGTCCACTGGAAAATAGGTTTCCTTCCTACACCATACTGCATCATGAATATATCCTTCCTTTGGTATCAAGGTTTTTTCCCCAGTTTTCTCTTTAATGCCATTTACGCAATGCAAATGTGTTTTTCCCTGCAACATCTGCTGGGTTTTTCAACATCATATTTACGTTGTGTAACATGATTGACTATCTTAAATAATTTTGGAAGAAATGCCTGTATTGAAGTGGTGGTTTCCATGACAATAAAGGAAGGCTTTGTAGTTAAACAAAGAAGAGATTCTCAAAAAAAATTGAGAGCTGACACCTTTTGTAAGAATGAACAGAAAAAAACAAGTCTGAACTTCTCATTCTATAAAACTATGGTCATCAAAATAATTAGAGGCTTTTGCATTCATATGAACCATCATTCTTTCCTTTCCTTTCACTTACAGTCTGTGAAAAGAAGGCACATCACTCACTCAGAAATATTTTTAATCAGTTTTGAGAACTACATCTCTATTCAAGAAAAAGAAATGTCAAAAGCTGCCCCAAATGGACAAAGACGGAGGTGCCGGAAAGAGCAATGTTTCTTAAAAGGTCAGGCAATGGAACGCGTTCACACAAGAGAGAAGCTGTCTAGTGTTATCTATGAATTTATCCTGAACCTGCCCTGCATGCCTAGCGGGCCTAGGGAGATGACTTGACCTTCCCTCTTTCCAATTATCCTGGGAGAGTAAATGCTTCTGCTTGACATGCAAGATATAACCTCAGTGACCTAAATATGGCCAAATGCACAGAGCCATCTCTGCAATATTCTATGTACACAGAAGACGTACGTCTGCATGCAGCAATCTAGCTACACACCTCTTTCAAATTTATTTTAGGAAATTAAAAAAAACACCTTCTATTAGTTAGAAAGCAGAAAGATAATTGCACAGGTCCAGCATCTGTGCCTGCCAGTTGCAACAGACTGTTAGCTACTTTAATAAACAATGGAATCTATCCTTTACAATTCATACTTAGGTGACAAAAATAAAACATTTATTTTGTATGTTTTACTAGCACTTAGCAAACACAGAAAATGGCACAGTCCTGATTTTCAAAGAGCTCCTGATCTAATTTACACATTTACAAAAACACACGGTGCTTTTTATTAGCAATAATGCAAGTGATAATATAAATACCAGGATTAAAATATAATGATATTTGAGAGTACAGTAGGGATAGCCAATTTGTCCTGTGATGGAAATTTGCCTTTGTATCTTCCTAACCAAGAATTGAGCATTCAATGATATGATAAGAAATATAAAATTAAGCAGTGTTGCTGACTATCCTTGGTATTGTTGACCCGAAACATGTAACTTCATCCCCATACTTACAGCTGCCAAATTTCAGAGGACATGAGTGAGCATCCATTGGAAAATCCTCCAAGTGCATTGGACATTCAGCTTGGACCGTAAGCCTAAAAGTCAAAATTCCACTCTTTGTTTAAGTAAATTGGCAAGTCAGGATAAATCACTCCTTACTGTTGTCAGCAGAATTAATGATGACGTAGAACTTTATAGCATCTTATTAGGTTAATCAACATTTAAACATGTTTTTTTCTTTCACATTTAGATCATACTTTAGAAGATATTAACATATGCAAAATGTGAGTACAAGTAACAATAATATTTATTTACAAAGATGGCATATTTAACCATACTTTACTCTGTGGCTTGTTAAAAAATAAAGAAGTTTTATATGCATTTTTGAAGAACCACTTTCCCATTAACTTCACTATTCATATTTGAAATGTTAGACAAAAGTTTTTAAAAATCTCTATAATGAAAAAAATGTATTTTTTCCTATCAGCTCATCAACAACCATATAACAAAATTGATGCAAGAATTCAATATTAATTCAGAGGAGCTTCCTTCAAAAATGTGTAAACTTTGAGCCAGTATCATATATGGATACATGAGTATAAATATGGAAATAGATATACTATGTTTTGCCATGTATAATGTGCATCCTTATTTTTCCTAGGAAAAATAAGGATGCACATTATACATGGGCAGTACTAATTCTGTATCTATATAAATGTTTTTAATTCTTTTATTTATGCTTATGCATTAAAGGTATAGCTCTAGAAAGCAATAAAGATATTTGTATGCAAGTATGATCATCAGTTTTGCTTTAAATATAAATAAATAAATAAATAATTGCGTGAAAAAATTAAAATGAAAAATTTTTCCTGAAAGCTTGGGGCAGAACTGTGGGTGTGCATTGCACACAGGTACATATTTAGATGTATCTCAAAAATATCTTGTTGACATGAGGCTGCGTTATGCATGTTATATACCAAGCATTTTTCTGTGTCCTCATGACCACAGTACAAAGTAATCAGCAAATTTATTATAAGGTTATTAGTCATTCCATCTCACACAAAGGTAAAGTAGAAAGACATGCGTTAAATCGAACAAATGAAAATATTTCTTTGGGCCAGAACAAATATGGGCAAAATTTAGTTGTAGATTATATACTTCCAATAGAACTCCACGAGATATCTCCCAAACTATGTGTGCTCTCTGCCTGTATTTTGTTTAAACTTCAAATTTCCAATTACTGTCCATAGGAATGATCAAAGTGTGCAAAATCACGAGGGCACTGCCTCTGCTTTGCAAAATTCAGAGAAAGAGGCAGAAAAATAGCTAACACTTCCATTTTAGGTAATGGTCTTTGGTAATGAGTCCATAGGAGTTTTTTCTTTAAAGATCAGGACTTCATGAAAGACCGTTCTTAGAGAATTTTGACAACTGCAATCTCCCATTTAATATTATGTATGAAATAATAAATACATCAAGTGCCTGCAATACACATCCGTCTAAATAAGATGTGGATGAAAGTCATCTGTGCTTCAAGGTCTTTATTCAACACTTTAAGTTTACAGTGTACATCACTTTATTAGATTCCTGATGATTTTCTTTTTTACATACTACAAGCAAACTATTTGAAAGATGAATTCATGGGAATAGTGAAAATGGGACAGTGGTGTTAACAACGGTACGTTCAGTACATTCAGCCCTGCAACAGCGCCTTCCTTTAGCTAATTTTTTAAGGTTGAATCAATGAAGTTGATGTCACATGACACTTTTTGATTTACAAAATGGCAATTTTACACAGTTCAATCTGAGACATATGCTTACGATATCCAATTTACCTGCAAGCTTTATTAAAAAAAACTCACTCTAAGTTAAAAAATAATGTTTTTTCTTTCAAGTAACTTCATAAAAAGAAACAAAACGTATAAGCTTGTTTAAAAATCCCTTAAATTTTTGGTGGGTTATCTAATGAGATATTAAAAATAAAATCACATGCCAGTATAAAGAAAAAATTGTAATGCTATTAAACTGTATTTCATTAAAATACAGTATGAAAAATAAATAGCCAAAAAATCAATTCTTAATAGTAAAGGCACTTCTTAAATTTTAAGATGGGAATCAAACTCATAAATACTATTTGATATTTATATTTTAATATGTGTGCAATTACAAGGATTACTATAGGTACTTTAATAATCTGTTATGAAAATGTTCAACTTGTGCTAACGTTTGACAACGAGGTTGGCTGGTTTTTTGATACATGAATTTCTCAGCGTCTAAATGCAACCTACCGAACCTGCAAACATACCTCATAGTGTACAGCAGCGTCCCGTCGTCCTGAATTCGAAGAAGTTTATTCGGCATCGTCATGTTATGAGCTACCGATTTTTTCCCATTGTGGAAGAAGGTGTCTGGGGTCCAGATTTTGCTAGCCATTAAATTGTTAAGTCGAAGGATATTCATAGGACCCTTAAATTTTAACCTTTCATCTTTCCATTTTTGCCGAAAGAAAACATCTATTGTATATTCCTGAAATATAAAATAACATTCTTTTGAAAATAATAAATATTTTAAATACAAGGAATGCCAAACTCCAGTAAGTGACATTGTTTCAAAAGAGAGAAAGCTGTCTCAAGAGAAGTAAACCTAGAATCAGAAATATCACTCCTTTCCATTACAATCGAATAAAGCATGTATTTACACAAGTACCTACATATTATTATGAAAATAAAAGTACATTTACTTTATCTAGTCTTATTTACTCTAACAAAGTCTCCATGCAAACTGTGTTATTTCATTCTATAGTTCATAACTACTTGGAGAGGGGGGCATGCTTGGGGCAAGGTTGGGTGGATTGTTTTGTCATTAACTTAAGAAAGAAATATCAGGGAGCCTTCTCAGTGGGAAAAAAGAAAAGAAAAGAAAAAATAGAAGCAAGTATTAAACACACTGTCGGATCTGTATGAGTCATCATCTCCTGTTGCCAAAGAAACTAGAATATCTTATTTTTTAAATACTAAAAAAATAGTGAAATATCATATCATTAGCAAGAATTTATTAGAAGATAACAATGATTTTCATAAAATTTATTTCATAAAATTTATTTTAATAAAAAGACTTGAAGTTATTAGTTACTATATTTGACAAGTTATTGTATTTGTATTCAAAGACAAATATTTTGCAAATAAATTCCTTCCGGTTAAAATATACTATTAAATATTCACACAGACTAGCTAGTGATCAATTCTTTTTTTTTTATATTCGGTTACAATTCTCTGCATTTTCTCCCCATCCCTCCACCCCACCCCAACCAGTCCCACCTCCCTCCCCCACCCCTACCCTCCCCCTTGATTTTGTCCTTGTGTCCTTTATAGTAGCTCCCATAGACCCTTCTCCCCAGTATCCCCTCCCCACTCTCCTCTGACTGCTGTTACATTGTTCTTAATTTCAATGTCTCTGGTTATATTTTGTTTGCTTTTTTCTTTTGTTGATTATGTTCCAGTTAAAGGTGAGATCATATGGTATTTGTCCCTCACTGCCTGGCTTATTTCACTTAGCATAATGCTCTCCAGTTATCATTCCCCAACACTGTTTTAGCTCAATCTCTCTCTCACTCTGTCCTCTCCTCCCCACCCCGTCTTTCTCCCTCTTCTCTTTCTCTCCCTCCCCCTCTCTTTTTCACGGACCCCTTCTCCTTCTTCCTCCCTCAGTTCCCTCTTTTCACTTTCCATCTCTGCCTTTCTTAACATAAAAGAATGCATGTGTTTTAGATGAGATATACAATTCACACACAATGCTGACAATATATTGGATGTGCAAAATTTTTGTCCATTCATGTTTGTGCAAACATTTACATGATAAATAATTACAATTTTCAGTTACACACTTGAGATTGGAAATTGAAAAACTGTCCCTTGAGCACACTGTCAGTTATCACATGTGAGCATATAAGTGCTGCAGCAGTTGGCAATTTTACTTAAAATTGTGTGTGTAGAAAGGAGCAGATTAAAAAAGCCATATGCTGATGAAAACGTCAAGTCATTTGTACGGATCTTAGTCAAGAAAATGAAAGTAGATGATTCTCAGTGGCCTCTCAGAAATGGAATGGATGGAGATGAACAGTATCAGCCAGGAGTGCTGGCAAATGAATAGGACATGCAAGTAGCTCTGGGCTGTGCTCCTGAAGCTTAGGAGAAAATTTCATAATTGAACACACCCTCAGTCTCCACGGTTCAGTCATTGCTTAAATATTTAACTACATAGAGTTGAAATTCAAACAGCCACAACAAAAAGCTAGGTTAATAAATGAATGTATATAATAAGTATTTATTCAGGTGTTTCTTTCCAACTGTGTTTCCTTTCAATTCAAAGTGAATGTGAATCCCAATGAACTTAATGTATTTTACAACTTTTTATCAAATTTCAAGTTCCATGTTTCTATTTCTATAGAATTATGGGATTTTTATTGCTTTTAGAAGCTATTGCCATGGCAATCATTTCCTACAGACGTCCCACATAGGAGACAACAAGGTTCCCAGACAGTCTTAGGTGACCTTTTTAAACCTTGTTTCCTGGAATGCCTTTTGTTTTTGAGCATGCACAGTGCCCCAAGTTGTACCGTGCCAACCCAGCCAGCGTGATCCGGGCCTTTTCTTCCACTTTCACCAGCCACGTTTATGCCCTTCGCTAGGTATCTCCAATAATCCTCACTCCTTACGATCCCTCACATAGAGCAAGCTCCCTACCCTCCGGAATCAAGAGCTCTACTCACAACCCTTAAACACCTGGGAAGCACATAGTCAGGTCTCTATCCATCTTTATTACTCACAAAGCAATCCATTACTGTAAGATCATTGATTTCAATTATACATTTGTTCTTCTGCCTCCCAACTAGCTTGCAAACGTTCAAGAAAGTGTCCACTGCTTTCATTTGCATATTATTGTACTTTGTCTTCACACATATAAGAGTACAAAGAATATTACAAATGCCTTTGAACCATCAGCAGCGGAGATGTCATCACAAATATTACAGAAGCCTTCCCCTCTCCTGCTGATTCCATCTCAGTCATGTTCCCCTGCTCTTCGAGGAAATGACTTTCTTGAATTTAGTGTGTACCACACCCATTCAAGTACTTACGTTTACTACACAAATGTATGTGTTGCTTGTCAAACTTTTAACATTTATACAAATGAGACCACACTGTGTATATTTTTCTGACACTCATTTTTGTAGTCACACAGTTGAGATTTACTCATGGCGATACATTTCATACTTTGATCCATTTTCACTGTTACATAGCATTAACTTGTAAGGGTATTTCACATTATCCATTTTTTTTCTCCTTGCTTTCATATGTATCTTTCCTATTTCCAGTTTGCTACTGCTATAAGCAATACTGCTATATACAGTGTTACACAATGCTTTTGTACAAAAGTATAAGAGTTAGTCTAGACCAGAGGTCAGCAAACTGTTTCCACAATGGGCCAGTTAGTAAACGCTTTAGACTTTGCCAGCCATACGGTCAGTATCACAACTATTCAACACTGCTACTGTGTGGGAGCCCACAGGCAATACATAAATGAGTGTGTGTGGGGGGGGTGCCAACAAATCTTTGTCCACAAGAACAGGCAGCTGGCAGGATTTGGCCCGTGGGCCCCACTATGCCCACGGCTGCTGTAGAGAAAATGATAAGTGGGATAACTGAAATGTGTTGTATGTGCATCTTCAAAATAACAAAATATTGTCAAACTGAAACCCTAGAGCCACTAGCAATGTATAAACTTCCTTGTTTCTTTACAACTTGGGATAGATGGAATACTTCATTTTAGCCGTTATGGTTGGTGTAAAATATTTCATTTGGATTTCCCTGTTAACTAGTGAAATTTAACACATGTTCATATGTTTATTAAATACTCTAGTTTTTTCTTATGGGACTTCCATTCATTTCATTTACTCAGTTTCCTTTAGGTTGCCTTTTTCTTATTGAGTTATAGAAATTCTTTATATTTTCTATATATGAATATTTTAAACAGACTTTATAAGAATTCTAAGATCATAAACCATACAATATATAATAGATATGTCCCAGAATGCTTCCTATAAAAATGTAAAAGTTCTGCTTTGAACATTTAGGTCCTGGAATTATTTTGTATCATATGAGGTGAAGATCCAACCTTTATTTTTCTAATGGGAAGAACAATTTTCTATTAAGTGGTCCAACTTTCCCCACAGATCTAAATGGTGCCTCTCTGATCTATTTAGCATCCATACAGGTTTGGATCTGCTTCTGAAATTTCTGTTCCATTGTTGATTCTGCATTGTTTCTAAACTCATGATTACTATTGCTATATAAAAATTATAACTAATAGAGTTTTTATTGTTGTTCAGTCGAAGACATAATTTGCATTATGGCTTTTTTTATGTAGGAGATATTGTAACAGGTTTTTATATTTCCAAATGTATTGCTTTATTTACTTATATCTTGTCAAGGATGTTTAATTTTACTGCATTCATAATAAGAGACTATGCTCTGAAGATACTAATTATTTCAAACTTTTTGAAAATATCTTGGTATTTCTTGTTGAATCAGACCATTTCCATTCTTTAATGGTAACTTAGTCTATTAACATTTAATATGGTTAATATATTGAACATACACCCAGTATATCATTTTATCAGCGATAATTAAAATAGTGAGAATAAAAAGTAATTATTTATATATATGTTTCATGACTAACTGATGGAAACAAACAAGAGAAAACTCTAGAAAATTGAGGACGAGGATCCATAAAAACACACACACTTGTAGAAGTAGGAGAGACAAGAAAATTTAAGAAGCAAATCAAGATTTACTGTGTCAAAGAGTGCTGAAATATTTTGAAAGGAGAAAGAAGAGTTTAGAGCTGGAATGTATAGGGTGAGGAATGGAAAGAGGGTACAATTGGGGAAAAAGTCCACTCCCTTAGTCCTGAATTTGTAAATGCCTTTAATGGAAATCAGTGTTTCACCAGTAGCATCTAGAGGCTGGCTATTATCATTTAGCTACTGCCAAGCAAAACCCGCCTAAAATGCAGAAGCTTAAAATAGCAACCAGTTATTATTAGCTCAGAAGAGCTGAGAGTAGGGGCCAGTTGATCTCACCTGGGCTCTGTTGATCTCAGGTGTTCTTACTGATGCATCTGTGGGTTAGGTGGCCATTGGCTGATCTGGTTTCCCATCCTTGCAAGGTCACTGGGGCATCTCAGCTATGTTTCTAGTATATCTTGTCCTACTCCACAGACCAGTGGACTACCTGGGGCTTATCTCTCTCATGACAATAGCATAAGTGCAAAATCACAAACCCCAATGAACAAGCTCACTTCAAGTCATTGCTCAGGTAATGTGTTTTAACAACCCATTGGCCTAAGCAAGTGAGTGGCAAGTATTATATCAGGTCCACCCATTCTTAGTGGAAGGGTATTAAAAGCTCAGAAATAGATGAATATATACAAAGAAGTGATGAATGGGGACCATCATTGCAATTCTTCACACTAGCCCTCTTTAAGTGAAAAATAAACAATATTTGTGAATGAATGGATTGAGAGCATCTAAAACGTAACTTCATCACATGACTTCAATGAGCGTCCCATGGATCTAATACCATGCAGGCAGGTTCATTATCACTTAGTTAAAAAAAAATCTATAACTGCACTTTACCTAAATGAAGAGAAAACCAAAAACTGTGAACAGAAGCAGGATTATCAGCTTAGACCAATGGTTTACAAAGTGGGATATGTACATCCACTTGGGTACAGGAAGAAATTGATAGAATCTTTGTTTTTACATAGAATTCTTATGGGAATATAGGAAGTAAATCAAGCTTTGCCATTAGATAATATATGGAATGATACTGGCATTCTCACAATACCCATAAGTAGATTACAGTTGTATATAAAGTGTCCTATGGGAAGAAAAGGACCTGCCACTGGGAATGGTCAGGCGCTGCTGCATTCAGTTGTTCGCAGTGTACTGTGACTCATACTTAGGTGACTTTGCAATTATAACATCTGGTTCTGATTAAACTCCCTCATGAAAATGGACAAATGGTTTCAAGGAGGGATCACAATATCTGATATCAAACTATGTTATAAGGCTACTGTAATCAAAACAGTCTGGTACTGGCATAAGAACAGACACATAGATTAGTGGAACGGAATAGAGAGCCCACAAATAAACCTATGTCTCCATGATCAATTAATATTTGACAAAGAGGGCAGGAACATAAAATGGAGTAAAAATAGTCTCTTCATCAAATGGTGGTGGGAGATCTGGACAGCTACATGAAAAAAATAAAATTCTACCACCAACTTACACCTTACACAAAAGTAAACTCAAGATGGATAGAAGACATAAATATGTCATGACACCATAAAACATCCTAGAGGAGAACATATGGAGAAAAATCTCAGATAATCCATGAAGCAATATCTTCACTGATATGTCCCCTAAGGCAAGGCATATAAAGGAAAGAATAAACAAATGAGACTATACAAATTAAAAGAATCTTCTGCACAGCTAAAGAAAACATCAGCAAAATGAAAAGGCAACAAACTGTATGGGAAAATATATTTGCCAATGATAACTCGGACAAGGGCTTGATCTCCTAAATATTTAAAGAATTCACACAACTTCACAACAAGAAGACAAATAATCCAATTTAAAAATGGGCAAAGGACCTGAAGAGACATTTCTCCAAGGAGGACATACAGAAGTCCCAGAGTCATATGAAAGGATGCTCAGCATCACTAGTCAGCAGAGAGATGCAAATTAAAGCCACAATGAAATACCACTTTACACAGGTCAGAATGTCCATCATAACCAAATCAACAAACAACAAGCACCGGTGAGGTTGTGGAGAAAAGAGAACCCTAGTACACTGTTGGTGGGAATGCAGACTGGTGCAGCCACTGTGGAAAACAGTATGGAATTTCCTCAAAACACTAAAAATGGAAATGCCTTTTGACCCAGCAGTACCACTGTTGGGATTATACCCAAAGAATCATGAATCACCAATTCAAAAGAACCTATGCACCCCAATGTTCATAGCAGCACTATTTACAATAGTCAAGTTCTGGAAGCAACCTAAGTGCCCATGAATAAATGAGTGGGTCAAAAAACCGTGGCACATTTATACAATGGAATACTACACAGCAGAGAGAAAGAAGGAGCTCCTACCCTTCGCAACAGCATGGATGGATCTGGAGAGCATTATGCTAAGTGAAATAAGCCAGGCAGTAAAAAACCAATACCATACGATCTCACCTTTAACAGGAACCTAATCAACACAACCAACAAGCAAGTAAAATAGAAATGGAGATGTGGAAATAAAGAACAAACTGACAGTAACCAGAGGGGAGGGAGGAGGAGAGTAATGGGAGAAAGAAAGAGACGGGTCAAGCCAAGGAACATGTATAAAGGACCCATGGACAAAGACAATGGTGGGGAGATTGAATGTGGGTAGTGGGGGGTGGGTAGGGCAGGGGAGAGTAATGTGGGAAAATAAGGACCACTGTAATTAAACAATAATAAAAAAACACAAAAGGATTATTGCTAAATGACACAATGGATTGAAAAAAACATTAATAATTACATAAGCACGAGTGAAAAAGAGAAAGAGATATTTATTGCGTGCCTAATATGAGCTCTTCATTAGCCACATTTAAAAATGATGAAATAATCAAATCTAAAACAAAATCTGCAAAAGAAGATTTACAATTACCATTGAGTATATTTAAAATATGGGTTTATACTCACTGTTTTAATGATTAAAATGGTAGGGTAATGAGACAACCAATTAGATATCCACTAAGAAAAACAGGATTTCCAAACCAATTATTTACATGTGATTGTCTTAAATTCATATAAAATGCATATTCTCAATATTAAAAAATATTCTTGAACGATTTCTTGAATAAACTTCCAGTGTGCCATGAGTATGTACAGTAATAACATGATTTGTGTGTTACAAGAAACTTGCCAGAGAAATAGAGAACAATGCAACCTCTTCATACAAACTTTGGACTTGAACCCATGAACCGATATTCTAAGAGAAATAAACAATAACACAAGCATACACAAAATCCTTTGGAGAGTACACAAACAAGAACAAAGCAAAGTTAGGAGGAAACAAAAATTCACAAGAGTGTAGGAGCACGCCACCATCCTATGACCAAATATACAGGAGACGTGAGACGGATGGTCAGGTAGAACTGAAGTGAAAAATCCATAAACTTCCAGATTTAAACAATTCTTTATAAGAAATGTAACCCAACTTTTCTTTTAATAGATGAGGTTATAGATAAATGCACTGAATTTCCTGTTTCTAAGCTTGTAAGGGACAAAACCAAGGGAAGGATACAGCTTTCAGTCCAATATTTTACTACCACTAACCATTATTTCCATGACTTGTATTGAAAACAAGGAAATCACCCTCTATTGCAGTTTGTTGCATAAACATGATTGCAAGGACACATTAACTCAGTGGAGATGGCATATTTTTAGTGCCTGGGTACATTAATTATAAGTCAATGCCTGTAGCCTGTTTTTGATTAACTGTATCTACTCACTAAAACATCCAAATGGCAGTCGCTCTTGGAGTGATTTCTCATTTACTTTGATTTACTGAGTGTATTTTAAAGTACCAAAGTTTACTTCATTATACCCTTTTTGCTAATAAAGGCCAGTCTCCGCTGAGTGAATTCCAATCAGTGTGTTTTTTATGTAACAAAGAAATATTGTGTTTATAAAGCAGGTATGTAGCAATTAAACAAAACCCCTGGAAAATGCAATGATGGTTAAACTCAAACACTTTCATTGGTGCTCAAAGAGGCTGAACAACAAATTTAAGCCAGTACTATTAACACTTCAAAAATTGCAGAAAGTAAGAAGCTTAAAAACAGAACAGCACAGTGTCAATAAATTCAACTGGTACAAGATCATAAAACACTATTATGCAAAGAAGCTCACACAAACAGAATGCAGAACAGCCTAGATGCAGCATGTTCAGGCCGCTGTGCAGGTAGGATGTCTGGGGTATCTTTTGGAACTAGATGCCAGGCAAGTTTCATGAATAAATTAAAAATTAATGCTAAAAATTCAGGTAATAATAATAGATTTTTAAAATATATACAAGCAAAGCATTCAAAATGGTTAATAGTTATAACATGGTTAATAGTTATAACATGTTAATTGCAATTCACTTTGATATAATTTATTATTTAAAATTCATAACAAACTTATTAAATATGCAAAGGTATCAACATTTCATAGATGGAGAACACTTTCAAAGCCATATTCATTTAAAAATAATACAGAGAGAGAAAGCCAAAATTTGAACTCAAACTTTATGCTTCCTAAACCAAGTTCTTTTCATTGTACCATACATAAAATAAATTCTTGGAGGCAGGACATTAGAGTGAAATTTCCTTCTTTTATAGATCAATAAATGCATGGATTATGGAAGGTGACAGGGAGAAATTAGTCCCAAGGCTGACATTGGAGTTTTATAATCTTTATCAAAGTCCTTCCACACTTAAAACTGACTCGCACAAAACTGAAGGATATCAACAGGAATAACAAATTGAGTAATATGAAATCGATGTTAAGAGTATGGGCTCTTAGATCAGATAGACCAGACTACCTGACCTTGAACAGGTTTAGTCGCTATTTAAATTGACTTCTCTGTAAAGTGGTGTTAATAATAAAATCTATTGTACTTTCTAAAACTCTTGCAAAATAAAGTGAGATAATATGTGTAAAGTTCTTAGAAACTGTTTGAACCTCAAAGTAACCTGGCTTAAATCACCTTCAAAGTATTATTCTCCCCCATTTCCATATTCAACAAAAGGATGTCCTGACAAGGGAGGGAACACCTAGTCCCAAAGGTCACAAAGTAAAGTAGCAGGCAGAGGCTGAGGAGGAGGCCACAAGCAGCCCATTAAACAATAAGCTGCTGATGTTTTTTGGTGTTTGGAGTAATAAAGACATCACAGAGAAGAAATCCCACGTGTGCCCCATGAAATAGCCTGTGTTTATCTACCAACCATTCAAATGGCATTGTCTGCCAAGAGAAACTATCAATAGGGCAAGTTAAGTAAAAAATGGTTATGCTCCTTTTTATAGCCTCCCCTCTTCTTGCCTCAACTCTGAGAGACCCAGAAAGAGGAGAAGAGTAGAACGTGGACTATCACCCATTGTACATCCCTTAGCTATGAACATGCCTGAGAAATGGAGAGAAGATCTAAATGGCATAAGAGATAAATAGGACTCCCTTGACTCTGATATTTAAAAGTGTAGATAAAGCTACAGGATGCACCTGACGCCGTGAATGAAGCATAGCTGAGTTTGGACAGTACAATTACTGAAGTCCTTGCGATGACATCCTGATGCTTTCTCTGAGCCCCCAAGAACCAGTATCACCCCCCCTCCCTCACCTCTCTGGCCTGGTGTTCAGCAATTCTCTCCCCATCCCACACTCTCTCCTGCAGCAGCACTGAGATCGCGGGGCCTCTGATGCCTCGTGCTCCGTCTCACTACTCATTGATCTCTACTGCAGTCTGTTCCCTACTCACCCCAACATTTGGCCAACTTTTACTTCTGAGAACAAGGACCATAACCACCTTCTTACATGCTGTGTCACCAGCATCTAATAATTTGCCTGGAACATAGGAAATAAGCAAAAATTAGTCTATGAGTGAACGAATAAGAGGATTTCTTGGAAACTAAATATTGTGACACGGATTCTGGCAACAACAGCACAAAGGGGACAGGAGGAGAAAGGTGTCAGCAGAGTCAGATGGAAGAAAACTCTCAGGTATCTTACAGCAAGGTCACCAGCACGCAATACCCTGATTCTTAAATTCACAAGTGAGAACGTAGGCTTGGCTGTATTTGCATAAATATATTACACTAATCACAGTGGGCTTTTATTATATATAATTGTTACATTTTAAAGGGTGTTGACATATATTTAAAAAGCCATCCCATAATAATTTCTCTGGCAACTGTGTTTTAGTTTTATTCAGGGGTGTTTTGGCTTTTGGGGAGGCAGTGGGCTATAAGTCTCTTTATGATCTGGTTCTGAGTTATACTCTAGCCTCATCCGTTTCACATCCCTAAGAGCATTCTAGGATTCTATTACACTGAACTTTTATATTTTTCTAAACTCAACCGGCTCTTCTAGTGTGTGCTAAGACACTCTTCTCATTATATAGCTGGCCAACCAACCATATTTGTCCTCCCTAGTTCTTTTCTTCTCCTAGAATTCTCCTCAGATGTGGATATCCTCTACCCGCATCCCTTCTGCTACCATGTTAATCCATAAATATTTTAATGAAAGCATAATCACACTTTTTGAAATGATGACTTTTTCTTACCCTCCACCCTGCCGCACACACAGATACACACTGTGAACAATTTGAAGGCAGCAGTGGTTCCACTAGTTTTCAGCTCCCGGCACGGTGACAGACACAGAGTATGTACTCAGTCAGTCTTGCTGAAATGAACAAATACAACTCGTGCCTTCGAGTAGCTCAGATTGCAGTGAAAAGAGAGACATGTAAAGATTTGTATCATCCAGTGCGACAAGTCACACGAAATGTGTGAACGCCATGTGGTGGAGCACAAGGACAAGAGGGGCTGACTCCACTTGGAGGAGCCCAGACAAACATCAGAGAGGATGAAATTTGAGTCTGGCCCCGAGTTAATGAAAGACCTCCAGATGGCAAAGGAGGAGCCAAGCATAACAAAAACAGGGAAAAACATGTGTGAGGCCAGAGAGTTGTTAAAGATAATGGCAGGCTCGGAGAGCAGTGAGAAGTTCAGTGCAGCCTTTAAAACATAAAAGCCTCGCAGAGTTAGCTATACTGGCTTACAGCTCCTGCCCTCTGTCTCACCTCCTCTCCCCGACCATGCTGCTTGAAAATGTCGCCTCCACTCGTTCTCCATTTCCTCACCTCCCACACGCTCAGCCCACTGCAATCTGGTTGCTTTTACCACGATCAGTAAATACCTCCTTGTTCTCCATCCAATGACACATTGGAATCTTTTTCTTGGCTTTACTACAACATAAGGCACTTGTTCTCTTTCTACTTTTGCTATACCCTCCTGCATTGGCATTAAAACCAGTCTCCTGGTGTTGTGGGAAACCCTTGGGAAAATCCTCATCATGGGATCTGAGACCTTCTGTATCTGCCAACAATCTAAATGCAATGATGTGTCCTGGGAAATGAATGGGGCTAACAGCAATGGGTAATAGCTATTATCCTCACTAAAGGCATACAAGTTCAGGGTGCCCCTCCCAAGAAGACAGGTTCCACCCTGGCAACCTGGGAAAAGGATATGCAACCTCTGCCATTTATATATTTTTTAAAATACCACTTCATGGTCAGAAGCCATAGCTGTTTGGTATTTATGCAAAAATGATGGGAGGATGGTAGGGAATGCCTCTTTTCTGAATAAGCCAAGAAAGCGCTACAACTGGATGTTCTCAGTTCCCACAACAGTCCCTCCTGCAAGATAGAAATGGATAGGATCAAACTACTCCAACTTTCCTTCTGCTGTGGAACTGCTACTCCATTCCCCAGGTGAGGTTTTTGCTATGGGCAAAACCTATGGTTTCCTCTCATTATCAAATGAACCATATCCTGCCTTGACCGAGGGCTGTAAGTGAGAAAGATATTTGACTATCGCACATCATCATTGCACCTGATAAGGAATAAAAGGCAGCGGACTCTGACTTTTGTCCAAATCCCCCTCTATTCTAACAGGCATCCATGGTTGCTCATTCTCAGTCTCCTAGGCAACCTTTTTCAAGCTCTTGTTTTCTAAAGTTTCTGTGAAAGCCTGATGACCATTTCATGATAACCTGTTTTTCCTACACATTTATGTATGTGCCTATGGTTACGACTACCATTGCATGGTTCTCCAAACCATCTGCACTCTATGCCCCCCTCCTGAGCTCCTGAGCTAGGCCTGCTAGCTACATATCTCTAACTAAATTACTCACAGCAGCGTGGTATGTCCGAAGCATAAACACTTGCTCCCAAACACCAAAACAAAAACATAGAAACCTTTCCTTGTTCCATAGCCCAGTGAACAGGGCCACCATTCACCCAAACTCCCAAGACTTGTCCTATACAAATAACTCATTCTGTTAAAACATAGACCGGCACACCCTACAACTGGCAATTATGACCTCACAGATTTTAGAAGGAGTCTAGGAAATAAAGGTTTTCATAAATAACTCTCAGTGATTCCAATGCAAGTATCTATGAATTTCATTTTCAGAAACATTTTTTAAACTATAGAAGGGGACTGAATAATAGTAGTTGAATGAGTGAATGTTCGCCAAGTCTAATTCCTACCCTTCCAAAATTGCAATAACTTTCTGATAATTAACTCCTACGTGCCCTTTAAAGTGAATAAACATCATCTCTTTCCTTTCAATGTATAGCATTTGCCATATTTGTAGCAGGTTTCTTTAGCGACATTTGCAAATGACAACTTCTGATAAAGGTTAACAGCTACATCCAGTGTCAATGTTTAACCCAATTATGGACATGCAATAACTCTCTAAACCTTCCTATGATGTTAATCACCAAACTGCATAATTTCCTAATAGCTTCAGGGAACCTGAGTGATACTGCACACTGTTTTCATAAGATAGAAAAGTATGAACCGATGAGATCAATATGATCAATAAACCAAGGTCACTCCACTTAATAGCTTGCTTCTTAATAGCTTAATGGTAAACTCTGGTTCAGAATTTGCCCACGATGACTTCAAAGTCTCCATTGTTTAAGTTTGAACCTTAACACTTAGCACTGCAGGAGTTAACCATTTGGGCTGTGGTTCTTAGCCTAGGATTCGGTGCAAAAGTTCGTGGCTATACCACTTATGCCTTAAGAATACACACACACAGTGAAAGTGTTTACTCATATGGGAAAGACTTTTCCATATACAAACCAAGGAGAAAAATTAACGAGAAGAGTTATAAATCGCTAAAATGCACACACCTACTACAAACTTTGTCAATTGTCAGCTAGTACCTTCCAGAGTTTAATTAATTACCTCCTTAATCATAATTTTTAAATATTAAAATGAGAAATTTTAAACTTATTTGCAGGCACTCTGATTACCACCTTTCATTATAATTTAGACCTGCAACCTTCTTTGGACCATCACACTGGTTAACGGCTCTGAAATACAGGTTTCGTGTGAGCGTGCATGTGTGTGTTTGTTCTTTTGGTTCTTAATTCTTTTTGCTACACTGCATTTTCCTCTCAGGCTAATGTCACAGCAAATCTACATCACTGACCCGAACAGGGAGACTTAGGGGTTTAGGTCTTGCTACTCTGCATGCACACTGCATGGAAATGAGTGTATCTGCTAAGACACTAAACGTGAAGTGAAATTTATTCTTTACTTTTTGCCATTAATTAATTGCTTCTGTAAGCCGCTTATGGCTGATAATGATATGGGCATATTTTCCCTCCACATCATAATAAATTTCTTTCTAATTAATGCATCACAGCCAAGTTTCATTTCTTGACCTGGCCATGTAAATTAATATAAATTCGAACTGTACCTCATTATCTTGCTTTCCAGCAAAAATAATACCAAGATGGAAAAATCACTCCATTTGATCATCAGGAAGACCAAATCATTTCTTTTCACAAAATATGTACCAGTACATGTTTTTAAATAAGCTCTACCTTCACTAAGAGATTTACAATATGAGTAAATGCATACATTTGTATATGTCTGTTTTACATATTTATATAGGTAACTCAGGCTTCATTGTCCCCAGCTTTATAATACTTCTCTAGATTTGGACAATCAACAAACAGTACCTGTTGAGTGATCAAACCATCTCTTTGTTCTTACTCAAAATCCTCCTCAATTTTACACATCATTATGTATATTGATTATCAGCGTATCAACTCTCTGACCCTCAGCTGCAAATCCACCCTCCTTTCCCTCCTTTGAGAAGGACTCTGTGAACCAGGGGTGTCAAACTCATTTTCACCGGGGGCCAATTTAGCCTTGATATTGCCTTCAAAGGGCCAAATATAATCTCAACTCCTTAACTGTTAAGGAGTACATTTATACAGTCCTAAAATTATTTCAGCCCTTTAAAGGCAACCATGAGGCTGATGTGGCCCTTGGTGAAAATGAGTTTGACCCCCTTGCTGTAAACATTGCTCTTTTGCCAGCTGGTGCAATGTTAGGCTTTGTCAATGGAGGGTACTGGAGGGACTTTCTGAGGTCATAGCAAGACAAGGGACTTTTCTTGCTGCTTTTCTTCACGGTTTGGGTGCATTGCCATTCCGTGGTATGGCTTCAAAGGATTGGCATGCAGCGAGTTTTCAGTCACCAGGCAGGATGTTCAGACCAATCAGCTTTAGCAAGTACCCACAAATGTTTACCTGTTGTGTGTATGTGTGGCAATGTTGAAGTTCTACTCTTTTCGTTAATTTCAATTATACATTACAGTGTTATCAGCTAGAGTCACCCTGTTCTAATTAGACCCTCAGACCTTATCTATTTTGTAGCTGTAGGGGTAGGGAGAGGGGGGTATAGGGTGTATCCCTACCCCCAGACCATAGCAACCACAGTTTTATGCACTGTTTCTGTCAGTTTAATATTTTTAGTTAACATATAAGTGCTGCATGTGGAATCTGTTTTTCTCTGTTAATTTACTTAGCATAATGCCCTTAAGGTCGATCCGTCTTGTAGCAAATGGCGGGATTCTGTGACTCTCAGGGCTGAATAATATTCCACTGTGGTAGTATGTACCTTGCTTCTTATCTTGGCTGTTGTGAATAACGCTGTAATGAACAGGGGGCCGCAGAGAGCTCTTTGAGATCCTGTTTTCGTTTTCTGTAGATATGCACCCAGCAGTGGGATTGCTGGGTCATACAGATCACGTCTTTAACTTGGCATGGAACCTCCGTCACGTTTTCCACAGCGGCCATACCACTTCACATCCCCACCAACAGTGCACAAGGGCTGATTTTCTCCACATCCTTGCCAATGCTTTTAACATCTTGCCTTTTTAGTGGTACAAGTTATGAAAAGAATACAAAATATAAAGCACTAATCTGAACACCCAAGCCAGAATGGTGCACCACAGATACAAAAGAATTAACATCCGTAACTCTCCATATATATTTTTTTAGACTCAATAGGCATGGGACAGTCACATAATTCTATAACACTAAACATGCTTGTTTATTCTAAAAAAAATTATCCCTCCCATCTTTGCATTCTATGAAGTAAAAATACTATTTAATGAAAAACTCACCATATCTGTATCTGAGACAGGGCCAAAACTTGTCACGTAGATGTTAGTGAAGACTTCAGTAATACTGTCTGATACAAGAAAAAGAGATTAATATAGATATCGTATAATGAGAGGCACAGGAGAAAGAAGGGGTCAAGTTCATGGCATGGTTAGAAACTGTGTGATATTTGAGAATATTGTTTTATACTTGCTTTTTAACTTCCGGAACCAAAAGAAATTATATTACTCAATGATTTCATAGGTTCTCACAACCCTAAATGCAAAATGCCTACAAGTATTAGGACCCTCTTACTTAGCAACTATTCCTAACAGGAGCATTCTGTTGTAAGCATATTTCCCAAAATTGATAGTTTCTTAAAATCTATCTTATCTGAGCTATTTTACAATAAATTTTCCACCAGTACTGAAAATAAAATATAGTTAGTATGGTTACTGTTTGGTATAGTCCTGAATTTAATTCCTAAACTGAATATTTCAGATGGTGTTTCATGATGGTAGAGACCTAGTTTGTACACTGTAAATTAGTGCATCTTCTCAATAAAGCACAGATTGTTAATCATTACAAATAAATATAATTCATATTCATATAAAAAGATGTGTTATTTAGTCACATAAAAATAAAAGAAAATAACATGCATTAATCACAATGGATTACTTCCAAACAAGCTTGCTTTTAAATGCATTTAAGATGTCTAAAATGCCAAGACTTAGAATTCATCTTAATTGGATTAGATTCTATAGTTATGTAACTTATTAACTGTAACACAATTAACTGGATTGCTCTAATGATTCATTTTTCCTTTTTCTGAGTTTACTGGGATGACAGTGGTTAACAACACTATACAAGTTTCAGGTGCACAGTTCCACAACACATCTTCTGTGCACTGCATTGCGACCACCCCGAGTCAAGTCTCCCTCCAACGCCATCTCGCCCCTTATGCCCTCCTCCTCCCCCCCGACCCTCACTCCCTAGCAATCACCACACTGTTGTCCATGTCCATGACTTTTTTCTATATTTTCCCTTTTTTTGCTCAATCCCTCCACTCTCCCACCCAGCACCCCAACCCTATCCAACACTGTCAGCCTGTTCCTTATCTGTGAGTTTATCTTTATTTTGTTTGTTATTTCATAAGACAAATAGTGAGGGTGAGGGGAAGCTCGAGGGAAAGATTTTAAAAGAAAAACCCTTTAGCCCTGGCTGGATGACTCGGTTAGAGTGTCATCGTGCACACCAAAGGGTTGCAGGTTTGACCCCCGGTCAGGGCACATATCTAGGTTGTGGGTTTGATCCCCGATCTAGGCACATATAAGAGACAGCCTATAGATCCTCTTTCTCTAAAATCAGTAAATATATATCCTAGTGTAAGGATTAAAAAATCTTTTAGATATACTTATAGAAAAAATGCACCATTAGTTTCTACCATCGTGAACGGAATGTCTTATTTGGTAACTGTCAAGTTTTTAATCCTAGAAAAATATCATGAAATACTTTTAATATTATACTGGATGTTAATTCCTAACCAGGAAGGAGAGAGTAAACTAAGTTTGTGATATTGTATCCACTGATGCAAAACTAAAAAATAGAAAAGGATTTGAAATAACAGAGTAGACTTATTCAAAAGACTTGACATGTAATAATCTGTGTAAGAAACCTATGAGGTCGATTTTCTCTTATCACCTCGGTGTGTGTATACACTTAGGTATAGAGAAGTAAGGAATTACACCCAATCACCCACTCTTAGAAGCCAAGCAATCTTGCTCCTGAGCCCTCAGGGTAATCCAAATCGTTACATCACAGTCAACAATCTATTTGAAATAAAAGTGTTTTCTCATTAACTAAGTATTTCTATTCACTATAATATTCTGTGTGAGAACACAGTTATAGTGTTCTAAGTAAGTATAGTCATTCATCTTTATTATTTTTCTAAAGTATTCTATTGCAAAACTGTATGAAATTTTATCATAAAACTGAGTTGAAATATTAATATCCTTATAAAGTTAATTCCCGGCTGCCACCTGCTCCAAAGACCTGCACAGGGTCAGCTTCGTGCCAGTGCAGCGGGTCTCGTGCTCAGAAGCACCCCGGGCTTGGTTTAATGTCCTGTTTTTGCTGTTTTAAAATTATTATTCATTTTCTGAAAAAGAGGTCCCACATTGCGATCTTGGACCAGGCCTCACAAATTCAGTAGCCAGTCCTGGACCTAAATCACATATGGTACTAGAAAGAAGTCAAGACAATGGGACCCAAGTTTGTTTGTTTTTTCCTTTTATACACACTAACTCTATCATGCTATCAGCTTTACTTAATAAACAATATCATACACTTTTAGTAATTATAGTTAGTGATTTAAAATTCTTCAGAGCAGAGAAGCTAAAATGTTAAGGTCATCTTCATCCAAATAGAGGCAAATGAAATTATCCTCCTTAGTCTAGAAAAGTAAAATTGAAAAAGAGAGATGACAAAAATGTGTGAACACATTCATGCTTAAGGATATGAAAAATACTCACTATATTCCAAATGGAAATTAAAGAGTAAGGGAGAGTATGATCGGTGCCTAGTGGCTGCAGAGAAATGCCAGCTAAGTATCCAAACAGTGGAAAATACGAATAGCATCAGAGCTCTAAGAGATAAGAGCAGCCCCTAGAGAGATGTGCAAGGTTACCTTAAAAATTGATTCCATGCTTTACTGACTTCATAAACATGGCTAAAGAATATATGCACTGGAAAAGGTATTCTTCTGCTATGAAAGTTCATAAAAAGAAAAATTACCAAGGCACACACTGACCACAAATACCCAATATGTACCTGAGATTGGAAGACTGATTCTTGGTACTGGGACTTTGAGGATTTCCATTCAGATGGATGCCCAGAGTTCTAAACAATTAATATGCATTAGTGAACTATTTTAGAGTGATGACGAAAAATATTTGATACATTTAACACAGCTTTCCAGGGTTCTGTATTTGAAATGTTATCTTTGATTTGTATTTCCATAAGGGAAAGGAAAGGCAGGGAGGTGGGCTAAGATTATATGAATAGACATAGGTAACTTCTGGATTTTGTGACACTGATTTGTCAAAGTCAGTCCATAGTATCTTCTGGTATCATTTTGTTTTCCCTGGCGGATGTAGGGCAGGGTTGAGCTGTGTTATTAATGCCTGTTATAGCTTTCTGATCCATGCGACAGACGTATGTCACAAGTAAACCAATAAACAACACTGACACTCGGGTGGCCATCCCAGTCTCTGTATCTTAGGTACCAGGAGTTACCCTCTGAAATCCGGATCACTTTAGTGGACCCACCAAGCACTGTCCTGCCTCAGGGCTTTTACTTCTTTTTCAGTCACAGTTAATTGCTGCTCTGCCCTGTGTCCGAGGTAAATGTTCTTTCCTCAGAGCAGGGTCCACTATTTCTCCGACAGAATGTAAGTCCTCTCCTCTTATTGTCTCTCTCTGACACTAGTTTCCTCTCTCCATAGGGTGTTTTAGAACTTGCCATTATTTTTATGCCTTTATGTTTTTTACTTCTTTTGTTTTGTTTTGTTTTGCTTTGCTTTGTTCATTGTTGGGTCCGTCTCTCCAAGGAGGATTTAAATTTGCTGGAGGACAGGAACTGTGTCATTTCTGTTCTCTGTTCTATCACCTGCCCTAGCACACCTGCCACACATTAGGTGCTTTATTCTTGAATAAACAAGTCATCTCTAATTATTGTGCATGCAGAATACATAACTTTTCCCAAAATATTTCACCAACATAAAAATGGCCGTGAATGGCTGCTGACAGTCACTCAGCGAGGCCCTGTTTTTTGTAAAAGCAGAGGTGAGACTGTCCATCGACAGAGGGGGTTGAAAGCCTGGGATCGGGTTCCCAGTGAGGAGACAAAGTCAAGCAAAGGGGGGAAATGTATTTACAGGGATCGCTGTCCATGGAAACTGAAAGGTAACTGCTGAACAGTTAGAGGCTTTTAACAGAAACATCCACCATGTGTCACTTCAAAGAAATTACTTATCAGCTAAATTTTTGGCTTCAGAAATACCAGCAGCATAATATACAAAAGTAAGATCTTCTACAGAGATTTTTTCAAAGGCAAAACACCATGGGTTTAATAACAGACACTTTAAGAGAAGTAAGAAATGCATGTGATAAACACAGAAGAATGTGTGAAATCTCCAGATTCAGGGTGGCAGCTACCTGGGGAAGGAGAAAGGAGAATAACCTGTCGAGAGGTACAAGGAGCTTCTCATATATTTCTAACATTTTTCTTCTTCTCAAATTGATGTTAATCAAATTTTCAAAGTCTTAAGACTTGATAAAACTGGTCATGGAATAAATCATATTATTCTCTCTACTTTTCTGAATGTTTGAAATACTTCATAGAAAAAAGTAAATGACCCTGAAAGATATCTGCAGTGAATATATGAATAATTTAATAATTTCAAGAAATGTTTAAATTAATTCATGTGGATTGTTCTTCACTGGATAATGCAGCATCCAATAACACTGAAACTTGTTCTTAAAGACCTTTAGCAAACAGCTAAGTCTGGTTCAGGAACACAGTTAACATGTACAGATGTGGGGGGTATTACTCTGTAAAGACAGAGGTTGTGTTGAAAAAAATCCTGAAAATGATGAGAATGTGGCCTTTCTCTCTATATATAGCAGCACAGCATTCACTGAAACCCTTTCATATAGAGAAGGTTATGATATTGAAAAGTTATGTCACATTTATAACAGTGGGAAAACCAAATCAGAGGAGACTGAAAAATTGTATCCAGTTTGAAAGAGGTTGCAATAGTTACTACAAAAGAAAAAAATGACATCGAGAATACAAAAGGATAGAAATCAAGTGAGTAGAGTTTTTTTTCTATGATGGTATTGTTAGAAGATGCTGAAATAGGTCCCTTTGTTTGCCTATCAGAAAATCTTCAGAGCCTAGAAGTGAGCAGTTGCATAAAACAAATGAAAGAAGACCACAAAGTAAACGGATGGTGAATACATGAAAAGAACAAGTGGAAACTATTTTCTTTACAATGATTGTCAAAAATACTTAGATGAAGTCATAAATAGTTGAACTGTACTGGGTAATATAATACACCAGCAATCAAACCTTCAAGCAAAAATGTTAACATTTGGCAAGAATAAAATCATGTCTTTATGTACAGCATTTTGTGAGTGATTGACATACATCGGAAATTATGCAATAACGCTTGCTGTTCCCAGTTGTTCTTCATGAGTGGGCAAAATTTTCAACACTACTGAACATAGCAGTGGGCTTTCTGTTATTTCTTTTCTTTTTTTTTGTATTTAAAATTTTTTTGAGCATAATCTTCTATTTTATTTTATTTTTTATTATTTTTATTTTATTTTATTTTTATTCAGTTACAATTGTCTGCATTTTCTTTGTTATTTCTTAATGAGGCACACCTTACCTATTTTTAGTTGCAACCATTCCATGTCTCTCCCTGGCTGCTCTAATATGTTCATTTACTTACAGTGTTAAGGTTTGCCGTCTATGTCTACAATATGCTAGACACAGGCCACCCATGGCTCTCTAAAATTAAATTTTAAATAATTAAAATCAAATCAAATAAAAAATGTAGTTTCTCAGTCACACTAGCCACATTGTATCCACATACAACTTTGGCTACCGTGTGGGATGGCAACGTCGAACATTTTCATGATCACAGAAAGTTCTGTAAGGTAATACCAGTCTCTCTTCCTACTAGAAGTTAAGCTCCATGAGCACATGGATTTGTATGCATTCAGGAAAATAAAACCCCAGCACAGAACAGCCCCTGACATCATGTATATTCACTTATTTCATTGAATAAGTAAATTCTCATTCTTGTTCACAGAGTCACTGAAAATAGATATGTCCTCTGTTATCATAATAGAAATTGGCAGAGACTAGTAAAGAGAAATATCAAGAGAAAAGCAGATAAATATACAGTCACAGAAATGATACATTCTATGAAATCATGTGACAAGAGAGTATTCCTCCTCCTGGAAATACTTTCTTCACTTGATCTCTGAAACACCACAATCTCTCGATTTTATTCTACTTTCACTGGTTGCTTCTTCTCTGAATCCTTCACTGCTATGCCTCCAACCTCTCAATATTGGAACGCCCCCACATTCATTTTTTGGTTCTCTTTACTTAGTTCTTGATGGTTTGTGTCATGTAGTCACAGACTTTTTAATTTCCATTTACAATCCACAGCTTTCTTCTCAAATCTGGACAGCCATATCCAGCTGTGTAGTTGATATCTCCGCCTGGCTATCTATTAATTTCCTCACACTCACCACATCCCAAATAAAATCTACATTCCTTTCCAAAATCACCTGCACTCACAGCCTTCCCTATCATTTTTGTTGTTCTAACCCTCTAGGCCCCGAATCTTGGCTTCATCCAAAACATCTCTCTTCTAAATAGTAAGCCTGGTTGAGTCTCAAAGACATCTGTAATCCAACCACTTCTTACCTCCTTTGAAAGCTGTTTCTCCTACTCTTACAGTTCCCTTCGTCTCTCTGTATGAAAACTGCTTCTACTCATTTACCCCTGAAGTCTCTTATTTGATTTTTATATACATTGTCTTGAGATATAATTCACACAATATAAAGCATATACTTTATAAATGTCAATTCAGTGTTTTTTTTAGTATAGAATTGTACAACATTACTGCTCTCTCACCAGAGAATGACTTTTAGCATCAGAAAGAAGCCCTGCACGCATTCACAGTTATTCCCTGTCCTCTCTCCTTCCAGGCCTGGCAACTCTAATTCAGTTTCTATTTCTATGGATTTGCCTATTCTAGATATTTCATATAAATAGAATGCTTTCTATGCCTAGTTTATAAAGAAGGTTGTTGTTGTTTTTAAACCGTGAATGGCTGCTGCATTTTGTCAAGTACTCTTTATGTGTGCATGCAGAAAATCATGGAGTTTTTGCCCTTTATTCTAGTAACATGGCACTTTATATCAATGTATTATCGTGTGTTAAAGCAACTTTCCATGCCTGTGATAATCTCACTCGGCTTTGGTCCATAGTTTTTTATATGTTGCTGGATTTGATATGATAGTATTTTGTGGAGCATTTGAGTGCCTGTATTCATAAGGGATCCTGGTCTGCAGTTTTCTTTTCTTGAAATGTCTTTGTCTCATTTTAGTGTCAGTGTGATTGAACTAATAGAATGAGCTGAGGCATGTTCTCTTTTCTTCTATTTTTAGGACATTTTGTGAAGGCTTGGTGCTAATTCTCCTTTAAATGTTAGACAAAATTCATCAGTGAAGCCATATGGACCTGGAATTTGCTCTGTGGGAAGTTGTTTTGTTACTAATTCAATCTCTTTGCTTGTACAAGTCTATTTAGGTTTGCGACTTCTTTTTGAGTGAGTTTTAGTAGTTTTCATTTTCCTAGGAATGCGTCCATTTCATCTAGGATATTTAATTTGCTGCCGTACAAATGCAATAAAAATGTATTCCCTTACAGGATTT
This sequence comes from Desmodus rotundus, assembly GCF_022682495.2. NCBI lineage: Eukaryota > Metazoa > Chordata > Mammalia > Chiroptera > Phyllostomidae > Desmodus > Desmodus rotundus. The sequence continues at coordinate 153,456,169 of NC_071390.1, read as the reverse complement.
CTGTAATGTTTCCCTTACAGATTCTCTGCCTAAGGGCTTTCTCTGGCCGTGCAGGGAAGGCCAGAGTGCAGAGAAGTTAGTGCTCACGGAAAAACCATCAACCAGTCACTGATGGGAGTCGGATAAAAGAGAACTCAGGTTTCTCTTCCCTTTAGAAGAAAAAACTCTACACCATGTGCCACACCATTCCCCAGAGATCTTCAGTGGAATTAAACCTCACCAATAACCTGCTCATTAGGGTACCCTCCTCTGGCTCCCTTCCCTTCCTGTGTCACCTTCCCGCCCCCTCTGCGAGTACCTCTTGATATCACTTCCAAAATAATCCCTACCTTAGTCTCCTATGAGGGAAAACAAGCACAGATGTAAATATCATTCACTTACTCTAAGGGGGATAACTGATCATAGTTAAATAGTTAAACACATGCATTCACTGGAACCAGCCACACAAGCTTATTAGCTGTACCATCTTCATTCCTGGCATGCAGATAGTAACAGTAGTGCTAATGAGGACATAAACTTACAACACAAAGAGTAAAATCAAAGATAACACCCTTCAAAGAGTTCAGGACACTAATAATTTTGTACATCATGTATCATAAAGATGATGTCATACACATATTTTAAGACAAGTTAGTCATTTCTGTGTTTTCTAAACTTTTTTTATTGATGTTCAAGTACAGTTGTCTTCATTTTCCTGCCACCACTCTCCCCTTCCCTATCCCCGTCCACCTCCCCCTCTCAACCCCACCCCCCTTGGCTCCATCCATGGGTCCCTCATTCGTGTTCATCTGCATACCTTTCCCTCCTTCCCCACGTTATTTCCCTCTCCCCTCCCCTCCGGCTGCTGTGTTTGGCTTTACTCTGTACAGCAACAGCAGACAGTTTGCTTCCTGGGATGATCTCATATACTGATACGTGCCGTTGGTTATCAATCAATTTCACTAAAGTCAAAAATACTTATTAAGTGACTCTTGTGTATATGACATGTTGTGTTCCCTGCTAAAAGTTGAAAACTTTGAATCTGATAATATTGTTGCCACCATTCTTCCACATAGGAATCGCTACACCTTACAGACTGTCTTCCGGTAGACACTTCAACACATTGTCCGTAAAAACAGGGAGAGTTAAGAACAATAATAAAACCATTATGTATAATGTTTCGATACAATCATTTTTCCTTGTATGTAAATTCTAAATTTTGGTCTTTGATTTCAAACTGTGAAATATCAACATATACTGAGTATATGAAATTTTCTCTCAGCATAATATTCTTGGTGCTTTTGAACATTTCTATCTTTATATGTTGTTTGTCCTTGTAGTTTTCTTTGTTTAACTTTGATTTTTTTTTCCTACTCATGAAAATATATTGATTTAAAAAGTACAGTGCATTTGGAAATCCCAAACAAGAATCAATATGCCTGCATGCTACGGACAGGATACAAAAAGGTCTTAAAGGAGAAATTGCACCCCCCCATATGGCAGTTACTGTTACAGGTTAGAAACAAATTTGACTTTGAAATCACTTCAGGGTCTATTGATCCCCAACAGGCTTTGGACTGTTCTGGCCCCTAGAACCATCCGTGGGTTGAAGATTCGAGGTGCCTTCTCTCCCTTTGAGATGTGCTCCTTCACCACCTGACGATCCAGCTTACTGCTGAGCACACAGCTCTCCCCAGAGCACTAGCAGAGGGAGTCAACGTGGAAAGGGAAGAGGAGACTGGGTGCAGTGAATCCCATCCATTTAGTGGGACCATCTAGTTCAATTAACAAATTGCTACTAAGGGCTGACTAAGTACAGTCCAGAGACATTCCCAGGCTGACAGACAAGGGGGAAAATGTTTCCAAAGGGAAGCTGTAGGTGGTACCAAGAGCAAGTTATGTTCCTCAAGGTAATGTTTCATCAAGCAATTGCTGCATTTTCAGTCTGGGACTCTGCCAAAGCAAAGAGTAAAGATGTTCTCAGCTATGTTCTCTTGTGAGGAGATTCTAACGACCCAACCCCGTCTCAGGTCGTTAAAGATGGCCTCCAGATCACACGGGATGTGTCAGGCACTAACAGTGCAAAGCTCAGCCTGGCCACAGGCTGTTACAGATCTAGGACTCCTGGGTTAGTTAGTAACCTGGAGTGTACCAGTCACCAGCTGGAAACCCTGTGCTGTTCTCCAGGTACTAATAAAAACTAACTTGACAACTAAGTCATAAGAATTTAAAGATAAAAACTATGCTAATGTAAATTTACATTTTACTCCCCAAATACATTTTAATAAGAAAGTATTCTTATACCCAATGTACAATGAAAATAAACTTTTATATTTTAAGATGTTATTTTATAATCAATATAATTGACAATTCTTAACACTAAGATTATAATTCATTAATATATTACTAATATGAAGGGATGGAAAAAATCTCACTATTTATTACAGTATATAATAAGCAAACTAACTGACTTTTTCTTTTACACACTTTTTGCCATCCCCACAGAAATCTGCTGTTGACAACACTATTTCTGTCTACCTTGCAATATAATTTTTTTGTTTCTTCACTATTTTGTAGAGGAAAATTATTTAAATGTAATAAAAATATTAACATTGTAAATGCAATCCAAACAACTTCAAAAGCTCATATAAGCCATGGCTTCAATCATTTCAAACTTCTAGCCTTGCCTTCTCTGTTTCCAGTCTTGGTGAAAGGAGCCATTAGCTTTTCAGTTGTCAAAACTTTACACTCAGTCTGAACTTCTTACTCATATCCTACATATTAATTTTTCGCTGGGTTGTGCTGATTATATCTCCTACATATTTCTTGAATGTCCTTTTCCACCCCATCCTCACTGGCAATGGCCTTTCGCATGGCTTCCTTTTGTCCTTCTGCCTCCAGTTTTGCCAATTCCTGTCTACCCTCCTTAATGCTGCTAAAGTGTTCCCTCCTGATTATAGTGTGATGTCTTTCCTCAAAGCAAAATTTTTCTCAGTGATGCTCCTTTGCCTATAGATCAAGTTCAAAGGTCATAACATGGCATGTAAGGTCCTTCATGATCATCTTCGTCTGTGTTTCTTTCCCAGAGTCACTCCGTGCTGTGCACCTGAGCCACACCATACTCTGCCCTTCATGTTCCTTCACCCTTTCCGGCTCTGTAGTCACCCTTTCCTCCATGAAAATGTCTTCTAGCTTAACCCTTGCTCTTAAAAAAATTAACCTCAAATAACATTTTCCCTGTGAATTTGCTCTTACAATCCCTGGGGTATTAACTTAGTCTTTCTGTTGGGTCCAGTAATGTTTACTTCTTCAGATAAAATAATCAATCACATTGTAACATTCAAGGCATCAGAAGTTATGGAATGACTATGTGTCCCCCGTTCTATTCACCACACGACAAGCAGCCCCTAGCAAGTTGCTCTGTGTGAGTAACATGAAATATCATAATTACAGAATGATACAAAGCAACATCCTAAAAATCATTTTATTATTCATTTTCTATCAGGTAGTTTATATTTTCTTCTTTTTTTTCGTTCTTCACATTTATTTAACTTCTTTCTTATTGTTGTTCTAGTAGAGTTGTCTTCATTTTCCCCCCACCACTTGCCTCCACCCCAGCCATCCCCACTTCCCACCCTTGATATTTTCATTAGAAATGTAGCTTTTAAGTAGGGAATTCATTTTGATCTTCTTTTTTGTTCAACTCTAAATGGATAGCAGATTCTAATCAAGGATAAGGCCACAACAATCCTGTCACACTTAAATATGAAATAAATCAAAGTATTTACCTTTATACCGTGAGTAATCTGAACTAAGTTGGGGACATTATGATGATGATAAATTACTGAATTAACTTAATCATATATGGACAATTTTTAAAGGCAAGATTTTAGATTTTGATGCTAAGAACATAAGATCATCTGGCTTTACTTCAAGTAAGTTTGGTTTCCACACTCAACAATCCATCATTTTTCATGAACAGTATTCCAAGATTAAAGACATGCAGAACTTCGTTGGCAATATTACAAATGCTTGCTACTTTTCCCTGGATCTCCTGGATCAGTCTCAAAAAGAAACCCTCCACTTATAGTATGGAGCTTATTGATATTCTAATTTGATGATAGTATCACTTGCTTCCTAAAAATAAATTTAGCTTAAAGTAGTTTAAAAGGAAAAAAGAACTCTCCTAAAATAATTCACTTTATCGCCCATCACTGGATGCTGTTTCCCGAGGGTATGTGCATTGGAAAATGTTATGATTACTCTCCATGTAACATGCAATTAGGAAATTTTAGAAACTGCTGTAGCAACCTTTAAGTACTTATCCTATCTGTTGAATTCCCATTATGTGATAATAAAAGGACCTTACCACCCATAAAGCTTATATACCATGCCTCTAGTAGGTTAAATTTTTAAATATATGATCCAAATTTATTTTCATGATCACTTTATGAACTGTGCAGAATTATATTCACTTTTTCTCATCCAAATTCAGCAACTAATGAAACAGAGTTGCACTGAAATATTTTTCTCTGACTTAAAATCTCATGCTCATCTCTAGTCCAATAATGAAATGCCACTCAAAACACAAAGAATGCAACAGATTTTTCATTTAGTTTAGGACTGTTTTGTATCTTAAATAGTGCCAGTATAATCGAGCCATTTAGGTTTACTACACACATGTCATATTCGGCTTCGAGTTATGTACTTGGGGTGGTATAATAATATGTAGTAATCCTAAAGAAACCTACATTTCAGTTAAATAGTCATGGCTAATTTTGCAGAACATAAGGTCATTTCAACTTTAGGGTACACTTTATATGCTTGTGCATATGACACACTCACATACAACAGTATATAATAAATATATTATAGTAAACAAATACAAATGTGTTTAGGTGGTTATGTATATTTGTGTGTAGGTATACACATACCAATGTACAAATTTTGGTGTTGAATGGCCCTGTATTTAGACCAAAAGACGTATTATTCTAACTGAAATGTGGAACTTCGAAGGAGGGCTACATGTAGAGTGACACTGAGAAATGGATAAGTAAATTTTATTTCTTTCCTCCCTTCTTCCTTCCTTCCTCTTTTTCCTCTTTCAGAACAAAAACATATTGAGTGGGTGTTACACTAAGTAATACACTTAGACAAATGATAAAGAACATAATATGTAATCATCATGTCTCAGAGGAAGAAAAATAAGCCAATATATTATTGTCCATGAAGTGTGCATAAATGACAAAAAATAATTAAAAAATGCTAAGTTACATTGTGAGGAGGCAGGTGGTGGGCGGTGGTAAGGAGAGAGGCGGCACTGAGCTCAAGCATGGGGGTGAGGGGGTCAGGGAAAGGCTGACCAAGCCGTCCTTTGATCTGTATTGTGTGCTTCTTTTTATTTATTTCTCATCCTCCCTCAGAACATTCCCCTTCCTTCCCTTTAACTCAATTTGTTCCAAGGCCTCATAGTTGCACCTAAAAACAAATGATAGCTATTAACTTGAATGAATAGTGATACTTATGACAGACCCTTTTGAAGTAATTTTAAGAGAACTAGATTATTACTTAGGAGAAAATTCTAAGGAAGTAGATTATAGTATCAGGCTTGGACCTCAAAATGAATTTGGAAATTGATAGTAGGAGAAACTTGAACAGAGCTCTTTCATTCAACACAAGAGTGAGATAAAAGAATAAAAAAAGATAACTACGAAATTAAAATGATGGAAGAATCTCTGGTGGTTTTTCAGAATTGTTTTGGATGCTACACTTAGATCTGGTCAGAAAATGATCATTTAAATTTAATGCAAATTCTCAAACTCAGCATTCTTATGATTCACATTATTTTACATTGGTCTAAATGTGTCCCTTTAGAGGCATTGTCTCTAAATTGTCCTAAAAGAATCCTAATTATGCCTTTATATATTTCAAAACAATAATTTTATTTTAGAAAAAAATTTACTAAGAAAAAATTAAAGATACAAGAATTGTTTTGCAATTAAAATCTAAAGTTAGAATATTTGAAAAGATATATGTGTAGGTAATAACATTCAAGAATTACACATAAAAAACTGACCTTTCAAGGACAGTGATTACTGGGCCATATTTGAAATAAGAAACTGTATTTGCTACTTCTTAGTCTATAGCACACTTTTAATTTCTCAGCTCTGATTGTATTTCTGACAGGAAATATTTTGATATAAATATTCAAGTTGTTTTCTTCCTTTTTGATTTGCATTTCAATGTTATCCTATTTCCTTCTTTGCTCTGATATACTTTTATAAACAGTTGATTTTGCCCCTGTCTTAAATTCAGCTTCCAGCAGTTCTTCCTATAAAAGTGTTTGTTATATAAACCTGTACGTTGATACATTTGGGGTTTTATCAGAAAATGATTCTCACTTGTCCACCCTTACTTGTTCCTGACATTCCTGGTAATCTTTGAAAGTGCTGGTTTAGCTCTCCAGGCAGCTTTAAAAGGCAGCTGTGGCACAACCTCAGCTAATACGTCAATGAGATTCACTCCACGTTTGCCTTCACTCAGCTCAGAGCGTGGGACTCTGAGCCTTCTCCCGGAAGGGCAGAGAACCACTGATAAGGGAGACACTGCACCTCGCACGATAAAAACACACCCGTTTAAAGTCACAGGGACAGTTACAGCTAAATCAGGGCGTCTCATTTGTGTGCTGCTACTCATCATGCGCAGCTCTGCTGTTTGGAACACACACCGCACTTCTGAGCTCTACTTACAACTGTTAGGGCTTGACCTTTTGCTTTTAGTTGTGACTCACTAATTACAATGAAAAAAAAAAACAGACATAGTAAGTAAGCTTCATAATTTTTTTTGGTTCTCCCAGAAATATTTGCTTCTGCTCTCAGTGTGAAAGTTTTTACATAAATCATCTGTAAATGTTCACAAGGATATAAATGCAACACAGAAAAATAATCACATCACTTCCAGAGAGTATTGTGGCGATTCTCTGTAGTCCCTAAGAATATATCACCACACAAACAGCAGAGCTGAGATCCCCGTGGAGGAGAAATTTTAGACCAACTTTTCAGGACTTCTTTACCCAGGCATCTCATCCATTGCCATTTCTACTGACTGCACAACACTTGTCTCTATGTGGCCGGAGAACAGGGAAGCCAGATCACTACAAAAGCTCTTAACAACAGAGACCATTTTCTGCAATCAAGAAGGTGTAGCCACCCATATTGATTTTGAGACCGGCTGAAGCTAAGTGCCTGGATCATTTGATGGAGGATAAATAGGTAGTGCTGGACCTAGATCAAGCAGTAGAGTAATATCAATATCTATATCTATCTATCTATCTATCTATCTATCTATCTATCTATACGTATATGTGTATACACACACACACACATATATTTGTTTGTTTGATTTGGTAGCCCTTGTTATCTTTTGATGCCTGACTGCTTTCTCTGAGCAGTAGAACTGTCCGCATATCTACAAAGATTCAACAATCATTTATTCAGAACCGACTCTGTGCATATCATTTTCTTAGTGCTGTAGAAGATACAAAAAGTACAAGTGAGTTCCTTATTCTTTGTTAAGTGTAAAAAACAAGAAGATGAAAATCATTACATTTGTTATAATCCTTGCTGATTCTTAGGCCAAAACCTTGTAATTATCCTTGACTTTCCTCTTTCACATCCTCATCCATTCCAACAGAGAATCTGGTGGCTCTGCCATTAAGATATACCCCAAATCACGCTGTGAATATCTCTACCTCTTCTTCCCTGTCACATAAATAACCGATCTCCTGGCTTCTGTCTTTACCCTTGGAGAGTCCACTATCATCACAGCACAAAGAGTGAGTATAATATATAAATAAAACATAAGAACATGGAACCCTGCCATGCCTGTACTCGGAACTCTAAGACAATGCCCTGTTTCAGTGAGAATGAAAGCCAGATCTCATGGAGCTGCCGACAATGCCCCAAGTGATGTGAGCTCTTCCCGCCATTACATATCCAATGCCATCCCTACTGATTTCTCCCTCTGCGGCACCAGCCTCCTTGCCCTAGGCCCACTCTCACCTGAAAGCCTGGGAATTGGCTGCGCCCTTCCCCAATCTGGATGCTCTTTTCCCAGACACCCATGTAGGTAACGCCTTCATCCTTCTTTGAATCCTCATGTAAGTGTCACCATCTCAATGAGGCTAATATTGATGACTCTATATTAACTGGAACATGCTTACCTTCCTCCCACTTTCCCCACTACGTATGTCTTCTCTCTACTTTTATTTGTGTTTAATGCTTTTACAGTATTGACTAGCTACTGCCATACTGTATAATGTACTTATTTACTGCGTTTATTTATTTATGCTTCATTCACAAAGATGTAAATTCAGGAGCAGATATCTGTTTTGTTCACTGATGTATTCCAATGGATGAGAGCAATTGTTGACACATACTTGGCATGCAGTAAGTACTTTTTAAATAAATGAGTAAGCTTAACAAAGAATAAATAAAAATAGCTGAGTGCATACTACATGCCAGTGCTTTGCTAAGTACTCCGCACACGTGATCTTAGCCCCCCTCGTAAAACACGGAGAGCCAGGCATTACTCCTCCTTTTGGCAGATGTAGAAACTGATACTTGAGAAAGTCTGTTACTTGCACCAGGTTACACAGCAGGTAAGTGGCAGAGCCCAGACTGAACTCATGTCCAACTCTGAGACTTGGGATGTTGGCCACTGTGGCATGTTGGAAGTAATGACCTTCACCAAGTTTCACTACACGGGTCTGCATAGTCCTAAATTCTGCAATGTGTAGGATAGACTTGAATCTTTGTGCACTGGGAAGCAAAAGGTAATTATCAAGATACACATGATTCCAGAGACTAATCATAATTTAGAAAATTTTTCAAAGCAAGAAACTGGCTCATATTTCTATAGAAAAAGGTAAAAAAAAAAAAACCATGAAGAACATGGGTGAAGTTTAATTTGTTATCCCTTTAATTAATTTAAACAATTTCTGTTCTCAATTCTCCCCCGGGGATTACTCCTAAATTTCTCTAATGTTTCACATCTTGAATCTTTGATTAATGTAAGACCCAAAACCATTTGGTAAATTCAGTATTTTAAAATCAGCAAAGTGATTAAATAATCATTCAAACTACTAGTTTGTCTCATGTAAACCAACCAACCAGCAGATCCTCAAGCGCTCTCAGTGGTTCCTCTCGAGCTCAGCTCTGGTCTCAAGAATGAAATCACTTGTCCCCACCTTGACAAAGCAAGAGAATCCTCTAACTTCCCTCACTCGGGGGGCCAGTGTATACACTTGTGCATGTTCCCTGATTTCAAATTTCAACTTGCCATCCACTTTTGCCCCGCCTATGCCCGAACTTAGATTTTAAAATCCCTGGGGAGGAAGAGAGGCCTGGATATAATTATACACACTAACTCACTTTAGACATACCTTACAGACAGCCGTGAACTGAATAGACTTTTAATATGTACATCCTGATAAAAATATCTTAGTCTACTCCTTCCCTTCCAAGACACCCTCCACCCACACCAACACTTCACTGTATTTCTCATTTGTCTGGTGAGTCATATCAGTGCCGGCAATTTATATTAAAGGCCTCAATCCCAATTTTTTTGCTATTTTCATCACTATTTTCTTAACCTAAATCATCCTTATAACTGCAATTGTTCACTTCTTGAGTATACACATGGAAGAATGTATAGAGCAGTCAACAGACGCCTGGCATTTCAATGCACTAAACAATATTTTTTAGGATTAAACATCTATCATGCTTTAAAAGCACTCCAACAAATTGTCTCTCTAAATGGTGCCTTAAACAGCAGTTGTCCCTTCCTTTGTAAGCACAGTGAAGAGATAATATATCCTTTGGGGTCAGGCTGTGCTCAATTTTCCCCCCAGTAGACTCTTTAACTGCAAATAACTTTTCTTAAATGGGTTCTCAAATTTCTTTTTAAATCAAAATTATTATTAAATTAAAGAAAACAAGAGAAGAATTTTTACATGTACCAAGTATTTACTTAAGCAATTCTTGCAGGGTAGCTTATTTAATATGTAGGATTCCTGATTCTCCCATTGCCAAAGATCCCCCTGGGCACAAGAGCACTCAAATAACTCAGATCTATGGTAGGCTCAGCACTACCGGAAGAAAATATATTAGAGTCTAATAGGCAATGAGTTTTATGCCTTGTGTTCACTTATTTATAATTTTCTGCATTACTTTAAAATATGACTAGGTCTATTAGTATGACAGTTCAATAGTAAAACTCTTTCCAGCTCTAAATGCATATTTCACCACCTTATTAGACCATGTAGAGCTAACTGTGGTAACAACAGTGGTTTTACATTTCTATCCATTAGTTTCACAATGGCGCTGATGTATCACGCATTTCAAGAGTCATCAGCACTGGTCTCCATCTCCATTGAGCCTGCTGACGTGTGAGATTTCTTGCTTCACAGAAGGTGCCAACGTCCTGTCCCTGTGAACTGTTATTTGGATCATGGTACTCAGTGCTCCCGCCCACAGTAATCCTCATGAAAGAACACCGCTTCCTCCCAAATTCACCTTTCAAACTTCTAAAATCAATTTGTTTCAACCCTGCTCTACTGTGCTCCTCAGAAAACTTTAATAATGCCAGAGTTCTCCGAAAATCAAAAGTAACTTTCTTTTGCTCTGCTTGTAATCTCTTATCCAAAACTCTTAATTTTATCTTCCCGGCCAGCCCCTCATTACGGATTTGCCAAAGCCAATCTACTTTTCCATTTTCTGACTGTCTTGATATCTCCCCATGAACCTGTTTTCCGCAGCCTCTTCACACCCACATCCAGGCAGAAAACTTATCTGCAATTATCTAGAGGGTAAGGCAAACTCACTGAGCAGAGAGCAGCCACTGTTTTTCAGCTTCTCAAATTTATAGTATCTAACAGCTCCTTTCCTTGATGTTTATCAAGCAATTACAGGGCATGTGGCAGCAGTATCAGAATAAGTATGCCTTTGAGGAATCTGGAGTCTGCATATCAAAATCACCTCTGAGAGTCGCATGAACCCTGGATCTGCAGAGATTGTCGCAGGACAATCAAGAACAAATCTAACAGCTTCATAATTAGCATACTCTATTTTCCCAGGAAGGAAAAAGAAACCAGACATCATTGCCACCCTGTGGAGGTCTGACCTACTATGGGGGGAACCCTTATTCCCATTCCTCGCATTGTTGTGTACCTTTCCCTCTTTAGAAGGAACAACATTGGAATAACACTTCCATCCCCATTCTCTGCTCATTCACACTGAGAAAGAAGTAACTTCTGTGAAGATAAAATTGGAAGAGTAAACTGAACATGCTCAAGTCTGCCACATTCTTTGTTATAGAGTCGACGTGCCCCGAGAAGAGCTGTGTCTTCTTTTCTTGCTTCCTGTGATAATCACACAACGCAGCCTAGGCCTGGCACCTAGAGACAGATCTGACGGTGTCCATTTCTGGCCACAGTATCAGGGTTCCACACACATGAGTAACCAGAAGTGTGTGTGTGTTCATCTGCAAACCCAAACAGACCTTGGGGAGAAGAATTATGGGGCCTGACGACAACCACGCATCTAAGTCACATTATCCTTGTCAGTGAAAAAAACGATATTCGGATTTCCATATGCGGGCTTCCTATGTCCAGTTTTTGTTTGAGTAGGGGTTTAGGAGGGAAATAAACGGGTCTTATTACTGGCTTCATAGACCCTCAGCAGCTGGAGAGAAACAATTATGCGTGCTTTTCACCCCAAATGGTAAGTTTTCACTTGATTGGAATGTATGGAGCTTACAGATCGTGATTTGAATCTGAGTTCTGTCACTATCTGTCTAACATCATGCAAGTTATTAAACATATTAGTGCCTCAGTTTCCTCAAATGTGCATTCAACTAATATTTAATGGGCACATACTACATGTCAGGCACTGTTTGAGGGTCTGAGAACACACAATAAACAAACTGACTAAAAATGCCTGCCTTACTGAACCTTTCGTTCTGTAAAATTGAAATAGTTTTACAATATGAGGTCAGCACGAGGATTCAGTGGGTTAGTACACAGGATGCACTCACAGTGCTGCCCGGAGCATGGTAAGCTCTCCATAAGTGATGATGAGAGATAATGGCCTCTGCTTCACTGAGAGAAGCAAGGCCAACTCTAATGGAACGATTCTTGCTATTAAAGCAGTTCTCCCCTCCCTGTGATTGTCTCTGAGCTTTCAGATGTCCCATGATGCAGTGATGGTTCTCAGGTGAAATATTTTATACCTTCTGATTTCTAAACCCCACTCTCAAACCCCACACTCAGCTCCTTAGAGGATAGTGTTATTTAAATGTTACACTGTGCCAAGAGGAATTATTTTCTGGCTTTGAAAATACAGAGCTTTCAGCCCTAGTTGGTGTGGCTCGGTGGATTGAGTGCTGGCCTGTGAAGCAAAGGGTCACTGGTTCTATTCCCAGTCAGGGCACATGCCTGGGTTGCGGCCAAGTCTCCAGTAGGGGACATGTGTGAGGCAACCACACATTGATGTTTCTCTCCCTCTCTATCTCCCTCCCTTCCCCTCTCTCTAAAAATAAGCAAATAAAATAATAAAATGTTTAAAAAAAAGAAAATACATAGCTTTCAATTTGTGTGTGTGTTTCATGTTGCAACATTTAGGTAAAACATGCTCTGTATATGGTACTTTCAAGTAAATGCTGATAAGGCAATATTAAAAAATATTATCTCATAATCTTCTTAGTGACAATAGGATGCTGCTAAATAAATATAGCTATGACGTCAATGAGGATGGTACCAAACAATATCGACATTTCTTCAGGAATATTCTAATCACCACTGCAGTTTTGGGCTAGTTAAGAATCCCAGGCTCGGGAGAACCAAGATGGCGGCGTAGGTAGACACACTGCGCCTCCTCGCACAACTAGAACTGACAGAGAATCGAACAGCAAGGGGGACCAACACCAAGAAAATAGAAAATAACCATTCATCCAGACTGGTAGGAGGGGCGGAGACGGGCACCGGGGTGGAGAGGACTCACTTGGCTGTGGCGAGACTGAGACTGGCGGAGTGTGGGACAAATGGCGCAGGCAGTCCGAGCACTAGCAGACACTGCGGCCCCATATTTGCACAGATAAACCCAGAGGGCCGGACTCAGAGTGGTGGAGAGCGGGGCAGGCAGAGCAGCGGGTAGCACCCCGCGGCACGAAATTCGCCCACAGATAAACCTGACGAACGGCGGGCAACGAAGCAGACCGTGCAACCCAGGGCTCCAGCTCCAGGAAATAAAGCCTCAAACCTCTGATTGAAAGCGCCCCTGGGGGTTGGGGCGGCAGCAGGAGAGACTCCCAGCCTCACAGAAGAGGTTGTTGGAGAGACCCACAGGGGCCTAGAGTGTGCACAGGCCCACTTACTCGGGAACCAGCACCAGAGTGGCCCAGTTTGATTGTGGGTAGCGGAGTGAAGGATTGAAATCCGGAGGAGAGTGAGGCGGGCGCCATTGCTCCCACTTGGCCCCTCCCCCTCGTATAGCGTCACAGCTCAGCGACCACCGTTACCCCGCCCTGGTGAACACCTAAGGCTCCACCCCTTAAAGTAACAGACGCGCCAAGACAAAAAAAAAAAAAAATGGCCCAAATGACAGAACACTTCAAAGCTCCAGAAAAAATACAACTAAGCGACGAAGAGATAGCCAACCTATCGGATGCACAGTTCAAAGCACTGGTTATCAATATGCTCACAGACTTGGTTGAATCTATTCGAAAAACAGATGAAAAAATGAAGCCTATGCTAAGAGAAACAAATGAAAATGTACAGGGAACCAATAGTGATGAGAAGGAAACTGGGACTCAAATCAATGGTGTGGACCAGAAGGAAGAAACAAACATCCAAACAGAAAAGAATGAAGAAACAAGAACTTGGAAAAAGGAGGAGAGGCTTAGGAACCTCCCGGACGCCTTGAAACGTTCCCACATCCGAATTATAGGGGTGCCAGAAGGAGAAGAGGAAGAACAAAAAATTGAAAACTTATTTGAACAAATAATGAAGGAGAACTTCCCTAATCTGGCAAAGGAAATAGACTTCCGGGAAGTCCAGGAAGCTCAGAGAGTCCCAAAGAAGCTGGACCCAAGGAGGAACACACCAAGGCACATCATAATTACATTACCCAAGATTAAACGCAAGGACCTACATCCAAGATTACTGTATCCAGCAAAGCTATCACTTAGAATGGAAGGGAAGATAAAGTGCTTCTCAGATAAGGTCAAGTTAAAGAAGCTCATCATCACCAAGCCCTTATTATATGAAATGTTAAAGGGAGTTACCTAAGAAAAAGAAGATCAAAAATAGGAACAGTAAAAATGACAGCAAACTCACAGTTATTAACGGCCACACATAAAACAAAAACGAGAGCAAACTAGGCAAACAACTAGAACATGAGGGTTGTCATTAAGGGAGTGGGAGGGGGAGAGGGGGGAAAGGTACAGAGAATAAGTAGCATAGATGATAGGTGGAAAATAGACAGGGGGAGGGTAAAAATAGTGTAGGAAATGTAGAAGCCAAAGAACTTATAAGTATGACCTATGCACATGAACTATAGGGGGGGAATGTGGGAGGGAGGGGGGTGGGCAGGATGGAGTGGAGTGGGGGGGGAAATGGGACAACTGTAATAGCATAATCAATAAATATATTTAAAAAAAAAAAAAGTAAAAAAAAAAAAAAAAAAGAATCCCAGGCTCACATGGGTTGGTTCCAGTAAAGAAATGGCAACACTCGCACACTTGTGCCCTGAGGTCCACACCTAGCCACTGTGTGCAGTGTGATTCCTGCCGATTTCCTCTCAGGCGGAACTCTGCACACTCTTGCGTCAGAGTGATGTCATCCACATGTAGTACCAGGCGTGAGGATCTGATATACTAGCATGAGCACCCGTTAGACCCTGTCCACTTTAATTCCTGTCTGATCGTCTGTGACAGAACCATTTGTCTCAGGCACACTGATGCTCTGCACAGAAGGAATGATGGATTGTTTTCACAGGTAATGAATAACTATCACACACTGCTCATTTCTCCAGCCGTTCATTCAACAATCCAAACGCATGTCTGCCATTTACCAAACATTGTGATCTACAATTTTATCTTCATTTTGATAGAAGAGATCAACACTTTGAGAACTTAAACATCTAAATGGGCATAAGGTCATACAAATAATTAGTTGAGATATTAACCAAAATATTTTCCTTCTGACCCAAAGTCTATTGAACTACAGACACTGGTCTGCAGACATTTACCAAAACTGTCCATTTATGTTGTCAAATCTAATAAATATCACTCACTGCACTTTAAAGAGCTGTTCAGAAACAAATTTCTGTTCTGAAATCTAACCTTCTCCAGTACGGGAGGGCCCACCTTCAAGTGTGGACACTCATGATATCCTTTACACTCAACTCTGCAGGGCCAAGAAAAGGCAGTCAGTTCCTCCCGAAACAGTCCAATGTAAGATGATTGACAAGTGTCCTATTTTTCTTTACTCAGTAACGTGTTGATGAAATAACATATATACAATTGCCTGTTTTTATTTTTTAATAAAGCAACTAATATTAGAATAACTTTTGGTGAGTTCTCCATTGTTCAGAATGCCATTTTTTTTTCAAAATAATTACCTTCAACATAGAAGGACTCTTCACATCACGATAAATATTTGTTCCATTCCAATGAGATAATAAATGAGTGCATGAAAGGAATGTGAGAAAAAGGGGAAGCTCACATCCCAGAAAAGAGAGGGGTGGAGAGGAGAAAACCAATACCTCCCATCAAACAACAAGACCACAGGTTGAAAATAGAACAAACTTCAAATACAATTAGATGAAACCATGCAGAACCAAAAAACGCTACGGTAAAGGTTTGAGATTATCTTTAAATTTTTAATCACTGGTTGTAAATGTGTGCTATATGGTTGCTGGTCATTATTAATAAGAGGGAAATTCAAGTCTTAGCAGTATTACATGCAGTAAAGCAACAGTTTGCAAAAGGACAAATGACGATAAAGTTAAATGGTTTATTCAATTATTAAACATTTACTGAGTGATACTCGATGAAAGATGTTGTGCTAAGTGCCGCAGGGATAAGAAAAGCTAGAGGACTTAGTTCCTACAGTCAAGAACTTTCTAATCTACTCAGGAAACTAAGACATGTTCAAAAGTAACAATAATTCAGATCTTTTCTATTTAGGTAAATGACAGCCATTCCCACCAGTTTGTCTAAGTCAAAAACCTTTAAGCCATCCTTGATTTTTCTTCTTCTCTCACCTCATCTAGCCTCACAAGATAGAGGATAAGGGATGGACAGTGAATGTAGGAATACAATAATAAGGTATTTCCATAGGCCAGCAAGAACATAAGTGTCAGGAAGAGGGTTAAGAATAAGTGGAAACAGCTAATAGGTGGGCATTAACATAGAGAGCTAGGAGATGTTTCCATCTACAGAAGTAGAGTAGGCGCAAGGTCCTCAAGCTAAGAAAAGACTTTAGAAACATGGGCACGGCAAGGCAGCCGAATCCCGGGGAACAGATGGATGAGACCAACATCGAGAATGAAAGTGGGGGCAAGACATATTTAGATGTATTGAAGGAGAAAGAGAAGAGGTCATCAGAGAGAAAAAAGGCAGACACACTCTAATACTCGCTAAAAATACATGACAAGATAATGGCCCGTGTGAGACCATGTAATGACTTATAACTATTTAAAGAACAATTTAGCAATCCAAAGCTTAAAGAAAACAATAAACTTTATCATCTAGTATTTCTAATGTGTAATAATTTAGCCCTTCAGTTATAAAGTTAATATTCTGAGAATATTTTAAGGTATTTAATAAAAATATAAGGACATTCACAGTCTCACAAGGGTTTTAAAAGACTTCTATTCAATGTAGGCAAAGATGATTAAAATAAAACTAAACATCATGAATGTATCAATAATGTACTTTATAAAAGTTAGTCATTTTAGAATATATAAGTTAGTGCAGACTAATATCAAGTTTGAGCTGTAACTGACATCTAAAAAAATGTTGAATACAATTAATTCTTCCATAAAAACTTTAAGGGAAAAATAAATTCACATGTAGTGCTTTAAAACTTTAACACCCATAGATGGTAGGTAATCTTGGCATATAAGAGTAAAATAAAATTTATTTATTTGTTGCTAGGGGTTCATAAAAAAGATACTTTGTAAATCAAGTGTCACATCATGTCATATCTTATCCTATAAATGGCATGTTCTCACCTCAATGAAATGCCCATTCTTACACAATTAAGGTTTATGTATAATTCCAAAACTTGAAATCAGAGAAATCTAAATGTACATCTGAGTTATGTCTTACTTTTTAATCCCTTATTTTAACTTATTATTTCCCAAATTGTAAACAAATCTCCACATTAGGCCATTTTAGCAAATACCAAAGGGCAAGGGGAAAGTTCCCCATTAGGGGAAAATGGAGACAACTGTACTTGAACAATAATAAAAATGTGGAAAAAAAAAGAAAGTTCACCATTAATGAACACCTGTCACATGCCTAGAACTCTTATGGAAACAATACACACATCATTTAATTTAATCTTTCTAACGTCCATATGAATGTTAGCTATCTTAAATGTTTTACTGATAAAAAAAAACTGGGGCTCAGAGAGGGTAACTAATGTGCGCAAAACCACCCAAATAGAACGTGCTAGACCCAGAATACAAGCCTAGAGTCAGTCAGACTCCAAAACCTGATCTCCTTCCAAAATATACTCTATACTCTACTGGCTCATAGGATTAATAAGGGTCAACTGGGGACAAAGGAAAATGAGGACGTTTTAACCCAATGCAAGGAGAAGGGTTCTTGCATTTAATAGTTTTTCATTGCTTTGGCTTTTACGTACACATCCCTCTTTCACGTGTCATGTTCTTTAAATGTGACTTACTATAAGCTGATCAAAGCTAAAATTTATGTGACTGACTGCATCGTTGCATTAACTCCGAACATAGTCTAAGTACCAATTTACTACGAAATAAGCAATACTGCAATTATCTAGCTAAACCACATGGTCTTCTTGTGTCCTTCTATTAGCTGTTCTTGAGCTGAACAGCAAAGGCTCTGACTTACATCAAGTGAGGGGTACACCCAGCAGCATGAGAGTCAGATTCTGGCTTTAATTCACCAACACCCTAAGGGATTTTCTACTAATCAATATCCTTCTGTCCATTCATATCTAAATCCCTATCCAAGGCAAGGTATTTGTCAAAGTCAAGGCTGATCAAGAAATGTGATAATGAGAAACCCTATGCAAATTCAGGAGTGAATTTGCAAACCATCCTTTACCTTCCAGAAGTACTTATTCAGAGGTTAATGATTACACAATCATAATAAACAATGACCTCCTGAATCCCAGAGTACAGATGTGCACATTACTAGTCATCACTTTTGTAGGATTTGGGAGTCCTTAATTCCTGATTGATCGGACAAAGGCTCTGGGAAAGATGCATCACTTGGAATGTCCATTCTGCCACAAAATAACTGTTACAAAAGGCAAATAATTGGTCTCAAGCTCTCATTTTCTTACTAGTAAAGTGAGGATCACTGAATCACCCACCTCATGGAACTAATAATGAATGTCAAATTATAGGTGGCATGTGTAGAGTAACACCCAGCACTCAAAGCATGATAGATATTATTGTTAATTTATTATGATTATTATAATTATTTTATAATATTCAATTTGATAGCCTCTGAAAGACAAATGAAAATTTTAAATAGTCCACATAAAACTAATAATAGATCTGCATGATCTCAACAGAGGAAACCATTTTACTCAGGCTTTTTAAATTCATTTTTGTAGTTGTTTATACTCATTTCTATCATGTTCAACTAGTGGCTCTTCCCGAGCTCTCACTTTGACACGTGAGTGCAGAGCTGTGTGCCCTACAGACTCCGGAACCCATACAACCTTTTGTTCAGCAGTCGTAGCTCACACGGTCCCCATCTCAGTAACAGCGAGGGCCACCGAACTAGGACATGGCACTATATTAAATCCAAACTCATCCTAATGGTTCTAATTTTATGTGCTACTGAAATTAAGGCTCAGCACAGCAACTGAACCCATATATCAATCAACATAGTTTCCGAGAAGGATGACTCATTGAAAGGCATGCCAGAAGTCTAAATCACCAGGATTTATAGATAAAGCTGATTGTCAAGTGCCTAAGCTGAGTGCCCCACATAAGTGGGTTTGCACAGAACAGATATGTCTACACATTTGGGGGTATACGATTGTTGGATCACACACACAATCAATTGACAGACAGTGAATTCTAGGTACTGTGTCAGGCACTGAGGACATGGTAACAGACTAGGAAGACATGACCTCTGCTCCTCAGCCATTTAATTTCACTCTCCCCAGCAATTACTGTCACAGAGGTTTGAGATTTCAAACTAACACTTCTAAGACTCTCTCTTCTTCAATATCTGCAGTTTGGGCTATGGCTTCAGAGCCCAAATGCCAAAGCTCCCTATTCTTGGGAACTGGGAAATAAGGCTTTAAATGTACATTAAATCAGCTGTAGCAAAAAAGTTCCATAACAATTCACTTCATGAACATGCTATGCATGTTGCACTCAAAACATCATTGCTGAATTCTGTATTTTGAAATAAGATTTGACCTGTGTCACCAAGCAATCCATATTATTTGACACCATTGAAGATAAGTCACACCCTGAGAAATGAGTGATTTTTACTAAGTATAGGAGTCATTGAGCTGCCAAATATCTCCAATTGTCCTTCTGAGTAACAGTAGAGTTTACTTCCCTGCCCCTCAAAGTCAAACATGTCTATGCAGCTTCCTTTGAGCAATGGAATATGAGCAGGAATGATGTTAGCTCACATCTGTGGAAAAGCTTCCAATGACAGTATGCTCCCTGCCACAGTAACCAGCACTGTTTTAGATGGTGGGTGGCCATCAGCCTGAGACCCTGGCTGAGGATGACGTGCTGGAGAACCCAAATCCTACACATCCAAGCTCAGTGGACAGGGCTGGGCCATGAGCAATGTCCGTGAGAGCCAAGAGCTGTCACTGCAGGAGAAGACTGTTAATTCAGATTAATACACTGAGTACACAAAAGTAGGTTTCTGACTCTATAAAAATGAGAGCTATCTCAGAACAGAGGTGCAAAAGCCCTTTTTTGAAGGTTACTGAGGAAAATGCTAGTCAGGTCCATTTGACGGCAGACTTATCTTACTATACATTTTATTTTTCATAGTTAACTAAAAAGATACAAGTAAAGTACCATGAGAGAATAGAGAAAGACAACATAATTTCTATTCAGAAACTTGAAGACTGATGATTTAGTTCCGTGTTTGAACAACCTGAATCAAAGTTAAGTACATTTGATGAAATGAGGATTCCTGGGCCCAAACCTGAACCGATCGAATATTTGAGGATTTGTTCAATTTAACAAGTTATCCAATTGATTCTTGCATTGTCTTCATGGGAAACCTTGGTTTGGGGCCAGAGGCTGCAAAGTAATAACGCCCTAGTGTGTTTTGTTTGAGATGCACAAGATTTTGTATGTTTTTATTTAAGTTAGAAATATTTGCCCTTTAAAAATTAAGAAACTCCCCATAAAAATTGATATTTCTAACAACTTTTGAAAAATAACTGCAGTATCTGGAACTCTAAGTTCAGACACAGACATGGCAATCGTCCGATGAAACCCATCCCCCTTCGCCAGTGAAATCGCTCGCTCCAGTTCCTCAGTCTCTGCAATGTCCACCCATTCCTTCACCTGCCCCACCCCAGAGAAGCATAAGAGTTTGGGTCCCCTTATTCTGGTTCCGGAACACTGTTACACAGACCAGAGATTATGTTTTGGAAAGTGGGGGAAAGGAAAGCCATTGAAGAATTAGATAATCAAATTGAATAAAAAAAATAAAAACCTGGTCACATAGAAAGTAGGATAGAACTGGCTTTTCATATTCAAATGTTTTCTTTAGGGTCAGACAGGGATTTACTGTAATTTACTGGCTGGGCAGGTATCTTGACAGAGTGACATGGACTAAGTGAGATTTCTGGCTGAATGTAGAGGACACACCCCCTCTATAGTAAACCTGTTGCTTAGTTTCCAATTCTGTCATTCATTCAATTTCACTTTCTGTCATCAGGAATTTCAGCCTGGGGCCACCAGATTTGCCATTACTAGAAGACAGAAATCCTCATTTTTATTAGAAGTATCCTCATTCCTAAATTGTTAAAGTTGTTTATTTGAAAACAAAAACAAGCTGATCCATCAGGTAGGTGCCTGTGTACTAGAGGACAGCACAACGAGAGTCGGGAGACCAGAAAGGAGCAAAGAGAATTTGAAAAGTTATTCTCGGATGGATTTTTAGCTCTTTCAGCTTGCCAAGTAGGGTACCAGTAACCATGCAGGGGAATCACAGTATGAAATGCAGTTTTAGATGGCAAAATTACAAATTTACTTTCTAGAAGTTTGAGAAATGCCATGTGTGAAAAAACAGAGTTTATCACTTGTCTATTAATCTATTCAGGAAATATTATGATTACTGTCTACCTCCTAGAAGTAGTACAGATTACTGGGCTAGAACAACACAAGGGGTCATAAATGTCTGCCTTTAGAGATCTTAGTGTCCAATCGGTGGAGCCGAGTTACAAAACAGCACAATAATGTTTTGCCAAATTCAGTACCAGGCGATAAGCTTGACAGAGATGTGTGGCGCATGTGTGCATGTGTGTGCGATAGTCTTATACGGCTGTTAGAAAGCAGTGACATCTGAGCTAGAACCAGAAGAAAGAAATAAGTGTTCCCAAAAGAAGCAACAGCCCACATAAAGGCCCTCCGGCTAGAGAAAGTCAAATGCATTAAAAACTAAAAACTGAAACAAGGTCAGTGCATTCAGTCTCCTTCGTACAAGATAGCGACATTAGGTGAGAGATGGGGTCAGAAAAGTGAGCAGAGGCCAGAGCCTGTATAAGCTACACTAAGTTCTCTAGACTCGATCCTGAAAGTAATGGGTGATCACACAAGGGAGTTCATCTGCACAATAAGAAACAAACTCGCATAGACAACAGTCTCAGGACTAAAGATCATGCACATATAGGTTAATTGTGAGACTGTGGAATCGAATAAGATTGTTCTAGGGAAAACTTAAGGTGAAAAGCAGTAAGAGTGAACACTACAGAACCTTGGGGAGCACATTTAAGAAGAAAGAAGATAAAGAGGAACCAAAGAATGAAACACACGAAGAAGGGTAGAGGGACACAGAAGGAGGAAAAGAGGAGTGAGTTCCAGGAGGAGACAGGTCTCCGACATCAAACAGAGCAGAGCAGAGAGAGTGAGCTCTGAAGACATGTTGCCAGTTACCTCACATGTAAACAGAGCGGAGAGCCATGTTTACAAGTGCTGATATTGGTAAATACAATTTGGCACATTAATCACTCCTTCACTTGTACCAATCTCTTCCTAATCAAATCTCACTCAGCGTTAAGAGAAGCTCCTAACGGGAATTTTCATGGAATGGAAGTACTTGGGTTTGCACAAATTCCTAGCTGCTAGAAGCTGGAAGACACAACAGTCTTTGTACTCTTCTCAACTGGACAGATTTTTAAAAGCTTAGCAACCTTATTCTGTTAGCTTGTATTCAGGCCCATACTCTGCCTCCCAGTGTCTCTACAATGAAGAAAAACTGGTCTTAGATTTCAGTTCCAAGAACCTTTTTTTCCACACTATTTGTCTTGACACAAGCTACAGAAGAAAGAAAGAAAGGGGGACTTTAGATGGCAGGAACATTGCAGGTCACTGCTAACAGTCCCCTGACTTTTATGTATTGGAAACTGAGGCACAGAGGTAATAACTGTTTGTCCAAGGCCCCAGACACTTCCAAACAGAAAGAGTTTTCTGTGCTTAGTGTTTTCAATGCTCTTGTACACTGCTTTGCCATGGCAGTCTCTTCTGATCAAAACAAAGGCCTCTTCCCCTCTCAGGGTCTTTAAATACAGTTCTTTAAGAATTCAGGAACCTCTAGATGTATAATCTGGCCTTTGTAGGTCACTCTAATACAAAGCATGTATAATATCTTTAAAGGAAAATCATACTTTCTATCTGCCCCCCAAAATTTTTTGAAGCAACTTAAATAGAACATACAATGATTTGAAGACAGAGCTCTGTTATTTTCCCTCCAGACTATACATGTGGTAAAATGTTACTTGCTACAATTCTATATTCAGAATTCAATTCATTTTATAAGCAGTTGTTCCTACTAATTTAGTTTATAATCTTCATGTCACTGTTTTGTTTTGTTTTTTTTTTCTCACAACTAGTCAGCTGGAATATCTAATGCATTTTTATAAAGATTCAAATACTATCGTGGAATTACTACAGGTTAGTTTTAATTTTATATATATATTCATATGTGTAGACTGTGGTAGAATTAAAATATACTGATAATTGGATAGAGAAATTGTATTTAACATTATACAGTATATCCACAGAAATTAACGGTTAATTCTAGTATTTACTAATAAGTCGGTAAAAGCATATCATAGAAAACAAATTTGTCTATGATTATATTCTGATAAAAATAAGGTTTATTACTGCCACGCCTTAGAAACAAAAATGTGAATTCCTAACTCTCAGAGGAAACCAAGGAAGTGATCATGACGGTAACAGCAGCAGCAGCATTTAGCTGCACACGCAGGAATGTAAAGCATCGCACTGCCCTCTCCAAGCGGTGGGGACGGTCATGGAAATGACAGGCCACAGAACAGTTCCCTAAAGGCAAAGGATCTGATGAGGAAACTGTGCTTTCTGCCTGCCTAACTTTCACATCCACTCACTTAAACACACACCTGCCCACTTTCCTTCTCTGCCGATAGATTTTGCTTAAATTCCCAGCTGTCCCAAGGCAGCCACAACAGCAGCAGAAATTGCAGTTGCCCCCTGTAACTTGGGGCAGTTCAAATGTCTAAGTGTGACATGCCTGTATTGGAAGATGTCACCAAAAACGACAAGTCGTAGATTGGGTGTGGCAGCAGCTAAAGGACAGTGACGAAGACGGGCAACATCAGTGTAATAAGCAGAACTGCATCAAAATATAAGTATCTCCATCCTGAGTTAGCAGCTGGGTCCCACGGAACTTTCCTTCACCCCAGAATTTCACAGATAACAATGGAGAGCCTACTTGACCCTTTGTGCTAAAGCTGTGAGTCATAAGGTCAGTTTGGTGGCCGTCAAAGAACACCTTCAAGAACCCTTCAGATGATCTGAGAAGCCTGAAAGAATCCAAGCTGAAGTGAGTTTTGCTACAGCAATGTTCTCGCTACTTCACCTGCCTGATGTTATCCTTTAAGAATTCTGACATTGCTATTCAGGTTTTTATGTCTTAAGAATAACAAGTCGTGTTTTGATATTTACTCTTTTAAATGGTGACATCTTTTAATATAAACATTAGTAGTAATATGGTTCTATTTATTTTTTCTTGTTAGTTATCTTTGACCTTGCAAGTCCATAATGGTTATTCAGGCAAAAGCTACTGAAATTGATAAAAGAATATTCAGCTTTGTTTTTTAGTTATCAAGGGACTTTACTACAATATTCTAATGACATCTTCCTTTAAAACGCTCTACCTTCACCCTCATTCCTTTGTGACATTTCACCATCGAAGCCCACCCCATTTACTTTGTTAAAATTCTAATGCTCCTCTAATATGTGTGGGACCATTCTTTCGCTATGCTACAAAGTGCAATCACCAGCCGCACATTTTTTGCTTCCATGATTACTCTCTCACATGCCCTAGATAACTAATTAAATGTACCCTCCCTTATCCCCCTCTACCTGACCTGAACACCAGCCTTGCAATTCCATTTTCTTTTAATTAAGACTTCTTCTCTCTTGGTATCCAAATTTTAATCTTTCTTAAACCTGCCTGGCATTTTACTTCACTATCTTGTTTCTTGAGAAATTGGAGAGCTTCTCCATGTAATCATAGTAAGAAAAATGAATTTGTTCCATTTAACACAATTCTCTGACTATGGATGATTTGCTTAATTCTATTGTAAGGGCTTCTAAAAATTCATATAATTGAAAAATTTTGGACTCCCCAACCCAAATATCAGAGTAGTAATTCTGCTTCTTTTGTTTCAGTATCAAAAACCTTGTGAGGTCCTGGCCAGGGAACTCAGGTGGTTAGAGAGTCATCTGGATCCGCCAAGGTTGTGGGCTCAACCCCTGGTCAGGGCATATACAAGAATCAACCAATGGATGTATAAATAAATGGAACAACATACCAATGGTTCTCTCTCTCTCTCTCTCTCTCTCTCTCTCTCTCTCTCTCTCTCTCTCTCTCTCTCTCTCTTCCTTTCTCTAAATTAACAAATAAAAACTTTTTAAATGATGTAATAAAACCATCTTGTGAGTAACTAGGAGTACACTGGAAATCTTTCATCTCTTCCTAAATGTTTCTCATAACGTGTTCCCTTCGTCCAGACCACTTCTCCAGTTCAGGGCTGGCGGCCTCTTTTCCTGGGAAAGCTTTTAACGCACACCACTCCAACAATGCCTGATCCTTTTACCTTCTTAATGGAAAATCAAATGCTTCCCCAATACCTACTAAAATATTTTTGGTACCACCACAAAACAGAATCTAAATAATGGGTTTGGGATTGCTACTAGGAGGCGTTTATAGTTCTTACCCTTGTTCATCCTTCCCTAACCCTGTGACGTAACTCCACTCCTCCACTCGTGGAAGAAATCCATTGTCCCATTCATCACATCATATTCCTGAAACGTTTCTAAGATCTCTTAGATTTTACTAACCACCTCTATGAAAATACTTGAAAATAGTAGTATCTTAATTTGGACATATATTTGTCTGTGAGTACTATAGCAGCAGAAGAAAAATCTTACTTTTTAATGCTTTAAATCAAATTAGTAATATCCTAACTGACCGCATCTGCTAAGAATACTGAAATGACTTCATCCAGAAAGACGGGTGCTACACACACCACCGAAACGATCTTGGTGCTACAGCTTGCATTCGCCCCCTAACAAGGAGCTAACACCCTGAATATTTATGAAGATGTTTACTATAAAGGATTCTCCTATCATACAGTACTACATTTTTTAATTGTATGTGAAAGCATTTTTCTTTCACGTATTTATTTGTTTGTTTGTTGTTCAATCACAGCTGTTCCCATTTTCCCCCATTACTCTCCTTTGCCCTACCCACCTCCACCTCCCACCTTAACATGTTTTAAATATTGAAAAAAAAATCAAAAAGAAATGTAAAAAACATAAAAGTTCACATCACTTAAATCATGTCAAATCTTCCACATGCTAGTTTTTTCAAAAATTTTTAAAGGATACTAAACCTTACAAAGATAAAAACCTCCCATCTAATGTAAGGTACTAAAAATGAAAAAATGCAATGGAGAATTAATTCTAAGGGATTAATGTCATGATAAATTCATTTCCCTAGTTTGATGAGCTTCTATATGAAATTTTTTCAATTTAAGCATTTTTATTCTTTTCATCCCTTACTCTTTAATGATAAGATCTGTACCTCAAAGGATGAGAGTACATCAAGTTATAAACAAGGTTTCAGAATTCTGTTTTGTCGGGAATATTAAAAAGTCAAATGCTCATGTCATTGATATATTTTTTTAATTCACAGGGCATGTCTAGTTAATATTTAATTCAGCTGTAGCTCAAAACAGATTAAGATAAGGCAGAAAATAAGGGTGCCTTAAAAAGAGAACTGAGGAGTTTCCAGACGTTGCAGCTGGAGTTAACACTTATTACCTCTGGGAATGCCACACCACGTAGACTTGCTCAACAGCCAGCCCTCCAACAGATGGGAAGACATGCTCTCTGACTGCTAGTACTTCTGCAGCTATCACAACTCTCAGCCTGGCAGTAAATACCCTGGAAATAACTTGTGCCTTTCTGAGAGAAGGCTTACAATTCAATAAAGGAAATATAGGGTAATTGAAGAGTATTCTCAATTAAGGAAGGAAAAAAAAAAGAAACCAATGTCTAGGATACTCAAAGGCAGAAAGAGCAAAAGTTGGTTTGATATGAATTTCTGCAAAGACTGGTTCTTACTCATCACAGAATTTCCAGCACTTAAAATAGGACCTAGCAAATCCTTGGCCCTTAGTAAGAAACAGTTTAATGAGTGAACTATGATTATAGATACAGAACTATATATATGGTACAAGTAAAAGTGATTTCTTCTCTAAACTTCAATAGTATGTTCTTATAATGGGACAATGTGTTCTAGTGTTTTAATTTATATTAGGAATTTTAATGTACCTACCTTATCTGTCCTCCAAGGAACCTCATCCCTAGGAGACCAACACTACCCTTTCACATCTTTCTATCCTGCAGCATGCCTGGCACATCAGAAGGCTTCAGTATGCATGTGTTAGGGAAGAGAGTGCAAGAACAGTTGCACTTAACTCTTTCCATGTGAATACATTGAAAAGTAGTGAACTGCTGGACGGCCAACCTGTTTACCTGGACATCTCCACCACTCACATAGATTTCTGCAATGTGTTGAGTAGTAGCAATAATAGTAATAGTAATAATACTACTACTAATAATAATTAATAATAAAAACAAATGGACTGGTCATGCCTATGGTCCAATTCATCCATTGTGTTTTTACAAAGGAGAGAAAAAGAAAGGCGTTGATTCCGCCAAAGTTTAAATGCTGGAAGGCAAACAATACAGTGGGTGAGGCACACTTGTGCCTAAAAAAGCAAAAGTAACAATTCTTCAAAACTGCGACCAAAGGCAAAACCTCTCTAGCAGCAGTAGTAGAGAGAACAAACTGCTATTGACCAGAAATGTTTCAAGGGAAAAACAGAGCCTCGGTTTTAGTTAGACCTTGAAACCACAGGTAGTATTCTCTGGGCCATGCACATCAGTGACGTTGCCGGAACAGTGGCGTCTTTTGCCGGACAGGTGCTGTTTGGGAATATAAGTTCCACCGCGCAATCTAATGCATACTGTTCCTTCTGTGCATTCAGTCTGCCTTTCCCACGAAAAAATCACAAGCTATACATCTAGTTAAAACAACAAACTGAGAAAAAGTTATGCAAAATTACCTCACATTGAACATTTCTGAAGAAGCCCTCCTTAGTACTACTATCCTCTGACAGGGAGGGGGCAACCAACGCACAGAATTACTGAGGGCGTGTAGAAAGGCTAACATGATCCTTAGTCTTGCCTTGAAATAGTAGAAAGAATCCAAAATTGTGTCCATAATGTTACCATGTTTCTTTAACCTAGTGTGCACTGTGACGAAGCCCATGTGATTTCTGGGCCAGAGGAACAACAGCAAGCCAGTCAACAAAATTGAAGGAACTGACTTTTAAAGCCGCCCCAGTAGCATCTCATTTCAGGCAGCCAATAGCTTTCTGCTTTCTATGTTTTGTGCTTTCCACAAAGTAATTTTAAAAGAATAAGAAATGACAAATGACTTGATACTGGTCATTTACACATTTTGTGAAAGCTATTTACACCCTTGTGTGAAATCACCCGAACTCATTTCCATTTTCTCACTCATGACATAATCCAGTGCAGTGTTCCCCGTGACCTTTAGGCAAACTCAAGTGACTGGCTGGAGAAGATCTGGTGGTAGAAAGTGACAAAATCTCTGAAATTTTCTGATGTCCAAGGCTTATTCTGACAATTGTCTTCTTATGGACACTTTAGACTCTAAAGTTTAGAGAATCACTGGAATCTAAGTCAGAAGGGTGGTCAGACCTGGTTCTAGCTGCCTCATGCTTCTTGAAGAGCATCAACCCCAATCACAGCTGCTGAGTGGGGAGGATAATTCCCAATATCATCAATTTTCAAGGAAGCAGAGTTCCCAATACCTGGAGTTTATGACCTCTCCATCTGAGACTAGAACTTCTTGACAACTTAATTTCTTCCTTTCTGTTCATCCTGCAACCCACTCTCCCCTTCTCCCTCTTCCAATTCTTTACAGAGATTTCAGATCATTCGCAGTGTGCTGTCTCCCTCCTGATGCCTCCACCACGCCTCACCTCAAATGATCATCGAATATCAGGCATACACTCAGTGGTCACGAGACCCAGGGTTTGCCATTCAGTACCTAGCACATCCCAGGTTAGGTTAGTAGATATGCTTCTTTCGATTTTATGTCTCTAAAATCATCACTGATGTCATTCATTAATAGTAATCTTTTCTTCTGTAAATATAACATTGTTCCTATAGGTAAATTCATTATTATGAATCGGTGATGCTAAATGGTTATACGTCATGATAATAATTATAAAAAAGCAAAAATATGTCATATTTCTTTTGTGATAGTTTTTGTTTCCAGAGATTTCATACATATACAAAGATGTGCCTGAACAATGAAATTGATTGTATAAGATACAAATATCTCCTTTGTTTAAATGTAGGTTATATGCACTACAATTTTATCATTTTTTATAAGTCACAGCTGTTATAATATAAGGGAACCATTGGGTGATGCTCTCTATTGCACTCATAGTAGGAGTAGTACAGTAGGACCAATAAGAACAGCAATAATATCAATACATACTGAAGTCTTAGTCTGCATGTCAGAAACTGTCCAAACAACTTAGATTAAAAATATTAAATCCCAGAAAACCACAAAATCACATACCTTTACCCTCATTGTATAAGTGAAGAAACAAAAGCAAGGAGACATTGAGTAACATGCTAACAGTTTTTAGTTAATGTATGGTGGCAATAGAATTCAGACCCAATGGTGCTGGTATCCAGAGGCACTGATCTTCATCATTAATTTATAAAGCAAAATGATGTTATTTTTAGAATTATATTGTATTGATTATGCTATTATAGTTGTCCCAAGTTTTATTCCTTTGCCCTCCTCCACCCAGTACGTTCCACTCCCTCAGGCAATCCCCCAACCATTGTTCACATCCAGGGGTCCTGCATAGGTTCTTTGGCTGCTCCATTTCCTATGCTGTACTTTACATCCCCAGGGCTGTTCTGTAATTACCTATTTGTACTTCTTAATCTCCTCCTGTCTTCACTCATTCTCCCTCACACCCCTTTCCCATTGGGCAACCATCAAAACACTCTCTGAATCTATGGTTCTGTCTCTGTTCTTCTTATTTGCTTAGTTTGTTTTTTAGATTCAATTGTTGATAGATATGTATGGTATGCCATTTTATTGTTCATAGTTTTCATCTTTTTCTTAAATAAGTCCCTTTAACATTTCATATAATGATAGTTTGGTGATGATGAACTCTTAGTTTTTTCTTGTCTGGGAAGCTCCTTATCTGCCCTTCAATTATAAACAATAGCTTTGCTGGGTAGAGCAATCTCGGCCATAGACCCCTGTTTTTCATGACTTTGAATATTACTTGCCAATCCCTTCTAGCCTGCAGAGTTTCTTTTGAGAAATTGACAGAGAGAGTCTTATGGGAACTCCCTTGTAGGTAACTATCTGCTTCTCTCTTGATGCTTTTAAGATTTTATTTTTATCTTTAAACTTTGGCTTTTTAATTATGATGTGTTTTAGAGTGGGCTTCTTTGTATCTATCTTTTTTGGGACTCTCTGTGCTTCCTGGGCTTACATATCTATTTCCTTCACCAAATTAGGGGTTTTCTTTTATTATTTTTTCAAATAGATTTCCAATTTCTTGATCTTTTCTTCTCCTTCTGGCACCCCTATGATGCAAATTTAAATCCAAAGATGTTAGTACCCTGAGGCTCTGATCTTCACCATTACTTTAAAGAGTAAAAAGACATTATTTTGAGGTCAGACTATCTCATAGGTTCTGGGAGAGATAAGATTTGTCTATAGTATTTTCCACTGAATAGCCTATATTTTATTTTTATAAATTCGAGAGAGTAAAATTCATAGAACATGTTATCACATTCTCCCTTTAGCCTGAGGATAAATATCCAAGAGTGAAGTTAGAAACTCACATTCAGCCACTAAATCTATGATCTTACATCATGTTTTTCATGGCCTTAAGCTGAAAAATTCTTCAAGGTTTCAGAGTATAAGTCAAGAGAGCTAGGGGGGAAAACCTACCTAGACAGCCTCCTCAAAACAGCTTTTTGAAATGCAATTAAACATGGTATTCAATCTAGATTTTCCAGATTGAACCTGTAATTTAGATACCAAGGCTTGTCATTTCCAATAGTCATCACTGCTTAGCATATGGATATTAGCTGTCAAAATATACAAGATCTGTTACACGTTCATTTTTCCAATGACCTCATAAAATTGGTTCAAAAAGTAAATGTTGCTACCTTCATTCAGTTACCCATTGGAAAGCGTCTTATGAAATATAAAAATCAAAGGCTGATACCATGAATTGTTAGCTCCAATGACTAAAATGAAAGCAAAAAAAATTGATTCAATTAGTTCTAGCTGATCTGAATGTGTGGTCTCGGCTTCCAGGCTCACCAGGAAGTAAGCCAACAAATGCACAAGACATCCCAATGTTTTCTGGCCATGATTTTAAAGGATACTACCTCTTAAGATGATGTTCTCCTTGAAGAACTCTTCTCTGCTATTCTAAACAATACTAATACTTACAAGTGTTATGTCACATTATGCATTCTTAAGACCTTTAATTTACTGGAGCCCACAATATCCCTGCAAGATATAAACCAAATAAGTAGAACTTTTCCTTCCATTTCACAGATGAGAAAATTAAGTCACAGTTGGGATAAATGAATCACCCAAAATCACAGTTAATGTTAGATGTAATGACAGAATTACATCTAACATTAAATCAACAGTTTGAGCAATTGACCCTGGCTGGTGTGGCTCAGTGGATTGAACATGAGCCTGAGAACCAAAGGGTTACTGGTTCGATTCCCAGTCAGGGCATGTGCCTGGGTTGCAGGCCAGGTCCCCACTAGGGGATGTGCAAGAGACAACCATACGTTGATGTTTCTTCCCCTCTCTTTCCCCCTCCCTTCCCTTCTGTCTAAAAATAAAATAAATAAAATCTTTAAAAAAAAAGAGTTTGAGTAATTGGTGTAATAGTTATTCCAACTCACCAAGAACTCAGCTTTAAATATGTTGGTATTAACAGTGAAAGTTTAATGTCATAACTAAATGACAATTGCTCCATTTATTTTAAGAATAACGTCTATAGTTGATTTTTTTCCTGGTAGAATACTACCATAAAATAAAATACAACAAATAAAATTAAAATTTATTCAAGAAATATTTGAATGCCTACTGTGCACCCGTCACTATTCTAGATGCTCGGGAACCAAACAGCAATCCTTGGCTAAAATTCCAGACTTCAATAAGCCTAATTTCTAGAAAAGAGACACAAATAAGAAGTTGACATAATATTAATAAAGATATAAATTATTTTGTATTTGTTTGGTAGGCTTCATCGAGAAGGTGAGATCAATGGATATCCAAGGAAAAGGCTCCAAGGAGTGTCCTAGCGAGTTCAAAGAACAGAAAGGAAGGCAGTGTGACTGCAACAGCATTAGGAAGAAGGAGAGGTGCAGGAGGTGAGGTCAGAGGAAGCACAGAGAGGCAGACCGCGCCAGGCACTGGCAGCCACCTCAGGAAGTCTGGGCTTTGTTCGGAACGAAGTGCAAACCATTGCAGGGATTCGAGCAGTTGGTTTGGCATGATCTTACTACAGTTTTAAAGAGGATCTATTGTTAATTATTAAATGTCTTACAATTTTATCCCTCAGTATACTGTATTACCTTTGTTATATGTGTGAATCCAAATTTACCCCACTTCTCTCAGAATAAAATACAATTATTCCCCATTTTTCCAAAGAAAATACCAAATCTCAGGATCTCTAAGTAACTTGTCTAGGATAAGACAAAATATAATACATGGCAGGACCAGGTGAAATGAACTATTTTTCTAACTTGTCCAAACCTGATTGATCTTTCCTATGTACTTATTTATATTAAAGTCACAAAGGAAAGAAAATAATAATTGGCATTAATTATCCAAATTATTCATCAATAGAGATGTTCGGTTTGATATATTTAAATTGAATTAAACCAATTTTTACCTTATTAATTTCTCGGACATAATGAAACAAGTAATCTCCCTGAACTTTCTATTTAAAATGACATGAACATCCAGGCTAGGAACTTTAAATGCAGAGGTAACCATACTAATAATTTAAGTTTACAACAGTACATTTAGTTTTTTAGTTATTGTTATTTAGTAACTCTCTGTCTAGTCACTGTGCTAACTTCTTTGCATATATCACTGTATTTAACTCATCAGCACTTTAAGAATAGTACTATTAGTGGTCCCATGCTATACAGGACAGATGTGGATCCAGAGGGGCTAGTAGTCAAAGGTCATAGGACTAGTCAGTAGCAGAACCAGGGTTTTACCAAAATCCTCCACTCTAAAGTTAGGTCTCTTCACTAAGCAACACTACAATTCTGCAGCATGATGCTCAACATATCATTTCAACATGGTCAGCCAGATATGAGTAGCTCCATTTCACAGATGATTAACTGGTCATAGAAAAGTTAATCAAGCCATCAGCATTTATTTTATGTCCACAATATGCAAATCATTATTTAGTTGCTGAGAGTACACAGAATTTATGATACAATATCTTGCTTCAATGAGCTTGCAATCTAGTTAAAGTAACAAGAAACACATAAAAAGATAATAAAAAATCCAAGATAGCACATAATAAGTACCAAATGTGATATAGAGCCAACCACTACTACAGAAATGCAGCAGAGAGAAAATTGAATCTGGGCCCTTCAGCTCAGTTAAGAAAAAAATCTTTACTAGAATGGACCATGTTGAGGTGGTCTTTACAGGAAAGGTAAGATTTAGATCAGAGAAGATAATGAAGAATAATTCCGATGAGAGGTGATGATGAGATCGAAGGCCAAGGGAGAAGATGTGACTGGATTGTCAAGGGGAAATGAATGGATGCATCCGAAGTGCAGAACAGATGAGAGGGCAAACAAAAAGTGAAGGCAGAGAAGTAGATTGTAGAAAACCTTGTCTGGCAACTTGGAAATCTAAGGGAGGAGAGACGAAATGGATCTTTGCTGAACTGCCAGTATGTGGCACACACTTTGAGCTCATTTTTGTTTATATAATCCTCTTGTCAGCCCTATGAGGTAGAAAGGGAGCTATACCATGGCTATTTTAAATAAAAGGAAACAGATTACCTGGCCAAGGCACAGTTTTGTGTGTGGGTGGGACAGAAACTCTAATCTAGATCTACTAGCCTCCAAGGCCCATATTCCTTCCACTACTCCTCACCACATTCTACTGAAGGCAGTGGGGAGCCACCGAAGTTATCTGATCAAGAGAAAAGAATGACACATGAAAGAACTGTAAGAATAAAAGACCACTAATATTATCATATGCATAATATCAGATAAAGTTTGAGGAACAAAGACACTAGGCAAGAAGATCCATTTAATCTATTGCATTAACACAAATAATATGATGACAAGGATTTATATTTGAGTCCTAACAATGGAAATAAAAATGAATGTAAGAGATATTACAGAAGAAATATAAAGAGATAAATGGCAAAACCCATGTCCTGCAACAAGTAGTTTCTACTACCCACCAAACAAGCACAGTGTCATTATTTTTCCTAAAGCCTCAGAGCCAAAATCCAAGGTCTAGCTCAAATATTTTTCATTCTGGACAGTACATAATTAAAAAAATAATACAAACTATGGCTTAGGAAAAATATCTGCCTTAGTACAATCTACCTCTCAAACCACCGTGATGCATTGTGGAAACCTTATGCTAGGCATATTTTTGTTATATGAGTTTGGCAGTAGGTCACTATCAGATATGCTAGTGTGGACTGTAATACCTTATATTCATGCACACGAGACATATTAATTACTAAGGAAATATTCTGTTCCTTTCAATTTTCCCTTATAGAAAACTAAGTGTAGATTAATCAAGTGAATTCTTTCTGAGAGAAAAATGTATCATCTTTCTAAACATTATTCTTTCCCAGCACTTCTCTCTTAAAATGCAAGGTACTATTCAGGAAACAAGTAAAAAACCAATAGCAATTAATGGTATATCATGTAAAAACAAGTTGTGCCTTTTCTGACTTTTTCTGATTCCTAGATAATCCAAATCATGTGATTGCTAAATATATATATATATATATAAAATTAACAACTACCTACATTTTTCAAAGAAAGTATTTACAAAAACATCCAGGCACATAGTCAATTGCTTTGCAAGCAATTTAATATTGCTAGGTTGCCAACCCGGTAATAATCAGGTTAACTAGAAAAATCCTTGGTTAAAATCATGTTCAACTAATCTGTATTAATTTTGAATTAATTGTTAAACTGAACACCCCAATAAGTACAACAGCTGTGACCAATGAGTGCATCTAGACATATAACTCATGTTAGAAGTGAGGAGTTACAATATTTTGACCTAGAATCCTTTAGTGAATTATAAATTTACCCTACTTTCACCTGATCTCCTTAGGTTATCACCCAGCTATACGGAAGGATAATTAAAATTTAACGTGTTAGCCAAGCCTAATTTTCTTCACTTTTATGAATAAAAATAGATTGTTTTTCCGAGTAGAAAATGAATGTTTAAAGTTGAAGTCAAACTGTGCCACAGCCCAATAAATTTAGGCCTTTGGCTAATGTATTTCTAAAATGTCTTTGAAAGTTTCAAGAATGCCAACCTGTGCTACATTTTAGAAATGTCACATGCTGTATAATAAAATGCATCACAGAATCCTAAAAAGAGTATGTGTTGAAATACAACCCAGATACTCTTTCATTTATGTAACTCATTTTTGCATATGTGTACTGATGTTAAAACAGGCATTTGTAAAATGTGATGAAGAAAACCAAAGATGTTACAAAAGCATTTCTGCCCAGTAATGTTACCCTGTTACATATTCTAAGTTTACAAATGAACTAATGTAAAAACTATTCACGCAGAAGGCCTCGGCTTTCATGAAGGTATGTTAAATACATTTCGTGTGTATAAAAGGAATCACAGAAAATGTTTATTTCATAAACTTTACCTTCTATTATCTATGGTTTTTAATATATAGCAATGCATTTCTATATAAAATATAAATATTAACCTTAACTTCTAAAGGCATTATTTTGTGAGAGTTCAAAAAGAAATAAAACTATTTTTACCTCCCAGTCCTGGTCTAAGCCGATTATCGTAACCATCCAGAAGTCTGTCTAGAATTCTTGTAAAGATGGTAATGTTATTTTTAGCCTCATCTTCTTGGATGCCAGCCAGCACCAACCTAAACAGATAATTTTACAAGCTGATATATATATACATATGTGTGTTTTGAAAGTGCCAACATGCACTTATTTCTTGATTTGAATTTTACGCCCCCTAAACTATTAGTGCAACCCATTTCTTTCTTCCATTCATGTCTATAAATACTAATATGTCTATGGGGAAGGTAAGCATGCCATGGAAAATAGATACTAAATACCAGATTATTAGAAAGTTTAATGTCAAAATTATTTCAGATATCTACCATTTAGCATTGTGTGGGGGCTATCCCTTTTTTCCTAAAGCCCATTCCATACAAAATGTTATGATTGCACATGATCACATGCAGACACTAATTGTAACATTATTCTGCATTTAGAAACCTACAATAATCAAAGGGTCTCCTGAAATAAATCTTCAGTGATTCGAATATAAATTGGGGAAAAAAATTGCCTCCTTGGAGGCACTAAATTTCTCTGTCTTCCTCATAAATGTCTTTCTTTTTCTCTTTATGTCTTGTTCTCTTTTAAGCTAAGATGATTTCCTTACTTTGGGTATACCTCCACCCAATGGCCAAGTGCAATATAGACATCAGGGGAACTCCGCTGGCTGCGTGCCAGGCAGGCTTCAGTGTGGCCAGGAAGTGGAGGTGGGCTCTGAAAGGACCTGCAGCGCACATACACAGCTGCAGAGAGCC
The DNA here is from genome assembly GCF_022682495.2 of Desmodus rotundus. Classification (NCBI taxonomy): domain Eukaryota; kingdom Metazoa; phylum Chordata; class Mammalia; order Chiroptera; family Phyllostomidae; genus Desmodus; species Desmodus rotundus. The sequence goes on along the minus strand of NC_071390.1, from coordinate 153,419,178 downwards.
CTGGAGGAAACCCCTCCACTCTGACCTCAAGGACAGCCACAAGGGTCACTTACGATTCACATGCCCAGCTACTTTTGTGAGAAATTTGCAGACAGAACAAGTCATCTTAAAATATCACCAGAAAGAGGGTTAGAAACAGTGATTTTTCTCCATTATTTCTCCCTCAAAAGCTAGAGACCTGATTTTGTGATATCCAGCAAATTGGTGCAAAAGAAACTGGATGTATAAAACAGAATGTCCCTTTTCACTGCCACTTTTTCCCCAGAATGATTCAGAGATTTAAATTACTAGCCAAAGAGAGAGAGAGAGAGAGAGAAAGAGAGAGGGAGAGAGAGAGAAAATATTTTATATAATAGAATAAAATACTGGCATGAGCATTACTGGGCAAGTATAGAACAGAAAATTAATAGAGGGAAATATAGTTAAGCACTGAGGATTTTCACTGATTCTAAATTGACCATGGTTTGTTCACTCCTTTAAAATAAGATTCTGTGTAATCTGTATTCTGACCAAGTTGTATTCTGTAAAATATCACTGACACAGTCCATTTGCATTTAAATGATTATACAGCTAGTAGCTAAAAATAGTCACAATGCATCCTAAATGGGTAATCAACTTAAAATATTGTCTTGAAAGCAGAGAAAATAGTAAAACACCAATATGAAGATAAGCATTTAAAAATTATGCAGGCAAATTAGTTCATACCCTCCAGTTTCTATGTTACCTTAAGGTAATCTTAAAATCAATCATTTAAATAGTCATAAAGTTCCAAATAGAGATTTTTAGTCAAAAGTGTTTTTTAATCACCTATCACAGTTTCTTTCTAAAGTCAGTATTAAGATGTTAAATGAGATTTTCTCCACTTAAAATATGACTTTCTAAAGAGATTTCTTCTCAGTTCTAGAAAATATGTCCATACTTTGACAACTGTTTGGGCAGGGAAATGAAAAATTAAAAGGGAAATAAGGACATAATACTTATTTCTCTCTAAAAAAAGAAAGGAATGGTTACATGAACAGTCTTATGAATCTTGTATTTTTAGTCCCTGGTATTTTGAAAACATATTCTAAAGGCAATAAATAAAAGATGTCCATCGGTGATAAAATCATAAAAAGGTTACAACTATGATAAAGTTATTGCAAGGAATAAGAATTATTTCATGTCTGTAGAACATAGGCAAAAAAATAGTTACATGCTTAAAATCAGTACTTTTATGACAGTAACCATTTTAAGAATAAAAGATCTCTAAGTCAATAATATAAAAAAGTTGATTAATAAATCAAGCTTTTGATTTATTGTTTTTTGTTTGTGAGTGTGAAGTTGTATACTACCTCCACCTAGAGGTTTAAGGCTCACATATCATTTAGGCTTCTTTACGACTGAAAGAGCCAAGATGGGTTTTAAAAAGGGGGGAGAAACAAAAAAAATAACTTAGCACACAAATCATTTTAGCTCAAGCTTTTTCATTTGACTTAAGGAAGACTGTTGACTTCTTTATTGAATTGTGGTGTTTTTATAAGTGCATGTAACTTAATCACTTCAATTCCTTGCAAGAATATGCCATTCAAAGGGCATTGTTTTCTTTGGTGATTTTTTAAAAAAAATATTTCTGTTCACGGTTGTATTTATAGCTAAAAGCAAGAAGCAGTGAACTTTTTACCATCTCTGCCACTTCATAGTTCAGTTTCTTGGTACAATCTTTTTTCATTAGAAATAGTTCTTCAAAATATTCTAGCTTCTCAAAAGCCACCCCTGCCCTGATGCCATTCGAGAAACACACCTTTAACCTGAATTAAAAGAGTCCATAAATGTCTCACCTGGCTGGGTCCCACATCAAGAAAACAAGAAGCAGTAACTGCATGTTGTAGATGTTCAATTTCGTCTTCGTCGCTGCTCTTTGAAAGCCATAGAAGAAAACCAAAATACACTAAAAATTAAATTCAGTCCCACCATCCATATAGCCCAAAAGACAGGGAATTGGAGTCAACGTTATGGAGGTTATTACGGGGAGTGAGTGTAGGACATGATGATTGGGTAAGTTTTTTTTTTTCTTTCCTTTTTTTTTTTTGACAGCCAGATGACCAAATAATCACATTTTAGTCCCCCAGTAACTTCCCCCAGCCCCATCGTCAGCAAACACTGTTTTGTGCTCACACACAGACATGTAATAATAACACACAGAACCCTGAACTGACATATGAGCCAGAGAAGAGAATAGGTTGGTGGAGAGCGTGAAAAGGGGGAGGAGAGATGGGCACTTCATGCCACCATCCCCTCAACCAAGACCACCCCCGCGACACTGGCGAGAAAAGCAAGGGGGGCAGCCAGCCCACTTTTTTTATTATTATTCTTTCCATTACAGTGAGCTGCAGTCCTCCCCTCTTCACTTCCTCACTCTCTCTAAAATAAAATGTAATAATCCCCGTTCCTGTCCATCTACAATTGCCTAACATCACGTCTCGGAGGCAGACGGGTTCGGTTCAACTGCTGCGAAACGCCGCGTTTGACAGCTGTTCGCGGAGCGGAGGACCACAACCCGGCGGGAGCGCGAGGCTCGGGATCAGCCCTGGCAGGCAGGCTCGCCAGGCGCAGCTTGCAAAGTTGAAGACTGTAAAAGAGCCAGGCTAACGTGCAGCCGGGAGGGTGTCTCGGAGCTTATTGTACTTGTAAATATGCTTCTGATGATGGGCACCGAAATTATTTTTTAGGTGGGCTGGGGAGGTGGGGGCGACCTGAACCTCCCGGGTTTCCAGGGAGCAGGGGAGAGTGGAGGACAGGAAGCATGCATGGGAGGCAGAGGCAAATGGAAAGGGTCCCTGTTGGGACTAACGTGTGCGACCTTACCTGAAACAACAAGCAGAATTGGGTGTTTTCCTCCCTTCGCCCTGATCTTGAGCAGATAGGAAACTTGAGAGAAGAGAGCGCCAGAGACACTGACTGCAGCAGCCGAGCGCCGAGCGAGCGGGGAGCGAAGGGCTGGTGACAATCGGGGAGGAGCGCGAGGAGCGGTGGCGGCAGTGCCAGGAGTAGAAGGAGGCGAAGGCGTCCGTAGTGGCGGTGATGGGCGGAGGAGGAGGAAGAGGAGGAGGGGGAAGCGTTGGCAGGAGCGGGCGGGCTGGCGGGCAGGGTGGGGGACGCGAGCAGAGGCGCGGTGCGCGCGGGCTGTGGCGGGCACGAGCCCCACGACTGGAGAAGAAGGAGGAGCCAGGCCGGGGAGGAGGGCTAACGAGGTTTCAGGACGTGCAGGGACCCCCCACCCCCTCCCCGAGCCCAAATAACCGCCCCCAGGGCACCTGCAGCGGCACATCCCCGGCTGGCGGCGGGAGCCCGGGTGCGCCCGGAGCGCTGCACCCGACATCCACACCGCGCGGGAGGAGCGGAGCCCTCGCACCTCCCGAGACTGCTCCCCGCGGCAGCCCGCCGGGGCTCCCCGGAGGCCCAGAGGTTCCTAGAGGACTGCCGCTGGGTGTCTGTGAGTCCCTGGGTCCCCGGGGCCCCGCGGGCTCTGGAGCTACGCGGCTGCGGAGCAGAGGTAAAGAGGTGCTGCTCCCGCTGGAGGGCAAGGGACTAATCACGCCTTTACTTTGTCATCAGCACACCCACACAGGACCAAGTTCAACCGATATTCGTGGAATCAGACAGCGGGAAGTTTCTTTGATTGCCTGAGCCATCTGCGTGTATCACTCATTCCTTCACACTCCTTGCCAGCAGACCGATTTCTCCTCCAAGCTCTGAGGGTTGGAGACTTCCCTGGAGCCGGTCAGTAAAGTCTATTTGCAAATTGTACGACTAAGGAAACCTCCTACACACTCTCAGCACTTCTCCTCCCCGATCTCTCTTCACAGGCATCCCTTCCTCCCTACCTGGTGATCAAACTCATCAACAACTCTAAAAAGTTCACATTTTCCCAAAGCAAAATTGAACCTGCTGTGTGTCTACTACCTCTGCTATTTGCGGTTTTTCCCCTGGGTTGGAAAAGGAGCAGAGTGAGGTTTCCCCCTATTAGGGCTGTTGGGTTTTTTTGTCTGTTTTTGTTTTTGTTTTTGTTTTCCTGTAAAAGGGGGACCTGTTGTAATTCCAGCCTCCCTCGTACGTTTTCAGCATTGTGTATTTGATTCAGCATTGTCTTTTCTATTTTATGTGGGGAGATAAAATCCAAACTGTGCAACTTGAGCAACAACAACAGACATTTTCCTTTTTGTAGGGCACATAAGATCATGCTATCCTACTAAGGCAAAGCAGAGCAGCGTTTATTTCTCTGAGAAGTCCTTATAAACGTTAGGTACTTCCACCGTTTCAGAGTATGCTGATGTGTTCCTGGTATATTATGTTCGGAGTCAATATGTGCTAAACGGTTCAATTGCATTAGTTATGAACCCAAAATATCAGGTGTTTTTCCTAGGTGGTGCAGTTTTCATAATAACAGACAGTGCCAATCTACATAAATTTTGGTTTTGCTTTGAAGATTATGTGAGGGAAATAAAACCTACATCTTCAATATTTCAAGTCGTGCTTTTTAACCTGTTAATCACCAACTTCTAAGTAAGCGTTTAATATGCTACAACCCAAACAAACATTTGCTGCCCTGTATGGCCAGCTCTGCGAAGCCTGGAACACGACCCAGCTTTCTCCCCCATCATTAATATTCCCTTCCTGCCTCTCCCAGTGCAGAGTCTAATTGAAATTCACAAAGATAAAAAGCATGCCATTTAAAACCTTTCAACTAGAGGATCTAACCCTCTTCTACCTGGTGTGAACACTTCACTTGTTGTGTATACTTTCCTGTTCTCCATTTCTATGAGTGAATCTTCATCAAGATCTCTCATCATTTCACCACTTACATTACTACCAATGGTTAATATTTTGATAATGGAAATTAAACAGCACATGGTTTCTTTACAACTTTAATTGCTTGCTCTGACAAAATTTCTCCTTCATGAATGTCACCATCTTTGTAAACATCTCCATAGATTAGTCTCAATGCCAATTTATAGATTTTAGTTTAATTGCTTTATCTCAAAATTTATACTTACTGGAATGATTTGTTCTAAAAGAATTAGCTTTATTCAGTTGGCTCCCCTATTAGATTTGTAATCTCATTTCCGTATGACCCACTTATATGTAACTTCACAGAGCTCAACTGTTTTAAATGATTTTCACTGTTTGCTTTTTTAAAACCTGTATGTAGATTTGGATATGCACTTATTTGAGAGGGATTCACAAAATCATTCATTACAACACCATGATTTTCTCTTTTTCCCTACAAATACTTCTTCATTTTGTTGACGTTGGATAGCTGGGACATAAAGGAAATGGAAATCAGGAAAGCTGACTGCAGACAGTGGGTCTCTACTTACTGCTCTATCTATACTGATAATTTACTGTGTCACTAGTCCAGCCAAATTTCTTCTAGAAGTGTCCGGTTTCCGCAGACATCTGACAAATCCAGCCTCATTTTCCTCTCTCCTCTCTGTGGTGATGGAATGCCGTGATGTGCCTGTGGTGTGGAATCCAGACTGTGTTGGTGGTGACTAAGCTCTTCCCGCCCCTTTTTTTGGATCGTGTCCCAAGGCAGCCAATCCTGTAGAAGAATTGACAACTAATTGGTTGCAGGTAAACCCATTCCTGCCCAGGCTAGGGCAGCTCAGAACCTTCTGTTTTAACTTGTTTGAATTATCCTCCCACAGATTAGATTGGGGGACTTCACTCTTAGATATTTCCCATCCCCAACACCCAAGTGGCTAAGGAGATTTCCACATAAGAATCAAAAAATAAAAAGAAAGATGAAGAATTGGGAGGTTCTTGGTATTGCCTGATTTCTCTTTCTTGACATCTCATAATGTTGTATAGTTTTTAAATTCATTACAGAACTATTTATGTTTTTTAACAGATATTTTGGAGAGCTTCTCCTTTTCCAGCCCAGCTCTATAGGGACTTGGCATTACGGCTTCCTGGAGCTACTACTCTATACAACCTAGGGAACCTCACGAATCTTTAAGTTCTGTAAGATAATATGTTTATGTGTATATACGTACAAATTTTTACAAAGATAGATGTCTGAACTCATAAAAAAGCTTGAGAATTTAAATGAGAATGACATTTATATAACAAACTTTTACAAAATACATTTCATCTCACCATCACATGATTTGATCATAGTGATTTTTACATACTTTGAAGTACCAGAACTACTTTAACAAGAATGGCATCTCACTGTATTTATAAATTTTGAAATATCAGCATGTAGTTCATGTAATAAACTTATATACACTTTAACTACACATTTCCCTATGTGAGTCACTTATTCAAGTGGTAATATAAACTGGTGAAAAAATAGGAACTAAAGCATAGAGTACCCTCTTTTCATAGAATTAAGTACCATCCTGTACTTTTACCCAGAATGTTTTCCCTGTTTTAAAATATGCTTTAGAGTACAAGTCTGTTCTCACATGTTCACAATTATCATTCAAAAAAATAAACTGGAGCAAATACTCATTTGGTAATTCTTAAGTCTGAAGCATGGCTTGGTCACACTTCATTTTTCCTGTAAGTTTAATTTAGATGGATAGTTCTAATATGTGTACTAGGCTCTAAGATTCTGAATGAAGAAAGAGCTGGAAAGTGGGAGTAATTAGCCTTATAAGCAAATAATTCTGAAACAACTCTGTTGCATTAATGTATCTAGGCCGTATTTCATTAGAGCTAAATATGTCATGTATACCAGTTCAGATACACTATGCACATTACATGCTTCAAAGTAACTCTCTGTTTATAATATAAACTAATTTTACAAATTCTCATCCAACTTGCAAATCAAACATATACTGGATTTAGGATATCCTGGTGGTTTCTCAGATTTTAAAATCTAACTGCTACATCAAACACATATGCTAAGCCATTTGTAAGGAAACTCTTTTGTGAAATTATAGATAGAATTTATTTACATGTTATTTGATTGCTTCCTAAAACAATAACAATTTCAGTACTACAAGCCACAATCCACAGTCTCACTCTTTGGAAAACATCCTACAAATTTCAGTGAAGGATAAGCAGCTACATCATTGGCAACACTTTTGCTTTTGAGGCAGGTACCTTAAATAATAATCATAACAATTAAAGTAAAAAATAAACCTATAATGTCTTTTTTTGTATAACAGTATAAATCCCATTCTAAATACCTTTTGTTTGTTCATTTATTTCAACTTCACAAGTAGGAGTTAGATTATTGGTTTCATTTCACTGACAAGAAACTCGAGGCACAGGAAACTTAATCTGGCTCAAGGTCTTCCCATGAGCTGACGAGAGTAGATCCCAAAGAGCATGACTCTGGAGTCTGCATGCTTAGCCACTATACTATGCCACGGCAGCCAAAATTCTAGCTTCGTACGTGCAGTCTCAGCATGGAAGGTTTTTTGGGCAAAATATTTAACTGTTAATAAGTTGATGTGTTCAGGATAGTATGAATCTGTGAATAACAGCAGTGTAGTCATTCAACAAGTCTTATTGAGTGCTTCTTACAACACTCTGTTAGGTGTTGCTCTGGATATAATAATGATTAAGGCATGTTCCTCACTCTTAAAGAGCTTACAGCAAATTGGAAAGGCAGCAAATAACCTATGTTGTTAACTGCGAGCAAATTAAGACCAAAGCCTGTACATATACTCTGAAAACTTGTTTACAGAGAAATACTACCTTTACTAAGTAGTAACCTTAAGCTGATGAAAAATAATGCAATATAGGGAGCTTTATTTTAATTAATAAAATAAAAATCTAGTTATTACCATATAATAATAAATGGGTTATTATTAAGAACATGATAAAGTACTTTCTCTGACACAAAAAAACAACTTAAGCTCCTAGGACCAGGAAAAGTTTATGTTCAGAATGAAAAAATATCTATCTTATGTGGATATTTTCTGAATAACATTTCATCACACAAAATTATGCAGAAGAATTCAATAGCAACAAAAATAACAAAATTAGAAAATAGAGGTAGTCCAGAACGTAATTTAGGCCCATTCATGTATTTCTCACATGGGATAAGACTGGTTCCCAACCGAAGGATTATTCTTTCAGTTGCATTATTTTTAACATCATAATTCTTTTATCTTGAGTGGAAGAGAGGGTATACACATTGTGCAGAAATCAGTGAAAAATATCAGACTATGAGTACATATTTCATGGTCAATCAGAGAGACATGAAAGAGAAAAATAGAAACTAATGACTTCTGAGAAAATGTGAATAATGCCATGGCAAATTAATTATGTATCTATATCAATTGACTTTAAATAATAATACGTAAATGATTTCTCCTCACTAGAGAACTCTTAGTATTTGTCAGAGACTTGCTCATAGATTCTGCTCATAGATTTGCAATAAATAATTTCAGATATCTTCATAGAGTTGAATACTTTTGTCATACACATTGGGAGCTTTGGTAGCAGTATCAAAAATGTCATGACCTTGTGCAGCCTCAGTTCTAATATACCGGCAACTCTCAGAGCTCCGTCTGTCTCTAACAGCTCACTATACATCGCCAGTAGACACCATCTTTCCACAAAAGGTATCCTCTTCTCTGCTGTTCTCTATCTTACCACACCGGCCACACCAAAGTCCTGAATCTGGGGGTCATTCTAGATCCTTTTCTCAGAACATTGTCCCCCCATACACTCACACCACACACGTACACACACTCATAAACACACACATTTGTTATGCCGAGAAAACACCTCCTCCCTATCTATTATCTGATCCATTCTAGCCATCACTAATTCCATAGCCTTAGCTCTGTCTTCATCTGATCTACTGCAGTACCAATAAGCAGTAGCCTACTACCTAGTTCTCTGACTCCAATCTCAGTTTTCTTTAGTTTGTTTTCTACATGGCCAACAAAAGAGTGTTTCAAAACTGATTTGATAGTGTCACCAGGTAATTATAATCCTTTCTCAATAAAAGTGTAAGTTGCAGACTCTTTTGTATATCATACCTGAGCCCTGTTTATATCTCCAGCCTGACCTCTGCTTTTTTCATGCCCACCCTGTCAGATACACACACGTCCATAATCAGCACTAATTTCTTATCATCCTGTCCCCTGTGCTCTCTACAAGTGAAATTGTCTACATTTTTCTCAACAGCCAATGGCTTCATGCCTCTATGCTTTCGGTTCTCATTGCCCCCTTCAGCTGGAATACTACTTCCATACTGCCTACCTGGTGAACAGTGCAAGCCTCGGCCCTATGAACCATTTCTTATCCTTCCAGAGCAAAAAATAATCCATATCGTCCTTTGTACTCCTGCTGAACTTATCACAGGCATTTAACATGAAACCTAGAATATGCAAGGAGCTTATTAACTTTTCTATTGCACTCTATTAGCCTGCTAGCTCTTTAAAGGCAATGAGCCTCATCTTAATAATTTTTCCTTTTCAAGTGCCTAGCATGGAATCAGACACATAGAATCTTTCAGGAAATTATTGAGGAAGAAATGACAGAAAGAATGGATCAATGCATGAGTAGAAACCTAATGAATAAATGAGAGAATACATGAGCACCTGTGCTTTCATATGCATGTGCTTTCTTCAGGACAAATGAGATGCCACAGACAGTAGTGGTTAAGCACTCAGACTCCGGTGCTGAAAACGAAAGTTCAGATCCTGATTCTCTTACTTACTCACTGTGCAGCCTTGGATAAATTCCTTAGCCTTACTATGCTTTTGTTTTCTTGCCTGTAGAGTAAGGATAATTGTGGAACCTACCTCACACGGTTTGTAAATAGTTTATGAGTTGACACATGTACCCGGAACAGCGCTTGGATCAGCAACAACGCTACACAGCATCTGTGGATATTATTAAAGGGTTCGAAAGCTGTTAGTTCACTGCCTCAAAACTTAGTAAGTGGGATGTAGTTGGCCTCCTTGCCCTTGAATTTAGTGCATTTTTGACTCATCTTTTCTTGTATATTCCCATCTGCTCTTCCCACCAACATTCAAGCTCCCACCTTTGCAGAAGAATTGGCCAGAGCCCTCCACATGTACTCACATTCTCCTTGTTGCTGTACTTTTTTTGCTCATGAGTGCATTGCTTCCTTCAATCTTTCTCTGTTTTTCCTGCTTTTTCCCATGTCCTCCTTTTAATGTACGATGCCCTCCTTTTTATTCTAGTTTGGCCTGCATTTTCATCTTTCGTGCATTCTCTATTGTCCCTTCTCTCTCCCTTCCCCAATAATACTCGTATGTAGCATGAAGTCAGCATTGCTGTGCACACTTGTTTTTTAGCATGTGGGGGAAAAGTTTGTTTATAAGAGTACACACAGATAAATATCTATGTAGGCGAATGGGGGCGTACATGCCCATACTACAAATGCCTGAATACCCCCCTCTGTGTTTCTGTGTTTAGGACCCAGTACAAAGTTATGCTATTAAATCCACTCAAGTGTATTTTGTTGATTCATTATATGAATTGAATAGAGAAGTCAAGTGATTTTCTCTTTTGAATTGGTTACTGCTTTGCTTGCAATAAAGAAATTGTCATAAGTTGGGTATTCTCTTTAAAAGAGACCCATATCTCTAATATCCAGAGAGCCACAGTCACGTATCAACATAGAAGCTTCCCTCTGCGCTCCTAATCACATGCCCTAGATAAAAATACAGTTACAAGTTTCTCTTCCTTTTTTCTGTGACTTCCAGGTATATAGTATCTATGTGCTACTCATTTAGAAAAGAGAAATAAAAGGACTTTTGCATTAGGACTTAATAAATCATCTTTCAAGGCTTTCTTTTGGAAGGGTGAAATTTTAAAAGTGACTTATGACAGACATTAGTGCTCTCCAGAATATATTGCCAGTTTGCAGCCTCGGTGTATGAAAAAAACAGATTTCTTTACTCACCTTGAAATGAGAGACAGCAATGGAACTGGCTCTGACCAGGGAAAGGTGAGCAAAGGAGACATGGGCCACTTCCAGATGGAAGGCGGGTGAGCCAGGGCTCCTTCCCTGTGACCTGGTCATGGACAGTGATACTCCAAATGGTGGCCGCTCAGTGGGTCCTTCAATAAGAACAACAAATATCAGAGCTCCTGGCTGACTTGCATGGGACATATTAGCTGCTTTAAGCCTCTACAATTTGGGGGTGGTGTTCAACCACAAAATAACATCATAAAATAACCACAAAATAACTCAGTCTATCCCCACTGCTGAAGGATGAAGAGTTCAGTAAGCTTGGTTGTGTCTGTTTTTTGAATACAAATATTGAATGATGGAGTAACACATCAGATCTTTTCTGGTAAGAAAGACTTTCTTAAAGATCCTGAAATCATGTTATATAAATAGTGGCTTGTCTAACTCTGCCAGTTGATTTCTTTGTTCTTTGGTAACATTTGTGTGATGTTTCCATAACTTAACAGATTTTCATTCTTTTTTTTTTTTGCATTTACAAATCCAGAGGGGTTAAAGCAAAGTCTGAGGTTATTTTTGGCAAGCAGTTTTTCTTAACCTCCACTTTATCTTTTCCCTCTGAGTCACAGGCATTGAATGTGTTGGTGATGAAGATGGGAGGGTGAGAGGATGGTATTCATTGAGTTACAGCAGGAACTCCCATTCCCAAAACATCTAATGGAACCCAGAAATGGGATGGGAGAGGGTAAGAAAAGAAAAAGAGATCTGATTGGTATAGCAACTGCTATATATTAAAGTCAAAGGAGGATGGATTAAATTCCTTCTAAAGAGAAATTATGTTAAGAATATATCTCTACTACATAAAGAAAAACAAAAAAAAATTGACTTTGACCTCAACATACAATGTGCAAATTCTAAAGCCATTTTCAGAGATTTTCAACAATTTGGAAGAGGCCAGTCAGTCAACAAATTCAGCTGTCATTACACAATTTATTGCAGCAAAAATTTCTAGGTTCAAATGGCTTTTGTTTAGTCAATCAAGATCATTCCCATACAAACCACTGCAGGCATTTAACATTTAAATTGTGAGAATAAAAATATATGCATCTCTAATATGCTTTTAAGGGACCAGAAACTATGATTTATCTCTTTATCTTTCCATGCTTTTCATTTTGCAGGTGCTCAGTAAGTGTTAATAGAGGAAGACTACATGACCAAATAAACAGATTAGTGAATTAATAAATGATTGCAAGGATGTGTTGAAGTATTTATAAACATCATCCACTGTAGCTCATCTGTCCTTCCCTTGTCCATTCTGACCCTCTCTAGTCTGGCCTTAATGTGATCTTTCCAAAATACAAATTTATTCATGTCACTGCATAACTTCCAATCAATTGTCCAGGGATTTCCTATTTCTCTTAAGGTCAAGACCAACATCCTTATCATGGCCATAGTCTTGGGTGCCTTAATTACTGCCTTGCCTTGAACCGTAGTTTCTCTTGCTCCATTCACATCAGTCTTCTTTCAGTTCCTGGAATGTGCCAGGTTTCCTATAGCTATTTCTTATTTTGCCATAGGTCATTGTAGCTCAAGTTCTCTCTGCTGGAAAGTTCTACACCTTCCACTCACTTGATTTGCACCTATTTATCTTTCATATAAAAATAGGAAGCACTTTCTCAAGAAGACTTCCTTGACAGAGCCCCCCTACCCACTAGCCAGTTAAATTCCTTAGAGAATTGTCTCAGTGTTTCAACGTTCTGTGATCATAACATTAACATGTTAACCAACTGTGCTGTACATTCAGGAAACATGTTTATTTTTACCAAACATTGGATCCCCTGCAATCAGTGCACTGCCTGACTTAGGGTAAGCACTCAATAAACAGCTGTTGAAAAAAATGAAGGACTAAATGAATGTGTAACAAACACAGGATTAGATGTATAATGCTTCTTTCAAAACTAGCATCTCATATCCTTAAAAACAAATCCACAGTCTAGTAACTTGAATTTTTGCCACATTCATAACGAATATAAGGTAAACTAATAATTGAAAACCACGTTGCTGACCCTCTGATTTTGTGAGAAATGAGAAGAAGGCACGTAGTGTTGACATCAAGGCGGGGGTTATAAATTCAATCAAGGAAGATAACCGTGGGTTGCTGTACAGTGAAGACTATTTCTACTCATCCCACGGTATTTGTTCACAACAAAGGTCTTTTCCAGTGTTTAAGAATGGATCATCCCAACAAATCTTGCCATAGTATTCTCTGCCTAGAGTGGTGTGACCTGTTCTTATTCAGCTGGAATACGGGACTAATTAGCAGCCCCACCTGAACGATATGGATGCCAGCTCTACAAATCTCTAAAAGGATTTATGTCATGAAGGAGTGTTAGTGGATAAAATATAAGATGAGTTTTATGTATTAACTATTCTTATATTATGGAAATTCTACATGTCTACTGAGATGCTAATTTCACTAGGGATTTTATTATAAATGGGAATTTTTTATAGTTTGGGTCCTTTTAATAAACACTCCTGTATAGTTATATTATAATTTTCTAAAAATAAACACAGAATACCTCACGCCAAGGGTGCCCAGCATCTGTACAGTCTCAATATGTTTAATATGGTAGTTTTCAAGACACACAAAATAAAAATTTAAGGCATAAAAAACAGTGCTTTTTGACAACTGGATAATTTATTATGTTACACTAACATTTCAGTAGCATCTAATAATGCCATGTTAGGCCAAAGTCTCTCAGAATTTCCATTATAGGGGTTCTTTTAAGTTATTCTTAACCCTAAACTCTCCAGTCAGATAAACAGTTTATGCATCCCATATTTCGGTAAGTCCATGTGTATGCTTGGAGAAATGTATTTACATAACATAAATATATAACTAAGCTAACATGTGCACATTTGTATATGCATGTACATACAGCATGATCTGAACTAATCAGTTAAGACTCACAAGTCTATAAATTAGCAGCTGCACACATCTGGCCTGCCACCTGTGTTGTATAAAAAAGCTTATTGGGTCATGGCCATTCCCATTCATCGATGTATCTTCTAATAGTTCTCGTGTGCTGCAGTGGCAGAACCGAGCAGTTGCAACAAAGTCCATGTCACCCACAAAGCCCAAGACATTCCTATGTAAGCCTTTAAGATCAAAAAGTCCAACCTCTGAACTAAGTCAGACTTGCCCGTGGAGTCTGAGCAGCAATTGAGGAAAGTTGGGTCGTATGACAGGATGGAGTCTTTACACCTCACTTCAGCAATGACTATTTGGAAGGTTCCTTTTTATCTCCTGTGTGAATATTACTCAGTATCAAAACTGCCCTGGTGAATTGAATAATTATCATTATTTTTCCCAAAAACTAAAAATGTTTTATTTACAATCAATGTGTGGAATGTAAAGCATGATATTATTACTTTAAATTAAAAACAGAAAAAAAAACCAAATGGGGTCATTGACTCTCAAGAAACAGTTTGATGAATGAATGTGTGATCTGCACCAAAAACAAAACAACCCTAAAATAAAAAGTCTTGTGTACATCTTCTGTGTGGGTGAGTGTCCTTGTCCTGGGCTCCCATACCACCCTGTGCTTGCATGTTATTTTTCTCTGCCTAGAATGGTGTGATCGATTCTTATTCATCGGGAATACAGGACTAATTAGCAGCCCCACCTGAACTATATGGATGCTGGCTCTACAAATATTTGGTGTTGCAAAAGTATGTCCACCTATCTCCCCACGTGGAAGGTGAACTCGTTGAGGGCAGGAGCTGATTTATTTATGTGTCTCCTTTTGTGGTGCAAGTAATGAGTTCTCAGTTTACATGTGTTCAAAGAACAGACACATGAATATCTGTAACACTTGATGCCTCCTGTTCTGTCACCTACTTCTACGTAGGACTATGGCTGATCTGTAGAGCCAGATATCTTCAATATTGCTTTGACTTTAATAAATAAAGTTATCTAGGAAGTTCCTGAAGAATCCTTTTACCACCACTACCCCACCAGGTCTTTTTCATTATACTTTCTGGGAGTAATTAACTTTAAATATTTTAGTAAAACTAGTATGACATGTATGTATGGACAAGTTAAATTTGACTAACATTCTAGAGGGAGTTAATTGAACACATGTCTCAATATGAATCAAACTTATTGGGTTAATTAATTTTGATGATACCTATGAAACATAACTTTTGATTGGTGATAGTATTGGGATTTGGGATATGTGAAAAATTAAGGGGACTTTAAGAGAATACAATGTGTTTCTATGAAAAAAAGTATGAGAAGACCAATCTCGCCAATGGCTGTCACTCCATGTCTAGGGCCTTTGACCTGGAGACATCTTGCCACCGGATCCAGTTCCAAAGCCCACAGGTCCTGCCATTGGATCCTCTAGGTCCCACTCAGAGGGAGTGTTTTTCACGGATGATGCTGGTCCGTGAACTTGCGGCAAAAGAGTGAACCTCTCTTAATTAAGCTAAGAAAGTTCTGTAAGTATGCCTGTATTAATAAATGTATTCTGTTTGACGATTATGGCTCAAAATTTGCTCTTTAAAAATTTTTAAAAAGCAACTCTCCAGGGCCGGAGAGTTGGCGTCAGACTAAAGGTAGAAGTAGTGACAGAAGTTGGCTGGAATTGGTACAGAAAAAGAAGGCTTACTCACATCTGGGCTTAGGCCCTAGAGCTTGGGCAAGTCCTTCCTGGGACAAGAAACATACCATATGTGAGAGCATGGTGCAGAAAAGGTGCTTTATTTCTAGAAGACTTGTAGATAATATGGAAAGCAACTGCTGAGTATGGTTGTTTGTACACAAGTCAGAGCCAGAGATGTTTTATTTTATTTTTTTAGAATTTATGTTTTATTTAATCTTTAGTGCATTTTTCCATTACCATTTAGTCCCTGTAAACTCACCTCCCCCAGCAATCACCACACTGTCGTCCATGACCATGAGCCCTTTGCTTTTTTGCTCAATCCCCCCACCCCCTAAACTCACTGCCCCCAGCTGTTATCTGCTCTCCATCTATGAGTCTGTACCCATTTTCCTTGTTAGTTCAGTGTGTTCATTAGATTCCACATATGAGTGAAATCATATATTTGTCTTTCTCTGACTGGCTTATTTCACTTAGCAAAATATTTTCCAGGTACATCCATACAGTAGCAAAAGATAAAATTTTCTTCTTTTTTACGGCCAAGTAGTATTCCATTGTGTAAATGTCCTATAGTTGTTTTATCTACTCATTTACTGATGGACACTTGGGCTGCTTCCATATCTTGGCGATTTTAAATAATGCTACAGTGAACATAGGGGTGCTTATGTTCTTTCAAATTAGTGCTCTGCGTTTCTTTGGATATATTCCCAGAAATTGGATCGTTGGGTCAAAAGGCAAATCCACTTTTAATGTTTTCAGCTATCTCCTTAATGCTTTCCACAGTAGCTGTACCAATCTACATTCCCACCAACAGCACAAAAGGGTTCCCCTTTCTCCACATCCTCACCAGCACTTGTTGATCTAGATAGCCATTCTGACAGGTGAGAGGTGATATCTCATTGTGGTTTTAATTTGCATTTTTCTGATAATTAGTGACATTGAGCATCTTTTCATGTCTATTGGTCATTTTTATATACTGTTTGGATAAGTGTCTATTCAGGTCCTTTGTCCATACAATGGGCAAAAAAAGATAGTTTATTCAATAAATGTTGTTGGGAAAATTGGACAGATACATGCAATAAAATGAAACTAGATCGTCTTCTCACACCACACACAAGAATAAATTCAAAATGGATCCAGCTGAAATGTTAGGCATGAAACCATAGAAATCCTAAAAGGAAACATAGGCGGTAAAATCTTGGACTTTGCTTATAGCAATATTTTATTGGATATATCTACCAAGGCAAGGAAAACAAAGGAAAAAATAAATACATGGGACTACATCAAACTAAAAAGTTTTGGCACAGCAAAGGAAATCATCAGCAAAATAGAAAGACAACCCACAGAGTGGGAGAACATATTTGCTATACATCTGATAAAGGGTTAATATCCAAAATTTATAAGGAACTTACAAAGCTCAATATCAAAAAAAAAACCATATTTTAAATGATAGCCTGCTTCCCCCAAAGAAAGTTCACCATGGCACATGGCATAAGATTGAAGTTGAAAGATCACAGATTTCAAGTCCTAGATCAGAGCTCATGAGAAAGATGATAGGTTAGCCAGCCTAAGCTCCTAACAAAGAAATCGCTGGATTCTGTTAGGATTCCCGCTGAGGGGAGGGCATGATTCATGAGTCAATAACCAGGCCTGGGAAGGCTGGAGCACTGCAAAACCAGGAAGCCACGCAGAACCTTATACCATCTGGCCTTGGGAAGGTCCACGCTGTTCCCACTTACAGAATGACATTTCATCAGTGCCTATGTGGAGAAGATAAGTGTTCAGGCCCTCCCTCCCCTCATTACCCATCTTCTCTTTCTCAAAATGTGTGGATAAAATGAGAAATGTTCCTGGTTCTTCCCAGTGGGCAAAAACCCTGGTTGTCATCACTGGGTGCCAGGGAAAAGCAGATACCATGACTTTATTTGCTTCTTCTATTACTTTCCATAAGTATTCTGCCATATTCACATGGTAGAAGTAGTTTATTTGAAAAAATATTTTTTCAAATTAAATGGCCTATAGTCATTTTTAAGAGTTTGGTCAAAACTTAGTTTTATACTCATTCATAAATCATCCAAGTAAGAATAAGTGTAAATGAACACCAATTCCGTGTAGTACGTGGCTTCTGCATGAGCTATGGGACCTGGCTGTGTAGCCCAAGATATTTCAGTTTAATGGCTGAGTAGTTAAAATAAGCAGTTAACTTATAAAGTCATTAAATAGCTTTATAAAGAACTGTTCTGATTGAATTTGCCAAACCTCTTAATGAGCTTCATCCAGTAACAATGCAGCAAGCTGGATTAAAAGAAGGGAGAGAGAAACGAAGACGGAGAGACAGAGAGACTTCTTAAGCTCATTTTGGCTGCTGTAATGGAAGCAAATTCATTATTTTTAGTAAAACAATGATAATTCACATTTCTCGAGCCACTATCCTGTGCATGAAACTGTACAGAGAACTTTATATACAACGTCTCACCAGTTTCCCATAAGAGCCCTCTTAGATATGAGCTCTGCTTTAAAGATTAGGAAATTAAGTTTCTCTCTGACTTACTTTGTTTAGCATGATACTTTCCAGATTCACCCATGCGATCACAAATAGCAGTATTTCATCTTCAAGCTGAGTAGTATGCCACTGTATATATGTACCACGTACAAATCACGTATCATAGAAATGTGCACTTGAAACCCACATAATCTTATTAACTAATGTCACCCCAATAAATGTAATTAAAAAATAAGGTTCAACCTAGTTATTCTTTCAAGGTGACAGAGCCACTCAAGTCTGTATTATGACTTTCATAATACAGTCACTTTTGTCTTTGTGGGTCCCTTTCCCATTAAAAAATGATAAAATAAAAGTTTAATGCATAAGTATAAGTACAATTCTTTCCCAGGCTGGATGCAGTACTACATACTGGTTATTATTTCATTCAATTGTTTATTTATGATTTTAAGACAAAATAGAATTAAGATGTTTTTAAGTCTCTAAAAGCTTCTTGGGCCTGAGGCACCACACCTACTATACCTAATAAGTTGGACCTATAGACATGACCCTCAAACGCAAGCTTATGCAGTGAGTTAAAAGCTACATCCTTCCCCAGGACTCACTCCCCTCCTCTTGACCACCATCAAATCACCAACCTCACATGTTTTTCCACTTCTCCAAAATTTAACAAGTACATGAATATAACAACTTTGTTAGCATAAATTCTATAAGTTCATAGAACTCCCACTTCTTTGCTTCCAAGATATACAACTCTAGAATTAATTCAGGAATATACAAAGAAGATTGTCATAGTATTTGCAATGCTGCAACGTAAAAATGAATGTTTTGTTCACAGAAAAAGTTAAGAACCATATGATTTCACTCATATGTGGGATATAAAACTGAAACTCATAAACACAGACAACAGAATGATGGTTACCAGAAGGAAGGGGGTGGGGGGTAATAAAGGGGAAAGAGAGCCATATGGTTGCAGAAGATGTTTTGAGTTTGGGTGGTGGGCACGCAGGGCAATACACAGATCATGTGTCATGGAAATATACACTTGAAACCTATATGATGTTGTTAACCAACATCACTCCAATAAATTTAATAAAAAATAAATGTTTGGTTCATAATCATTTGGACTCTTAAAGCCATAAAGAGCAAAGATCTCTAACCTATCTTTATTTTTCATTTCTGTATTATTGAACCAAAACTACCAGCAGGTGCATGCGCTATTTAAAAGGAATTGTAAGTGGCTTTTATAGCTTACTAATGTGGTAAAGACGTATGAATAGTTGCACATGACAGATAATTCGTTTCAGCCTACACATTATTGTGCTCACAAGCATCTGGATATAAACTACTTGGCAAAGGAGCCAAAGGAAGTTCTTGTTAACAAATACTACAAAGTCATTCTCAAAATGCTGAGTGGTGAATATTTAAGGGACACAGGAAAGTGTTAAATGTTTGCTAGCGTGTCCTGGCTGATGTGGTTTGGTGGACTGAGTGCCAGCCTGCGAATCAACAGGTCGGTTTGATTCCCAGTCAGAGCACATTCCTGGGTTGCAGGCCAGGTTCCCCGTAGGGGGCACGTGAGAGGCAACCACATATTGATGTTTCTCTCCCTTTCTTTCTCCCTCCCTTCCCCTTTCTAAACATACATAAATAAAAAATATTAAAATTTTTTTTACTAATGTATAAGATTTAAATTAAACAATGAAATTCAGGGAAAATGTAGCTATGCTTAACAATCAAGTAATGGTGTGCTCAATATTAATGCTTCTTAGAACTTGTGTTTACCTTCTATCACTTTCTTTATAAAATAGAAGAGATAAGAACACACATATTATGTAAATTAACATTTTCCAGTTCAGAGAAAGCTATTAGAAAAGAATTAATAATCTGTATTTCTAGAAAACAATACACACATACTCATAATACCACATTCTTTTAAAATTCTAAAAAATTTCTGGGATGAATTGTCATTCTTTCTCTTGTCAGGTGCTATGAAACCTGTTCATCCATGGAGAAGGTTAAATGGCCTATTGCCCTCACAAATGTTGGCCATTATTTCTCTTACAGTCTATGTGTCACTCTGCGTGGAGGTGGGCAGACCTATTTGCTACTCACTGCAACATCCAGACCATTGTTTTTCCCTGAGTATTTCAATATCCCAGCCTCTTTGAAACCAATGTCTTAAGTACACAACCTCCTACCCTTTCTTGTTGCTACAATTTTCTACATTTCATTCTCTTTTTTTTTGTACCTCAATTTCTATAATCCTATAAATAAGGGAGATCTGTTAACCCCGGTACCTTTTCATTGTCCATGCTCTTGTATTTTCTTACCTTACTCAAGAGCCATGATACATCAACCCACTGCTCTCTTACATTGTTGGAAAAGCCCAGTCTTGGTTGAACTCAATTCTCAACATACTATGTCCCACGTTCAGACACCCGAGAAGCTGCATATGGTGAGTTAGGAACACACAATGTCATGACCAAAAAACTCAAGTGGACCCCCAGTGCTCCAGGGCAATCCTACTACATTTCTTCAGGCAGCCTCCTCCTTCTCACTCTGTGGCACGGGTACTTCATACCTTCTTATCTGTACTCAAACATCCAAACCTCCTTCCTCTCACCCTCTGCTGATTATTCCGCTTTTCATTCTCCAGGGATAAACAGAAACAAAAAGATAAGATAGAGCTTTTGCATGCTCCTGTCAACAAATCTGAAATCCTACATTCATTCAGGTCTGATAGCAGTACCTGAGCTTCTATGCCCTCTTGTCTATTCAAAAGCAAACTGCAGTAATTTTCCCTGTTTGTTTCACACCATGACTTCTCCCCTGATACAGCCTTATTCCCTACAGCAAACAAACATACTATAACATGGTTCATTAAAAATCAACAAAGAACCAAAAAACACTCTTGACCCTGCATTCGCTTACAGTGACCGCCTAATAAATTTGCTTCTCTTTCAGCAATACTCAAAAAAAGATGTCTATACTCAAAGTTTCCAGTACCTAAATTCCCATTTTGGAGACTCGTGTTAGCCCCAATCCCTTTACTGAAGAAGCTCATTGAGTCAGTGACTCCAGTGGCCTACATGTTGCTATACGCAAGGACCACTTGTCAGTATCCACTTAATTCCTCAACAGCATCTGGAAGAGCTGCCCATTCCTGTCTCCTTGAAATACTGTCTCCACTGGACTACTTGAATATCACTGTGTCTGCTTAGCCTCCCACTTCCCTGGCCATTACTTCCTGGTCTTCTTTGCTGGATCCTCTCATCGTTCCTGACTCTAAACTTCAGCGTGCCTGGCCCCCATCCTCAGACTGTATTTCTCCAGTCTCTATGCTCACACCCTTAGGGGGCCTCATGCATTCGTGACTGAATACCACCTACACACTGGCTCTCCAGTCTATACCCCTATCATAGATTTATTCCTGAAGTCCAGATTCATCTGTTGCAGCCTTACTCGACATTTCCACTTAGGTGTTTAATAGGCACAGCAAGTTTATTATGTTCGATCACAAACTCCTGGTTTTAATTTCCCAGATATGTCCCTCACACAGTCTTCTGCAGCTTCATAAATGGCAATTTCACTCTTCACACTGTTCAGATCCAAACTATAAAATCCTTGCTGACCAGCCCCCTTCTTCCATAGCCAACATCCAATCCATCCACACATCTTTTGTTTCTGCCTTCAAAACATTTAGAATCCTTTACGCTCACTGATTCTATTGTTTAGTCCAAACCTAAAATCTCTTATTTGGACTGTGAAAATCAATGTAAATGTTCTTCCTCTGTGCACTTATTCGTGCCTCCCTACAGCCTATTCCTACACACATGAATCTCTGTGGAAGAGGTGCTTCCACTTCTGCCTCCAGCCACATGAGAGCTAAGCCTGCCCTCAGGGGAGGAGGCCTGGACACCAGATATATCTCTCTCTATCCATCTATCCATCTGTCTATCTATCTATCTATCTATCTACAATCATTCTCTTATTAATCATTTTGCATTTTTTAAAATTTGTATTTGTTTATGTTTAGAGAGAGGGGAAGGGAGGGGCAAAGTGAGGGAGAGAAACATTGGTGTGAGAGAGAAGCATCAATCGGTTGCCTCTGGTTCACACAACTGGGAACCAAACCTGCAACCCAGACACAGGCCCTGAACAGGGATCAGACCAGCAACTTTGCACTTTGCAGGAAGATGCCCAACCGACTGAGCCACACTGGTCAGGGCAGTCATTTTGCATTTCTTAAAGTCACTTAAAGTTAATGTTATTCCTAATCAGAGCAATCTGTGTGTGTGATTTATTTCTCAGTATTATAGAGGTTTGAATCTTTAGACTGAGTCTAAACCCTGAAATCTATACTGAATAGCTAAACCCTGCTTCTCCTAAGCTGCACCACCTCAGAGGCAACAATGTTTAACCTTTGAAACTGTTTTCACCAGCAATTATTTTATTATGAACCAACAATATGCACAGACTGATGTTTTCTGATTATTTGATTTCAAATGCTACCCACTGAGTTCCTGCTTTGAGGATTTGGGTCTCTTACAAGGCGACCCCTCCTCCCCTTCTCATAGGTGCTATGGGGTTTTATCACCGTTTCCAGTTGAGTGTATAAATAGCGCATGCATGATTATGTTTAGGAAAATATTTTGCTCTAGAGAGACATGTAGGATAATTCTTATTTTATTTTCCTTCTCTTACAGTATTTTCTTTGCCCCTAAAGTTTTAATTATCTCACTTTCTTATCTATAACCTCATATTTTTTCACATTCATGATGCCAGGAATTCTACTGAGGCCATCTCTGTCTTTACTTCTTTCTTTTTCTCCAAAAGATGTCCCTTCTGCAGCCCTCCTTCCCCCATTCTAAATTAAAAATAGCCTTTGGGGCAAAATGATTTATTTAAAGTTTATTTGATTAACCATATGTGATTGTTTTGAGGAGTAAATAACCCATCAAAGAAAATACTTTATCAACTTATAAGAACTAAAAATGCATGACGGTATTATTCTTATTACTTTTAAATTTACCATTGTTGTGTTGAGTTTCAGACAAACTTCAGAAATGCAAGGTACTAAATTCAAGACTTCAGAAAGAAGGAGCAGATCTATCAGTAACTCTGACTGGCCAACCCAGGCCCATGCATGGCTGGGAGGTGTCACACAGTGTCAAAAGGAACACAGACTTTGTCACGGAAGACCTGGATTTGAAATGGAGTTTTCCCTAACTGATATTAGTTAAGGCATTTACGCCTTCCAAATTTTAACTTCTAAAATATACTGTAATAGCAATAGCTGTTTATAATTAGGGTAACTGGGAAATTTAGCTGCTGTAATAAACCCAGGTTCCGTAGTTTAAATTTCTGTCTTGTATATGTAACAAGCCAACATGGTTGTTCCAGATGTGTGGTCAGCTCTCTTGTATGCAATACATAAACCCCAGTCTTTTCTACATTGTGACTGCCGATTTCATGCAGCAGCGTAAGAAGGACAGGAGACAGAGAAGGGCTCACATGCTGCTTAAAAGCCTTGGTCCAGAAGTGGTATCTCACTTCCACTCATGCTGCATCGGTGTTAAATAGTCACACCTAAGTATCAGGAGTGAAGGGGGGCTGAGAAACACAGTTTTGCCCTAGATAGTCACTTTCTAACAACTACTTATATCACAAATAAAGAAATACAAATTCTGAAGGCCAGCTAGCTGTCTTCTCGATGCCAATTCACAGGTGTTAACGGGATTCAAATCTATCAATACACCTAAAACTACATCATAAACTCTAACTTGTAATTAAAATATCAGTTTCATATATAAGGGTGCATGTGTGTGCGTTCAATGTAAATATTTCATTATTAGGACTACATGCCTGACTAAATATCAACCAAGCGAACACTTATTTGTTCAATTTAAGTCAACAAATATTTATAGAAATCTATTACCTGCCAGGTGCTATATTGGCCACCAAACACAACGGAGACAGACAGAAGTATTCCCTGCCCATGTAACACCAACAGGCAAGAGTACAGGGGAGAAATAACCAACTGGCCCCAATACATGTGGTATGTCCATAAATATTCAGGAAGCTAGATTTAGTGTTGCATTAAAAAAATAAACGTGTACTTAGGAGGAAAAAATGAAAACTACTGGGACAGGGTTGACATCATAGCACAAATTCTCATGCATCATGAATATACTCCCCAAAATTAAAATTCAAAGGCTTAAAATTATTTCACTGCTCACATACTCTCCTACGAAAATGTTATGGAATATTGACATTTGAGAATCTCATGACTAGACTTTTCCCCTCACAATTTCATCACAGTGCATGAGTGCAGAATATAATGAGTTTTCCTCTAACTATTCTTTTTATTTTCTTTTATGATTTGACTTGAATTTAGATTGAAAAGCTGATTTTTTTTTTCAGTAAAGTATCTTGAAAACCTTTCTTATTTAGTACACTGTGGGGAACTAGGAAAAAAACAGCATCTGTTGACACTGTGAAATCAAGCACCCCAGCATGGGTATTTGAACATGTTTCTTTTTCTATTATTTATTTAATAAATTTCTTATTCAGCCCCAACCTTCCTCTATTAACTGAGGTATCAATTTCAAAAATGATCATTATAAGAATTTACTCCATTAGTGAGTTCCCTGAAGGACATGCTCCTGAAAATAATTTCCTTCTTAGGAACCACTTTTATGCTGATATGGTCCACACTTTCTGCCCTGAAACTCACTCCAGGGGTGCAGACATACCTCGGAGATATCACAAGTTCAATTCCAGACCCCCGCAATAAAACAAGCATTGCAATAAAGTGAGTTGTAATCTTTTTGCTAGTGGAGGGTCTTGTCTTCAATTTGCAAAAAATGAAACATCCGTGAAGTGCAATAAAGCCAAGTGTAATAAAAAGAGGTGTACCCATACATCACATTCAATCCTGTTTAGTAAAACATCAGTTATAATTCCTCCTAATCCACTTCCATCTGACCATCCATTTTAATGTCTAAGCCTTGTATTTATTTATTTATTTACTCATTAATTTATTGTTGGTATAATCAAAAACTATTTAGTTCAGTGACAAATTTTTAAAAACTGATTTAATTAGACCTTATTGGAAAAGATAATAAATTTTTGTTATCCCTCACTCAAGATTTTGTTCCTAAATAAAGTCAGGGTTTTGTTTGATTTTGTTCTGTTTTGTTTTAGGACTACTATACATGTTTGCCATTGAGGCCACAGCTTAAAAAACCAATTTTATTATGATCAAATGTATTCTCAAAATAGTGTTCCTACCTTTTACCTGCTAGACCGTAAAATGACTCCCCGCCGTGTTCATTTCACCTTTCCCTTTCAGCAGGAATTTCTCCTAAGCTGGGGAGCTAGATGAAACAGACCTGCTGTTAAAAACAGAATTGAGACTTAGGCCACCTCTAGTTCTTCCTTTTTACAAAAGAGAGTTCTTTGAAAAATCAATCTGACGATCCTCTGACCCACTGATAAGCAAAAGAAAAATGCAGGAGACCTGTCCAGCCCAAAGAAGCCCTTGCTGAGGGGACGGGGGTGGCGACAGAGAAGAGTGGAAGCGCTGGTCAAGACGGAGGCCCGAATACATTTTTGTTTACCTAGAACAAGCTCCTCTACTCAGTTTTTCCCCAATGGTTCTCCAATTTGCTTTGAGAGATGATGATAATAATAAACACTATCTGACATTTGTAAACCACCAGCGATTTTTTTTTTTTATTTCACTTGATCTACTCAGAGGAAGGGAGCTGGCTTTACCCTCAAATTACAGAAGAAATTGAGGCCTACACAAAGGCGGGGAGGCAGTACAGGTTGTGGTCACACAGCCTTCGTCTTGGTGCTGGAGTTGGCTCACACCTCTGTTGTCATTGATTGCTTATTTCATCTCTCTGTAAGCCTCTATTTCTCACATAGGAAGTGAGGATGGCCATATTTACCTGGAAGGATTCTTAAGGTTAAATGGGATATAAACAGTTCCTGGCTTAAATATTCAAATATGGCAACTGTCTCTAACAATAAAGTTAAGCTTGAAACGTTCACTAAAGCATATAAAGATACATTAACACAGTTTTTCAAATTAAAAAAATAATTGTGAAGAGCTACACCGTTCTCTATATAACTAAAAACGAATCCATTTTATTCTGAAGGTTTCAAAATGACACAGGAACCATTTCTTTTGTAGTTCATTGTGCCATTTCTTCTTTGGAATCAATATTCTCTGTTTGTTTGTTTTTTTCACAAGACTCAGCTGTCATTTCAAATTAAATTATTTGTATTAAATTTTCAAAGTTAAAAAATAAAAAAAACTGATAAATATTGTTGATTTTATACTATTAAAACTACCAAATTTGTACAGTGTACAGCATGTATTTTTAATTTAATTTTTAATTTTATTTAGATAGATATGTAGTGACAAGAATAGAATGAGGGTTCAAAGAGACACAAGTCAACTGATTCTAAATTTTTTTTTCATCATCATAAACTATTTTTTTTGCCTGGGTTATTTTGTAGCAATATTGGCCCTTTTAAAATAAAACTACTCACTTATTCTAAACCATAAATAAATGCATACACATAAATACTGATATGATAAGAAAACCAGAGGTAAGTATACAAGTCAGTTTTGCACTGTCTCTAATAAAAGTGATATGTACAATTCTTATCACTTTAATTTTAACTTAAACATGTATGTGTTCATTTATTTGCCAATATGTTGATATAGAGATGCAGATATATGGCATTTTCTTTATATTTAAATAAAGTTTTGCATTGTCTCTCTTACAAAAATCATATCCAAAATACATCATTTACAGTTCAAATTTGGTTTTTGTTTGTTTGTTTATTTAGTCTTTTTTCTTTCTTTATGAATTTGTTTTGGTATCACTCATACCTTCCTCAATTCCTTCCCTCCCTCCAAATATAATGCAAGCTTGAAGAGGTAGGCAAGGCAATCTGGATTCCTAACTTGATTACAATTCAGGACTTGGTTATGATTCTTCATTAATCATTATAATTTCTTCCTAGTTTTTAGTTATCTCTCCATCACCAAGTAGAATTATTTTAATACCCACATCCTTTAACACTTAACAATACAGTAAACTTTGTTTTTATATTATCAGATTACAAATATTGCATCAAGTTAGTTATTCCCTGAAAAGTGCAGTTGGCATATGCATTTTGGTAACAAAACCAATCTTGAGAAACAGCCTAATATGAGAGGGAGCAGAAGGACACGGCCATTGCCAGGAGAAGCTTACTGCTGGGAGCAATTGGTGACTATTGTCTTCAGTCAGTGCATTTTAAGGAGAGAATAGAAAATATTCAATTAGGTTAAGAGGTCAGATATGAAGGCATTTACTTTTAAAGCCTTTAAAAATTTTAGAAAAAAAAATCTTAAAAGACAAAATGTCCATCAGAGACTGGTCTGAATTAATCTAATGGACATAAGTATAAACAGCTGGTTAATCTACAACAAAGTTTAAAGTAAGTTAGATACCTAACTGATTGAAGCAGTAATAACAATTCTACAATGGATCATATAGCAAGTTGGGGAGATTGAAATGTGCTAGTCTCAGAATGAATAATTCTAATGTAGTTTAGATCACAATATCAGTCTCACTTTCTGAGGTTTATAGAAAATGGGAAGAAAACATTCAAAATAAAAAGTTTGTTCTCACTAGATATTACTATCTTTAACTCCCATTTTCTCTTTCTCTCCCTTTTCCCTTCCTTCCTTCTTTCCTTCCTTCTTTCCATCCTTTCTTCCTTCCTTCTTTCTTTTATTTTATTTTACTTTATTTGTTTTTTTCTTTTTCTTTTTTTTCCTTTTCTCTGACAATGGTGGAGCACCTTATGACCTCATATCTCAGTTCCCTTACATCTCATCTTCTTTTTCCATAGTTAACCCTAGGCAAGCTCATCCAATTCCAATGGCTTGAAGGCACTGAAAACTCCCAAATTTAAACCTCCAGACTTGCCCATTGTCTTGAAATCTAGGACAATCCATTTAGGTGCACAATAATGATCATAAACTTAAAGTGTCCCAAGATGAATTTATCACTTCAGCTTCATTTCAAAACCAGTTCCTGTCTGCCTTCCTCCTGTCTGTCCCACAGAGTTTCTGTTTTCCTTTTTTTTTTAATTTTTATTGTTATTCAATTACTGTTGTATGCCTTTTCTCCCCATTGTTTTTCTAAATAATTCTATCATTCTCCTAATTGTTCAGGCCAAAACAAACAGATCCATCCTTTACTTTCTCTTTTTTCTCAGCCTTATTTCCATATTTCCTATTGGCTCACCTTCAGAATAAATCTAGAGCCCTGGCTGGTGTGGCTCAATGTATTGAGTGCCAGCCTGAGAACTGAAAGGTGACCAGTTTGATTCCCAGTCAGGGCACATGCCTGGGTCCCCAGCAGTGTCCCACCCTGGGGGCATGCAAGAGGCAACCGATCAATGTATCTGTCACATACCAATGTTTCTTTCCCTCTCTCTCTTTCTCCCTCCTTATCCCTCTCTCTAAAAATAAATAAATAAAATAAAATAAACAAATAAAATAAATATAGAAACCAAGCACTTCCTACTCATTCTACAATTACTCTCCTCATCCAAACTACCATCATTCCATCCACACCTGGATTATGTCAATTTCCTTTTAATTAGCATTTCTGTTTTCACTCTTGCCTTCCTTCAGTGTATAAGTCAGAGTAATTCTTTCAAAAATAAATCATACATAGTCAGTCCTCCGTTCAAAATCATAGGTGGTTTCCCATACCATATTAAAATAATGTCCAAAAATATTAATATATGAATATATGTTTATATGCCAGAGTAACATCCATGGCCCTGACCATTTCCTTCAATCCTAGAATAACGGAAGTCCAGTATTTCTCTGACCTCACTTCCTACCATGCCTGCTTTCATTGATTGTTCTAAAGCCACAGGATTCTTCTTACTACTTGTCAAAAACACCACACATGCTCTGCCCAGGCCCTTGCATCGACTGTTCTCTACCTAGAACATTTCTCCCCAACGTATTCACTGTCTATGATAAACTATTGCCACCATGGGAAGAACCTGGCCATTTTATCTAAAAATTGCTCTCTTGAAACTTTCTGTCTCTTTGTCTTCTGTACTTTTCATCATGACTCTCATCACTACCTAGCATTATATTATATATCTATTTGATTATTTCCCTACTGTCTGTCTCTCCAAATTGAAAATAACCTCCATGAGAACCGAATTTTTCATTTCATTCACAGATGAATCCCAGAGTCGGAGACAGTGACTGGCATATAGCAGACTCCTAAGTAAACATATTTTGAATGAATGAGTCCAGAGACAAGAAAAGGCAGAATGTAAGAGTGCTCTATAATGCCTCGATTAGACTGTAAAGAGGAAAAAACATGAACAAGGTGGCCTTGATTTCTTACTGCTGTAGCCTTGCGTGCGGGTCTAGCATAATGCCACTTCTAATTGATTACACCAAGTGGTCCAAAGTAAGGAGCCAAAAATGAGCAAGGCATTTCTGATGAACACTGAGAACCTAGTGTGAGCTGGATACTTGGCTGAATATTGGGCATTCAGAGATATTTAGAAATGCTCCTTGAGTTCCCAAGGTTTGTAGTTGAAACTACACAAATAAATATAATGCACTGTGGTGAGTCAAATAATAGAAGTATCAGTCCTGTAAATAGTTCGTGGGGCCTAAATTGGGATGAGCTCATTCTGTGTTCAATGTAGCTGAATTGGAGAGGGCTTCACCTAAAACTCTAAAATTAAGTCTTTCTAACTTCTTATAATTTGACTTAACTAATAAAATATAATTTAGTCTTAGAAATTATAGTTTATTCTACTGAAAACCTTATTCTAGTAATACTTCTTTTCCTTGACAGATTAGAGACAAATAGCTTTCTTATCAGTCTATCCTAAGGAAATGTCAGAAAAGAATAATGCAGTTAGCAAGGTAGAGTGCATGTCAGGAATCAGATATCACGAGTTTAAATACTTTGCAATATTCACACAAAACTCATCGGGCAATTCCGAACAGTCCAGTGACTTGGTCGCTTTATGTGCAGCGTTCAGCTCAATGGAGCAGCTGATATAGGTTGAAACAGTTTTTTAAGAAGAAAAAGAGTAAAAGTATTTTAATGACATCAGTTTTTCTATAATCTTTGAGAAAATATTTTTAGAAGTAGTTGATCAGAAACAAAATTATTTTAAACTGGCTTTAAAATACTACTATGTAAATTTTTTTCTTCTGTACCTTTAGCTTAATTATTTTGTCTAGGCATTTGAAGTAAAACTTTATAAACTGGTAGATGGAGTTAGTATATATAAACCAAATTAGGATCACAATGTAAAATATGTAGCTCAAAATTATTTCTTCCACTCATCTCTCTCTCTCTCTCTCTCTCTCTCTCTCTCTCTCACACACACACACACACACACACAGAGACACACACACACAGATTTTATTTGGTTAATTGAACTATGTTTTCAAAAGCTTTAAATTTACATTGAGTAGCTTAGGATACCAGAAAACTTACAAAATCTCATAAATTATTGTACACACTATCCTAGCTCATACTTAACAATTTTGGCACATGAAACAAAAAAGTCCTTTTTCTACCATTAGAGATTAATTTTTAATTCACACATTCCAGGTAGAGCTTCATGTGTTCAAATTTACCCTCCAGCATAACTGACTGGCAATAAAAGTCTTCTAAGAGCAGATTTTGACATATCTCTGGGCCTCTGGAAGAAGGTGTGAAGTCACCTGATTAGGTGAAAGAAAGGAACAAATTGGAGAGGTGGTGATAACTGAGCATAAGATTTCTCTCTTTCACAAATTGGCTTAGGAAGACATCTAGTCCAAAATGTATTACTTTAAAAAAGTGCCCTTGAGAAACCTCTGGGCTTAGTCATAGCCAACATTTAATGCAAACTATATATAATTTATGGTCATTAAGACTATTAAAGTGTTCTGGCAGAGGATTTCAACCTCTGATCAGCTGGATGGTATCCCTGGGTCAGGAAATGCATTGGTGGTCTCAGTCCTTTAAAAATGAATAGGAGAGAAGCACCACTCCTTACCTTTTTGAGATGGATTATAGCCAATATTGACTTTGAATCTGAGGTCCGCTGTTGGTTGGTTTGCTAGCAGACATTTGCACTTCTAACATACTGAGAAGACTCAGTTTTATGCTCATGTCCATATGCTCGCCTCATGTGACCAGAATTATTCCAGAACCAACACAAACACAGTAGTGTCATCCTTCCTTCCATTTATGGATTTAGACCTGAGCGTGCAATCCAGTGTCAACTAATAAGACACGGGAGGAAATCTGCTAGGAGTTTCTGGAAAACATTTCTTCACTCCGAAATAGTCACCAAAGAAGAAATGATTCCTTTCCCTCACTGAACACTGTGGTATCTTCAACAAAAGGATGGATCTGAAACAGCCTCTTTGCAATTAAAAAGACTCTCAGCCTGAGGGGATTATACTAGTAGGAGGCAGGAGAATGCAGAGATAAAAAGGAACCTTGCCCCAGATGACATCATTGATTTACAAAATTAACCAAATCTTAAATGATTCTATCTCTGAACATTACATTTTTTTCCTACTGGCATGATTATTTCCTTATTATTAAAGCCATTTCTGTTACTTGGAACCAAAACCACTTTATCTATATAAAAATCAAAAGGAAGAATCATGCATAGCAATTATTTTTAAAATACATTATTAAATTACAAGAGGGCACACAACCCAAGTTTATTCACTACACTTCAAACTGAGATTTTTGTATTCCTAATTCTCACACCCAGATAAGGAAATATATTGCAAACATGTTGCAGCTGCTGAGTGACTCAGCTTGGCAGGATTCCCATCTGGAATTATGCGCTGCTCTGAGTACCTCTCATCGAACATTTACACCAGGAGCATAAACATATGCATTCAACAGCTATCTATTGGACACTCATTATTGAGACCAGGGATTATGCGAGATATCGCAGAAGCCTAAGGAATGGTCCCTGCCTTCAGGGTGCTGACCATGAGGGTAAGAGAAGGCACAAATAAATTTAATGTAAAAGTACAAGAAAAGAGTATCACAGATAGCATAAAACCAAATGCTAAATGAATGGTGTCAAAATTAAATCCTATCAACCAAAAGAACAAAATTAGCATGATATGGAGCACTTTGTAGAGATGATGGAATTTATATTATGCCTATTAGGCAAGTTGAATAAGGAGATTCAGAAAGGACAAGGAAAGATTTTTCAGTGCTATTTTTCAACTGTACATAGTACTGTCTTGGACTGAACAATGTATATCTAGAGAATATGAAACCAAAAGATAATTTATGAGAAGAATCAAAAATAAGAGAAGCACACACGTGTAAACTGTCTCGCAAGCCTTGAACACTGGGTTAAGAAATGTGACCTTGATCCCATAGGTAAGAAAGTAATGGGAGGTTTTAAGCATATAAGTACAATGGTGAAAATAATGTTTTTGAAAAAGAAACTTGGTGTCTGTATGAATGATTGGTAGAGATGAATTAGAAGCAGAATGCCAGTGAATAGGTCATTGCAAACATCTGTTCCCATGAGAAAAAGCTATACTCATAATTCACATCATTAAGCAAGGTTGTCACTAAATAGAACTAGATTGACTTGAATGAAATTGACAACTCAGTAAAAGAAGAAAACCCAGAGCAAATTACTTGATACCATGTAAATTAATAACCACAGTATTGATTGATTCTTCTCTTTTGGAAACGACTATTATTGTGATAGAACTTAATGTTCAATGTGAGAATTTCTAGTTGATACAAAGAGAGGAAGGGAGATCAATGGCATGTGGGCCTTCATTCCATTGTTGCTGTTAATTCATGGTTGTCGGATCTGACTGCACTAGTCAAGGGAAATACTGCTTCATTGTTCCATAAACAACAGGAATAACCTTCATTAACCGAGTTGGAAAACAAGGATGTCACTTTTTCTTACCAGGATTTTTTGTTATTACTCACAGTACTTAATTATAAGATTCATTTATTCAGCCTTTGTTTTTACAGTCTTTAATTATGAAGTTCATTAAATCATGTAAGCATTCATTCACTCATTTACAGTTGAATTCAAGACATATTTATTGAGTGCCTCTTCTGTACTAGCTGTTCAGTGCTCATAACCAGAAATACTTTAAAATATGAACACGACAACTTTTCTCCCCCTTTGGAGTTCACAATCTAGTTGGGGAAGGATCTCGAACTAGCACTATGAGCTACCAAAACCTATAATTGTGATAATGCTTATAATGCAGTCAACAAAGGCTGCTTTGAAAGCATGCAGGAAAGAAAATGAACTTATCCTAGAAATCTTCTCAGCTAAAAGGAATTTCTGTTCAACTTCTACCACTTAATAGCTATGTTATCTTGAGAAAGTTAATTAACATCCCTCTGCATCACTTTTTTTCAACTGCAAAGTGGTACCTCCTTTATGGGGCTGTTCTAAAGAGTCATACACTGTGTGTTTTGATGTGTGCAGAGACTGCTAACTGGTCCACCACCCATCAGTCAATGTTAGCGATTATTATCATTTTGTTTATTATCATGATCATGATGCTGAGTCATGAAAATGAGTAAGGGTTGTTTAAGAAGCTGAGGTGGTAAGAAATGGGCATCACTGCCTGCAGGAGGAAGAGCGGGTCTGACTGATGGGTGTGGAAGGGGAAAATTAAGAGCAGAGCCAATGGAGGGAGGACAATATTTTTCAAGATATCTATAAGTAATACATTTCTGCTGCTGCATCATTTTTTCTCAATATCCAAGGGCTTGCTGCTTTCTTCTCCCTTATCTTCGTGGATCCTGTTCCCCAAGCACCAACCGCTGTGTCTCACCCAACTGTGGCAACCAAAGCATGTTTCTTTGTGTTTACTGTATGGTGAGAAAGGGATCCTAGTTCTACAGTTAAAATAAACTCTCACTGAGGTTAGAAATTCAGTGGAGAAATCGGAATGCTAAAATCCTTCCTGAGTATGACTTTAAAAAAAAATAAAATATAACTGACTTATAATATTACATTAGTTCTACATGTAGTATTAATGATTTGGTATTTGTGTATGTTGTGAATGATCACCATAATAAGTCTGCTTAACATCCATAACCTCGTAGCTACCATTTTTTCTTGAGATGAGTATTTTGTAAGATCTACTCTCCTACTGTGCACTAATTTTAACCAGACTACTTCCAGTTCAAACTTAAATATCCCCAAATCATATGCAAACTCTTATCTATAAGCACCCTTTAAATTTTCTTTCTCAGGAAGTATCTATATGATTTATCAGATTTTCAAATAGGCCTATGATCCACAAACATCTGCTCTAAAATTAAAGATTGTCCTGGGTCACCCTTCACCACAACTGTAGATAATAGCATAATTTTCTACCAACTTTTAAATGATTTATACAGCTTTATCTCTTCAGGTTTTCAGTGTATGACATCTTCCGGGGTATTGCACTCCAAAAGAATACTCTCCATTATAAAAAGTAAAAAGTAATTATTTTCATATTCTTATACTAAAAAATCCTTCAAGCACCCAGCTATCTCCCTAAGTGCTGGCATTACAGGATCTTAGGAACAAGGCCCCCAGAAAAGCAGTGCCCGGCAGTGGTTTATTACAGATCTGTATCAGATCAGTTCACAACCCAGCTCCCGTCTCGGGATCACACTCTGAGCAGCACTGTTGTAGAACACAGGGAATAGAAGGCACTATCTTCTGTTGACATTTGCATTTTATAAATGAGTTGGTGAAGATTAAGTTGGCTTACGTGTTTCAGAGAAATTATTTGTCATTGTGGTAAAAATACCTAGTGAGATCTGTGCTCTTAACAAATTTTTAGGTATATGGTCCAGTATCGTTATGTCTAAGCACAGTGTTGTACAGCAGATCTCTAGAATGTTTCCATCTCGTGCACTTGAAACTTTACACTCATTGAAGAGCAATTCCCCTGCCTTCCTTTCCCTTAAGAAAGAAATGATTTTTAATGGTTAACATTTATCAGTGAAGGAAAGAGGGGTAAATTCTCAGCCCCATTTTATGCTTATGAAATGATAGATCAGATTATATATATAATTAGATGATAAGATTGAACAAAAATAACGACTGCAACCAAGTTATTTCTCTTTCTCTTCTCCATAGCATGCCCGAGAATGCCGGGATGATGGGAGTCACTGTGTTCCTTGTTCACATGAGAGAATAGCTATTACCGTATATATTGCTTTTATTTTTAAAAGCCTTCTTTTAAAAATGAGGATCTAAATGTAACCCTATGTCCAATACATTTTATTTAATATTTACACTATGATTAATACTTATACCAAAATGTATGAAAATGAAATCAGATTTTAAGGCACTTCCCATGTAACAAAGTAGAGAACATGGAAATAAACATAAGGCATGGTAGGACCAGCATGTTCAGAAAATAAGATCTAAAGTTGTTACAAGGACGAAAACACTTTTTTCCTAAAGGTAAGCATGGTTAATGTAACTAACATTTTATTGGTGCTGCTTCAGTATTGACTTATCCTGTGCATTTTAACCTTTGAGGAGAAGCAATTTTACTATTTTTTGTTATGAGATACACATTCATTGTGCATGATTCAGAAACTATAGGCCAGATACGTTGAAGGGCGAAAGCAATGAGATTGAAGATGCTAAAATGAAGAGATAAGTAGAGGAGCAGATCTTGGAATTGTCCTGAAAGGGTACATTTTCAAATTTTCAAAACACGTACTTATACATAGTGGAAGCAAAAATCATAAAATGAGTTATCCTAAAGTGAGGTAGACATTGGAGAATAGGAGAGACATCACACCAATTTTCCTACATAATACAGGCAAGATTTGGAAATCAAACTTAATTTTTGAAGAGAAGAGGAAATGTGATCATCTGAAAGGTAAAGGGATGAAATAAGGAGCTGGAGGAAGCAAGGCACATATTACAATAATTATGACAGTGAGTGTGTTGGCAAGTCACTAAGATATACCTATTATCACTCTCTTTGAGAACACAGTTCAATTCTTGCAGTCATCAACATTGGGAAAATTCCCTGAATTGATTAGGGGGGAATTCCCTGAGTAATCTTTAATGTTCCTGAAGTAATTAAGACATTTTTCAAGAGATGAAAACCCACAAAATTATGTTTGCATTCCTCTTCTAAATAAACATACAATACAATTATATAAGTGTAGAAAATGAGCCATTTTCAGAGGGTACAGATCCGTGAGTCTACACGCCTTGCTCGTAAAATAGTTCATCTTTTTAATTAGATTTCATTAATGACTCAGATTCCTGTGTGATCATGATAATCAGTTTAATGAAAACTATTCACTGGATAAAAATCAAAAGCAAAGTAAAAAACTCAGTTATCTGAGCAGATCTTGTCCTAGTCTGTTTATAACAGGGTGAGTTCTGGTGGCTTATGCACACTAGGGTCACAATTCTAACTGCTTACTGAGCAAGTTCTACCTGGCAGCCCGACCAGCCTTCAAATAAAAGAGATAAAACGTAGTTAATGTCTGCTCTTCTGTAGCTCTTTGCTTACATCCTGTATTCCTAAATTCTGTTGATGTTATTCTCATTACAGACACTTAAATTAGAAATCTTTGAATTCTTTAATTTCTTTTTTCTTGGTATTTATAACAATGTACTGTCAGATTTATTTGAACTTCCAATAATAACAATGAAATAGGCACTGCTTCTTGAAGACTTAACTATTGAGCTGAGTTCTATGGTCTATACTTTATGTGTTATTTTATTAAATCATCACCATACAAATCTATAAGCAATAATTTTATTAGGCTCATTTGTAAAGTAAGATAAAGTAGAGCTTAGAGCAATAGCATAACCTGTCCAAATGCACGCAGCTGCTGAGCAGGGGAGCTAGGATATAAATCTATGCTCTTACCAATATATCGTACTCTATCAACTTCTTTCCATTCCAATGCAGTTTCTTCACTCAGTATTTTACCATTTTTTATCCCTTCTGAGCTTTCTCATATAGTGTTGCCTGGTTGATGTCTCTACAATACTTTTGCACTAAAATATCGTAAATATGTTCCTACCGCTTAATAAAGCAATTCAAATTTTATAAACAAAGAGTCAAAACTTTTCCTGTTTCTAATCCAGTTCATCTTTCCAGTCATATCGTCTCCCATTTCTAGCCATACAGCTAATATTGCAACCAAATTAACAGTACTGCTTTTCCTCAGAGGACTATGCATGTGCAGAAGCTGGGAAGTGTTAAGTGTTCAAGGAAAGGTGAGCTGCACCTGTAGCATAGAGTGCAGTCTGTGGTCAGAATACAGAGGGGTTTGAGTCTTGTGCAAATAATTGACTTTGTCCTGGAGTCAAATGAGTTTGCTTTTGTTAGATGTGCAAGTGGGGGGAATGGGCATATGCCGTGGGGCACAGACTTTATTCTTACAGTGTTTTAATAATATTGTGTCTGAAGAAATAAGCTATCTTTTTTTTGGGGGGGGGGCTTACATCAACATGATTAAGGAGATTGGAACATATAACAAGATCAGTTAGCTTAGTTTGCTTCAAATAACTCAACAGTTAGTGGACTGTGAGACAATCTTGATCCAAAATACCTGATTGTCTGGAGGTTTTAACAGGTATCAGGCAAATTAAAAAAAAAACCTTTAAACTAAAGCAAGTAATATAAAATTATATTCAAAATATGTGAGTAACAAAAACTGACCCAGAAATAGTTGTTCAGACTAAATACGAGAGCCAAACCAACATATTATAAAGCATGTTGACCTTACACAAATAGACAGATATTTCTCCAGCAAAATAGGTTTATTTGAGAACAATAAAGAACTGCTACTTGGGACATGCGGTTTAATGGTGAACCATGCTCAAATCCTGAGAACAGAGGAGGGAAGTGTTCTTTTACAGAGGAAAGGGGGAGATCGAAGAGGCATTTGTAAACAAAGCGTCAGGAAACCAGGAGTTCACAGTGCAGAGACTTCCACTGGCTCAGTTGTAACAGCCTTTCCGTGGTTGAGTGGTTGCTGGGAGAGAAGATCTTCCTTCCTGCTGAGGTTGAGAGAAAAACAACTACATGCTAGGGAAGTAGGGTTCAACCCTTCACAGTTAGGATGACTGGTGGTGAACGGTAGGGTGTGAGGGCTCCTCCTTCAAGCTCTCCTAATGTCAATTTCAATGAGGTTTCTATTTAGTAATCTCCACACACATGCCATATGTGAAGGGCTAGTTAGCAGATACTTTATTACTCGGTTTGAAAAGTTAATGAAAGAATTTCTTGTCATTCAAAAATATTTTTGATCAATCATTTCTTCTCTCAACTTTCTTTAAAAAATCCAAACACAAGATATCTATCTTTGAGCATATTTCTGTTATTATTTTATACTGTGTGAGGTCAAACAAAAATATATAAATCTGCTTATAGGCAGCCTTACAATAATCACATTAAATAGTAATTATTGTTATTTCTTCTTTTAGGTTTTATAAAAATATTTTATTAAAAACTATTACCACATGAGAGTAATTGGTAGGATTCATTAAAAGAATGTTTTCAATGCACCAAATAGTTTCTACTTGAGTGATTTGAAAAATAGCTTACATACATTGCAGAATAACTTCTCGTATCTTGCGTTCCATGCATGCGGGAAAGGTCTGCGGCCCAGAAGTGCATGTATCTGGGAGACGGAGAATTCGGTGGGCATGACATTTTCCAGCCAGATAAAAATACACATGCATATGTCTGTATGACTCATTCCACACAACTCAAAATTGCTGGAGAGTGGGTGTAGCTATGAATATTACTGCACAATGGAGTTTTCAAAGAAAAAAAAACAAATTTGGCAGCTTCCAATCTTCCTGAACAACTTTAGATTAATTGAAATTTCAATTAATAAACTGCCCAACTAAAAATGTCCTAAAAGCAAGTCAAGTGCTAGATAACAAATAAGGGAGGATGACTAATACAAAACCGAGATGATGGCTGTTCATATAAATACACACTTTTTTGGTCTGTGTGTCTGATTACATTTTAAATAACTTAGGCTATGTCTCAAGCAGTAAATTGATGTAGGCAACGGATTTCTATCTGTACTTCTGTTTCACTGTATTTCATATACAAACTGTTATACCCAAATTTCCCAAATAGTTTGTTTTCAATTTTAAACATATGTCTGTAAACTGTGACTTGGTTATTAGTTGTGACTGAGCCAGGTTCTAATAAATAAAAATATAATGAAGATAGGTTTAATAGCTCTCATTTTTTAGTGTTTCCTTATGACAGACATTGTGGTATATGACTTTACATGCATGGTCTTTTTTAAGCCTAAGCAAAAAACATATGAACTTATTTTTTTTATTATCCTTTTAACTGTTTTCCTTTGCAGGTGAAACAAACCAAAATAGTATAGCATGCTCTAGAAAGCCACTGCATGACACAGTCAGGATTCAGTCCCAGGTTTGTGTGATGCTCGATTCCATTTCTAAACCAGTGCGCTCCTTAGCATCTCTAATAAGCATTGTTTCAATCTAATACAGGTAATGGGGCCAGAAGTACAAATTAAAATATTGGTGAGAGGAATGGTATAAAAGCATGTTCACAAAGATTTAAACATGTATGTAAAGTTTAATATATAAACACTATATTTATATAAATGCAATCTATTCATTACACATTTCCAATTTCCCTAAGTTGTCCTAATAATGTACCCAACTCTCAGTAGCCAAACCAATATAATCATTTCATTTTTTACAGAAAGCCTCATACAAACATAATAATATACAGAAGTTGTGTAGGAAGTGTCTCACTGGAAAGTTATAAATGGACTAAGTTTTATCTATAACAGAGCCCAGTGAACAGATATTTGTCTTTGTCATTTCACAGAATTTTTGAAAATTGGATGTTTAATAAAGATTAAGTCCTACCAGGCCAATAGTGAACGAACCCACTTCAGGAGGCCACGGCTATGTGAGGGAGAGAAAATACAACAAAGGTATAGAAAACAGCTTTTATGGTTCATTTCTATGCCTCCCAATTGTCAGTGCCAGTCACTGCAGCTTTTGCTACTGCTATCGATTATGAAATTGGCATTGTGAAGCATAAAGGCTTCACTTGCTGCCCTGCCATCCATCTTATTGACTTCGGCATAAGTGAGCATCAATCAGCAGATACTTGCTTTGTGTACACTGAGCAAAGCAAAAAGCAAACAAGAAAGCAGCAATACTTGTCTCTGATATTGTCTGTGCTCTCCTAACCTAGGCTCAAAGGCTTCCGTCCCAAATTCACAACTGTCTAGGTGTTTGTGACTTGCTAGTGGTTCAAACTGATCTCAGCTCTCCTGCTTTTGAGTAGCCCAATTTATTTAAATAGTACACTCAGTCTCTCCTAGTCAGGTTACTTCAGCCTCCTCTTAATAATGACGGACATCAGTTTTATTGAGAGAAAAATAAAATGATGTCTTCTAAACATAAACTTTAAACTACAGAGTGAGTGGTACAGATTCCATCACAAGAGGTAATTTATACTTATACAAAATATTTTAAAATGCAAACATGACTTTAAGATTGGAATTACTTGTCTATTAATGACTTAAGTGATAAGTCATAAGCTTTAGTGACATTTGGTTATCATGGGGAAAGCAAAATATTATGACAATCAAAGTGGACACTGAGTTAAGATTATTTGAAATCCAAACAATGCATAAAATAATAAAAATGCATAATAATACTAATAATGTTATTCTGTATTTGTATGAAGAGAATTAATGCCAAACATTCACGATCTACATTCTTCCATTGATAAAATTAGCTCAGTTATTACTTTTTTTGGAAATAAACTTCCCAAATTTCTATTCAAAATTCTGGTATACTCTTCAGCAGAAAAGGCCCACATATACAGCAGAATATTTCTGAGAAGAGTTTTCATCACAGCTTTTTTATCTGCTTCCCTTTTAACACAAAACATCTCAGAAACAAAACACTTAGGAAACAGAAGAGCAATGATAATTTGTTTTCACATGTGAGTCAAAATGAAGTCTTACACGTCTTCTTTCAGAATGTAGAGAGGTCACCCACTGTCCACAGATCGTACCTTGAATAATATCCCATTAAAATATTCAAAATAATTTGCAATGTTATGCTGTGCCAATACATTTTCAAGGAAGTCAAGCTGAAACTAATATCTGAATAAAGTGCAAAGTATTGAGGCAGTCCTGTGCATTTTAATTCTTAGGTTATTGACTTACTTCATTGTCATCTTCATGAAATAAAAACAATAATAAAAAACAAAACAAATGTTAACTGAGCTTCCGTGTAACTTCAGTGAAATAATTTACTAAATAAAGACAATAGATTTTGTACAGTGAATATGTTGATTTGCATGGATTTTAAATTTCTCAAGAATAAAAATTACAGACATTATTATACCACAAGGATAATAACAAGAAATGAAG
Organism: Desmodus rotundus; assembly: GCF_022682495.2. Classification (NCBI taxonomy): domain Eukaryota; kingdom Metazoa; phylum Chordata; class Mammalia; order Chiroptera; family Phyllostomidae; genus Desmodus; species Desmodus rotundus. The sequence continues at coordinate 153,377,601 of NC_071390.1, read as the reverse complement.
TATCCCCTATAAAATTATAGGGGATTACAGAATTATTACAGAATTATAATTGCAGAATGATTACGTTAATAGAAGAAATTTCTGTTCTTAACACTGGAAAATAAGTCGTGCAGGAAATGTTCCACCAGTTTGCCTGTGGAGTAGTGAGTTTTCGTGTAGTCGCAATGCGAAGGAATTTGCTAGGTTTGGGCCATTACCAAGAGACGCTTGATGCCTCTAGTAAACAAAACTTAGAAGGTGGCATTTATTTGATGGTCGAGGGACAATGTTCCTTCCCCTGTGTGAGAATGTGGGGTACAGATGCCTGAGATTTATACATGAAGAACCCCTTTCACCACGCCTAAATGGAGGACCTTCATCCAGATGGTCAAAAATACAGTTTAAGAGTCTGATTCTTACCTTTGCAGGCTTAGAAAACTAAAAAAAATGTAAGTAGATGAAACATGGTTCTACCTATTTGGAACAGACTCAGTCACCAAGTGCACTGAGAGCAGTGCAGGTAACCAAATGCTGAAATACTAGCTAAGATGTAAGCTATAGCTCATGCAAAGCACTGCCCTTGGGTCATTAAGGCAATGACCCAAGGGCAAATCATAATCAGAAAGCTGCTGAGAAAATGTAGACTCAAAGAAAAACTATTATGGGATCCAAATAAAATGGCATTAAGGTATCAATTGTTATTGATCTCACAAAAGAATCCTGTGAATTATGCAGGATGGTTATTGCCATCATCATTTATTAGTAAGAAATATTAATATATAAAATCTTACAAAAGACACCATATTTCTTTATATTTCCATCACTCTAATGTTAAAATCTTGATACATTTTTTAAATTTATTGATACTTAAATTTACATAATTTATAGTATACATATGATATATGTATGTATCATCCCTTTGCTTATCAAAATTATAAAGTCCCCAGTGAAAATCATTTAGTACTTTTTCTAATGTCTAGTGTGTTACAAATTGTTGCCCTGAGTCACACGTAAGCTGTCAGCAATAACGTTCATTTCTATGAAAGTGCTGAGTGCTGCCTTACTATCACTGCCAGCCGTTGACTCACGATGCAGCTACTGGCCATTTAAAGTGCATTCAGGGGTAGTGCTGGCATGCTTACTCCCTATAGCAACCAGAAAGTTATTTTATGGTTGTAGATACAAATTATATATGAGAAAAATATCACATAAAACATATGACAACTAGTAAGTCATTGTAGAGACATAAACATGAAACGTAAGAATTAAGCAAGTAAAAGAATTAGAAATGTCACACCTCAAAAAGAAGCTACATTGCTTCAGAAAGACAAGATTGGTCTATAACAGGATATAATTGTTTTTAAATTTTTTAAATTAAATGTATTGGGGTGACATTGGTGAATAAAATATGTGTCAAGTGTGCAGTTCTGTAATACATTATCTGTATATTGCATTGTGTGCCCACCACCCAACATCAAATCCACTTTCATCACCATACATTTGGCCCCCTTTGCCCTTTACTACCTGCTCCCACATCCTTTCCCCTCTGGCAGCCACGATATTTTTGTCTGTGTCTCTGAGTTTTTGTTTGTTGGTTGCTCTTGTTTGTTCATTCGTTGCTTTCAGTTTTATATCCTGTATATGAGTTATATCATATGGTTTTTGATATTTTCTGTCTGGCTTATTTTGCTTAGCATGATATTCCCAAGAATATAATTCTTAGATGGAAGAGTAAAAGAATGCATATCTACAATACTATGCCTCTAAAATAGTAACATAATAGCCTAAAATAGAGATAATAAAAAAGGCTTTTGGGGATAGAAAAACTTTCACATAAATCATAGTGGTGCTGGACAAAACGTAATGAAGAAGAGAAGGACATGCTCTTTGCTGGGAAGATTACATGCTCTGTGTCACAGAAGTGGAAATAAACAAGCCTCGTGTAGGCCATGTCACAAGACCAGCTAGAGTACCACTCACGACGATTCCTGAGGAGATTTAAAATAATTGGTAAACTGCTTAATAGTCAGACTTTAACAATAGGGTTTTTCACCCCTGGCTGGTGTAGCTCAGTGGATTGAGCAGGGCCTGCCAACCAAAGGGTCGCTGATTCGATTCCCAGTCAGGGCACATGCCTGGGTTGTGGGCCAGGTCCCCAGTAGGGGTGCATGAGAGGCAACCACACATGATGTGATGTTTCTCTCCCTCCCTTTCTCCTTCCCTTCCCCTCTCTCTAAAAATAAAAAAATAAAATCTTAAACAATAGGGCTTTTCAAAATGATTTTCACAGATTAGCTTTGTTTTAATGATGTTTTATAAAATATTGGGCTTCTGTTAGATATTAACGCTATCTCTCTTTCCCTCCAAAATAATAATGTATTCTACTTGGGAATGGCTACCTACTGAATGACCTCACGACAGTTTAAGGCGAGCATCAGCATGCTAGAGTCTCTACGGGGTTGTGGAGCAAAACGCCTTTACATTTGCTCACTTAAATCACTGAACTCTTTTTCATTAAGATTAACAATGTTTTTGGTTTGGTAAAGTTTGCAAGAGATTGTAGGAATAAGACAGATTCTTGAACAAGAGTACGGCATGGTGAATGCCCTGTCTCAGAGGCTGGGGCCTGGAGAAGGAAATGTGTGGAAGCGGCGAGGAAAACGGAATTGTGCCAGGGAGTTGGCATGGTGGCTGATGCCTTGGTGCAGGGGGGAGGTAATGAGTGTGAGGCCCGCAGGGTGCAGAAGAAATGATAAGGAAAGATGCAGTCTGAGAGACAATGGGGCAAATTTAGAAAAACATATCAATTGCTTAAATATAAAGGAAGAAACAAAAGGGTGAGACATAGAGATTGAGGAGGTCAGTTGGGGCAAAAATAAAGTTCTATGAATGAATATATAGATACTATGCAGAATAAAAGTAGAATCAATCAATTCAAAGATAGTGGAAATTAGTTAACTGATAAATTAATCAAGAAGATGATCTATGAAACTTGGGTCATCCATGATATTAATATTTATATATGCATGCTCTCTCTCTATATATAAACCCACCCTATCAATATTGTATATTTAATGTATATATTAATAGTGTATAAATATGTTTTGTGTTTTTTAAGTTTATTGCCTAGAACCCAAAAGAGATTTCAATATTGAGTTCAGAAGACATAAATTGAGAAAAATAGACATAAAATAAATATGGCAAACATACTAACATTTATAATTCATGTGTTATTTGGGAAAAATAATGCTATAATTAATTTTCTCAAAGCTCGATGCTAAAAATAAAAAAAAAATAAAGAAAAAAATGTCAGTTAATTCTCTCTCCACCGCCAATACTGACTTCCTGTAGAATGACTGATGAGAGAAGTCAGGCAATAGTAATTTCAATCACCTCAAGATTGATTTATTTTCAATTGCAAGGTCAGTGTGGCAAAAGGTGTTATAATGGCTCTTGGAGATCCCCAGAGTAAAGTAAAACCTGAGAGACAGTAATTTAAGCTGTTCTACATGTAGGCCTTGCTTGACCTGGAGAATCGCTACATAGTTTCGATTATTGGGCTCTTCTTTTGTGTATACTAATGCTACTTAACTTGAATCTTCTCTGGAGAGTGAAGGATCCTTTATGTAATGGCTATCCGTGCCTTCAGTAGATAAAATACACAGAGTATGGTTCTTCAGTCACAACAATATGACACTGAACCATTGTCACTGTGCACTAAGAGGCTGTGAGGCATTCACACTGATGATACTATCAACAATGTTTGCAACACTTTACCACTTTGCAAAGTGTTTGCACATTATTATCTCATCTGGTATTTAACAATAACAACATTACATTAAAGTTGCAAAGAACCGATTGAGCGCCTTCTCATACTGTGCCAAGCACTACGTAGCTATGTGCTTTGCACCAGGATTTTTTCCATCTTGGCTCAGTAGCACCCTGGGCATCTCCAAGTTCACAAGTTGATTTTATTTTAGATTGTTCATTTCATTTTGTTAAAAAAAAAAAAATGAACTTATTCTAAATTATCTGAATGATTATAATTGAGTACCAATAAATTTCAGTTCTTACTTTGGAATTTGGGTGTTCAATCACATATTATTTAATAAATAATAACATTTAACATCAAATGCAGTTTTTCAAACTGGGGTCCAAATACTGAGACGCCTGTAGATATATCCTTAGAATGCCGAATACCTGAAGTACAGGTTTCAGTTTTAGAACTCATAATAATCCACTAAAGCTAGCTTAAGCAATAATAATAATAATAATAAATAATAATAATAATAATACAGAGAATTATTAAATGACCTGTGGAATCTCTGGGAGGACCAAAGCAATAAGCTTCAGTAAGAATGATTCCCAAAGATGTGACAGAAATAAGCAGCCAAGGAAGCTGCTGCAGCTACATGATGAAAATGCTGCCTGTGGCGTCAGCAAACTGACCTAGGGCTGCTGGCTCCAGGTCCACGCAACTTGAGCTGCAATACACACCAGTACTTGCACAGTTCGTCTTCGTGTGTCCAGTAGGCGGCGTTTAGCAGGAGGCTGACAGTCGATGACCATTAATGAAGAGATGAATGGATATTATTTCTTCTCTATTATACTTCTCAACGTCCATTTGGGCAAATGGCTAAAGGAATTAGGAGAGTTAACAGTTTCCATAGAGAAAAGCTGGGTAGCAACACTGTAAAACGTATTGCTGTAGACTTTTGTAATTAATGTAATTAGAGCTGACCGTTGACCAATGAGGTTTTTAACTGCGCGGATCCAGTTAAACATGGATTGTTTTTCAATTGACCCAGACTATGCAAACCCACCTTGTTCACAGGTCAACTGGTGGTTGAAAATCTGCACACCTGGAGGTCCAACTGAAGTTATCGATGGATGCCTGGCGGCACAGGTGGCCAGTGCCTCTAATCCCTGTTGTTCATGGGTGCACTGTAGTCGCTGCGAAAGAAACATAATCTTTGAATTTTCAGTGACTCAAAAGGATAGTAGTTTATTTTTTACAGTCAAGTGGACATTAAAGTCAGTGGGAGGAATGGGGGCTAAACTGATTCATATCGTATTCAGAGACCAATGCACTGAAGATAGCTAAACCTGCTGCAGCCTAGGTCAACACTGGGTTGGAGTTTGGACGGTGAGCTGCTTATGGTCTAGGTATGGAAGTTGTGCACGTAACTCAGTTTACCTCCCCTCGACAGCTGAGTCATAGAGCTCCAGCTGACATTAGCTCAGACAGTGAATACAGTAGAGTTGTTTATTTTATCTGTAAGAGGAACAGAACCGAGATTTTATTGGGCATACCTGATTTGGGACAATGTTGGAAGAGAAACCACAGCATTTGTTTTATAGAAATCATTACGTCAAATTGTACCATGAATGCTGATTTGCAAGCTGTTCATAAATAATACAGACAAAACACTTTATCTGTAAAAGTAGTAATGATAGGACTTTAAATATCCTTCTCTGACTGCAATGTTGGGGTTTAACACATCTTTAAGTAGTAAATAGCAGCTTGTGAGATTTACCTTTTTCTACACAACAGAACAAGATCATTTGCATTAGATTTCCCAGCATAAGCAGGTCACTATTGCTGCCTCTTTATAAATGTGGTGTTTTCTGCTTTTTTTGACAAATAATACACTCTTCCTCCACCAATTATGTGTGTCTTATAGGAGTGTCATTTAATTGATACAAATATAAAACTTTAATCTCTATGGATGGACCCCTTCAAATGAAGATTGCTGTTTATTTAACCTTAGTAGATGTGTGTAAAAAAATTGATACAAATTATAAAAAGTTGAAAGAAATGCAAAGGCATCAGACTGGAAAAGGCTTTAGAAAGGGGACAAAATTCTGTAGCTGCTGTGCATAGTTTTCTTCTCTCTATATGTTTCTATTCTTATGAATGTCTCAAATTCAGTAAAATCATTTCTGACAATTGCTGGTTCTCTATAATATTTTGAAAGATGTCATATAAAAATATAGCATTAAATAAAGAAATTAGAGATGTCATTGCCAAGACTATATCTTGAAGAGGAGAACCAGGTCTTAGTCCCTGGGGATAATGGGTTATGGGAAACCTCCTTTTTGGTTAAGCCATAGGATTTTCTGTCCTCCTCAAGAAGTAAAGGAAGTTTGAGATCCTATAGACAAAAGGTTAAACTGTAAAAACTTAATTTTAGTTTTGACCTTTAAGAATATCTCACTCTCTACCTTTAGCAGTTAAGACTTGGAAATATGATTGGCATAATGCAAATTTGGCTGTTACAATATTTTAAATTTATATTGACAATACATTTTATTTCTATAATGTTGTATATTTATAACCTGTATACACAGGTCTTTCTCCCTTATTTTCTATGTTTCTTGAAAATAATAACATTTCTCATTTATCTTTTTACAAATCAGATATCTGATAAATGTGTGTTGATGTTGATTAGGGATGTATTTATACATTTCTTCCTATTACCAACATGCAAAGAACAAATTAGTGGACCCCAAAACTATGTGATTTGCAAAAAATTGTTAATTATTTTCACTACATTTGCTCAGAGTTGCCTATTTATCCTCAATCACTCAGAGTTGCTTATTTACCCTCAATCCACAATATATCATATCAGATGTAAGGACCACTAACTTTTCATTGTCACTGGCACAGTTTAATTCAAAATTCAAGTGTCAAAGATGACTAACACAAAGGTAGGGGTCCTGCTGAGGCTTCCTCTAATAGAGATCTGACTCCTCCTTAGGGTTCCTTAAGGCGTCATGGTGTACGAGATGTACACTAAATGGATAACAATCCTACGTGCACATGTATCAGTCTTTTACCACTGCCATATCCTAGATCATGGGGAAGTGAATTGTAAAAAATTATAATCTTTCACAGGATTTAGCAGTGATAAAAGACCAACGATGAGTCTGCATTACTGGATTTTCAACTGTAACTGACAGTAAGAATATAAACACAAAACTAACATAAAGCAGTTAGTGGTATGCACACAGTAAAAATAAAACAGCAACCGTGATCAGGACTGACTGTGGTCGTGCACAACGCGTCACAGAGGAGTCAGGAGGGCTCTCTCTTGGGGTGACATTCATGCTAAGATCTGAATGACAAAGTTGTCAGCCATGTGAATATCTGCAGGAAGGGGTCTCCAGGGAAAAGCAAGTATAGGGGCTGTGATGACAGAATGAGTTTGGTTTATTTACAGAACTGAGAAAAGCAAGTGGGGCTAGAGACTAGGATGTGGGAGAGGGTCCCTGAAGAAGGGATGGGAAAGGAAGCCAGGCCCTGTCTTTAGTGACAATTCCCTTGTCTCTTGGGCTTCCACAGAGAAGCTATCTAGAGCTAATTGTGTAGATTGTTCTTAGGGATTCTACATGTGAGTTATTTTTATCTTCATTAATGTTTCCAAGTTCTCCCAAATATGGCTATAATATCTACTCGGTGTAGAAATTTTAGAAAATAGGAAGTATAAAAGCTAAGAATTATTCTAATCCCAAACCTACAAGTAGCTACTATGAAAATTTCATTTTTATGGCTACTTTCCCTAGGTATCAGAGTAGATGACAGCAAATGTTTTCTCTAAAGGTCTACATAGTCAGTATCTTAGACTCTGTGGGTCTTGTGATTTCTATCGCAGAGATGACTCAGCTCTGCTGGTACAGCTGAAATCAGCCAAAGACATATGTAAATGAAGAAGCAAGACTGTGTTTTGGATAAAATTTTATTTGTGGACACTGCAGTTTGAATTTGTGACAATTTTCATGCATCGCCAAACATTATTCAACCATTTAAATATGGTAAAAACCATTCTTAGCTAGCTGGTTGGACACTAACAAGCAGCTGGCCGGATCTGACTCGGGCCATACTGAGCTGACCTTTCGTTAAGACCCATAGACTTAAATGAGTAGATGTAGCTATATTTGCCTGTGTATATTGTGTAAATAATTAATAAAGAAATAAGGACCAAACAATATATACCTGTTTTAAAAACTACTAATTATCACTAACTTTCATCTCATTCTATGGCAGGTAAAAGGAATGCTTTGCCACCTCCTTTGCAGTTAACCAGTTGTACAGCTAGTGGGGGTAACTGGGTTGAGGCACTAAAGTTTGGAGGTGAACCCTGAAGTCTCACGCTGAGCTGGCAGAGCCACCGCGTGGAAGCTGATTGAGGCCCTGAGTCACCACTTGCCGTGGAACATTGCTGAACTCACAGCAGATGTTATATCATTGAGAACTGAATCTTTTAAGACTCTGAGCTTTTGATATTTGTTATTGTAGCAGAGCCTAGTCAGACTAATACAATGTTGTTTGTGTCTGACGTTCAGCCTTTAATAACGTATTCTGAAAAATCATCTTTGAAAACATCATCTTTATGGTGATATAACAACTATTTCAGTATATAAATGTCCACTAGAATGTATATAACCAGTCATTTAATTTGTTGCATCACCAAATATTATTTCAAATTTAAGTTTTTTCCAACTTTTGTCTAAAAAACTTATAAATAAATATTTCTATTTCATTTTCATGTATTTAGAATTCTGAAATTGTAACCATTGAGATAAAGCACTAAATATTTAAGGACCGTTAGTATATATTCCCAAATTATTCATTATACCATTTGAAGCATTGAAAACTCTTATCGGCCATATATGTTCCACAAGTGTCTTATTAACATTAATCGATATGGTTTTTATCTTGCTTGATTTGATGACGAAAATGACATTTATTTGTATAGTTTGCATTTCTTAAGTAGTAAGATGGAATATTTTCATGTTTTGTATTAGTCTCTTGAATTTCCTTTTTTTAATCAACAGTTTGTTCAGGTCCTCTGCTCTTTCTTCTATTGAGGCATTTATCTATTCTTACTGAGCAATTTCATTTTTAATCAATAATATTATTTATTGACATTTTACCTTATTTGCTGTACTTATTATTCTAGATTTTCATTGGCCTGTTATTTGACATAACATAAATAGCATGGGTATGTTATTCCCACGTATGTAGATTTCCTAAGCTGGTTTAAGTCTGCCAGTCTCTTTTTTATGATTTCCTCATCATTTTCATGCTTGTAATATTGTTCTCCATCCCCAAAAAGGTTTATATACTAGTATTTTCATCTTCTATAGTTTTATTTTACCTTTGTAGCAGGCAGAATGATGGCCTCCCAAAGGTGCCTACACCTTAACCCACAAATCTATGAATATGTTATCTTATGTGGCAAAAGAGACTTTGCAGGTGTGACTAAGTTAAGGATCCTGAGACGGGGAGACTGTTTTGGATTATCCAGGTGGGCCCAGTATATCACAAGAGTCCTCCCTCAAAGGAGGCAGGAGGTTCAAAGTCAGAGGGAGATATGTGATACTGGAAGCAGAGATCGCAGTGACAAGGTCACTAAGGGAGGAGTGCAGGCAGCCTCCTCCGGAAGACGGGAAAAGGTAAGGAGCAGATTCTCCTCTAGAACCTCCGCAAGGAACACAGCTATGCTGACACCATGGTTTTCTCCTCATAAAGGCCATTTCAGACGCCTAACCTCCAGAGCTGTATGCTAGTAAATCTGTGTTGTTTCAAGCCATGAAGTTTGTGATAGCAGGTTACAGCAGCAGTAAGAAATTAATAGATCATTGAGTCCGGTCATTGCATAGAACCAACCACTTTAATTTAATCTACTTAGAAATTATGTTTTGCAGATACAAAAATGAGATTCTTTTTATAAGAGCTAGAAAACAAGAAAGGTCTCAGAATTTTGAGGTTCTAGGGTATTTATACCCTGCAGCCCAGTTAGACTGGTTCAGGGACTTCACACTCAGGGATGTGTGATAAAGACAGAGAGAAGGTGCTGAGGGAATCCCTGCCAGTTCTACTTCAGGATAAAGCACTCTCAATCGGGGGCTACTGTGAAGGTGGCCTGCTGACTGCCAGCCCTCTGGAATCCTTTCTGCTTTCTTCCTTCAACTGCCAGCTGTTTCTACCCAAGTTACCTACTAAAGGATCTAGAAACATCAACTAAAGACATTCAGACAATTCTATAAATATGTTTCAAGGTTCAATTTTATTATTTTATGACACCTGATAACAATTTGGAAATTGTACAGGTTACTGCTATTGGTTTGGTGTCTGCTACTTTTAAACTTTCTTGGCTATTTGAGCATGGTTTATTTTGCCTTTTTGTTGTTGTTTATTTTGTGTGTTCATTCCTCTCTTACCTATAGTCCCCAACAAATTAAAATATTCTTCCTCAGCAAAGGGAGCTGTTAGCAGTGGTTGCTTGAACTCCATCATCAGAGTGCCTGGTTTGAATCTTCCTCCACCCCTTATCTGTCTGTGACCCCGAGCAACATACTGACCCTCTCTGAACCCCAATTTCCTCTTTTATAAAATGCCCCCAATAATAAGAACTGCCTCATGAAAATACTTTCAGGCTTACTTTAGATGATTTGCATAAAATATTTGGGCAGGGTTAAAAATCACACTTTTAATTTTAATATTTTATTCTTTTTCTCCTCGTGCCCATTTCAAACCTTATCTACCCTTCAATGCCCAAACTAACCATAGTTCCAAACTTCCTTCTGGCCACTGTGTACGACAGCACTTTGTCACTCCCTGGAACTTGGATATGCTACTATAGTAAAAATTTTTGTCTCAGTGGATTCATAATAATATGCTGCTTCATTTTTCACTTTTATTTTCAAATATGTTTTCATATAATATATGTTTAATAGCAAGTAATTGTTAGGATCTCTGGTACTCCTTTTCCTGATATTGTGAGTACGTTCACAAACAATACTTGGAGCTTTGTATGAAAACTAAATAAGTTAATTTATGTGACATACTTGGAACAATGCTGGCACATAAGAAAGGCCAAATAAATGTTACCTTTTTTTACTAGTTATTATTTTTATTTTGTGTAAAACATGATAAATTCACATTACTAAAAGACTCCACACTTTGTTAAAAGGCCGATTGTCAATGGCTTCCTTATACAGCATCCTGAGCTGTTAATAGGTATCAAATCAGTGAATGTCGAATGTAAAAATGGATTGCAGAACATTAAGAGTTGGTTACAGAGTCATCCTGGGAAAAATTTTGTGTGTGAAAATATTTCACATGTGATTAGTCATGTGAATGTATACATTTTTCAAAGGGAAAACGAACAAGGAATGTACAAACACCCTGCCTTTTTATGCATACAACCAATTGAGAGGATATTGGCTGCCTATGCATGAGGTGATAGAAAACAATAGTAGCAACAGCAGAAAAAGAAAACACTAACAGCAACAACAAAGCTCTAATCATGAAATAGCTACACAGAGTCTGAGAGAGCATAGGATTGTAGAATGTTTCTCTACTTGCTCATACTAACACTCTGTAACAAATTCAGTAAAAGGGGAGACATAACAGAATTGATAGGAGTTGTTTGTAAGAAGCAGTTATAAAATATGGAATACGTTCCCTCCTTTTAATGCCATGGAAAAAGCAGAAAATTCTCATAAGCTAGAATATTTGGCAGAAGAATAGTTTGGGAAGAGGCCAGAAAAGGTTTTTGAGATAACAAAGGATATCTCTAAAATGCACACTGCTTACCAACATCCAGCTATTTTTAGGTGAAGTTTTATCTGGAAGGTCTGCTCCTTTCTAGGTATATCATCCCAGTCATAAGAAAAACAAGAAATCAATCTGGGCTCTGGGAAGCTCCCATTCTTACATACTCCAGTATATACACACTCTCTTACGTTGTTAGATTGTTTATCTGAGTGCATGGTTTTTACTATCATTAATTTTTATTAGTTCATTCACTCAACAGGCACTGCTTGAGTACTATTCTAAGACATGTATCATGCTTGATATCCTGGAAATGTGTCTGTGACTAAAATAATAATAATTATTACTATGGTAAAATTTATGGCAAACATAGAGCATTTATTGTGTAATGCTAGAAATTGTTCCAAGAATTTGATTCTCACAAACAGAAAATTAGAAGGCAGGCATAATAATAGCCCTGGTTTGCAGATGAAGAAATTAGGCACAGAGAGGTAGGTGACTCTCCCAAGTCCATAAATAGTCCAGGTCACAGCTGCATGACTCCAGTCTGCACCCTTAGCCACCAAGCCCAAGGCGCCTCTGAGATGACCCTGTGCTCTCAAAAAGCTTCCAGACCCGCACAAGGAACCAGATAGTTGTAATAAAGAGTGACAAGAGCTGTTCTGGGCTCTCCGTAAGGCACTATGAGCATACGTATGAGAGGTACCCAATCTAAGGAATGAGAAAAAGAAAGGGCTCATCTAAACTAAAGCCTGATTTCTAATGTGGAATAAATGGATGTTGGTCTGGAAGGCTGAAAGTGATGTGAAGAATGATTTTAAAAGCAAGTGAATAAAGAAAAGGCTTTCAAGAAGAAAGTCAATATTCCATAAGGCTGCCAAGATATTTAGTGAAGAGAGCAACAGTAGAAAAACAAAGAAGAGAAAATTAAAGCTAAAAGAGCAAAAATCAAAGTACAGGTGAAATAATACATCCATTCTATCAAGGTATGAAAGTATTAGGAAAATGTCAGACAAGAATAAAATAAAATATAATATAAAACATTCAAAGAAAAGAGAACATTAGGAGCAGATTCATGATATTACAAATAGACAATATGATGACATAGAAAGAGAAAAAATAAATCAAGGAAATGTTCTTTAAGAAAGAAAATTATGCCACATAAAACAGAAATAATGTGAGCCAATACCAAAGAATTAATTGAGAGGTTAAAAATTATTCTATAGCAAGCATATCAACTCAAATATTGTACAGAATGATTAAGGTAGAATTGAACGTTTCTCTTGGGTTTGATACTTGATGGTTTTCTGCTTAGTCTTTCAGCTCTCTAAAAAAAATCTAAAAGGCCTTTGGATTAAAGGTGTATGACTAAAAGGTGAAAGGCCACCACAGGAAATTTACTAATAATAATTATACTGGAGAGAGAAAAAGCATTAGAATCTAGAGACACTCCAACGTTACTGAACACTGATTACAAGACATATAGGCATCTCATTGCAAAAGTTGGCAAGTTTAGCAGAAGGCTTGACATGCAGAACAAATTATATGCCAGAGATCCAAAAATAGCTGATTGTAAATTTCAAGGGAGATCTGACACAGACCAAAATGGAGAGGTGGGAAAATCACGAATTAATTTATTCAAAAATATGGGTTGAATGATTAACTATAACAATTTTTTCTTTAAATCTGGGGCCAAACTAGTGTTTGACAGATAAGGCTGCTGAAATAAGTGAGGATGCTCTATATCAAAGCGGCCCACATTTTAATGCTCAGTAGGTGGGGGAAGAAATAAGTTATTGTGACAAGGAGAGTGAAGCAAGTCTACCCACACAGTCCTTTATTTTCATATGTGCCCTGCACCTCCTCTCAGAAGAAAGTAAGTAAGAAATCGTAGAGAAGACGAACAAAAATGATTTAAAAAGAGAGATGGTATTGTAGGTTAATAAGCATAGGTATCTGATGCAGATCGTATCACTTTGACAACAACAGACAAATCAAAGGTGAGAATATTTAAAAACCTATAAAGGGTACTCCCAGAAAATTGAAATGAGAGTCACATGGCTGAAAAATGAGACAAAGGGAGGTCTGATAATATCGAAGATATTGAAATGGAGAATGGGCCACTGACAAGACTTGTTTTGAGAGGAAGAAGATGCTGAATGACATTATGCCAATAAAAATAGGAGAACAGAAAAGGAACATCAACGTAGGAATGTGAAAATTATTAGGAAGCAGTTTACAGAATATGTAACTGAGCATTGTTCAATTCCAATTTGTATTTGCACTTCACAGTTCCCACCAAGCGCATGCAGCTTCTTCATGAAGGAGTCACTTTAAAGTCTTCCTAGAACAACATGAACAAGAAAACTTGACAAGAGGTTTTGTATTTCTTACAAGAGGATGAAGTGATCGATGTCAATGCACTTTATCAGTCAATATTTTTGTCTTTCCAATGCAGAAAGGTGAAAGGTGACACAAACTGGGAGGCATGGCCATGCACAGCTTGGGCAGCCTCAGGCTCCTTTGACGCCAGACTTGACCATCATTAGCTATAAGGCTGGGCCAGTTACCCTCCCACTAGGAGGTTTAGTTTTAGTTTGTTTGCTTGTTTGTTTGTATGTTTCAGAGATCTAATTTTCTTTTTGTTATCATTTAAAAATATTTTATTGTATTTGTCCATTGTTATGAATCCCTCTATCCCCCAAATCACCACACTGTTGCCCATGCCCACTAGCCCTTTTTCCTTTTCGCTCTACCCCTCCACTCTCTAACCCCCCTACCTCCGAACTGTCAGTCTGTTCTCTGTCTATGAGTCTGTCTCTACTTCTAGTTCAGTTTATCCACTAGTTTCCACATATGAGTGAAATCATGTGATGTTGGTCTTTCTCTGACTGGCTTATTTCACTTGGCATAATGTTCTCCAGGTCCATCCATGCTGTTGCAAAGGCTATAATTTTCTTCTTTTTATGATTGACTAGTATTCCATTGTGTAAATGGCCCATAACTGTTTTATCCACTCATCTACTGATAGACACTTGGGCTGCTTCCGTATCTTGGCACACTCCTATCTTCATTGTCAGCATTTTTAAACAAATACTTTAAATTATTGTGGTAATTGGCAATGATGAGCAGAGAACTCTATATAACTTGGGATGTTCTAGATAATCCTCAGTATAAAAAAGTACACGTTCATCAAATCAGTTTTCTTTTTTTTTTCTTTTTATTTAATTTACTGGGGTGACATTGATTAACAAAATTATACAGGTTTCGGGTGTACAATTCTATAAAACATCATATCTATATTGTGTTGTGTGTTCTCCACCCCAAGTCAAGCCTCCTTCTATCACCATTTATCCCCTCTTTACCCTCCTCTCTCTCTTCCCCAACTCCCACTCTGCCTGGCAATCACCAACACTCCATGTCATGAGTTTTTCCTCTTTTGCTCAATTCCTCCACCCCCTCCCAGCCCCAATAGGAGTTTCTGCTTCCTTTCCATATGTAAAAGGAAGATAACATTAGTATATTTGTATCCTAAAGTTATAGTGAGAGTTAAAGGGGTAATATATGTAAAGAACTTAACAAACAAGTGCTGAAATTTTGGGGCAAATTTTGATAGAGGTAGAATTTTAAAATCTAAAAACTCAGATGGGGAAAAAAGATAACATTAAAATAATTTTAAAAACTTGAAGAACTTGAACTTGGCAAGGTTTGGAGATATTTTTATGTAACTAATAGAAATCATCGTGATATGTAATATTTTACAAAAACAAAAGCAAAAATACAAAAGCACTCAAGAGAAATGTAAAAGAAAACAAAGCAACATAAGAGAAGGCATTTGGAGCTACTGGGCTATGGAGGAGGAAGGGGAAGGGACAACTTCCAGTTGCAAGTACAGTGTTCAAGGGGCATTGTTGAAAGAGCAGCAGAGAGAACAAGCAGAGATAGGACGTGCTCTAGAGGGGATAGCAGAAAGAGACTAATATCATTCATTCATTCAGTCATAGACTTAACAAATATTTACTGTGCTGAGCACAGTAAATAACTAAGTGGAATAACTAACTTAGAAAAGAAATGATACTAAAAATCATATGGAAAAAGAAACTAATCATCACCACACACACTTGTTTGCAATATAATAAAATGTATTTGATGGTTAGTATAGTAGGATAAGGATCTACGTCAAAAAATACAGGATGCTGGGTATTTGTCATAGCCTCATGTGAAAAGGCCTGGTCTGAATTTCACAAATTTGAGAGACATTTTAGATTGGTCTGACTCAACCCATAAGCTGCACTTGGGGAAGAGGAGGGAGGCATGCTTCACAAAGGTGTTTGATTTGCCTTTGAGCTGATTTGCACGACCACAATCCGTTGCCCTGGAGGAGGAGCGGCAGCAGAAATGTCTGAATTTAACAGAGGTTAGTGCTCCTTCTGAACCTTGTCCGAGAAGTCAGCTAGTTATGAATCATATATAAATAGTCTTGAAATGATTCCCTTCATGGTAGATGTAAAAAATCCATGAAAGATGCAAATCGTGGAAGATCAGACTTTCTCATATGTTTCTATACATACATAATACTCAGAAAGTAAGTGCCTGGTGCAAAACAATGGCATTTAATATTTTTGGAACTTAAGTACTTGTTTGTGTTTTAATGATTCTGTTTACTTACGCCTTTATACCTAATAAATTAAACCCTTGGGTGTTATTTTAAAGATACTTCTAGCTAAAGTCATATTTTTCTCTGCTCTTTCTTAAGAAAAGTATTAAGAAATATTTCTCAAAATTAAAAATAAAAATGATTGGATCTAGTGACTTGTCAGTTAGGCAACATAGTTGAGCCAATCAAATTAATGACCACTTTAAAAATCATTTTCCCCACCACAGCACAACTAAACAAATGAAAACTAAAATAAAATAACATATTGCTTTGTGTAAGAAATACTAATAATGTGACGATGACATATAGTTTCTGCATTTCTAATGTTGCTGTCACTCAGCAAGTGGCTGAATAAATTAGAAATAGAGCACAATATTATCAATTTTCTAAAAAAAAAACCCAACACAAAAAGTTGCCAAGATACTGAGCTTTTATCATCTCTGAAGCTTGCTCTCCTGGTGACTTCTGTTCTGTTCTGTCTACCCTATGCGACAACGTCTGTCACTCTAGGTAACCCGGATGTTCGTTTTTAGAGCCGTTGCCTCCCGCTGAGAGGCACAAAAGGCAACCAACAGTGTCTTTAGGCAAAGTTCCTTTATCAGGGTGCAACGTCAGCTTTTTTCCCATAATAATTTTTAATATATTTTATTGATTATGCTATTACAGTTGTCCCATTTTCCCCCCTTCACTCCCCTCTGCCCTGCCTACACCCTCCCACCCACATTCCCCCCCGTTTAGTTCATGTCCATGGGTCATACGTATAAGTTCTTTGGCTTCTACATTTCCTATACTGTACTTACCCTCCCCCTGTCTATTTTCTATCTACCGTTTATGCTACTTATTCTCTGTACCTTTCCCCCCTCTCTCCCCCTCCCACTCCCCTGTTGATAACCCTCCAGGTGATCTCCATTTCTGTGGTTCTGTTCCTGTTCTAGTTGTTGGCTTAGTTTGCTTCTGTTTTAGGTGTGGTTGTTAATAACTGTATTTGCTGTCATTTTATTGTTCGTATTTTTATCTTCTTTTTCTTAGATAAATCCCTTTAACATTTCATATAATAAGGTCTTGGTGATGATGAACTCCTTTAACTTGACCTTATTTGAGAAGCACTTTATCTGCCCTTCCATTCTAAAAGATAGCTTTGCTGGATAGAGCAATCTTGGATGTAGGCCCTTGCCTTTCATGACTTAGAATACTTCTTTCCAGCCCCTTCTTGCCTGTAAGGTCTCTTTGGAGAAATCAGCTGACAGTCTTATGGGAAAATGAGGAGAGGCTTAGGAACCTCCAGGACATCTTTAAATGTTCCAACATCTGAATTATAGGGGTACCAGAAGGAGAAGAGGAAAAGCAAAAAATTGAAAACTTATTTGAACAAATCATGAAGGGGAACTTCCCCAATCTGGCAAAGGAAATAGACTTCCAGGAAGTCCAGGAAGCTCAGAGAGTCCCAAAGAAGCTGGGCCCAAGGAGGAACACACCAAGGCACATCATAATTACATTACCCAAGATTAAAGATAAGGAGAGAATCTTAGAAGCAGCAAAAGAAAAGACACAGTTACCTACAAAGGAGTTCCCATAATAATTTTTAAAAGTCTAAAAAAGTATCAAGATCACTTAGCTTGTGCCAAGTTTTTTTCCAGACAAAAATATATTCTCGTTTTTTCTGGTAATTGTGTTATGGGGTAGTATTCTCTTTCACCCCCATGTATTTTTATATCATATTTAATATTGCCTATGTATTGAACTGTTGTCAGTAGGAGTTAACTCTTAGAGGACTGCATGTTCATACAGACCCTATTGTTTATCAAGGGTTTAAGAACTTTGAACATGACCCACTTCACATAGTCAAGGAATTTAGAGCCTAAATGGGGGATGGACCTAGACAAGTGAATTGCAATGGTTATCTCTGGGAAGTAGAATCAGTAGAAAAGAAAAGAAAATTTCCTTATATATATTTATCTATAAGTCTATCTATGTCTATATTGTAAAAAAAATAAATATATCTATATATAATTCAGATCAAGTATGCCTTGCTACGCTTTCAATATTTTCTATGACAAATTCATTTTATGTTCCAGAAAAATAAATAATACATGTCAAAGAAACACTGTTTGAAAACTGGTATAATTGGGACCAAGGTGTTTGGGAGACAAATCCCCTAATATGGAAGGGAAGATTGCAAGGAACATTTCTCAAAGAAATGAATATCTCAGCTAATATGTCCTATCTCACCTAATACACACTGCTTTGCTCTCTTCTTACCCACATGCCATTTGTTAAGTTCTATCCCCATGTCTTTCTTCTTTCCATCCTGCCATGAGAAATAGTCACTGTTCTCCACTGGAGCGTCCATTATCTCTTTCAGCCCCCCGTTCACAAGATGTATTGTCCATCATTACATGATAAGATGATCGTAAATGCCTTTTACTGGAAGCTTATCCTGAAGAATCCCATCCTATTATTGAATCCTGCACTTAGTTTTAAAAAATGAACTGCAAAAATTCAAGGTTAGAAAAAACTCAGATTCATCCCAGTGTCGGTGTGCCAAAGTGCGGTGCCGCTGCCAAAACTTAATGCGTCTGTGGCCACATTTTAGGCCCGCGTCATAGTAGGGTACAACCTAGCCCAAGAAGATTGTAGTGTTACTGTGCTCGAAGATTGCACGATCACTTTTGAAGTATTGTAACTGTCACAGTGACACATTCAAATGTATTCCTACAAGAGGGACCAAAGTGGTAATGATCTGGAAAGTGGCTATGTTTAACCTAAAATAAAGAAGACTTGATATATGTGATCTCTTTCTTCATCTATTTGAAAGATTGTCATGTGAAAGAAGAAATAGAAATGTTATTCATCTCTCCAAAAGGAAAGTGCTAGGGCCAGTGGGAAGAAGGAACAGATAGGTTGTCAGCTCACCATGAAGGAGAACTTGCTAATAATTAGAGAACATGTTAAAGAAAATGATTCTGACACATAACAATGGCAAGGAAGAATTTATTCAAGACTCTTACAATAAGAGTAATAGGGGAGAGAGGCAGGTCTCAACTCCAAGTACAACCAAGAAAGCTGGGGATTTATAGCCAGGGAGCATGGTAAGGGGATCAATGAATGGAAAATTAGTAAGAGAAGACATCAAAAATAGGGTGATTCTTACTAACATATTTAACAGCAGGCTTACTGAAAGCTGACCAGAGTGATTAGATATCAAGAGTGAGGATGAGGAATATATCAGCTATCAGCAGTGATCAGATACCAAGGGTGGGGGATTCTTGCTAAACTGACTTTGCAGGATTCTTGCTAACACTGGGCTTGTCAAAGATGGACATGGGGACCAGGTTGAGAAGTGGGCTCAAAGGAGCCTAACTAAAGTTTAGTCAGGAACGAACCTTTGTCAGCAAGTTCAATACTGATAATAGTAATAGTGTTATCTTCTTAAACAGATGATGAAATCATGGCTTGCAGAGATGATCTGTCCTCCCCATGGTCACTCAGCAAGTGAGCAGGGATCCCCATTCAGGTGGGTGTAACTCCAGAGCCCTGTTTGATAACCATGAAGCTCTTCCACTGTTTCTTAGAAGAAGCTGCTTTATAAGATGGAATACTTCTCAGGGTTAGTCTGCAGCTACATACAGGTTATTTCACCAGTGATATTAAGGAAGAATTCTGAATTCTACAGAAGGGAAGTGCTTACAGAAGTATGCTCTAATTTTAAGTGTGCATGGTCTTCTGATCCTGCTCTGACAACTGTTTTGATTTTCAATGTGGGCTAGAAGGAAACTTAACACAGTCTAGTCTTTCTCCACATCCTTGCCAAAATGAGTTATTTCTTGTCTTTTTTCATATAGCCATTCTACCAGGTGTGAGATACTATCTCATTGTGGCCAGCATGGTGACTATAGTTAATAATACTATATTGTATATATGAAAGTTGCTCAGAGACTAGATTTTAAAGTTCTTATCACAAGAAAAAATATTGCAACTATATGTGGTGAAGGATGTTAACTGGACCTATTGCGATGATCATTTTGCAAT
Organism: Desmodus rotundus; assembly: GCF_022682495.2. Classification (NCBI taxonomy): domain Eukaryota; kingdom Metazoa; phylum Chordata; class Mammalia; order Chiroptera; family Phyllostomidae; genus Desmodus; species Desmodus rotundus. Next base: position 153,357,373 of record NC_071390.1, on the reverse strand, counting down.
ATAGACACATATTAAATCATGTTGTACATCTGAAACTAATATAATGTTATTTGCCAATTCAGTTTCAATTAAAAAATAATGCACATGTTTAAGCCTAAAGAAATATCTAACTTACACCTTACTTTGAGAAGTGATACAATCGAAGCTAAGAACGTAAAGTGAATCTTCCATAATCACATAGTAGGTCTGTGACAGAGCAGGGCAATCCCACTGACTCATGGGTCTGAGGTTATGTTTGTCTATCCTTTTGTAGTGTTCTAATCCATATCCCACCAAACATCTTAGTAACTAATTTTCCTTCAACGGTATCTTTCACTCTTGCATAAGAAAGTGTGGTGGTTGGCTAACATCCAATACCAAGGCTGATGGCCTTTTGAGATCCTCAGAAGTCTGGTCTTTAACTGTTCTCAGACTGGTTTACTTTATGTTCAATGTTTGGAAAGAAACATTCTGATTGAAAGATTTTTCCAACTAAGATATGAACCCCTTAATTACTCTATGATATTTGCATTAAAAAAAATGACATGCTTCCAAATGAATCTGGAAGAGGAGTTTCAGTTAGTATGACTGCTGCTTAAGTGAAAGGAGCTATTTTGGAATAGAAATATCTCTTGCCTTGCAGTATTGAAATGGCTCATCTTCCTGCACACTCCCAAGTTACTAATCCAGAAACAAGAAACTCATGCATCGTGTTTTCTCCTCACAGCTGGCTCTAGACACACTGAGATAATTTCAAATTTTATAAGCTTTTCTCAAATTCAGCTCTACCTAGATTATTTTATTCTCTTGATGTTTTGCTAGGAGGGTATGGACAGTGTTTTGTTCCAATGAATTCTTTAAATAGAACGCTGCTACAGTTGTGTATGCCAGCTCCTGGGACGTGAGCTAGATTCTGGAGATTTGGACTGTCAGCATAGCAAACCTCTGCACACGACGCTAAGCAACACCTGCTTATGGGTGTTCACTTTTATATATTGTTGGCCTTGAACCTAAACATCTAGTCCTAATCAAACCAACAAACTCTTTAGGACTGCTTTCCCAAAGTGAAGTGAGGTATTTTATGATGCTGAACTATTTTTTTCAGCTAATTGTAGGGAAAAGAAAGCAACTAAGAACAATGGCAATAAATTTCATTTTTCTCTATTTTGTACATAATAAATATTTTATTTTGTTTGGATCAAAATCTAAATACACAGTGCTTAACTGAAGTAAACAAAATAATTTATAAATAACTCCAGATGCCTACTGGAAGAATGGGAGCTAAAATGTTACTTTTAATTTTAACTCAAATTATTTCTAGTAATTTCAACAAGAATAATACTGAAGGAAAGCTTTTACAACATTAAGACATAAGATTACAAGTTGCACTTTGTTAAAATATGTAACTCATGGGAACATGGAATAAATTACACCTTTCCAATCCTAGTGATGCTCAATTGCAAACTTAAAAGTAATTCTCTATCTTTGGATGGGGTGATGAAAGAGCTACACAGGAGCTTACTTGCAACCTCAGGGAACTGGTGCTCAAAAGTTATAGAGAAATAAGTCTGAAGCATTCTCTGTGAATCTGAGTCAATACAGTAAACGGACTTATGCAGAAAATGGTGAAGTCAGTAAGTCAGTCCAGACTAGATGCATATCTCTTGGAGAATTAGAATTCTCTGATTCCCATATTATACTCTCTTCAGGGATAATTTTTAGAAATCAGAGAACCTTATCAAATGCTATCAGTATGTCTATCTATCTATCCACCTATGCACATACATATGTGCAGTCTGTCTGGAAAAAATCTAGGCATTGTTAATATAATGGGAATGGTTTGTGTAGCATCAATGTAACCTAGCAGCCAAGGAGAGTGGACTGGAATGTGCATAAGTGAACAATGGCGACTTCACTGTACTAGTCAGTGGGGTGGCAGACGCCATTGAGTGAGCATGTGTACTGTGTGGCCGTCACATTCAAAATGACTGAGCAAAAAATCTGCATCCTAATTTGTGTTAAGCTTAAACATTCCTCCATGGAAACTATTTGGATGATTCACAAGGCCACAGCTGTGGACAACCGGTGATTGGAGCTTCATCATGACAACACGCCCACTCATGCATCATGTCTCATGCATCATGTCTTTTTTTTTTTGCAAAACATCAAGTCACCAAGGTGACTCATCCCCCTTACAGCCTAGATTTGGTGCCTTGTGACTTGTGGCTTTTCCCAAAAGAAAAATCACCTTTGAAAGGGAAGCAATTTCAGACCATCAATGAGATTCAGGAAAATATGACAGGGTAGCTAATGGCAATTGGGAGAACTGTATGAAGTCCCAAAGTGCTTTCTTTGAAGGGGACTGAGACATCATTGTCTTATGTGCAATGTTTCTTGTCTTGCATCTTTTTCAATAAGTGTCTCTATTTTCATATTACATGGCTGAATGCCTTCTGTACAGATCTGGTGTTTATAAGGGGGAATGCCCCCCAAAACCAGAATTATCTTCTGGAGTATGGGCTCCTTATAGTATAGGATTCCCCCATCTGTATCAGCGTTCTAGGAACTCATCTGTATCAGTGTATCAGCTGGCATTGTTGTGAGAGGCTGCATCCATCTTCAGTGAATTTTTTTAAGATTCTTTCAATGCATTTGCCCATTTGATGATGGGTGATTTATGAGTGTACCTGCCCACACCACGGTGAGTGTTGAACAGTTTTTGACCAAAAACTGCATGACTCCATCCCCAACCCTTCCTATTCACCTGATCTTGCCCCAGAGACTTATTTTTGTTTCCCCAGATGAAAAAAGTCCTCAAAGGGAAACAGTTTATGTGAAAGAGGTGAAAAAATAAATAGCAGAAGCACTAAAATCCATCAAAATAGACGAGTTCAAAAACTGTTTTGAGCAGTGGAAAAAAAGTCTCGATAGGTGTATTTCATCAAATGGAGAGTGCTTTGAAGGTGATTGAAGTTTACATATGTAAGAATAAGTACACAATTTTTTATAAATTAATTCTGTGGGTTTTTGGAGATTATATATGATCATTTTGCAATATAGACATGTTAAATCATGTACATCTGAAATGAAATAATGTTATTTGTCAATTCCTTTTCAATTAAAAACTTAATGCACACGTTTAAACAATGTATATAGTTTATACAGTGTGTGTATACAGTTTACATACACACACACACACACACATTCCAGCAGAAGTAAGGCCTGCCTGAGTGGTTGGTAGGGTACATGAATGTCTCACATGAAATGGACAGCAATTTGAACATTTCACCTAAAATGTCATATGGTGTACTTTAATGTGACATTGTTATGTTACAGAATTGCATGCTTATAATTTTGTAATAAAAGATTTGGTATAGATTACCAGCTCATAAAGAGGGGGTGTTATGTGTGCCAGACCCCTATGTATGTGTGTGTGTTATTTTAAAAATAATGGGGTGCTAGGTAGAAGACCAGCCAGAAAAGTGGAAAGAACACTGAATTCAGAATAGAAGGATAGACCTAGCTTGGAGTTCCGTCTCCGTCACGTTCTGAAAGGGCATCTTTGACAAAGTTAACTTCTTCCCCATCCTCCTTAGTTTTTCTCATATGTTAAAAAAATAGATAGAAAAGAAAAAAAGAGAATAAGCCAACATTACTTTTTATATTTTATATAGTATGCCATAAAAATCAAGTGAAATAATATAGGTAAATCATAAATTATGAAGAGTTATCCTAAATCACTTAAGGATTTTAAAAAATATTTCTTTTATTAAATGTCCCAGTACTTGAAATGGTTAGTCCTAGAACAGATATATGTATTTAGTGATATTTTGTTTAAAATGATGCTAATCCCCTCAAGTTGCTTGTAACAATGGTCAAATCATTTGCATCCTGAAAGTAGCAGTTTAGAGAACTGGTTCTGAGTCCAAACACATGAGTTTGATTCCCAATTCCACCACTTAGGTTTAAACCAAACAGGTTTAGTGACCTATGTTAATTCATATCACTTTCACTGTCTATATGGTTTTTCCCCTATAAATGGGGATAATAATAACACAACTTAACCAATAAGGTTATAGGGAAGATGGTATGACATAATATATGTCAAGTGCTCACTACAATATTTTACACATAATAAGGACTCAATATATTTTGTGTATGTTTATTATTTTCATACCAGCCCACAGAGTCAAATAAAGTGAAAACACTTATCTCACCTAAAGTTAATCTTTCTACATGCGTCCCTCATTTCATCCATTTGCAGTTTATAAAAAAAAAAATTGGTTTATCTACATTTAACCCATTTTCCTTTTTCCCTTGAGAATCTGATTTCTAATGCTATGGCACACCAGCCTTAAACTTCATGAGTCTTCTCAATTCTATTGAACAGGAAATGACTCTTTTTAGCCAAACCCTAAGAATTGATATAGCCAATGAATTTTTTATCCTCTCTATTCTTGCTTTCTCTCATGCCTCAAATAATCCTAAAGAAATTGTATTTAGAAAGAAAATCAATTCTGTGATAATACATAAATCTAGTATATATACACTTCTGACTTCTTAATTCTAAAACTTCTCTCCCCCCATCTCGTCCCATAACCATGGCTTCTCTCTTAATGTTCATTTTTACTTCTCATTTTATGTCAGAAGACTCCTTCATTTTCTTGGCTTTAGTAATAGCCCCTGTGTAGATGACACAAATTTCTATCACGGGGCCTGATCTCTGACTCAGGCAGCAGAGCTCTCCAACCTTCCACTCAATGGTTCATTTCAAATATAAAAAAGTAACATATCTACTCCACACACAAAATTTCACTCAAAGTTAGCCTTACTTTCTAATTTACCTATCTCTGTCCAAAGTGTTTCCATTTTCCCAGCTCCTTAGATTTTAAACTATAAGGTTATCTTTAACTCATTCCTTTCCTTTATTCTCTATATTTATTCTGTAAGTGACAGAGAACTCCACATTTTTACTTAAAAAATGATTTTATTCTTCCCTTTGTTTCTTTTACCACTGTTAGAGGCCACGTTTCACCCACAATCAAATGACTATTACAATCCTTTCTTTTTGTTCTTCCAGAAATTTTGTTGCTTCCTCACTCAATCAATTTTTCTGGCTTATAATAGCCAAACTAGCTGTAATTACATGGATTTTCATCATGTGACTGCTGCCTAAAGCCTATATGTTGTTTGATGGTATTACAGGAAGTCTAAACTCTCATGCTTAGTCTTTAGATTTCCCAAGGTCTAAAAATAATCTACATACAAATGTTCATAGCTCCCTACTTTGTAACACTTCCTTTCTGTGTAGGCCTGCCTTTTCACTGCTCCTCTCATACACCTGCGTCTATCCTTTACTCGTGTCTGCTACTGTTATATGACACTGTGTCTTTCCTCCCACCAGCACAAATCTTACCACTCTGTATCAGTCAGCTTATCCAAGCGATGCTGTAGTGTTAAATGACCCCTGGTTCTTAGTGGTTTACAACAACAACAAGAAAAAAGTTTCCTTTTCACTCATATTGTATTAATCTCACTTTGTGATTTTTTTCTACAGAACCTCCACTCTAGTATTCAAGCTAACAGATTACTCTCTCCTGGGAGACTGACATTCTTTCTCTAGATGGCAAAACAAGAACATATTAGGGGCTAGTGAAACTTTTGCTCAGAATCATGGCATTTCACATCTGTTCACATTCCACTAGACAATGAAAGTCACTTAGTGAAGCTTGATATCAATAAGACGGTATGTATCTTTTCTTCACGTAGAAAGGCACAGAAAATCCCATCAGGCTGAGCCTGATGTCAAAAGAACTGGGGTACATAGGATTTTCTTAAAGAGGAACAGCTAATATTTTGAAAATTCATGAAGTTTAACATTGTCTACTTTCTTTGTCACAAATACTTTTCTCCCTTCTGCCTTCAAAATACACTCACTCCCTCTCCAAGGACACAGCTCAACCCACAACATGCAAGATCGAACACTCTGCTCTTATGATATTCTATATCTACATAATACCAGGATATGACTCCCCTTGATTTATATATTTATGAACTAAACAGACAAATTCTATGCCACCTCATATACAACAGCCACTGATATTACAGGGACATAATACTAGTAAGTATTCACATTCAGAAAGTATAAGCATAGGCAGCCTATGTCAGTGAGGGGCTCACTACAAAGCTCAAAAGTTGCTAGAGGGAAGTTATGAGGCATGCTACTCAGGAGAGGATCCCCTGTGTTCTTAACGAGACCCTGGTCCACTCTTTCAAGGTGCTCCACAGTCCCTGTCCCCCCGTCTTCACCACATATGGATTTCCTCTTTCATAAATTCATGGAGTGCTAATATTTGTTACCACATTTTATACATTTAGTTTAGACATCCTGATGTTATTTCATGTATGTTAATATCATCTCTCCAAACAACTTTTAAGTTCCTTAATTTGAAGGATCTTATCAGTGTTTTCAATTGATTATTATATATGTTTAGGACAAATTATCAAACATACAGCAAAAAGAGAGGACTATATGATTTAAGCCAATGATTCATAAGTATAATTGATTCATCAAAAGGGGTCTCAGTAAAAAACTTTATATGAATTATGTATGTAACACCCCACTGTCAACAACTGATAGATCGTCTGAACAAAAAATCAACAAGGATACTGTGGCATTGAATGACCCCCTAGATCAAATGGACCTCATTGATATTTACTGAGCATTTCACCCCAAAGAAGCAAAACACACATTCTTTTCAAATGCACATGGATCATTTTCAAAGAAAGACCACAAGGTAAGACACAAAACTCAAAAGAAACTCAAGAAAATTGAAATCATATCTAACATCTTCTCAGATCACAATGGCTTGAAACTAGAAACCAACCACAAGGAAAAGACACAAAAACATTCAAATGCATGGAGACTGAATAATATGTTATTAAATAATGAATGGGTTAACAATGAGATCAAGGGAGAAATCAAAAAGTATCTGGAAACAAATGAAAATGAACACACAACAACTCAAAACCTACAGGACACAGTGAAGGCAGTCCTGAGAGGGAAGTTCATAGCAATACAGGCCTACCTAAAGAAGATAGAAAAATTTCAAATAAATAACCTAATCTTACATCTAAAAGAACTGAAGGAACAACAACAACGCCCAGAGTGAGTAGAAGGAAGGAAAAAATCAAGATCAGAGCAGAATTAAATGACATATAGACTAAACAAATATTCAAAAGATCAGTGAATCCAGGATTTGTTTCTTTGAAAAGGTAAACAAAACTAACAAACCTTTGACCAGACTCATCAAGAAAACAAAGAGAGAAGCAAGATAGAGGCGTAGGTAGACACACTGCCTCCTTGCACAACCAGAACTGACAGAAAATCGAACAGCAAGGGAGTCCAACACCAAGTAGATAAAAAAGAAACATACATCCAGACCAGTAGGAGGGGCGGAGACAGGCAGCCAGGGAGGAGAGGACTCACGTTGTCATGGCGGGACCGAGACTGGCAGAATGTGGGACGAACGGGGCAGGCAGTCCGATAACTAGCAGACCCCACGGCCCCACATTCGCACACAGATAAACCCAGAGGGCCGGACTCAGAGTGGCAGAGAAGAGGGCAGGCAGAGCAGCGTGTAGCACCCCGCAGCCCCACATTCGCGCATTGATAAACCAGGATGAATGGCAGGGAGCGAAGCAGACCGCGCAACCCAGAGCTCCAGCACAGGGAAATAAAGCCTCAAACCTCTGATTGAAAACACCCGTGGGGGTTGGGGTGGCAGCTGGAGAAACTCCCAGCCTCACAGAGGAGGTCGTTGGAGAGACCCACAGGGGCCTAGAGTGTGCACAAGCCCACCCACTCGGGAACCAGCACCAGAGGGGCCCAATTTGATTGTGGGTAACAGAGGGAGAGAATGAAATCCGGTGGAGAGTGGAGCCGGCGCCATTGCTCCCTCTCGGCCCATCCCCAACGTGCAGCGACCAGCGTCACCCCACCCCAGGCAACACCTAAGGCTCCGCCCCTTTAAGTAACAGACACGCCAAGACAAAAAAAAAAAAAAAAGGCCCAAATGACAGGACACTTCAAAGCTCCAGAAATAATTCAACTAAGCAGCCAACAGATAGCCAACCTATCAGATGCACAGTTCAAAACACTGGTAATTAGGATGCTCACAGAATTGGTTGAATTTGGTGGAAAACTAGATGAAAAAATGAAGGCTATGCTAAGAGAGACAAAGGAACATGTACAGAGAACCAATAGTGAGATGAAGGAAACTGGGACTCAAATCAATGGTGTGGACCAGAAGAAAGAAACAAACATCCAACCAGAAAAGAATGAAGAAACAAGAACTTGGAAAAATGAGGAGAGGCTTAGGAACCTCCAGGACACCTTGAAACGTTCCAACATCCAAATTATAGGGGTGCCAGAAGGAGAAGAGGAAGAACAAAAAATTGAAAACTTATTTGAACAAATAATGAAGGAGAACTTCCCCAGTCTGGCAAAGGAAATAGACTTCCAGGAAGTCCAGGAAGCTCAGAGAGTCCCAAAGAAGCCGGACCCAAGGAGGAACACACCAAGGCACATCATAATTACATTAGCCAAGATTAAACACAAGGAGAGAATCTTAGAAGCATCAAGAGAAAAGGACACAGTTACCTACAAAGGAGTTCCCATAAGACTGTCAGCTGATTTCTCCAAAGAGACCTTACAGGCAAGAAGGGGCTGGAAAGAAGTATTCCAAGTCATGAAAGGCAAGGGCCTACATCCAAGATTACTGTATCCAGCAAAGCTAACATTTAGAATGGAAGGGAAAATAAAGTGCTTCTCAGATAAGGTCAAGTTAAAGGAGTTCACCATCACCAAGCCCTTATTATATGAAATGTTAGAGGGACTTATCTAAGACAAAGATAAAAAATATGAACAGTAAAATGACAGCAAACTCACAGTTCTTAACAAACCATACCTAAAACAAAACAAAAGCAAACTAAGCAAACAACTAGAACAGGAACAGAACCACAGAAATGGAGATCACATGGAGTGTTATCGATAGGGGAGTGGGAGGGGGAGAGAAGGGGGAAAGGTACAGAGAATAAGTAGCATAAATGGTAGGTAGAAAATAGACAGGGGGAGGGTAAGTCTAGTGTAGGAAATGTAGAAGCCAAAGAACTTATAGATATGACCCATGGACATGAACTATAGTGGGGGAAATGTGGAAGGGAGGGGGTGGGAAGGATGGAGTGGAGTGGGGGGGGGGGAATGGGACAACTGTAATAGCATAATCAATAAATATATTTTTAAAAAAAGAAAAAAGAGAGAGGACCCAAATAAATAAAATCAGAAAAGAGAAGAAGTAACAACTGATACAGAAATACAAAGGATTGTATGAAATCACTATGAACAACTATATGCCAAGAAATTGGACAACCTGGGAAAAATGGATAAATTTCTAGAAATTTACACTCTTCCAAAACTAAATCAAGAAGAAGCAGAAATCCTGTATAATCCTATAACAACTAGCGAAATTGAGGTAGTAATCAAAAAACTCCCAGTCCACAAAAGTCCTGGACCAGATGGCTTCACAGGTAAATTCTACCAAACATTCAAAGAAGAACTAACTCCTATTCTAAAAAATTCAAGGAGAGGGAAAATTCCCTAACTCTTTTACCAGGCCATTATTATCCTAATTCCAAAACCAAGTAAAGATACAACAAAGAAAGAAAATTACAGGCCAATGCCCCCGATGAACATAAATGCTAAAATCATCAACAAAATATTGGCAATCCCAATCCAGCAATACATTAAAAAGATTATACATCATGATCAGGTGGGATTTATCCCAGGGATGGAATATGCTACAATATGTGCAAATCAATAAATGTAATACACCGCATAAACAAAATGAAGAGCAACACCACATGATCATATCAATAGATGCTTATAAAGCAGTTGATAAAATCCAGCACACTTTATGATAAAAATATTCAGCAAAGTGGTAATAGAGGGAGCGTACCTCAACATGATAAAGTCTATATACGAGAAAACTACTTCCAACATCATACTCAATGGGTAAAAACTAAAAGTGCTTTCCTTAAGATCAGGAACAAGACAAGGGTGTCTGCTTTCGCCACTCTTATTCAACATATTACTCGAAGTTCTAGCCATGACAATTAAACAAGAAAAAGAAACAAAGCATTCCAATTGGAAAGGAAGAAGTAAAACTGTCATTATTTGCAGATGGCATAACAATGTACATAGAAAACCCCCTATAGTCTACACTAAAAATCTATTCAACTTAATAAGTGAATGTGGCAAAGTAGCAGTATACAAAGTCAATATTCAGAAATCAATGTCATTTTTGAACACAACAATGAACTATCAGAAAGAGAAAATAGAAAAAAAAATCCCATTCACTATAGTAACTAGAAAAATAAAGTACTAGGAACAAATTTAACCAAGAAAGTAAAAGACCTGTACTCAGAAATCTTTAGCACATTGAAGAAATTGAGGAAGATACAAATAAATGGAAGCATAGACCGTGTTCATGGATTGGAAGCATTAATATCATTAAAATGTGCATACTACCCAAAGCAATCTATATATTCAATGCAATTCTGATTAAAGTACCAATGGTATATTTCACTGATCTAGAACAAATACCCCCAAAAATGTATATGGGACTTAAAAGACCCCAGTTAGCCTCAGCAATCTTGAGAAAGAAGAATGAAGTAGAAGGATCACAATACCTAACATAAAATCATAATGCAAAGCAACTGTAATCAAAACAACCTGGTACTAGCATAAGAAGAGACACATAAATCAATGGAACAGAATAGAAAGCCCAGAAATAAACCCTCATCTCTATGGCCAATTAATATTGACAGAGGGAACACAAGCATACAATGGAGTAAAAATACCCTCTTCAATAAATGGTATAAATGGTGTTGGGAGAACTAGACTGGTATGTGCAAAAAAATAAAAAATAAAAGATGCTAGACCACCAACTTACACCACACACCAGAATGGATAAAAGACTTAAATGTAAGTCATGATACCATAAAATCCTATCAGAAAACATAGGCGGTAAAATTTCAGATATCCCCCATAGCATTATCTTTGTCAATATAGCTCCAAAGGCAAGGGAAATAATGGAAAAATAAACAAGTGGAACTACATCAAATTAAAAAGCTTCTTCACAGGTAAAGAAACCATCATCAAAATTAAAAAGGAACTGACCATATAGACCAACATATTTGTCAATGGTACATTGGACAAGGGTTTAATTTCCAAAATATGTAAAGAACTCATTGATTCAACACCAGGAAGACAAACAATCCAATTAAAAAGTGGACAAAGGACATGAATATACATTTCTCCAAGGAAGACATACAGGTGGCCCATAGACATATGGAAAGATGCTCAACATCACTAGCCATCAGAAAGACGCAAATTAAAACCACAATGAGATGTCACCTCACACCTGTCAGAATGGTGATCATTAATAAAACAGCAAACAAAAAGTGCTGACAAGGATGTGGAGAAAAGGGAACCTTTGTGCACTGTTGGTGGGAATGCACACTGGTGCAACTACTGTGGAAAACAGTGTGGAATTTCCTCAAAAAATCAAAAGTGGAACTGTCTTTTTCACCCAGGGATTCAACTGCTGGGAAGAACTTATGCACCCCTATGTTCATAGCAGTGCTATTTACAATAGCCAAGTACTGGAAACAACCTAAGTACCAACCTATAGATGAGTGTGTAAAAAAACTGTGGTACATTTACACAATGGAATACTATGCAGCTGAAAGAAAGAACTCCTACTTTTTGTGACAGCATGGATGGAACTGGAGACTATTATGCTAAGTGAAACAAGCCAGTTGATGACAGACAAATACCATATGATCTCACTTATCAGAGGAACCTATGAACAAAATAAACTAACATGCAAAATAAAACCAGAGACATGGAAACATGGAACACACTGACAGTGGCCAGAGGGGAGGGGAGGGAGATAATGGTAGAGAGAAGGGGAGTGGACTAGTCAAAAAACATGTATGAATGACCCATGGACATGGACAATAGTGTGGGGATTGACTGTGGAAGCGTGGGTTGAGCTAGACAGAGGTGGGCAAAGGAGGGAAAATTGGGAGAACTGTAACAGAATAACAATAACAAAAAAAAAAGAAAAAAGGGAAGAGTAACTGAAAAATTTCTTAAGTTCCATGATTAAGTGTGAGCTGAAATATAATATGTGTACACAAAAATTAATCACTCTTAGATGGTGATATTTTTAACCAATTCCCCTTTCTCTTCTTTCTATATGTGTGCATTTTCCACATTTTTAAAAAATATGAAGTGTTAGGTCTATAATAGAAAAGTCATTACAAATAAAAAGAAAATAATAAACAAAGTTTTTATGTGAGTATTTGAAATAAGTTTAAAGAAGGAAAGAGTTAACAGGGTTTATCAGATTTGGCATTTCACCCCATAATTGACTTTTCCTTGATTTCAAGATTTATGGCTAATTTTCATTGCTATTTCAATGGAGGTGAGTTCATCATGTAAAGAGAGCATCTGAATATCATTTTTGATTTATTAATCCCTTAGGAAATAGTTTTAATAGATGCTTGAGCCTAACAATATGTGTAGTGATTCTTACTTTTTTTAGTGAAAAATGCTAATATCAAAGGCTATTATCTCTAGATTTTACTCCCTGAATCATGGTGCATTTTATTTAGCAATGTAAGGATTGCAATTTAAATAGATGAAGCACAGTCAGCTTCATCATTTACAGCTGCCACTGGGAGGTGGCACAATGTGACATGGGCCCAGGAGGAAGGGCTTAGCAAATTCATTTGGGAGAACGCAACTCAGAGGAAGAAAATCAGTGCTATTTTTCCAGACAAAATGTCTACAGAAGAACAAAGAGAACCATGCAATACGGAAAAGAAAAACATGGTTATTTTAATTAATTTATTTGTTTATTGCTTAAGCAATTCATGTATTCTGTCATTTTAAGTAGGAATCAGTTACAAAGTATCTATATATTTTTCTCTTCGATTTTTCTTATGGAATTCATGTGTTTCAGAGTAATCCAGAAAAATGTCCAAACACATCAGATATCAATATAAGAATTTAAGTAATCCTCTTGTGTCCCTGTTGGACTAAAAGAAAAGAAAAATGTGCAAGGGCATGAGAAGGAAACTCGCACATAAACAACTATATTGAGTAAAACGGAGGAACTTTTAAGTGTTGGAAATTATTTGTGTAGAAAAGGGACTCGTTGGATTCATATAGCAGCTGATGGTTTAATGCTGTTGTACATTTTTAAGTAGCTTTTTTAATATTATGAATTTTGCTAAGAATTGTACTTGGTTTCATTAATTCATTTCTTCACAAATACTTTGTGAGCATCTGCTCTTCAAATCTGCCTGACGACCAGGTACTTTTCTAGTATCAGGATAAATTTACGTGCACCACGATGCCCTAGCCTCCTGTCATTTAATTCCTGTAGGTGAGACAGAATTGTTCTTCCAAGGTAACCACTTTTTCATTAATGTTGTCTGCTGCATGTGTCAGGTCCGCTGGCAACATCAGGGCTATGACACCGGGCAAATACCTTGAATTTCTTCAGTATCATGAGGTCATTATTTTGCCCTGAGCAGTTCTGACCTCAAGGCTGCTACTGACAATTCCTGAGTCTTATTGTGCGTCTGACTGAGTTGCTGAGGCAAGTACAGTAGTCTCCCACGGCTGGTGAAGGACACATGGCTGTCAGTCACGTTGGTGTCAAGAGGTCCGCTGATAAGATGGAGTCCGGCAGGATTACAAGGTTTGAGAAAGCTGTATTGGTTTGCACTGCCTGCCAACACCAAGCCCTGTTGGACAATAGCAGCACTGAAGGAAAGACCTCAGAATAGACAGATGCAAAGCTGAGAGGGTTTGTAACAGACTTTTTAGCCGGAGTTGAATCTTAACCTCCTGTGGATTTACATTAAATATCTGTTTGTTTTGCCATTATTTACTCTAGTAGTCAGTTCTAAGGATTACTCTTATGCTACTGATGTAGAGATGTTGGGTTAAAAATAAAGGCCCCGTATTACTTGGTGGAAAAAATATATAATGTTATGTTGCAATATGCTCTGAGGAAAACCAAAGGACAATGTAACAGAATAAATGGTGATATTGGGAAAGATGGCTATTATTTTAGATTGTAAATCAAGACATCAATGGTGAAAATTTTAAGCAAATGCTTAGATGGAGTAAAGGACTTTAATTAAGAAATAATTTGACAGAAAACAGCATAATGATAAGGGAAATAATTGAGGGAGATGATCTGAGAATTATGGACATATGATCTACCATGTAATTTTAAAAGACCTTACTGTTTCATAATAAAATGCTTCTATAGTAAAAGGATAGGAGTTGGAGGTGAAAATTGCCCAAAATTATCAAGTGAAAAGAATCTGGACAAGTCAATTCAATAAAATCCATTATTTTAAGTTGGCCAAAAGTCTGTATGTTTTTTTTCCCCATAAAGTAAATGACACATTTTTCATTTTCACCAATAACCTTATTGATTTGGATATTTTGAGTATGTTGAATATATCCCATGTGGTATAACATTGATCATTCTCAATTAATGTCTTGATTTCATTGCTATCAAATTCAACTGGTGTACCCTAACATAGGTATTGGTCCAGCAAGAAATCTCCAGAATGAAAATTTGCAAACCACTTCTGACATGTACAATCCGTCACGGCACTTTCTCCATACACTGCACGTATCTTTTCCTGCATTTCAGCTGTATTTTTATCTTTTTTGGAATAATAAAGCATAATATGCTGAAAATGTTTTCATTTTCTTCCATCTTCAATATTAAAATGGCTACACAAATATTCACCAATTTTGATAAGTTTTGTTTTAAATGCATGCTGATATAACGGTTAGATTTTTAGTGCAATCTAACAAAGTAGTTTTGAATGAAGGCAAAGACAAATAAGTGCTACTAGAGCCATCTTAAAGAAAAAAAACCAACAATCAAATGTTTTGGACAATTGAAATAATATGTATATAGAGACAGAGATCCTCCCTCCACTTCCTAACATGTTTTGTAAACCTGGGTCAAGTATTTTAAAAACAATTCTTAAAGCAGGCAGTATTCCAATGATATAATAACAACAAAAACACCATGTTTTTCAGGTTAACTATGTTTTAATAAATCCAATGCTTACGGGCAACATCTAAAAGAAATGACTCTGTTGCACATATCTTGTCTATAAGACATGAAGAGGCTTCCATCGTAAGTGTCCACGCTTAGAATGGTTTCATTCTTTTCTTCATTCTTTCATTTAATTGTTTCATATATTTTTAGGATTTAAGAACTCACTGGCATTTCCCTTGATGCCTAGGATGTGAAATTCTGGGAAAAAATGTTGCAACTACCTTAATAACAGTGAGAAACAGCTGGATGAGTAAACCACAAAATAACTTTTGTTAGTGCATCAGGGATCTGAACTCCCAAATCAAACAAGAAGCCTGAGAACCAAGGAGGATGAACAGGCTTCCCGAAGCAAGAAGCAAGATTGGCTTATCACAGACGATCAGAGTATGAGAACAGATAGTGCCACTACACAAGCAAGTAGAACTCAGCTAAACTTTTAATAAAGTTGCAAAGGTTGTCTGTGGGGTAATAAAACCATATAGAGTACCTGTTGCTGTCAAAACGAGAGGAATTTCTGTCTACCGGGAGAGTCTTGTCTATAGACCTGTGTTGGGTGTTCGTAAAAAAGACTGGGGATGAGTGGAGAGATGAGGTCTTTGTTTATTATTATTATTATTATTATTATTATTATTTATTATTATTATTTAGGGATGCAGGACTTTCTCCCTGGGAAAGTCACAAAGCTCCATCTCCTCTCTAAAACTTTAAATCTCTGAAGGTGGGGCAACAAAGTATCACTTCCAAGTGAAGGCAAAGCCCATTATTACTGGAGGGGAGAACTGCCCTCTACCCCAGGAGCAGGGACAGCTAACAGTCCTGAGCGCAGCACCTCACACCAATGCTAGTAGACATCTCCTACATCTGGGTAGAGACAAGGCACCATTTGACTGCCTGCCATAGAAAGGAAGAGCTGGAACACTGAGAGAACCCTACTTCTGATGCCACAGGTGGCCTACCTAAGACTGCAGGTGGACAACCGCATCTCCAGTTGCACAAGCACCAAGTACAAGCCATAGGAGTCCAACCTTGTGTTAAGGGCAAAAGCTGTGTAAGAGATGTCCTCTGCAGCACAGGCGTACAGGGATGACTGACTCTAAGAGTGGAACAAGGACTTTGAGAAAAATCCTCCATTGGCGACTACTAAAGGGTATAAAGAAACTGTGTAAGGTAATGGATCTATTCTAAATCTTGATGATATTGGTGGGGAAAGTCATGTGGATGTATACCTAAAAAGAATATGTTATACTGTATGTAAATTATACCTCCATAATCCTGACAAAACAAGTGGACAAAGCAAAGAACTTATTGGACAAGAGCAAGGAGAAACCCCTGAAAATCAAGCAAAAGCATGTTACATTCCTTGGCAAATTTACAGAGTATTTTGCTTTTATTGAAAGTGTGGAATAGCTACACTGGGGTTTCATTTAAGTAATTCTGAAATATTTTTGAACAGAGTATCTCTGGAGAGATCTGGTAATCATGAAACTCGGGTTTCACTTCTCAAAATTAAAGTTCAGTAATTTATTTGGCCTACTTTATATCTTTATTTTCTTGGAATTTCCCTATTTTTGTCTTACTTAATGATTAATAACATCTTATTTTCTACTCCAAAGTGTCCTCATTTGACCAATAAATCATACGCTCATCTCAATTAAGTGTATATCCTGTTGGGCACCCAACAGATACAGGTAGAAGCGTGGCTTTTTCCTGTGGACTTGCTAAGAAAAGGTGAGGTGCATGTTGAGTTCTCTTGACAGAGAAGGCTTTGTCAGCATGAAGTTTAATTTCATTGTTACAAGAAAGGATATGTACAGGTTTATGTACTCAGCATCTTTAATATGCTATCATCCATCAATTAAAACTTTGGTGAACACACCACAAATCCTGGTCAACACTTTTCTTTTAGCAAGGTAGCTACTTTTATAAATAAGAAAAGTAAGCCATTAATGGCTAGAAATTAAATATAAAACAACCATATTTAGCACTGGCTCCCACAGAGCATCAGCAGAGAGCCAAAGCAAAATCAAACAAAAAAAGATGATGTACTCGGTGATAAACTCTGCTCCCGGGTTTAATGAGATCAAGTTACAGATTCTTCCCTGTTCTTAGGTCATGGCCCCCAGGAGGGAAGGAAAGCACAAAGCAGTAAGGTAGGTATTTGAACTGTTCATTAAAAATTCCATTGAGAGAGCAGCCTGGCCCCATTTTATATCTTATTCTATGTCTTAAAGAAATAAAGTTAATTGGACCCATTACTGAATTCAAATGCAGCTGTTCTGAACTCCATTCACAGAGAAGACGACAGGGCCAATATGGTGATAACCAGACGGAAGAGGGAGCAGCAGTCAGGAAGGAGTAAGGGTGCAAAGGTGGCAGGGCAGAGAATGGGGAAATGTGGAGTAGTGTCAGAAATAAAAATAAGGAAAAACCCAATGAATGGACTATATGTTGCTCTTTTAGGTGGGTAAGTGAAAGCAAATAAGGTGAGTTGATCTATTGGGGAAATTAGAAATCAAACTACATTTTAAAAACTTCTATTATAAAGAAGTTTCTGTGTACATATAAAGATATTCCCTTCAGTTCTCTTCTTTGGGTCTTATTAAACCACACACAATATTTAACTTATTTTCTAAGACATAGTAAATCTTATTAACATGAAAAATTCATTCTCCAAATCCCTGTGAAACATCTGAATTTTCCTATCGGTAAATCTAAAATAGCCAGAATTTAAACTGCAATGAAGAATAAAACAGTTAATACTCAGGAGAACCTGGCATAATTCCAAAGTAATGATCAAGTTGAAAGCTCTATTTGGGCTACTTAGCTCACTATTTAGTTATTCTCAGCTGTGAAGTAGGAAAGGCGATATAATTTATCTCAAGAAATAGGTGAGTCATTTTCTAGCAAAGCAGAAATTGCAGTAAAAGTGTTCCAGAAAATGTATTGAGAGGGCAGGACCTGGGAAGAACAATATAAAGGGGGGACGGCTAAATTGTGCATGACTTCTAGAAGGGGCTGACTTTCATTACTTAGACTCTCATACCTACTTGGGATTGGGCCTTCCGGGGAAAAACAAAAAGTGCTTTCCATCCGATAAGAGAATGCAAGAAATGCACCCAGTAACTTTATGCCGTATCAGTTAAAGGGTGTGACAGAATTTAACGAGAGGATCAATATTCTTTTAATAAATAAATGGTGGCCTTAAATAAGTTCTCTAGATACCAGATATTTCATTGTAACATGAAACTGTTCCTAAAATTCCCCCATAGGAACAGTTAAAAGTTCACTTTGTTCTTTAAATAACAATATAATATTAACTTGGCTAGACTATTTCATGTACATTTGTATTATTTGAATTTGTATTTCTGTACATTGGATTATATTATTTCACTTTGGATTTTATTATTTCATTTTATATGCATCTTCAGTTTTGTACTATTGATATATAGATCCCATCTTTGTATAGATATTTTTGTTCAGCAAAAAAGGAAAACAATTACTATTTTGAAAAACATTTAAATAAAATAAAACATGAATAATATTTATTATAATTTCCTAATCTGTATATTAACTATGTCACCAGCTGAGTCCCCTTAGCTGATTAAATTACCTTCACATTAATTTCACTTGGCCTACAAGTAGCAGTAATAATGTGTCAGACTGTGTATAGTATATTCGATGTGTATCAAAGTATTGGGTGATTTCAAAATTTTTCTAAAATCCAAGATTTTGACCTTTTTACCTCAATTTAATGCTACTCCTGACTGTGAGTATATATGTATATTTGTGTTGTATTACTGTGACTGAAAGCTTTTCTAGACATTCTAAATATTCTTTATTGGTCACATATGACTTTTCAATCAGATCAAAATAAACACAAAATCCATGAGCCCTGCATGTTATAACCAAGGGCCAGTAATGAAATGAACATAACTTCCCCAGGATCAGTAACAAGTTGCAAGGAAGCTTCCAGTATTAAATATGGGCAGAAGAACTCGGTTGTACAGTGGAATGTAAAAGCAACTTGCCAGAAGCTCAGTGCCAGAAGTTTCCAGCAGGAATCAAGGACACAAGAACCAAGAATGGGGCTCCCAGATGACTCCATTTCTCCAAGGGAGTGAGGACCAGGTAAGCAGGACCCTGAGCAGGAGATGTCTCAGGATACCATCCCCCAATCAAGACAGGGAATATAAAATCAGACTGTGAAAGGAGCAGGGTATGGAAAAAGAGAAGAACTTGTATAAATTCCAAGTTGTTGCAGATAGCCAAATCCCAAATCATCAAAGTACAGAATCATGTTCTAGAGGATAAGTAATTGTCAGTTCCATATACGTATGTGGAAATTCCAGCAATGATGAGCAAGCAGAGCTGACCCTTTGCAAAAGGACATTATTCACTAATCTTGGTCATAGAAATCTAATTTCTCTGGTAGCATGAAGAGGTTATCCTAAGGCTTAGAGCAGTTGACCTTGGCAAACAGTCAATATCCCCATTCTGGTACTACAAAGATTTTTCAATCTTTCTCTCATACTGTAGATGAACTTTATGAGAGTTATGAGAGAGAACTTCATGAATCAATCCAAAAGGAGTCCCTAGAGTTACATAATATCAAGCAAAGGAGGACCTAAGGCCAAAATACCTGTTAAGTATCCAATAAATAAATAAATAAATAAATTGGTTTCAGATCTTAGATTAGGAGTTAATTTCTAAGTAGAGAATATATTTTTCCAACAGTAATCATTGGAATGACTCATTTACCCTTCAATTATCAAGCCATTAATTAGTCAAATGTTTGAATAAAGGCAAACTAGTATAGGAAGGTTATTTCTGTATTCAGAAGATAAATAAGTAAGGTGGGGATGGGAATAAATAACATCTATCGATAAGTGAAGTGAAACAGTACAGAAGGCTTGGGGAATCAGTAGCAAGAAGATCTTCCATATTTCTTACTTGAAAACCTCTTTGGGGGTGGATAGAAGACCATAAAAAGCAAGAAGGGTTTTGTCATGAGTTCACTTTTGGCCACATAAAATACGAAATGCTTCTGGAAAGTCCAAGTATAAATGTTAAGTAAGCAAATAATTGTAGAAATCTACAACTCAGAACAAAAGTATTGGTGAATATTGATTGAAGTCCTGGAAACAAATGAGATCATGTGGGGAGGTTGGGCTGAGAAGGAAAGAAAGTAGAAAAATACATAGGTTTTGAAGGGGGAAAAAAAAGATGTAAAAGCTAAGTTGTAAAGAAGTGTAAGAAGGAAACTAAGAGGTATGTATTATGAAACAAAGAATCGTACTGTTGGAAAATTAAGCCACTTAACACATTAAGATCACCTACATTTTTTTAACCAGAATAATTTCATTGAAGTGGTTCTGTGACTTTCAATTCAATAATTTGGATTGCAGCAAGTTAAAGTGTGAAGAAATGTGTAGAAAATGCAAGCTCTAGGCAGCTCCTGAGAAATAATGTTTTCTCTGTTTTAAACATGGGGAAAAAAGGATGGTTGAGGATTCAGGGAGGTATTTACATTTAGTGGTGGGAGTTTGAATGAGTTCCAAAATACTGGCTTTTATGTTCTGCAGGAGATAAAAGACTTCTGAAACTATGCTGAGTGTGGTAAGAATGGAAAGGAGTCTGGATAGAATGGAAAGGCATTAACTTGTTATTGCAGAAAGTAGAACAATTAGGTGAATACAAAAATGGCATTTAAAGTTCAAGCAGTGTTTACAAAGTCACAATACTGTCATTCCAAGCTGGTTGTGTAGTTCATCTCAGCAATGCTCCCTCGCCCAGCTGGAGGTGCAGGCAACAACAGTTGGGCTCCTCCAGGAGGCAGAGTTTCAGTCTGGTAAGACAATGATAAAAATATGCAATCTATGCTGTATACAGAAGGAAGTGAAGAAAGGAGGTAATGATGGGTAATGAGAAAGATGAGAAATCAGTGAGTTGAAAATCTCAATAAGGCAAAAACAAGAAAAGTGCTTGTGGAAATGTTTAAACAAGCAGTCTGGAAGGGCCGGAAGTTGGGGCTGGTGAATGGAATGTTTCAGTAAATAATTTTGGAAATGGGAGAATTGGGGTGATTGCAAGTTCCCACAGTGTGGCTGTATGAGGGTGTCATTACATGGATGGGCGATACTGGAGGAGATGTTATCTGCATTGAAATGCAGTAGGAATGGAGGAGCCTGTGAACCAGACATTACAGTTTTCACTGTATGTGGATTCCAGGAAGTAAGCTAATACTATCCAGAAGGAGGCATGCAGAACTATGTAGCTAAGACAATGAAAGTGGATTTCACAAGCTCATAGGTGTTCATCAGTCTAAAGTTGAGTATGTGTCATATAAATTACTTGCTTAAAAAGACTGCACAGGAGCCCTGACCAGTGTGGCTCAGTTGTTTGGGCGACTGGACAGGATGCATATGAGAGGCAACTGATGGATGTCTCTCTACCACATCAGATGTTTCTCTCCCTCTTTCTTCCTCCCTCCCACTCTCTCTAAAAATAAATAAATGTAATCTTTAAAAAAAAGAAGAGTGCAGAAGAAGCAGTGTCCACAGGAGAGCAAGGAGGAGGAAAAAATGGAATGTGATGACTATTAAAATTGATGCTGCAATCAAGGAGTTAAATGATGGTGCAGTATTCATGGGAAGCAGAAGAATGTACAAGCTAAGGCACTTGGGTCTACTTTGCTATATTTAGCCTTTATTTATTTATTTATAATTTAGAATACAGAATAACAGTGAGAGCCAAAATTTATTTAACTCACAGACGCAAGTAATTATGCAAATTTTTGGAATCTCCTAATGAATGAATAAAAAGTCTGTTTCAGGCAAAAAGAAAAAAAAAGAAAGAAAACCAAAATAACTGAAAGGAACTTGGAATTTAGAAAAATGGGAAGGAGAAGAAGAATGAAGTCCAGTTACTATTATTTTTGAGGCATCCCTTTCAAAACGAACGAGACAATTTTACAAAAATTGTACACACGCTTTCCCAGAATCCCTTCCCAGAATCACCTTTCTATGTTTGACATTTGCCTGTTTTTATTTCCAAGGATGTAAGTTCTTGCTTTATTTCTCCGACAGATATAATATAACATTATAAAACCAGTGCTTATCTGTTCTATTAACTCTGTTTTTAATGCAAATTCTGTTGAGTTTGTTAGTCTTTCATAATCTTGGATTTTATTAAACATGTGCTGATTAAGTTTATTGTGACATTTTTGCAGCATCGTCTACTTTTGAACTGCATCTTCGAGAAACGGGTGTGGGCTTCACTGGGTGGCATCAACCATCTGTGTTAGCTGTCTTTTCCTCAGAGTCATGAATTCGAAACACTACTTCTACTTTAAAAAAATTTTTTGTAGAGAATTCATTTCAGTTTCTTGTTTATTGATATCCTCCTTTCTTACTTCCCAGTGTGATATATACGTTTTTATTTTTACAATTATTCTATTGTTTCTGAGTTTGACAGGTACGGGGAAAATGCAGAATAAATACAATCTATTGTTTTTGGATTAGAAATATTAACAAAATGTACATATACCTGGAATGATTCATTATTATGAGAACCAGAGCTTTGCTGATATTACTTTTATTCACAATAAAAGATTAATTAAGAAAATTCTATTACTTATTTAAAATTATTGGGTAAATTGAAATTTTATTGCCTAATTTAAATAATCATTGTCCACTTATATGGTTAATCAGTTTTTCAATCACATTGTTTCTAAATTTCTGTAATGAGAATTATGATATGTACTTATTGGTTCCAAAGTTCTGATACTTATTTGTAAAATTCCAAGAGCATATTAGTTTATCTTTAAAGATTTGTTTTCCACTGAATTGTACAATTGGTTTCTCTCCAAGTCCATTTAATTTAATAGAATGTCTGGAATCACACTCTACTATAAAATGAAATAAAAGCAGCCTAAAATCTAGCAGAAAAACAACTTAATTAATCCATGAATATTAAAATAAATTACATTTGAACTTACTAAGTCGTGCCAAATCAAAGAACCAAGCAAATAAGGTTATGTATCTTAATATAAGCAATATACGTCTAGCCTACAAGGTAATACTCTGTTTTAAATTCTGAAGTAAAGGTAATATTTCAGTTATATTAATCTGTACTCTGAGTATTTGTGTGTTTCTTCTCACAATATGTTTATTTCATTAAAAATACCATCACAGGAAAAGTGGCACGATACTGTATCCTCCTTGAAAGATGCAATACACCTGGGAAACGAAGCCCCAATTGAAATGTTGAAATTTTTCAGAAGTGAAACTAAAACTTAAGACCACTTAACATTAAAATATTGGGTCATCTAAATTTTGTTATCATGAGAAAAAGGAAGCATAAATGCTGAGTGTAGCATATTTCCAAAAGTTTGTTCAAAAATAAAATTATTAACGTATTGAATTCTTCCTATATTCAGGCATTATGTTTTTAGCGTACATTATCTGAGAAATGTGTGCTAAAGGGTGAAGTTCAGGGGTCAGATCCTGGTCAAATGGTTAGAATTAATCTCAGTGGTAGACCCTCCCGTGGTAGACCAGTCCCAGGTAGGCCAACTCAGAGACACAGCTAAAGGTTGAAAGCCACATGGTCTAGGACAGCAGGTGTGAGGTGACTAACCCAAAGAAATGGAAAGTAGCTGCTTGAACCAACCTACCCCATGCAATGTGGAAGTTCTATCACTGTCAATAGAGTATTTTATTTTATTTTATTTCTTTTGGTACATATTCCATCACTCAACTAGATTTAGATTACCAAAGAAATTTAAAATCACATTCATCTCCTTGAAAAGCTGAGATAAATGCTACATTTGGTTGATTTTCTGTATCAGACACTGTATTAGGCTTATCTTCTGCAATCATCTCAACAAATCTGAAAACGTAGATTAACGGACAGATAACAACTGAGGCTTAAAAATATTAAACTGTCCAAGGTTAAAATGTAGACACTGGTAGAATTTGCATTCAAAGCCAAGTGTGTTTGTTTCTAAAATCTGTTCTTCCTCTATAACAACAGAACATACAATGGTCAGGGATTTAGAATATTTCCAATTCAAGTCCTATATTTCAATTACACATACACAGACATATTTATTCTGCATGCATACATATGTATATATGTATAGATATATGTAAAATTCTGCCTATGAAATTATGTGTTTATAACCCTGCCTGTGAAATATGTACATACATATAAATACTCATATATGCATATACATGTATTTACAAATACACACTTAAACATATATTCACAAAGGTTCAATTATTCATTTAACAAATACTTATTGAAAAACAAATATGTGTAAGCCAGTTGAGTTACTTAACAAATGTGAACCAAACCCATTCTTTCTGTTAGCTTGAAATTTATCAAAAAATGGAGCCTGACAAACTTCAAAGCTAATCTTATGTGGAACAGAAATTTTTGCCTATTCAAAAGAAATAAGCATTAATATAATTCTAAAAGTTTTAAGTTTTAATTTTATGCATGTTTCTTTTAATATTTATTTTATCTTTCCTTAAGGTATTTTTGGTCAGAATTTCAGCAACACAACCCTTTTTCCATTAAATTGTTTTATTGCCAACCCTCAATTAAAACTCATAAAAGGGAATACAAAGAAAATTAATGCCAGGGATCCCTCAGAAGTCCACTCCTGTACAATACCCAATTTTCCCCAATTATTACCATTTTCCTTCTTGTACAGAACATCCTGTAACATTTGCCAAGTACTTTTTAGAATCACAATCAAAGAATAAAAGTCAACTTCAGTGACTTTGGCTTGTGTAGATAGTGTCTCCAGTAGCAGCTCAAAGCAGTGATTTGCCCCAATAGAATGTTGTTTCCGGAAAGACGGTGAATGAATCACCTTTCTGGGCTAAGAGACTTTCTCTGCACATCACCTTACATTATTAATGGCTGATTAAACTTTGCTGGCTAGAATTAGAGTTCTTTCTAGGGTAAGGTTAAATTTAAGCAGCTGTCTTATGATTTCCTATGTCTTATGATTTCTTATGATTACCAACCATTATTATTATTTAGGCTAAAAGCATTTCATTTATTTTTCCATGTATTTGAATAGTCTTAATTTCTATCTAAACTTCTGGAAGATATTTTTAATAATTTATAATGCAATGTTTTAAGACATGGGTTTTGAGGTCAGGCACAGCTGGATTTGATTCTTGGATTGATCATAAGGTTTATTATCTTGACAATATTAATGTATCTTGGGCATAATATCCTTGTTTCAAAAGTAAGGAAAAAATGACCTATCTTATTGGAGTTATTACAAGGATGAAAAAATAATAAAGTTTCCTAGTAGGGTTCTTGGCATGTAGGAATCCCTTAATAATGGATAGGCATAGTAATTTGTCAGATACAGTTATGTTAAGTAATAAACAATAAAGATGGCAACAATTCAAGTTAAAAAATACAATGCAGGTCTAAGTTATCTTTGCACAAAGATTTTTTTTATTCACTTACTCTTTCAAGTTTGGAATTACATTCTATTTTTATATTAAGTGAATAATTATTAATTGTACCACTGCTTTATATGTAGTAATATGCTAAATATTTGGGTACTTTTGATTCCAATCATTAAGAGGTTAAGATGTATCTGAAAAGGAAAGATCAGGAAACATGAAGCTGTGAATAATGGAAATGATACATATATACACATTGCACTGTGTGACAGAGAAAGTGAATGCATAGGAAATGTAAAAGAAGGAAATGAATGAAAATAAAAATTTAATGTAATGAGGAAAGACTTGATGAAGGACTTAAGAACTTGAGCATGACCTCGACAGATAGTTAAAATTTCTGCAAACTGCTGGGGAAAAGTTCATTTCTATGGTTTATGAAGGAGATCATATGCTTGTGTACATTCACAGAAATCTACACACACACACAAATTTCTTTCCAATATAAAGACCCAGAAAATGTATGTACTTACTCAGGAACTTAATTCGTAGGCTGTGGTAAAGCTCAAACAAATCGATGTCTAGCTCTCCTGCTCCTGTTCCAGCACTGTTTTTCTGCAATACACTGAGTGAGGAGGTCTTCAAAAGCATCTTGAATTATTCACATGAGATACAGACAATCTTGTCCTATTGCATAAGACCATATCCATTATAAATATTAGGACTATTAAGACCTATTTTATATTCAGCCATCTCAATGTCTAATCCCTGCACCATCAGTTTCAACAGCGTGCTAGAGCTGGGTGCTACAAGTTCATGAAGTCAATTATGTGCATTGCTTCACACGTTCAGTGCTGTCACTGTGGTAGCTCGCGAACAGACACTGCTGCAAATTAAGGCCTTTATTCTTCCTGCACACCATTGTTTATTCTATACAATTTCACTATAGATAAAAACATAAAATTATGTTTTTATGTTATGTAAATGGACTTTACAATGGAATTTGATACAAAGGGGCAAAGAAATATCTTTAAATGAAAGTAGCAAAAATAGAGAAATTATTAAATTCTGCCAGAAGAGTATCTCACAAGTAAAGAGGAACACTGTTTTGACATATAATATATATAGGATTTGAAATTTTAGTAAATTTTAAGAATCTCCATAAATTTACACCAATTAAATAGAATTGACCTACCAGGAGTAGATAAGTTCTATCCCAGGAACTCAAGGCCATTCCTATTTAGAAAAATCTAAAAATCTAATTTGGGGAAATATGAAAGTGATGATCACAGTAAGTTCTTATAACTTCATCAATAGGCTTTGGAACTTCAGCAAAACAACATGTCATGACACCACCAATTTCATTGTAGGCAAGTTGACAGAAACCAGATGTAAGTTCTTACAGCATCTCATCAATGTTATAATGAAACAACAGCTAATGAAACATCATTTAAGAACCTGCTGTATTTCAGTAGATGAAGATAAAGCATTTAATTAACAATAATAGTGATTAGATATGAGAGAATGATGGCATAAGTAAGCTCCCTATAGTAGAACTCACCTTTTTTATATAAGTAAATAATAATTACAAAATATACTAATTACCTCTGATCAACAAAACTATGCTATTTTAGAAAAGACATAGACCTGGAAGATTAGGCTGAAAACATTAACAAGAGATGGCATCGTTGCTGGGTTTTTATTTCTTCTTTTAGAACTTGTCCTATTTAAAAAGTCTTTGCCCAGTGAAACTTTTAGACTATGTAAATATGTTATGAAAATTATCAAATGAAAACATAGAGACGAGACCTTATTCACAACAGCAACAAAAACTTAAAATATCTAAGGGTAGGATGAAATTTAAAGTTAAATAAATCCTAAATGTATGAGAATCAAAAGGAAGAGGAGGAAGAAAAGAGAGGAAGAGGGATCAATAAGTAATGTCTGTTTTATTCGTGTTGTCATGAGAAAGAAACTAGAAAAACTAACTTTAACAGTAGTATCTTTTTTCTTTTTTTAAAATATACTTATTGATTATGCTATTACAGTTGCCCCATTCCCCCCCCCTCACTCCACTCCATCCTGTCCACCCCCTCCCTCCCACATTCCCGCCCTATAGTGCATGTCCATGGGTCATACTTATAAGTTCTTTGGCTTCTACATTTCCTACACTATTCTTACCCTCCCCCTGTCTATTTTCTACCTACCATCTATGCTACTTATTCTCTGTACCTTTCCCCCCACTCTCCCCCTTCTGCTCCCCTATTGATAACCCTCCATGTGATCTTCATTTCTGTGGTTCTGTTCCTGTTCTATTTGTTTGCTTAGTTTGCTTTTGTTTTGGTTTTAGGTGTGGTTGTTAATAACTATGAGTTTGCTGTCATTTTTACTGTTCATATTTTTATCTTCTTTTTCTTAGATAAGTCCCTTTAACATTTCATATAATAAGGGCTTGGTGATGATGAACTTCTTTAACTGGACCTTATCTGAGAAGCACTTTGTCTTCCCTTCCATTCTAAATGATAGCTGTGCTGGATACAGTAATCTTGGATGTAGGCCCTTGCCTTTCATGACTTGGAATACTTCTTGCCAGCCCCTTCTTGCCTGTAAGGTCTCTTTGGAGAAATCAGCTGACAGTCTTATGGGAACTCCTTTGTAGGTAACTGTGTTCTTTTATCTTGATGCTTCTAAGATTCTCTCCTTCTGTTTCATCTTAGGTAATGTAATTATGATGTGCCTTGGTGTGTTCCTCCTTGGGTCCCCCTTCTTTGGGACTCTCTGAGCTTCCTGGACTTCCTGGAAGTCTATTTCCTTTGCCAGATTAGGGAAGTTCTCCTTCATTATTTGTTCAAATAAGTTTTCAATTTTTTGTTCTTCCTCTTCTCCTTCTGGCACCCCTATAATTCGGATGTTGGAACGTTTCAAAATGTCCTGTAGGTTCCTAAGCCTCTCCTCATTTTTCCAAATTCTTGTTTCTACATTCTTTTCTGGTTGGATGTTTCTTTCTTCCTTCTGGTCCACACCGTTGATTTGAGTCCCAGTTTCCTTCGCATCACTATTGGTTCCCTGTACATTTTCCTTTGTCTCTCTTAGCATAGCCTTCATTTTTTCATCTAGTTTTTTACCAAATTCAACCAATTCTGTGAGCGTCCTAATTACCAGTGTTTTGAACTGTGCATCTGATAGGTTGGCTATCTGTTCGCTGCTTAGTTGAATTATTTCTGGAGCTTTGAAGTGTCCTGTCATTTGGGCCTTTTTTTTTTTTTTTTTTTTTTTTTTTTGTCTTGACGTGTCTGTTACTTAAAGGGGCGGAGCTTTAGGTGTTCTCCGGGGCGGGGTAACGCTGGTCGCTGCTCTGTGACGCTATACGTGGGGGAGGGGCCAAGAGGGATCAATGGCGGTTGCTACACTCTCCACCAGATTTCAATCGCTCCCTCTGCTACCCACAATCAAATTGGGCCCCTCTGGTGCTGGTTCCGGAGTGGGTGGGCTTGTGCACAATGACCTCTCCTGTGAGGCTGGGAGTCTCTCCTGCTGCCGCCCCAACCCCCACAGGTGTTTTCAATCAGAGGTTTGACGCTTTATTTCCCTGCGCTGGAGCCCTGGGTTGCAAGGTCTGCTTTGTTCCCCCGCCATTCGTCCTGGTTATCAATGCGCGAATGTGGTGCTGAGGGGTGCTACCTGCCACACTGCCTGCCCCATTCTCAGCCACTCTGAGTCCGGCCCTCTCGGATATCTGTTTGCGACTGTAGGGCCGCAGGGTCTGCCAGTGGTCAGACTGCCTGCCCCGTTCATCCCACACTCCGCCAGTCTCTGTCCCGCCACGGCAACGCAAGTCCTCTCCGCCGGCTGCCCATCTCCACCCCTCCTACTGGTCTGGATGAATGTTTCTTTTTTTATCTCCTTGGTGTCGGACTTCCTGGCCATTTGGTTTTCTGTCAGTTCTGGTTGTGCGAGGAGGCACCGAGTGTCTACCTACGCCTCCATCTTGGTTCTCCAACAGTAGTATCTTAATGGTATTATCACACATGTTCAGTTTTTCTTCTGTAAACTTCAGATATTTGTAATTTTGTACATCATGCCTGAATTACTGTAATTCTATTTTTTAAATTTAAAAAGAGAATATGTTTCATAGTTACTTTCTCAAATGTCTTAGAGCTTCTGGCAGGAAGACTTCCCCACATAGCATCTCAGCACAGCTGAATTCAGCTGTTATTCGGGTCTTGGAGGTGAACCTTGTGGTCCTATCCGATATGAACCAGTACCAGTAGATACTCCTGCAGCTTGTAGTTTCACCCATTGTCCTAACCACAATAAGTACATATTCACTTACTTGTATACCTGTTGGCCGGGTCTTTCTCTGATGTCTACCATAAACTCAAAGAGGGCGTTGATCTTTCACACACCAATGTGCGGCCCTCACCTAGCACGATGGCAGGCACTATAGGTAGGCACTCAACATATGCGTAGAGTTGAAGAAGTAAATATGTAAGCCAGGAAAGTGAAATTGTAGCATAGTTTGGGGGTACAACTGAAAATCTATAATTGTAAATAAAAATTGATTTACAGGGACAAAAAAACAGAATTGGTTGCAAATTCTTCTATCATCAAAAAATGGACCATCTAAGTGTCCAGATTTTTTTTACTATTTTTTACTGTTTTTATTGAGATTTGATATTCTAAAACCTAAATATAACTATGTCACATAAGAAAAAAAATTAATATTTTTGAAATAACATCAAAAAGCACCAGAACCAGCACTAAGATGAGACAAAGGATGTACCATATTTGTCAGACTATAAGATGCACATTTTTCCCCAAATTTGGGAGGAAAATGGGGGTGCATCTTACAGTCTGAATGTAGCTTACCTGGCTCACTGGCAGGGATGGCGGTGGAGTGGGGTCACAGGAGGCAGGAACAGGACCACATTTTTCACTTCAAAAAATTTTTTTCCTTTTTTCCTCCTCTAAAACTTAGGTGCGTCTTATGGACCAGTGCATCCTAAAGTCTGAAAAATAGGGTATGTAGGACCCACCATGGAAGAAGGCATTCATCATTGCTAGGTTTTTGGATGCCCTCCACCCTGAAGCTGAGTGACCCTGAGAATGAGTGCCTCCTGAAATGTTGTCACTTGTCTCACCTAGTGGCTCTGGAAATGTATCTACTATTTATTCTTTCTATAAACGTGTCCTTCAAGGAGAAAAATGTGCCTCTCTAGGCTCTTTCAGCTTGCCAACCGTTTTCTTTATGAATGCCCCTCCTCTGTACAGATGGTTTCCGCTCTTATCTCCTGCCAAACCCGAATAACAAAACTGCTTTGTTAGGTGGAGCTATTTTCTTTCCTCTAATCCAACACGGCTAAGCATGACCAAGCTCATTGGTTGCACTATACATGTCTGCTCTCCAGCCTCAGCTGTTCTGTAATGGGACCTGTTTAATCTTTTTATTTTCATCACTGTTTGTGTTAGCTATATTTTACAAATAAGAGGTTTTAGGTCTCAATTCAGAGCATAAACACTTGTCTTTGTCCTTTCAGCACTTAACTTTAAATACTTCCCAACATTTAAAAAAATGGCAATTTTACATAAAAATCCAGATGCATGAAATCAGAAGAAGAAGGAGGAGGAGGAGTGAGGGGGAAGGGAAAGGGGAAGGAGAAGGAAGGGAAATATGGTGAGTATACCCTCTTTTAATACATGGCTAAAACAGGCTGGAACTTTCTTATCCCTCTACTGAAATGCCTTTCTTAAAAGCTGACAATGAGCTTACTACTGACAAAAACAATGTTTTCTTCCCAGCTTTTAATTTACTTCAGACATCTGCAGGATTTTCTATTGATAGCCCACATGTATTAAAACTCTTGTGAAATATTTACAGTGAGACATGGAGGCATTTCTCTTCTTTCTACCAAACATAAGTGAATACTCAACTCACTCCAGGAAACACAAGACTCCAAATGCTTCCATATTATGCTATGGATACAAATTCTCATGAGGGCAAAGTGTCCCCCTTACATTGCAGCCACCCCTGTACTTCTCTTAAAAAACTCACATGTCCAGTCTTCTGAAATCTGTTCTACAGAAGGATATAGAAATTCCCACACATGTGCTCCATGAATTATATATATATATACACACACGTTTACATATTATACACATACATATATATTCTGTGAATAACATCTGATACCCCAAAAAAGCTTGAGAAGATTTTAAACAGAAGTGATCAATTTTTAAATATATAGAGACACATATATTTGTGTATATGAGGTCTGTCCAGAGGGTATCCAGCCATGTAATATGAAAAATAGAGACATTTATTGAAGAAGATATAAGATACAAGAAACATTATACATAGGACAAATAATGCCTCAGTCTCCTTTAAAGTAGGCACCGTGGGACCTCACACAGTTCTCCCAATCAGCTGCCCCATTGCATTTTCCTGATTCTCATTGATAGTCTGAAATCTCTTCCCTTTTGAAGGTGGTTTTAGTTTGGGGAAAAGTCAGATGTCTCAGGGTGCTGAATCTGGGTTGTAACGGGAGCTGAGTCACCTGGATGATTTGAGGTTTGGCCAAAAAACTCTGCGTGAGACGTGGTGCGTAACTGGGCACGTTGTCGTGAGGAAGCTGCCAATTATCAGTTGCCCGTGCAGCCTTGTGAATCATCTGAGTAGTTTCCATGGAGGAATGTTCAAGTTTATCACAAACTTTGATGCAGATTCATTGCTCTAGTCTCTCAGTCATTTTGAATGCAATGGCCACACAGTACACATGCTCACTCAAAGGTGTCTCCTGCCCCCAGTGACTAGTACAGTGAAGCTGAAATCATCATTGTTCATGCATGTGCATTCCAGTCCAGTCTCCTTTGCTTCCATTTTACACTGATGTCATGCAAACCATTCTCATTATATTAACAATGGCTGGACTTTTTCCAGACAGACCTTGGATATATGTATATACACGTGTGTGTGTGTGTGTGTGTGTATGTATTCTGTGAATAACAAAAGTGTGATACCCAAATAAATTTGAGAAGATTTTGGCAATTAAAACAAACTTACCAAAGCCTTTAAAATGATAATAATTAAGGAAGCTTTGATGTTAAAGACTCAAACTCTAGAACTGGGATCACTTAGTTCAAATTCCAGGCCACTCTTTCCTTTCTTTGTGGCTGTGAGTCACACCCACAATCTCTTAACCAAATAATTTTTCAGCTTTATCCTTGGCATTCTCTCCTTTAAAAAAAAATATGGATAGGCTAAATTTCTGAATATTTAAAGCCTAGTTGTTGTTGTTTTTTAACTTAAGAATTTTTTTTTTCAATTCAACTCTCTCCTCTGCCGTTTTGCTACAAACAGTAAGGAGAACCCAAGCCTCTGGGTTAAGCGGCTATGTCTGTGGCAATTTGTTACAGGGCCTTGGACAACTAGTACACCTACCCACCTTACTACAGACTGGTTTGAAGTAAGTTATGTAGAAAGCAACTGAGGCAATCAAAGGACTATATGACTCAGTCTTCTTCAAGAGAGAACTTGCTGCAAGGTGTGTAGCTAACTACAAGCTTGCAACTTCCACATTTTTGGAATCCACTACATTGTTCTCACTACTCTCTTCTTTCCCCCACCATCCAAGGCTGTTCTCAGCCAATGACTAAACAATGACTGGTGATATTAAAGCTGAGACATTTCTGCCCAGTGCGGGACCCTTGTAATGGTTCATCTTTTCTCTGGCCAACCTGGTTGTCCACCAACCTTGTTGAAATTTCCTCAGAACTGTGTAGTGATTGGAGTCTCTTCCTTCTTTTACCCTCTGTCCTTCATGGTGTCAGAGTGGCATCATGATCTGAAGTCTCTTTCCCTCCTTTTTATTCTTCTTTATTCTTCATAGGCACCTCCATCAATAAATCTCATGCCCTTCTAATTCTTTCTTTGCTTCAGATTCCCAGAAAAGTCAAACCGACACAGGAACCTTTTGATAGTTTTACAATTTTCCTCGTCTGGGGCTTCAGACTCCAGCTGGGCTAGAAAGGCAGCTTCATACAGTGGGAAGCACAGGAGGGGTCAGGAGAGCGACATTCACCTGCGATTCTGCTACTACCAATAATCCATGTTAACTCAGCATGTCACTGCCTCCCTGGGGCTGCTTTCTTTCGTTGAAATGAGAGTGTTGAATTAGACAATCTTTAATATTTTTCTTTCTCTTTTTACCTTCACTAAATGTAAAAGGAGAATAGATACTACAGATGACTTATGATAAGTAAAAGCAGTGGGGAGTGTTGAATAGAGAAAGAAAATGGAGAAAATGGAACCAATGGAAAGGCCCAAGAGAAATGAATCATAATGCCACACTGGCCATTGTAAAAGGGGATCTCTGGTTACATTCTGATATTTTTCGTTTTTGAATTTTTGGATCTAGACTTTATGTAGCTGGCATAGTTCACAGTAGGCTTGCTTTAAGCTATTTTGTCCCTTCTCTAGGGAATTCAGATTATAAAATCCCCAGGGTAACGAACTAGCCGAAGGTCAGTGTGCTGTGGTATTCTTTTCCCCTGTGTGGTCCCCATGGATCCAGCCTGCTTCCCTTCCCCTTAACCCATTGACATGACACACCCTTTCTCTAGGGGCCTCCCTTCCTCCCACACTTGCCTCCTCAGTGCTTTACCCTTTCTCCAGCTCCACATTTTCTTGATATGCTCAAAGACAAATAGATGCCTTTTTGGGTTTTAAGGTTTTGACTTCAAATCCCTCTGGGAAAACAGTCACTAGCACAGTAACAAACTGAGGGAAATTCAACATTTAAAGACGTCTTCTGACATTCATAGAGTAATTGCCCCGGGTTTACATTGCCTTTTGCTATCACTTTATGATACCAGAAGGCATTAGACTCCAACTCTCTTCTCTGCCATTTCCTCCAGCCTCCGTTTCCTGTAGGTGCGTCCCCTTCTTTAAAACTGAACACTCTTTTAGTCACAAAACACCTTTCTGGTTAAGAGGATGACATCCTGACCAGAAATATAGAGATAAAACCTGTCCATTCCGATGCCCACTAAAATCAAATGTGATTGTGTATAAACTGGAGAGAGGTATTGGCAGATAATATTTTCCAAAGGTAACTATAACATCTCTCAACCCACATGTTCCTCTATGTTAATAGCTAATGTTGTTGCCACACTCCCCTTAAGAAGTGACATATGTGTCTTTTCCCCTGGAACTTGGATAGACTAGTGACTAACTCAACCAACAGAATATGAAAGAGATGATTTTGTATGACTTCTAAGACGAGGTCCTAAAAAAGCAATGAAACTTCTGCGTAGTTTTTTGGGACATTTTTTATGGTACTCTGAGTGGCCACATGAAATTTCTGACTACCCTGAGGCCACCATGTTGTGTGGAAGCCCAGGCCATGTGGAGAGGTCTTGTGAGAGCAAACCCAGCTGAGGTACCAGCGTACGGCTAACATCAACTGTTAGTTGCAAATGAAGATACCTGCAGATAATTCCAGTATTCAGCCATAGAGGGTCCACACTGCCTCTGGTTGAGTCTTTCTACTTAAGGCCTCAACATAAGGGTCCCTGTCTGTATTCTTGACTTGTAGACCCAATAAGTATGACAAAATTATTGTTTTAAACTGCTACATATTGACATATTTTTAACAAAGGCATAATAACCATAACATGGTTGAAGCCTATTCAGTTCAAACAGGGTGCTCTGAAGTGACTGTCCCCACTCCCTACCCACATCCCTGGTACTGCCCCCATTTCTTTTTAATTATAAAATCAGATTTTTACTTTTCTTAATCTCATGCACTCCTAACACATCATGTTTTTATTTAACTTTCCTAAGATTTTTCTCTCTTGCTTGCCACCCCTGGACATAAGCTGGGGCTGCCTTCCTTCGCACCGATACTGTAGGAGGGAAATACACAAGGTAGGAAACACGCTTTTAGTAATGGAAACAAGAAGTCTACCTCCCCCCAGCCTTCATTCCTGCAGACATTTTAATTTAAATCTCTGGCAAGGTAAGAGATTTTTACTTTGGATAGCACATACATCCAAAGCAAATGGAGGCACAGAACAGTTGCATTTTAATATACAAAAAGAGGAAACTTACCAAGGGATCCATATTAAATATATCCTTTAGGTTCAAGGGTCTTGTCTAAAGTTAAGAGTTGAAAAGTTCCCAGATAATACTTGGACCCACAGGTTCTGTTAGAAGTTTCTTCTCCATGTAATATAAAAGACCTGCATATCACTGAGTTAGTTACTGTCTGGAATCCTTTCAAAAAATTTCATGTCCCAGTTACATTATTTATTTGATATGTACAAATTTAAACTAGTTTCAAAACTCATGATGCTTATTGCTGCTATAAAACTATAAAAACAAAAATATGTTTGAAAAGAAAACTACATATCCAATTGAATTTGTACTGCAAATTACTAATTTAATATAATAAGCCCTGATGATGGCAATATATGACATGATTCACCGTAGTGTGTTCTTGCTTAAGTGTGCCAGGTGAAATACACTACTGCCAATATACCTGTTATATGATAAATCCTTTGTGCGATATAGCACGATGTCATTTTCTATAAAGGTATAATTCACATATTCAGTTTTCTCTTTTTTCTCATGATTATGAGTATTTATTAATCAGTAGTAAAAAAGCCAAATTTAAACACACATACCACGCTTCTCATGAACTACTCCTGTATAATGGGGTTATATAATAGCAACCCCATTCCATGTGTATGCACTGTGAAGTACTCTTGAAAGTATTTTATTTATCAGAACATGCAGTATCTGTTGTGTATACATAGATACATACAGGGTGGAACAAAAGTAGGTTTATAGTTGTTCATATGAAAAATAATACAGAATTAATATTAATAGAGGAATAAACTCAGTGTTTCTTGTACTCACAACTATAAACCTAGTTTTGTCTCACCCTGTATAGTATATGGACTACGTTTATAGTGTAGATATGCATGTGTACAAATGTGTGTATAAATGATATATTTTTGGACTTTATAAATATTAAGATTTATTAAAAATGCATTTAAGTTACTTCAGAACAAAAGTTCAGTTATTTCAGATTTTGCATTTAGTCTCTGTTTGGCACAACTAAAGAAGCATTTATTTTAGGGCTATTTTGCCCCATTATCGAGGCAAATTTTGTCTGAGTCCCCTGACCAAAGCCCCATGGATTATAAGGTTTTTCCACGCTGGCTGTTGGGAACATGCAATTCTCCTGGTCCATGTAAGCTCCTGATATTTTCTCCTATTGCTTTGTGTGTTTGTTTTATTTTCCTCAGCCTTGGACACTTTCTTCTCATACACATACCGATCCATGTTTAGCTGAAGCCTCAGGGGTCCAGGACCCTCAGCTGATCTCCAGAACCCTCTTCCTGTGCATCTCTCCTCTCTGCTGCTCTTCCTTGTGAATGCTTCCTCTCCCCCACTGAAGGAGTAAAACTAAACTTACAGCCCCATATCCTCAATTCAGGAAGACCACTGGCCTCCTCCTGCTTTCCTCTTCCTGCACTGCAGCCTGGAAACTCTCTCCAGGTATTGTGTTGGGCCAATTACAGGACTCATCCTACTCAAGTATCATTGCCATCAAGTATTTATTGCCTGATATACAGTCACAAAAACTATTGTTTCAAATATTTTGTCCAGTTTCTCTGTTGCTTCTAACGAGAGGCTAAATCCAGTCCCACTTACTCCATCCCAGCAGGTGGCAGAAGCCATAGGAGATACTTAATGTCACTTGGTGATGGTAACATATACTGGTGAATTCCAGTGACAAACCTTGGATCTTTGCCCCACTTGAATATACTTAAGCTCTATATGTTTGATATAGTTATCACAGCAAATAACTGTAGTTCATTTTATACTATGGAATGACAGAAATGACAAGCTGCATGGGATCTCACTCACCCAGCATTAACACAAGAGAGGGGATGACAGAGAAGAGATTTAGGCCTGTATTCAAGGTTCATTTGTGCTATTTAGTAAGCAAACTTACTAAATGCACCCATATGTCTATGAGTGTATTAACAATATCAACAAAATAAAGACAGACAATATTTTTATATTTCTTTAATATCAGTCTTTTTTATTAATGTAATGAGTCCATTAACTAAAGTAAAGCTTAATTTTCAAATGTAAATTCTCCTTACACTGTACAAAGACAATTAGAATGACTCCACAAGATAATGTTTAAAGATACTTTATAATATGGGTGTTGATTGGGTTGAGAAAAACAGAACAGTTAGAAATATATATTAAATAGTAATAATATGTTTTTGGATTTTTATTTTATATATTATTCTTTTTTCCACAGCAGAAGCATCTTCCATCTCTTTCTCTGGATAAATTTCCCTTATATAAACTATTACCTTAGAATTACTCTTTCAATTTAAAATCTAAAATCATAATGGGGGGAAAATGGCTTAAATTCAAATAACTTTTTAAAAGCGGGTCTCATTTACTTTAGGAGAAACTATCTTTTAAATTTTTCCTGGGTTTATGTGGTATAATGTTATCAGTCTTGTATTACCATAAAATGTAAATTCCTTTTGACCTGGAAATTTGATTCCTCAGCAGAAATTCAAATAATGAGCTAATATTTATTGGTAATATGTGCCAGGCAGCTTTATAAGTGGTTTACCTGAATCATATTATTTAATTCCCACCCCAATCTCATGAGGCCAATACTATTACTTCCCTATTCATGAGGAAACAATCATGGAGGGATTAAATGACCAGCCCAAATTCACATACTGAGTGGTGGAGAAGAGATTCAGTCTGGAAAACTAAGACCAGAATGCACATACTTAACAATGCAGTACGTTATCTTACAGAGAATATAGTCAAACAGACAGGCAAATAAGGAATGTTGAGAAGATAGGTAGTTAGATAGAACTAGAAGTATATAGGCATTCATTGCTGTGCTATTTATAGTACTGTAAAATGGTGGAAAAAACCCATCTCACTAAAGACGACCAGCTAAATACATTACTATGTCTTCATTAAAGGCTTACTGTGGAATCAGCAAAAATGATGACATAAAAAGATAGATTTGTTGATATCCTACAAAAAGTTTTTAAATTATGAACAGTTTACATATTATCTTATTTTTGCTGTGTTGTTTATAGTAATGTAAATTGGTCAAAAAAGTCATCTCACTAAAGAGTATTTAGCTAAATACAGTATATATTCATTGAAGTCTTACTGTGTAATCAGCAAAAATCATGATGTAAAAAGATAGATTTGTTGACATCTTACAAAAAAATTTAAAAATTATAAAGAGTTTGCATATTGTTTGTTATCTTATTTGTGTAAATATATATAAAAAAGAGACCTGGGATACTGGAAAGCTTCTCACCAAACAACTAACCAGATTTACAACATGGCTGGATCTTAAGAATATCGTGCTAAGCAAAATGAGTCAGACAGAAAAAGTCAACAACCATATGATTTCACTCATATGAGAGACATAAAACTGAAAGGAACAAAAGAACAAACAAGACAAATAAACAAACAAAAACTCAGACACAGACAGTGGAATGGTGGTCATCAGAGGGAAGAGGAAGAGGAGTATAGTTAAGGGTCAAACACATGGTGATGGAAGAAGGTTTGACTTTGAGTGGCGGGCACACAGTACAACATACCGACGATGTATCATAGAATTCTACCCTTGAAACCTACATAATTTTACTAACCAATGCCACCACAATAAATTTAATGTAAACGTAGCAAATAAAAAGAATCAAATGTAACATATTAGCCTTTAAAAATTAAACAGAAACTTATTTTTAAAGGAAAATGCCACAACAAAATATTAGAAATTTGAAGAAATTTGTAGAGATATAGAGTGTAGTGGTTAAGTGTAGACACAGGTGTCAATTAGGTAGGTTTGCATTTTGTTTCAATATGTAAAAGATATGCAATTTTCAGTAATTCACTTAAGCTGTATTTTTATCTACATACCAAGGATCACAATAATGCCTCCCAAATAGTGTCATTTTGAAGTTAAATCTGGCTACAAAATGTTATTATCTATGCTAGTAACTTGGAAAAACTTGATAAAATAATTGATTTTCTGGAAGTAAAGTTTATTTAAGAGACAGAATGGCATCAGACTTCCAGTCAAGATGGAGTTATAGGTAAACACCCTTCACCTCTGCACACAACTACAGCAAAAATTACAACTGGACTACAAAACAAACATCACCCAGATTTGTCAAAAAAATGAGCTGTATGGAAGCCCAACAACCAGGGATTTAAAGAAGCCACATTCATCCAGATGGGTAGGAGGGGCAGAGACACAAAGAGGAGTGGATATGTGGAGTGGCACAGACAGGTGGCAGAACAGGTAGTACCACATACACATGTCTTGGATAAAAAACAGGAGTGATACCTTGGGAGCAAAGGATCTCGGCCCCAGACAGGACTACACAGCCATTCCAGCATCAGGAAAATAAGTCCCAATTACTTCTGTCTATGAAAAAACAGTGGGGTTTGGGGCAGTAAAAGAAACTGTGGGATTCTCAAGAGACTCCTCTTAAAGGGCCCATAACAGATTTAAGACTCATGAAGACCCACCCCCTCTGGAACTCAGCACCAGGGTAACAGCTGGAAGGGCACAATTGGCATATGGGGAGTGCAGAGCTCAAAGACAGCTTCCTCCTAGGCAATCTGTAGAGGCCAGGCAGTGTCATTATACCCTCTTGGAGCCCTCACCCACACAGAGCCACAAAACAGTGAAACAGGTTACCCTGCCCTGGCAATTAATTACCTAAGGCTCTGCCCTGCAAAATATACAGGTGCCTTTTCTACAGTGGGCCACACTATTAAGACAGGGAGTCAACGTAGGTCTACCTAATACACAGAAATACAGAGAGGCTGCCAAATTGAGGAGATAAAGAAATAAGCCCAAATGAAAGAACAGAACAAAACTCTAAGAAAAAAAAAAACTAAATGAAATGGAGATATGCAACCTATCATATGCAGAGTTCAAAATGCTGGTTATCATGATACTCAAAAAAATCACTGGATATTGCAGGAGCATAATAAAGACCCAGGTAATGGAGCCCCAAACAGATGAATGTGCATAGCTTTTGGGAGCTGGAAAAGGCAAGGAGATAAATTCTCCCCTCGAGCTTCCTGGAGACATCTTTATAGGTTGGTCAAAAAGTCCAATTAGTTTTTTATGTAAAATAAGACACATTTTTCATGTTCACCAATAACTTTGTTGATTTGGATATTTTGCATATGTTGGCTATCTCCCATGTAGTACAACATTGATTGTTCTCAATCAACATCTCGATCTGATTGCTATCAACTTCAACTGATCTACCCAACTGTGGAGCATCATCCAGAGAGAAATTTCCAGCATGAAACTGTGCAAACCACTTTTGACATGTTCAGTCACTCACAGCACCTTCTTCACACACTGCACAAATCTTTTTTTGTGTTTCAGTTGTGATTCTACCCTTCTTGAAATAATAAAGCGTAGTATGTCAAAAGTGTTTCATATTTTCTTCCATCTTGAATATTAAAATGACTACACAAAAATTCAACAATTTTGATATGTTTTTTAAATGCATGCTGATATGACAGCTGTCACAATACAATCTAACAAAATTGTTTCAAATGAAGTTAAAGTCAACTAAGCACTACTAGAGCCATCTTATGGGAAAAAAACCTAACAAACCTTTTGACCACCCAATATTTTAGCCTGGTGAGACTTTGAAGCTACAGAATTATAAGATAATAAATTTGAGTTGTTTTTAAATCACTCTTGGTGATAATTTGTCAGAGGAGCAATAGAAAATTAATATTATGTCATATTGCTCAATTAAAAAAAATGTGCATAATCTTATTTCCTTGTTAATACAGGCTCTCTGAGTTCAGGCAGGACATTCAACATTTCTGCTATATAGTATTGAGCAAGTTATTGTGCATAAGATGGAAGCATTTGTATCTTTTAGATTGCTTTAATGCCTCCCTTGCAGAATCAGAGTTTACCCTTTCCATTTCTTCTCTCCATATCCAATGAATCTCAAGTAGTCTGTGGGAAAAGTCATTCAGGCTCA
Source organism: Desmodus rotundus (assembly GCF_022682495.2). NCBI lineage: Eukaryota > Metazoa > Chordata > Mammalia > Chiroptera > Phyllostomidae > Desmodus > Desmodus rotundus. The sequence goes on along the minus strand of NC_071390.1, from coordinate 153,315,639 downwards.
TACTGGATAAAGGCAGTTAGGTTTTCAGTATTGGGATTTGGGATTAGCATATGTGTCTAAAGAACAGAGTCACAGAATTCTTCCAGAAATAGCTTTCCTTCAGACAGACTCAGCCACCTGAATTATTAATAAAACGATCATCTGTTATTCTAATCACAAGCATTTCCCCTTAATAACCCATGATTGCAATAGCTACTTGCTTTAATTACTACATAGATGCTTCAGCACCACAAAGACAATACTCATTATACGCAGACTGCATCACTTCCTTCAGAGAAACACACTGCTGATTGATGTCAGAGAGCTATTATCAGATACCATATTGGCTGAGCCCAAAAGATAGACTATTTGTAGCAAATTAAATTACATATATTTAGAAAGAGAACTGTAAGTGGCAAATAGAAAGAGAAAATAGCTATAGAGCTTCATGGTGTCTGTATATAAATTTCAGAAAGAGGTTTAAAAGTTGTTTGCACATTAATATTACATATATTTATATGAAACAACAATTATAGAATGCTTTAAAATTATTTTTCATGCTGTTTTTAAATAGTAAAACAAGTTGAAGGTAGTTATAACATTATTTGGTATTAAACTTGGAAGGTAATTTTGTCCAGTCTTTCAGTGAAAGCAGGAATCCATTCTTCAGTACGTTGACCCATTGACAGGTTATTTATTATTTGCCTGTCTGTTTAGTCTTACAAAATTCCAAAAACTTGGAAGCATGAATAATCCTTAGTTGTTCAGACTGTGAAGAGAGGAAGTGAGGGAGTTTTAAAAGTAATCATTGCTCTTTCACTTTCAATAATTTTTTTTCAATTTTTAAATTATTTTATTGTTGTTCAATTACCGTTGTCTGCATTTTCTCCCCACCCCTCTACCCCACCCCAGCCAAACACACCTCCTTCCCCTGTTTCCACCCTCTCCCTTGGTTTTGTTCATGTTTCCTTTATTGTAGGGGAGAAGGCTTTTCAGGAACTACTATAAAGGACTTTCAGGACATTTTATTGGAAAATATAAGGATGATGAAGTATATTTATATGGACAAGAACTAAGAGTTTAAGGAGAGTTGGAGAAGGTGTGAGACACTTGCAAATATAGCAGTCAGGGGAGCTTGAGGCCCATCTCTGTTACGCATTTGTTGTGCAGCACAGAGAAGTCGCTTACCCTCCCTCAGCTGTGCAGTTAGAAAAAAACTAATGGTGGAAGTGCAGGAACTTTAAAAATACATGTCACCTAAATATTAAGTGACCTCTCCACAATCGCTTCTCAGGTGTTAAGCTAGTATATGAGATTTACTTTTCTTCAAGTCATATTTGTTTCTATCTGTATTTAATTGATTTCTAATTACAAAAATACAGTGTAGAAAGTATGTTAGGAGTCTGTTCTTTTCAAGGAAACATGATTTTAAATTTAGCATGTATAAATACTATATGTGATTTGCTAGGGATTTCCAGAACAGAATTAGTAAAAATAAACTTTTATAATTTATTATTTTTCAGTTTTAACTGTTTTTGGAAAGTTTACATTTGTGAATTAAGATTTCCTTTAAAAATAATCTATACATTTGTTTAATTGATGACAGCAGTTATAGTAATGAGTCATTCAGGTGATTAGGTATGAAAAAATGAAAATGTATCAAAATGTTCTGATAAAGATGAATCACTTGCTTATATCTACATTTTTCACTAAGAAGACTGAGAAAGTCCAGAACGATAATAATAAAAACCTCTTTGGTGACACAAAGAAGAACAGCAAGGCCAAGATCTGGGCAGGAAGGAAAACCCAGGGAGGTAAATACAGAATATGGAGCCACAACTTCCCCAGAGGCAAATGCCAATTATGGAGGAGATCAGAGAGACAGAGAAGCTAAGCAGAGCATTTGATAAATTCATGTACATCAAAGACAAAAATTGGAATCCAAAGCTCACTAAGGAAGAGAAGCTATGTAAGCACCCCAGGTTTTAGTCCAGGACCAGAAAGAACTGAGTTTTAAGAATAAGGGAGATAAGGAAACAAACTGTCTGCATTAAAACAAAAACTTGAAACAAAAAAATGAGAAAAATAGAGAAGACAAATTAATAAAATAGAAAACAAAGAGGCATTGAAGATGTATCTACAAGGCCCAATCCTACAAATGCAATATTGAGCCCAAAAAGCCAGTGCCCAAATAGTACATACTAGATAATTTCATCTCTCCATATTTTTAAATATTTTTTAAAGAGTATTTATTTATTTTCAGAGAGAGGGGAAGGGTGGGAGGAAGAGAGGAAGAGAAACATCAATGTGTGTTTGCATCTTATGTGTCCCCTACTGGGGACCAGGCCAGCAAACCAGGCATGTGCCCTAGATTGGGAATTGAGCCAGTGGCTCCTTGGTTCTCAGGCCCGCACTCAATCCCCTGAGCCACACCAGCCAGGGCCATCTCTCCATATTTTTAAAATGAATAGATCTAACCTATGATTTTAGAAATCAAGATAGTAGTACCACTGGGAGGAGGCAAGCAGTAAATTGGAAGAGGTCACAAGTGGAATTTCTGAACATAATGAAAATACTGTTTCCTGAGCTTGTTATTAACTACGCAGCTTTATTCTCTTCATGATAATTCATAAAGCTGTACATTTATGATCTATGCCTATTCCTGTATGTTTGTGGATAAAATTGACAGAAAAAACTTTAGCAGAACAACTGACAATGATACTCTTCTACATAAAAATGACACTCATTTTCTTCTAAAGTACAAGTGATGAATCTATTTTTCTTTGACTTCAGCATTGTAGAAGACATCTATCTATACAATGTACAATCTATCCTATGCACACGAAAATGTGCTTTTAAACCACAAATTAGATCTTTTCATGCCCTTCTAAAAGCTCTCATTGACTTCTTTTCAGTCTTTGAACAAAATGCAGTGTGCAAGGCTGCACACGACCTGGCTCCTGATTTTGTTACTTATTTCTCATTTTGCTCTAGCACTCTTGATTCCTCACTGAACCTTAAATATACCTAGCAGGGCTCCACTTCAGAGATTTTGTGCTTATTTTTCGTTTATCCTGGCATGTGTATGTAAGCACCCCAGAGATGTGCTGCCCAACTCCTTTGTCTTATTTATAATGTTGCTCAAGTGCTACTTTCTCAGCAAGACTGTCACTGAACACCTTCATTTAAATAGCCCCCCAACTGCCTGGATAACCTCTTTTTATCTTTCCCAGTTTTATTCATTCTCTTAGCACTTACAGCCGATATTATATTGCATATTTGTTTGTTTATGTGTTTGCTGGTACAAAGAGTTTGCCTGTTTGCATGTCGCTTCTTTGTTAACAAGTAAAACATGTATGCGTGGAGTAGGCATCCCAGTGTCATGAAGTGACTAGATGAATAAATAGATCACGAATGTATGAATGCAATGTGTTCCGCAGACTTGGTAAGAAGACTTGAGACTTTAACACAACTCACCAATGCCAAGACACTTTTACACCCCGGGAGTAATATTCTTAATTTTAGTAAAGTGAAGGCAAATGTTTTTCACAAAGGGGAGAAAAAAGATGTTAATTTTTTTCTGATTGAGTTGCTATGAGCTACAAAACACAACCTTTGTTTACAAAGCTAGGGCCTGACTGCTCACAGGTGTAGGCGTATCTCACAGCACTCCCAGGAAAAGAAAGAGAGTCTTGCTAAGGCAGCATTTGGCACAGGTTGTTGCTTATTTAAGTTTACCTTCTCTAGGCACCAAAATGTTTATCCCTAACCTAAGTGTCAGCACTAGAGTTCTCCAGAGAATGGAACCAGGAGGAGATAGATGATGATAGATGACAGATAGATGATAGATAGATAGATGATAGAGTAGAGGGTATATAGAAACATAGATGAGAGAGAGAGACAGAGAGAATGAGGATTTGGCTCACACTATTATGGTTGCCTAGAAGTCCCATGAGCTGCCTTCTGCAAGCTGGAGCCCCAGGAAAGCCAGTGGCATATTCCAGTCCCTGTCCGACAGTCTGAGAAACACGGAAGCTGATAGTGGGAACTCCACTCTGACAGCAGATGAGATGAGATGAGATGAGATGTCTCCCTCTAGCAATGAGACAGAAAGAAAAATAAATTAATTACTTTTTTCCCCACCTTTTGTTCTATTTAAGGTGTTAATGAATTGAATAATGTCTACCCACATTGGGGAGGACAATTTACTGAGTTCATTGGTTCACATGCTAATCTTAACACCCTTATGGATACTCCAAGAAATAATGTTTAATCTGCGCAGTTCATGATGAGTTAAGTTGACACATAAAATTAATCAACACAATGTTCTTATATAAATCTGATAGGTTTCTTGTAACTCAGAAATCTATAAAGATAATTTTTGTGAAAGACTAAGCCTAAATTTAGACATATAATAATTGAGTGTATATATATATATATATGTGTGTGTGTGTGTGTGTATATGTATACACACACATACACATTACTTTCAATACTATATATTCTCAATATACTCAATATATAATATATGAATATATAAATGTATATAAATATATATTTACATATATTTCTACATATTTATATATATAAATATATATAATGGTCTGTTCAGAAAAAGTCCAACCATTGTTAATATAATGAGAACAATTTGTGCTACACCGATATAACCTGACAGCCAAGGAAAGTGGACTGGAATGTGCATGTGTGAACAATGATGACTTCACTGTACTAGTTAGTGGGGGTGGTAGACACCATTGAGTGAGCACGTGTACTGTATGGCAATCGCAATCAATATAACTGAGTGAGTAGAGCAACAAATCTGCATAAAAGTTTGCGTTAAGCTTGAACATTCCTCCATGGAAATTATTTGGATTATTTGAGAGACCTCAGCTATAGGCAACTGGTGATTGGCAGCTTCATCACAACAATGTGCCTGCTCATGCATAGCTTCTCTCACAGGTTTTTGTCAAAACATCGAATCACACAAAACATCGAATCACACCAGATCTGCCACCCTGAGACTTCTAGGTTTTCCCAAAACTAAAATCACCTCTGAAAAGGAAGGGATTTCAGACTGTCAGTGAGATTCAGGAAAATACAATGGGGCAGCTGATGGCCATCGGGAGAACTATGTGAGGTCCCAAGGTGCCTACATTGAAGAGGATCAAGGCATCATTGTCCTGTGTACAATGTTTCTTGTATCTTCTCCAATAAATGTCTCTATTTTTCATATTACATGGCTGGATACCTCCTTGACAGACAACACACACACACACAAACACACACAATTATTGGAAGGGTGAGATACAATAATTTCTGATTCCTGCAAAGTCTCCAGTGCCACACTATTAAGAAACAAATGTTGACCCATCTGAATTCTCTCCATAGTGCATCCTTTAGGTGTAGATGATAATGGTCCATGCTAAAATATCTGCTTCTTGCTTTAGGGTCTGTCCGGGTTAATAATTATAAACATGGGATTCAAAGTTAGGCAGAACTGGCTTCAAGTCCCAGTCCTGAAATTACTAGTTATATGATTCTCTAAACTCCAGTTACCGACTTTAAAAAATGAGGTTGAAAATTGCACATATTCCCTGTGATTGTCAATAGGCCTTAAAAGCAATAATCTTATGAAATAGTTCAGTACTAGGCATTAAGTTATCACTCAATAAATGCAAATGTATAAAACCAAAAATGAATAGCTATATATTTATAGAATAAAATGGTATAAAGCCTAATTTATATGCTTTCTCAACATGAGGTTTTAACTATTTGATCTTTAGCTGATAATTCCTAAGGTATACTTTATTTTCTCTCGCACGCTCAGCAGTTTCTTCTGCCAGATCGCAACTTGTCTGTCTTCAGCCATTCCATAGGAACACCATTCTCTTATTCAATCAATACTAGGTAAGAGGTTTAATCCCTTTTATAAAGGAAGAGTCCCTCTTGCTTGGCAAAGAGCTTTTCCATGGTTCAGAGGTGTTGCTACCATGGTACTTCTTGTGTAAGCAACCCCAATAAACATTCCCCTGAAGTTCTAAGGCAGGGAGTTCCCATTGTATCCTCTCATGCTCCTTGTTTGGGCTGCTTGGGCTCCAATACACACTGAACACACTGTCTTCTTCTTAGAGTCTAAGCCTATATTGACATGAGCTATTGCTACTGCATCAGATTTACCCAAAGTTTTGTTACGGCTCATACATTTTGTGACTATGAAATAAAATGTCAACTCTTCTGTGTCAAAGACACCACCTAAGGCTGTTGTGTGATTCAAGCATTTTCATCTCCCCCTGCTCTGTTGCTTTGAAATCAGTATGGTTATGTGTAATCAAAGAGTAAAATGATCACTCAAAGGAATTAGTGGCTGGCAAATTTAGAGCTAACCCCTCATATGTGATTTCACATAGAGATTGTTTTTCATCTTTCTCTGCATGTCACAGAGCTCATCTAAATGAGAAGTACAAATGTTTTCAAAGGCAACTCCACACACAGCTGAAATCTGTGAAATAATGGAGAAAAAGAAGCCTTTGGTGCATTATCAGTTCCACCCACCTGACTCACATCAATGATGTGCTAAGTTTTTAATGATTTTTTAAGTTAATTGGATAGGGTTGTATCATTTAAAAAAAAAGATACTTAGATATTCATATTTGAATGGTAAGCAGGCAGAATTTAGGACAAGTTAATCAGTGTATATTAATGAATATCTATCATGTGAAAAATATGACAGGTTTTCAGGGGAATATAAAGATGATGTCTTAGTCTGCTTAGGCTGCCATAACAAAATACCATAAACTAGGTAGATTTTTAACAACGAAAATGTATTTCTCACATATCTGGAGGCTAGCAGTAAGATCAGGATGCCAGCATGGGCAGGCTCTGGGAGCCCCTCCTCCCAGTTGCATAGCTAAGTTCTCATGTATCCTCTCGGGTGAAAAGAGAGCTATCTAGCTCGCTGCCCCCTGCTTGTAAAGGCATCAATCTCACTCACGACAGCTCCGCTCTCATGACCCAATTACTTCCAAAATACCGTCACATTGGCATCAGGGTCTCAACAGATGAATTCTGGGGGGCGGACACATTCAGTTCATATTAGATGGTAAAAGCAGTTGCTGATCTCAAGGATTTTACTATCAGGCTGTAGACAAAAAAGGTATAGTTCTATGGAGTCATAACCCTCTGTTATATAAACTCTTGGGCTAAAAACCCAGATTTTTTGCTTCGGGAATCCTACTGTGTAAGCCTGAGCCTATTGTATTCAGTACTCAGTATGTCAGGGGGCCATACTGAGTAAAAAGAAATCCCTCTGTGCAAACGGTCTGAACAGGTAGAAGAAAAATTAAGAGAAAAAAAATATCAGAACTCAAGTCAAGAGATTACATGTCTAAACTAAACATTCTCTTAAACCTCAGTGTTTCACATATCCAGTCCCATGGCTGACAGTCTGGGAGGTAGAGGGCAGAGACTCTTTCTGGCCAACCCCACTTCCTGATCTATCAGTGTCCCTGGAACCCTGCTAGATTCTCACTGACGCTCAACTCTTTTCTCCCTGAGACCTATTATTGACAGTGTTCCCTTCATCCATTCTCAGTTCTGTGTTCTGCTCCCCTGAGTGCTGCCTTTACATGAAATTTGAATCTTATGCACAGCCTACTTTATTCTTAGCCTGAGATGTTTTTTCCACATTATTAATATTTTTTTTACTTTCTCCTTTGCCACCCTAGTGAAAAATGTAAAGTTTATCAGCACATGAAACTTTAGTATATACTTTTCTGGAGCTATCAATTCATGTCATGACGGTTGCTTATTAGCAGTAGATTTTATTCGAAAACCAATATACATAGAAAGAAGCCTCTAAGCTGCAATTTATACAAATTAAAATGAAGTAGAACAGAATTTGAGAGACTTCTGTAGGTATCACAGGAATGTGCCTGCTGCGTTTGCAAATGATCAGTGTTGATAATAATTACAAGTGCCCTACGTTTAGAGAAGAAAGGCATGCCCGTGTATGGATTAAACCAGAAATGGCTCATGAGTTGTAAAGAACCTCAATGAGTCTCCAAAGACAGACAGAATTTACAAAGTGAAAATGAGTATGAAGACTTTCTAAATGAGGGAAATCTTTATTAATTGTGGGTACACAAATGTGTTATAAACTGAACTTCACTGAGAGTAGAAGGCTCTATGCAGCTGAGGTCTAATTCCATAACAATTCTAGGCCTGGATCTAATTCTTCCTTTCCTGTTTGCCAGGTGAACCCCTCGGCAGTAGACAGAAAATGTGTGTGTGTGTGTGTGTGTGCGCGCGCCTGAACACCAATGAGTTTCTACACGAGGTAGTCAGATACTGCTCTGTCATGTGCTTCTGTGCTGACTGTGGGGATTGGATTCAATTGCAAAGTAATAAAAGGGGAGAGAAAGGAATGGTATTATATTAAAGAATGAGCTTTCAAATATATTTCAAAGCACACTGTTAAGGGCTTAGGGGAAACCTCATTTCACTTGCTAACTTTTCTAATGCAGGTCAGGTATATAACCTGTCTCCTGAGAGGATGAGAAAAGATATGCTGAATAAGGCTGAGCGATAACAGGAACACTGAGGAGAAAATGATAACCCTTCTCTTGCCTTCCCATGTTTAGCAGCAATATAATGGATAAATATTGAGGTGTTTGTTGATAATGTTGGCACTGCAAGTCAAAATATTCAATGAGGTGTTTGCCTAGATTGTCATTGCTAGTTATTTTTATTATACACATGTATATATACATATATATGTATACGTGCTGTATTTTCATGGGGATTTTTCAGTACGTTGTGTTGATCTATCTGATTCATAACTGTTCTGTGTACAGATTCCCCTTCTTTCTGATACCAAGGTATTCCAGCTCTGCTTTCTTCTATCAACTACTTCTCAGGTAACTATTTCCCCATTTGCTTTCTTTCTCTTCTATAGTCTCAAATTTGTTCATAGTTTCAATCACTATTCATTCATGAAGAAAAGTAATAGAAGACATCATAGAAACAGAAAAGAGTTGCCTCAGGAGAAAGAAGATGGGAAAGAAAGACAGCAATATGATAAAGATCCTTCTAAACCTTATTTTTCTGGGCTGTAGAAATTTTAAAAGCCTTATGCTTTCTGCATGCAGATCCTTCCAGAAAATAAGTTTGATGAAAACACAAATTATCAACCACATCCCAAGAAAAATCCCATTATGATCCCCTTACATAAAACAAACAAAAATACTTAGAAGCTAAATGTCAACGAGAGTGAAAGAAGCAGTATTATCAGAGATGTGTTTTATTCAAGAGGGCCTTCTCCTCTGAGGGATGCTCCTGACCCCATCCCTGCTGGTAGAGTGGTATAGGGAATAGCCTTTCCACATCTGAAATTTTCTCTTTTCATGTGAATAAAGTTAAAGCCCATTCTTTCATCTTCTTTTCAATGACACTTGTGATAATATGTGGCTATTACATTTTTCTGCAACAATCAGATGAAGCCATAGCTGCAGTTTTGCCTGTATACGGCACAAATAAAAAAGGCAGTAATCACTGTGTATGGCATTTTTCTTCATGATTCTATAGAGTATGAATTAGAAACACCAACCAATGGCAGTAGTACTCCATGTGTGATCACAAAAGAGACATTTGAGTACATCAAATAGCTCTGCTTCTAACACTATCATAAACCAGCAAATCAAAACACAGAGATGAATTGCCATTAGTAATTTCACAGGTTTCTTTCTGATGTCTGAGCTGAAATTTAAATCCAAGACCCTAGCTCCCTATGATAAATACTTTAAGTAATAAAAGTTATATTTGCTAAGTGAGAAATATCTCTCAAAATTTCAGAGTTCTAAAAATATAAATACATTTTGATCTGGCATTTGGTGCTTCATAATCTGTTCAATTTCTGCAAGAAAACCTGAAAATAATAAAGAAGCCAGAAAGCATTTTACCAGCATTAATCATGCAAATGGTTATACCTCTTATACTAATTTTTGGTAATTTTCATTTACATGAAAATTTGCAGTTGCATTATTATGGGGAGTCTTACATAAGAAGGTCCCAGAAGGCAGACAACTTTTGTTTGGTCCTAGAGAAGAACCTATTATATGCTTTGGTTTTTTTGTTATGTTAATTATGTAATAGAAAAGTTATGCAAATATGTTGCAATAATGCAGAGTCATCCTCGAATAAATACAAAAGGACAAGCATTAATGCATTAATGAATCCTTATGGAAATGTTGACCTATCACTTAATAGTCTAATATTCTGTAGAACTTTAAGGAGCGTGGGATTTGAAGACGTACCTTATCTCCTTCAGAACTTGACATTAATCAGGTCTGTAGAGTTCAGTGAATCCTTGTGGGTCCCTATTTGCCTGTGGCATAGAGGAACCTGTGTCATGGAATAAACACTCACTAGAAGGGTAAGTCTACATTCAAACCTCGTGCCCTTTCTTCAGTGTATGACCCTGGAGAGCCACTTACCACCTTTGAATTTCAGTTTTCACCACTGACAAAGACATGTGCAGTTTAAATGAAGTAGATGTGTAGAAACTCATTTTTAAACTCTTAAGCATAATTATAAGATCAATATAGTATCATACTTCAAAATTTTTACATTGATATAATTTTGGAAGCTTTTGGATTGGTGGCTCCTAAAATAATTCTTGAATAAAGAGTACTGTAATTGCAAATAACTCCAAGCAGTTTAAGGAGCTCCTTTATGTTGCCTAAACCCCAGTGAACTGATTTAAATTATTAATGAAATGAACAAAAACACATGATAAAATAATTAAATGGCTATTTCTGCCTTTCAACTTAAAATTTGCCAGTGACCTCAGAGGATGCTTTTATAGGAAATGAAGTAATCTTAGTAAGGAATTTCTTAAGATATAAGTAGATACATAGAATTTTATCCTTGAAATCTAATCTTATAACCATAGTAACAACAACTAATAATTCCAATAAGGCTATACAACTGTTAAGTTACCAGCATACAAAACCAGTAGGTCATTGTCAAAATAGCTGGAGTCTTAGAAATAGACAGCAATGGTTATGTGACACTTGACACATTATTGACCTTTCCAGCCCCGAGTGCTTATTTCATGAAATGGGGAAATAATACCTAACAGATAGCAATGCAAATGACCATGTATAATGTTACTGAAACAAAGCAGGAATCCTACCAATGTGAGTGCAGGGAAAATGGAGTCAGTCAGGCTCCCTCAGCCAGATGTCCAGGCAACTGTGGCTTGGCAGGGTTCATGTGGCCTTGAGTAAGGGCCCGCATGGATAGAATGAAGCTCTTTATATAACTAGAAGGTCAGTATTGGCACCTTGCAGGTTTTGTGTGCACTTAGTATATACGGGAGTCAGGACATCCCACGGTGTGACTACCTAGACGCTTGTAGCATGTGTGGATTGCCCCGCCCCAGAATAAAGGCATGTCAGACATCCCGACAGTTCTGTGTCTAATCTTCTATCTGTCCCAACCGTGTGAACCTGCCTGGCCTTGAGCGGATGCAGGACAGTTAGTATACCTCTACCATCCTTAAAATAGTTTCCAATTCTTTAGACTCATATTAGGTATACTAAACAACAGTTTTTGAAAACTGTATTAGTTTAATTCATTACCTTACTGGTAAATAAGTGGAATGCAAGAGTGAAAAGGAACCAACCACTCCTGTGACAGTGCCTTAACCTACATTATCCACCAGGGTGCCCAACCTTCGACCCGCGGGCCGCATGCAGCCCAGGAAGGCCGTGAATGTGGCCCGATGCAAAATCATAAATGTACTTAAAACATTATGAGATTTTTTTGTGTGATTATGTGTTGCTATGTATTTAATGTGTGGCCCAAGGCAACTCTTCTTCTTCCAGTGTGGCCCAGAGACGCCCAAAGGTAGGACACCCTGATAGACAGTGTGCCCAATAATTTATCATAAATTAATCAAAGAGTTAGTCTCTGCTAGAGAGGTAACATCTGAGATATCCATAAATTAAAGCCAAAATGAGGACCTTCTATAAATTTTCTTGCATAAATTATTTTAAATATTTCTACATGTAAGATTTTGTTTCCCAAGTAGTTCAATCATATATTTAGATTGGAAGTTTAAGCATTAGCAATGATAATAACAACTAGTAGCAGTAGAAATTATCATTTATGGAACCCACACTTGAAATGGACTATCATAACCACATGTGTTATTTACAATAAAGCTACTGGACTGAGATGTTTAATCATCACAGACAAAGGCAACAGGTCATTGTGAAACAGCCGAAGTCTTAGAACCAGGCAGCCATGATTTCCTTTGGTGACTTACATGACTTTGGGCGTGTGATTGACCTTTCTGGCCCGGAGGAGAAATGCCATTTTCCACTGTAGTTCCAAGAGCAGCTATTTTCCCTTAGCACTCTCTGGTCTTTCACAATTTCTTATTCACTCCACTCTGGTAGAAGTGAAGTGACGTAACCAATTGGTTACTTGGGGAAGAATAACTGCATACTTGCTTATGTTGAACGCCTTTCTCTTGGTAATAAACCTGTCCTCAAAGAGCACACATTTTCCTCCCTTCCTCTATGTTGCCTGTGATTGGGAGCTTAACTCTGCCCACATCTGAGATTCAGCATCAGCAGGATCATTGTTAACAATTGAAGCCACACCCGGGCTCTGGTATTCTTTTGGTCTCCATATTGAGGCCTTGAGTTTTTTCTCTCAGCTTCTTCAGATCACACCAGGGTGAGGGGGAATGAGAATAATTTTGTGGTGGCCTGTCAAAACCCCAATATTAAATGCAGCAGCCAGAAATACTGAAAATAAAAAGCGAAAGAGTGGCACTTGGAGGAGCATGGTATATACACGGTGGAGACATGTGTGGTTGGGCCTGGCTCCTCTGACCACGGCGATTTGGAGAAGCCAATTTTAGGCCCAGACATGTTTTTACACTCTGTGATTGACCAAATTGACTTTTTTAATTAAAAAAAAAAAACCTTTAATGTTGTTCAAGTACAGTTGTCTCCATTTCCTCACCACCACCACTCCCTCCTGCTCCACCCATCCCCACCTCCCACCTTCAATCCTACCCCCCTTTGCCTTTGTTCGTGTGCCCTTTGTAGGTGTTCCTTGATGACCCTTCCTGTTTTCCCCCATTATCCCCTCCCCCCTCCCCTCCGGTTACTGTCAGTTTGTTCTTTATTTCAATATCCCTGGTTACACCTTGCTTGGTTGTTTGTTTTGTTGTTAGCTTCCATTTATAGGTGAGATCATATGGTATTTGTCTTCCACTACTTGCTTATTCCACTTAGCATGTCTTTTAACCCAGTCTCATGGGACTTTGGCTGTGCCAAATGATTGTAGCTTGAGGTCTTTTTGTCCAAAGTACATGGTCATTTTCCTGGTGGCAGATATTTAAACAAAGGCTACTGGGCTTCAGAAAATGTTTTCAAGAAGGGAAGTCAATGAGAGGAAGGCCTTTAAAACAAACTAGGTGGTGTCTTGGCTGGGCTACAACCAAGAAAATTTTGTCCTTCACTAAAAGGGGTTTCTTCTCTGGTCTTTGACATCATCAAAAGTGAGTGCCAGGAAAAAAAATTTTTCTGGAATAACTGTTTTTAGAAGTGTAGATGGCTTATTAACTTAATTTTAAGAATGATCATTTTTGTTTTACTAACTCTTTGAACTCTAAAAAGTGAGGCCTTACAAATTATGGTTGAACTAACACAGCTTCTCGGACCGTTAAAAGAATTTGATTTACTCAGGAAACAGTGCAAGCTTCAGCTGCTCATAGAACGCAAGTGAAGAAGTTGGAGAGGGTACATTTTGCACTTCTGTCTCTTCACATTTTAATTAAAAGGGTAAAATAACTTCATTTCTTGAGTATAAAAATGGGTTATATGTTTAGACTTTAATTTCTTTTTGAGAAGTTCATAAGAATTTGCATTCATGTGTTAGCATCTTGGTGTTGGCATCTTCAAATATCTTAATGTCAGTCAATCTCCTGAAGAATTTCTAATATTTTATGTTGTACGTCTGGAGACATTATTGGATGAAAAATAGAATAGGAAGTAAACTCGGGCTTTGGGGTCTGAATCTCCTTGGATTCAATATAAGACATGATTCTGATCCATTTCAGAACTGAAGAGGCAAGCTTCATCATTGTTTTTATATGAACCCGAGAGAATTCTTAGGAGAGAATTTGGTTGTATGTGGGAGTGACATCCTGAAAATAGGACACTGTCAAAACACTCTGCTCACCACTTCTTTTTTTTTTTAATTTTTTATTGTTATTCAGTTACAGTTGTGTGCCTTTTCTCCCCATCCCTCCACCCCACCACACACTTCTTTTTACAGACAATAGAGACATACCCACTTTGTTAAACCTCATGTGTTTGTGGGAGCAAAAAGCTGGGCCTTTCCCTACTTCTGACCTCCTTGAGGAGGGAGTTCCCAGGGACATGCCTCGCTTCTTGACCCACCTCCCTTCCTTCATTTTTCCCTTTCTGAGAATGAATAAGAGCCACACTACATGTGTTCAATTCCTGCCAACACCTCTTAACTGTGTGACAACAGGTAGATTTATAAACCTCCCCGTGCCTCCCATTTCTCATTTGTATTGTGTGAACATCAGTAGTTTCTACTTTAAGAAGTTGCTGTCACAGTTCAGTCAAATACTACATGTAAAGTGGTTAGAAGAGTTCCTGTCTATACAAAATGCTATGTTTGAGTGTTAACTATTATTCATTATGGTGTCTTTAATTTTCTTTAAATGATACTTGTTCAAACCTTTGAAGATTGCTGTGCTTGCTTGAAATGATGGAAATAAAGGAAGACTAAATTTTTCCTATTGTTTGTATGCATCAATTTTCTTTAAATTATGTCCTAGTATATGTTCCTTTGTTTATGATCTGGACATGAGAATAGGCTACCTATAAATTTTCCTGGAACTCTTATAAGTAGGAAATGATGGGAATATTGAGACCGTAGTGTAACTAGTCTTCCCTCCATTACCAAAATAAACTACCTTCGATGACTATCTGGGAGAGGATTCGATATGCGGACATATAGGAGCAGGTATGACTCAGATAACTAAGGGAATTGTAATTACACTAAGGAAATCTATTTACTCTCATCTGTTTATCAATGGATGAGGAGCATGCATATATTAAATTTTTGAACTTCTAAAAATCATTATTAAATTGGTGTATAAAATTACATAAATATAATAAAGGTTTTACCAAAATCAACAGTTATTATTACCACAGACAGAGAAAGACATCAAAACCATTTTATTTAAATTCGGGCTGTGCAAGGAGACCCACCAGCACCATTTACTATTCCACATTGCAAGTGTAATCATGCAATAATATAAAAGGCAATCAGTGAACAGTATTTATAAAAAATTAAATATAAGAAATAAGACTTGTGGATAAGTTGATTTTTTATATACACTAAAAAACTTTTTTAAAAATTAACTAATAGAATAAATTAAACAATAAAGTTCCTGTACATTTTATTAACATAAATGAATAATTCAATATTGTTTCTAATTTTTTAGAAAGTTCTTATTTATTCATATTAGCTACAAAATTTATGAAATCCATATGAATGAATTTAATAGTAAAGACAATATCTGAACATACCAAATCTTATTGAAAGACATAAAACATAGGGATGCCTTAATATCGTTAATATGCATGTAATTCCAAATTTAATGAGTGAATGTTAATACAATTCTAATAAAATCCCACTAGAGCTGAAGTTCTGGGAAAGGAGAAGGGAAAGTTTGAGGATTTTTAAAAAACCATACAGATTATGTAGAGAAATAAATGCCTAAAATCATCAATAAAATTTTGAAATAGAATAGTGAACAGAAATTTTCTTATCAGATAACATTATAAAGCTTCTGTACTTAGCACATCGCTGCCATCGAAATGAAAAAATAGTGAAACACACGAGGGTTCAGAGATAAATTCTAGTACACGTGAGAATATAGCATATTAACATTGTTTAATGAATGCTACAATAGCATTATCATTTTTACGAGTATCATGGTCATCATCATAAGCTCACCGTTATTGTTATCACCGTCAAATCCTCCCAACAGGTACTTCTGGGCATGGAGTAAGCTCATATCATCAGTGTTTGGATGGAACTGAGTGAGATATCAGTAGTTTAACTACATCGTGTAAGAAGAATGCATCTGGAGAAAAAGGTGGAGGTTTTTGACCAGTTGTGGTGTATTTATAGCCCAGTGAGGTTAACATATATGAAAGCTCTTTGAAGATGATAAATTACTTTCTGTGTTATTTTTGATGTTAATGTTATTTTGTATCTTTAAGGTCAAAAGAACGAGCAACAGTGATTTGCAGTACATAGGACACATATATATTGGCAAATGTGCTAAATCATTGTTCTGTCTGTAGAAATGAACAAAAACAACCTTGTATTTCTACATGGTTAGCCAAGGTGTTGTGGGTCAGATACCAGGAAAAGAGCATTAACATTCTCAAGAACCTAATCTCTTCTGGCAAACATCTATGTCTGCTCTCCTAACTCCTATGAGAAAAACTTTGTGGTGAGGTTCACATTTACATGTTTTACTTTAAGGAACATACACCCTCACACAAGGTGAATCTATGACCTGAGTAATTTGCCTTAGTTCTGTTACATACTGCCTCATCTCAGATGCATTTCTTAGAGGCAACAAAAGTGGAATGTTCTGCTTCTGATGATAAATTATCCATTGTTGCCTTTGTATAAACCCCACAATATTGTTTATGGGGTATGTTCAGTTTTTCTTCCAGTCTTAATGGTCCAAAGTGTTAAAAAAAAAAAAAACTTTTTGTAGTCTAATTTTCTTTGGAAACTATTTTGTTTTCTCAGAAGTCAGTGGTCTAGATACCTCCCCCTGCGCCGTTTTGATTTCTATTGCCATATGCCTGCCTTCTCCTGCTCCCACCTGGCAATCTGGTATTGGAGGGGGGAAGGAGGAGAGTCAATCCCCTTGGCCAAGCACAATGCTATAATCTCCTGGAGTGTGATGCTCCAGCTTCCTGGTGAAGCAAACAGGCTTCTGCTTCTCAATATATTAAACTCAATGTCTAGTTCCCTTTGTTCCCTCTTTCTAGCTCAATACCCACAGGAACACAAGTGTTTTAAATTTTTTTAATTTTATATGCCCCTTTACATGGCATACTTTGGGTTAACAAGAGTTTGTTTGTTTGTTTTTCCTGTTTTGCTTCCATTCAACAATGTACAGAGGCCTCATGGACCAATCATTTTGAAGCCTGCATGTCATCCTATAGGGGCAGTACTATGGCTGCCATTAAGAATGCCATGTTCTTCAACTTTCAGTAAAGAAGTGCTCTTTGTTTACAACTGAGAATGCAGATCATACAGGGGGAAAATACATCCATCTTTTTATTACAAACTGTGATCAAGACATTAACTATACGGTTTTTTTAAAGATCCACATTATTCTTTTTTTTCTATACCTCTGCTTCAGTTCAGCTCTGATCTTAAAGATCCATAAGAATCCAGTGCCTACTATGTGTCAGGTTCACAGCTGCTTCCACACATGTTGGTTCATTTAATGTGTATTAATTCACTGTCATTTAGATATTATCACCCATTTTACCTGATCAAACAGAGGCAGAAAAATAAATGTTCACAAATATTATCTACAATTGTCTGCATTTTTTTCCATCATAAAAATAGGATTACAGTCTGAGGGGACAGATCTACAAAGTGTAGTGAGTGCTCTTTTGCCCTGACCAGTGAGACTCGGGGCACATGCCTGGGTTGTGGGTTCGGTTCCCAGTTGGGGCACATATGAAAGGAAATGTATAAATGTTTTCCTCCCCTTCTTTCTCTTCCCTTCCCCTCCTTCTAAAAATAAAATAAATAAATTTTTTTAAAAAAATAAAAATAAAAATGTAGTGCTCTTTTGACACTCTCTTCTTGAACTTTAAGAATAAATAACTATACATTCATGTGCTAACGATAACTCTGTTGTGAGAGAATTAAGTATGATGTGCAACATTTTACACATTAATAAATTTAACTTGTTATTGGAATGCATTGCCAATATCTCTAAACTCATCTTAGGAAAAAACGACTCTAATATTTGGTTGGCCAAAAAGTCAAATTTTTTTTTTCTGTAAAATAAAAGACACATTTTTCATTTTCACCAATAACTTTATTGATTAGGACATTTCAAGTATGTCTGCTATCTCCCACTATTGGCTCTAGTGGGTAGAGGCCAGGGGTGCTGCTAAACATGTTCCAATGCATAAGACATCCCACAGCAAAAAAATAATTGGCCAAAATGTCAATAGTACCAAGAAACTTCATAAACCGCTTTTGACATGTTCGATCAATCACATCACTTTCTCCATACCCTGCACAAATCTTTTTTTTTTGCATTTTTAAATTTCTTGAAATAATAAAGCATACTATGCCAAAACTGTTGTGTATTTCCTTCCAACTTTAATATTAAAGTGGCTGCCCCAAAATTCACCAATTTTGATAATTTTTTAAATGCACACTGATAGACAGCTGTGACAATACAATCTAACAAAATTGTTTTGAATTAAGTTAAAGACAACAAAAAACTACTAGAATCATAGTATGGAAAAAGAGAAACTAAATGAACTTTTGGCCAACCCAACAGAAGAAAAAAGAAACATGTAAATCTTATTTTCATGACAAGGAAAGAGAAATGATTCCTTAAACAATTCTCCATTATTATGTTGCTTTTGTTATTATCATCTTCACATAATTGTCGATTAGAGAAATCCTGGTTTATTAATATATTAGTGGCAAGTGACAAAAGCATAACTGAAATTTATTTAAACAACGAAAATAATTTGGTTTATGTAACTGAAAATTTCAAGGGTAGTTTTCCTTTGGGGGTTGTTATTTTATTTTTTTATGAATGATTTTATTCTTTAATCTTTATATTATTATTTTTTCAATCACCATTTAGTCCCCTTATACACCCCTCCCCCAGCAATCACCATACTGTTGTCCACGTGCATGAGTCCTTTCTCCTTTTTGCTCAATCCCTCCCCCTCCTAACCTTCCCACCCACTATGTCAAGTAAAGCTGAAACCAGAGATTTAAAGACTGTTGAAGACCTTGAAATTTTCTACACATCTATCAGTTCTATTTCCTTTGTTGGCTCCATTCTATTTTTGATTCTGTCCATGTGGCAGCAAAGTTGTTTCCTGGAAACTCAAGGCTTACCTGATCCTTGGTGCTTTCATTTCAGAAGGACCTTTTTCACCATATCTATGTCAGTCTCCACAATACATTCTGATTGGACCAGCTTGAAGCATGTGCCAAGCCCTTGGGTTCCTCAGGTAAGGGCACCCAGGTCTCATGCCCACTTCTGTGGAAAGTTATCACAGCTGTTACTAAGACGAAATGAAAGGAAATACATATTGGACAGAAAAAGCCATTGTTTCAAAGTATTGTGGAAGATGTAATACATTTGAGAAAAATGCATAAAGAATATGATCTATTTTGCAATATAGCTTTAAGTGTATCAAGTATGAATGCTGAGGGGGAAAAGAAGATACCTACTAAGAAGGGCTTCTGGTGCCTAACTGGGCTCAAAAAAATAGGAGAGCCCAACAGCTATTTCTGCACAGAAGCCTCTCTGCAAACTGCAGAAGCCATCAGAGCCAGCCCTTAAAAAGGAGTTCCTTGAATACTATTTCAACCAATAAAACTGAGACTTTCCCCACACCCAATTAGAGCTGTGCAGCTCTGACCAATCTGGAAAGTGCCTTTTGGACCAAACTGTGCGCATTTTGGGCCAATCAGAGACCACGTCCCCCCCCCCCCCCCATCCCCACATGTAAACCAGCTCTCCTGTGGCTCGCAGGGCGTACTTTCACTTCCCACTGAGGAGTGAAGGCTGTGTCTCCCAGGCTGAGCTGAAACACTGAAGGTGTCTCCCATAGAGGAGCAGAGCAGGGCTGTCTAGCCCGGGACGGGCCTGGACCAAGAGCTGTTCCACAGCTCTGCTGTTTCCACAGGCGTGTTGTATCACAATTGACCTGTTGCACAGCAGTACTGTTCTCACAGGCGTGCTGAATCACGGCACTAAACGCAGTTTCCTTCTTCACAGAACTGCGGGTTTCTGCTGCCGTTGAATTGGCACCAACAGCCATCATTTGACACAGGTGTAAAACTAAATCCTCACATCCTTTAATTTTCTCTTCTAAATATCTACCACATTTTGTCTCATGATGAAATACATTTTACACCTAATACTGCAGGATATACTGAATAATTTTGGTGAACCATGTGTTGGGAGGGAGGGAGGAGGACTGGAGAGACAAAGGTCGTGTAGTCACCAGGTAAAACATATATTTAAGTTGGGTAGTCCATTATAAAAGGTTGGGTTCAGAAGTTCTATTTCAGAAGTATGCAAGGAAATAAATGTTAATATGGATAATCAAAGCAAGCCATATAGAAGGATCTGGTATCAACAGAGAAGGGAAGTTATTTTAGGATCTTCTTATCAAATAAAGAACATAATCTTATTTAATATTTATAAGAGGATTGAACAAAAACACACTGAGGTATTATTATAAGTGCAATGGTCAGTTGTCATTGTTAAAATAAGTATCTTGTCATTAAAATAAACACATGAAAGTGATCCTTAAAAGCAAATATGATGAGGTCCATTGCCTAATAGTGTCCTATTTTCTTCTTAGAGCTTACCTAAAGACTGACTTAAACTCTCAGCATCCTCAAAGTATTGTTTCTGCTTTTGAAAAGTAGAATAGTGGTTTCCTTAAGTAATTTCTTTTTAAAGAACTTTTATGACATCATGCATATACAATAACACCAATCATTCAAGGAGGAATGACTTGGTTGTTGCATAAAATTGGGTAGGAAACTTCCTATGTAATGAAGATGCCTCCCTAAAAATTTGGATTCTGAAACAAACTGAATCCTTGGAAGAATGCCAAAGCCTCCCCTCATTTAGGGTTCTACAGATTAATTTTGTGGCATATGAGGTATATATATATATACTTAAAATGCAAAAATTAGCCACAAAACTTTGGATTTTTAGCACTCTGCCTAGCATATGTGCCTTGTTTTTCTTGTTCAGGAATAAGTGCCAGAATTCTGATAATATAATTATCTTAAATATTTCAGCACATGATTTTAATTAGCAAACATGACTTTAATTATCAAACCCGTGGACCTGGTAAAACAAAACCCTTTATTTCAAGTAATGAAGCTATTAATATTCAGTTTCTAAATTCATTTTTGTCTGTTAAAGAGTTTGGCATTTGTTATCATTGTTTTAATTATAGACTCTCCATAACTACTCTTAATTGGTCTCCATCAACAGCTTTATAATTTACAGAGCCCTCTACCTGTAAATGGAAAATAATAAAAACTGTTTACATCCTTAATAAGAAGAATATATCTAAAGCTTCCCAATTATCTCTCTCATCCAGGTATATAAATTCCTTTAATTCCACAAAGATTTATTTAAAAACTACAGTATTCTCAGTACAAATGGCTGTGAATATCATTTTAATACATTGCACTAAAGTAGGCGTCCCCCACCTCCAGGCCGCAGACCAGTACTGGTCCAGGCCTGTTAGGAACTGGGTTGCACAGCAGGAGGTCAGCTTGAATGTAGCGGGCTTGAATCATCTCAAAACCATACCCTCCAACCCGGCCCATGAAAAAATTGTCTTCCACTAACTGGTCCCTGGTGCCAAAAAGGTTGGAGACAGGCAACTGCAATGCAGATTTAAAAGGGAGGATAGTCAGACTAACTGTACTCTCTTCTGCCTTCCAGGTGAGAGGAATCCTTTGCAATAGATAACTTCTCAAATATTCTAATTTCTTTACCTACGGCTAGGTCCTACAGTGGCACACTGCATTATCTTTGACTCAGAGACTTCGATAACTTCCTGTAGAATGCAAATCAAATATGTATAATTATCTGTTTGAGTTGAACATTTTTACCTTTCTCGTATTGGTTATAAAGTGTTTTTGTGAGTGCACACTCATATTTTGATGGGTGTACATGGGCTCCAAATAAATTTAATTTGATACTTATTTCCAAGAAATGGGGGTATCTTGCCCCCTGGGAACATTTATAGTGCTGTCTGTAATAAGAAGCTAAGATCCCACGAATAAAAATCAGAAAATAAGATAGAATTCACAAAGAGAAATGTCATAAGCTCTTCCACTCTGCCTCTCATCGCAGCATTCACCAGGAGAGTCTGCTATGGGGACTGGAAGCGGGATGAAATGAGGAAGTGGTGTAGAAGACACTTTCTCTGCACAGGAACGCAGCCTATGTAAGTGGAAAAAATATCTACTCCTACAGGTTGGGCTGAGGGTGTGCGATTTTCAGTCCCCAGGATGCCAGTAGCCATTCGGATAATCTACCTCTTTCACATTAATTCAGAACCATACTGCCATCACAACTCTTAAGGTGAATAACCTCTTGGAAATAATAGCAACCATATTCGAATTATGTATGCAATTTGTTATGGAATAACTGATTCTTTGCAGATTAAGGAGGCTTATAAAATGAAGTATCATATTGTTTCTTGATGAGAAGTTTACCAAGAAGAAACATTGAGGAGGAATATTTCAAGTCCAAAGATTTCATCTGCTAAGTGTATTAAGCATATACTAAAGCCAAATTAAAAAATAAATTTCAAGATGAACAAATTCTCTGCATTTTCTCCCATGAAAGCAAATGGAAACCTCAGTTTCAATAAGCTTTTTGCCAACATTCCAATGGAACCTGAATAAGAAAATTTTGAATAATTTCATGCAACGCATTACAATTATTAGAAAAAAAGTAATTTCAAGAAAGCAGTAAGATAATTTGGTAGTCTAGCGTAGCTTCAGATTCTCAAGGAAGAAGACCCTGTTCTTCAGAGTTTCTTAATAAAGCCCACTGAAAATGTGAATCTTTTCAGACTCTTTTACTAAAAAGCTATGTTCACAACTCTCAGGTAAACCTCCTTTACTAGTTAAGAGCCTTTGCACACCACCCTGCATTCTTGGACTTCATTTGCTTGACTCCATTTTTACAGTATCTGGCCTCCTGCTCCCAATTACCCACCTATCTTGTGGGGGGACTCCACTCGCAGGGCCTCCCCACCCCGGCCGCCCTGGATGAGAATAAGTCTACCAAGACATGATCTGCTTGGGGAGGAAAGGTTGCTGATCTCTCAAAGGAGAAGGGCCAGGAGCCTTTTCCTCAATGAGCTTTTATTGGAATCAATTTGCACAGGAATACAGGTAAAGCTCATCAGTCATTGTCAGGCAGTAAGGATCAAACAATAGATAACAAACAAAGAATTCTGAGGGCTTGTTCTGAGTCAGGGTCAGTTAGCTAAAGGGCTATAAGACTTTGGGAAGCAAACTCATTTCAGGCTTGGACCTTTATCATTTAAATTGAGGGTATTAGCAAAGCAGGTTTCACAGGATTTTATGCATTCTTTCTTAGGCCTGATTTCCCCAGGGAACCTGCCCTTTCCAGCACAAGGCCGCACCCACCTCTGGCATTGTTTCAGGCTTAAATCAAGCAGGGGAAGTAAAGCAGCCAAGAGATTAGGAGACTTCTTGCAGACAGAATGAGGACTCAGGCTATGTCAAAGCCGAGGGGCGAGGGTCCATCACCCCCTTTTTCTATAGCCCCCAAGTCCTTCCCTGTGGGCCTCTTGGTGACCATGCCTGCCTTAGGTGGTCCCTTCCTTGAGGAATCTTACCCATCATTGGCTAACTGGTCAGGCTCAAGGCCAAGCAGGGTAAAGTGGGCAGAGGTGGCACCCATGCCAGGGAGATAAGCTTTGTCTCCTTAATGGCTTATGGTCCCAAGGTCTGTCACTCAGCCTTAGCCAATGGGGGGCTATAGTTTCTGAAACCAGGCAGGGCGGTTCCCAACACTATCTGACACACTCCACTAAGGTTTACTCACCTGTGGCCTGTTGAGAGTTTTTCCACTCTGTTGCTTTATGTTTGCATTAGTCCTGCTGTGCAACTAAATCTCAGGACCCGTTTTTTTCCTGTGAATCACTGTTTAACTCGAATAATAATCTAGAGAAAGGCACCCCTTACAATTCCACTATTATCCTTTATGGAATATAACTAATGGCTGCCTGTGGATAGCATTTTCTCCTGTAAAGCAACTATTTTTCAACCTTGTTACAGATTATTAAAATGATTAAAATGTGACATTATAGTGACCTATTAGAGCGTAACGGCTCAAACCATCCACAGGAATGCAAAACATTTAAGACGATAAATTGCTACAAGAATCTCTAGCTTATTTGTATCTTGTGTTTCCTCTGCTGTGATTCTCACTCCCTTCGTGGTAGGAAAATGTGTATTCATAAATCTGTGTTGGCTGCAGTGTCAAAGCAAGATTACGCTGGGGGAGGAATCAAGTCCCTGCTCTACTGGAGCCAACAAAGACAATAGCATCAATCTGGCCCTGTTATAACCTCATTCTCCAGGCCTCACTTCTCCCATCTCTCATGAAGAGTGTGAGCTGATACACCTATCATGTTTTTGTCTAATAAAGTAGCATGTGTTTGCAGAACATCTCGTTTTCCTCTTATTCATATTTTGACTTGGCATTTATAGCTGTTGGGTGAAAAAATCCACAGTCTGATTTGTCTGAAACAGACAATCTAATTAAATTGGAGGGGAGGGAGAGGTGCAGGAAGCTGCTGAACTGCTCATAATACAAAACATGCCAGCTTTGGTTTGGAAAATCTAGCAAGATGGTGCCAACAATTTCTGCTCACTGAACTTGCTGAAGTATGTAATTATGTTAAGTTCTCTTATTTTAATTCCAATTTCACATATATAGCTGATGCATTTGAATAGAGCTTAGCAGGCCATTATTTGGGCTGTGATAAAAGAACGATATACACATGATTCACAAATGCTGTAATTTTTTTGACTTAGATGTTTCAATATTAAATGTTATCTTTATAAAATAAATATTTATGCATAGGTTTTTCATCTTTAGAATTTTTCCCTGTGTGATTCAAATCAAAATCAGTTCTGTGATACTTAAAAACTGCACGCATTCAAGAGCTCCAGCTACTGTTAGTAATATTGAAAACCTGAAGCAAACCTTCATGAACATGAAGTCTTACGAGCAGAAGAAGCACAAACTGCTTGCATCTCTAGTGGCAAACCCTCTCTGTCAAGCTGCTTTACAGTCTGCACTTTCAATATAACGTCATTATTTCCAGTTGCTGCGGACATTCACGTTGTTACTGTGGACAGAACACTAATCTCACACTGCTCTGTCTGTATCATTCCATCCTATCTCAAAAGTTAAAAGGCTATAGACATCTTCATCTCTCACTGTAAACGTACTTGTAGGTAATACATGTTGCATTCTCAATCTACTTTTTCAGAATAATTTACAAGACCTATGCTTCCATTTGAGTGCAAAACTTTTCAAGAGGCAATAGCTATACATTCATAATTAAATGACTTCATTAAAGATCTACAACACAAATAACCATAGCTGAAATAAATGTAAAAATTACCAAGCATTTTTTTCAGAAAAAGATATTTATGTCTATTATTGCCTTAACAAAATTAAGGAATGAGCAACAACAACAACAAAAAGGTTAAAAAAATGTGATCAGTGATCAAGAGAGGAAACAGTAAATGAAAGTAGACACAGAGATGGTCCAGATTAATTTTAAATTAAATATGATAAAAGTCCAAAAATTCTAAGGGGAAAAGTATACAATGTGCATTAAGACATGGAAAATTTTGAGAGAGATATACAAAATATAAAAAAAGGAAATTCTATATGTGATAAGTATATCATAATATGTGTGAGTAAATGTTTACAACACTCTAATGTTGTTTTAACAAGCAATACAAAACATATGCCCATTTCATAAAAGGAAAAATAAAGCATATTGCCATGATTTATCTGTTACTCGAAACCAATAAATTAAAAAGAACTATTTGGAACCTGGTTACAGATAGTAATTTTAACACAGTAGTAATTTTCACTCCTTCATAAAATCTCATGTAAAAAAACCTATTTTGAAAAGAGGAATGAAGGCAATAACAGAGAGAAAATGCTAAAAGCTTAAATCAGATGGAAAAGTACTAATTGATTAAATTGATTCAAATTCCAATTTAGAAAATATTTATGAAGGGCAATTATTAACTCTAAGGGAGAAAAAATGTACAAGAATGAAAAGTAATATTGGCACAGCACATGGCTCAGTTGGAAAGGCAGTCACATGATCATGAAAGGTACAATAACATAAATTTAAAATATTGATCTTACCAAAATTATGATATAAAGATAAGGACAAGTTATAGAGAAAGAAAGGGAAACAAAGTATGAGAGGGTGTGTGTGAGAAAGAGTTAATCTTCCTCCTCCATCCTGGGGAGTAAAATGTTCATGCCAAAAAGGGGAAAATCAAAATGTAATAGATAAAGATGCAGAGGGAATACTGAAAGAATGGGTTACAAACCACTGTCTCTGTGAAGTGGGAAGAATGAAGTCATATTGTGGAACAAGGCCTGGGGAACTACTTCCCTCCTTGAATTGTACGCAGAACATATGAGAACAGGCACAGCAGACAGTGTATGGGGTGCCCTAATTAGTCATTTGCTGTACAACTACTATCAGTATTTATGGTACCTGCCTAGGTGAGCAGGAATTTGTTCCTCCATTGTCCATAAGCACTTGTGTTTCCTGCTAATAATTGTCAACTCGCTGGTCGGACTTGCCTAATTCCTACCAGTCCCAGTCTGTGCGGATAGACACTGTACCTTCGATGCACATAAATCCTTGTGAGCGATTGGAAGATGAACTATCACGAACAACAATGATGCTATTTAACTTGATGTCCAGTATCATCTTTGCCTGAAAGTTCATAGCTCTTTGAATCCTACAACCCTATAATTTGGACTGCGGTAGTGTAATTTTGTGGAAAAATTTTTAATGCAGTTTAGAGCATGCAACTGGCTGCCTAAACTCAAGCTTTGGCTCCAGAACTTACTACTTTTTTCCTAACAGAGGAGAAAGGAGAGAGAAAGAGAGGGAGAGAAACATTAATCTATTCCCTCTTACATGCCCCCAATCTTGGACCTGGCCCACAACCCAGGCACATGCCCTGACCGGGATTTGAACCAGCGATCATTCACTTTGTGGGACAATGCCCAAACCACTAAGCCATGCTGGTTAGGGTCAGAACTTAACTATTTCTATGACATTAGCCAGTTGCTTAACCAAGCTGAGCCTCAGTTTATTGATATATAAAGTGGTATTCATATCATTAACTATCTAGAAGAATTAAATGTTAAATGAAACAATCCGTATAATGAATTTATTGCAGTACCTGGCATTTAGTAAGCTCCAAAGAGATGTTAGCTATTGTTTTTATTATCTGTTCAGCCTCTTCAACAGCCTGGGCCACTTAGTTTCCAGTATTGCCAACTACCCAGCAACTTGGAGCTTTTATGCAAATGGTATCAGAGGGCCTGTCTGTAGCTTTCCAGACATCTTCAAAACAGTATGCAAATTGGATTTAAACAGCCAGCTTGAATTACATATGAAAAAACTTCTAACACAAACCTATTCTGTAAAAATAACAAAACAACAAAGCCATGATCAAATAAGTAAATGCAAAATACAATTCCAAAGTTACAACTTTGAGTTTTTAGTTAAGTATATTTTGGGCCTGCAGAACATTCAGGAAAAAGACACAAAACCTGACAAGAAAGTAAATATACTTGAAAAGCGAGAATAAAAAAGTCTGCAACAATCTAGGAAAAGAGAATGAAAATTAACATAATATTTTAAAAATAAACAAAGTTTCTACCCTAAGACAGCAGAAAGTCACAGTCAGTACAACACACCAGTCGTCTAAGTTGTGGCCGTAGTTTGACTGCACCTGCGTGCGCAGAGCCCTGAGAGTTCCTGCACATCTCTGAAAGGCATGTTTTGCTTCTAATTTCAGTTTGTCAGGGGTCTGTTTAGAATCGGACGCTGAGGACAAGCAATGAGGAATTACATGAAGGGCCTTAAGGATCTTGATCCTCTGTGTCAAGGTGTCTCAAAGGTATTTTTGCATTAGAAACAGTTACATTTCAAGATGATATATCAATAAGAGATGAATTATGACATTTTAAACTTGAATCACAACTTATTTTTAATTATTTAAACACTTTGCTATTATATTACAATGAAAAGCATTTTTTTGGTAAAATTATGTGTAATACTTTTGTTCCTCCTCCACTCATGGCCTGGAATCCCCAAACCTGGTGGAGACATAACTGAAAAAGGTACTTAGACTGCCACCTAGTACACGTTTCTCTGTATAGCATAGTTTCCGAAGCTCTTTGAATAATGTCCTAGCACTGAAGCAAATATATGCTTAAGCATTTTTTATAATGTATTGAAAATTTTACATGAGCCATCCTTTTCCTCTTTGACCTAAATTCTTCTCCTAAATGTTAATCATGAGTGTTTCAATCTGTATATCAATTTATGAGTACTTTATTCACTTGGCCCAGATACATAATTTTAACATATTAGGAACTTTTCTTCAAAGGCCTCATTTCAAATATTCTTACTAACCTGTTAGTTTCTTTTTTTTTTAACAAAATATTCAAAGATTTGAGCAATGAATCTTTCAAGATTAAACATGATTTATAAAAGTACTTATCTTTTCAAGAAGAAGGTATTTTTTTTACTGGCACAAGAATCACTATGCCAATGATTAAAATTCAGTGGAAATATTTTCACTCACACCTTACATTCTGATACCCATTTGGAAGCCTCCTGCCACTAATCACATAGCTCCATGGTGACTCTTAGCTCCAAGGGAGGTAAGGAACACAAACCACCGGGGGCTGGAGACACAGAAGGCACCCAAATACACTGTCTGAAATGAGCAATGCAAAGCAAATATCTCAAGACATACACTAAACATCTTTAAAATTGACATTAAAACTTGACCAGTAAATGTTCTGACTTGTCATCCATTTAAAATAGACTAGAATCCCAAAGACATTTAAGAGTGGATCAGAAACCCCAGGCCTTGCACTCATCCTTGGAGCTCTTGCAGAAAATTAAAAACTGCTTAACTTTGCTCCAGGATAAAAAACTTGACTGCACTGTGGACAGCCAATCTCAAGTAATTCAATTCAATGTAATCTCATGCATTTTTATTGAGCTCCCAGTATGGGCCAAGAATAGAGTTTGGAGATATAAGAACAAATAAATCATGGTATATCTCTTAAATTGATTACCATATTTTGATGATACAAATTTCAGGATTTAGAAAACTTTATTTTTATTGGGGTGACATTGGTTAATACGATTGTATAGGTGTTAAGTGTACCTTTCTATGACACGTGATCTGTATATTGCACCATGTGCCCACAACCCAAAGTCAAATCTCCTGTCACCATATGTTTGGCTCCCTTTACCCTCACTACCTCCTCACCCCAGAAAACATTCAAAAGACTATATTGTGATCAGGTGAATAACCTATTCTTGCAGATTTCCTATTGGAAGTCAGACAATCACATGAGTTCCATAGCTGAAAAGATTTCTTTATTAGGGGGAAAGTTAGATATCTTAATCCCATTTTAATGCATAATTCTCTAATTTTGTTATAAATGAAAACATTTCAATGTAAATACATAGTCAAAGAGAATAAATCCAACTCTATTTTAGTAAGAAGTATAATAGTTTTACTCAATGTAAAAGTTTTGAATAATCTGGTTCCTTAAAATACTAATATAAATAATGAATTTAAATTCTTTCAATAATCTCCATATTGTAGAAAAGCAATGTCAAAATAAATGCCAAAATTATAAATTATATAATTATAAGATAAATTCAGAATATTTAATCATGTATCCATTTTGTTTCTCAATATGTTAGGTTTCTCTTTAATATTTTTGATCAGTTCTTAGAATATTTAATTTAGAAAACAAGTTCAAGACGCCAGTCCTATTCTAAGCTGCCAAAATGATCCCACGCAAAGTCCATTTCGCTTCTGCAGCATGATCACCGGCAGCTTTCATTCGGTCACTTCTCACTTCATGACTTAATTTAAACGACCTGTGAGGATTTGCCTTGTAAAGAAACAATACCAATTGTTTATGCATATTTCAAAATGTAGAAAACTCATCTAAAGCTGGATTCCAAAAAAATGATTTTTAAACAAGTCTATTAGCACAATGAATGAACAAAGCATTCAGTTCAATAAATTTGAATTGAACCAATTCATATTATTTAATTATCCCATATTTTTAATGAAATTTTTTAAAAGATTTTATTTTTTTATTTTAGAGAGGGGAAGTGGGGGAGAAAGAGAGAGAGAGAAACATCAATGTGCAGTTGCCTCTTGCACACCCTCCCACTGGGGACCCGGCCAGCAACCCAGGCATGTGCTCTAGACTGGGGATCGAACTGGCAACCCTTTGGTTTGCAGGCGGGCACTGAGTCCACTGAGCCACACCAGCCAGGGCCAATTCCCCCATATTTTAAATTTTAATGGAATTTAGCTTCTTTGTCTTCACATTAAGATGCTCTCCTAAATTGATGTAAACTTTATGTACCTATCCTTCCCCTTTTCCACTTCATCTCCTGCATAAACTCTTCTTTCTAGGTAAATACATCTTACCACTCATGTCAGGTCTCCTTGATCCATGTTTCCAGTTGCCTGCTGTATTCGTTTGCTTGGGCAGCCATAGCAAAATACCAAAACTAGGTGGATTAATCAACAGAAATGATTTTCCACACAACTCTGGAGGCTAGAAATTTACAGTTAAAGTGTCAATAGAACTGATTTCTTCTGCAGCCTCTCTCATTGGCTTGTACTTAGAAATTGTATTCTGATATCTTCACGTGTTTTTCCGTGTGTGTCTATGTCCTAATCTCCTCTTCTTATTAAGATCTCAGTTATTTTGGATTAAATTCCAACCAGTAACCTCATTTTACCTGTATTACTTCTTTAAAAGCTTTATCTCCAAATATGAGCACGTTCTAAAATACTAGGGACTAGAATGTCAACATGAATTTTGGGAAGACAGAATTAAGCCTATACTATCTGCAGGGCTTAACTCTATTTGGTCACCTATGTTCAAGATCTCTCAAAACATCTGTATTTTTCCTTCTTTTTTTATATTACTTATTTCTGAATTTTTGGTGTTGTTATTCAACTTTCTCAAAGTTATTTCTTACCCAAATAAATCTCTTGAAAACAAACATTTAGCTCCTTTTCTGTAGCTTATAGTGTACCACATTGTGCTTTATGGAAAGCAAATGTTTAATGAATATTTTTGACCGGACTTCCTGTAACTCTTCATGCTTTAAGTTTTTCTGTCCTCTTCTTTACTGTCCAGAAATTCAGCATCTTTAGATAAATATTCAACTCTGAGGGAGAAAGAAATAAGTATAGGTTGTTGACTTTATAAAAAACAGGAATTTTCTGAAAATCAATAATAATCTTTACCTATATTTTAAATTTGTAACTTCTCATTTTACACTTTCTTAAAGTTATTCAGAGTCATACCTATAGCAAATACTCCCCTTAATAACTTTATATTGCAAGTCAAATATATGACAAAATGTGAAATATGAACAAATTCACGGAAGGCACATGAGACAACCTGCTTACTAACTTACACACCCTATAATTAAGCATGGGCCTGTGTGAACTATACATTCCATCGCAAGTGCACATTCAGTAATATTTATTATTGCACCCTTCTGAAAAAAAGAAAAACACACCCCAGAGAAATGTTATGAGGACTCTAAATCACTCCTTGTCCATTCAGCACTATAAGCCAAGAGAATGAACAATCAAGTTCAACCATTCAACAAATGATTTCAATGTGAAGCCTGTTTACATGCTCTAATCCTTAGATTCCAAAGTTCCCTGTCCTGTGTTTTCTTTAAATTTTAACAACTCATGGGTATAGTAAAAAAAATTAATGTGTTTAACATTTAAAGTTCATACAACATTTAAATTATATTTAGCAAAAGATATACTCAAATACCTCATCATCCAATAGAAATCCAACGTTCTTATATGCAAAATATTTCAACATTATGCTACTGCATGTATCATTGTCCATGACAAATAATTTGGAGGCACAAGAGGTAATGTTAACACTCAATATTAGTATTAATTCTTGAAACTTAATGGCCTCCGTACCTTTCAACTTCTAAATCCATAAAAACGGTTAAATGGTTGATCAAAATTAGGAATTGCTTTGCATTAATTCTTGAAGATTGACAAATACCTAAGAATATGATATGACTAATTTAGTTTATAATTTCAAGTTAGTGTTATTAAAACTACAGAATATTTATGTTCAATAGCTAATTAAGTATATATGTTTTCACTTTTATTGGGCTGTTTATGCAATAATTGTTGAGATTCCTATAGCTAGGGTTTCTTGGTTCATCTCATTACACAAAGATCATAAAAAATTCCTAATAGAACTTTGAGCAAGTAAATAGTAATGTGTGTGTAAAATAGATATCTCAAACTGACAGCTGGATTTTGTCTGACGTATTTCCTTTAGCTTTTATAACTAAGGTAAAAGAAATGTTAGTGGGCAATATTAGTTATTTTAAGATTTCCCATAAAATATCATATTTATAGTTATATTTGAAAAAAATTAGTTTTTCTCATTCATGGTAAAAGTATAAAAACTCATTTGTCAAGAATGTAAAGTTTGCAAGAAATAGAATGTGTTTCCATAGAACTTTGTAAGGTCCTTTAAGAGTGTTAGGACATTTAAAATATTCAATCCTTTCATATTAAGTATATTTTATTGATTTCTAAGTCTTTGAAATTAGCAGCTCATGTAGTTAACACAAAGCAATTTATTATTGAGTAAAATATTTATTTAACTATATAGCTTAAAATGGCTTACAAGTTTCCTAAAAATCCTGTATTACTCATTCCCTAAGGTGCTTATGAGTTGCTAATATAATGGCTCTATGTAAGTATCACAAAAGAATAATAATAAACTATATCTTATGCTGTAGTTAGAATATAGTAATCAAATCCATTGTATTATTAAGTCCATTGGAAAACATTATGAGTCAAAGTGAAAGTCATGTTCTTAAAGCATTGAGTACTTTTTAGATTTCAAGTGAAGACCCACCTAGTATTTTCAATAAGTTAAGATTTGGAAATTCTCTTAATTTTCATGTTTATTTACTTCTAAAAGTTAAGTAGAATTTTTCTGTGACCAAATATTTACAGTGTAGAGTTAAAATTAAATGCATAAGAAAATGGAACTTAAAATAGATTTCTAAAAGTGATTATGTAAGTGGAAATGTCCCTTTGTACAGATAATAG
Source organism: Desmodus rotundus (assembly GCF_022682495.2). Taxonomy (NCBI): domain Eukaryota; kingdom Metazoa; phylum Chordata; class Mammalia; order Chiroptera; family Phyllostomidae; genus Desmodus; species Desmodus rotundus. The sequence continues at coordinate 153,282,267 of NC_071390.1, read as the reverse complement.
AGAAGAAATGAGAAAATCTTAATATTTAAGCAAAAGAATATTTGAATATTACATTCTTAACAATTTGATTAAAATATATCAAAATAATAGATGAATTCAGAGAGGAGAAAATGTATTTTTATCTCTGCTTTAACTTTTAATGAGCCAAATGAAAAAAAAAAAAAAAAAGAAAAGAGAGTAAGAGGCAAGCAAGGAGGGGGAGAGGAAGGAAGAAACAAAAATAAAAATGATAAGATATAGAATCTCAGTATTAAAATTGATCTTAGAAATCATCATACTGAGCCACCTACCCAGAAATTAAAGAATGCTTCCTGGAAAATGTTCAGGGCATTCCAAATGAGAAAGAAATTATAACATTTATATTATTTACTAAATTAGCAAATAATAACAAGTTATGATTTGCCTTTCTTCTGTCTACAGGTCAGCATAGTTTGACCTTTGCATCTGCATAATTAGTCATTTTTCAACTTGCCCTTCATAGTGTAGACATAACTTCAGAAAGAATGTAGTAAGCCGGCTTATTCCCTGCTGGAGTCAGTAAGCCATGTTGGAGGTCTTGCCTGGTGCCTACCCGGCACTCTTTGTCTTTGGGAAATGTTAATAATTTAACGTTAACCATGAACCCTATTAACAGGCATCACCACTACCGAGTTTCCAAATTACTCAAATATTTTGTTTATGTTTTTGATTTTTGTTCTTGCCCACCTCTTCTCTAGTTCTGGATAGAATCATCTTATGACTCCCTTCAGAGAGAATGTACTAAAACAGCTTTGCAGGCTTTGAAGTCAGTGAGACCTGGGGTTAATCCCAGTTCTGCTACATTGTACTAACCTGCTAGGTTTCTAAGGTTAAATTAAGATATCATCATTACTCGAGAATGTTTCAAGTGCACCCCATTATCAGTTCTGTACATCAGTTCCCTACTGTACATCTGGATACCTCCTTGAAGAACCAGTGTTTTTGTGGAAATGTTTATAAATACAATAATTTAGTAAGTTGGTAAGTTGTGGTAGAAAAATGTCTTTGGAAAGTTCTACCTGATGTAATTTTTTCAGGACTACTTGCCAAACATGTTGAACTTTTCAAAAAGAAAAGTACTACCTTGTTATTTGGCTATCTGCCCAGAAGACATAACTACAGCTCAGAACACCTAGAAATTTTAAATACACACTTGCAGTTACATTTTCCTGTGGAAGTAGTGGTAGACTGAATTATTGTTCCTAGTATTTACTACCTTATCCCCACCTGTAATACTGTGATAATACCTGCCCAATGTCATCAGATTCTGAATGAATAAACCAGAAAGAGTTGTATATCCCTGCCTCATTATTTGAGGTTGACCATGTGATATGTTCTTGACAATGTGATGTGTGAGTCAATATGCTGTTGATCATGTTAAGCAGAAACTTTAAAATTATTCTACAGCCTGGATCAGGCTTTCTTGGGTAATTGTTCTATACTATGAGAATGGCATGATAAGAGTGACATAATAATGTAATAATACCCAGATAAGGGCACAACCTTCAGTCTGGTCCTGAAGTGAAAAGGCCTGTTGGCGTAGAATTACCACTGGTCACGTGCCTGGAACATAATTACAGTGACCTTATACACTGTGTGACACTTGAGCAAAAAGTAAATGTTTCTGTGCTCTAAGTCCCTAAAATCTGGGAGTTGCTTATTGCAAGGCATAATCTAGCAAAAGCTGATGAATGTTATGCTCAGTAATTTTGATATTTTCAAAAGAGGTTGGTTATCCCCCCCAAAAGCCAAAAGTTGTTATTGTATAATGTGCTATGACAGCACAAAGCAATGTGAATAGTCGGCAATTCCCTGCTGCATTTCCTCTTGCTACACGGTCAAACGACACAATTCAGCCTTCTTGGGAAACACAATACAAGTCTATCTTAGGAAAAAATTTTCACATGAATCTATAGTTATCATTTAATTTATCCTCATAATATAGAAAGTAAATTACTCCAGTATGTTAGCCTCTGGCTTCTCCATCTAAGTCTTATTCATTCCTACTGAAATCTTTTTTATATTCCTGAATTTCTAATTAACAAAGGTTAAGAACTAGAAAACAGTTACTATAAAAATTACATTCCAATCTTTTCTGAGCACTTGAAAACACGAATTGTTGTTTAAATAGTTGAAAAATACATCACTGTTCCATTTTATTCAAATATGTATTACTGAAAGATGTCACACATGCCCCTTATCTGTTGTATAATCATTCGATGTCCAGATTCCTGAGTTATCTGGACTCATATGATTTGTAGGAAAAATGGAGATCTTTAAAGCAACCCCCTATCTCAGTGACATGCTGTAGAGGAGCACACTAAGGTTCAGAGCAGTTCAATGATTTGACTAAGATCAAACAGCATGTGAAAGGCAGAACTAGAACTTTAACCTAGGTTTTCAGTCTCCATCCACTTGTTACTAAAATGAAGTGATTGGAAAGTGTGGAATTGCATTGAATCTATAGACTGCTTTGGGTAGTATGGACATTTTAATGATGTTAATTCTTCCTGTCCATGAACATGGTATGTGCTTCCACTTATTTGCATCTTCCTCAATTTCTTTCTTCAGTGTCTTATAATTTCCTGAGTACTAGTCTTTTACATCCTTGGTTAGGTTTATTCTTGGGTATTTTATTCTTTCTGTAGCAATTGTGAATGGGGTTGTTTTCTTTTCCTATCAAGTTTCTAATGACATATTTCACAGAACAAGAACAAAAATTTCAGAAATTTATATGGAAACCACAAAAGGCCCCACACAGCAACAACGATCCTGAGAAAGAAGAACAGAGCTGGAGGAATCACACTACCTAAACATTAATGAAAAATAAAATGAAATCAACAAAAAAATACAAAAATTCCAGAAGAAAAAGAAAGAAAGAAAAAAGTGTGGGTATATTGCCTCTAGATTGATCGATTGGAGTAGGCAGAGCTTGTGAACACTCAGGAGTTTTGTCATTCTCAGTAGCACCATATTAAAATTTAAGATTAGCCTGAGGTCTTGCAAAGCAAAACTGTTTAAAGTACTAACATGTTTCCCCATGACTTACTCTGCATTGATTATTCTGTTATATGTATGTCTTAACTAGCTTCTTAGTATGTATTTGGTGATTATAAGTATATGATTCAAAAGTATAATAGTTCGAAAGTCAAATATATGCACAGAAACATACTAGGAATCTATTTTAGAAATCAGTGGCCATTTATGTCTACCTTTGTGCATATTTTGGACATTACAAAATACACAGCTTAGTCAAGTTAATTCAACAAATGGTTTTTAAATACCTAACATACACCAGGTACTCTATTATCTATGAGATGTATTCTCCTAGCATATGGTATAGCATTTGCTCTCAAAGTGTTCATATTCCTAAGTAGTTACCCACCAATCTAGGAGATAGTGTGGTCATTTACTCTGAAGTCATATATTCTAAATTATTTTTAGTTAACAATGAAATCAAGGAAGAAATCAAAAAGTGTCTGGAAACAAATGAAAATAAACACATAGTAGTCCAAAACTTTATATAACTATCGTCATAAAGACTACAACACACCTTTTTCCCTTCATAAAACATATATCCATAATCACTACTTGCCATTTTAAAACATAAAATTTTGTTCTTATTGAATAATAACATAGAAACCAGTTCTATCAGAGGGTGTGGCCTTAGTTGCCAAGGGTTGCATCTTTACAGGGCTCTGCAAAGTTGAACGTGATATTCATGCAAAACCTACTTAAATGTGATGTTAGCATTCCCCCAATGCTTCCCCTGTCCATCTGTGTTGATCAGCATTCAAATACATCCACTAAAGACATTTTTACATTACTTTCTCAAACATGAGCCAATTTTAAATTAGCAGCCAATTATTTTGAGTGAATGGGCATTAAATACGTGACTTTTAACCTAATTTACTCTGGTGAATATTAATTCCTAGTGAGTTACTGCTTTAGCAACTGGAAAGATGAAGGAGCTTAAGGCACCATGTGCTGCCACACAGGCTGGCACAGGGAGGCCCAGCTTGAGCTGCCATCCTCGGGGAGAAGGAAGCTGAGACATCAGGGAAACATTCTGTTTCCTTTTTGTAAAGCATGCCTTATTTTCTCATAGGATTCCCTAGAATAAAGGCAGACCGTGGGATTGAAACAATTCATGGCTACAGATTGTAAAAAATGATAAAAGACTTATTTCATAATGCCCAATCTGTGCTTCATATCTGTTGGTTCTTTTAAGACATGGCCCATAATTCACCCCTTAAAGGAACCCTTCCTTCTATCTCCATCTGTGAGTAAGGTGACCTTATAGTTTATTGTCTAACAGGAACACTGTTCAGAGTGAAATGGGGCTATAAATAATAGGGCTCAGACAATTGGCGTAAAGTGTACTGTCCCTGCTAAACTGGAATGGATGGCCACACTATCTGTGAAGCCAGCAATCTCCTTCTAAAGATTCTCATGGTATTTACTGCAGGTTTTACTCATTTGACATTCAGCATATGTTACTGAGCGTTGCTTATATTTTATGGGCATGTTCGGTGACATTGACTTGGTTTACAATATCCTTTGACAGCAGAGAAGATGACTTTTTTTTGTTTGATTCTCCAGATCTTAACATAAATCCTATACATAGCACACACTCACTAGATACATTTAAGGCAGTGATTGTATAGAGTTAATGCTTAATTAGTGTTTGCCGAAGGAAACTGTATTGGCCAGGGTTCTTCAGAGGCACAGAGTCAATAGGTTGCTATATAAAGATACAGAGATAAAGATGTATACCTATAGAGAGGTGTTACAAGAAATTGGCTCACATAATTACAGAGGCTGCAAAGTCCCACGACTTATAGTCGGCAAACTAAAGATGTATAATTTTGGTCTGAGTCTGAAAGCCTGAGAACCAGGAGAGCTAATGGTGTAAAGTTTCAATCCGGAAGAGAGAAGGCTGAAGACCCAAGAAGGGCCAAATTTTCAGTGTAAGTGAAAAGGCAAGGAAAGACTGGTGTCTTGGCTCAGTCAGTCAGTAATTTCCTCCTACCTTTTGGAGGGTCAGACTTTTTGGTTTTATTTGGGCCTGATAGCGGAGAGCAATCTGCTGTACTTGGTCTTCTGATTCAAATATTAATCTCATGCACAAGCAGCCTCACAGATACACCCAGAATAATGTTTGGCCAAATATCTGGTCACTCTGTGACTGAGACAAGTTGACACAAAATTAACCATTATAGAAGTCATTGCATGATATCTGCAATGACAGTGACTTCAGTCAATATTATCATGTTGTTGCCTGCACAACTTAATTTTGGCTAAATATGTAATGGTTTATTTCTACTACAAGGTGATAACTTTCACTGCTTCCCCTGGATTTCCCCGAAGCGCCTAGATCATACTTATTAATGCTATCAAAGATAACAATTTAGGAACTCTGGAGATGCAATGGTGAACAGGGCATGGTTTCTGCCTTCAGGGACAGAGGGTCTTATTTGAAAGAGATGAATACACATAAAAGATGACTCACAGTAGAGTCAATAAATCATGTCATATTTGTAGTACAAACAGTGCAGAAGACTCTGGTGGAACGTGCGAAAATTTGCAGTCTAAAACCTATGTTTGTCTAACGTGTATACCATTTCAAACAGGCCTGCATTTGAATCCAGTTCCATGAATTAACAGCTGTGTGATTTTTTTACCTTTTGAAATATACTTACTCTGCTATAAAATATGAACAATAGTAAACAGTTGCCATAATTTTTAGAAATACTTGAGTTGTGGGACCGGCACCCAGTAAGCACTTCAATACATCAATATTATTATAATCATTACTGCCATTATTATTATCATATCGTCATTATTATATCAACGACTGTGATTCTGAGCCCTTTTTATTTTCGTTATCATTCAATGTGGAGAATACTAAACCAGAAAGCTGATGGTGTGGGGTAAATTACATAACATGCGGTTAAGTATTTAGTTAACTTCAAACATAATATAACTGTTAACTGGAAGCACCACTGTCATTGCTGTGACCCAGAGAGGCGGGAGAGGGCAGATGGCAGAGCTGTGTCTCTCACTTTCTATTCATAATTAAAAAGTGATTGGTTTACTTTTTAACAACAAATGTTCAAAAGTACTGTTCTATAAAATATTTTTTATTGTTCCATTATATTTATTTCTTATATTCCTTCATAAGAATACATAATTGGGTATGAAACAAGAAGTTTCCAAATACAATGATGTAGCAGCCAGAAGAATATTTGTAGGAAAGCACAGGAAGCAAACACAAAGTAAGGTAATATTTTCAAGTAACCCTCAAACAGGAAGATATCCTCTTTTCTCCAAAGACCAGAAAAGTCTATTATAAGTCTTACTTTCAGCACATAACTTTCAGAAAAGTCATTCTCTCCCACAGTGGAGGGTAAATATGAAAATGTACATATCCAAGAACAAACTTTGTAAAAACTATGTTTTAGTTGAAAAGAAATAGAAATACAAAAGCCATAGATGAGGGAGACATGCAGAGGGAGCCATTTCCTCCCTCTAACTCTGAACTTAGAGTATATTCAGACAAAAAGAATATGAATTAGAATTTCAGGTCCAAGATAAGCAAGGAACCGTTTAAAGGCACATAAGCATGCGAACTCACACAGTCACAGAGGAAAACAATGTAGAACAAGCAGGTGAAAACAGAGGCTCCAGAAGGGAGGTGAGTGACTAAATGCTGAGATTCCAGTTCAGTCAAGGTCCAAAGTATACTTAGAATCGTATATTAATTAGAATTTGGGTTTTTATATTTATACTTAAGGATACCTAAAGGATGCTTTGAAAGTCATGAGGGTAAAAATGCAAAAATAAATATTATGGATTTTCAAGTGTATAATCTTATTTTTATTTTCATTTTATTTTTATTTAGGGACACACAGAAAAGGAGTGTGTACTGATTGATAGCAGCTAGAGATTTGTTATCATTGCTCATATTTCCCTCTATATGTCTCTTTTTCAGAATTTTTAATATTTTTATTAATTCATCTTAATTAATTTCAATAAATTCTATATCAAATAGTTTAGAATCAGAAAGATGTAGTTTAAAATGATAGCTCTCATACTTGTTTCATTTTTGAGCAAGTAATTTGGGGAGAAAATAGTACCTACTTTATAAAGTATTATGGGGTTAAATAATATATAAGGATTTTAGCATATTAAGATGATTTCATAAAGATTAGTGATAAGCCATTTTTTATTAAAATAATAGATCCTTAATTCAAAGAGAAAGAATATGTAAATCTTTCATCCTTTTAGAAGGTCATCCCCTTTTTTTTTCATTTGTTGCCTCTTCTTATGTCTATCCTTTTTATACCACACTATCAGAGGAAAAGAAATGGAAAGGAAGGAGGAGGACTAAAAAAATAACTTTGAAAATGGTTCACACCTGACATTCTACAATGGTGCCAAGGAAAGAAAAGAAGAAAACACAGAGAAATGTATTCGAAAGCTAGTAGGTGTTTGGTAGAAGGTGAGGACTAGAAGTAGAATCAACAGGCAGGTGTGATAGAAAGGGCAGTTAAATGTGCCGTAATGTCTAAGGTTAACTCAGCCCTTATTTGGCAGCCAAATATCTTAGAAAGCACTCACCTGGCTCTGTAAACATCACAATGTACCTTTACATTCAGTTCTTGGGATTCAGGTACAGGAAGCTTTCATGGAAGAACCAAATATGTTCAACTTTCTATGAATAATGGTTTGGCAAAACCACATTGTGATACCTATGCTTGGACTAAGATCATCACCTAGGCAGACATATATAAGTAAATTTGTTCTATCATATTTTTGTTATTTTTAGCCATTAGAATATAATGTATTGAATTCGGTGTGGAGGAAAAAAGGAAACACATCAAGATACTTGTTCAGCTCTCAACTAGCAGTGGAAGTTTGGTCCAGCCTTTCAACATCAGACCTTGGTTTCTTCATTTGCGTAATGTAAAACTGTGACATTGTTTTTCATATTTATATTAATTTTAAGTAGTCCTGAACTCATTTATATGAGAAATAAAAACTCGTGAAGGTCTTTGGTCAATCGATCTATGGCCAATGACTCATGATACCTAAAGCGGAGTACTGCTCTAGTCCTGCATTACGCAAATGAACAATTACTAAACTTTACTTTTTCCTGCTGGGAAGCCTCCTGTAGAATCCTTCTGATAAGATAGAGTGCCTTCACTACTAATAAAAACTACAGATTAGGGTAAGTTCATTGCACATTTCAAAGTTTAGAAAATAAATGGGCATGAAAGAATGAAGTGGTCAATATGGTTTTTATTTTATAATTAGCTAGAAAATCTTCTTGGTTTCTATTCCTTTTAGACATCATAAATTTCAATTGTTCCTGTTCTTAATTTAAAACTGCACTCAAACTAACAATTTAAATGTGTCCAACTTCATACTTTAAAAGTAGATTCAACTTTCTTCATGGTAGGAAATTCTTGTCCAAGTGCCACTATTTAGAATATGAACTCTCATTGTGCCATTAAGGTAGAAAATCAAGCTTACACTTCTTTGGCCCTGGAGATATTTTCTAGATGTAACATTTAAATTCATTCTTTTGATGTTCGGCTGTCAAAGATATTTCTTCAAAAGTAGAGAGCAGGGAAAATATCTGATTCATTGAGAAATGGCTGTTTCATCTTCATTTTTCTTCACATTTTCAGTGACTCTCTCTTCAAGGTACCCTCACTGCACACTAGCACTCACTGGTGAAAAGAACGCAGTTTCCTGATATACCCTATTCCAGGTAATAAACTTAGTAATAAATCTAATCTTTAGTCTTCATCCTCAAAGCACTTGGTAAACCTTAAATAAATAATCAGCACAACACACTTGAAAAGTAGGCATATATTAAAATCGCCATGACAAAACCAGAGGCTCCCTGAAATTAAATGAGTTGCCCGAGGCTGCACACCAAGTTATCATCAGAGCTGGAATTAGTTGCTGCTTCTCATTCTCACTTTGACACCTCATCAGGTCCCCTTCTGTCCTAAGAAGAACCCAAGTCCACTTTCTGAATAATTTTCATTGATCAACAGTGTGTTGCAAATATAATTTGGGTGATTGTACTAATTTTGGACATGGAAAATTCCAATTTAGTAACCAGCAACGCAATAAAATAGATTTTATTTCAGCTTGTCCTGCTAGTGACCACAGGATTTCACTTTTAAACAAGAGATCAGATGGAGATTGTCCAGAAAGGAAATGATGCTCTTTTCAACAAGTTAGTTAGTAGATATGTGTTTCAAAAATCCTGGCTTTAAATAATGGGCTATATCATATTTTTACCTTAATGTGTAGAGTAGACTTTTAGCCAGGGCAATGGATATGCACTTAAGAAATACTTTGCGAAGTTTACAAATAAAAGAAGCATCTTCATTAGCATTTGTTGAACACTGAGTCCTTACTAAGAACTGTATGTGGCAAAGAATTAATCATAGTCTAAACCTCATGGGCTCAGGCAATAGTCTTATTAATATTCTCTTGTAAGTAGCTGCAGTTTTACTTACTAATAAAATCCCCAAATGAAGTGCAGGTCACTCTTCAACAAACCAACATTCAATATCTCAGAATATGCACGTTCTCTGCCTCCCAAGTTAAGAAGCTCTACAAGATAGAGCCGTGCCCTGACACTTATCACAGAATTAGCACAATTTTGTCCTCATCATGTCCAAGTGATAAATAGCTTTTGGTGAGCTGAACTCATGTTGCTGGTCTGCTAATTGGCCAGTGAGATTCATTTGGTGTTGCTGAGACTCTAAACAAATTAAGGTTAATTGGAATCAGGAATGGATCAGCAACCTCAGTACTCAAACTGTTTAGCAATTCTTTTCAACTCATTTTTTTTTCTTTTAGTTTCTTGCACAAGGAAAGTGAGTCTCATTCTCTCTGTCTGCCTCTATTGTGACTATATCTTTAAAAAATGTTTCAGAAAGGAATATTTGGGGGACAAGTGACATATCACAACACAATAGAAACAACAGAATCAACAACTCAAAGAGAGATTGTGTGAATGTCATTTCTGTGCAGCTTTTCCAAATATGTCTCTATCTAATCCACGAGGACTTTTCATGTTATTTTGAGGGGTTTTTTTGTAAAATAAAACCTAAACCTGGAAAAAACCTCAACATACCTAAGTGATTTAACTTCCTGTCAGAGATGATATTAAGTCTACTTCACAGATTAAGTGAAGGAACCCCAAGTGGGCTAAGATATTTTTCCCAAATTCCTATGCCTAGGGCATTAGTATCTTGGTCTTCTGCTTCCTAATTTACTGACGTTCAGCTATGACATGTTGCCTCCACACTATTTGTAATAGTCAATACTTGACACTCACTAAGTTTCAGCAACAGTCAAATGCTCTGCATGCTTTACGTTAATGAATTCTTACAACAAACTTTGCTCCTGTTTCATAAAAAAGAAACACCTTTTATAGAATTAACCTGGTGGCAAGATCCCTACTATATATTCAATAACATTTATTCAACAGAGGTACTGTAAGCAATTGAAGAATCATCTCCTGCCAGCTACCACACTGAATTAAAATCCTAATGTTGAGAGGCGGCTCTGTGTTTTATGAAAATAGTGTACATCCCACTCAGACCTTAGCAGTGATGAAGAAACCTGGAGCAAGGACAAGGCTCACCTCACTGGTCTCTCATCTTTCAGTAGCCACTGTCCTTCATCGCATAAGGCCCAGTTTCTTGAGAACTGGTGTTTCATATCGTTTGCCTGATCTTTCTGGTGTGTCAGGCAGGAAAGTGGTTTTGGTCCTTACTGCTCCTCCTAAGCTACCCATTAAATTTTAAAGTCAATTCAGAATCTTATTCTTTAATTTTAAATACCATAAATATTCAAGAACCACTTTAAGGTAGCTTTTGATTAATATTGCTCAATTTATAATTATATTAAGCCTCCCCCAAATATTTAATCTACATGTATCATTTTAAATATAAGTAATTTAAATATCACACTAAAATATTCTAAATACAGATACAAAAGCATATTTGTATGTTGGGTAGGAATTACAAAGTTTGTTATCTCTTCAGAGCTCAGGATGGTTGAGTGGGATCTTGAATACCTGAAGCTCATGCGCATAAAATGGAAAAAGTATGAAAAACTCTTCTAGCAAACAAAAATCTCACAAATTCTTAGCCAAAAGGCCAAGAAGCGATAAAAATCTCACAAATTCTTGAATAATTCTTTTACATCTAATAAGTTATATTTCTAAATATAGTAAATGTTAACGTTTTAAAATTGTTATCATACTGTTTTCAAACAGTAGAATAATACTCTTATTTTCAAGTTAAAATCTCAATCTAAAACTGATTTCTCTTTTAAACATTTTAAATTGAAATTACAGGTTAGATATTATAAATTAATAAATAAATAAACAGTATTAGCATTTTAATTTAACAAAAATACCCAGATTCTTTCCTAAAGTAATATAAAAGTATTAATACTGTATGTTTGATTTACTTGATCATATTAAACTTTGATTTAAAAAACATATGAAGAAACTATAATACTTTCTCAAGCAAACTAGGATTTCCATGCATAAAAAGCAATGTTTTATATGACTGAAGAATATTTCGTCAAGGGCCTGGAAAATAGATTTTCTTTCGTTCTCTTCCTTCCTCTTTCTTTATGCTCCTTCCCTTCCATTTCTTTCTCTTTATCTGCCCATCCCTACCCCCTCGACCCCAAGACAATACTTGAAAAGTCCGAAATCTATATGGTCACTAACAAACTCCATATTCACAAAAGATGTTGGTTTTAGAGTCCTCAACTCCTATATTCAAGTTACACATCAGTCTAATTATGTCTAATATGACATAAATCCTCCCCCATCTCTTCTGTTGTAATTCTCATTTCATTTTTCAGCTCTTTGGGCCTTTGTAAGACACTGCATTGTCTTCTTATCTGTCTCCAAGACACTATAATGACATTCCCTTGAATAGTTCATGAAATTCTTTCAAATTTTCAATTTTACCATCTCCATGGACAGATGGACTTACATGTTTTTTCTTGTTTATTCTGATCTGGCAGCACCTCAGATTCCATGTATACTTTAAGTTCGTTCCTATTGGATTTTGAGTGACACCCTGCCTTTTGACTTGGGGGGAACTACACTAAAATTATACCAGCAATAGTGTTCAAGGAACTGCACAATAAGTTCAATAAAAAAATTTAAAAAGCAATAAAAAATACATATGGGAAAAATATATATAAAATAATCATACCCCCATTTCCATTATGGGGTTTATTAAATTTTCTTATGGCAAATGAACACTGTGAGAACATTTATAGTTTGTTCCTGTTTAAAACTTACTAATCATCAATTAAATTGTCTCTGTATATAATAGGGAAAAAAATGCAGAAACTACACATTGTAAAGAGATTATCGACCAGTGATTTTCTATCTGGTTTTCCTAATGTCTCCAAATTTCACTTTAAACACACATTAAACCCTAAAAATACTGTTGATCCCATATTGCAATAATATAATGGTTACTTTTATATATTTAATATGAATAATTTTTATTAAATTATCTTTTTGATACTCTTTGCATGAAACATTTTCAACAATAATCAATATTGTACAAAGACACTAAATGATTTTTTTAAAACACTTAACCTCTCTTCCAGCTATGAAAGAATATGGACAGTAAGGAGAGCAATATTTCATTCCATGATCAACTAGGTTATACTTGTCTGAATTACACTAAACAAAAGCAACCAGAAGGAATGGACCCTTTGGTCAGGGTTGTGTAAAAAAAGCCACCAGCATATTTGCTAATGGGCTCTAATATCTATTTATAATGCTTTTGCTTAAACAGAGCCACAAATTTTAATAGAATCTCTAAAACATTACTACATGTGGGTCCACAATATAAATAAAATGTTAGTCTGTGTGTTGAATATTTCAGATCACAACCCAATTATTAAAGGCGATTAACATTTTTAATCATGCTTTCACCCATTGGAAAACTAAGGTAATTAATAATGAACATGTCCACTAAAAACAAATACTGAACTAGATTAGCTCCTGGTGGTGAGCTCCCAGCTTCTGTTTACCTTCACCCTTAAATACCTACAAAATCATTTATGAAACAGATGATTCACATTTTATAACTGGCCTGCAGATATTTTCAAGAATTAAAAAATACATAATTTGACTCTTCAGGTAATGCGTACATTAAGTGTCTTCGCTTTCATGAATTTAACAACAGAAAAGATATTACTGAAGGGAATAGTTTTGGGGGTTTTTTTAGATGGGGAGTTTGGAGTTGTATTATTTTGTTTTAAATACTATTCTCTTTCTTCCTCTTTATATAATTGTCCATTTATGGCACAGAAAAATATATAGATGAACCTTTTTCTCTATTATTTGTTTACCCAGCACAAAGCAATGCGTTGACACTAAATGAGCACCCAGAGAAACCCTGTAGCTATACTTTTTCATGAAATCATGGATTTTAGAAGCTATTCATTTTAATAATTAGTATTTATGATGTTACCAACTTTCATAAATTACTTCTTGGGTGAACATTGAAAAATTAACATATGGTAGGAAATTAGAACTTATAAGAAGTATATGTATAAATTCATTCCTGGAATGTGTGTGTGTGTGTGTGTGTGTGTGTGAATAGTTTAACTTCATTCATCTACCTGACTGAGTTGTAACTGATCCTCTTCTACACAAAGTGTTCTGCAAGGTTCTGAGGTGTGAATGGATTAAAATGTCAGTCACTTGCCTGAGGACTTGTTGTCTAGAGAAGACAAAGGGAACAAATCTGAACAACTAAAAAATAAAAGTAGTTTGTGATTAAATTCCAAGTTATTGAAAGAGTCATAATTCAGTGTTGCTTTTTTTCTTCTACATTTTGAACAAAATGGGTGACTATAAAATACCATATGATCTCACCTATAAGTGGAACCTAATCAACAAAATAAACAAGAGAGCAAAATAGAACCAGAGACGTGGCAATAAAGAACAAACTGACAGAAACTAGAGGGGTCAGTGGAGGGGATAACAGGGAAAGAAAGGAAAGGGTCAAGTCAAGGAACATGTATAAAGGACCCGTGGACAAAGACAATGAGGTGGAGGACTGAATGTAGGAGGTGGATGGTGGACAGGTCAGGGGAGAGTAATGGGGGAAAACTGGAGACAACTGTAAATGAACAATACAAATTTTTTTTAAATATTAAAATTATTAATCAAACATTACCTAAATAAAATACCATGTAATTGGAGATTATTCCTCAAAATAATTTTTTAAAAGGCTATGCATTTCAGTGTCTTTTGGAATTCATTTTTTTAAGTGAGAAGGGGACTCTCCAGAGATACCTTAGGAAATTAGTTTCATTATTCTATACTTACATTTAAAATCAAATTATTATTACTCATGCTATTCAAAACACTGATCTGTTAGGCATACCAATGTGGAATTGTGGGAATTATTTTAACTCCACTAGACCCATTAACTCAACTGAAAAATATTAAGTATATTTAGCTTATTTATTCTTCATAACTAAAGATAAAATATGAAGACTAAATATGATAACATTCCTTAAGCACTTAGTACAGTGCTTAGTACACATAATGGGTGCTCAGTCAACATTTGTAGTTGTTATGTTTTGTATTTTTCAACTCTTATGTTTTAAAACTGCATTTTCAAAAAGGTGATGTTCCTAGAGGAGATCAGTAACATTTCTAAAAAGGAAGTCTAAAAATGTGAACGTTGGCAGCATTGTCATAATAAGGGTGTTGCTTTCCCGAGGCACCTGCTTCCACAGAGATTTGTTTCTGTTTGCATTCACTGCTTGTTAACACATCAAGGTAATACTAAACGAAAGTGGCTACGTAAACTGTCCTGTCACTGCACAAGAATGCGGTGGCAGGTTAACTTGATGTTTCTGTGAGGTGAACAGTAGAGTCGGTAAAATATCTAGCTAGTCCTCGCCCAAGTCATTATCTATATTGCAAACAGTTCCCAAACTCCAGTTCTAACCTGGAACTCTCCGGAACTTCAGGCACCTACCTATGTACACCTGACTATCAGACATTTCCACATCTGACTCCGCCTCCAACTTTACCTCTCCAATTCTTTACTCATGTTTTCCATTCTTCTTACAAATCTGCTCCTTGGTGAATACCAGATACAGCCACTCACCTAGTGCTACATTTCAGAAACCCTGGAATAACCTTGGATTTGTCTTACCGACCCCATCTCTTGTTTGTCACCAAGCCAGTTCTACTTGTTTATTCAAGAAATGTTATTTGAACACAAGCATTGTTCCAGATTCTTCGTTTATACTAGCAAAACTTGTATCAAAGTTCACCAAACCCACCAGTAGAGATTATTCACTCGTGCTCCCTAATCCACACAGGCACCACACTGCCTCCTTCATAACCCACAAAGGCCCCGTGCCCTTCTTCACAGGTCTCATGCATACTCATCTCTAAAAACTCCATGCATGCCATTTCTTATGGGCTATGTGGATATGCTGTCAACAAAAATGCCATTTTGAAATGATGTATGTATGAATGGGTTTCTTTTAAATATCCATGCTCTCTTGTCTAGACCCACTTGGACAAAACTAGTATTTCTCTTAGAACCTTACTTCTAACTTCAAGGAAATTTTGTAAATGTTTTAAAAATGGAAGTTCATACATGGTATTGTTTGGATGCTATGGGAAGAAAACTGTACCACAGAGTGATCTAACATAAATATCACATAAATTCCTTAGGGTCACAGTTCTAACCAGTATTTTCGACAAGACTAGGAAACAAGTATAAAATACCTTCAGTCTGGATCAGATTTTCTCAACCTCAGCACAACTGACATTTGGGGCCAGACAAATCTTTGTTGTGGGTGGGAAGAGGGGAGGGGGTTGTCCTGTGCTTTGTAGGATATTTAGCCCCTGTACACCCCTGGTTTATGCCCCCTGAATGCCAGTAGCACACCCTTCCTTCCCCACCCCAATGGTGATACTCAAGCAAGTCTGTCAACATTCACCCTACCAGTGACCAAAATGTTACTCTCAACCACACCCTTACCTTAAACCTCACGCTAATCCTATATTAAACGGAACTTTAACTCATCCAAAATGAAATACTAAACTAAATCTTACCCTAAACTATATTCTAAATTTCGTCAAATGTTCCTGGGGTGGGGGGGGGGGGAGAAAAAATCACTTCTGCCTGAGAACCACTGGTCTAAATTTTCTCAATTTTAGGATCTTCCAGGATCACCTTTTCTTGAGCATCTGAATAACTATTCTCAGCTCCCATCCAGTGAAATGTGGGGTCACTTGATAAGGGGGCATTAAGCTGCTCCTGATTCCATCTGTGCAGCAGCCTGAGTCTCCACTGTTACCTGGCTCCTTCATTTGCCCCGATCCTATGCTTGTCGATGCTGCCTGACTTCATTTTCCCAGAATGCCACCAAACCTAAGGTTAATGCATTTGACAGATTGCGTAGATTGTTGATATATTGAAGAGGATAATTACATCAAAGGGCAAAAAACAATTATATATTCAACACCAATCATCACTGTGTCTTCACAATTGTTGACTGCTCCCTCCATTAGCAATGTCTTCATGTGGCATTCTCTGTAATTCACCTAAAATTCTGTTATTGATAGGTACCTCACACCATTGTCTTCTCTGCTTTTTTTTTTCATCTTTACTTTTCCATCCACCAGATAATTTCAAAATCTCATTTTGCTATCTGAAGCAAGTATACTTTGTTGCTTTCTCACATGCCCCCATTTCAGTCAATGCCCAAAAGAATCATGCAACATTCAATCAACAAAGGTCCATCTGGAACTATCAGGGTGTTTTTCTAAATGTTAGAACCAATGAACCAGGAGATGCATTATAGCTCTTCCCTCAATGTATCCCTCCCTAAAGAATACTCTTCCCCAACTCTTCACCTTACTCTGCATTAATCTCATCTTCCAGGTCTCATTTTAAATATCATCACCAGGGAAGACTTCCCTGACTCCCTGACTATACAACAAAGAAATTCCCCAGTGAGGCTACTCTCTTTCCCAGTAACAGGTTCTTCTCCCCTCATTGATTTTGATCAGAATCTGTAACCACAGATGCATATGCATCTAGTTCTTTATTCATGTGTTTTTATTAATCTCTGAGTTCTATAGAACGCCATTGGTTTTTTCAACTATGCCCACTATTTAGTGTTTAATAAATATGTTTTTTAATTTAATAAATGAATAAATGAATGCTATAGAAGTTTATAATAGGGAAGAAGAGCACTATGAACTATATTAAAATATTAAATATAGTCCTTAGTGACAGAATTAGTGGGTTCAGAATATGAATTAAATGAAGATGTTTCTAACAAGGCCTAGAATAGGGAAGAAGGAGCAACCATCCAAAGGGAATTCAGTAGCACAACGTGAGGTACTCATGTTCTTTACCTTTAAAGGATAGGAGAAAAACCATGGTGCGTGCTCTTGTCCCTTATAATTAGGTACAAGGTTGGGAGATACTTTTAAACTCCCTTGTACACAAGGGCAATTTCTATTACTACCTGTGCAAAGAAACCATGATAAGTCATTAAGAAATGTGAATGACTGAAAATATAAACAGTAACTCCACATTGCTTAGATTCCCTCTGAAATCAGGAATGCAAATCTCTCAAACTGACTGTGTACCAAAGGGAGGGAGAAAGAAGGGAAGAGGCAGCCCCTGGACTTTCCCAGCGGGGGAATTAGTCTAGGCAGAAGCCTGGGGCTCCCCCAGGGCTGGAAGAGATGACAGTTAAATATGTAAAACTGGCTTCCATTCAAACACATGTCAACAGTGCCCCTTCTCACCTAGCACACTTCCTTACAGGTCTGCCAAAATAAATAAATTGATCAAAGATAAATTCATTACAAAGGACCTATTTAACTTCAACCCCCCAAAAAATATTTTCTCTAGAGATAAATTTTCCTTCAGTAGCCTCCACATATGTACACACAACACAACACACACACAATATACAAATATACAAACACATACACTAACTCAGCAGGAGCTAAACAGTGCCAACTCAATTGAAGCTTAGAATCATTGACTCCTGGAACTACAAGGTATTTTGTGAGATTTTAATATTTTCACATACCATCCCTAATTTTGTGTGATTTTAATTGTTTTATGCACCATCTTTAATTTTAAAACTGAGTAGAAATTGGGACTTAAAACTTGGAATCACATATCTAAGGTCACTCACCTACGCAAAGAACATGCTAGTGACAATTAGAATCCCAGGAATCCAAGTCCCTATGTACTGTCTTCTTACAACCCTGACCTATTTTCCACAGAACTTACAGCAGAGCATATGACTGGCCTTGAACTGACTTGAATATATATGATGTGTATGTATACTTTTACACTCAACAACATACAGTATGTTGAGTGAAAGAAACTAGAAACAAGAGAATGTAAACAGTACAACATCCATTACCTAAATTTCCAAAACAGGCCCAGTTATTTTATGGCAATAGATGTCTTGAAAATTTAATCGTGGTTATTGTTCAGATTAATGATGGGAAAGAAGCATGAAGGTTGCTTCTGGGCTGATGTCAATGCTGTATATTTTGAACTGAGTGGTCATTGATTTGCTGATCTTTTTGCTAAAATTCACTGAATGCTATATTTAAGATTGTCATATAAAAGCTTCCAGAAAAAAGAGATCATACTTCATTTGATGTATATAGTATAATATGTTCATGTAGCTACTATATATCAAATATTTTATAATGTTTATGCATTTATCATTCATCATAACTATTTGTCCATGTCAATAAATGCACTAATATCAAAAATTGCTATATCTTTTATTTATTCATCTGATTAAAATTTGAATTATCTTTTTAACTCCAAAGTAAATGCTAATCTTTTTAATGTAAAAAATTAATGAATAGCATATTGCTAAATTAGCCATATTTTATATGAATTTCTCTTTGAAATATATTGATCTCAAGATTTCTGAGAAATATAAATCCAATGAAATGATTGCAAAACAATTTAATTTCCCTTTTTTTTTGTCCTTCCTGGATGAGTCATGTGTCTTTAAGATAGGAATGGCACGTTGACTCAAAAATCATTAACTGAGAGTAAAAAGTCATCTTACATGAACTGAATCCAGTTAAAACCTGTATGTAAAGACTGAAGAGTACTCTCAGACCAGTTTCCAGGTGAAAACACAGTTTGAATAAGTTTATATATTTTCAAGAAACTGAGACCTTTTCTTTCCTTCTAATACCTAGAAAAGTTCTATTCATCCTTCCAGACTGCTTAAATGGTATCCTCTGAGCCTCAGGCCTGCGCATGTAGCTCTTTTCCACCCTATTTTGAATAAAATCAATCAACACCACTGCCGCATGCCTAATGATAGAGCTGTTACCTTTGTTTTAAAGTTTTGTTGTTAATTGTATGCATCGACCTCTCCTTATTAAAAAGTGTATTCAGTGAATTGTACTGGCCTACATAGACAAGTTTGGTTTTTATTCGGGAAGGTCTACCTTGTTCTGCAATATCTTCTCTCATTTTTTCAGATTACCATTTGCTTGATATTCCACAATTACTAAAAATAATTAACATGAATATCTTCAGAATTGAATTTAAATTATATCAAAATATTTTTAAATTATGCTACAATAAAAAATAAAAATAAATAAAATGATGTCAAAATTTGTCCTAAGATCAATTGTGGGCAAAGAAAAGCTGGGTGGGGAGGAGGGACAGGAGTGAATGTAGCACATGTCCTGGATGGGAAGCCACTGGAAGTGAGAAAATCCCTTAGAAAAGGAAACTGAGTCCAGTAAAACACTTAGGTGAAAAAAACAAGTTCTGATGGAGTACCTGCTAGGTGTGAGGGCTACATCTTCATAAACCTTCACTTTATAGATAATAAGACTGAAGCAGGAAAGGTCAGAAATATGCTAGAATTCACCCAGTTAACTAGATATTAACAGATACCTCTAAATTCATCTCTAAAGACTCCCTTTTCCCCCCATATTTGCCTTGCTTTGTTGGCAAGTGATAGCTGGATAAGAAAATAATTCGCAGATGGAACACATAAATTTAAAATACATGATTAACAAGACTGTTAATTGAATCATTTGTTCTTGTTACTTTTAAAGTACGGTCATACCTAAGTGCTCGTTGGCTTCAGAACTTGTCAAACCCTGTACTTGGAGCATTTTGACAAGAAAAATAATGTTTCAGCACTTGGCACTTGTTCAGGACCCATTGCCCTTTCTAGAACTTGTATGACTCATGTCACCCTGCAAGGGAAAATGCTTCACTTGTCACTTGGTCGCCACTCGGCACCCCTCTCTCAGGATGCAACAGAGGTCGACGCATCAGTATCACGGTAGCTTGCGAACAGTGCAGAGCTGCCACATATTCTTCATTACTTTCTTGTACTTTTGTGCATTTTAAGTGATAATTACAGGCCTCAGAAAGGTTAAGAGTGATACCACTAAGCCTAAAATGCAGTTAATAAGAGCAATGACTGAAAAGAAAAAAAGAGATTGTAGGTAAGTATGCAAATGGTGTAGGCGTGACTATTCAAGACGCCAAGAACAACGATATCAACAATAGTGAGAAATAAGGAAGTGATTAAAGCAGCAAGTGTGGCTGAAGGTGTAAAGTCTGTGAGCAAGCAATGTTCACAGACATTGGAAGAAGTTGAAAAATTGCTTTAGAATGGATTACTGAAAAACAGCAAGTGACAGCATTTCTGAGGCAATAATTTGCAGGAAAGCTAGGCAACCAGATGCTGATCTGTTAAAAGGCAAGCCTGGAACAAGTGGTGAGAGCACCGAAGTGTCTGAAGCCAGTCATGGATGGTTCAATGACTAGAAAGAGAACTGGCATTCACAGTGTGGAGAGTCATGGAGAGGCAGCCAGTGCCAACAAAGAAGCGGCCGAAAGCTATGTCACCAAGTTTGGGGAGCAGGTAGAGGCTGAGGGTCTTTTCCCCCAACAAGTGTTTAACTAAGATGAGACTCCTTTGTTCTGGAAGAAAATGCCTAACAGAACCTCCATCATTCAGGAGGAGAAGGCATTGCCAGGGCACAGGCCGATGAAGGACAGGCTAGCTCTGTTGTCGGTGGAAAAGCCAGTGGGGGGAAAACTTACGCCTCTACTAGTGCATCACAGTGAGAGCCCATGAGTTTTCAAGAGAGCGAATGTGACAAAAAGCAAGTTAAACGTGATGTGGAGGGCCAATACTAAAGCTGGGTGATGAGGTAGTTCTTTACAGAGTGAATGAACAAAGTTTTTAGCCCCAGCATGAAAATACATTTGTAGGAAAACGAACTGCCTCTGAGGGCTTTGTTAGTCACGGACAATGCTCCTGCCCGCCCTCCAGCCTTGAAAGACGACTTACTGGAGGGGTTCAGTTTCATAACCGTGAAGTTCTCGCCGCCCCGTAACACAACTCCTCTGCTCCAGCTCCTGGACCAGCAGGTCATTCCCAGCTTAAAAAAAAAAAAAAAAAAAAAAAAAACTCTATTACAAAAGTCCTTTTCCAGAGGTGTTTTGAAGTAAACTTGGATACACAGTTGACACTTAGAGTGTTCTGGAAGGACAATTTTAATATCCTCTACTGTGTTACTCTCATAGATGAGGCCTGATGTAAAGTTCCTTCCTTATAAGACCATGAACTCTGCCTGGAAGAAACTGTGGCCAGAAGCTATCACTCCAAGGGACTTTGAAGGGTTTGAGGATGGCCCTGGTAGCCCAATAGTGGAGCATCTTGTGTCTCTGGGTGGGTCCATGAGGCTTGGAGATAAATGATGAAGATATCAAAGAGTTGGAGGGAGCAGAGCTAGGCACTGAGGAGCGGCAGGAACTACAACAGGAGCTGCAGCAGAGAGTGGCTGAGGGAATTCCTTCGGGTGGGGAAGAGGGAAGCCAGGAAGTGTCTACTGCACTGATAAAAGAAATGTGCGAGGAAGGGGTTGAAGTCCCAAACTTTGTGGGAAGGTGTCCCCCAGACAAATCTCTAGCCAGCTAAAATATAGACCTGTCTGATGAACAATGCCACATTTTAGAAATATTTTTAAACATAGATAGAAACAAGTTTCTCTTGATAAGTTTTTAGTGAAACTCGCTAAATCTGAGTCACCAACAGTGTTCAGTGAAGTCAAGAGACAGAAAACAGAAGAAACCCCTGAATTCACCTGAAATTGTCTTGGAAGGGGATTCCTCTTCCAACAATTAACCCCTCTCCTCCTCCTCATCTACCTCACCACCATCCCATTATGCCAGGAACTCCTCTCAGTATAGGTAAAGTGAAATTTTATTTTATTTAATTTTTATGTAATTAATTGCTTTTTTATTCACCTGTTTAGTTTTAAGGTTCTGTATTACAAAATAACCTCGTTACTTAATATTAGCCCAGTAAAATGTGAAAGTTCTGAGGAAATTTCATGAGTTATTTCTAATTACATTATTCCTTGTGAGAAAAATTCATTCGGTAATCATCGGTTTCGCACTCCTCATGACTTCCGGAATGAATTAGCAACAAGTACCGAGGGACCACTGTACCTCAAAAGATGCTATAGTAATTTTAAGAAGTAGCCTTTTTTTGAAATGTACTATTAATATACAATGGTGACAAATTCAGGATGATGCTGGGGACAGATTTGGCACATAAAGAATGTGTTTATCATTTACAGAGATCAAGTGGGGAAGAGTCATCTGCACACTAACACTAACAAGCTTAATCAGAAAGAAATAAACAAAGTCACTCCCAGGTATTTTCCTGCCATCCACACATACCCCACTCCATCAGAACTAACTGCTTTAAGAAACCATCGTCACTAGTAGCTTTGTAACTTAGTGTTTTGTGGCACAAAGTAAGTTGAGAACCACTGCCATAAAAATATATTTTACAACTCCTACCTATGATTTACCTGTGTTTATTTCAAAGTAATTACATTGAACAGCCTGCTACAATTTGCTTGGATGCCTTCAATGGTAGTAAATCTTCTAAGGAAAGCTAATTTAAGTTTCAGAAAGAGAGAATAATCACTCAGAACTATTTTTTCATTTGTCTCAAGAGGTGTGTCCACAATGCTGATTTGTTCTTGAGGATGGGAATCTAACAGAAAGTAATTCCCAGAAGTAATTCCAGACATGGATTGAGTAATGGACACTCCTTGGAACTTCAGTCTCCTTATTTTTGAAACAAGAATAATAACATCTACCGCAAATAGTAGACTTGTGCAGATTAAACAAGTTAAATAAGATAACAAATGTGAAATAATAGTCAGTACTTCAGGTACTAAGAAATTGCTCAGTCATAGATGAGGTTGAAGGGAACGTTTGACACATGTTAAGAGTGTGTTCTACATCGAAAAGAATGAGAGATCTGAGGAAAAGCCAACCTATTTCTTTTAAGTCAGTTCCAGAGGAGTTTAATCAGCTTAATACATACATGGTCAATGAGTCATAGCCCAGTACTGACGAGGAAACATACAAATAATAATGGTTCAGAAGCTTAAGATGTTACAAGATGTAAAAATGTCATTGCCAGTATTCAAACTATGACTTCTGTCATTCTTTGTTCATTTTTTTAAAAAATTTGCTCAGTTATATTTCTTGTAGTATCTTTAACATTCTGCACCATATTTGGTTTTACACCAAGCCATCAGGCTTGGGTCCTTGACAATTTCTGATTTGTGTATTTCTCCATCACCTACTCCCACAACAGACTTGTTGCACCTTCACGTGTTTCAGTGACCTCCAGTCTGCTCTGTTCCCTCCGTGCCAGCCTAGTTCGGGCTCCCGTGGCTCTCACTTGGATTACTGTAAGGTCTCCTGAGAGGCTGCCGTTTACCATTTCACAACTGTCCAACTTGTGCATTGGTGTCGCCTTACTCTACAAAGTTCAACAGCAATCATATCACTCCCTTGCACAAAGTCCTTCAATGTCTTCCAGTTTCCAAATAAATCAACTTTGAGTTTGTCACTTTGGCATACAAGGCTCTCCAAAGTGCTGCTCCAGTTTATTTTTATGGCATTATTTTCAACCACTCCTATGCAAATATAATATATGCTGGCTCTATGCTATGACTGTCCACCTATATTTTCATTTAATTCTACAAAAGCCCAGCGATCAGGTATTAGCACTTCCAAATTATAGAAGAATAAAATAATATTTATGTTAACATTATTTATAATTACATAAGCTTATACTTTATATATTTTATATGTCTTTATATTTGTATAATTAACATCATCGACCTAGTCTCACATAGAAAATCATTGCTATGATTCAGATAGACTTTCTAAAACCGACATCCTTGGGATTTCCAATTATCCTGACTGCCTAATTCTATAAAGGGAGAACATCTTAACTAGATTCTAAGACTTAGCTTCCAATTTTTATTGGCTGACAAACAAAACATCCTCTTCTATACATTATTTATATTTAGGGCCATATGATTTTTTGTTAAGAATCTTTGGGTTGCAGATAACAGACATTGTCAAAGGCTAACCTGGCAAAACAGATTTCTTAGAAGGATATTGGGAGTCACTCTTACAACTAAAAACATGTCTCCAAGAATTATAATAACAAAACTAAGGCAGCTCCAAAAATCTTAGTTCTACTATATGATGACTCTGTTTCAACCACCTCTGTATTTGTGCAAATTTTCAAAAACCTGAAAGGTAGACTCTGATTGTCTTAGGTTAGGTCATAAGCCTGTACATTGAATTATTGACCCATATCCAGAGCACAGACGTTTTAGCATAGTTATAACTTGTTTTACCACGTAGTTGCCCAACTTGGTGTCTAATATAGATGTTGGTTTTGCAAAAAGGGAATGTTTGTGTGTGTTTTTTTGTTTCTAAAAGGAGTGAAATTTAATGGCAGAATTCCGCCACTGTTCTAAATCTGTCTAACTTTTAAATAAATAGTTCCTTTCCTTATAAGACTCTGTCATTTGGGAGTCACAGTTCTTATTGGTGGCAGGCAATAGAACCCAGAGCAACAGAACCTAGTGGCTCTGTTACAGTTGGGATCATTTCAATGTGTAGTTTAAAAAGATGTAAATGATTGGAAACCTTCTGGAGCTTCAAATGACTATCAACCCCCACCATCTGTAGCATGGCAGGATCCCTTGTGAAAAAGGAACAAGCCCGCTAGACCTTGGGGGCTAGAAATTATAGTCAAGAACTATGTTTGAGTTCCCCAGCACTAGGCAACAATCAATCCACAAGAAGGCTTGAATCGAGGACACAGAAAAGTCCCCCAGAGGACCTAAGAAATATTCTGGGGCGAGGAGAAACTAGGCAAGACTAGATTTTGCTAATGAACAGGAGGTCACTCAAAGCTGTTGGGATGCAGCTTGGTAATGCACACCTGACCTCATTTGTAACCAATGCTGGGAAGCTTGAGGCATACCCTAGACAGCACAGACCCCAGCAAAAGTCCACTTCTGTCCATCTTCTCCGCTCCTGTTGTTATCGTGTTCTCTGGTTGTATCACTCTCTAAACCCTGGCCAAGAAAATGTATTTAGCCATTAAGTTCACTTCACCAGCCACCTTCTCCCTAGCTTTGCTCTAAAATCCACTTGAGATAAATTATTTTAATTACAACTGCAGCCCATCCATCTCAGGCACTATCCTAGGAAACATAGTGTACTAAGAAGTTCATTTGTACTTTCTTTTCCTCTATTTTCTCTTTCAAAGTCTGCCCTGTCTCAGGTTCATTGTGATTTATTTGTCTTATTTCTCTCCCCTGCATGGTGAACTCTTTCAGGACACCATCTGCCTTGTTTATATTTGCACCAAAAAAATAAAATTGAATACATGCATGTATGCCTGACATAGTGAGGTCATTTTTCTGGAATAGTATTACAAAAGCCTTTCAAAAATGTTTTCTCTTATTTTTAAGATACCAAAAAAAGAAAAGAGGAAACCAAAGAGAATCATCGTCTGTGTTTTTCCTATATGACAGCAAGCCAGGAGGTTACTAAACAAATTTCCCAGGAAAATCAATATAGAGGGACCTAATGCTTCTAAAAATATGTGCTTATAACAGTATATTTTTGAAAAATAAAAAATAAAAAATTTTTATTGAAAGAAAATAAGTTATTGTGATACTATAGGACAAAATTCAAACTTTAAGGAAAATGGAATAATATAAGAAAAAATAATATTGAAGAGAGAGCTCTTTGGACCAATGCAAGGATAGGATGTAAAAAGACAGTCCGCAGAGTGGGACAAGATATTTTTAATAATTAAATCTGTCAAAGTATATTAGTATCCAAAACATATAAATAATTTTTATAAATCAATAACAAATAACAAGTAATGCAATAAAAAATAGGTAAGAGACAGTAACAGGCACCTCCATTAAATCTCCATTGTTGATGCCACAATTAAGTAATCTTATGTGGGATTTTCTTCTCTTTTGTTTCATTCTTTCCATTTCTTACTCCTGTTCCCTGGGACCACCTCCCAAATAACCAAGTCTTGTCTTAGGCTTTGCTGTCCAGGGAACCAAACTAAGGAAGAATGGGTTCAGCAAGTAGAGGATGGCTCTTCTGCTGAGATAGTGTGGTAGGTTTTAGGTTTAAAAACAGCTCCCCAGAGATTTCCAGGTCAAATTCTTGAAACCTGTGAATGTTGCATTATTTGGAAAAAGAGTCTTTACAGGTGTGATAAATTAAGGATGTTGAGATGAGGAGATAATCCTGGATTATCCAGGTAGGACCTAAATACCAACACCAGTGTCCTTATAAGAGAAATGCAATAAGAAGACAGAGGCAGAGACTGCAGTTCTGTGACCAAAGGACAAGGAGGCCACAGCACTCCGGTCTCTTTCTCTGTCTTCATATTATTTTCTCCTCTGGGCGTCTGTGTCAAATCTCCCTCTAGGATTCCCATGTTACGTGTGTTATACCTTTTGTACTTGCCCCACAGCTCTTGGATAATATGTTTTAACCAGTCCTTTCTCTTTTTACTTTTTAGTTTTAGAATCAACTATGGATGTATCTTCAAGCTCGAAGATTCTTTCCTTAGCTATGCCAGTCTGCTGATGAACCCGCTAAAGCCATTCTTCATTTTCCTTAGACTGTATCTCTAGGATTTCTGTTCGATTCTTTCTTAGAATTTGCTCTCTCTGCGCTCTGCTTCCATTACCCATCTCTTCGTGCATGTTGTCTACTCTTTCCATTATAGCAATTAGCACATAATTATTCCAAATTCATGATCTCCTAATTCCAACATTTCTGCTATATCTGGATCTGGTTTTGATGTTTGTTTAGTCTATTCAAATTGCGTCTTTTACTTTTAGTATGCCTTATAACTTTCACTGAAAGGTGGACATGATGCACTATGTGAAAAGAACTGCATGAATTAAATAGGCCTTTAGTAACGGGTTGGTAAGGTGTGAGAGGAAAAGAAGCATTGTGTAGTGTTATGATTAGGTCTTACCTCTGAAATGTGATCTTCACCAGTGCTTCTCAGTCCCTTCCCCTCTTTGGTGGGACATG
This sequence comes from Desmodus rotundus, assembly GCF_022682495.2. NCBI lineage: Eukaryota > Metazoa > Chordata > Mammalia > Chiroptera > Phyllostomidae > Desmodus > Desmodus rotundus. Next base: position 153,254,680 of record NC_071390.1, on the reverse strand, counting down.
ATAGCTGAATGGGGAAGATGTTCCTTCTCTTTATAGACTGTAGAGGGAGCTGGAATTGGGTATTTTCCTCCCCCTCAAATAGGTTAGGCTCAGATTGAACTCTAACAGTTTAGGTTATGGTATGTTGGAAGACCCAGAGCTGGTGTGTCAAGAATATGCAGATTATGACCTGCTGAATGAGGAGACACAGCTACCCCCCACAATGGTCAGCAAGTAGCACCCTCAGTATCTGAGCTTCAGATGAAGCAAGTAAAGACCCTGGGGCTGTTTTGATTGAAAGCACAGGGGTTTTTTTTTTCTTTTTTTATTTATTTTTTATTGCTGTTCAAGTACAGTTGTCTCCATTTTCCCACCACCACTTCCCCACCCTACCTACCCCCACCTCCCACCCTTAATCCTATAACCCTTTGGCTTTGTCCATGGAACCTTTATACAAGTTCCTTGACTACCCTTCCCCTTCTTTCCCCATTATCTGCTTCATCCTTCCACTCTAGTCACTGTTAGTTTGTTCTTTATTTCAATGCCTCTGGTTCTATTTTGCTTGCTTATTTGTTTTGTTGATTAGGTTCCACTTATAGGTGAGATCATATAGTATTTGTCTTTCATCACCTGGCTTCTTTAACGTAACATAATGCTCTCCAGTTCCATTCTTGCTGTCGTGAAGGGTAGGAGTTCCTTCTTCCTTTCTATGGTGTAGTATTCTATTGTATAAATGTGAAATAGTTTTTTGATCCACTCATTTACTGATGGATACTTAGGTTGCTGCCAGCACTTGGCTATTGTAAATTGTGCTGCCATGAACATTGGAGTGTATAGGTTCTTCTGAATTGGAGTTTCAGGATTCTTAGGGTATAGTCTCAGCAGTGGAATTGCTGACTCGAAACGCAGTTCCATCTTTAGGTTTTTGAGGAAATCCCATACTGTTTTCCACAGTGACTGCACCAGTCTGTATTCACACCAACAATGTACTAGGGCTCCCTTTTCTCCACAACTTCACCAACATTTATTATTTATTGATTCATTTATGATGGCAATTCTGACCAGTGTGAAGTGGCATCTCACTGTGGTTTTAATGTGCATCTTTCTGATGGCTAGTGATACTAAGCATCCTTTCATATTTCTCTGGCCCTCTGTATGTCCTCCTTGGAGAAGTGTCTGTTCAAGTCCTTTGCCTATTTTTTAATTGTATTGTTTGTCTTCTTGGAGTGGAGTCCTGTGAGATATTTATATATTTTGGAGATCAAAACCTTGTCTGAGATATCATTTGAAAATGTATTTTCCCATATGGTTGGTTCCCTTTTCATTTTGCTGTTTTCTTTAGCCATGCAGAAGCTTTTTATTTTGATGGAGTCTCATTTGTTTATTCTTTCCTTTACATCCCTTGCTGTAGGGTGCGCATCGGTGAAAATATTGTTGCATGGAATATCTGAGATTTTCTTGCTTATGTTCTCCTCTAGGACTTTTATGGTTTTGTGACTTACATTTAAGTCTTTTATCCATCTTTAATTTATTTTTGTGTATGGTGTAAGTTGGTGGTTGAGTTTCATTTTGTGTGTGTGTGTGGCTGTCCAGATCTCCCAAAACTATTTATTGAAGAGGTTATTTTTACTCCATTTTATGCTTCTGCCCCCTTTGTCAAGTATTAATTGACCATAGAGACATGGGTTTATTTCTGGGCTCTCTATTGTGTTCCATCGGTCTATGTGTCTGTTCTTATGCCAGTACCAGACTGTTCTGATTGCAGTGGCCTTGTAATACAGTTTGATGTCAGGTATGGTGATCCCTCCTACTTTATTCCTCTTTCTCAAATCACTGCAGCTATTCTGGGTCATTTATGGTTCCATATGAATTTTTGAAATGTTTGTTCTATATCTGTGAAATATGCCATTGGTATTTTAATAGGCATTGCATTGAATCTATAAATTGCTTTGGGCATTATGGACATTTTGATGATGTTAATTCTTTCACTCCATGAACATGGTACATGTTTCCATTTATTCATGTCTTCCTTAATTTCTTTCTTCAGTGTTGTGTATTTTTCTGAGTACAGGTCTTTCAATTCAAGTGTAGTTCTTTGAATTCAATATAATTCAAAATGCTTACCTCTTTAGTTAAGTTTATTCCTAGGTACTTTATTTTTCCTGTTGCTATAGCAATGGGAATTTTTTTCCTGATTTCTGTTTCTGACATTTCATTGTTGGTATACAAAAATGCCTTCAATTTCTGAGTATTAACTTCTTATTCTGCTGCTTTGCCAAATTCACTTATTAGGCCAGTAGTTTTCTGGTGGAGTCTACAGGGTTTTCGATGTACATTATCGTGTCATCACAAACAATGATGGTTTTACTTCCTCCTTTCCAATTTGCATGCCTTTTGTTTCTTTTTCTTGTGTGATTGCTGTGGCTAGGGCTTCCAATACTATGTTAAATAGAAGTGGTGAAAGCGGACATCCTTGCCTTATTCCCAATCTCAGTGGGAAAGCACATTTTGAATTCACTCTCACAAAGGAATTAAAGTCAGCAAGTTTATTACTTATAAATCCTAGAACCAGAGTGCAGTGAGCCCAGGGGAAGGACAGTAGTCCATCCTGGGTTACTAGTGAATAAGAGATAGAAAGCAGCATAGTAAGCACCTATTATGAAGGTCATTGGGACTAGATGTCACTAATTTTTCATGGCTCAATTCTTAAGTCGTTATTTTAAAAGGTGCCTCTGAGAAAGCAAGCTGGGAACTTTTGGTGGGAATCCTAACTCAGATCCTTACCTTAATGTCCAGACTCTGGATGTGAGTAGGATGGTCACACTGTAAAATGACTAAGCAGCAACTCAGTGGGGCTGTTTCCTCATCACATCTGGTAAAACAGTTTATCCTGAGGGCAGGTCTTGTTAAGAACAGATTCTTTGCTGTAATTCAAAAATGGTTCCTTTTCCATTGTCCCTGCTAGAACCTGGAGGACATTTTTCTCCATTATTCACTGTGAGAACTTGGTAGAATTGCTGGAGGTAAAACTCACAAATGTATGAGGGTCCGTATGACTGGATTAGGATTATTGTCTCTCAGTCTTGTCCACACTGAACCTCCAGAAATTTGTTAATTATAGTTCAAGTTTCCCTACACAGTGCCGATACCTGTGGGGGTTTTAGCTCATGGGTTTCTGTTCTAGTATGTACTGATTCTTTACAACTGCATGTCAACCTCCTCAATTTTAGGTACAGTGGTTTGTCCTGTGACCTAACTTCTTTGAGGGTCTAAGGAGAGTTTGTTACACTTTCAAATTCTTATTAAAATAGAGTGACAATTTCTGTGCCAGACCAAACCCATTATATTTATTTTGTAATTAATGTCTTCAAGTCTGTCAAACTCATCTTCATTTTCTAACCTGCCTTTCCAACTGTCACCAATTAACCAAATCACTTATTGAATGAAAGTTATTAATTTGGAAAGGCCTTTGGAAATTGAAGAAAATCAAAGAGCAATCTTTCATGAAGGTATATACCATGCCTGCTTTTATGATTTTACAGATGAGTGAAAGAAACCAATAAATTTCTTCCATTTATATTGCCTGGCTCTTTGATCTACTTAATAAACCATTTGGTCTGCGTATTGCATTATATCTTTTTCAGGCTGAATATGGTATTATATAAGGAAATTTTAAGTTTTCAATGAAAATTATTTGCAGCAACTATGAAGCAAACATTAGGTTAAGAACATCATGGACCTTGGCAGGAATTCAACTCATTAATTTCAACAAGTTTTTCAACAGTCCCAAGTGGGAAATATATAAGCAATAAAAGGATAACGCACTGAGAAGAGACAATTTAAGTAAGCTAGATTTCTGTACTAAGATAGCATATTTTCTTTTAAATAGAAAGAAACAGTTTCAAGTTAAATCTAAGTTTCAGGATAAAAAGTCTATGATATTTATTATTTATGTCCTGAGAGCTAGTTAGGACACAAAAGTAATTTTAGATTTTGCTATGGTAACAAATGTAAAATTATCATAGTTGTAGGATGACAGACCCAATCCTCTGATCAGAAGCATTCCCTGTGTTTACCAAAAGGTTATGCATGGAGACTAACTTCAAATATTTTCAATAATTCTACCTAAGCAGATGGAAAGTGTGCAACAGGAGAAACAGTTTTACCCTTTTCAGAAATTAAAATATGCTGAAAATATTTTAACACATCTTAGTATTTTCAACATCAATATTTTCACAATTAATTTTCAACATTACCTCTCATTTACTTATTTTCCATGCTAAACACATTCCATAATTCATTAGGAATACTGTAAGTTTATCTTAACAACAATCAAAGTGGTGAATATATTCATCACATGTATTTAAATAAATATTGCTTCTAGTCTATGTGACGTATCTTCCTCATGTTCACTTTTTCTCTCACATGAGTGTTCATTTTTATATGCTTTTCTCCTCTCATGTCAAGCATCCTACACTTTTGTACCACCCAATTAGAGTTCAATGAAAATCCCACATTGTTTATTTGAAATTAGTAATTAATTCTCATACTGAATAGAAATTAATAAGATAAAGCTGCTTGTGGTTTTGAGGATACATTGGTTGATTGAGTGTGTTATGGACTAAAATCTATGACAAAGCCCAAGCAAACATACGTTTCATCTATAACTTCCAACTTCCTGAAATGTGTACATAAATCCCGGACAAACAGTAAATCTCTCTCATGTTTAATCATTCCAGATATTTTAAAAGGTCATTATTTATTACCTTTTCCATTATTTAACAGGTGTGTAAGATACATTCTATAGTTTCCAGGTACTGGGATTGAATGGCAAATTTAACAAGTCAGATTCGATCTCTTTCCTGTGCGAGACCTTTGAATTTATGGTTCCCATCTAACAGGAAGGCAAATCTTCTGGTCTCTTCCTGCCTCTTCACCATGCAGCTCTTTGTTGCAATATATCACCCTAGGTCCTCTTTGAGCATCCTACTGAATGGCCCACTACTCCTTCCCCGTCATTTTCGATCACAAAGGTGTGTTTGAATTGCTTAATTATTGTTTGAAATTATTTTGTTTACGTTTCATTTCCTTTTTTCTTGTCTTTAAGCCCAAGTAGAATGAAAGTCCCATAGAATAGGCTATTGAAGCAACTCCAGTAAAGTGAACAATATCTTATATATGGTAACTTATTAATAAATATTGCTGAATTCATCAATCCATAAGAAAATAAATAAAAGAGAGTTTCTGTCATTATGAAGCTAACCTCTCTTGGGGCTTCCATTCTAGTGGAATGATTGCTGTACAGAGGTTATCTTCAGGTGCATTGCCATACAAAAACCACAAGGAAAGAGAACCAACTGAACCCCATTTATTGAAGCTTTTAGCTTCACAGGTTCCAGCTAGTTGCTTTTCTGACCGCCATGTCCACAAATGGCCCAATAAAGAAAAGTAACTCTATACCATCTGTTTTTCTCTTCCAGTCCTCATTCTTCTGAGGTTGTTTCTGCCATTAAATAGGGTTTCTCACTTAGTCTTGCAAAGAATGCACCTTTTGTTTGTGTGTATGTTGGGCATTGTCTAACAGGAAGCAGTGTGGGGATGGCTGAATGGCAGGCTTCAATTGTGCTCCGTTTTGTCTCCTCTAAACAGTGGCCCGTTGTTTCTCCACATCTTGTGTTGGAGATGGAGTCAGCTTTTCCCCAAGACCCTGCACATGTGGTAAAAGCAATGGGTACTAAATTTAAAATGGAAAATGGTTGTTTAGTAAGCTGCTCACAGTGTTTAGCATATCTCTAGAAGAATTAATGGTTTTAAATTAGTTCAAACTATTATTGCCATAATAAGTTCAAAAACATTTTGTAAAAAATTTGTGGTTAATAAGCAATGAAATCCAAGTATTGTGCTTAAAATTTCTGATACCCTCATGGAATGTCTTAAATCTAAACCAAACTGAGTCATAATTTCATGTATTTTTCCTGTAGATTTTAAAACAACTTCATATTATATCCTAGCAGGTCATTCATTCTATGTTTTTATTAGTTTCTATGAAGCAAAAATCAATCTTGTCTTTCTTCATAATTTTATACCATTTTTCTTGAAGAATTGTTCTTCTTCCCATTGGTGTATAATATTTTCTTAAAATAAGTTAGAGGCCTGTTTTACCTGCAAATATTCTTATCCAAGTTTGAGGTTTCTAGTACTTACCAATTTAATGTAGCTTTGTTCAAGTTAAAAGAAAAATCTTTTGTTCCCATAACCCAAAAGGATTTATTCCTGGAGCATAAAGGAGCTGGGTATCATTTGCTTTGCAAAAATGTAATATTGATATAAATTTTCCAGTTTCTCTGTATCTTATAATATAATTGACTTCATACACCATTGTTTGTCTATATTTACCACCAACACGTTGTAATATTGGAAATTAGAGTATCTAGGCAGATGTAGTAAAAGATACTAGTGTATGAATAAATCCAAGAAGGCTAGGCTTCTGGAATAGGAGATTCGCTCTCAGCTCTCTAGTCAGCAAAGGTGAGTGCATCTAAGAATGAGCATGACTGAGTTTTTGTTGGACCAAATGTAAACAAAAGAACACACGTGAAAGTGTAAAATGAAACATTATACCAATATCTTTGCATTTAATCATTTAGTCTCACCCAGGACTACAAAGCCAGTTTCCTCTTACAGAAGTCCATGGGAGAAATGGTCCTTGATCTCTTTAATACCTGTAACTCCCAGTCTTGAGGAATTAGAGAAAACTTTGCTTTAGCTTTTCTATGTGTGTGAATCAGTCTTAGAGAAATCATTTTCTAGGCAAGTTCAAGATAAGACTCACTCCATCTTTAAGACTTTAAGTGACTAAGACAATTATTTTACACACAATTTTAATAAAGGTCAGCTCTTTTAACAAAAACCTTTCATCAAGGTTTTATTGTCTTCTCCGCCCTTGCTTTATAATAGAGATATACTGGATATAAAGGATAATTAAATATATTCATTTCCTCCCTGAAGTGGATGAGGTAGGTGCCATTACTATCTTATGGAATTTTTAACTCGATTCTCCAATTGTGTGAACCAAGAATATACTTTTTCCCTAATGATAGAATGTGATTACTTGTTACAGAGACAGTCATTAATGTATGTGCATAATTGAATTGCACAATGGTTTTTCATTAGTGGGAATCAATAGAGCCAATCTCTGCTTCTTTGGTGTAATGAGCAGAGTTTACCAATATTGTCTATTATTGCATCGAGGTTAATGCAAAAGAGAAACATTAGCATATCAGAACAATTTATATATAGGAAAGTATTTCTGGGAGAGTTTTGAGTGAGACAAGACACAGTGGCCTCTTTCCTCAAATCCTTCTTAGACAAATCTTATGTCTCAGAAAACACTTTCTTTCATCCCTTCTACTACGCACTCCTCTGTAGGCTAACTGAAGTTCTAAAGAAGGTATTATTTAGTGGCATGTAAAATGCTTATTTGTTTTCAAAATCTCTTAGTAACACCATCAAAAGGCTTTCAATTACTCCAACCAGTTGGATAAAGAGGGGGGCAAAATTGATTGTACTGAAGTTGTTTCCATGTAATAAACCCATTGAAACTACCAGAGCCAGAAAAATTATTTTAGACAATGCAAAAAAGAAATCTTTTCAATATTTACAAAGGAATGTATCTGCTGAAATGCCCAGAGAGTTTACAAAATTTACACAAAATCATCATTGAAAAGTAATTGGAAGCCAATCACAGCTTGCCATAAAAAATCCTTTTTTTATCCTTTTAATTCTGAAACTGTTAGCATTCTTTGTAACATGGAAATCAAAACACAATGGTTATGCCCAATATGTGACAATGTGGAACCTTGCTATACTATTGTTAGTCCTTATTCTTTTTTAAAATATATTTTATTGATTATGCTATTACAGTTGTCCCATTTTTTCCCCTTTATTCTCCTCCACCCTGCACTCCCCTCCTAGCAGCATTCCCCCCTCTTAGTTCATGTCCATGGGTCATACATATAAGTCATTTGGCTTATTCTCATTTACTTTACAATTCCAAGGATCATCTCAAACCAGCTTACGTCAGTCCCTACTTCGCTGTACATGAACACAATTTCAATATTTACAGGTCTTCATATGCCATTGAGCCACATGTTCTGAGAGATTTCATGAGGCAATGTACAACAAGAAAATACCAGGTTTTCAAAATATGTAAGTGATGAACCATAACTCTATATCCTATGGAAACACTAGACTGGGAAAAAATAAAAATATGTGCATTAACCTACATTTCTTGATCAGAAAATAGTGTAAATTTTCTAATTAATCAAATCCAAGATATATTTCCATGTCAACCAAAAAATCTGACGCACTCTTGCAAACCATGGGCCCCCTGAACCTACTTAGAGTATACTGAAAATCTAGTTTGACTATCTTTGCTCACATTATTGATGACTTTTCAAAATACATATGTAGTTCAGTCTTAGAAGAAAACAATCCAAAACAAAATTTGGAAAGATAAGAAGAAACTCTTTATTTTTATGATAAAGTAGCATAATTGATATTCTTTTAATTTTTTACTTCCTTGAACTAAACCATTTAAATTTATTTTATCTAGCAGAATAGATGGAAATATTCGGTATAGAAATTCCCCCAATATCCTTAGATTTGATTTCTGAGCACATTTAGGTGTTTTATTTTTTCTTTTTCTTATTTTCTTCTTAACAGAGCGGGAAGCTACGCTTTGCCCTACAGACAATTCACGGACAATAGCTTAGCTTTGTGGCCCACTTTAGTCCTTACCCATCTGAATTTAAAAAGCTGTCACAAGGTTTCTTCTAAATCACCAAAACTTAACAGGCTCTTTTCTCTCTGCGTTTCTACTTGCCACTTACTGTGTACTTGGATGCTGCAATACCAATTCAAACTTCCTCTTCCCTCTCTGCCTAATGCAAAAGGCTCCTTTGTCAGCAAACTTGGTCACACTTTCTTTCACCTTAATTTTTAAGATAATAAACCATTTAGACTTGCTTTATCACTTTAATTTGGAAAGAAACTAACTTATTTACTATTTACCAGTTAAGAATAGTTTTTAATACTCGCAGGAGAATGTTCATATAAAATACACACTCTGCTAGCCACTGGTAATATTCAACATATGTAATAAGGGATCCAGCATGCATCGCAGCTGATTTAGTTAGAGGCCAGTCTTGAATTCTAGCAGAATATCACTGAAGCCACCATCTGAGACACAGGCTGGGATGTCTAGTCTAGGTATTCATAAACCTGGAGTAAAAAAATTTCGACACTCTTTTCAACCATCTCTCCATTAAAAAGGAAGAGGGTGAGAAAAGGAATAAGACCATTCAGCTACCCTTTCTCTAACTGCTGTCTGAAGCTAAATAGGCAGGGGGCTGGGAGAGGATGTATGTTGGGGTTAAGGGAGAAAGAGAAGACATCGAAACACCTCATTTATTCTGCCAAGGCACTTATTAAACTCATATAATGTAGCACAGTGCTTTTAGATAGGATTGTGTTCTTTCATTCATTCACAATCACATGCCAATATTCTGCATACACAGCAGCGGTGAAATATGTATAAGCGAATGCAATTAAAGAATCCTGGCAAGAAACATCTTTAAATGAGAATTTAGATTCTGTGACCTGTCTACCTTTATCTCTTTAGTGCAATCCTTCAGTTTTTTAAACCTGTGCTAAGTCCTAGATAGGAAATAATTTTTTACTGTGTAGTGAATTTCAAACACTATGGTAACCAGGCTTCATTTTGGAATTGGCCATTGCAACATCTGCTGAATGTTCTGAACCAGATCTGTAAATGAGCACTCTGCCCAGCCTTCTTTCTGATATGCCCGATGTTATGGTTTACACACTCACCATCCAAGGTTCCTTTAGCTGGGGATCGGCGTAGTGTGGGTTAATTGACAGGACTGATGGTGTGTTTATTTTCCAGGAAACTCCAGTGCTGCAGATCAGAAAGCAGATGTCAGATTTTCTCTTCTGCTTCGATCATTTCTCTGGTCTCAGCTTCATTTATTTTCGGCACGGCACGTTAGCCAAATGGGCATTATCAAAGTGAGCATCAGACAGTCCCCTCAGAGAGGTTAATGGATTTGGTGGCAGAAGAACTTTAATTTTGTACACTCAGTGAAGGTATCTATTTTTTTAATTTAATGAGATCTTAAAAGTGATGGTGGGCGGGCTCAGGGAAAGGGCTGCTGACTTTTTTTCTTGTTAAAAATTAGGTGGGCGATAAAGAATTGAAAATGAAACAAATAAACCTCCTTTTATAACTCTCACTTTTTGATGTATTGAATATAACTCAAAGGAAGGAGACAGATTGTACAATCTGACCCATCCTATTCTTCTGTGTTGTAATTTTGTCTTTGCCTAGCAACTTCAAGTCTCTGAGTAGAAGTATCCAAAAAATTAAATAACACCAATTTCTGGCATCATTCTGTATAGGTTCTGGATATTCCATTTCAAATGAGCTCCTCTTGGGATTTAGTTTGAAAATTGGTAAATGTGACTTGGTTGAAAAAAGCATCAGTACATTAACACTTTTTTAATCCAGCGTGACATGGTCTGAGTTGATTGCAGTGTTTAGTTCACTCATGTTTAATGTAATTAGTTACATTGTGATGTGGTTCAGCTTACATTTGCCATTTTGTTATTTGATTTTTTTATATCTCATATTTTTGTGTCTTTATGATCCTTCTTTATTTGTTCTTTCTGTTGTAAATAAATATTTTATACTATTTATACCATTTACTTACTCTGCTGTTTTGGAGCTTTCATAGTGGTTGTTTTAGTGATATAATACGCATCTTTAACTTATCACCATCTACCTCTGGTTGATATTTAAAATCTAACAGCATTGAACTAGATTAGCTTCATTGCCTCACCTTGGTTTTATGCTAAAATTATCTACATATATGATACATAACCTATATTACATAATTCTTATTTACATATTATATTTACCTACATATTTACTATATTCTATAGGTCATCAACTTACAATTTACCATCTGAAGTTTTTTTGTTACCCTAAAGCCTTCTTTTTTGTAATAAATATCTGCTAATAAGAACATTATAATTATCTGTTTTGACTTCTCTGATGATATCTGTATTTTGCCTTTAGGTTTGAGGGATTGTTTTGCTGGAAAAGAATCTTGATGGACAAATTTTCTCTCTCAGTGCTTTTACTATGTCATCTTTCTGCCTTCTAGACTTCCTTGTTTCTGATGAGGAATATGGTCCCATTGTCCCCCATGTGTGATGAGTTGTTTTCACTTGTGGCTCAAATGATATTTTCTTTGCCTTTGACTTTCGGCATGTTAATTATAATGGTCAAAGGTTGTGCTCGAACACCTCAAACCCATAAGACTTCCATCCTCCTCAATGAGTTGAGAGATGCATTCAAAGCTGTAGCCTCTTCTCCACCTTCTTTGCCTTTCACATTTTGCCAGGATTTCTAAAGTCTTCCTCACCCAAGAGGTTTCAGCTGTCACAAGATTTAGGAGTAACCCTAAAGTAGAGGATTCTCTCTCTACTTCGCTTCCTTCATGTCATTGGTTCTCCCCAACCATGTTCGGGCCTGCCGATTGCCACAACCAGAATGCAATCTTTGGCTAGATAGCTGCAGATTTTCCCTGTGATTTCAGGACAGATCTACCAGCAAACGTTTTCAGTCTTTACCCAGAATCGACACCTCTAGCAGAAGGGCTTCTAAATTTTAGTACATCACTCTTCCAGGTTCGTGTGGGTGTGTGTTGACAAGAGGCAGAGAAGAGCAGCTCTAAGCCATTGTCTTCCACTTTTCTTATTTGGAGCTTTTGTAATCATTCAATAAACACTTTTTTAACTTTTTACAGACCTTTAGTCAATATCCGATGTGCTTATATCATTGTCATCGATCATTTTATCCATTTTTGTATTTGTTTTCCGCAGAAGGGAATCACCTAGTCCCTGTCCAATGATTATTAGAATTTCTGTCATTATTAAATCCCTGAATGGTTTTCAGTGAAATTGCTCATAAAAGAAAAAAGTGTTGTCTCTAGTCACAAAGGGAAGAGGAAGTGGAGACAGAGATGCCCAAGACCTAAATGAAAATTGAATACTGCTATAAAGCTGTTGAAGACAGATGCTTATTCTTCAGAGATCTCACACTTAATACTTAAAGGTTAATAGGTTATGACTCTTCTATAATCCTGATTATATGTGCAAGAAACTTTTTACTGATTTTAATTTATAAGTTGCAGATAGAATTATCAAGTTTGTGCATTTGTATACACTGAAAGTTTAAGTAAGATGTTACAGAATCTCCTAAGTCATAAATCCTAAAAATAATCTACCAAAATACTACCAAAGATCTGATTAGTCTCAGATCTTTGGAATTGTTGCTCATGATTTGATTGAAATATCATACTTTGTCTTCTAGCTACAAAAGAAATCTTTGACATAATATTTCACAGACATAGCCGAGGATAGGCCTTTATCTGTACTAGTGTTATTCTTGAAGAATGAAAGATACACTAAGACATCGAATCATTATGGTGATCTCCTCTTTGTTGTTATGTATATTTCATGATCCTGCCCTAACTGTCAAACTACATAGTTCAGGCAAATTGGGGGGGGGGGGAGGGCAGGTAGTGGAGTAGGTTAAATTTTAAAAAACATAATAGAGATTAGAATAGAGTAGTCTGTATATATTCTGTCCAATATAAACCCAGCCTTACTATGTAACTCTATTAGCAATTTGGAGATCTACAATACATTGGGGAAAATGGCAAATCTTAACTGAACAGAAGAAGGAAAATTTTCTTGGACATTTTCTAAAGGCTGTTTCTTATTACATTACCAAATTGTGGCATCATTTTATTGGAACCAGCAAAAGAGATACATTTTTTTCAACAATCCCAGTCTGTGGTCCAGGAAAAATCTTTATTATTTAGCCTCCACGAAAATGAAAGTGACAGACTGCAGCTGTCAGCTGATACTGACTCCCTTTATGTTCTCCTACTTTTCCTATTCCCAATAGGACAGAGAACTGATTAAACTCTGACTCCAGAATGTGAAGCCAAGAAGTTTCATAACCATGTGGGTGCCTTTAGATTGCCCATGTTGCCATGGAAATCAGAATTCATTGAACTTGACATTATAATCTGCATTAGCTTCTCTAAAAATGGTCAAATAGATGTAGTGTCAGGAAGCTGATAATTCCAGCTGTATCTCTTAAATCCCATCATTCACCCTGATTATTTGATCTTCTTTAATTTAGTTTATTTCTGTTTATCACTACAGCATACATCAGAGAAGACATATATAGATCGATCACATTAAATTGTCTATATTAATAAGTCAGCAAATAATCTCTTTATGGGTATACCCAGTCACTTCAAGAATTCTAAACGAGAAATCCCTGACATCAAAAAATCTGTAGTTGAACTACAAAACCAGCAGTATGTCAGACAAAAGTTATGAGACTGTCTTAAACTAAGACATATTCATGCTTGAGGGCATTTCTTTTTTTGTGTGTGTGTTTCTTTCTCAAGTTCAATTCAACAGCCAAATCATACTCTATTTCCAATCTATTCCTGGAGGTTTCTATTGTAGAGTTTTAGCGTCCCTGTACTTCTGAGATTAATTTTGACAAGTGCTTCCAAGCACACCTTCCCAAGGTCATTAAGTCAGTGAGGCAATCAGCTGAAAGATGTACAAGAGTAGTGTACTTGACTCTGAGCTAAACCCTTCCAGTACACTCGGCTGTGACACTTCTCATTAAGGATCTTTATCTTCCACCTTAATCAACATCTTGGCTCCTCTTTTGTATATGTTTTTCTTTTCTTTTTGGCATTAATCTCTTTCTGTATTCAGATAAGAAAGTTCTAACATAATATAGTTTTTTTGAAGATGATTCGGTTGAATGGGGCTATAGTTTTATTACAGAAGTGTACAATTCTCGGGTTTTCAAAAGGAAAGGCAGATTTAAAAGCCATTTCTAATTAGTTGACTATGATTGTCCACAGGTCTATTTCTGTATCTGGTGTCTGTTCTCACAGTGCAACCATGTCAGATTATTTTTCTTCACATGATTACCCTTCATTTTTATTTTCTGCCTAGGTTTATAAGTTCTATGTATTTCCTACTTACTTTCTCCTTCAGTGAAAAATATATCAGGAAGCACAAGAAACTTCTCTATTTCTTGCTGTTTTCTATACCTGCCATTTTCTGGATGGAAAGACAGGAAGTCACATTCCAAATATAAGCCCAATTTTAGAGCAAAAGTATCCCAGCATCCGAGGCTATAGTACTTTAAGGCTTTGCATTCACCTTACTTTGAACCTTACTTAGATTCAAGTTCATTTAGCTCATAATTTGTCTTATACATCTTCAAAAAATTTACTGCAATTTGGACGCAAGTGATGCTTAAAGCTTCAATAATTAATTTGGTTTTTCTATTATACATTACTATGTTTGCATCTTCAGTGTTAATTACTAATGACAATGGGTTATTAAAAGAGAAAGAGTGATTAAAATTAATTTTAGTAAAATTTTAAGTGCTAGTCTTTCAATCCAGTAGCAACTTTTGGAAGAACTAGAGGTTCCAAGACATAACCAGTAAAGATTTTCAGAAGCATGGACACTGATTTTAGCAAAATTAGTGGAAATTTCCCCTGAAATACTGGGACAGAACTATTCCCTAGTCTGCATAGCATGTAGGGATATTATTTTACATTGAGATTGGAAAATATTCTGATACCTGGGTGTGTGGGGGGAGAGGGATGGCTTTAAAGCCTGCTGCTATATGCTGCCTAATTGTCACTTGCCACTCACTGATAGGGTTTTGATATGAGTCTGCAAGCAATTGATGTATTATGGTCTCTGTGTAGTCAAACCTCCCTGCTGGTGATAATCTGTATTTGCAGCCACTCCCCAGTGATGGCATCACAGTCTCAGCTCCACCTCAGGGCATCAGGCATTAGATTCTCCTAAGGAGCGCTCGACCTAGGTCCGTGGCGTGCACAGTTTACGGTAGGGTTCACGCTCCTATGAGAATCTAATGCCACCGCCGATCTCACAGGAGGCAGAGGTCAGGCGGTAATGTGAGCAATGGGGAGCAGCTGTAAATACAAATGAAGCTTCGCCCCCTTGCCTGCTGCTCACCTCCTGGTGTCCGTCCTGGTTCCTAACAGGCCACGAACGTGTATGGGTCCATGGCTGGAGTTGGGGGGAGGGTTGGGGACCACTCTTCTAACTCATTAATTATTTTTAACAGCAAAGGGCACTAGCTGTCAGACCTTGGTCCTTCAGAGCCAAGACTCAAATACAAGAGGAAGTTTATTCAGAAAATCACAGAGGTAGAAGAAGTCAGCTGTATACGAAGGGAACCAAGTGGGCTGCATGGGCTCAGGAAACAAGTTACACAGGCAACAAAAGGGCCCTTGAAGATTAGGAGAAAGAAAGGCAAAGAAAACATGCCTGGGGAAGGAGAGGGGGAAAGGCCTCATTGTGTGGTTGTGTGGGCTTGCCTGGGAAAAGAAGCAAGTGGGGAAAGACATGGGTGTACTGAGAGAGAGAGAGAGAGAGAGAGGCAGAGAGAGGGAGAGAGAGAGAGAGAGAGAGAGAGAGAGAGAGAGAGACTGAGAAAAAAAAGGAGGGAAAGGTACAAGTATGTTCCAGAGAGAGAGCCACCTGAGTCCTTGGTCTTGAGGGCTTCTATTTGCTTTCCAAACGTGAGGACCCTAGGGGAGGTCCAAGGGATGGATCTCAATAGATTATTTATCAGCTTTCCAAGTGCATCCAATCAAGGTCATGGTCTCCACTGATTGGTTGGTGCCAGAGCAGGGAGTCATTACTCATCATAGCTGGCCCTGATGTCAGCCATGGTGTCACTTTGTCTGGTTTTGCTTCTTTCCTGGGCCTTGAACTGAAGCACAGCAGAGGCCTAGATGTTATCTTGAGTTTAATGGAAAGTCTCTTGCTGTAGTCAACACACCCAAGACTTTGTTCCTAAGATTGTGGGTCAAAGTTTCATTGTCCTGAGGGCTTAATATTTAAGAGAGTGGTCATGCGAGGGAGTCATATAAGGCTATTTTCCAGTCCCCTTGTTCTTCTTCTAACAAGGTCTAAACCATGTGACTAGTGACGTAGCAAGGGAGGAAAGGTCAGGGGAGGGTCTGAACTCCACGACCAGCAATATGAAATGTCAGGGGGTCTAAGGCACATGACCACATAAGCTTGGGGAGGAAAGGTCACCATGGGTGAGGACCTGCCCTATAATACTTGTGTTCTCAATTTTGCCCATTGCTAGGCACCCAGGGCTTTCTGTTCTGGTGACGTTCTGTACTGGGCCAATCGTTCCTACTCTGCTCGCATCTGTTTAACTTCCTACTATATCATCATGACTGTTGTGTGTGTGGTAGTGAATCAAAAGTCATCTACCTTTTTGGATTGGATAAAACAAAAATAATGACACAGTAAAGAATCTCTAAGCCATCTCTAGATGAAATACTTATAAGCCAAGGAGAGAGACATAGAACAGATCCTTCCCCCAAGGGCTTCAGAAGGAATCCACCCTCCCTACACCTTGATCTTCTATTTCTGGACTTCATAGATGTGAAAAAATAATTTTCTGTTGCTCAAGCCACCCAGATTATGGTAATTTATTATGGAAGCCCTACAGTGAATTTTCATATAGCATTAGAATTGGAGAAAATTGATACATCCGCCCAGTAAAGAATATATTTTACATTTTTTTCATGACAATGTTGGAGGAAGATATTGACTGACATATAGCACTTCTATTGATAGGCCTCCTCTGTGTAAATTTGGTCCCTAAGATCTGTGCTCAGGGATTGCTTCTCTCAGGTCACCCCTGACTAAAGGAAATCCTAAATCACCCACAAGAGGAAAATTTTAGCAGAAACATAACATTCACAAGTTTAATTATAAACTGGCTTTGACCTTCCCCATATGCATTTAAAATCTGTACACACCAAGAGTACATGTTATGGATCAACTAAGATAATGATCATTGTAATGGAAATCATTAATTATCATAAGAGCAGTCCATAAGGATGATAGTGTAATAATTACAACACGCATACATAAAAGAGTGGCAATGGACTAATAATTAACCTACTGTCTGGTTTGACTATCGAGAAGAGTTAAAGAAGTGGGGGAAGAAGAGTGGGCTACATACATTGAGAGAACCTGCAAATTGGTTTACACGTATCTGCGTTTATATGGGAGGAAATCAGTTGAAGATTAAGTGGATTGGTTCACAATTGACCACAGGGTTTTTGCCCTAAGAAAACCAAAGGCATCCTTGATGATTTGATAAGATCTTTTAATTTACTAGGTCTTAGATCTAGCATCTAATTAGAGGAAACACATGTCTGCCAGAGCAAAGACTTTGGGCAACAGAAATGTCTGTTTAATGGAAAGTCTGTTGCTGTAGTCAACACACCCAAGACTTTGTTCCTAAGATTGTGGGTCATTATTTGGGCAACTTTCACCTCCTCTATTCCAGATCAGTTCATTTGTAAATTAAACGTCTTCATCTCAAGCTCAAATATGTCCAAACTTTGCCTGGCAATAATTAATCACAAAAACATGCAGCAAAATGAGAGATCCAGTCAAGAGTCCTAGACTTCAGCGAGAGGATTCTAAGAAAAAGCTACTTAGAGATAATGTCATCCAAATCCACATTAAAGTTAAAAGGTCGCTCTGCTTGGCAGAGCACAGACAGGGACACTCGAACAGGTATATTCTGTAATCATAAACTGTTGGAGCAGCAAGATGCGCTCCTGTGCGTGTGCGTCTGTGCGCACGTGAGCACAGCTGAACTTTATTGTCTTGAAACCCGGATTTCTCTGCCAGCACTATGTGTAAAGCTGAGCTGCATTTTCCAGGTTTTTGCAGTTATGAAACTATTCTCCTATGTTTTACATAACCTTTTACTTTCTGTCCTCAAATGTCCATTTGCTTTAACCCTCCATGATTTCCTTCCCTGAGTCTGGTTTTTTGTTCAGTTTATAAACAACTTGTCTTTAGTCTGATGCACTGCACTCTCAGTAGCCCACCTCCTCAGTTTGGCACCCCCATCACTACTGGGAGTTATTAGCCCGATAGAAAACCTTGTCGTGTATGGTAACACTCTGTCATCTTCTGTCATCCTAACTACCTCCCAGGCCTTCCAAAACTTGATCTTTCAAAATCTATACCAATGTATGATCTTTCCATCATTTTTATTACATAAATAGAAAAGTACTTAGGTAGGTAAGGAGATAGATAAGATATATTTTATATTTGTATAATACATGTGTTAAACTTTCACATTTTTGTAATTTCGGTATTCAAGGCTATCAAGAACTAGAGGAACAGATTAAGAAAAAGGATTCAGATATAAACTGAACTTCCTAGAACTATATTCTCAGAGAGTTGGACTCAGTCTAGCCAAGACAGAGTTATACAATAACAGCTTCAAAGGACTCATTAGTGTTTATGCTGGCAATGCACTTTAAGAAGAATAACCAGATGGACTATATTATACGAATCCACACAGGCCACTTGGAATCTATATTGGTCTATGCATTACCTATATGAGTTCTGTTGTCTAGCACCCCACCAAAAGGAAGAAATTTAAAAGGGGGGAGGGGTCAGTAAGGAGCCAGGCAAAGAGTTTAACATTAATTAACTAATTAAAATTTTAGATGATGGAGTGAAATCTACAAAAAGGGAAGAAAAATATTGCTCTTCCACATCTTGCGTTTCTCCCCTCCAATACACCTGTACGTTAACAAGCAGAAAGACCAACTGACGGCTGCCAGTAGTCTGCAGAGGACTGCAGTAAAGGGTTTTTTTTTTTAAACTTCATTGTTAATTACCTAGGAATTACCAAAACTCCTATAGGATTTCTCTTTTCTTTATTCTCTATTATGTTTGTAATATTTTATACTTGTGACATTGTACACACATCATATTTTCCAAGGCTAAGCACATACTACTCATTTTTATTTATTGTTTTATATCTATAATCAGATCCTATAGTCGTGAATGGATCTCATCCACCCCAGTGGAGGATGTGCTGCCTGGCCTGCGTGGCTCAGTGGGCTGGAGTGTCCTCCTGTGCACGGAAAGGTTGCGTGTTTCATTCCCGGTCAGGGCACATACCTAGGTTGCTGTTTGGTTTCTGGTCAGGGGGTGTACAGGAGGCCACCGATTGATGGTTCCCTCTTACATCAATGTTTCCCTCTCTCTTGCTGACTCCTTTCTTCTGTCTCTAAGATCAATAACTGTAAAAAAATACTATGTACTAGTAAATCCAAATTTTATCATACAAACCCCTCTCAGTCCTTAAGACACCTGTGATACATATATACAGAAATACTTGTTACTTAGTCAGCATCTGTATTTAGAAGTTGAACGGGCACCAAAAACTTAACAATGCTCCAAACTGAATATTGGTTTTACCCCCTCATACCTGTTCTACTTCCACAGTGTTCTTCATACCAGAAAATAGTATTACTATTCCCTTAGTTACTCATATAAAAACGTCTTTCTCTTACACAGCACATCCTACCGATCTTATTAATTTTATATTCAAAATGTATATACCCCAATGGCTACTACCCTAGTTCAACTTACAGTGATTTCTGACCTCCTAACTGGTTTCCTAGCTTCCACTCTTCCACCCTCTAAAATCCGTTCTTTAAATAACATCTACGGGACCTTTTATAAGGTGCAAGTCAAAGTAAGTACTTGCCTGCTGCTAGACCTACAACATTAGTTTCCCATCACACTCAAACAGAAACGTAACAATGGCCTTCAGAGTCCCACGTGATCTGGCTCCTGGATATTTCTCCAATTCCACCACTTCGTATTCTTCTCATACCTTATGCCCCAGTCACACTGGCCTCTTTGCTTTTCCTTGGACACATATGTCACATTTGTGCCTCAGGACTTGCCTTCCTGGGTTCTACAGCCTGGAACCTTCTTGTAACCATGCAAACTGGGTTTTGGACTATTGGTGCTCTTATATATGACTCAGCAGTTTGTGTTGAAGGAAACAGGTTTTTATTAACAAGGTTCCAACCTGGTAGGGGCTGAGATCATTCCTGCTTGGAGCCCTGCTCTCTCATGAGACCCACTACTTCCCTTGCTCCCAAAAAGGCTATAAGCCAAAACCATGCCCAGAAGTCCCCTATTTCCTTATCTGTCCTTAAGCTGGTCACACAAACAGATCTCCATCCTCTCTGGAATGTGCACTTGTCGGTTTCAAAGTCACCATCTTCTCACAGCGGCTCTCTCTTTCAAGGTCTTTGATGCGCTGTCCTCAGTCTGCATGTATCAGTCCAGGGACCATGCGCTGTGCTGCACTGGGTCATGGTGTCCCAGGTGCTGGAGCCCAGGGGGGCATGCAGCTTTTCCTGAGACCCTGCCTCTAGGAATGGGCTTCCATCCTCTGTGGGGTCTAAGTCCCTGGTGGACTTCATATCTCCTCATCCTATGAGCACTCACGTCCATGCAGGGAGCAGGGCCAGAGGCCCAGAACATCCGAACTCCAAAAGCCCAGAGGGAGGGAGCTTGCAGCAGGCTTCAAAGTCCCATAGGAAGAGCCCCCATACCAGGAGAGCAACTTCTCCACACCAGGCACCTGAGAGAGAGAAAGCATGAGCCTTTCTGCATAAGTCCCACTCACTTTAAAAATACCCCAAAATGAATACCCCTGCCTCGGTCTGCCAAGCCAGACCAGTTTCAAGACATGCCATTCAAAAATACTGTCTTTCAGAAACACAGAAGTCTGCAGCTCAGCATTCCCAGTCACAGTTCAGCTCCAAGTATCTCAGGAGACTGTGTGTTCATCAGCCTGAGTCTTTCTCACAGTGTCACTTCCTCTCCTCTGGAGCTGCCTTTAGTCCAACCATCAGCTCACCAGGGTGTCTGTGTGCTTGGCGAGGCAGGTCACCCGCAGCACTGCCAGCTCCGTCACCATCTTCTGTGCAGGAGAGGTGCTGAGGCTGCTTCCAACGGGCCTCCAGACCTACAGCCCTACAGACAGATCCAAAGACCAACCGATGGCAGACCTCGTGTTTCTCAGCATGTGCCAATTTTAAAGGCTTGGCTCAGAACTTCCTGTGCAGCCAAATATCTGGCTCTTCCTATGGTGCATTAGTGTCTGCCATTTTTGTCAACTCCCCAGTGTCTTCGACCTTCTTTCTGCTGCCATCTGTAGTCAGGGCAAGAGTTCCAGCCATGCACAGGGATCCGGGGTGGGCATCTGGCCCCTGCAGCTTATGCAGGTGCAGTGTGAGCTTCTCCCCTGCTCCCTATGGGCAGCCACTCTTCTGAGTCCTTTGCTGGAGCACCTTCTCACAGCCACTAACACAGCTTGCCCTGGGGCAGCAGCCTTCTTCCCAGCTCCTCTCTCAGGAAGGCACAGGCTGTTAATCCGCCTTTGTTATGCAATGTGCCTCAAATGCTGTACTTTCTGCTCTGGGGGCATTCTCCCCCTCCCCAATCTGCTACTCTTTATCCTTTCTTAAAATATAGTGCATTAATAAAAATATTTACAGCTATTGTGAAGCCAATAGATCAGGAACTAATGTCAGTGAAAAGTTAGTTTCTTACTCACAGCTCCCACAGCAGGGGCACACCTCACCATGGGGGCTGACACGGAGAAGCACCAGCCTTGGTCAGAAGAGAAAGGGAAAGGGCAGGTGAACTGTAAGCAAGAAGCTTCCCTGTAGTTTTCTTAGAAAGGGGCAGGTAAGACAGGCAGGGTAAACAAGTTTAGGACTGGCTAGTTTGAAAACTTGAGCAGTCTCTGGGGCAAAAGGGCTGTTCCTAGTTATCTGATACCTGACCCTGGTGTAACTATGGCAGGAGAGTGATCCAGAATGTAAGAACCTGGAGGAAGTAGTTGAAGATAAGTACTCTGGCTTGATTAGTTTGCATTTAAAAAGCGTGTAGTCAGGCAACTTGTTTACTGTCTCTAGAAATTGACTAACCAGGGAGGAGCAGTCCCTCCAGAGTCGACAAGTCCCAGATGTCAAAACATCAGAATTCAGAAAATAAAAGACATGACTAATTAATACAGTCCTTATTCCCAGCTTTATTTACTTTGTATCACCTCTCACTACCTGACCCTATATTATGGATCATTTTGTTTGTTTATTCTATATCTATTCCTCCAAAATACAAACTTTATCAGAGGAGATACTTTCTGTTTTATTCATTATCATAACCACAGTGTTAGAAGAACACCAGGCACAAAGTAAAAGCTCAATAAATCATTTTTAATTACTAGATAAATAAGTGGATGAAAGCTGTACATCACTGATTCTCAACCAGGAGTGATAACCCTCCCCAGGAACATTTGGCAATGCCTGGAAATGTCTGTGCGTGTCAGGTGGAGGCAGAGGAGTGTTACTAGCAGGTAGAGGCCAAATATTTAGCTAAACATTATACATGCGAAAATAGCTCCTCAAAATATAACTGTCCACCCAAAATGTCATCAAGGCCATGGTTGACAGGTTCTGTTGTAGAAAACTATATTGCTTTGGTGGAGCTGGAAAATGTATACCTTTTTCAAAACATAGATAGTAATAACTTTCAGAAATTAATAATTATAGTTACAGGATTAACTTAGAACCATGCTTTCTCACTCAATGATAATTTTAATGTAGTTTTATTAAGTACATTAACATGACCCTCAACTACTATTACTATTTACTATATTTCAACAAAAGTAAACCATGATAAGCAATGTATTCATTTGTCAATTATTTTCATGTTTATAGTCTATATCACTAACTAAACAAACAAAAAAGGATAATAATGAACAATTGTGATTCCATAAAAATATGTTACAAAATTAAAGAATACTAAGATATGAGTATTTTTATAATAGATAACATTATCTTGATTTAATAGTGATGCTATGTAATACTCATTAAATCTACCATGCTCTAGATACCTGAAGTCTTTTACATGCCTTACTTATAAATTTTAAAACTATCTGTACATGTAGTGTGTGTGAAATCCTGTTCCAGGTTCTGGGGTCACAACAGTGAATAAAGTCAGACTGTTGCACTGGTTCTTCTGGTTAACACATAAAATGAATAATGTAACATATGGAAGATAACAGGTTCAAGGGTGATAATCCTCAGGCCAATTCCTTAGTATAGGTACTATAATTATGTCCACTTTACATTTCAGGAAACAAAGGTGTAGAGAAGATACTGACTGGCTTACACTCACACAGATAGTGAGTGGGGGACTTAGACTCAAGTGTGAATCAGAAGTCTATGCTTTTAAACACTATTCTCTATATTCCTTTACTTCCATATGTATATGGGTGGAAGACTTTCTTCCACACAGCAGTTAGAACAGAAGTTTCTTTAACATACCACCACTGCCCCCTGCCCCAGGTCCTTAAAGATCAAGGGGACCAGCAGTTGAGAGGAGAAAGATTCTGAAGGTTCAAGTGTATAAGATTTTTTAGGGTTCTGTCGGTTAAGTTGAGCAGGTAACTTCAGCTCACATTCAGCATTGGCTGTAGCTCAGTGTCATACGTTTATTTAACTGCAAGGGAGCCAGTGAGCCCAGGAAAAAGAATACATGAATTTGGTGAAAGCGAGCAGTTGTTGCTGTAGATCCTCCTTCTTAACACCAATATCCATTGCATTTTTATTTCTGTTCTTAAAAGATACTTGCCTTAGTCCATTGGGCTGCTGTAACAAAAATACCATAGGCTGGGTGGCTTACATAATAACAGAAATGTACTTCTCACTGTTCTGGGGACTGGAAGTCCAAGATGAAGGCTCTGGCAGATTGGGTGTCTGCTGAGGCCATGTTCTCACTGTGTCCTCTCATGGCTCGGGGGCAAGAAAGCTTTTGGAAATATTTTTTAAAGGGCACCAATCTCATTCGTGAGAGTTCTGTCCTTTCATGATATCTAATCATCTCCCAAAGGGTCCACTTCCAAATATCATCGCATTGAGGATTAGGTTTCAATATGCGAATTATTTTGTGGAGACACAAACATTCAATCTACGGTAACATTCATTCCTATTGTAAAAGGAAGTGATACACAGCCCCATCTAGTTGCTAAACCTAATTCAAAGTCTAGAATCATTAGGTACTATGCAGTCTTCTTTTTTAGCCCTAATTCAGTAACATATAAATTAAAATGACAAATTTGCTCCCTCTCCAACTAATACAAACAAGCCAATGCAATGGTGGAACAAGGATAAGATGTGTACAATAAAAACTCCTAAACAAAAAAGTGAAAATATGGAACACAAACAGTCAATGGTCCATGGCAATAAGGGGGTGCTGCTAGGTAGGCATTTTGAAGAATCCTCTGCTCTGTTTGGACCTGGATTTGTTTATCTTGAAGGAACCATCCTGGCCATTATACTATGGAGCCCTTGGCTCTGCCCACTGGGAGAATATAGGAGAGTTTGCCCTCTTTAGAGCATGGAAATCTGCATGACTCTTCCTGTTACAGCAAGTTAGAGGTGTAGGCTAAGGGTTGGTCTAGAGTCACAAGATATTTTCTGCTAGATTCAGAGCTTCCTTAGCAATTCAATTCTGTCAAAAAAAATGAAGAGAATACAGAAAAATAGTTCCCTCAACAATCTTACTTATTTATCAGTCGCATGGTCAGAAACAACAGTCGAAAGCACTTCTTAGGTAGAGTTCAAGTCTTCTTTGCCCCCCTATCATTTTCCTCACTACCACCACTCTTAAAAAAAGGAAAGAGCTAGCTCAGGTCTTAGTACCTAGAGGGCTGCTGAAAGCTAAAATAATAGGCTTGTAGTGAAAGGCAATTCTCCTTACCATATACAGGGTAGGCAGGGGAAAAGTAGGTTTACAGTTACAAGTGTGCTTCTTCTTGTATGGTTATTTATTAATTATGTTATTTTCCACAGGAACAACTGTAAACCTCTTGGCCTCACCCTATGGAATTCCATAAAAGTGAAAATGCCTTTTCACTTTAATTTCCTATTATTTGGTCCCTGGAAGCTATTGATCAGTTTTTACAGTCATGTGAACGGATTGCCTTATGATTTCTGCTTGAAGGCTAGTCAATTATTCTTTCCAGAAAGAGATAACTGATACATCCTCATATCCCGGCTCTTTCCAACAACTTTCCTAAGAGCTACAGGCTTAGTAGGCACTTGATCTACCTTCAAACTCATCACAGGTGACAGTTTCATCAAAACTCTTGCCATGGTAAGCAGCATCTCCAGCTTTATCCCCATCTATATTTGCTACCCACAACTGGGCTGCTAACCAAGTCACAAGTTTTAGTGTTTTCTTATAATAGGACCCCACTTCTAACATAAATCTCTATATTTGTTAGTGTAACCTAGCTACTATAATAAATAGCCACTGAATTCCAGTAGCTAACAAGGTGTAAGAATATTTCAGTCATACAGCAATTCTACACTTACATTCCTTGCTGCTTTCCTTCACATGGTGAATCAAGCCCTCGGGTTACTTCCATCCATGGCTCTGCTGTCTCCTTTCTCCGCCTCAAGCTGGTGGATAGACAAGGGGTATGATAAATACATATGGGAAGACAAAGAGATAACCTTTATAACTTTTCTTAATTTTTGATAACAGCATAAATCTTGATTATCACAATTACCATTTTTATGGTATGCTCTCTTCGTATTATTTTCTTATATTTAATCCTATTAGCTACCATTGTTACCTCTTTTATTTTGAGAAATAACAAGTTAAACATTAGTCTATAAGTTTTGCCTCCTGACAAGTTCAAGTGGCGTATCAAAAATTTCTAGGTCTTAAAGAAAAGATCTTCCAAACAATGGCCTTTCCAGTGTGATTCTCATTTCCCTGGGTCATACTTCGACATCAGCCCTGATCCACTCTTAGACTGACCCTTATTTCAGGAAATGTTGACACATTTACTTTTACTAATACTTGGCAACATACCTACGTACCTGATGTCCATGTTTTCTTATCATATACTCTTCTTCCTTCTCGCACTGCAGGTGAAATTTTGTGACCACTACTTTCCCTGGAGTTTTGCCTTTCACATCTATTTTTAAATTTTGATATCTCTATATCAGGGTTCCACTCAAAGTGAGTCCATCTCATTATAAGAGATAAGAGATGATAGCCCTTTTTTAAACCACTCACTTATGATCTGTACCCTTTCTGTAGTAACTCTTACCCTCTTCTATCTAGTAACTTCTGAGTCTATCTGATTTACCAAAAAATGTCAGTTTGTATCCTTGCTATACTAGAACATAAGTCTTTGTACTATATGTAAATGTAACTTTAAAAAATTAGTAATCAGAAAACTAAGAAATACCACTGAGAAAGAAAGAAACAAATTCCTAAATATGTCACCGAGCTTTGAACCATAAGCCACATTTCAGATCTCATGTACTCTCACGGCGATGGGAAAACTAATATCTTTGTGAGACATTACATACCCATCAGTAAATTTCCTCTCCTGCCAATGGTCTGGATGAGCATTTCCTGTGTCTTCAGCAAGTACCATTTTCACTAAGATGTTTTAGAGAAAAGATATTTTTTCAGAAATGCAAACTGGATCAGATACAGTTCCAAAAGTGTTAGCTCTAGGGAAAAAAATGGAGAACCCAAGCATATTTAGAGATCATAGAGGCCCTGTGGCCCAGCTCTTTGATTTTACAGACATAACCTAGAGTCTTGCCGCCCAAAGTGCGGCCCACAGACAACACCATGAGGGGACTGTTAAAAACGCAGAAATACACACCTTACTCCATACCTGGTGAACAGCAGCCTGCATTTTCACCAGATCCACGGTGATGTATAAACATAGTAAGGTCTAAGAACCACTGGCCTAACCAAGCATATAGACCAGTTCTAGGTCTGGCAGCTAGTGTCAGAGATGGCCAGCATTCAGGCTTTCCGTCCCCCAGCCCAAAACATTTCCCTCATGGCACACTGTCCCCAGTGATGGCCCCTTGGTCTTCACTCTCTACCACAGTGGGTTTGTACAACCTCTGTGATTGCTTGTAGACTCCATGATGTGAGACCATGTCTTTTCAGAGACACTGAAACAATGTACCTGAGCACACCTTTCCTAGGTGCCTGATAATGCAGCTTAAAAGGACAGAGTGGACTTCTGCATTGCTTTTCCACACAGGTCCTGATGCCCAGGACACATATCTCTTTCAATAAGATGAGTTCTATTTGTTCACAAGGCTTTAATTAATGGAACCAAAAAAAAAATAATGGCTGGATATGAACAAAAAAGCAAGCAAAGCCTTGCAGGATAAATCCAAATGAGGGACAGCAAAAATTAAAGAAGTAAAAAGTTTCTACCAGGAACAGAGGCAGGTCAAACATAGACTAGTACACAAAGAAATGGAGTGAGTATAGGTAACAAATTGGTTAAAAAGAAATAAGAATTCATAGACAAGCTCAATGGATGAATTAACATTAACATATAATTTTAGGATTAGATTGGATGGGACTGAGAACGGCTCCTGTTTTCTGAGATGTTCAAAATAAATTTCTTACATGTGTGGAATATCTGAGATTTTCCTTCCTATGTTCTCCTCTAGGACTTTTATGGTGTAATGACTTATATTTAAGTCTTTTATCTACCTTGAATTTACTTTTGTGGATGGTGTAAGTTAGTGATCAAGTTTCATTTTTTTCCATGTAGCTGTCCAGATCTCCCAACACCATTTGTCGAAGAGGCTATTTTTACTCCATTTTATACTTCTGCCCCCTTTGTCGAATTATAATTGACTGTAGAGACTTGGGTTTATTTCTGGGATCTCTATTGTGTTCCATTGATCTCTGTGTCTGTTCTTATGCCAGTACCAGGCTGTTTTGATTACTGTGGCCTTGTAATACACCAGTATGTTCCCTAGAGCAAGGGACATAAAGGAAAGAATAAACAAATGGGATCTCTTCTAAATAAAAAGCTTTTGCATGGCTAAAGAAAACAGCATTAAATGAAAAGGGAAACAACCATATGGGAAAATATATTTGCCAATGATACCTTCGACAAGGGTATGATCTCCAAAATACTTAAAGATCTCACACAACTCCAGTCCAAGAAGACAAACAACCCAATTAAAAAATGAGCAAAGTACTTGAACAAACATTTCCCCAAGGAGGACATACAGAGGGCCCTGAGATATATGAAAAGATGGCCAGCATCACTAGTCATTAGAGAGATGCAAATTAAAACCACAGAGAGATACCTCTTCGCACTGGTCAGAATGGAGATCATAAACAAATCAACAAACAATAAGTGCTGGTGAGGTTATGGAGAAAAGGGATCTCTAGAGCAGTGTTGATGGGAATGCAGACTGGTGCAGCCACTGTAGAAAACAGTATGGAATTTCCTCAGAAAACTAAAAATGGAGCTGCCTTTGACCCACCAGTACTGCTGCTGAGATTATACCTTGAGACACCAGTTCAAAAGAACCTATGCACCCCAATGTTCATAGCAGTGTTATTTACAATAGCCAAGTGCTGGAAGCAACCTAACTGCCCACCAGTAAATGAGTGGGTAAAAAAAATGTGGTACATTTACACAATGGAATACTATGCAACAGAAAGAAAGGAGGAGCTCCTTCCCTTCACAACAGCATGGATGGAACTGGAGAACATTATGCTAAGTGAAATAAGCCAGGTGGTGAAAGACAAATTCCTTATAATCTCATCTATAAGTGAAACCTAATAAACAAAATAAACAAATAAGCAAAATATAACCAGAGACATTGAGATTAAGAACAAAATGACAGCTACCAGAGGGGAGGGGTGAGAGGGAAAATGGGGGAAACTAGGGGAAGGTCCATCAAGCAACATGTATAAAGCCAAAGGGGTAGGTTCAAGGGTGGGAGGTGGGGGTGAGTGGAGTGGAGGGCCATGGTGGGGTGAAAATGGAGACAACTGTACTTGTACAACAATAAAAAATAAAAATAAACAAATAATAAATTGCTTACATGTAAAATCAACCAAAAAATATGAGTTTAGTGGTGGTACTGGAGTTCATGAATATATCACCTCTTTCTGAGACAGCAACAGCAGGCTTTCTCTCCACTTTGAATTGGGGTCACAGGTTGGTGGTCCTTGGTTGCAGGCCTGAGAAAACAGCAAGGGTAGTTTTTAAAAGTCTTACAACATTGTTTAAGATCTAGCTGACTTTTAGTTTTGTGCCTCCTTCATCCTTATTGACCATTTTTTAGCATCACAAAAGAGACAAATTTTTCTACATACCCAATATCAATAGAGTTCTCTCCGGAAAAAAAGCATGATTTAAACTTTCTCTTCAGTTTTAACAAGCTCATATCTACCACACACTGTGAACAGATGTAAAGGAAGTTACGTTACTGGCAGTATTTAGCTGGAAAAGAGGAGCAAAGGGAAGTAGACATTGAGTTTAATAAACTGGGAAACATAGGTCTGCCTGCTATCCAGGAAGCTACAGCTTACACCCCAGGGTATCACAGCATTTCTCCAAGAGGAGTACCACTCATCCCTTCCCCTTCCACCTTCATTACCAGATTGCCAGGTGGGAGTAGGGGAAGGCAGGCACATGAACGACAAAAGTCAAAATGGCACAGGGTAAGGCGCTGGAACAAAGAGACCTACCTGTCAGTCCAGCCTGGGGAAAGAAGGGATTTGTTGGGAGGTGGGCCTATGTAAATCCCATGAAAGTTTGGGAAGTCGTTGATTAGTCATTTTCAGAAAGCACCTAGTCTATCACACATCCAAGTTATTATAATCCTAGGGGACCAAAGAAGCTCTCTCTTGCCATGCAGTCCTAGAAGCTACATAGCCCATCACTGTGCAACTTCCAAAACAGGCTCCAGGCAGAAGCTGGATATGGACTACCACTGGAAACACATACTAAGCTAACAGGATGCTGGACTGAACTGTACTTTGATATGGAGGGTAAACTCTTAGCCGGGGTCTTCCTCTTGGCCCTATTGAAGACAAGACGAGACTTTTTCCACGGTGAGAGGGGTGGAGATGGGACATTGGGAAGACAGGAGAAGGACCCCCTTAATTGTACATCATCAATAAAACATACCACAGAGCCACATCCTTCTGTGCAGGTCTCAGGAATTTTTTTTTCCTTTAGATACCGCAATGACACCACTTCCACTGGTAACTGTTATACACACACAAAAAAATTTTGCAGAATTTTTTCTCAGAATAAAGTACTCTACACATTGAAAGTATTATGGAATTGAAAAATTTTAAGCATCTAAACAAGCAATCAAATCTGATATGCCCTTTCCTTGTGAGTTTAATATTCTATTGCTTTTATTTTTTATTTAATTTTTATTGAATTTTTGTGTTACATTGGTTAATAAAATTTTATAGGTTTCATGAGTACAATTCTATAATACAACCTCTGTATATTGTATTGTGTGTTCACCACACAAAGTCTAGTTTCTTTTCATCACCATTTAAACCCCCTTTTAACCTCTTCTACCTGCTCCCACCCCCATTTCATTCTGGTAATCACCTACTGTCTGTGTTTATGAGCTTTTTTTTTTTTTGCTTAATCCCTTCACCTATTTCATGCAGCCCCACAGCATGCCCTCTGACAGCTGTGAAACTCTTCTTTATCTATGAATCTGTTTCTGTTTTGTTTGCTTATTATACTGGCTTCTTTCTATATTCAGCTGAGCAAGTACCAGGCCATTTTTTCTCATCTCAATAATGCATGGATGTTTTATTGTTCCACCTAAACAGAGCAGTCTTAAAGTATCATAGAGAAGGAAATTGTACATCCTCATCACATAACATGCATAATGTTTGTAACCATGTGTCTTGTGGCAAGCATTGAATTGACTTTATTTTTTAAGTTGCCTTTTGCAGAAGCATAACTTTTAAATTCTTTATAGAGTAAGCCAGATTTTAGTTTTTAAAAAAATTTAAAAAATGAAATTTCTCAGCTCATTTCCTTTTAAATAACCCTTAAACAATAACTAGGATTTTTCGTTTCACTCAGTTACCCCAGGAGCTTAACAATATATTTAAGATTTCTTGTAGAACCCTTGTCTCTCATTTATGTTTTAAACAATACAACATTCACAAACAATATAATACAACTTAAGTTTTTACTCAATTGTTTATTTCAAGTGTTGCTTTTTTTTCATAATAGCTAAAGACTTGAAAATTCTTCACAATTACTTCCTTTATAATTTCAAACCACAATTCATTGCTTTTTTATCTCCCGAATGTATTGCAAAATTGGCTTTTTGTTGAGTGAGTCAGAGCTCTGACTGCTGAAAAATTGACTAGACCTTTGCATACACACATGATTTTTGTAATTAGAAATTTAATTCCACTTTCTCCTTGTCATTATCCACCAGTAGCAGTACATTTTTATCACTTCATAACTTTTGTCACAGGGGATACGACCTCCATCTGAAATTCTATCTCAGTTTGGTTTTTTTACTGATAAAATGTCACTGTTTTTATTTTTCATTCACATTAAATTCTAATATATTGCTATTCTTCCTTTTAAAATACATGTGTCCAAGGACCCTTGTCCTAAGCCTGGTAATTCTCTGCTCCAGCTATATAATTAACCTTCTGGAAATCCCTCAGCGAAGGTCCTGGTCGTCTCTTTTTCCTGTGCTCTCGCTTTGCTTTGATCGCTGCTCCTGCCAACCTCCGCCCCACTAATTACGCCGCTTGCTTTGTGAAACACAGTCATGTCGGCCAGCTCAGATTGTCTGCAGTTTTTCTGTCAAAGCAGAGAGTACCTGGCTTGTGCCTTCCTCCGTCCTTATTATTTTTTTCACATCGAGAATGAGGCAACACTTTTTTATGTGCCTGGTTTCAATAAAAGTCTATCAGGAGAAGGGCGTAGTTTAAACCTTCTTTTCAGATTTAGTACCGTGATCTGAGTATTTGGTGTCCTTGGAAGCACTGCCCAGGGATCTTGAAACAACTTCTTGAGTAACACAAAAGGATGTCATTTTAAATCTCAGAATACCACACTGTGGTAGTATATACTATGGTAGCACTTTCTTTCTCTTTCACTGTCTTAGAAAACAATCTCTTCTGTCAAGGTGAAAAGATATTTTCAGAGAAAATGTCACGAGTGTATGTTTTATGATAGAGTCTTTCCTATAGGTCAGTCAGGCAACTGCTTGGCTAGCTGCCCGAGGAGCAACCAGTACCAAGAAATAGACAAGAGTCACACAAAAAATAACTATGGTATTCACCCAGATTTTATTGAATGGGGGTTCACTCAAAGAAGAAACTCAACATGCATTAATATCCTACTCACGCTGTAATGATCTAGGAGGAATATAACAGACACACATAGCAATCAGTGGGGGATAACGAACCTGAGTCCCAGAGTCTCAGCAAACAGGTCCGGGAGACAGCACGGTGGACGAGAGCTGTCTGCATCTTGCAAGGAAGAACCAGTCTCCCAGGTCAGGTCAGAGAGGATATCGTCTGGCTGCAGCAGAGCAGACCCTCCGGTGGCCAATGCCAAGGGAGATCAGCAAGTCGTGTAGCAGCACTCTGGCTCGTGGAGCTGTTGTCTCAGGAGTGGGCTGAAACCTGCCTCACTTATACCCTTGGGAGAGGTGTACTCCACCCTTTTGGGTCTCTTGATAAGTGTCTTGGCACCGAATGGGGAATTTCCTCAGGAGCCTGTCTAGGGGTGGTCCCACTCTGCAGACACGGCTGTTCTGGTCATGTGTGCAGATATCTTAGTTGTGTCTCCTTGACAGATGTGTCTAATGTGACTTAGGTAGTTTCCTTCTCAAACCAAAGTGTCATGGCTGGCTGGCAGCCATCTTGGTTGACATGAGTGATGTCATTTTGTTTTGTATACTTCATCCTATCTTGACAAGACCAATGCCATTTTATTGGTTCTGCTCTCCACAGAAAGTAATCACATAATATACAGAAGCACTGGCTTTAAATAAGCCTCATTCACACACAATTAGGTAAACTGAAAAATACAGTTATTGTTCACACCATGGTATCTGAAGTTTCCT
Organism: Desmodus rotundus; assembly: GCF_022682495.2. NCBI lineage: Eukaryota > Metazoa > Chordata > Mammalia > Chiroptera > Phyllostomidae > Desmodus > Desmodus rotundus. Next base: position 153,221,654 of record NC_071390.1, on the reverse strand, counting down.
CATCATTATGTATCTCTAGGTAAAACAGACCGAACTGCCTGCAGCAAATGGGTAAAGGGAATTTTCCACCACTGGTTTGAGAATTTCAGGAGTAAGGAACCGTGTCTTATTCACCTCCACATTCGTTCTCGGCAGACCACCAGATAGACAAAACATGTTTATTGAGTTCAAGCCAGTGTTCTGTTGACCAATAGGCAACCAAATGTTTCTCCAGAAAAACGGGTTTACTCCAGAACAACACGTGGTCTAATGGTGAATGATGCATATCCAGAGAAATAAAGGAGAGGAATGCTCTTTTATGGGTTTGGGAGGGAGTGCTATTAGCAAAGAGTCCATTCTGAAATTTCAAAATATATTGACTTTTCACTGGCTGAGCTATGGCAGTGAGGTATGTGAAAATTGTCTTTTCAAACTTCCCCCACTCATTTTTAAATGAAGTTTTTATTTAATAATTTTCATGTTACTTATGCTTTTAAATTAAATAATGGTACCATAATGTGGTATGATTTCTTCAAAATATTGATCATGTTTAGAATTTTGTGCTACAGTTGCTGCACATAATTCCGTTATTTTTAACATCATAAATTCATGGTACAAGTAAGATAACAGTGGAGAAAAAAGTACTGAGTAAATGTTTTGCTAAACAGTTCTTGACTTACGAAAAAGTACAAGACAATTGAGAGCTTAAAATTATGAAATTACATATATATAAATTTAAACAATGAAAGGTTCAGCCAAAATTTTGAAGCATCTCTTTGAAAACTAAAAGAGATTATTCTACATTAATCCTACTTGAGAAATCATTGCAATAATATTATCTCTCTTTTCTACCATTCCTCCATATTTCACCTCAATGCATTTTAGATATCACATGAGACACCTGCCTTGATATTTGAGCATGTTTGAAAGGTTTTAAGCCTCAGTACATTTTTTCAGTGATTTTTAAAATACTCCAAAAGGAAGGAAATCTTTTATTTCAGTAGTTTGAATGATGCAGCAATAACAGTCGCCATGGGTGAGTTAAAAAGCAATGAACTGCAAAGCATGAACTCAGATGGCTGGATTTGGAAGTCAGAAGAGCTCAGATTTCAAATGTACAATATCTACTCATATTCCAGCTCACGTACAAATGTAGGAAGTCTGAAATTACTATTCATTTATTAATTAAACACATACAACACAAATATTCATAGAAAGACTCTCAATGCTGGGTCTTACTTAAAATGTACCTCATTTAATAATCCCCAAACTGGGAAGAAATTATAGTTCAAACACATTAAGTAATTCAATCAAGGGCACTTAGCCAATGGTAACATAGGTAAGACATAACTATAGACCTGATTCAAAAATGAAGCTGTTTCTACTGTGTCATGCTATCTCTCAATGAGGACAGAACGATTACTATAAATTTTATGTTTCAACTCTACATAAAAGGCTTGCACTGAATTCAGGAACCATGAACCACAACGAGGGCTCTTACAGAATTTGTTTGACATTGAGTAAGTTATTTGATATCTTAGAGTTAGTTTCCTCATCTAAAAATTGAGAGTCTAAACTAGGGTCTTACATCTTTCCACATCAAACAGTATGTATTGTCGTATTTCGGAGGTAAGAGAGTAAATAATAGTAAAAGAAGAAAGACACTTTTTTTAAGGTATTATTTTAATTTATTTTTAGAGAGAGGGGAAGGGAAGGAGAAAGAGAGGGAGAGAAATGTCAATGTGTGGCTGCCTGTCATGCACCCCCTTCTGGGGACCTGGCCAGCATCCCAGGCATGTGCCCTGACTGTGAATCAAACTGGCGACCCTTTGGCTCTCAGGTTGGCACTCCATTCACTGATCTACACCAGCCAGGGTGCAAGATACCTTACAAGCAATTAAAGCTAAGCTGTTTTCAGGAAAAAACATATATATTGAATTCTATTCAGTAATCCAAATCAAAAATCAGAAAAATTACCTTTTAAGTTTTATTTATTTTATTTTTTATCCTCACCAAAGGACATTTTTTTTCATTGCTTTTAGAGAGAGAGAAAAGTGGGGAGAGAGAGACAGAAAAAATTTATGTGGGAGAGAAACATTGATTGTTTGCCTTCTCATACATGCCCAAAGGGGGATTGAACCTGCAACCTGTGTATGTGACCTGACCAGGAATCAAACCCATGACCTTCTGGTCTCAGTATGACACTCCAACCAAGTCACCCTGGACAGGGTACCTTTTAATCATTTGATTAATTTCTTTACCATCTATGTTAATAATTCAAGGAATTCATACTCACTGTAAAAAAAATAGAAAATTCAATAAAAGATTTCATGACTTCGATTTATTCATTTCTTCAATTGCCATTAAACACATTGACATGTTCCCTAAAAGTAAAATGACAAACTGAACTCTCCCTCTATTAGGCATTTTCTAGGACGCATACGTATTTCTGTCCTCGAGGACTGTACAAGAGGGTTGCAAAGGACCTACTGTGCTGGTTGCCAGATCATTCGTGTGGGACGCACACATAACCGTAATTGTGATCCGTACTGTAATTAATTTGGTCTTGGCCAAAAGAGTTTTTGCCTTTCTCATGGGCTCTGAGGAGGTAACCCCTGAAACTCTTGGAATTTCTGAAACAGTAGGAATGTCAGTTACTCCTGAGGGGACCCTCTGACTATGCCTGAGAGTTTGTTAGTAAACTAATCACAGCCTGATTAAGGCAGCACTTACATATCATTCTTATGGCTGTGCCTTAAATTAATTTTTAATTGTTTTATCATCTCGGATCGTGAGTGTATTAGATAAGAAAGTTCCTATACCATAGAAATCCAACCCTCCCCCCAAAGTAAAAGAGTAAGTGACAAAAAAAATTAACATCGTAATTTCAATACTAGAGAAAACATTGTTAATATTTGGATAGAGACAGAAAGAGGGACAGAAGAATTGACTAGGATGTTTAAATTTGAGTCTAGACTATTTCACAGTATTTTAACGGACATACTAAATTTATAGTAGTATATCAATGAGCTCGTCCTCTGAATGCTATGTGAAGTGCTATTTATTTGCCATCTAGGCCTTTTGAAGATGAATTATCTTACTTAGAGAAGCAAATAAAATCTAATATTAAAGGTATTTTCTTAAAACACTTTTTATTCTTTTAATAAAATTTATCAAACATTTACATTGTGTTTCATCCAGTTTTTCATTACAGATGGGGCAATAAACAAGACAGATAGACATGATCCTCAGAACAGAGCTTTTATTTTATTGAAGGAGATCAGCAAGAAACCTAAATGAGCAATAGCATCTCACAGTGGTTAATACTATGAAAAACGAGTATAAAAATAAACAGAGCAATATGAAATCATGAGAGTGACTGGCTTGCTATGCTACAGTGATGATGAGGAAAGGTGTCCATGAGGGTTACTTTTAGGTTGAGTTCTCAATAATAAGAAAGGAGCAGCCAGACCCAGAATTAGCAGGAGCATTCCAGGCAGAATAAATAGCTAGTGCAAGTGCCATAGTGTAGGAATAAGCTTAACATGCTTGATTAAAAAGAAAGTCAATAAAGTGTTATTAGCCAGTAGTAGAACATGTGAGATCAGGTGGGAGAAGAGAACCATATCAGGTAGACAGTCTGGTTTTTAAGTGTGATGCAGAGAAATGGAAAGGTATGGAGTGTATGGATAAAGGTTATGTAAAGGCAAGACTGGAAGTAACAAGGTCCGTTAGGGGACTATAGCAAGAGTCCAGGTGAGAGCTTATAGTGCCTTAGATTAGGGTAGGTAGATGGGATGGAGATAAACGAATGGATTTATTATATACTTTGGTATTAGGGCCCACACTTGCTAATGATTCAGACTGGGGTGTGAATCGTTAACATAATCAAAGCTAACACGTGTATTTTCTACCATATTCTCAATACCTGGAATAATGACTGACTTATAGCAAGCACTCAGTAAGTATCTATTGAATCACTGAGTCTTCTTCCTTCTAATTCTCATTGCCATTGTCCTGCCTTAGACCCTCATTAAGTCATTCTTAGCTATTTGCAACAATATTTTAACTTGTCTTTTTGTGTTAAAGTCCTAAAACCCATAATTCAGAAACATATCTCTGTTCATATTTCATGCTCAAAAACCTTCACTGACTCTGTACTGAAAAAGATAGGGTTTTTTTTCAAATACTGGAGTGCAAAAGCATCATTTGATTCTTCAACCTTTGGATTCCATGATCTCATTGGAAACATTTTAATATGAGTTTTTAGAATGAGGCCATGGTACCTAAAATATTTTAAAATAAAATGAGAGGCACAACACATTTCAAGGACAAATGTCTTACAGGGGCTACCAAAGTAATTCAGAAATTTGACCTCAACTTATCTGTCCGTCTTCTCGCTCTTCTGTTTCACTTTCCCCACCCAATGCGTGAGGAAGTGTAGACAGCTAGTAATGTGTGGCGCTGGATTACAGGGAGAGATTGTTACATATTGGAAATGAAGTATATAAATTGGTTAAGGAAAATAACAGAAAAGGGAGGTTTGTTTTTCCGAGAATGGAAAATCATCCATGATCTTTAATATTTAATTTATCTAAATAAATCAATAACTCTAAGTGGACTGTTAGGTGAAAAAATTCCACTTGGTGGACAAACAAGTTCTCATTACAAATTATGATTACAGTCAATAAAGAGGATTGGTTAAAATCAACTTATTTTAAAACTACATAAAAAGGCTTTTTTTGAATTAGTGAGTTTCAATATTTATTATTACTCTCAGTAACCAAGTAAATAATTAAATTTTAAATATTGAAAAGTACAAATGACAAGGTATATTTCTTTTATTCCTTCTATTGTTAAAAATGGGCCAGCAATATGAATTTGAAGCTCAGTTTTTATATAGAAAAATCCATATATTGCTAAATGGGAAGCTTCCTATAGCAAATATAATGCAGTTAACAAGATACTTGTAACCAAACCTAGATGATATTAATAATGTAATGGGGTACAGAGCTCCTCTGAAAATAGGAGAACCCCACCACCTCCCCCAAATCTTGCAAAATGGCACAGGGATGGGGTGCGGGGAGAATGACCAAGTATAAAGTACGGCGTTTGAGACACATTGCATAAGAAAAGCACATGAACAGCCCGCGCCTTCCCGAGGGGCGGAGCTGCGGAAGCTTTCTAGGGCAAAATCGTAACATGACTATGAGAATGGTGCACCAGCAGAGGGACTCATGACGACACGAGGGGGCGGGGAGCTCCTACAGGGCCTGCGTGAGCTGCAGGGGTGCCCACCCTGGATGCCTGTAGGTGGCAAGGGAGCCCTTGCCCTGACTAAAGATGGCACCCAAAAGACAGTCAAAGATGCTGGGGAGCTGACAACAATGGTGAACACTAATGCACCATAGGAAAAGCCAGGTGTTCAGCCACCCAGGACCTTCTGAGCCGAACATTTAAAGTGAGAGGGGACCAGGTAACACGAGGTAGGGAGGTCTGCCTGGAGGCCAAGCACAGGGTCTGTCAGTCACCTGGAGGTCTAGAGGTCTGGAGGTCCAGGGGCCTGTTGGAAACATCCTGAGCGACATTCCCTCACAGAAGATGGTGGCAGAGCTGGCAGTGCTGTGGGGGACCTGCCTGGCCAAGTACACAGACCCATGAGAGATGCTTGGAGCTGAACTGTGACAGGGAATGCTAAGCTGAAGACTTCTGCCTTTCTGAAGGATGGTACTTTTAAGTAGCCTATTCTGAAACTGGTCTGGTTTGCCAGAGGAAGGTAGGGTTAATCATTTGGGGGCACTTGGGGGGGCAGAAATCTGCTATTATTCTACTGCATAACCTTTAAATAAACAACCACTTTCCTTTTTCACCAAACTCTTGTCTTGGGAGTCACGCTTCTTGGCAGCGGCCAATCAAAACCCCCCAGCTGTCCCAGACATCACTGGCTGGTTCTGTAACAGTAGGCTTATACATGGGGTTTAAATTATTCATTTGAGAGTAGGATTATTAAAGTTATAACACAATATTACTATGAAGTGTAAAAGGAAAAAATCTGTCATAAACCTCAAGGCACTTCCAATGGACTGAGTTTATTAGATTTCTCCTAGGAAGTCCTGTCTACTTCCCTCCATATGAAATACTCCTTCACTGCGAGAAACATTTGCTCTCCCCATGGATTCTGTGCTTTATTTCCTGTTACTTCTGATTTCATCAATTTATGTGTTTAAATTTTAATCCCATTCTCAACAGGCCATTTACTCCCCATTAGTATTCCTTCTATAATCTAGGTACTCTGTCAGCATACGAATCACCAGCTCTACTTATAATGTAAAGGCTCAACCAATCTGGCTTCCTCTAAGAATGTTCTTAAAAATTATTTGCTTGTAGTATCCATCTAGCTTTTATGTTTTAACTCAACTATGCCAGAATCCCTGGAAGTGGTTTTTCCAAATAACATGTGTGCAACATCATCTAATCAGAGATAGTTTAAAAACTCAAACACCTTGAATCAAATGAAAAGAAAATAAGAGAAACTAGAGTGAAGGTCCACAAAATCCGGATGCAGGGCACATGGAGCTAAACCCAATTGCTGACTTTCTAAGGCCTAGTCGTTTGGCCTCTGCGGAGTTCCATGAAATCCAGTATCCTTATCTTTATTTGAGCAAAGCTTGAGTGGATTTCTGTTCCTGATTCACCAAAGAGATTGACCAAAGGATCCTGAAGACTAAACACATCACACGTTCAATTATCCTGCTGTTTGTGTAATTTGTGTGAAGTTTTCTGTTTTGATATGTTTTATGTGATTATCTATATTTTTAAAATATAATTATTATATTGAATTAAGCTGAGCAGAGATAGTAAACAATACAATCAATATGGTAAATAATAAAGTTATTGTTTTGTTTTGTTTTTCTGCTTATAAAAAACACACAGAGTATCATTTGGTGCATTTTCTTAAAGTATTAAAATATTTAGTGAAAGGTGTGAATATCTCCCTAACTGGGAAGTAAAAATTATGCCAATTCCTCCATGCTTGACCTATGTCTTAAGTAATCTACGGCTGGAAATAGCCTGACTGCAAAGCCCGCACACCTTTAACAGGCACCAGGTGATAGTCTAAAATTGAAAGCACTGTGCTTAAAAAAATGATAAACTGAGTCAGTCTGACTTGTTTTAAAATGATCATTTTAACAGCTTTACTAGACATATGACCTCATACTCAACAAGCTGATCTGAACATTGACAAAGATAAAATGTAAGGTAATCAAAGCAATTGTCTACAGGATGCCAAATATTTAGATATTTTAGACTACGTAGAGAAAACATCTAATTAAATAGCCAATGGTGTCATTTTCTACTCAGAGTATTAAATAAAAAATACTTCCATTTACAGTGAGATTATAAAACAAATAGTACGAATGTAAAGATAATCCTGTTGTTTAACCCATGTATGCTTATGTATAATTTCAATTATCACTCTAAGGAAAGTGGCTTTTATTGTGTGGTCCCTAGAAAAGCTGAATGAGTATCACCTAGAAACTAGTTCTCAGTCTCTACCCCAATATCTAAGAAATCTTGACTTCCAGTGGTCATAATGCAGCTAACATTTGAGGAACATTAGTCTAAGATTGCTGAGTATGCACATATTAAAAGATGTAGAAAATCAAATAATTTACAACATATGGTGATACTAAACGATACTGTCACTGTCCCCTCACAAAAAAAAACAAAAACAAACAAAAAAAAACATCATTTAAATTCATTTGGACATTGGAAAGAGACGAGGATCAAGGCAGGTCTGCCCCGGCATCATCTGAAATGTGGTTAAGTTCTTGACTTTGTGCAGGAAATATTTCACAAGACGAGTCCAGGTAATTTTAAGGATATGTTTATTAAAACTGAGGACAGTGAAATAAAGGAAGAGCCCAAGACAGAAGAGGCAAGATCAAAGCAACAGGAGTGAGCCTGGGCAGAGCTGCATTTTGGCTCACTTACACAAAGAGGGCCCTGAGACACAGGTTCGGGGGTTAGCCCAGGCCAAGCTGTCTCTGCCTGCTGCTCCCCTGGTTGCAACTCTTGTAGGGATCCTTGGAGCTTAGGAAAAAGAGAGAAAAGATACCTGAGTAATGAGTAGGGGAAGGCCCCGGCATGCTCCAGGGAGAGAGATTGCTGGCATCCTTTCTCTTGAGGGATTTTAATCTGTTTTCTAAAGGTGGGAATTTCAGACTAGGTCTCAGGGAGGATCTCAATAGAATATTCATCAGCTTTCTAGGTGTGCCCTTTAATATGATGATTCAACAAAATGGTCATATCAAGGTCATTTTCTGGTCACTTTCAACTTCAAATATCACAGAATAGGGACGGGGACTGAGCGTCTGCCCTGGCAAGGTCTGGAATGTGTAACCCATTTGCTTTTAACTGTCATTGGTTAGGGAAGATAAGGTCTTGGGATTTATTACCTGGCTGTAAATTGCTGGGCTGTCTGTTTAGCTTTCTCAGTTTCCCATTCTACTTGCCAGAGAATTTTCCTAGCTTCTGACTGTTCTTCCTCTATTTGATGTCAGCATCTTTTTAGATTGAGTGCTTCTCCAGTGCACGACCCAAAGGGGTGCCCTTCACCTCATAATCTATGTGCTGGCCCCTCCTGCAGATGTATATTATGCTTTGTCACACTCCCACTGACAAAGCACAGTGGTCCTGGAGCTAGCAACACTTCCTCAACTCCATTCTTCACTTCTCTGTGTATTCAGGAGGCACCACAGTAAAAACAAAACACACCACACATATACAAATAAAAAATGGGGTAAATAATTGTAACATGACAGCATGTCTTCAATTTGTTTCCAAATTTTCATGTTAAGCCTCTTTCACTTTTGAGTCTATACATCTTGATTTATGTTCAAATATTCTCTTAAGGATGTATGCCGTTGTGTTTCCTTATATATGAATATATTGAAAGTTCTTTCCTTTTTTTAGAACATTTGGTAAAATCGGAAAAAATGCTGCATGTGACTATTTCTGTTTTGGGGATATTTTAAAAATAATCAACTTGAAGGCGTGCCTACCTGAGTACATTACAACCATCTAGCATTCAAAACCAGCCTTGGCATTTCTACTTCCTTTCAATAGCAGTTTGGTAAGGACAGGGTTTGGCTGCAGCCTCCAGCACTCCATATGTTTGATTTAGAATATTTTCCATGTTGTCACTGTTTTTTCACAGATGCACAGATGAGAGGCAAAGTGGATTAAGCTGCCATAAAATACTAAGCTGTATTTTACAACAACCGCGCGACTACCAATGCATCCCTGCTGAAAATTGTCATGGGAAGTCCCTTCCTTTTCGCCCGTCTATTTAGGTTGCGTAGGAAAACAAGAACTGGAAGTGACTCAAAAAAGTCATTTTCAGTAACTTTTCTTGTTCTAATATAGCTTCTACTTTGATCAACCCAAAAAGAAAATTAATTTAACTTTTGGCTTTGAAGTAAACTCAAAAAGTAAAACTTGGGAACATTCCTGCTTACAGGTTTTTTATTTGCTTTGACACCTACTGCTACCTATGCCAGATATGTATGGAAGAAGAAAAGTCATAGCCCTTGTCCTTAAAAATCTCACAATGGCCCCAGAGCACAGTTAGTGAGGAAGAGGGCTTCACAACATTCCTGCGGGACGGGTATTATCATTAGCCTCCTTTCGGAGAACACTGACTTTCCCAAGGGTAGCTGACTAAATTTTCAGAGTTCAGAGCCACATCGAATTACCCTCATTTGAAAGCCCGTTCCCGTTGCACTCCATCACACTGCCGCTGAACCAGCGCCGCCACTCCAGCTGCTCTTTGCGTGAGTGCCTGGAACCAGAGCGCGGGTCTGGGCACTAACACGAGGCAGGGGCCGTTCTTGGGTGTGTCTGCCTCTCCAAGTATGACTTCTGGATGCACACAGGCTAAAACATTCACCAAGCACTCATACGGTCATATAACCCAAACATGATCTTATCCAACCCAACTCCTGAACCCGTGGCAGAGAGGGTATAAGATACATTCTTCATGAGAATTTCTTATGATGAAACTTCCTTTGATTTAAGTAACCTCCTCATTCTTTGTCTTAGTGGGGGTAAGTTTAACAAGAATCTAGAACCAGAATTTAGGCCACGTCAGGTTGAGCCAGAAGTAGGGAGTTTGGGATTTGAAGTGTTGAATACATATCACTCTATTTAAAAATTTTAATTAAAAAATCTCTTTGTTTATTTGAAGGGGTGAAAACTCATGCAACAGGTGTGAATTATTGAAGCACAATCAAATACAAAAAAAAATTGCATATTTTAAATAAAACTATCCTGACCAGCAGCCCTCCACAGCTGTTGTGTAGCCTTCTGTCTCTGAAACCTTACCAGACAATCGAGTATACGGAGATAGGAAACAGGTTTGTAGCCTCCCTCCGACTTCACGGTCTGGAAAATTTCATCCTTTGCCCAGATCAGACGATTCCCTTTCTTCTCTCTTTGCCTCTAACCCTCTTGAGCTGTGCTGCGCAACACAGCCATCATTAGCTCCATAGAGCTATTAGGCATAGGAAGTGTGGCCAGTCTGAATTAGGTATGGCGTAAGTTTTAAAAAATACTGTATTTCAAAAACTTTCTATGAAAACAAGAATCTTACATATCTCATTGACAATTTTATATGGATTGTATGTTGAAACAATGTTTTACATATATTGAATTAAATAAAATCTATTATTAAAATTATTTGCAATTCTTTTTACTTTTAAAAATATGTAGTCACCTAAATATTTAAAACTCCGTGTGTGGTTGACATTATATTTTTATCAGACAGTGCTGCTCTAGGATAATTTCAGCTAAATTGGTTGAAGAACCTGTCCTTAGGAATAATGCCCTGGATTGTAACTTATTTTTCAATGTTACCACAAAAAAAGGAAATCAATAATCATACATTATCCCACCCCCAGAAGAACTTAGACAAAATTTCAATTTAGAAGAGATGAATTGAAAACACTTTTTTTTTCCTTGAGGGACAGCTAGTGAGAAATATAGTGTTAGAATTTCTCAGAAGTTATCTCAGAACTGTCAGCACTACGGTAAGATTTAAACATCCATCCAAGGTTAAAAAAAAGTTTCCTCTTTTGTTACAATTATTTATGTTGCACAGCATTTCTGTTCTGAGTGACTCTGGGTTTGTTTTCATATCTCAAACACGGATTAGGTCCGTAAACTCTTTCCCATGTAAACCTCCTGCACTCTGTGGAAGCGTGACCTTCCTTTCCATGCTCTTAGACAGAAAAATGAACAGGTCCCACCAAAGTTTTAGTCAGATTTTCACAGGAAGTTAAACTTTCTGTCCTGACACAATAGGCCACGCCACATCTAGATTATTGGGCAGGTGGATTATGGCAGAATAGAATTACCAAACCATTGGTCATGATTCAATTCTTTGTATTATTCCAAAAACGTTTTCTTCAGTCTCACGTTATTCTCCTTCTCATGGAACAGGGCTCAGTTTTCTACCTGACTCCCTCAGTGTCACTTCGATCACGTGATTTTCCCATCTCGATTTCTACCTGTGGATTTCTTCCCCCTTGGGTTTCATAAAATGGCATGTTTGTGACTTGGGTGGTGGAAGCACAGTGTTCTGATGCTGGGCTCAAGTTCAGTAATATGGGAAATGATTCTCCCCTGAAAAGGGTGTTTTCATTACTAAATCTGATGATAATTTGAATTGCCATTAATATAATTTCAATACTCATTTTAGAAAAATAAATAGAAATGATTTTTTATTCAAATTAAAAATGTTTGAAAAAGTCTGATATTAATTGATGTTTACAATCTTTTAACTAATGCCTGGAAAAAATTGTCAGAATCTATAATTTTGTCTGCATTTCATAAGATCTTATAAAAGTTTTAATTTTATTTTTAGTGCTTAGTTTCCAGAAAACATTACATTTCTAAACTATTTTCATATTAGTTTTGGTACAGAAAAAAATGTATAAACATTGACATGACTCAGCTGTAATTCAACAAAATAAAATGTTATTCAAAAATTTTCCTCTCGGGAACATTAAAAAGATATAAGACTCCCCATTAACCTGACCATTTATTTTTCTGGCAAGTGTTTACACTGGCTAGTTCCATTACCTTGTTTGTTTATGTTTTATTTATCAACTCTAATGTAGATATTCTAATGATGCTTGATTTTTTAGATATTGACATCCTTCCATTAAGCAGTAAGGTAGATGGTTATTAATATTTATATGGGAGGCAATAACAATGATTTCTATAGAGGATAATACAATTTCAGGGACATTGTTCTATCTTGGAAGAATATTAGAGAATTATATTATAGAATGATTACACAAAAGCCTTTTCTAGATATATTTAAGAGTGAGGTTGGTGACTGGTGGTTTAAGAATAGTGTTGAAGAGAAATATTCTAAATATTTCCTCCATTGCTTTTATATCACGTAAGTGGGTTTTTAATTTCAGAAAGATGATAAAGTAAAACGCGTTGTGTCCAAACAAAAACAATGCACTGAGCAGTATTGTAGAGATCAAGGTTAATTGATTATACAGTTTTATATGAGATAAATACAACAGAGTTTTTGACTAAAGCTTCTAAAGAGAGTAATTTATACTAACCATTTCTAATCCAATATTCACCAGCTCAGACTACTGCTTCTGCCCCTAATCTTCTGCTTAAATAACTCATAATAAGACCTCCAAGTCGTAGCCCTGGCCAGGTAGCTCAGTTGGTTAGAGTGTCGTCCTAATACACCAAGGTTGCAAGTTCGATCCCTGGTCAGGGCACATGGAAGAATGCCTAAATAAGTGGAACAACAAATCGATGTTTTTCGCTCTCTCTCTCTTCCTCACTGTCTCTAAAAATCAATAAAAAGGACCACCAAATCACCCATGTTATCCTAGTTTTGAACACCAGATTCATTGACGCCATTGACAAATGGTATAATTAACTGCTTAGTACTTTTTCTCTTCATTTTGTGTGTACAAATGCTTTTCTATGGTTTTGCTTGTACCTCCACATGTGTTTATTTGCAAATTTCTTTTTGTGTGCCCTGTCTTAATGTTCTAAATAAAGAGAATTTACTGCAGGGAGTACTGTCAGAAGAATTCAGTTAGCAAACAAGAGAAATAGAGAACCCAGCAGCTCACAAGAATAGGCAGCCAGTATCACCCCTGGGCTGGAAGGGGCAAAGGGGAGACAGTGTTCCTGGATTCCAGAAAGAGATGGACTCATGGAAGAGGGTGCAACTTATAGATGCTTTCACTGTAGAGAGATTCAGCAACTGCTGTAGGAGAATACCATGTAGGGTAGAAAGTAGGACAGGAAACCAATCAGTATCTGATTTCTCCCCCTTTATCTCAATGCTTTCTTTTGGTCAAATTTGACTGGCCGAAAGAGCTTGGGAGATGCATTTTCTGAAAAGTCAGAGAAACTGTCTGGATTCGGGGGGGGCAGACAGGAAGCCATGAATTTCTGGTTAAAGTTTATAAAATCACACATACACACACATCTCTTTAGTTATTCTTGGAAATAAAGTAATCCTAAATTACAAACTATGAAGAAAATCTACTAACTTTTTGTACTGCCATTTTCTAATTTCATAGGTAGAAAATAGACTATCATGTCAATGCGTATTTTGTAGAGAGTTATCCAATTGCACTTACTTTTTTTCTCTATGCACTGTTTGCTGGTTTACTTTGTCCACTGTTCTAAAAAGTTGTTGGTATCCTCTCCTACTTATAAAATCTTCTTATAATTAAATAAATTAACCCTTTGTCAATTATGTTGGAAATACCCCATCTCACCACTGACCAGAAGCAACACTTATTAGTATTTTCTTTTTACTTATTTTTAATTTCATTTTTTCCATCACCGTTAATCTTTCCTATACCCTCTTCCACCTCCCCCACCCCCCGCAATAACCAGTAACTACATTGTTGCCCATGTCTATGAGTTCTCTTTCTCTCTCTCTCTCCCTCACAACTTTTGCTCATCGGCGTTGCCAATGTGGAGAAAAGGGAACCCTCATGCACTGCTGGTGAGAGTGCAGACTGGTGCAGCCAGTGTGGAAAGCAGTATGCAGTTTCCTAAAAAAAATTAACAGGAGAACTGCCTTATAACCCAGTATTTTCTCACATATTCTTTGAGAAATTTTATATTCATACACAGCGATTTATGTGTCACCTTTTTCATGAGAGGTATACTTTTAACATACATAAAAACTTAGCTTGCAAACTCTTCAGTATTTGCTTACATCATTATTTTTTTTTAACTTAAAGAAAAACCCTCCAATAACTGGAGGGATTTTCTTTATCGACAGGTATCTAACTCACCATGCCAATAACATTACACTGTGTGTATGTGCAATATTTTGTTGAAAAAATCCCTTACCACTGACTCTTTATTTCTGCTGTTTTGATATTACAAATAACACTCCACATGGTGCACGTATTTTGTAATGTATAGCAGTATATCTGTAGGAAATTATTGGGTTGAAACATATGTACAGTTTCAGTCTTGATAGTTATTACCAAGTGGCTAATGAAAGAAAAGTGCCAATTTACATTCCATTAACAGTAAGGGTGTATCTGTTAAACAAAACACTTAATCTTTGCCACCACAATAGAGTAGAAATGAAATGCTTTTGTAATGTTAATGGCTTGCCTTTGATTCTACATGAAGTTGGGCATAGTTTAAAATTTTATAAGGCATTTGCATTTCTTCTATACACTGTGCATAACCTTTGCTGGCTTTATGTATATTTGTGTGCAGGGAAACATATTTATATAAAATCTACCTTATTAATGAAATTTACATCTTTTGTATTTCATAGTTTTTGTTCCCTTGATCTTTCTTGGTGTGAGAAAGGCAGGCAGATCAAAGTAACAGGATAGAGAAACCAGGAATAAAAGCAAATGCATATGGGGATTTAGCACAGAGCAAATGTGGCATTTCACTTCAATAAAGACAAGAGGGTTTTTTTTCTTGAAGTGTTTAGAATGACTGTTAGCCACTTGGAACAAATAAAGCTTATCCCAACATCATTCTTCTATAAAAATATCTTTTGGACAGATCAAAGTAGAAAATGTAAAAATTAATCTCACAGGAAATAGAAAAAAATGAGTGCATTTATTCATTTTCTTAGAGTAGGAAATGATACTCTTCATGAAACAGGTATCCCAGAGTGCATAGAGAAAAAATATTGTCAGAGTTGCATATACCAAAATTATTCAGTGTCAGTACAGGGAAAATCGCAAATAATAAATTAATAAGAGAGCTTTGTTCCTTAAAGATATAAAATATTTCTATGCATTAAAAGAATAACTCCAGTCATTAGAAAATGAGATTACATGAAGTATTACCAATTTATAGACCCCTCCCATAATCAACAAAATGCAATCTGAAACAGAAATTTTATACTGTCTACCTTCCAGGTCAACGAAAGTGAAAATAATAATATCAATACAACATTCTCATACAGCGGGGAAAGGAACCAATTGCCTCAACCTCTTTGGAAAAACAATTTGACAATAACGAAATGTAAGAAGTGCTTTTTTTTTGTTTAGAAATGTTACTTTTTGGAATTACTATTACACGTACATATACACAAAAATATACGCACTGACATTGTCTAAGTGTTATTCCATCAGCATGTTGTTAGGTGAGGGACACAAAGCACTGAGCAATACACAGGGGTTGTTCCTGTTTGTGTAGATACTTGGAACCTGGGCCTACACTGGAATGGAAACTTCTTATGGCACATGTGTTCAAATGTTACCATTTGAATTTATATGTAATTAATAGTCATGCAAAGAAGTATAAGACTATTACTACCTATTATCTTGACATTTAATGTTACGGTACGGTTTCACCCATCTCAGATGGACTGGTTATCTGAGAGTACTGAAATTTTAACCTACTTTACATAGGCCTTCTCACACACAGTAAAGACGACAAGTAGGAGAAAGTACCTTTAGTCAGAAGCTTTATTTGATCCTGAACCTCAAATTTTGTAACACTTTTAAGTTATAAACTTTGAAACTTGACCAGTGACTTTCTCTATTTTACTCCAACATTCCTCTCACACAGACCTTCTCAATCTAAAGCAAGTTCATTTGTAAATATTATTACATTCTAATTTCATGGCAGGAAGAGGAAGATATGCAAAAAAAAAGGAAAAGGAGGCTCTTGGTTGTTTAGATGGCCAAGTGACTGAACTGTAGGAGTCGAGGGAGCACGAGTGCGCAGTTTAATCGGTGCTAGCCATTTAACCCACAGATTCACTTCGCTTACTGGTTGTTACAGCTTGTTCAGTCTCTGACATCCGACACACAGATTTCTCCTTTAGGAGGAAAAAGGAGGTGAGGGGAAAATCTTGAAATCTTTTCCCCTAGAAACTACAAAATGACAACTCAAGTCTATACTACAAACTCAATCCTATATTCAGGGGCCAAGATTATATTTCTAACTCAACTAAATCTATGATTTTGAATACACCACCATCATCTCAAAATAACTTGTCCTAAACTGAACGTATAGTTTTCTCCTCAATCTATTCCTCTTACTCTGATAATCCCTATCCTGGTTAACAGTAATGTGGACACTTAAGGTCAAATATAACAGTGAGTGTTCCTCCAATCACTGACTGAATCAAGAGGAACCCTGTACTAAGCCATACAATTTAGACAGCCCTGAATATCGTACACAAGCACACAAAGACATGCACGCGCGAGCACACAAGTGCACACACTATTAAGAAAGGCACAGGCACCTCTGTCAGTCTGCACCTGGCACTCGGACTGGCACAAAACGAACTGTATGCTTCTCATATCCCTTGCCTCGTATCTTTGAAACAAAAGGGAACTACATTTGAATGATGGGAAGGTGTGAAGACTGTGTCACAACTGAGTTCAAGGAGGCACTTTGCTGTGGACGATGATGAAGATTTACGCTGTGGACATGCTTAGGGAAATAAAAAAAAATTAATGAACTTGTCAAGTCAAATGCCCCTTCACATAGCATGCATTCTTGAAATAATGAAACAGCATTTCTCATTAATGCCAAGCATCCATTTTCTTGTTCTCTTCGTGTTCCAATTTGTCGTTCCAGAGGTACTCAAGAATTAATGTCATATTACCGACTCCTCAAAGGAGACTGTAGAACATTTAGCAATATTAAAAATTCATATTGGTTGTAGATTTTATGTATAAAGGTCCAAAGGAAACATGCACGAAATAGGATTCAAATTCTTTACTTTGGCAACCAGATCTATGTTAAATCCTAGAATTGTATTTTAAACTATGATACTAATTATAATTTGCATTTTACATCTTAATTTTAATAGGTAACTCAGATTGCTTTTGAAGGAAAGTCTTTCCAAAAAATGTGAACGGTAATTTCTTAAGTTTAATTAAAGTTGCCATTTTATTGAAAATGTATTAAATTATATATACTTAAAGTACAATTACATTTTAGTTCTTAAGCTCTTGATTTCATAAAAATTGCTAACCAGGACACTAGACATGTATAATAACTACATTTAGCTATCTTTCATACTTGCCGACACTGTTATGTAAAATCACAGATTAATTCTATAGTTAATCTGTCATCATGGATATATAAGTGCGAAAAAAACTATAATCCCTTTTCCGCCAACACTTATATTAATCCCCTGGAAAGTTCTGGAGTTGTTTCCATTCCTAAAAACAGGGACTATTCTTCCAGGTCAGGCTAGACTCTGTTCTTTCTCACGGAGCCAGGAATTTCATGTAGAGTGGAGAGGAATTTGCCCAATGGTAAGAATGCACACAACATATAAATATCATAGGTACCTTCCTCATAACCTGTTAAGGTCTCAAAAAATGCCCATATAATGAATTTTGACAATCAAAATTATCTTTTACCTCATTACTTTTTTATATTTATTTTTTGCACATACAGTTCAAATTTACTGAAAATTTACTAACTCTCAAACCTAGCTTGAGCTGTCCACAATAGCCTTTAACAAATATATATACATTCACAGTTAAGAAAATGGAATGTAAATGAACAGTCAGGCCTTGCAAAAATTTTGTTTCCTTTTTTTCAAAAATTTTTTAACTAATTTATTTTTATTCAGTTACAATTGTCTGCATTTTCTCCCATTCCCTCCACCCCACCCCAGCCAGTCCCACCTCCCTGCCCCACCTCTACCCTCCCCCTTGATTTTGTCCTTGTGTCCTTTATAGTAGCTCCTATAGACCCCTCTCCCCACTATCCCCTCCCCACTCCCCTGTGGCTATTGTTACAATGTTATTAATTTCAATGTCTCTGGTTATATTTTGTTTGCTTTTTTTCTTTTGTTGATTATGTTCCAGTTAAAGGTGAGATCATATGGTATTTGTCCCTCACCGCCTGGCTTATTTCACTTAGCATAATGCTCTCTAGTTCCATCCATGCCGTTGCAAAGGGTATAAGCTCCTTCTTTCTCTCTGCTGCGTAGAATTCCATTGTGTAAATGTACCATAATTTTTTGATCCACTCATTTGCTGATGGGCACTTAGGTTGCTTCCAGTACTTGGCTATTGTAAATTGTGCTGCTATGAACATTGGGGTGCATAGGTTCTTTTGGATGGGCCACTGTAATCAAAACAGCCTGGTACTGGCATAAAAACAGGCACATAGACCAATGGAACAGAACAGAGAGCCCAGAAATAAACCCAAGTCTTTATGGTCAATTAATATTTGACAAAGGAGGCAGGAGCATAAAATGGAGCAAAAATAGCCTCTTCAACAAATGGTGTTGAGAGATCTGGACAGCTACATGCAAAAAAATGAAACTTGATCACCAACTTACACCATACACAAAAATAAACTCAAGATGGATAAAAGACTTAAATATAAGTCGTAACACCATAAAAGTCCTAGAGGAAAACATTGGCAGGAAGATCTGAGACATTCTACACAGCAACATCCTCTCAGACACATGCCCTAAAGCAAGGGACATAAGGGAAAGAATAAACAAATGGGACCTCATCAAAATTTTCTTTAATATCATTCTTATAGTGATTTTATAATTTAATATTTTTGAAAAGAAAAGAATTGTTGCCAAAAAGAGTAACTTCAAAACACTTTGAAGCAGCAGGTGGTTTTATACCACCTACTTAAAGAAGCACTAACATTTGCAATTTTATGTGCCTTGAATGTGAATTCATAACCTTCACATTGTGTAAGAACTGCTTGTATCTGTCCAACTCTAATCTGAAGAGTTCAGACCATTTTAGCAGCATCAGTTAATAAGTACATCACCTCGAAAGAGCACTGTAGATACGATGATCTTCAGTAAAACAGGACAACTAAAACAAAGGGAGATCTGCCGCACTGACTTCCAGGCGGCAGGCAGGCTGAAGGAAGGAGGAGATCCATCACCAGCTGTGTCTGCAGAGTCCCCTGACTCACTCACTCAGGAAGGGTTTTTGGGGT
Source organism: Desmodus rotundus (assembly GCF_022682495.2). Lineage (NCBI taxonomy): Eukaryota > Metazoa > Chordata > Mammalia > Chiroptera > Phyllostomidae > Desmodus > Desmodus rotundus. The sequence goes on along the minus strand of NC_071390.1, from coordinate 153,202,187 downwards.
GACAGCCTCTCACCAGGTGCCCCACCAGATATTGCACTTCTTTGCATTTTTGCAATTGCCTTCCAATGATTTCTCTCTTGTGATAATAATATAACTACTATAATTCTTGATGTTTCTTTTTTTTATGTTTTGACTGTGTTTATGACTTCTTTTTAAAATTTTGCCAACATGCAGATTATGACAGTACCCACAGAAAATTTAAAAGCTGACTGGACATTTCAGGCAGGTGATATACAACAAAATTTCCAAAGTAAAACTAGTGTTGTGTAGGACTATTGCTGACAGGGAACAAGTTCTAGTTTGATACGCAATTCTAAAATGTAACCATTACGTATCATGTTTGCAAAAATCAGCAAAAGATCCAAGAAGATGATTGATGAAAGAAGAAACAAAAACAGCTAAATAAAATTTAAAAGCTTCAACCTAGTTAATTATGAAATAAAAATCAAGTAAAACAAGGAGCAATTTTTATCTATAATATTGGCATTTAAAATTAATAATATATTAGGTAAAGTGGTTAATGAGAGGGACCCCGTATATACTGCTGATTGATATTTTTTGAAGAGAAATTGGGCACACAAATTGTGAAACTTTATATTTTTTAAGGTCTTTGATTCAGAATATTTACTTTTAAAATAAAATCCCAAGAAAATAATCAGAGATGGGAGTAAAGATTTATGTCAAGAATTCACATTGTAGCATTACTTCTACCAGTGATGAGGAAGAATTGAAGCCAAGAGGGAATAGTAAATTTATTATGATATAATCATGCATAAAATTGAGAATTATAATTCATTTGAAGTTTATTTATGAGTAATTATGCACATGGAAAATTCTCACTATATAATGTTGAGATCAGTGTCAGATACAAAAATGGACTTGAGCTATAGCTATAGAAATAAGAGGAGGTATCACTTAAAAAGCAAAATGATATAATAGATGATGATATCATTGTTGGTGGCTACTTTCTTTTTTATAGGTTTCTGAGTACTACTAGTTTTCTTCAATGATTGTATATTTGTTTCAAAAATAAAATACCAATGAAATTTATGTTTAAAAGTAACTTGTGGCTTCTGACTCAGGGCAGCTAAATACAAATATTTTTTTCCCCTCATCTCAAGGTTCTCGTAATGGGATAATAAAGAGTAAAAAGTATCAGTGAAGATAATAAAGTGGGATAAGGGTTTTCAGCAGACTTATCAAATATGAAAAACAAAGAACATCCACCCAGAATTTGAGGGAGGAAGCCGAGCTGCCAGATGCAACATATCTGTGTTATTTTTACAAAGGCCTAAAATCATCTCCATTCATCGCAAGCTTCTAGGCAGTACAAACCCCCCAAAGTGCTGGGGTGAAGGGAGACATGATTTCTAATGAAACTGCAGTGGCTCTCTGTGGAAAACTGGGGTTGCGGTATTTACTTCAAAAGCAAAATTGTTCAAATTTTACAATTCAGAAAAATTCCAGTTCCCTAGTCAATTATCCTAAAGTCTGCTAGTTGATAAGCTCCATCCACACCCCCAGCTGTGAACCCTGAGAAAGAAGACACCTGTTAAGAAGGGCTGTTGGTGGTTAACGGGGCTAAAATTAAACAAAAGCAGAAACAGAGCCTAGCAGCCATTTGTTCACAGGAGTCTCTCCTGCAAACTGCCCTTCAGGGAAAAGCCCGCACTGAACTGCCTGCCTGTGCTGCGTTTCTGCCGTCTGAGCCAGCCCACATACAGGGGTTTCTGGAATCCTGTTTCAACCTATAGGACTGAGGCTTTCCTCCATCCAGCTGGAGTCATACAGCTGTGACTAACCAGAAAGGCTTTGTTCTCACCAACCAGGACAGTACCTTTGGACCAATCAAACTGCAAGGATTTGGAGTCTTCATTTGTATGAGGACAGACCAGTCAGGTACCAGGGACAGGGATTTCGGTCCACATAAGTCAGCTCCCCTCGGGCTCTGGAAGCACACTCCCCCTTCCAACCAGACCGTAGGCTGCTTTTCCCTGCTCGAACTGAAACACCAAAATGTCTCGCCGGAGCAGGCCAGAGCAGACTGGCAAGAATGGAGCAGAACAGCAAGCTCAAAGCAGACCATTGAGCAGAGCAGAGCAATCCAGTGGGAGAGGGGCCTGGCCCCAGAGCCACCTGGCCCCAGGGCTGCCTCAGAGCCTTGCTGTATCACAATTGATCTGTTCTATAGCTGGGCTGCTTTTCACAGCCATTCAAAATCACAACTGCACTGAATAAAGTGTCCTTCTTCACAACACCACAAATATGCCTGTTGGCTCAAACTGTGCTAAGACCCATCAGTTGACACAACATTGCCAGTCGCTCTCAGAGAAAGATCATGATAAACAAATATGAAGAAGTTACCATAGTGTTAATTTCAATTATCAGAGAATTGAAGACAACTTTTAAAAAAAGAATTTTAACTCCAACTCACAGATGTTTGAAAAGGTTTTGCAATCCCCAAAATGAGGATAGGGCAGTACAAGAAAGGAATTGCTAAATACCCATTTATCATACAAAGACATCCATAGACAATGACTGAGTAAGATCAGTCAAGAAATACCAATTTAAGTCTGATGTAGAGATACAGGAAGAAATAGAAACAGAAGAACAATTAGAAAACTGAAATGATTCTAAATAGAGAAGGTGGTATGGGAGACTATTGTTTTTATTTTAAGCCTCTCTACACTGCTTGAGTTTTAAAAACCACGTACTTGTATTATTTCATTACAAATAAAAGTAATTTTAAAAATAGCAGGAAATATGTTTCAAAATATAATAAGATTTCCAAACAAAAGTCAGGCTTCTAAATTAACATTTGCTTTAAGTCTCACTCTGTAAGTAATAAAAACTGAAATGGCAACTCTTCTCTGAAGCATTAATGAGAATAACTTATTTTGTTGTCATTGAAATAATGTGCTCAAATATGTACTCTATGTGAATTAAATATTGAGAAGAAACTTCACGATTTCAGTGGTTTAGATAAGCTATGACTGTGAATGAAATTCCTCAAGCATTTTGCTAAGTATCTTTAATGCCATCGTTAAAGAAACAATGCCAACAAAAATTAAATCCTGCTTTAAAAATATTGATGCATTTAAATTAATTCTTCTGTCTTTCCTACCCACGGCCTGTTTCCATCGGAGCCCTGTGTGTTCACTCACTAAGACACTAGAGTCTCTAGTCACAGACTGACTTCCGCAGCCTTAGACCAGCCAGCGGTGAAATGCTCCTCAGCTCAACGCCAGGAATTTCCGGCTCAGGTCAGGTTCTTTGACAGCCGGGATTTTTCCACCTATAAAATAGCTTTGGACAAGTTGGTCCAGCTTTGAACCGCTGAGAGGGCAAGCGCTACATGCGCTTCCTGACCCAAGTTGGCAAAGGGCTTGGTAAACTGAAGAGTACAAAAGGAAGTCAGTTGACTAGAGCATTTTGGACAAAGGGGTGAATTATAGCTCAAGAACAAAACTAATGCACAACTCTGTGAATGCTTCTCTGATGCTGTGACCCCAAAAGATTGCACCGGCAAAGCAGCTCACTGGAAAAGGTCAAAGGAAATGATTAATAAATGATTGCATCAAAAACGAAAATTCACCTGTCAAAAATATCCTGAACAAATCTAAAAGGCAAACAATAAAATAAAACATTTGCGGCCTACATGACTAACAGAACTGGCAGTTTTCTGTATGAAAAAAGTCTTACTATTTAATAAGACAAGACTGTCAGAAGAAGAGATGTAAGAAAATATGGATGATACATAGACACATACACATAGATTCACATAAAACAATCTTACATTTAAAATATCGGATGCTATTAATCAAGTAAATGAAAATGGCATTTTTCGTCTGTTTTTAATTTTGTTTGTTTAAAAAATGAGCTTACCAATGGGACTAAAGTATACTGAACACATAATAATGCTAAAACTGCTATGAGCAAATGGTGGGAGCTGGCAAAATTTTTCTAAAGAGCACTTCGATGATATATATCAAAGGTTTTAAAATAGTTATGCCCAATAATATCTCTCATAAAACTACTTAAAAATGCCAAGGGTGCAGATCCAAGATTTGTATATAAGGCTGCTTCATACAGTATCTTATTATTTCTAATAGTAACAAAAAAGGGCTTTATATGTCTAACAGGAGAGAAATAACTTTGACATACAATAATGTTATTTAATAATTATTAACTATCAGCATTAAAAGTACTTATTCACTAATAAAGTTGCAACTGAAAGTTTTATCACCTTCTACCACTAATTAGATAGAATGGCAGAAAGGTAAACAGTTGAAAGAGTAAAGGCTTTGAAATCAAACAAATGGGAATAATCATAAAAATATTAACATACTCATTGAGGAAACTTAGACAAATAATGCATTTGAAGTGCATTTACAGGGATCAAAACATCATAGTACTCAAACGAAAGGTACTTTGTTATCATTAATCACTATGATTACCAACAACACATACTATAAAAGAATATACTAAATGTGTTTATTTTTATTGTGGTGAATTAAAAAAGCTATAAATACAAAAATAGAGTAAGAAAATGAATCCCATGCACACAGTTCTAAATTTGAATATTTTCAACAAATGGACACTCTTGTTTCATTTCTGTGCCCAACACTAACACACACACTGGATTGTTCTGACGTAACCTAGACAGTATTTTACTTACAAGTGCCTCACAGTGCATCTCTAAAACATGAACATTCTTGTGTTTGTAACGTGGCCGTATCATTACATCTAAAACAATTATCTAAACTCATCTCATGTTCAGTCGGTGTTCAAATTCCCTATTGTCTTGTTTTTAGTTGTTTCTTTGAGTCAGACTCCAAGGATGGTCCATAACATTGACATTTTACCTTGTTTCATTACTTATATATATAAATATATATTCTATATATAATATATATATTCCCACTTACTTCTTCTATGTCTTTGACATTTATTTGAAGAAAATGGATATTTGTTCGAGTTTCCTAGTCAATTTCTTTCTTACTTAAGACATGCGGTGTCCGAAAGATTGCTCCGTCTCCTTATTTCCTGTGTGTATTCAACCTTTTCCTTTGGCAATAGCAGTTCATAGACGGTGTGGTTCTTCCACCAGCAGACATAATGTCTGACTTTCCCTTATTTTATGAAATAAGTGGTCACTAATTATTGCTTAAAGCCATTCTTTCATTTGAGTGGCTGTATTTTAATTCTCATTTTTCCTTACTTATAAGCTAGAATATTATTAAAAAGAAACAAACTTCTCCCATTTGTTTATCCTTTGTTAGAATTGAGAGAAGCAGGCTGAATGCTAGATTCTTTTTTATGTATATTCTAGGATTCCAAATACTGAAATAATTTCTTAATGTTCTCTAAAGGGAGTTGATTCCGTGACAGAGCTTTTTTTCTAATCCTCAGAGACAGACTCTTAATCATGCTCTATCCGATAACAAACCTGCTGGCTGCCCTTCAGCGGAGGTCCAGGCAGCTCTGCGAGACTCCAACCTCAAAGACGCAGGTACCAGCCGTGCAATCAATGCTGGTTCTTCAGAAGCCCAAGAACCATTTCTGCTGACCCCTCTTTATGCGTCTGAGTTTCAATAACTAAAACTTTCCCCTTTTGTTTCCCTTGTCACCGTTGCCTTTTCCTATTACTATGCATGTGATAGGTTAGTGTCTGCATTTTCTTCCACTTCTATGATTTCATTTTTAAAATATGTAAATCTCAGTACAATTTGGAACTGATCCTGTGAAGAGTGCCAGAAACGGAATCAATGTATCTGTTTTTCCTGTGGTTAAATGGTCCAACATTACTTATTAAAACATCCAGGCTTTTCCTAGATGTTGTTTGTTCTTACAAATGAACTGCATAATCAACATGACAAGCTCCTGACAAACGCATTTAGTACGCGATAAAAGGCAGTATTTAAATCAGTGTGGAACAGACTCATAGTTGGAGCAAAAAGTTGCTGCGGTTGAGACTCTCAAAGCGAGCCAAGGTAAGCAGAAAGGTAGACAGCCAGCATCCTTTATTCCCTGTTCAGAGCACCAGTCTCGGGGTACTCGGTAGTGCCACCTGCAGGCGGGGACTAACAGAAGCGAGGAGGCAAACAAGTGTCACTAGAGGCCCAGACTGCAAATCTAGTCAATAAATCAACTAGTGGGTTTTGAAACGGAGAGACAAGAGTTTAGTAACTGGCTATGTACAATATTTACAAAAGAGCATTGCCGTAAGTGGCATTCTGCATATACGTTTTCACATATTTGTCAGTGCATTTTAAGACAGATTTCCAGAAATGAGATTGCTGGGTCAAAGGATAAATGCAGAAGATTGCCAAATTTTCCTCTAGGGAGGTCTACCGTTTTGCATTTCCAATAGCCATGTTTGACGGTGTCTGTTTTCCCTCAGCCTCATCAATATACAGTCAAAGTTTGGGATATTTGCAAGTCTGATTGGTGAGAAAGAGGATCTCAGTTTAGCTTTAACTAGCACATTTCTTTTATTATGGAAAGTTGTGAATATTTTCATATATAGGAGCAATTTGCATCTCATTTTCCGTGAACTCTTTGCTCGTATCTCTTTTGTCCATTGTTCTTTTACTTTTCTCCCATCAAAAGGCTTTTATATATATTAGGAATAGTAACTCTTCACACTGACCTAATTTTGAAACACCTTTTCTGATTAGTCATTGTATTTTTAACTTTGCTTATTGGATTTTTGCAATGCAAAAACTATTTCTTAATATAGTTAAATTTATCAACAATTTTTCCTAAAGCATATAGATTTTAACTCACAATTGGAAAATTTTTCTCTCATTATAAATTTCCCCATGTTTTCTTGTTTTATAATTTAATTTTTAAATTTATAGCTTTAAACCAATTCAAATTTATCTTGTCTACAGTGTTAAAAATGGACACAATTTTGTCTATTTTCTCTATAGTTAGTTATCCCAACACTATTCATTAAAAGTTCATTTCTCCAGTTTAAATAGTGCCTTTATCATTTATTACATTTCTGTACAGAATAAGGTCTATTTATTCCCTACTCTCTCTCATTGGTTTTCCTTCCATTTGTTCACAACAGCATAATGCTTTAGAAACAGAGACTCTGGACAACGTTTTAGTAACTTACAGTCGCTGTCTCTGGAATTTTTATGTGTCCTAATTATTAACTGCTCTGCTAAATGAGTTTTATCTTAACTTGCCAAATTCCAAAAAAACATAGTTTTTAAATATTATCCTTTGGAAGTTTTAATGTTATAAATTACCTGAGGGAAGATTAAATTCTATATGACATTGGGTCTTGCTGTCCAAGAACACGGTATGTGTTTTCATTTGTTCAAATAGACACACACACATTTGTTGGACTTAAGTGTCCATTTATGTTTTCTATGTATTTATTTTCCCTTTCACTCATCCCTATCATCTTTTTGACTATTGATTTTATGTTTGTATAACCTGATATCACCCAAAAATTATTATTTGTAGTTTCCCCATTAATTCTATCAGTTTCCCACATATATCATTTAACCACCTGCAAATGGATGTCAACTCCTGCTTTCCAATTCTTCTGCTTCTAATTGTGCTTTTCTTGACAATTTTTATAAGCTAATAACTGCAATAAAAATGTTAAATAGTAATAGAGTAAAAAAAGGAATTGGAATGAACTTAAGTTTTTTTTCTAGCGCATGCCCCTTATACACATTAGCATTTGAAGGTGTTCTGTTGAGTAAGATGTGTGTGGCCAAATACAGTGCCCTTGCAATTATGACAGAACTGCAAGCTTATCTTAACCTAAAGAAAGATAAGTTCTTAAACAGTTTTGTAATATACCTGAGATAAACATAAGTTGTCATATGGCTCATGAATCTTTAGTTATTTCCTTCAAAACAGTTTGAGAAACTTTGTAATCAATGTAATTTCTATGCTTAAAATACTTTATGAATACATATGGCTTCTTAACCCAGAAAATTTCTTGTTTTCTCTATTTTTGAAAAAATTAAATTCTGAAATCATAGAAATTTGTCATAAATTCATCATTCAGCATGTGCTTCAGCCAAAAAAGTTGCAATGTTGCCTAATACTGCTTACGTGGTAATATGGTGGTAATGGTGATAAAATGCACATCATATATGCATTTAACCTACACAGGCTTGGAGACAGAGACAGAAACAGGGGAAGTACACAGTGACAGGAGCGGGGAGAAACTGAGACTGGATCACAGATACAGAATGACAGAGACAAAAAGGATAACAGGGTGCACACAGGGCAGAACATTCCGTCTGCTGCTCTGCTCAGAGGTTTCTCTTTCCCTTTGTTCTCACAAAAGGGCATGTCCTCACGCTCCGTGGGGGTCTGTGGTCCAACTGTAGGTGTCATGCCTATGTCTTGGTAAATGTATATTGCTGCATACATCCTATACATAACAGGACACTCTGTTAAATGGATACTATTTTATGTGTACTTCAAAATCATTTTGAACATAGGACTTTTACCTTACAGGTTTATTTTAGAGCCCATTCTTACCATACAATGGAACCCCTCCATCAGCCCACTTATGTGACCCAAAGTCCAAACAACTGCAAAAATGGATTTTTTAAGATCCGACTTTTAAACTAAGGTTAGCCTTTGTCTGTATTAGCAAAGGCAAATGACAGTGGCAGCTCTTGACATTAAAGAATGTGCATTCATATTTAGTCTCCTCCACCTAGAATAGTACTATTCTTTAACCATTCAGTAAGCGCTGAAATCACCCGCATCATCAAACTTCCATCACTCATTTATTCATTTTACCAGATACAAATGTATCATTTTAATTAAACACTTAACTCCTTTAATCGTAAATTCTGTATATCAGGTATTCTTTTCCTCAACTTTATCACGAGAAAGTGGGAGAGATGAGCCAGCTAAAAGGGGCAGAGCAACACTCTGAATAGCAACCTTTTTGAATTGGAAGTCCATACTCTTTTAGGAACTTGCTTTTACTGTATACATCAAGGAAGAACAATATTTAAAGAGTGACAGAACATTGTTTCAAAACTGTATCTTTATGTCTGTAGTTGGTATCACACTTACTTACGATTTAAATGTCCTCATTTATGAAGTAGATTTAAAACTCTCCTGCATGCATTATCTAATAAAACATCAGTATATTTCTTTGTTGTTGTTATACTTGTCAGACATCCATCAGTTATGGGTGTGTGTCTGATTGGAAAATCTTTCATTTCAAGAAAATGTGAAATGTTTCCATGGAGATCAGCTTGAGATAGCCCAGTGACGAACTTCTTAGCTATAATTTCACATTGGTTTCTATGGTTTCCAGATAGGGGAAGAAAATGAAGTTGCAGATTTTTTTGTAATGTAAAAGGTTATTGGAAAATAAAAGATACTGCTCAAATTAATGTCAACTCCCCAGGAAAGCAACTGCTGTTACTGCAAAACATGAAAAACTTCATGATGTTGTACAACTATGCACTTTTCCATACTTGTAACGAACAAGGAACTATCATGGTATTTCAACAATTTCCACAATTAGCAGAAACTAATCTCAGAAGGAGTGAATTCATAGTTGAAATCTCTTTTTAACGAGGTTACTAATAACTGGTTTGCAATCTCCTTTGCATTTTTGTATCTCATCTTTAAAGACATCACACAGTGCATCTGTTAAATCAGCTAAGGACATGAGTGAAGACTCACACAGAGATATCTCCTCATTCATTATAGCTGAGATCAGAATTTATAGTTTTTGACAGTTCTTGTCATTGTTATGATCTTATGGTTGTATCATGAAGCAAGAACTAGTAAACACTAGACCTGATATTTAAATCTGACTGAAGTGCCTGCACATATTAGACTGATCACACACACACAGCCCTCTGGCCCTCTTGTGCAGCCCGAGTTTTACTTACCAACCCTTCCCTCAGTTTGCATGGAGCCACCATTTATTCACCAACTGACCATGGACACTTGGGATGAGCTGGCGCCGTCTTATCTTAGAAAGCAGGTGGAATTCTGAGTGGAGCGGCAGCAGACCAAAAGCCTAGCAATGTGGATTCTGTTTCTACTTCATTTTTAAGTGACTTCCATGTTACTGAACCAAACCCATGATAACCTTGGGTAAACATCTATTCTATAGGATATATGAGCAGCCTATGGACTGAACAGAATTACTGTAAGTTTCACATGAGAAAAACATCCAACCCTTAATAACTGTTACAGCACACAGAATAAAAAACTAATTATTCATTCTTCACTTACTTTTTATATATATTCACAGTCCAGTAGGAAAATGTAGCTCTTGTACCTCGGTTTTTCCAAAAAAAGAATAGTATGTGTCAAAATGAAGTTCTTCTTCTCTTCTGACAGCAAGGTAATGTATGCAATTGCCAGATACTATTTTCTTTATAATAATAATATATATTTTTTCCAAGAAGTGTGTACCAAAAGTTAATTTTAAGACACACAGAGAACAAAATACCTTCCATCTGATGTTTTACATATGACTGTGATCAAAATATAATACCCAGTGAGAAAGTTTAGAAATAGTAAAAGATTCAATATCTAAATTTATTATAAGAAAGCAGTGGCCACAAATTTGGTAACAATTTTATGTATATATATGTGTATATATATTCCCTAAAATAATTGTGCTCTTAAAAATATATGTGTGTATAGCTATGTGTTTATCCATATAGATTATACATTACATATACACATATGCATTCTCTCTCTACAAACACGCACACATACTTAAATGTACATACATAAACTTAAACAGGTAGGCCTTAATCCTCATTTCAAATCAGAAAATATTCAGAGGGAAGGTAAGAAAGAAACTGCTCTTTTTAAATACTCATACATACCACATGCATTCCCTATCCCTACTTCATCGCTGACACTCTCTCTTGATGATGTTTTCCCTGCTGTGGTTTTCACAACAATCTCTAATGGCTCCCTATCTTCTCTGGCTTCAGCTTGAATCCTTCTCCAGAATGCCCAGCCTTTGTGCTTGAAGAAAGACTAATAAGACAGTCTGGTTTGGAAGTAAAGTAACAGGCTCTAAAGTGTGACTCTTGGCTCCACTGTTCACAAGTTGTATGTTTGGGAAAGTTTCGTATCACTTTAAACTTACGGTTTATTGGTATATAAACCCCTATGGCCCCACAGAGAGTTTCCTATTAACAGGTGACTGTGGAAGACAGAAATCAGATTTGCATCTACAAAACAGCTGACCTTACCTGAAAGGGAGCAGCTTTCAAAACACAGCCTAATTCCAGGGTGGCCCTGAAGAAGAGGGGAAATCTGCCTGGTGGGCAGTATGTTAAATAGTGTATGTAGTTGCTCATTTGCTTGGAAGAAGAAATGGCCAGAGGTACAATCTACACCACATGATGAACAGCAGCTGAAGGCTTGGCAGGTTGATCAAGGAATGAGAAGAAATGCTATTGGAAAATTGGTGACAAGAAGTCTAGAAAAAAAGACTCCTCTAAATAAACACAGAGTGAAAAGATGTCCATGTATCATCTAAATACTCACCAAAAGGATACTGAGGAGTACTAATCATCATGTGGACAAAATACCTCATGCTATGGCGAACACTCCATCTCAGCCACACTGAGCTTCACAGTTGCTCAGAGACAAAATGCTCTGGACAGCAGGCATGGAGGTTAATGTGTGGGCTCGACAAGGTGGACTTGCACTCGTAAAGACTCGTCACTGTTGAGTGCCCAATCTACCAAATGGACAGACCAATACTGTACCTCCATTTGCAGGATTCCTTGGGGGAGGGAAAGAAAGCAGGTAGGCATCAGTGCCAGGTTGATTTCATTGGACCGTTTCCATCATGGGAAAGGTGTCACTTTGTTCTCATTTGAATACACAGTTACTAACAATGTAGATTTATCTTCTCTCCCTGTGAATCTTCTGTGAATATCATCATCCACAAATTTGCAAAATGATTTATTTAACACCACGGCATACAACAGAGCGGATTCTGACCAAGAGACTTAATTTGCGGCAGTGATGTTCAGTAATGGGCTCATGTTTACGGGAGTCGCTGACCTTACCATGCTTCCCATCACTGACTGAGTAGTATAATGACCTTTCGAAGTTTTAGTTGCAGTAATGGCTGGATAGCATCACCTTGCAAGGCTGAGGCAATGTCTTCTAAGATGCTGGATATGCTCTGAATAACCAACAAATACATGGTACTATTTTTTCCCAAGCCAGATTTATAGGACTCGGATTCAATTGTGGCCAGTCCACAATTACCCCCAGTGATCCACTACAGAAATATTTTATTTTCTGTTCCCATGACTTTGGCCTTTGCTGCTGTACAAGTCTTAGGCTTCCACTGTAGGGACCACAGCGATGGTTCCATTAAACTGAAGTTGGGAGTGTCACCTTTCCATGGGAAAGAGACTTTGTGTCCTCTTTGGGAGATAAAATTAGTAAGCTGTTTTATGAGGAAAAGTTGCACCTTGTTAGGTGAAAGGATTTTTTGTTATCATCTTCATTTGAAATATAAGCATGATTAGAAAAAATATACACTGATGTCAGTTTACATTGACAAAAGGTAGATTACTATGGCTTCTAAGTGTCAACTTAGTTAATTTAAGCATTAGTTCTAATTCCCATAATTAATCCTATATTCTATAATGCTCTACCATAGTAAACCCTAATATAATTCGTACACAGAATATATAAAAAGCTTATACAAATAAGCAAGAAAAACAACTGAATAGAAAAATGTAAAAGAAACAAACAGAAAAGTCACAAAAAATAAAAAAACCTAACAGGATATTCAATCTCTTCAGTAATCAAGGAAATACAAATTAAAGCATAAGCTATTATTGCACACTCATAAAAGTAGCAAATATTAAAATGATTGAAACTTCTAAGACTGGGTTTGGATGTATAGCAAGAGTAAATTGTACACACTGCTTGTGAGAATGTGAACTATTCTACCCATTATAATTAGCAATACTTTTAAAGCTATGCATGGCTGTTCCTTAAGACCTACAAATTCTATTCTTGGGAAGAACCCTAAAGAAATTTTCACATAGTAAAATGGGTAAGAACATGTAATGTCTTTTATCTAGAGAATAATGATAGCAATACATAATATATATGAGATCGAGGAACGACACAATTACCATGAAGTCAGTCATTTAGGAGGAGTTGGTCTTCATTGTGAACTGTGGCTAGTAGTCTATAAAATAATCCCCAAGGATCCTTGCTTTCAGGTAATCAAACCCTTGCATAACCTCCTCCCCTTTTGTATGGCCTTGGTTTAATAATTCACTTCTAGTGGAAAAAGAAAAACTCACTTCTAGTTGTAGAGATGATGAAATGTCAACTGAAAGATTAGGCTACGAAAAGACTGTGGCTTCTTGCTTTGGTACCCACTCTCGCTTTGAGGAGTGCCAGCTGGTACACTGTGAGCTCCCCTATGAAAAGACCCACATAACAAGAAACGGGTATTTCCAGCCAATATCCAGCGAGGTCCTGAGGCCAGTCGATAGCCAGTTAGAGAGTTTGGATGTGGACCCTGCATGAGCTGTGCCTTTAGATGATTGCAGGCCTGTCTGACACACTGACTGCAACAGTGGGAGATCCTGGGCCAGAGACATCCAGCTAAGTCATCCTCAGATTCTTGACAAACAGAAACTCTGAGCTAATGCTTATTGTTTTAATCCACAGAGTTTGGGGTGATTTGTAAAATAGCAGTACGTAACTAACTAATATGCCCTCTTATAATCATTGCAAACCTACCGTGGTAAACAAATTCATCATTTCCAGACTAACAGAGACTCGGAGTTATTTAAAGGCACCCATTAATTCAACCAATAATTACTGAAGGCCTAATCTCTCAGGTTCTGTTATAGGGATGAAGTCGTAAAAAAGACATCCTCAGTCTATGTTTTTATGGAGTTTTGCACACAGACAATAAACAATAAAATATATCTTGTGCCAGCTGATAATAATTTCCATGGCGATAAAGCAAGGAAGCAGGATAGACAAAGCCTGGCCTAGAGTAGGGCCTGCAATTTTAGAACGGGTAGCCAAAGCCTTCTCTAAAAAGATGATGTATGAACAAGACCCTGAGAAGTGTGACAGAGTGTGAGTACTTCTGGAGAAGTGCATTCCAAACAGAAGGAAAAGCAAATGGAAAAGTCTTGATGCAGGAGTGAAACTGACCACCACAGAAATTTAAGGGGCCTGGGTACCTTTTGAAGGATGTTAGCTTTAACTCTGCAGTGAAATAACAGTGGGTTTAGAAAAGAGGAGTGATCATTAAGCTAATATTTTAAATGATCATTCTGGTCACTGTGCTGCTGTGCTTAAAAAAAGACTGTGTGGCAGGGTAGAAGGGGCAGGCTTGGGGGGACATCAAGTATAGAAGCAAGGAGACCAGCTACAAAGTTTTTATACTAATCCCAGTGAGACATGGTGGTTCGGACCAGGAAGAAAAAGATGAAAGATGTGAATAATGGTCAGATCATGAATATGTTTTAAGGAAGATTCAATAGGAATCACCAGGTAATTGACTTAATTCATAAAGTACATGTGTGTATATCCACTGAAGGATACCTAGTATAAATCATTAAGCCAACAGAACACACGCTATATTAATTCTATTTTCACATATTTGTTACTCATAATTCCCTGTGATCTATACCCACTCTTAAAGCATTGTTTCCAGACATAAGGATTGCTTTCAATGACTTTTTAAAGGTTTCAAATGTATTTTAATTTTTAAATTATGCCATAGTTAAATGAACAGCAGACTGCTTAAATGACAGGTTGATTTTGAAACAATTCTGTGTTACGGCAACTGGGATGGTTACTGATCATTCCACTTTTGGGGGGTGACTCTGCCAACAGGGGACAGGTTCCATTCTATTCCAATCTGTGTGGTTGTAAATATCCATATAACAACACAGAAAGTGGTTCCACTGGCTAGTATAGCATTACCATATTTGTCATGAAAATCTGGGGGATGGTTTCCAAGGCTGTGTTTTGCCCTAATTTGCTGAATGCTTTGATTCTTGAGACTTCTTAGTATATTTCTAGTCAAGGGAAACATCATGAAGGTGTGATGGGATTGCAGTTGATTGCAGATACTGGTCGATTTCCTTGTAAAAAGACCTGAAAAAGAAAAGGATGAGCAATGAAATCTGATCTGCATTCTTTTCCTCTTTCCTTGAATGTTTCTCCCAACCACCTCTCCAAGTGTGGCGAGGCATGTGGGTTTTATATCATGATGTCTGCATTTGAGACTCAGCTCTGCCCCTGTGTACTGGGGCAGTTATTTAACCTCTCTTTGCCTTAGTTTCTTCAGCGGCAAACTGAGACAATAATGTTCAACTCCAAGGGGTGTAGTGAGGATTACATGTGATAATCCATAACAAAAATAACCACAAAAGTAAGCACACAATATGTGTTAGCTTTTCTATTCTTTGCAAATAGCCAATGGCTTGCTCCAGAGAAACTCCAAACTCATCAACATGGCTGATAAAATGGCTAACATTCCCAACTTGTCCCACTAATCCAGTAACATGCCTATGTCTACAATAAACACTAACTTCAGTCAGAATTATAAAGCATTCACAGATTATGTCATATTCTGCCTCTTTTTCCTGCTCCTTTTCTCCCTTCCTACTAATCCCTTTCTTCTGTTCTTTGATTCTTCCGTACGTAAAGTTTTTCTTTCCCTGCACCTTCCTGCAGGTAAAATTCTACTTGTCCTTTAAATCCCAGTCTAAAACCATGGCTTCTGTGAATTCTTCTCCAAAACCTCTTTAGGCTAGATAGGCCTCCTCTTTTCTGGACTACTACTCTTCTTAAAACCCTTCTTACATAGAATGATGCACTGGCATATTATTATTATTATTGTATTATTTTAATCTTCACCCTAGGATATGTTTATTGATTTTAAAGAAAAAGGAAGGGGGTGGGGGGGGAGAGAGGAACATAGATGTGAGAGAGAAACGGTGTGGGGTGCCTCCTGTACACACTGCAACCAGGGATCGAATTACAACCTTTTTGTGTACAGGACAATGCACCAACCAACTGAGCCACTCTGCCAGGGTTTATTATTTTTAAATATTTATTTTGTAGATCAGTTTTGGGTTCTCAGCATAGCTGACTGGAAAGGACAGAGAGTCCTCATATACACCCTGACCTCACACATGCATAGCTTCACCCTCCTACACCAGAAGAGCACATTTGTTACAATCAATGAACCTACACAGCAGTCCTTGAACAGATATGTCTTTTGCAATTACTTTCTCCCAGCTTGTGGCTTGTCTTGTCATTCTTTTTAGGAATTATCTTTATATTCTCCTTCAGTAGACTGCAAGGTCTTTGAAAGCAAGAGATCTAAGTTTGCAAAACCAGTCATGGACACGAAGCATGGAAACAACTTTTCTGAATCAATATGAAATATAAATAAATTAGGTATCTTCATGAAAAGTTAAACACTAAGAACAAGTTAAAAACTGCAAAATCAAATGTACATATCATAATAGCCTTAATAATTTTATTTGTAAGCAGATAGTTATATCTGTTTAAAGATACATACAGAGAGAAAGATCTAGAAGCAAAGACATATGGAAGAGATCTGTCAGGGTCTCTTCTTTGTGCAAGCTGTCAGAAAGTGCTCTGTCTCTAGCAATGACATATGTTAACGGCAGCCCAAATGCAAGCAACATGGATACAAAAGGGCCTGAGGTCAGTTCTTGTAAACTTGTAACTGTTCACCACGATTTGCCAACTCAAATGATTTTACTCCCAACTTAGAAAACAAGACCGTGAGGTTCTCTTTTATTTCCCACCAGATGGTAAAATGGTACTCTTCATGAGTAGACCAACAGAGCAAAAACAGAACAAAACAAAACAAAAAACCACAAATGCATTTCTTTTGGGTTTCAAAATATTCAGAGTTTTTCCTGTTAATCACGAATCTCTCCACCAAATGACACCAAGGTTTTAATTTGTACTGAATTCAGAGGGTAGGTCAAAGGCGAAATGGGTCAGTGTATGGCAGGGGTAGGCTTAACCAAATGCAAAAACCCTCATTCCACACATCGCTTTCAGTCTTTAAGGTGACACGTAGCCAGAGAATGATGTGCGGTAACAGGGATCTCTTATGGGTCATTGACTCATGTCCGCTGCTTTATGACAAATTGATTTCATTACGCCTATCCTCAAAATGTTAAGTTGAAACTCATAATTTGTCTCTTGTGACATTGATCACATCCTTTGGCTATTCCCGTATCTGAACATCTTTTCTTTGCTATCTAGCCTGAATTTTCTTGTACCAATAAATGCCCATCGCTTAGAATTTTCCTAAGAACGCTTTCTGACATTTGTAGTTGCCATTTCACTGTATAATAATCAAAATTCAGGCTTTTCTTTCTTTTGTTTTGTTTTTCTTTGCCAGCATCAGCTACATCTGTCTCTGTTGCTTTGATACCTACCTCACATTTTTGTTTTAACACACACTTAAGAGCTAGGAATCCACCAGTTAGAGAAATTTTCCCCATTGCGGAACTCCACATAACTTACCACAACAGTAATTTTTGTGTTATTGGAAAGATCTAAGCCTATTACTAAGAGAACTGAAGCAATAGGTTGTAATAGTCATACGGAAGCATGAAAAGGGGAAATTCACTAAAAAATGCAGATAAAAAAACACTTCCTAAAGTAGATGCTTTCTGATGAAAACAGACTACAAAAAGATAGCAGAAGAGAGATATCTCTAGGTAATAAGAACAAAGTTAAGGTCCTCTCATGACTGTGGCAATAAAATAAAAGAAATATGCACTGAATAAATGTAAACAGTTCAAAGAAGCAGAGTAACCTATGAGGATGAAAAGGAAAGATTGATTGTGTCGTCTATTTTGTACAGTAATTTTGAAGCTCATTTCAGGAAAAATAACTACTACTAGACTTCAATCTAACTGTGATAAGGAGGTTTATAGATATGAAGATTCACCAGTAACAATAGTAATTTCAAATCACTAAAGGCCATAAAAAGAAGTAAAGCAGTAATACAGAAAGAAAAGTAGTATTTATTGAATATATGTCAGACTTTTGCACATCTGCAAAAATGATGTGAAATGACAATTATGTATCTGCACTTTACACAAAAAAGACAGATGACAAAACAAGACAGGGATTCAAGTCCTTTGAATCTAATCCAGTGCACTTGTCAATTAAGTCATGTTTTTTAAAGTATACTCAATTCTGAGTACTGGAAACAAACAAAACAATAAAAAACACCCAGTGGTTGCCAGAGATGGCTCTTTATTTGAAAATGGTTCGGTTCAATTTACTCTACATTTATTGAATAACAACTGTGCATCAGGGCCTGGGGTGGGTGCCACCGGTACCATGCCTGCTCTTGAGAAGCTTGATAGAATGAGGAAAGGAATGGATCCCCTTTCCTAAGGAAATGGGCTAGAGATGGGCATAGTATGCCCTCAGTCCACAGAGGACCAGGTACATTTCCACCTGGTCCTCTAATGCTCCAGTAATGCTTTCAGAGGACATGAAGCTAAGCTGGATTTTGAAGGATAATTAAGAAATAGAAAACATGAAACTGGGAAATATATGTAGAGGATGTAACACAAGCAAAAACGCAGAGACTGAGTTTTAGAATGGGGCAGGCCATCCGGTAAGATCACTAACTCTGGTGGGTTGTAGGTGTTGAAGCAGCAAATGCCCAGGGATGAGCCTGGAGGGATGAGGAAAGGACAGTCCCTTAGGACTCTATATGTCTTGCCATGGCATTTGGACTCAATTCTGTAAGTCAGCTTTTCTCATTGTTGAGAAAACACCACTCAACTGCAGCCTTTTCTATGAATTAACAATGAGAATTCTTAATTGTTTTTACTTTCATTATATACATAAAGAAATATAATGAAATAATGTGAGACCTGGACCATGTAGCTTGTTTCTAGTGCCTGTTTTTATTTTTGTCCTGCATTTTTATTGTACTTAGTGCACAACATTCCCTCGTCCTGGGGCTGTGAGAAGAATGGAGGGAGCTTTTATATTTAAATCGTGTGTCCATGCCAGAGACCAAATGAAGAATTCGACAAGTCAAATCATGCCACAGTTCACTATATGCCCCTGCAGGCAGTGTTACACTTTCGAGACAGTAAGAACTGTCATATTGAGTTAATATTGCGTATTTGAATTTTCTTTGTTGCACGGTTTGGTTCATTTTTCATTTGAAAATATGTTTTGGTTTCATTGTTGTATTAAACATAAATAGAATGAATTTTTTATGTTCACACATATATGTGATTTTATAATATAATAACTTAAAATGGTAAGTGATAGGAAATAATTTGTTTTCCCCTTAAAAACGCACCATATGTAATCCAAGTTTGAGAAACACTCTTACAGATAAGGAGACATTACCAATCAGTTAAATCAGGAAAGGTGTGGGGTGGGGACAAATATGGGAGGAAAAGCACTTTACAAAGATAGTGGAGAATGGGTAGGAAGACAACAAAAGTGGCAGAAAAGTTAATAGGTCAGCTAAGTGTTTGCTTCAAACATTCGTGGAAAAGATGATGAGGATCTGAATTAAGTAATGGTAAAAGACACGGAAAGGAGGCACAGTTATAAAAGTTAGAAAATAAAATCAGACTGATTAGGAAAATGAGTTACTCTAAGTAAACTGAACATTCCATTCACTTAACCTCTGGGCTAAGATTTGGCCAAAAACTCTGTCTCAGATTCTATTAAAAATCAGCAGCATTGACACCATAGCTTGTAGCTAGCTCCAGGGAATTAGAGGTTGGGTGAACTAGGTAGAAACTACGACAAGGTCAAAGCAAACATCGTTGAGGTGCTCCAGGATTAGGTAGGTGTAGATACTTAAGTAGAAGGGTAGGGGATCCTAAAAGTATTTACTAAGGGGAAAAATCAACTTCATCCAATCTAAGTATAGCCTAACATTGACCTGCTTAAGCTTTGATATAAGGCCGTTTATATAACTTCAGGAAGAAAATAACAAACTGTGTCCTACTTCTCAAGTGTGCCCAGATATTACTATGCAGTATGTCACAGGGAGGTGATGGTTAAGAAGGGATCGAGTGAATGTCAGAATTCCCTAGCCTGTGCACTACTGGCATTCGGTCCAGGTTATCCTTTGTTGTGGGTGACTGTGCTCTGCATTGCAGGGTGTGTAGTAACATCCCACCTCTGTGCACTGCATACCAGGAGCACCTAACTCAGTTGTGACACCAAAAATGTATCTTCAGACATTGCCAAACATGATGTGAGAGCAAAGTCATCCCTTGTTAAGAACCACTGTTGTATACAAAACAGTGTCCCCTGTCAACTTTTCCCACAATCTTTGAAATGGGATTGTTCTATTCAATACAGAAGGTTTAAATTCTTAGAGCACACACTTTCCCATTCCCAACCATCAGCATTTTTTTCCTAATCTCAATTCTTAAAAATTTTTGCAGTACAATTTGGATGAATTACTTAATCTATCAGAGCATCTGCTTCCTCATCCACAAAACAAACCAAAAAAGTGGAACTAATTTAGCTTTTCCCAAACCTGTCTGATCCTGCGTCCTCTGGAATCAAAATATAGATTCCTGGGCTTCATGTCAAACTTACTGTAATGGAGAATCCAGGGAAGTAGCCTGAGAAACTATTTAAAAACAAGTTCTCAGGAAAGTCTTCCCATCAGACAAGTTTATGGAATACTTCATCAGATACTCTCTAAGGTCCTATCCGGCTCTTTAACACTCTAGACCTTTCCGAAGATAAAAGAAATATTTTAGGAAGGCCATTTATTCTATTAGGCCACTGAAGAAGTACAGTAATAACTGAATTCACCATCATGGTAATTCAGAAAGCAGTACCTGAGTGACCTGAAAGAGTTACATGGGCCCCTTGGGAATGTTAGTTAACAGAAACATCTGGCAATATTTAAAAGCATTAAAAGCACTACTTATATCGGTATTTGGCTGTATAATGAATGATGCATGTTGGAAGCTAAGGCTCCTATGCTCCATAACTCAATTGTAACACCTTCATTTCCACCTGCTTTTATTTCTACTCTTCTTTTTACAGCTTCTGAATATCGACACAAAATAGAAACAAGAAAAAGGCAATCTTCTTGAAATGAAAAGGCACAAACCTGCAGTGTCTTCCATCCATTTATGTATTTCTCAGAAGACTAGGCTGCTCAAGAAGGGATTAAGTGTACACAGTGCAAAGTGTCTCACATCAGGACTACTTAAGCCTCCAGCCTTTCCATATCAGGAAATATGGGAACCCTGCAAGAAGCAACGCAGCTGGTGGAAATGCCGAACAACGGCTCTATTTCACATGTAACGGCTTCATCTCCTGAGTCAGTAAATTGATGGATGGTGCAGCCATTTGCTTAAGGCTGTGTATTATGTCACTTTATTAAGCCTAAAAAGTTACAAAAATGGACGCTATCTGAACTAATAAAAAGGCAGATTACCGTGGTGAATTGTTATGCTAGGAGGGAGAAATAACAGAATGGACACCTTGGGTCTTGATGTCCTCAGATGGCAAATGTTGCCTGAAAAGTGATGGGACAGGAATGTGTCCTCTCCCTCACATTTCCCCCCCAAAGTCTAAATGAACAGGCCATTTGTATCTTCGGTAGAATGCTGGCAGTAGTCAATAATGCCCACCCTGGGAATAATCACAGCACTCAGTCAGGCAGTGTCTTATATGGACCTGATCACATTAATGTGGATCACTCATTGAGTACCCATTGTATTTTCTTCAGTCACAAAGTGCTTTCAGCTGTACCATTTTCTCCCTCTCCAGACTTTTCTCCCTGTCACATTGCAAGTCAGTGGCATTACTGTGCAATAATTCTTAGTTTGTTTTCTATTAAACTTTAACAGGCCCAGTAAATTTCCTCACGAGAGTAACCACAACAGCCCTCTTTCTAAAAATGAACACATTGCCTGAAATAACAGGGTCGCCAATTCCCAATGTTTGAAATGGATGAGAACGTAAAAATAATATGGACATCTGCTCTGTGGAAATTGGCTGCATTCAGTGGCTCATAGATTGTTGCAAGTCAGGTCCAACTAGAAGGGTGAACCCAGCAAGTCAAAATATCTGGATAAATGCACATTTTTTACAACCTAATTTTGGAAAGGAAAGAGATCATGGATATGGTAAATTCTAGAAACTTTAAAAATTTTATCCAAAAAAATGATACAGAGTCATTGAAAGACATTGAAAATGTGAATTACATGGTCCAATTTGCAGTTCAGACATTACTCTGGTATGAGTGTGGGGAAGGTTTTGCAGGGCAATGCTGCAAATGCTCCACTGAGAAACGGTAAGGACTTGCACTTGAACAGTTCATCCAGCAAGGTCTTAGAATGAGCCAGTCCTTTATTTCTTCAGTTACCGTACTTCTGCATCCAATCCTCAGCTCTGCACAGCCAAACCACATTTCTCTTGTGTGGGCCTCAAATGGTAACAGCCTCAGAGAATCCACCTCATGCCAATGGAACTCTCAGAACCTTATATATCAACTAAAATGTTGGATTTCAGTTTATTAATTAAAAAAGGCTATTCCATTCCAGTGACTGAAATACACAACTCATCTCTCAGCTTTACTAGCTTCACACTCATTCCAATCATAACGTGACCTTTTATCAGTACTCCCCTGGACACATGTCTACCTCACTAGCTCTGTTTGATGTTAACAGGTGTTACTTAAAAAAGAGGGGGCTTCCATGTTATCCAAGTTTGAGAAATATACAGGTAACAAAGTGAAATTTCTTCTTTATTGAACTATTTTTCAAGCCTCTTTGTGTTAACATACACAGTGATTCTCTGAGAAGGATGGCGTGTCCTGCCTTCCAAACTTAGCTGAACATGCCATACTTCCCCCCAACCCCAGGGCATATCTCTGTATTAGTGTTTTCCAGAACACACTTTAGGGAATACCAAAGGGTGTCTGTTCTCAAGGCTGTAACATCACTGTACTCATTTCCAGTGGCTTAATAGTTCCAGGAGGTATTTCACAAACTAATCACGTCCTTGTGGGGACATTTAACGCATGACTCAAGGAGTATAGAGTGGTAACAACACTCATAGGAGAAATTAACTCTGGTCTTCATTATGTGATTCTAATTTCTGCAGTTTTAATATTTGTGCAGATATTTCTCTCCTCTCCACATCTACCTTTACTCATTAAACACTCTATGAATAGAAAGATTGCATAGTTCTTCAGTGGTCATTACATTTGAATCAATGACTTCAAATTGCATAATCTGAAACTTTCATTAAAATCTTGAATTGAAAATGTACAAGCAATTTCTGCCTTTAATCTTAGTATGTCACTGGTAGATTTATGCATCAGCGTTTAAAATTAAAATGTTTAACTTCTAGATATCAGATACATGTTAATTTTGAAAGACACATGTAATATAAAATATTTCCATTTTTCACGAAAACTGTTTGCTGTTTCTAACCAGAAGTTAGGTTAGTAATGATCTACTCCACAGTAACTATTGCTCAGATTCCAAATTCAGATGAAATATTTAGCGCTGCAAAATAATTCTTTTTCTCCTTGTTTCTGAAGTCTACAGATTTTTCATTTCCAACTTGGACTATCTCTCCCTCCTAAACTCTGCTCAAAATATAGCTGTAAATGAAATCTTTATGAGTAAATTTTTTGTTGTTGTCATCACCTGGGCAACTTATGGAGCATTTCCAGAGAAATTCCACTTGATGAGAAGAGCATTTTAGAGCCCTGAAGTAGTAACCGTGATAGCTTTGCAAATTGCTTTAGAAGACAGTTCTGCGTTTCAGTGTAATTGTTTTTCTTTTCACTTTCATAACTTGTAGAAACTTTTAAAAAACTTTTAACAAGATGTTGGTGTTTTACCTTTTTTTTACTTCCGATTTAGAATCATTATCTGGAAGTGAGGAAGATTTGGCTAGTGGGGCTGACTTTGGTAAACTATTTTTTTCTTTGTAGGTACCTCAGAAGAGAAAGAGACAGGATGCACTTTGCCAAACCTTGGGGCAGAGTGCCTACTTTAGTGAACTGATTATTTAATGTTAGTTTTTAGGTTCCTGAGGGAAGGATGTTAAAGAAGAAAGTAAGTCTGAAAAGGTTACCCATCTAAACACATCTGAACAGAAATTCAAAATGCAGATTCTTGTGCTGAAATCCTAAGATTTCCAATTAAAATTCTACTATCAAAGAGGTTATCTTCATTTCTCTTTTTTAAAATGGTGTCTAAAATTTCATAGATGAAAAAGGCATTCTTAAACTAAATTAGCATACTATAACCATTTGAATATTTCTTAATTGGAAAAGTATGATTTCTATGCGAACAGGCCAAAATTTTGATTACACATACAATTTATATAGTTTAGAACCATTGCTGATAATAGAATTTGGGCTTCTTCTTCCTTTTTAATTCCTCACTGAGGATATGTTTACTGATTTTAGTAAGAAAGGGGGGGGAGAGAGAGAGAGAGAGAGAGAGAGAGAGAGAGAGAGAGAGAGAGAGAGAGAGAGAGAGAAACATTGATGTGAAAGAAAAACATCTTCCCATACGTGCCCCAACTGGGGATCAAACCCACATTCCAGGTGAGAATCAAACCCGCAACATTTTGGTGTTCAGGACAATGCTCCAAGCAACAGATCCACCTGGCCAAGGTGCTGGCGACTTCTTTATAGAGTTAATGTACCTTATCACATTCATGTAATCCAAGTCATTAGATCTGAAAGAGCCAGGCATTACTTCAAATTGCCCTTTAACATTTCCAGTCATCTTTTGGTCACCATCCACTGATGACTTGATATTATAAACATATGATGAGCAAGAACATGGGTAGGAATAGAAGGATGGAGAGAAGATAGTGACCATGTAGATCCAACTACTCCTTTTCTAAATTCACTTTCTAATTGAGGGAGAGGTGAAGAACCAAACCCATTCATATATATATAGATGGATTCTTCTAAGGCATATATATATAAAGAATAGGCATAAGTTATAAAAGAGGCACAGAGATCTATATTTAGACACAAGTGAGAGACCTGAATCCTTTCCTTTGCTCTAGAGTCAGGAAAATAATTGAGAATAGAAGATGAATAGCTTCCTAAGAGCAACAGGATGCTCTTGCCAGAAGAAGGAGGAATGCATAGTGAATGGGGAAAGAAGATGCCCATTATACTGAAAGAAAAATTTTATCTAATTTAAGGTCCACTGGGAGTGAAGAAAACAACGATTTACTCCTCAAATGACAGGAGCCAGTGGATTAGATTCTCTCTAGTTATTTCCATCTCCAATGTTTTGTTTCTATATTAACAGTTTCCAATAAATGTGTTGCACTGGCCCAGAGAAGTCAGTGCAAGGAGCAATCAGTATTGTGTGAGGATGGGTTCATGTATATTCTTCTTTCTGCTACTTATTGAAAGGGTAAAACAGTAAGTTACCCTTTCAAGTTTTTTGAATAATGAAAAGACTCTCTAGGAAACCCTAAATACCACTGCAGTTATTTTGTTATTTAAACATGATTCAATTAAACTCCTATTATGTAACTGCATTCTGCTAAAAATGCTAGTGTTCTATCCCAAAATGCTCAATTAGCAGGAGAGACAGACAGATAATCGTAAGGTTTTAGTGTGAAAAACGTTATAACAGATATGGTATCAGGATCCCACCCAAAGAGCTTTTGAGAGCTTCCTTGGAGTAGTGAGTGAATAAGCTAAATTCTTAAACAGGCATAACCAGATAAACAGAAATGGGAGTGGAAAGGTTTATGAAGGGCTTTTCTGCAACTATCAAGGCTGAAATTTAGTTTTTCAAACACTTCATCTTTGAAGATGACCTTCAGGTTCAATCATGTATAAATCAAGAGACTCTAGTGTCAAGTTTGTAACAACAGCACATGTAATGGTAGCATGTAGGCATCACGTTGAAATAAAGCCCCTGGCCTTTTGCCAATTCTATATTTTCCTTATTCTTGAACATCATATTGTAGTCATAAAAACCTCTTTTTAATGTTACCAAGAATAATAGCAGATAATCCACACACTTGTTTGAGAGCAAATGTACCCAATTTTTATGAATGAACAGGCACAAAATAATCAGAGTTGAGTTAGAATCTAATTGTTTTTAGAATTAATAATATACAAAGTGAAGCCATTTCCCACACTTACTTCAGAATTCATAATGTTGCAGTATCACCTATAACTATGTAATTTACATTAAAGAACCAAAGAGAGTAACTAAGAAAATCTTGGAATTCATTACGGGAAAATAAGTAGTAGCCATGCTTCAGCCAGGACTTCTCTTATAAACTGAAAAATGTGCACCTTTTTACCAACACTCCCCCTTCCCCCAACTCCTGCTCCTGGGCAAAAACCAATCTACTCTATTTCTGTAAGTTCAGGTGTTTGTTTGTTTTTTATTCCACATATGAACAAGATCATGATTATTTATCTTTCTCTGTCTGACTTATCATACTTAGCAGAATGCCCCCCAGATTCTTCCAGGTTGTCCCAAGTGGCAGGATTTCCTTTCTTTGCTATGGCTGAATAACATGCTATTGAATATATACACACCACTTTTCTTTATGGACTAATTTGCCAACTGACACCGGTTGTTTCCATGTCTTTGCTATTGTAAACAAATCTAGAGAAGTGGGTCATTGGCATGGCCCTTGGAGAGAGTCTCCCGGTCCTTCTCAATTAGCCATCATCTCAGTCATATCTTGGCAGGTGATGCATGAGAGCCAATTTATGTCTCTGCATCATGGTAAGTGCCAAAATGTACAGATAATCTCTGTCTATTTTTTATTGATGAAAGGTTTATATACTTTTATCCCCATAAGTACAGGTAGTAAAGCTGATAGTACATGGAGAAAAGAATAGACATTTTACCTCAGCAAAATAAATAAATAAATTAGAGTAACAGCTGTATATAAATACAAATCTGTTTCCTAGAGTGTTTCTGATTAAGATTTCAATTTATAATAATGTGGCAGGATACATTAAAGTATATATATTCCCAAAGCAGAGGTTTAGTGATGGAGGAACCCAAGTAAGCATCGTTCAGCCAGTATTTATTCTGAGGTCTCTTCCCCAAAAGATGATTTGGAACGTCAGTGTTCAGGGTTTCACGCTGTGTGAAGACCAGCAACCGAAGTCCAACACTCTCTAAGCAGGAAATTTATCTTCTTACAACAGAGATGCCAAAGGGCTTAAGACAGAGATGTCTTCGGGGAAAGGGTGGGTCAGAAATAACCCATTTTGCGGAAAACAGCAAAAAAAAAAAATCTTTCAAAACTTGAAAATATGTAGAGGACATAGATTTAAAATGATTAATATTTTGGAACCACAAGCTAGCCCTCCTGCAGGCTTGCAACCCACTTCACACTGTCCTGATGGTCTGAAAACCTTCACATTGAGAATATAATCCAAAGACCCTAGAGTCACAGAAGAATGAACTTGTATCTCAAATCTCAGAGGGTTTCACAATTAAAAGTCTAAGGAAAATGCACAGCTCGTGGACAAAAGTACCAAATGCAAAAGAAACAGGTCATCACAAGCAAGAAACCAAACGAAGTAACAGAAGAAACCCACTCATAAGTACATCAGATAATGGAATTATCACAGACCGTCTCCAAATTAAATTACACTTGCCACATTCAAAGACTATTTAAAAACCTTAATATATATTCTGTTAACTAGAAACTGTAAAGAATGACCAGGGATATTTGAAAAGAAACCCACCTGACAGGTGATACCTCAGAGTGGTTTTAATTTGCATTTCTCTGATGATTAGTGACATCGAGCATATTTTCATATGTCTACTGATCATCTGTATGTCCTCTTTGGTAAGTGTTTATTCAGGTCCTTTGCCCAATTTTTAACTGGGTTTTTTTTTTTGATGTTGAGTTTTGTAAGTTCTGTATAAATTTTGGATATTATCTCCTTCTCATGGGTTACATTCTCCCATTCCATGGGTTGTCTTTTTGTTTTGTTCATGTTTTCCTTTGCTGTGCAAAAACTTTTTAGTGTGATATAGTCCCGTTTAGTGTAATATAGTCCCATTTAGTGTGATAGAGTCCCTTTTGTTTCCCTTGCCTAGGGAGATATATCTGATAAAATACTGCTATGAGCAATGTGTTGACTGTTGGTGGGAATGCAGATTACTGCAGTCACCGTGGAAAGCAGTATGGAGATACCTCAAAAAATTAAAAATGGATCTGCCTTTTGACTTAGCAATTCCACTTCTAGGAATGTACCTGAAGGAACCCCAAACGGTAATTCAAAAGAACATAAGAACCTCTATGTTCATTGCAGTGTTATTTACAAGTACAAGTTGCGGAAGCAGCCTGCGTGTCCATCAGCAGATGAGTGGATAAAACAACTATGGGGCATTTACACATCGGAATACTACTTGGCTGTAAAAAAGAAAAATGTACTCTTTGCGACAGTATGGATAGACATGGAGAACGTTATGGTAAGTGAAATAAGCCAGTCAGAGAAAGACAAATACTGTATGATTTCACTCATGTGGAATCTAATGAACAAACTAACAAGGAAAACAAAGACAGACTCATAGAGAGCAGGATGACACCTAAGGTGGGGAGAGGAGGGAAAAGAGAGGGATTGAGCAAAAAGAAAAAAGGATTCATGTGCATGGGCAATGGTGGTGATTGCTGGGGGGAGGGGCGTATAAGGGGACTAAATGACAATGGAAAAATACAAAATAATAAAATTAAATTAAATTTTATAAAAGAAAAAAACAACAAGAATTTCTATAAATATTAAAATTAAAAATACAGCAAATGCACTTAATGGCAGTAAGTCACAACTAAAGAGAGAGTTAGGCCCGCCTTGCAGACACTGCTCCGGCCTCGGACCTTTCAGCGTCCAGCCATGATCAACCCCACCGTGTTTTTCGACATCGCTGCCCACGGTGAGCCTTTGGGTCGCATCTCCTTCAAGCTGTTTGCAGACAAAGTTCCAAAAACAGCAGAAAACTTTTGTGCTCTGAGCACTGGGGAGAAAGGATTTGGCTATAAAGGCTCCTGCTTTCACAGAATTATTCCGGGATTTATGTGCCAGGGTGGTGACTTCACATGCCACAATGGCACAGGCGGCAAGTCCATCTATGGGGAGAAATTTGATGATGACAATTTCGTTCTGAAGCACACAGGTCCTGGCATCTTGTCCATGGCAAATGCTGGACTCAACACAAACGGTTCCCAGTTTTTCATCTGCACTGCCGAGACTGAGTGGCTGGATAGCAAGCATGTGGTCTTCGGCCAGGTGACAAATGGCATGGATGTTGTCATAGCCATGGAGCACTATAATACATTTGACTTATGCTTTATCTTCACCACCAGACCATTCCTTCTGTAGCTCAAGAGAGCACCCCTTCACCTCCATCTGCTTGAAATGTTCTATAATCTTCGTGCTCTCTCTGCAGTTCATTTGGTTCCATGTTTTCCCTACCCCTTCCAAGTCTAGCTGGTTTGCAGAGTTAGGTTCATGATTATGAAATAAAAACTAAATAACAACAACAAAAAAGAGAGAGTTAGTGAAAAAGAGGGTAACCAAGAAGAAATTCCTCAAAATTCAGCAGAGAGAAACAAAGAAAAAATATGAAAAAAGGGTTTTGATGTGTTCAGACGCCGAGGAGAAAACTCAGAATCACACTGGTGAGTGTAAATGGTAGCAAATTACAGTAAAATATGTCTTCCAACAGGGCCTCCTAGATATTTCTTCCTTGTTTTGACCCTTACAACCACTCTGGCTTAATTTCTCAGTCACTCAAGCTGGCTGCAAATCAAACACAAGAAAACTGCTTGGAAGGCAGGTGAGTTACTTACAGAGCAAGCTAAGTGTTCTCTTAGCAAGGCCTCAGCTCTTCCTCAATCAGAGTCTTCTAAGTGAGTAGGAAAAACTTTCAAAAGGATGCTGTGACAGCAGAAGCCAGAGCTCCCTAAAAAATAGCCCTTGCTTCTATGTGTTCAACTGGCTTGTCAGCAGAACCAGTAGCAGGGGGCCACCTAAATGGCAGCATCTGGAGTGCAGTATAGTTTCCTGCTGTTTCCCTGCTGCCAAGGTGTCCATTAAAGAGCTGGCACAAATTCCAGATGCACATTAGAAATGGCCTTTACTAAACACACAGTCTCCTCTTCCTTCCATGTATAGATTATATTGCTTTAATTGGCCAATCACTCCTACTGTGTCCTCCTTGTCCCAGGACAGGGGAGAGAGCTGAACTGTTCCTGGATGTGTTATGGCACTACTGTTTCTTACTAAGAAATTGTGAAAAGAATTACAGTTGAAAATGCATTTTCCGAGGGCTCTTAGTTCCTTTTAGTTTTATGTCTGAAATTTGAATGTTTAGACTCAATATCCTAGATGTTTGAAACTCAAAGGTTCATTGCTTTGCTTCAGGGAAATAATGGATCTCTGCTGGCCAGTATGATGAATTGCTTTTTGTTACGCCCTTCTCAGACCTTTGGATGTATTAGGGATTAAAAATCAAGAGAGCCCAGGAGAAATCAGAAATTCTAACTATAGGTCAGAATTTTTTGAGAAGAGTGAATTATAAGAGACCTAAAAATTTCATCATCCATTAAGGCACTTTACTGATCTCTTTAATCACAACTGTCATCTATTCATCTATTGTCTGTATCTTTTAAAACACTTTTGCAAGACTACAAATAACCACGTGAACATGGTTGATCCTGGACGTAGACCCAGGAAATTCTGGTCTCAGCTCTGCAATTAGTATGTGACCATGGGCAGGATGCAAACTCTTTTAGCTTCATTTTCATCGTATGTAAATAAGGATAATAACAATTATTGTAGTCTAAGAATAAATGGTTTATAAGAGGTTTCATAGGAGTAGGAATACAACAGGTAACAGAGGAATACAGTGTCCAGGAGAGAAGAACAAAAGGGCTCTTAGCTATATAATTGTGTGCACTACACTTTATTAACAATGCTGACCCTCTGATTTTTTTCCATTTAATCATAAACTTATTGAGAATAGGGACTCTTTCATTCATATTTGAATTCCTAACATCTATGGTGTATCTTATAAATAAAAGTTCTCAATAAATGTTTGCTGAGTGAATACATTCTGATAGAGTTAAGTCAAGATAGATTTCCAGCTATAGGGCCATAATAGAGAAGACAAGGGAATGGAGGAGTACAAGGAGAGTTATACAGTTTCAATTGTCATATCAGTTAAAGGGAAACATACTTTTGCCCACCCCGTATATATAAACTGACTGTTTCAATTTCCCTTTCTATAAAGGATATAACTTCATAAAGAGGGAAGGGAAGACATTTCCCATTCTTTTTTATTTTGTGTGTGTGTGTGTGTTGTCTTTATGTCAGATGGTCTTAGAGCAGACTCAAGGTAGAATCCTCTCCCTACTAATGGTAACCCCAGTGGTCTAGTTGGTCTTAACATTTTTCTTTAATATATTTTCCAGAGGACTACAACATTTAAATTGTCATGCATTAAGTGAGGCCTCTCGTATTGCTTCTATCAGAGCTCATGAATATGATCATTATTCAGCCAAATTTAGCCCCTATTTAAATATACTTGATATGCGCTTACATAGTAATCTCCCAACCCTTGCCAAGTCTATGAACTTAAGAGGCAAGAGATACAGCACAAGGCAGGTGTGGAGTGTATGTTCTATATGGTCTCTTAGGTGGAAACCCAAAGCTTCAATTAGATAAACCAAAGATGGAACCATCAGACAATTCAAATATCATTTATATACAAAGTTGCATCCACACATGTGTGTATATATAAACTTATATGCAATTTAAGAACATTTATTTAGAGATTTAAAAAGAAAACACTGCCACATTAAGTATATATGCTGGCTGTCAGATAATTCTGATTCTGAAATGCTGACATGGAAAATTCTGAAACAATACAATGTATTTTTTTCACTTAAAAAAATGCCATAAAGAGTAGTCAGCTACTTTAATTGCTTGAGTGCAGTCATCACATACACACACAAAACAGACAAATGACTGATGACACCAGCAACAAAGGGAGTCTCTGTCCAAGTTTTACTTAAGCAAATATTCCAGTTCCGTGAGGAAGGTAATTCAAACTCTGGCTGTATATTGGGGAAGACGGAAAGTAGTGTGAAATTAAACACATGGCCAATGACAACACACTCGGGTCAGCCTCACGACTGAACTGAAGTGATCCGAAAAGATTACTTTTCCAGACCAGTTTCTCTTCTCAAACTGCTACTATGTCAGAATTATTTAGCATTTTCGGATTTTTAAGTGTATATACTAAGGCAATGAGTATTTCCTAGTTTCCTCTTTGTTTAGATGCTATCCATTTTTTAATTGTTATTCAGGTACAGTTGTCCCTCCTTTCCCCCACTGCTCTCCCTTACCCCGCCCCCCACTCCCACACTCAATACCCCCACATTGCCTGTGCCCATGAGTCATCTGTTTGTGTTCCTTTGCTTGCCCCTTCCCCTTCTTTCCCGTTATCCCTCTCCCCTCTCCCCTCTGGTCACTGAAAGTTGTTCTTCATTTCCAAGTCTTTGCTTCTGTATTTGCTCATTTGCTTGTTTTGTTAATTAGATGCTATCAATTTAATATCATTGATGTAAAGATTTAAAAAGAAAATACTGCCACATTAAATATAGAGAGATTATCAGATAATTTTGATTTCAGAAGTGCTAAAATGAAAAAAATTAAAAACAATAAAGTTTTTTTTTCTTTCACTTAAATGCCAAAGAACAGAATAGTCAGCTACGTTAGGTGTTTGAGTGGAGTGGCCACAGTCCAGTACCTGATCTCTAACCTCACAGAGATTTATTATTTATTTCCAGCAACTTGTGCAAGTTGTTTAGGTTTCAGATGTTCAAATCGTACTGTCCAAACACAGAGCTAACCTGGATTTTTGCTCTCAGTCTCCACATTTTTAGGAATTCATGGACAGCCCATTAACAGTTTCCTTCTAGAAAATCAGATCCAGAATTGGTTATTTTATGCTTGCAGTGTTTAGTTTTCAGTCAAGATGTTCACCCTTTTAATGATTTCAATACTTAAAATAGCCATTATTCCGTTGTAGGAAGGGGCTTGCCATTTTTACAAGTGATTCTCTTGGAAAATATCATCTTCCTTACTTGCCTTGGCAGCAATACACTCATAACGCATTCATGACTCTGTGTTGGATTTTCAATTTGCCTGACCTTTTATTCAAAGTCGGAGAAATTATACTAACTCCCTGTCTGACTACATTCAGCACTATTCCTGTGTTCTAGTGTGGTCATACAACTAGTGGTTACCTCCACTCTTACTGTTGGTAGGTAACGGTGGTAGCTGATTATAAACCTGCTTGTGGCAAAGGAACCATTTTTCCTAGGGCCGATCCCGACTACAAAATAGAAACAATTTAAATATATCAGAAGTTTAACTAAATGTAAAATTTTCATTTTCACCACTCAATTCACACAGCAAGTCATTAATCAGAAACATAAGGAACTATATCCAAAGACAGTTTACATTTACTTTGCAATATAAATAAAGATGCACTATTCAATTTTTCAAATAGATAACTGATGCTTCCATGGCTTTGAAATAAAATTAGGTTTCTATAAATTTTAGTATTGTTTCGATACCTCAACTATATAATTACTGCAACTGTAAACAATATATGTGTCACTGACTGATACTTAAACTTCAAGTTTGAGAATCTGGTTAACCAGATTCTTTAATATTATTTAAGATAATGACTTAAAAAAGATGTTATATTCTTCATAGGGAGGTACAAATATGACTTCCAGTATGTTATGAAAAACATACCTTATAAAACTGAATTTTGCAAACCAGAGCATCAGGCTTTATGAAGCCAAATTTTAGCATTTTAGTTATATATTGTTAAAAGAATCATTTCTATTCAGTTTGGTGTTCTAATGCAAATGCAGAAAGTCATTGTATTTTAGGACAACTTTAAATCTTTCATTACGGAAAGCATAATGCCCAGTTTTCAAAATTTTATATTTCCCTGAAGTATAATGCACATTACTGTGCACTACTTTTATTAGCATAATATTTTACTGTTCAGTGATAAATATGTTGTGTAAATGCTTTTGTCTAATTGGGCAATACTGCAGTGAAGAACCCCTTGCATTAGGTATGGATGTATATTAGGAAGCTCCTGAATGTCTTTTTTCCCCCACATACAAAATAATAGCTGTGATACCAGCAAGATACATAGAGACCAAAAACCTTCCATTATTTATGATGTCTGCAAGAACAGTAGATGAGGTTCAATGGGGCAAAAATAAGACAAGTTATAATAGAACTTTAGAGGTAGATTTTGGCTCAACATGAAGAGGATTATAAATATTAAAGCTGTCTTATAAGGAAACAGCCTTCCTTGGGAAGTAGTGAGATCCCTGTTATGTGAGGTGTTTGAAAGAGGCTTGATAACAGTGGAAAATTCAAATAATAGGCAGGACAATGGTCAATATTATTTCCAAGTTCCCATCAAAAGGTGAGACTGTTATGGTAAAATGAGCAGCCAGAGGGGAACAAAGGCAGGGAGGAAGAGGGATATATGTCTCACCCACTGACTCAGCAGCCCTTGAAATTCTACATATCATTTCCATTATCTTGGAAAGAAAGCCTTTGAAACTGTGCTTTCATCCCAAGGCCTGAAAGGCCCGAAAGCCCACAGTGCCTACAGGGAGAAGTCCATTAATACCTTTGGGTATTCTCGTCCCATCCTGGAAAGCTGGCACCACCTTTACCTGTCAGTCAATGTAACTTCTTCCGCTGCCCCCCTCCTGCCAACTATGTAAGTTCTCAGAACAAAGGCTCTTGCTCTTGCCACCCCTGCTCTTACCTTTCTCCCCTAACTCAGCAAGACCCATTCTCTTCCACAAAAACACATCACCAATACACCCCGTTTGCACCATAAGACACTCACTGGTCTATAATTCTTTACTGCATTGGTGAGAAGAACCGAGTTTCTGGGAGTTTCTCCCATATGACCATAACTGGCAATTTTGTAAAAGATTGTAGAATATTTAAATTTGAAAACATTTATCTGAGCATGTATTTTTTGTGTGTAAGGAATTTTCCTGTGCTCCAGAGATAAAACGGTGAATAAGACATACATACTATTCTTATCTCACAAAGCTTACATTTACGCCCTTTTGGAGAAACCTGACAATAGACAATGACAGACAGGTTGAAAGCACATGCCCTGATGCTAAGAGTGTGGGGCAGTGAAGGATTATCTGCCGGAAAGACAAAAGCTCATGCTTGCAGCATTAGGAAATCTGAGGGGCAGTGGGAAGAGAGAAGATGCTTTTAAAAGAATTTGCATGTGTATAAAATAGCAATGTAGTCATGACCATGACCACAAAAACAACTTCTGGGGACTCATTTCGCCATCTCCTGTTAGGGTGTTTGGACCAGATCCTGCTGGTCGAGAAGGGCCACTACAAAATCTCCAGCTGGAGAGGAGTCTGATAATGTATAAGTGCTACAGAAAGATAACTGTATGCACAACACGAAAAGGGGCAGACCCAGAAGCAGGATGAGCACCGAAGTGAACTCCCACAAAGTGGTTAAGAGTTTAAGGTATTGGCAATGGGAATGAAGAGAAGGGGAAAAGATCAAGAAACATTAACTGCTCCTGAAATCTGGTGACTGGTTAGTTACAGAGAAGAAAGATAAAAGAGTAACTAATAATGTAAGAGGGTTCAGCCAGAGGGGCCCCCAAAGAAGGATTTGTAATGGGGTCTAGAACTCAGGATGTCCAGGAAATATTAAAAATATGGGATGTCCTCACCCACACAAGTCTGAACTAGGGGATAGGATACATGGAGCAGGGCCACTGAGAGTTGTTTTGCATAGCAACAGTTTTGCAAATAACCCCTGGAACAGTCATTTAACATATCTATAACTTTTGACCAGTTTCATGGATATGTTAAATAGCTGTCTCCATGCTTTGAGCCAGGGAGATGGGAGTGACTTCCACCCAGGATGTAACGGGCAGGCAACTTGCCCTGGTTGCAGAGCCTGCGTAAGAGCTTGGAGATGACTGGCTCCACACCACAGGGCCACACCTGCCCGGACTTAGTATGGCAGCCCAGAGAAGCTGGAAAAATATGGGAATGCTGGCAGGTATAGCAGATTGTGGGAGGATTTGGAAATGGGGCAGTAGATGAAGATTGGCACTGGGATTTAAACCCAGGAGCGGCAGCCATGACAACGACCATGCGGCTTTGTCAGGGGAGAACCACGTGGCTTTGGGTCTCCCTTTGACATGCAGCTTAGGAAGCCAGAAAGCAAGATGTAGCAGCTATGCAGAGCTCTCTCTTAGCAGTTTGGAAGAATGCAGGAGAGAAGCTGCGGGAAGGAAAGGGGTGAAAGGACTCTTACTGGTGGGCCATGAGAAGGTACAATGTGGTTTTGGATTAAGAACTAGAGATCCCTATGGCACAGCTGATGGTGCTGGGACCCAAGGGAGGCCTACCAGCCAAGCACGATCTACTGGGAAGAACTGGGGACTACCTGAGCCACGGACCTCTATTTCGTTTCCTGAGATATGGTACCCTGGACCAGAAAAAGGGGGAAAGGAAGGACTGTTTGTGTTTGTGGGTGTTTTAAGGGAATTTGGGATTTTAATGAAGACATTAAGTCATTACTCTTAACTCTGTATAACTTTTGAATAAATAATTCCTTTTCACCAATCTCTGACATTGAGAACTGTAATTCCCTGGTGGCAGTCAAGGTGAGCCTAGTACAGGGGGACCCCAAGAGAAGCGGAGGTCCATTCGGTAACATTGTATGACCCCTTCCCCAGTGGCCAATCAAGGAAAGTCATGGGAGACCACATGTGCAGTAGCTTTAAAGTAATACAACTACTTGTACATGCGCAATAAAAGCCTGCCAAAATTATCCAGGAAATATCCACCCTATAAGAATAGAATCCCTCTAGTCCATGAGGTCAATCTCTGCTTGGAGTTGGCCTGCTTCCATGTTCTTTGCTATAAACTCTGTGTGTTCAGTTCAATTCTTTGTCCCCATCACCAAGAACCCAGTTACCTGTGCCTACCTGTGAAAATAATGCTTCTTGGATTCCTGCCTCCTTTCTTCAGCCAATTCATTTCAGCAGCTGAAGATGGTGCAATTAAACAAGCCCTTGGACTTCTTGCACCAGGAGCAACTCAGTAAAGATGGTAAACCTCACCCTTCACTTCCTCTAGCAAAGCAGAAGAGGATCTCCAAGAATTCTATCCCACAGATCCAGGGTTTTTCCTGAGCACCATACAATTGCTAGTTTAAAATTAAGTACTATACACTGTCTTCCTTTTTTTAACCTTCACATTAAAACAAATAATCTGTAACAAATCACAGTAGGGTAGCCTTAGTCAACCTTATTTTTAAGTTGACACCCCAATTTCCTCTTAGCATTTTGCTCTTCCACTGGATGCATATTAAATACAAATATTTTAAAGGTACGGAAAGACTGCTTCATTGTCTAGAGTGAATATGATGCATATATGTGTTAGTAAGCTTAGCCATGAAGAAAAGGGAGTCCTATATAGAACTAAAGATGCTAAACTATCTTAAAAATGCATTTTATGGCAATAAGAATTTTTTTTTTGGAAAATTTACTCCAAGGGGGAAAAACCATAAATTTTTAATATAATTACCCTACCATTAAAAGATACTTGTTCCAATGCACAAGGATATCCATCTGCTAGTCTGAAAAAAAAGGTTATGTAGTAGCTTACTTGATGTCTACATGATTAAACATCAAGAGTTTCCAGGACCCTCTGCTTAATGTGTCAAAATACACTGATTTGGAAGTGATATTTTCCTGAAGTTTATCCTCAGGCAAGGTAAGAACAAAGTCTGAAAAACATTTTGGTGACTAGAAGATGATGTAGCGTTTCATTATAGTTTAAGAAAATATATGTCTTAGCTTATAACACAACACCATAAATTAGGTGGCTTAAGGTAAGGCATTGATTTCTCACAGTTCTGGAGGCTGGAAAGTCCAAGAACTAGGTGCTGGCTGTCTCACTTTCTGGTGGGAGTCCTCTTTTAGGCCTATCCTCAGTGTGTCTACTGTGGTCTCTCCTCTTCTCAAAAGTATCTTAATCCCATCAGGGAGGCCCCACCCTGATGACGCCATCAAAAGGTCATTAACCTCCCAAAGGCACCCAACCCCAACACTGTCATATTGGGGTTAATGTTTCAACACACGGATTTGGGGGAAATATGAAAATTCAGTCTATTCTGTACCTGGCCCCCCCCAAATTTATGTCCTTCTCACATGAAGTATATATTCATTCCAACCAAACAGCCCACAAGTCTTAAACTGTTCTACTATCAACTCTAAAGTCTTCAGTCTGAAGTTTTATCTAAAGATCCCCTAAATCACATATGAATGAAACTTGAGTTGTAACTTATCCTGAAGCAAAATTCCTCTCTGGCTGTAAAACTGTAAAATCAGACAAGTTATGTACTTTCCAAATATAATTGTGGGACAGATATTGGATAGATATTCTCACTCTAAAAGAAAGAAATAATAATGAAGACAAGGGAAGATGGGTTCCAAGAAAGTCTAAAACCTAGCAAGGTGATTCCAGCAGATTTTAAAGCTCTAGAATAATCCTCTTTGATTTGATGCTCTGCCCTGAGGGCCCACACTGGAGCCGTAGTAATCCTGTCTCCACGGTCTGCCCTAAGGTTATCCAGGGTGGTCCTTGCCCCAGGGCTTGGACTGAAGGTCATTTGGTCTGTTGAAACCAAGGCAGTAGCCCATCTCTGAAATACTTTTGGGACATTTTTCCTTCTTCTTGAAGAATACTGCCCCTTAGCAGGAGAATAACTTAATCATATCATCCTGTCAAATCCAAGGAGCCTGACAGTTTTCCTTCATTTCATCCCATCTCTGGCCCCTTTAATTCAAATTAGTGTCTTTGTCATTTTAAAGATTTTTGTCTACTTCTGAATGAGATGCGGAGCTAATGAATAGTAAGGGCAAAAGAATGACAATCTCACACTATACTGCTCTGTGAAAAGTTGAGGAATAAAGATAGAACGAAGGGGGTTCTTTTAAACCCAGGAAATAAATAATTGTGGTTTAGACTAGGATAGTTAAGAAGTGGCAGGATTATGAATACACTTTCAAAGTAGAGCTAACAGTGTTTCTTGATTGGAAGGTGGGGGTGATGATAAAGAGAAGAATCAAGGATAAGCTCATGTTTCAGCCTGAACAAGTGAAAGGGTGGTATCCATGGGAGAGGGGCTGGGAAAATGCTGAGGAAAGGGCAGGAATTTGTTTTTGGATATGTTAAGTTTGAGACGTCTATTAGTCATCCTATTAAAAAATGCTGAGTAAATGTTTGAATGTGTAGGTGGGGAGAAAAGAAAGTTTCAGCTAAAGATAGGAATTAGGGAGCTCTGCTACAGTGACAACCCTGTGCCCCAAACCTCATTGGGTTAAAACAACAAATATTTATTTCTCACTCACATTACTTCTTGATAGCTTTATGGGCTTCATGCTGCACTTCTGTTTCTGTTTTCTCCTTCAGCATCCTGGCAGAAGGATATACTAATCTTATTTTTTATGAAAAACACAAGAGTGCAAATTGTTTACACAAAATGTTTCTGCTTAAAACTCGCCTATTGTTGCTTCCATTCACATTTCTTTGGCCTAACCCAGTCAATCACATTATCAAGCCAGAGAAAGGACATATACTCCACCTACAGGGAGACAATGTTCAGTGCTAGTCACACTGCAGGAGAAAAGAATGCAGTCTTGTTACAGGGACACAGGGGATGAATGACTGAGTACAATGATGTAATCTATCAGATATTGTATAAAAAGTATTTAAAACCCAAAACTAGATGAAATCACTAAATAGGTGAATATAGCAAAACAGACATTATCAAGCACTGGGCTCTGCATTATTCTGTCATTAGAAGAGTGACTAGATGAGGAAACACTGATGAAGGGGGTTGAGAGGAACCTATTGGTAAAATAAAAAAGAATAATGGGGTCAACTGGAAGGTAAATATAGAAAGAATTCAAGGAGAAAAGTGTTGTTATTTGTGTAAACTATTAATAAGTTAATAGGAACAAATGACTGATGGGTTTAGCAATATGGAATCCCTTCGACGTAGACAAGGAAATTTCAGTGGAGAAAAGGGGAAAAGTAGTCTAAATACAATGGTTTTAAGAAAAAAAATTGAAGTACAATTAGATAAAGTCAGTATAGCTAGCTCGTGAAGTATTTCACTTTGAACAAAGAGGAGATAAACAGGTCAGAAACTGAAGGGGGAGAGAAAAGCAGGGAAGGGGGGAGAGAGAGATGGACTGATTGATTTCAGTAATAAGGGATAATAACATGTATGTCCTCTGATTGGGAATGACTCAGTAGAGAAGAAAAACTAATGCAGAAGATAAATGGAGAAAATTGCTAGAACAAGGTCCTTGACTAGACAAGAAGAAAGGGATCCAAGGTACAAATGGAGGGGGGCTCTCCCCAGAGTGGTATACAGAGAATTCATCTGTATTATAATCGTGAAGGTATACTACGTGGGTACAAATGCTAGCAGGCAGATAGCTTGAGTTTTCTGAAGAAATTAAGAAGCAGTATACTAGGAAAAGCAGAATAGCTTGGTAGACCAAGATATTGTAGGGTGTTATCTAGCCATATGACTGAAAGCAAATTACTGCACTTCTCCATGTCTCAATTTCTTTAATGGTAGATGGAGATAATACTGGAGCCAACAAAAGTTGAAAAGGTTAAAATGACATGATGTTATCTACCTTCCCCCAATAAAATATAAGCTCCATGAGGACACTGATTTCCACCCTTTCTTCTTCTTTTTTATGTTATGTCTTTAGGGTTTAAGTAGTCAAGACTAAGGAGGCACATAACTAATAAATAAACATGAAAAGTACTTACATGGTACCTGGAATATAGTGCGTGCTCAATAAATGTGACCTATTATTATTGTTACCACTTACTAATTTTGACACCATTGTCATTCATTGATTTTGTGGGCAAAAGATCTCTCCCAAGGAACACTTCCTTGTGGATAAAGTGGGTATCCAATGGGGGAAAGGCATGTGTGAGAGATGTGATTTAAAAATCGAATTCTCTAACACTTACTTTGACTACTTCCAGATTCTTTCTGAAGACTATCCGTGAACAATTCTAGAACCTTTCCTGTCTCTATCACTTCTGTTTATATTTCTCCTAAAATGATTTACAATGTCTCTTACTCTCATTAATTTTCCTTTCTTGGTGCACAATAGCCATGCATTTGGCAAATCAGGTTATTTTCTGAATTCTCTATGGTATCAGTATTTTCTCCTGTTAAGACCACAACTATAGGTAAAGGCATGCAGACCTTGAGTTTCATTATTTGTCATAACTACCCAACCAAAATGTCTGGTGACTAGAACAAAAAAAATAAACAAACACAGTATATCAAGTTCAATTATGAGTGACCTACTTAAACAGTTTCCTACTGTTACACTCAAATTAAAAAATGTGCTTTTTATGCTAATGCATTAAATGAAGCATATAGAATCAGTAGACATTTTTAAATATAACTTATGTCTTGCATATTTAATCACATCAGCTGATGATCCATTGAATAAGTTGATGTATCAATTAGTTCCATCAGCATTAAAATATTTGCTAGTATTTTTAGCATCGGATAGTTCAGCCAATAATCAATGGAACTAAATTTTCACTGTAATATTTCAATAGCACCTTTACCTAGTTTATTTATTTGTTATACTCCCATTCTTTTCAAATAATATTTAAGGTAGCATGTATGTGTTCTGATTGTACTAAGTTTTCATAATTGCATATATTAAAACACATATCAGATGTTACTCTTGGATTGTAAATGCTGGAAATATGTATACTCATTGATATAACTCTTTTGACAAAAAGGATGACTTTTACCATGAAGAGCCTAGAAGTCATTCACATAACAACCCAGAAACAACAGCTGAATAACAGATGTTACTATCTGCAATTCATTTAAAATTTATATGCCACAGACTGTTATTAGAAATTTACTTACATCACTACACGTAATTCTTCACCCTACCCAAGTAAGAATTTAATAAGTTGGATTAGATTCAATGAGTACCCATGGTTATATGGCTTGAATATGGTAAATCCAAAAACAAAACTCGGCTGTGACTAAAGCCAAAAAGCTTTCCCTAAGTCTGTGATTATCGTGTCCTATGTATTCACACCCCAACTACAGAGCAGGTTGTGTGATGCAGAAATGAACGGCGCAGTCCCTGCCTCACAGTCTGGTTGGGGGACAGAACATGAAACCACATACTGTGTGTGAGTAGCTCTTCTAGATGGCAGTACAGATAAGGCTACGTAGTCAACACTTACTGGTGAACACCTACTGAGTCAGGGGAATCACCACCTGTCATGACACAACTGTCACAAAAAATAAGCATTAAAATTAAAGCAAAACCAATACTAAATTAATATTTTCCTGGTTAATGAAATACTGTAGAAAACTAAGAAATTCACAGAAAACATGATTTATCTATCTTAGTGCAAAGCAAAGAAGTGTGTTGACCTAAGTCAGCCCATGAATGACCCATAGAACAAAATTCTTTATCCTCAGACCTGTAGAGAGACTTAGGTCTTAGGTGTGGAGGCGACCATATCTAACAAGCACCATGCTGACTCAGCTAAGTCACCCCTGGGGTGTGTTCTTAGTATGTGGATTCTAAACTTCACAAGGTGTTTTCTTTTTTAAACTGGGAAGCAAAATTAAGTTGAGGCTTATACAGAAAAACCTTACAAGACTCCATTTCATGACCTGTAAATCCAATCAATGCTCAAAAATTAGGAGGTTGGTTACCTAGTGTACAGATTATTGAAGCCATTTACTTCTATTCTTTTGGTTGCTTGCTTCTCCTCTGAGTAGTCAATTGTCTACCTGCACTTCTACCGGATAAGACCCAGCTATATAGAAAAGTTCAAAAGCAAACAACTAAACAAGACTACTGAATCATAGAATGTAACAGATGGATATCGTGCCTCTCCAACTTGTTATGTTAGTGCTGGTTAAAACCAACTATTACAAAAAAAAAAATCTCAAAACAAAAATCAGTTAAAAATGTGTACTCTCAAAGAATGCTAAAATTGTTTACAGAATGAACAAATTACACTGCATTATCTGTCAATTTCATTAATCTACCACTGCTTACCATTGCTACAGAAATCGCAGAATGAGCTGTCTCTGGTGGGCATTTCACTGTAATGCTATGATCTTGGAACACTGAAGAAAAGTACATAAAATGATGTAGGATTATAAGTTTATCCCAACCAAAGGGGGAAAAAATCAATTGTCATCCAAAGGAACCACTAAAGCTTCTTCATTCCTGTCTTTCTCTACTAAGCATTAAGAGAAGACATCACTGTCAGACTTTTATTTTTTCTCTCTGTA
The DNA here is from genome assembly GCF_022682495.2 of Desmodus rotundus. Taxonomy (NCBI): domain Eukaryota; kingdom Metazoa; phylum Chordata; class Mammalia; order Chiroptera; family Phyllostomidae; genus Desmodus; species Desmodus rotundus. The sequence continues at coordinate 153,158,644 of NC_071390.1, read as the reverse complement.
AATCCTGAATTGGTGTCTGTAAACTGGCCAGAGTATACTCTTTGGAGAATTACTTCTATTGATCCAATTAAAGTGTATCCTACTACCATTCTGAAAGTTCAGGTTTAGTAAACATATCCAATGCAGGTGACACTTGCTGAAATTTTAAAGAAAATAAGATTATTGTACATTTTTCATCAAAAGATTTTTTTAAGTCTGTCTTTAAAAGGATGGCAAAAGACAATTCTGATTTTGACAGTGACATCTTAAAATCGAAGTAACTTTATGTGAAAAGACATGGTGTCTATAATTTTTATATCTATCATCTAATCAACAACATGAGTTTACAATAAAGAAACAGGGATATTTGAGGCAGGAAGAGGGTATGCAATTTCTCAGTGTTAGGTCTGTTCTTTGTGATTCTACTAACTGGGCAAGTATTTATTAAGCCCTAGCCTAAAGGATAGGTTCTGTAGATGATTCATAGCTTGTACCCTAAAGGTACGGGTTTTATTTCATTTGGAGGGGGACAGCTAAATAGCTCCTGAAGAATCAGACTCTTGAGTCTTTTATTCATACATATAACATTTGAAGTGTTTTAAATGATACTTTTATCAATAATTTGGATCACTTAACTTTCAAAACTCAAATTTATGTGCATAGGTAATTTATCACTTTATCATTGCTATGTTTATCTTATTTTTGTTCCTCTTTCATTGTCAATACTACTGCAGTTCAAGAATGAGCTGTGTCAGATAAAGATGCTCTGAGTCATCCCAACCTACCCTAGTTCCCTATATCCTCGGGGTACTTCCAAGCTAAGCCTCTTACTACTCCTGAGACAAATCTTTTTAAAAGAAAACAATACATTAACAATCTCCTGGGCTCTGCTGAGGTACACACTACTTGGTGACCTCTGCACACACACCTGACCATCATTTGGAACCATTTATCAACCCCATACTCTGTTAAAACCCCTGATTCTTTTTGCCTATGAGTCAAATTCTAGCCTATTCTCAGTTTTCTGATTCTTTTTTCCTCCAGAACTTCCTTAGTGGGAGTGGAATTCCATTGTAAACTTTGTATTAGCCTCAGCTAATGTCTGAAGTCTTAATATTTTGTACTAATTAATTATCCAGGTTTTGAATAGAAATAGTATCAGGAAATACACGACATCTTATAATTCTAATGTTAACAAAATAATGTTATTTTGAACAATGGTGATGGTTTTAAATAGATTTGTGGGTAACTCTTGACTAACCTTCAAATTTCCATTTGTCTCTTTTACTTCACATTGGATAGAACTGTCTAGGAAACGGCCTTGGGACCTTCCTCAGGATTCCTTTCAGTTTGTTAGCTAGGACCAAGCACTCTCTTTCTTCAAAACTAAACTCCCCAAGGGACTGGGACTCTCAAAGATCTCCAAGTGCTGGACAACAGGTTTTCTAATGCTAACTAAGTAACAGCACCTAAGCCCAAACTGTCCACTTCTTCCTACAAAACGTCACTTTCACATTCGCTCCATTTAAAGAAAGCAACAAGTGTTGGAATCCCTCTCCTGGAGTCCAAACCCATGGAGCAAATAGCTGCACTATTATTCAAGTGTTCCTTTCCACAGGACACTGAAAGAACAGGGGACCTCTCTATCTGCTGGCCCTCCCGCCTTCAAGTTCCAGCTTATTGGTTACACCCAACTCTTTACTAAGCACTATGAAAAAAGAAGGTATTATAATTAACAGCTGTTTTCAATTCTGCCTTTATTATATACTGATGAAATATAATATAGTACAAATGTGTACAGAACCAAAGAGCATCTTAAATTCCTGAAATATTTAAGTTTGCACAAAGATCGAAGTAAACATGCCTAACTAATTTCCAGAATTAGGTTTCCACCTCTGTAGTAAGAATTCCTATTGTGTCCTTGAAAGATCAAGGATGCTTTAAGATGGTAAATACTTTTGTTCAGATTATTCCAGGTTGTCAACTAGATTACCTAAGACCTTGACCTTCAGATGCTAACCAAGAATCTAATAAGGGGTCCACACTGACCCAGACTAAATGTAAATTACTTCTATTATTTGAACCAGGTATTTTTGCAAGATGTTCTCAAAATCGATTACTCCCATTTCAGATTCCAGGAAGCCAAGGAGAATATGATTCATTAGGCATTGGTATAACGGGATTGCATAACCCAAGTGAAGTATTTGGCAGTGAAGTCACCCAAACCAGATCGTAAATGCTCTCTTTAACATTCATTGCTCTCATTTATCAATGAGTTAGATTCACCTTGGAAATCTAGTTTAGTGAATTTTCTAATTTCCCCCACTCCATCTGACAGATAAGATTGAAAATGAGTAAGTGTGAGCAGACTGAGGAACAACCGAGGCCCCAAATTATGGACCTAATACTAACACACAGAAGCACCTTTGCCAGGAAGATCGAGGGACTTACACGAAATTTGCCTCAGGAAGCTCTAAATGCAAGATTTGTAAGCATAGGTCATTAGAGCTTACAGCAGATATAGTTACACTCAGAAAAGTGAGCTCCAGGCCCAATGTCAACAGAGTATAGACTGCACTTTCCTGGAAACCTTTTAATAGCCAACAACCATCTGCGAAGGAACCTCTGTAAAGAAAGTTCAGTCTGAGGTGGTTTCCATTTTGTGACTAGAATAAACCAGGCAGGTGTGGTATGTCAGTGTCAGCCTAAAGCAGGGGTGTCAAACTCATTTTCACCGGGGGCCACATCAGCCTCACGGTTGCCTTCAAAGGGCCGAATGTAATTTCAACTCCTTAAAAATTAAGGAGTAGTTACATCTGTACAGTCCTAAAGTTATTTTGGCCCTTTGAAGGCAACCATGAGGCTTATGTGGCCCCCAGTGAAAATGAGCTTGACACCCCTGGTCTAAAGGGCCAGTGCTTAGGTGAGGAGCAGCACCCCAGGAGCCCAAACAATTGTTGGGGTTATAGTAAGTTGTTTAGTCTGCATGTTCCATGAAGCAGGTCTACTAGTCTGAAGGAGATATACAGGACTAGACAAGAAACTTAGGCTGAATATGCAGGACATTTCTTGGAAAGGTGTCCTTCATTATGACAAGAACATGTTTATTTAGCTAGTTTTTATGGCTTCTTTCATAAAATGTCAAATGAACACCGGTTTTACAAAAGTGCTGATGTTGAGAAAATCATGCATACTAGAGAGTTTTCCAGGTTTTCATCCATGGTCTTTTTGGGCACAAAACTCTAATTAATTATCAGTCAGGTAATCACCAACTCCATTATTGTCATTTCATGTAAGTTACTCAAGAAACGATCTATTTGAGAGATTCCTACTTTGAGTCAGTTCTCCAAAGGCTAGCCACAACAGTTTCTAACCACAGGAGAGGCTGAAAACTAGGCTGTCACATTTGCAAAGTGCCTCATGCTTGAGTTATTTTGTAGAGAAATTGTGGAAAAGGAAATTGGAGGACTATGGGGCTTGCTTAAATTATCCCCACAACTATCTGTAGTGAAATTACTGGAACATCAGGGACTGATGAGCTGAAGAACTTAGTCTTATAAATTTGGGAAAGGATTATGCAATACTTGGGGGAGGGGTGGTTCTGGTAGGGCAAAACATTAGGTTTCCAGAATTAAAAGGTACCTGCAATAGTCTACCTTCCACTCCTTCATGCATTGGTAGGATTACTTTTATCCTACCAATAGGATAGGTATAGTATAGTGGTTTTGAATGACCTATAATAAAGAAGATTCCATAAACTTCTTTTGTGCGACAAATAACTTTCTATTTCATTATGTTCCATCTTAGAGAAAAGGTAAATAGTCCGTTTCGCTCCTAAAATGAAGAAATTGCCCAGATGTCACAGAGGGGTTTCTTTCAGTCTTGTGATTCTATGGATTCTAGCACTTAATAATCTTGACAACGCCACTGAAGTCAGGTCTCTGAGGAGATTGGGCTCTGCTGGTAATTTCTTCATTCACTATTCCTTACATCCTTAAGAAAAAGTGCAAATCAAGCCAGAGAGTTATCGAAAAAATGTCATGTTGCCCTCTAGAAAATCGCTGCCAGATAAAATATTTTGGATACATTTATACTAAAAAATTATTCATTGCTTATCTAACATTCCGATTTAATCAGGTATCCTGTATTTTTCCTTGATAAATCTGGCAAAACTACTCTAGAATAAACTGACCTTAATCTCAACCAGAACTGCATAATCTTAGTATTGGCAGGGAATTTAGATAAACTCCAACTCAAGCTTCCACTCAGTTATATTGAATAAAATTAACAATAAGACTATAAACACAACCTTTACTTGGGCACTTCTAGGAACGGAGGTTTTAATACCTCCTGAGCCAAAGCATCAGATTTTCAATTACAAATTTCTAGCATGTTCCACCTTTCCTTTTACCTATATCTGCATAGAAGTAATTTTTTCTAGTGGTTCCAAATATGCTAAGTGGAGTTAAGAGAATCTGACTTTCAACCCATTTCTACTTACTAGAGATGATGCAGTTCATATAAGACCACAGCATGCATCTAACTTCTTGTTTTCATATGTTAACATCATGATATCCTTACCTAGCTAGGATCCTGTCCAACCTTTCTTATTACAGATAAAAATTCTCTACTTTTTTGTATTTAGCACTTTGCTCAAATTGCAGCTCATTCTGGGCTGTTTGCTTCCTTCGTGATACTTTGTGGTAACTGAGTCTCCTTTCTTCTTTTCTTTAAACTTTTTAAAGAAAAAACTGTCATTATTTTCACATAACTTGGACACATTTTTTCATGTTCCCAGTGCTTTGATATAACAATGTTCTTGTTTATTGGCCAAAATTAAACATGTGTTACTTACTTTTAAAAAAGATTTTATTTATTCATTTTTAGAAAGGAGAAGGGAGGGAGAAAGAGAGGGAGAGAAACATCAGTACTTGCTTCTTTTATGTGACCCACAGGGAACAGAACCCACAACCCAGGCTTGTGCCCCTGGAGTTGAACCGGTGACCTTTCACTTTTCGGGACAATGAGTAACCAATGGAGACACACCAGTCAGGGCAGTTACTTTTTCTGCTCTCCAAGAGATAAAGTTGTTCCCAAAGAAATTTGAGTATTTATTAGAGTTTATACCCCCCTCATTTAAAAAAAAATCAGAATGAGATGAATGAGACTTTCTAAAGCTACCTTCCCTATTGAACCTTTTGCTACTTTTGAGCTCTCTGTTAAAAAAAATATCATCAACAGACTCCTTCTAAAAAGACTCAAAATACTAATTAAATAATATAATTCCAAAACTGCTTATGTGTATGTGAGACTGTTTTATCAGCTGCAAAGTTATTTCACATCTTTTATTCCATATGCTATACAATTCCATAAGGTAAATACATCAAGAATACTTATTCTTTTTTCATAGATGGGTATTCTAAAATTAAGACTGGTGAAGTGCACTGTTACGTGGCGAGCAAATGGGAAATATATGGGTTGAACCCAGATTTTAAAAACTTGCAAATCTAATACGTTAATGATGTTAATTTTTGTTTTATTCTTCTTTTTGTCCTGTTTGGTTCTCCATTTACCTTCACACAATGTTTTCCTTTCTCCCATATTCTCAGGCACTTTGTGGATTTTCATAGTTAATAGGATGTTTTATATACTGTCACTCCTTTCTGCTTCTAATACATGTTACTTTAAGAAAATATATCGGAAGGATATCCTTCCATGTCTCCATGTAACCTCGAAGTATTTCAGTGGATGGGAAGACATAAGCCCGTAACTATCCTTGTAATTTGTTCACCTGGGGTCCAGGTCTTTTTATCCATCTCCATCTTCCTAGTCCTTGGCAGAGCATATATGTGTAACCCATACATTCACATGGACATGCACGTGTGCATGCACACACGCGTATCAGAGGCATTGTCAGTGCCTTTGTAATTTGCCTAAGAAATAACTGTTTGGTTCAAATTCATTTTTCTTGTGGCTGTGTATTCACCTTATTTCTTTTGTTGCTACTGTTTGTTACTTGAATTCATACTGGCTTTTAACGTATTAGTCTTTAATTATCCCCCTTTAATTCATGCTTATATTCATATAGCCAACAAAGTCCAGTAACAATAAGCATGACTGAGGGCCTCTAAATGGAAGGGCAAAGTCACAATGCTAAAGACTGACTTCCATAGGATAAAAAATAAAATCAAATAAATACCCTTCCATAGCTTCATGTAACCAGCATGAGTTGGTTTCATTTTTTTGTTTTTTTTTCTTATTTTTAATAAATGTTTACCTAAATTATACAGATTCCCTCTTTTCAGTATTGAATCAGGATAGCATTCTGTCCAATTATTATAATAAACATTTATGTTAGTTAGGGTAGCCTATTGGTTATAACCAAACACTCCAAAATATGGTATGAATTAAACACATTAGCAACTTATTTCTTACCCAGTTGAATGCACTGGGGGGTAAACAGTGAGACTGACCTACCCCGTGCAAAATATAGTCTCAATTCCAGGCCACCGAAAGGACCAACGAGCATGGAGGCACACACATAAGAAGCATTATTTCTCTTTTAGGTCTGTGAGTAGCATGAATCACTTTTGTTCCCATTCCATTTGCTGGCACTCAGTCACACGGCCATGCTTTTTAGTTAAGACAGCTTGGCAAATATCTACCAGTATAACCAGAAAGAAGATTAGAACATGAATTTTGGTCAGCAACCAGCAATCTCCATTAACAAATAATTGGTTGAATCTGAATTTTGAAATCAATTTGATGATATTTCCTTAGTCGTATGACAAACTTAAAAAAATACTCCGTATTTGCCTACCTCTTGGTCTGTCATTTGATACCACACTTGTGAAGCACTGCTTACTTCAGAATTAGACTTCCATACTGCTTTCTCCCATTCACTGGGTAAGTTTCCCTGTGTGAGGTAATATTGGATTCTACTTTCTTCTAGGTGGATCAACCAGGGAAAAGTGATCTGTAATGGGTCTCTTTAACCGTTTCTTCCCTGGATGCAATTATCTTGTGTGAAAGTTAATAAATGCATAGTTGACTTGAGCGCAAACTATAGAACATTTCTAAAACAAAATGTTCCCTTTAGGAAATGAACTATTTTTTTTAATCAAAGCACCTTAGAAAAGCTTCCCTCTTTAAAGATGTGTATGTGAAGTAAGAGTTATGACTCATACTAATAAATGATGATGTGTTATAATAAGGTTCTTGACAATTAATGGTTTTGCAATGGGATGCTGAGCTAGAGTTCCCCCAAAATGGAGAAAATCTACATAGCTATCTCTTGGGGGATGAAGGAAGCGACCAGAGCCATTGAGACTAATTTTGCATATCTGAAGAACTTAGCCAGTGTTTTAGTAATGTTAAAAGCTGTGCCTCTCAGAACCAAGGAGATGGGCGTGACTCTAACCCATAATGCTATGTAGCTGGAGGGGCTTGTAGCACTTGCAAAGCGACTTTGAGGTTGCTTCTGCATCAAGGGGCCACATTTGCCCAGACAAACAATGGCAACCGAGAAAGGAAGAAGAAACCAGACTGCTGGCAGGTGTAACCCAGGGTGGGAGGAGTCACAGATGGGGTTACACAGGGAGACTCATGGCTGTATTTAAAACCCAGGCATGGCAGCCATGCTGGAGCTGAACCATGCAGTTTGGGGGTGGATAGGGAACTCTCTCTCTTAGCCACGCTCTCTCTCTCAGCCATGCTGGAGCTCTGGTTCATGAGGGAAGGAGAGTAGGAGAGCCATGAGAGGTTCTCTCTCTCATGCACTCGCTTCACCATGCAGCTAGGGAACAAGTCTCTTGACCATGTAGCAGCAATGCAAAGGTCTTGGCCACACAGTTTGAAAGGATGCAGAAGGATTCCCCCACCTACCACGAGGATACAGTTTGGGATTAAAAGCAGGAGCCTAGCTATCTAAGCACAGATGACTGGAGGAAACCAGGATACAGATGGGAATCCACCCAGCTAAGCTGCTGACTTCTCTTATTTTCCTGATAGTACCTCTGACTGGCCTGGTTTGGCAAGATGGGGCAAGACTGTGTGATTGTGGGTGTTTTTTTTTTGTTTCTAAAGCGAGTGAGATTTAATGGCAGAATTCTGCCATTCTTCTAAACCTGTATAACTTTTGGATAAATAATTTCCTTTCCTTTTCATATGACTCTGGTATTGGGGATCACAGTTCTTATCGGCGGCAAGCACTGGAACCCAGAACAACAGAACCCAGTGGTTCTGTTACAGTTTCATAGAACACAATGTAAGATTTGTCAATATTTTACATCATGTATTACTGATGAGATAAATGAGATAAATACTATTAGCATTCGTTATAAATGCACAGTAGTTTAACATTTTAGATGCTAGTGAATTTGTATGTGTTGGTAACAAAAAATTCTAACAATCCTATCATTCTTTTTTCAGTATATTCCAAGAAATTGTATTTGCTTTAGAAAATGTCACTCAGAAGCACACAAATTATTCCAATAGTAAATATTGCCTGCACTGTTAATTATTAATTAACAATCCCACTTGTTAATAATTCTACTATAGCCTCTCTCTTGTTATAACGTACATTTTGTGAATCTCCTATCTGCCTTCTAAGTGCTTGTCCTCAGTGATAAGAAAAGCCTTGGAAATTAAAGACTGTCTTAACTGCTGATAAAATCAATCTCAGCAAATTAAGGAGACTATGTTCTGCCTTCACCTCTAACTACAGAAATGTGGATTTAATTCTGCTCAAGTGGTGAATTAAGAATTTACTAATCTAGCCCTGGCCAAGTAGCTCATTGGTTAGAGTGTCATCCCATACACCAGGGTTATGGGTTCAATCCCCAGTCGGGGAACATGGAAGAATCAACCAATTAATGCATAAATAAGAGATCAACAAATTGATCTCTCTCTCTCTCTCTCTCTTTCTCTCTCAAAAACCAAAAGAATAAGAACTTACAAATCTGCCTTTCTTGTTCAGGAAGGATGAAATATATAATCTTTATATTTTCTTTTTTTTCTTTTTAATTGTTAATAGTCTTGATTTGTCTGTTAACTTTTATTCAGAAATTTTTTTAATTGTTATTCTATTACAGTTGTCCCAATTTTTCCTTCTTTGCCCTTCTCCACCTAGCCTATTCCACATTCACACAATCTCCACACCATTGTCCATGTCCATGGGTTATTCATATATGTTTTTTGAATAGTCCCTTCCCCTTCTTTCTACCATTATCACCCTCTCCCTCCCCCTCCCCTCTAGCTGCTGTCATTCTGTTCCCTGTTTCTATGTCTCTGGTTATATTTTGCTAAAGGGAAGCCTAGTGCACTGCTGCTGGGAACGCAGACTGGTACGGCCACTGCGGAAATAGTATGGAATTTCCTCAAACAATTAAAAGTGAGACTGCCTTTTGACCCATCAATTCCACAGCTGGGAATATATCCCAAGCATCCTGAAACACCAATTTAGAAGATCTTGTGCACCCAATGTTAATAGCACCATTTAAAATAGCCAAGTGCTAGAAACAGCCTAGTGACCATCAGTAGATGAGTAGATCAAAAAAATTGTAGTACATTTACACAATGGAATACTACGCAGCAAAAAGAAAGAACTCCAACCTTTTCTGACAGCATGTATGAAATCAGAGAATATTATGTTAAGTCAAATAAGCCAGCTGGTAATCTTTTCATTTTCTATTACTAAAACTGTCCTTGCAAGAGTTATTTCAACAAGTGTCTTGTGATATCACAGCTTCTGAAAATATTTCAATGACCTGTGAAAATAGGCTTTTACCTCTAAAATGTCTGTAATACAGACTAGTTATCTTATTAGATAACACTTCCTTTCCCTAGTAAAAATATTTAAATTGACATTTGTGTTTGGGAAAGGTAACAAATAAATACTTGTAAGTTTTGTCAAACCACAAGAAGATCAGTGACACTTTCCTCTTCTGTCATGCAATGGAGTAAAGTCAGACTCGTGACTGTTAGATTTTTGATATAAGTAAAAGTCTGAGAGTCTGTCTCACTGAAAACAAAAAGTTGATGCCACCAAAGTGGATATGGAGGCTCTCCTTATGTCCTCTACCAGTGTTGACCACCACCGGTCAGTCCACTGTACAATAAAATGTATATACCGCATACAAGGCTAAAATGACATTCCGCAATTACAACAATATGTAGAATTACTGCAGTCATAAATGCATGTGACAAAAACCACAGCTTGATACTCAATGTCCTTATGATATAGTCAAACCTTAGATCATATTCTTCCATTAAGCTTCATGCTTAATCTCTGCCTTTGTTAGCAAAAGCTTCATCATCTCTAGCCTCCAGTTTTTTGCTTTGGTTGTTCCCTTGCCCAGAATGCCATTTTTGTCCTATTCCTTTCTCTATATCTACTACACTTTAATGGCCATCTTAAATGTCACCATTTTCAAAAAATCCACCCTTCCTTAAGTAATCATGTTCTGAGTTCTCACAGTGTATTAGAAATTCTTAAAATGATCTCTCTGTGTTATAATTTAGTATTTATTATATCTATTATTATATTGTAATCACTTTGACTAGATGATTACTGTTTGGTTCTTTTTCAGCCCCCTGCAATTCCTAACAAAATATACTATCCACAGTAGGAACTCAATCAAATGTTGAAAACATTATTTTATTTTGAAAAATATTTAATTTTAAAATAATATTCTATTTGCATTAGGATGGCTTTTCACAGGCAGAAAATAATACACTGTGTAGTTTGGTAAAGAAATCATAAATTGTCACAGTATTCACTTGAAGAGAATATTACATATCTCACCGATTTGTTTCACTATAATCCCACTGCATGCGGACAAGAACCACTGTGTACAGTAGGAGGCATCCAGATAATAAGAAGTTGCCGCGCTGTCACAATTTAGTGGTTGAGATCCTCCTCTGAAGGCCTTGTAGCTTGTTTTTGAACCTTTTAAAAGTGTATGGTAGAATCCAGACTTGGCTTCATTTTGCCTTTTAGATTTAGTGTAATGGAGACAAAGAGTGATTCAACCTTACCTCTGACAGCGGCTCATGAGTGGGAAGTTAAAAGAAAAGACAGACAGGAAAATGGGGATAGAAGGGAAGCAACACATTTTAAACCTCAATTATACAGATTAAATAGTGAACAAATAATACGTTACCTTTCTTTGCTAGAGTCTATTTTGTTTGACATGTGTATGGATGGGAAATAGAAAAGGAAAGGAACCAACACTTATTTAAATGTTTACCAAAAGCCAGGCATTCTCCTAAGTGATTTGCATGAATTATTTTATTTCATTCTAACAACACTTTGTAGTACAGTTAGAATCATGATCCTCTTTCTGTTGATGAGGAAATTGAGACCGAGGATTTAAGTATATAACTACAAGGTCAATAGCCAAGACAAGGTTCACATTTCAGCCCATCAGTCCCCTAAGTCTATGACCTCTCCACTACAACATGCTGAATAAACTCAGTATCGACATTTTCACTGTACATTTTTTTCTTCTGACATTCTTTAATTGGGCAACTTTAATTCACTATATAACTACAGGTTCTAAACATTCTGAATAATTACCTAATCAAGGCATAATCCTTGGTCATAAAGCAAATAGCACTTTATGAAATACTTTTCCCCTCTTGAAGAAACATGATGAAGTTGAAGCAAAAGAGCACAGAAAGCTTAAAGTCTGGTCGCAGAGTCAGGCTCATTTAATTTAAAGAAAAACAAGATGGGAAAAAACCCTCAAACCAGGGCAGCTGGAAGAGGCTGGATTTTCTAATCACGTCCATGGATTGGAGCTTTGCTGTTGAGAAGAGCTGTCACCCTACCAAGACCTCCTTCAAACCCGTTTTCTCCCTCAGCTTCAGAACTTGCTTTGTCTATGAGACATTTGAATAACTCTTTGAAACCTACGCCTTTCTTAGCAGAAAATAGAAAAGACCTGATTAGAAATTTAAATTTCAGAAACATTCAAAATTGCAAAAGAGATTTCTTCACAAAGTACTCTGCAGTGGCTTTGGGGAGTCTTGTTATGCCCCTTAAAAAGGGAAACTGCACCAACATCCGTGCACGAATGGACTGTCTGAAAGCATCCAGAATGGCTGGACAAGTTTGGATGAGTAAAGAGAAAACTTGTATGTCCTTTCTCAATTGTTCAATGCCCCTGCATGCACTCAGTAGCCTTTATTGAATTAACTGATGTATTCATCTTTGGCACATCCAGAAGGCAGAAAGGATCAATTTGTCAACATTTTTTTTGTTGAAGATCCACTATGTTTAGAGTACTGCAGTGAACTTTATAAAGGACGTTGTAAAGAACACTTTGCACAGAAGACAGACTCCTAGATTTTAAGCAACTTTCAGTAGAATGGAAAAGCAAAATAACAAAAATGTGCTCATTACTAGATTCATGTACTCTGACAAGATACACATATCTGTTGTTATCAAAATGTACCACTGATGGCAAATCCGTCTCATCTGTGCCACCAACACAGACCCTCTGCCCTGTGCTAACCACTTCAGACATACCATTGACGTGGACGGCACACATTGTGTTTTAATTACCCACTTGGCTCTCTTTCTTCCCCAAACACTGAAAGTTTCAAAAATAGAGACTGTGATTTCTACCTATTAATGTATATTTGGTGCTTTATATATTACATATATTCAATAACTATTTTTGAATGAATGCCTGATTAAATAAAATGTTTTCAGAGTTACTTGGCATGTTCACAATCACCCCAAAATTTTGTCCTTTTTAAAACAAAGCCTTTTAAAAAACATATTAGCTTCTTTTGGCTGACAAATGATACAGTTTTTTGTAATAATAGGGATTTGAAATGACCATTTGTCACAGAAAAAAAAAATGTAAAATGATGGTGATTCGGGAGCTTCCAGATCCACCTTTGTTCATCAAAAGCCCTTTTTGTGATACCACTTCAGGGTCACACCCCATTCATTCTTTCTTCATATGTTCATTAAGCAGCTGTGCTTAGAGCTGGAAGTGGAGTAGCACATCAATCTCAGGAAGTTTATAGCCCAGAAGGAGACAAATCAATAAAAGCAACAAAGAAAAATTACAAACCATGGTTAAATGCTAAATTAAAGCAGAGTTGTGACAAGAAATCCCAATCTAGTCCCAAATAGGAACTAGGATGATCAGGGCCAAATTCCAGATCTTTTCCATCTTTCCAGATCTTTGCCTTCATTCCAACAGACAATTGCACCATTTTTTCAAGGTTGACTACTAGGTACTCAGACTAAAATAATCCTCTAACAAATCTGATGATTTGCTTCCTGATAAAATATAATAGCATTTAAGCAGTATATCTCAAGGAGTAGTCTAATCTAAGGTAAAAGTTCATTTTATTCAATAGTCTATTACACAAAGTACACCAGAATTAATACAACTGAAGCCTGAAATCTGATTCCTAACAAGTTCTTCAAGTAGGCTTTATGCACACTAAGGTTAGGGCCACTACCTTATTCTGACCTTGTTTACTTAAAACCACCTCTGCATTGCAAAGCTGGTTGTTTAGTTGACATTCTTTTGCTCTGAATTCAACTCATATATGGATTATCAATTATTTTTAACAAAGTGTCACATAACCTCAATAGAAAATCATGAGCTAAAAGCCATGACAGGCACTTTGAACAATGCACTAGAGATAATTCAGCCATTCTCATCAAAGAAAATAATAATCAGATAACATAGATAATTTCTTCTGACAGAAATTACTTTTCTAGAAGAAAACATGAACTATATTTGGCAGCAACAATCTTTGAAGTTTTCAGTAAACCCCAAACTAACCTTAAGTATATTTGCTTTTACATGTGATAATCTATATGTAAACTAAGACAAAACACATTAAGCAGAAAGAGTGATCAAATGCAGTCATGCTTTCAGTGACATGGAACTGGATCTGGAATACGCAGATCCGGTGGGCAGCTCTACCATTTACTTTTTTACATTAAGCAGATCACTTATCCCATTGGAACATCAAGATCCCTCATCCCTGATATCTGGACTATAAACTATACCACACTTGTAGAAAGGAGAATGATTTGAATAATGAGCATAAACAGCATAAACTCTGAAGTGTCCTTCAAATGTATAAGTTCAGAATTAATCATGTGACAAATGTCAAATACTGGGTTTGTAACGGCACATGGGAAGAGTCTTTGTGGATTAACTATATGATAAACTAAGCTTAGGAAACAGAAATCATGTCTTACACTCCTTTTCATTGCCCAGTGTTTAGTGTACTTTAAGTACTTGATTCCTTCAATTGCTTTTAATAAAAAATATGGGAGCTTCTGTTCCTCAAGGACAGGCCATGACCATGAACTGAATTCCTTTCATACACAATATAGAATATGACTCAAAAGTGAGAGGGTTTGACTAAAAGAGCGCAAAATGCAATGTACAAACTATGAGAAAACCCTAAGAAAACAAAATATAACATGAAGAGAATACAGGTGGGATGAGAGCTGTGGGACACAGGGTAGGGGAGAAGTAACTTATTTTCTATTGGTGAATTTTTTTCTCCCTCCATGACGTAGATGAATTTTAGCTCACTCATAGGCACAGGCAGGAAAACAACAGCACCATGCAAATTCACATGGAAATGAAAAAATTAACTAGATAAAAATAAACAAATAAATAAATAAATTGAGATTATATTTAAAAAACTGCCTTCCTTTACCAAAACTGCCTGCCTTTTATTTTCCTTTATAAAGATCTCCAGATTTTTGTAAACAATTGTTTTTTTTTAAAAAAACAGACAATATCTATCTCATATAAATTGCTATAGAAAAAGAAATGATGCTACCCCACTGATTTCATGGGTCTAGTAAAACACAGCCTCTAAAACTAAATGAAGAATGTTCATAAATGCAGAGATAAATTATTAGATAACTGAATACAATGATACATTAAAAATCACAGCTTAGCGATGAATAGAACTGGTGAGATCTTCACTCCTGCTTTTATGTAACAAAAACAAAAGTTGGACAAACAGCACATTAACAATTTTCTTTAACCTATCAGAGAACTGTGGTCTTAATACAAACAACAAATCCAAAACCTGGAGAGAAACAGGTGCCTGCAGGGAGAAACAAAGACCAACATTTGTTTACCTGGTACACATAAGACCCTATGTCACGTAAGCTGGTTAAGAAGGGTCCACCGGAAATATTTAACACATCCTAAAGGCCAGTGGTGGGACAGCATTAAAGTGTGAAGTCCCTGAGGACCTAGAGACATAGGAATGTGCTGCGCTTTTACGGTTTTTGTTCCAGGAAACTCCTGATGCTATTTGGGAAGATCAGGAAAAATCCTCAAAGAGCTTCCCCGTGCTGCTAGCTGGGAGAGGACAGCAGAGCTACTTTGCAAATCCCATCCAGACACCATCATTACTTCTCCTGCAGAACAAAAACCTTGACCTGCAAGGAGAAAATTAAAACAACAACAACAAACGCCTGTACCCTGCGTGACCCTGTACCCTGGTGGAAACCCACTCCAGGTGGCAGAGAGAACTGCAGCCAAACCCAAACTCCACCACACGTCTCATGTCTTCACAGGGACACAAGCCTATTTAATCTACAGGGCGAAGGGCAATAAAATCCAAGCACTGGTGGGAACACACTGAAGCTTGGGGATGGCAAAAGGATTTAAAACAAACAAATAAAAAAAGTTCTATCTCCGGGGTATGGGATGACACAAGAATTTGTGCTATCTCCGTAACTACATGGGGAGAAGGAACAGGAAGAATCGTGAAGACCTAGGTTCAAAGTGCCAGCCTAGAAAAGACTTGACTTAAAGTATACAAAAATCACAAATTTCCCTAATCCTCACCACTACGCTAATGAGCATAAAGTCAAATAACATGAAATACAGCAGGACACTTGATTAGGTTAACGCACCCTCCACACTACAGGCTTAGCAAGAGGAAAGGTGTGTTACTTTCTTGGCTCACAGTAAAAGCAAAACAATACAACAAAGCAAAACAAACAAGACAAACCTTATATCAGTCTCTACTTTCTTATATGATATTTTACTTTCAACAACAATAAAAATCACAACGCATGTGAAAAAGCAATGGAAAAAAATGATACAGATAGAACAATAATTAGATTAAGATTCAGATCTGATATGACAGATTTCTGGACTATCAAACGGAATTTAAAATAATTATAATTAATACATTTCAGGCTAGAAAAGCGAGAAAACAAGCAAGACTGGACAGATAATTTGAGAAGAGGGAAAGAAATAATAAGAAAGAATCAAATAAGCAAGGGTTAGACATATGAATAAAATAATAATAAAAATAAAGCAAATAAAAATTTGCTTCACATATCACCCAAAGAAAGAATCTGTGTAACTGTGTAATTAAGGTAAGATCAATAGAAATTACCTTAATTTAAAGGCAGAGAGAATGAAAATACAAAACAAAGCAACAAAAGAATATAGCTATGACATAAGAGCTGTGAGATAATATCATACAGATTAATATGAGTACCTGGACTCCCTGAAGTAGACGGTGTGAATGAGGTAGAAAAAATATTTGAAGAAATAATAGCTGAGCAATTTCT
The DNA here is from genome assembly GCF_022682495.2 of Desmodus rotundus. Lineage (NCBI taxonomy): Eukaryota > Metazoa > Chordata > Mammalia > Chiroptera > Phyllostomidae > Desmodus > Desmodus rotundus. Next base: position 153,142,068 of record NC_071390.1, on the reverse strand, counting down.
AAAATTAGTGAAAGATGCCAAATTACAAATCTAAAACCTTGGAGGACACCACCAAGAAAATACAAAAAATGTATTTTTCAAACAGCTAAAAACAAAAGTTACAAAGAAAATCTTGAAGACAGCCAGAGAAATAAAATATTTTACAGAGGAACATGGGTAAGAATTACAGCAGGCTTCCCATTAGAAACTAGGCCAAGAAGATAACCAAGAGTAACACATAAAGGTGAAAAGTATACAAAACAAGCAGACAAAAATTTGTCAACCAAGAATGCTATACCCTCGAAATACAATCTTCAAAAATGAAAACAGGGAGGGAAGAAAGACTTCCTCAACCTAACAAAAACTGACACTCATTGCTAACAGGCCTCTATAAGGAAAAAAAGGAAGTTCTTAAAGTAAAAGAAACATGATACGGGGTCAGAAACTTAGATTTACACAAACACATGAAGAGCACTGAAAATGGAATAAATAATGGTAAAACGTTTATCATGTTTTTATTTGTGTTAAAAGGTAAGTATTTCAGTCAATGATAGTGCAAATATAGTATGTGTTTAATAGTATATGTACAAATAGCACAAGGAATGGGAGGGAGGAACTGGGAATATTCTATTATAAGGTCCTCACACATGAAGTGACATACTGTACTATTTTTAAGTGTATACTATAAATATTAAGAAAAAAACATAACACAGAAAGGAAAGGAAGGAGGAAAGAAAGGAGAAGAAGGAAGGGAAGGGTAAATCATTAAAAAGAGATAAAATCAAACAAAGAACAAATGTAATAAACAGAAAGCAGCTGGCATGATGGTAGATTCTGATCCAACTATATAGAGAGTCACTTGAAATAAGAATGGTTTTTATAAAGCAGTAAAATGACGGGTATTACCAGATTGGGGGAAAAAAGCGAAACCCAGTTAATTGTATGTTATCCACAAGAAAGCCAATTTAAAAATTAAGTCTTAGATAGTCTAAAACTAAAATGATGGAGAAAGGTATACCATGAAAACAAAACACAAAAGAAGCTGTTGTAGCCTTTTTAATTTCAAAATAGTCTTAAGGACAAGGGTAATTATCTGATATGAAGAGAAACATCACATAATTATAAAGGGGTCAATTCTCTGAGAAGATGAAACAATTCTAAATGTACATGAACCTAACAAAAGACTTCAAAATACATAAAATACAGACTAATAAATCTGAAAGGAAAATATTAAAATCCATAATTATGCTTAGAAACTGCAACACTATTCTCTCAGTAATACAGAAAAAAATTAACCAGGACATCTTTAAGTATATAAATAAATTTAAAAGCACTATAAACCACCCAGCCCTAATAGAAATGTATAAAATAATTCACAAAAAAATAGAACATTACACACTTTTCTCAAGAGCACTTGAAACATTAAAAAATATCCTATCCCATATATTAAACTTGAACAAATGTTCAAAAAAATAAGAATAAAACAAAGTACATTTATAGACCATAAGGGAACCAAACTTAACCCTCGTAACAGAAAGATACCTGGAAAATCCCCAAATATTTAGAAATGAAGCAACACATTTACAATAACTAATAAAACAAAAGGGAACTTCCAAGAGAATTTTTTTAAATGATGGACTAAAACATAATAAAAATAGACATATGAAAATACATGAGAGAGCTAAAGCAGGGACTAGAGGGAAATTTAAAACATTAAATGCTTATATTTAAAAAATATATAAAAATACATGAGAGAGCTAAAGCAGGGACTAGAGGGAAATTTAAAACATTAAATGCTTATATTTTAAAAATATATAAAATCAGCCCTGGCTGGATTAAGCTTGGACTGGGAACCAAAGGGTCTCCGGTTCAATTCACGGTCAGGGCACATGCTTGGGTTGCAGGCCAGGTCCCCAGGATGGGGTAAGCCAGAGGCAACCACACTTCTCTCCTTGTCTTCCCCTCCCCTTTCTCTGAAAATGAATTTTAAAAAATCTTAAAAAAAAAAAAATATATATATATATATATATATATATATATATATAAAATCAGCAACCTAACTTTCTACCTTAGGAAACTAAAGAGGAGAAAATTAAATATAAAGCCAGCAGAAGAAATGAAAATATACATATTAAAGCAAAATCCAATAAAATTAAAGCAGAAGACAATAAAAAAAACAAAACAACAAACCACAGGTTCTTAGGGAAAATAGTAAAATAGAAAAACCTATAGTAAGTTTGACAAAGAAAAGAAGAGAGAAGACACAGATTACCAGCACCACAAATGAAAACGGGGACATCAGTACTGACACAACAGTCCATCCAAAGACAGTAAGGAAACACTACAAAAATCTATACCCAGAAATTCAACCACTTCGATGAAATTAATCAATTCCTTAAAATACTCAAACTCAAAACTCACTAAATGCAAAACAGATAACCCAAATAATCCTGTATCTAGTAAACAAATATATAGGTAATAAAACTTCCAAAAAGAAAACTTCAAGCCCAGAAATTTCCACTGGTATGTTCTACCACACTCAAAGAAGAAATAAAAGCAATTATACACCATCTCTTTCAGAAAATGAAAGAGGATTCTAGTTCAATCTATCAGGCCAGCATTATCCTAACACCAAAACAAGACAAATATATTTCAAGAAAATACGATTCTAGACAAATATCTCTCATAAGTATAGACAGGAAAATGATTAACAGGGATTTGTAAATCAAATCCGGCAATATATAAAATGGATCACACATCACAACTAAATAGAGTTCATTCCATTAATTTAAGGTTAATTCAATACTCAAATATTAATCACTGTAGACTAATTATTAGTAGACTAAATATGTAAAAACATATGATTACCTCAATAAATGTCAAAAAATTCAATGAAATTCAACATCCATCCATAACTTTAAAAAAAACTATTTTAAGCAAACTAGGAATAGACAGGAACTTCCTTAATTTAAAAAAATAAACACATGAAAACTTTCAGTTAACCATATAAAATTACGAAGGACTGAATTTTTGTCCTTAAAATCAGGAAAAAGATAAGTATATCTTCTCTCACCACTCCTATTCTTTGTGGATTGGAAATCTTGCTCAATTGCAATAAGACAAAGAAAACGAAGTAAAAGGCATACAGATTGGAAAGGGAGAAATAAAACTGCCTCCATTCACAGACACGTGAGTATCTATGGAGAAATCCCCAAATAACCTAAATACAAGAATCCTAGTACTACTGAGTTTAGCAAGGTTTAAAGACAAAGTTTAATATAAAAAAAGTGAATAGAATGTCTACATAGAATCAATGAAAAACTGAAATTTTAAAAAGAGTATCCCATTTGAAACAATGCCCCAATATTTATATATAAATTAGATTTTCCAGAGAAACAGCGAAAGAGAGAGAGAGAGAGAGAGAGAGAGAGAGAGAGAGAGAGAGAGAGAGAGAGAGAGAAAGGGGGGCGGAGAGCAAGCGCGCGCCAGACAGACAGACACAGTAGGTGAAATTAAGATGCCAGGTTTTGCTTCTAGGCCTGTAAATTGATTTTGCAAAGCAATATAGAAGACTTTTAGTGAAACTGTATGTAACTATGACACACAAAACTCTCTTCTAGTGTTACTTGGTATTAATCATAAGAGATAAGATGAGTAAGATGAGGTATGTGCATGACATGGAAGCCAAGGCAACAATCAGAAAAATAAAAGTAGACTCACAGAGTACAATCAATAAACCATAAGAAAAAACAGTACTGAGTTGAAACCTATTAAAAAGAATGAAATGATTCAATGTGCTTTACTTAAACTAAAAACATATTGACACCTACATATATAGAGTAACATTATAAAATTTTCCAGTGTACATTTAACTCAAAATCTAACAGGAGTATGAGTGGAGAGGAATGTCAGTGGAAAGGAGAAATCAAGTAAAAGAAGTGTTTATGAAAAAATAGAGAGAGAGAGGTCTTGAACAGATTGACATCAGAGAAGTATAATTAATTCTCACAACATAAGGGAAAAATGTGTTTGTATGTGTCCATGCTTCTCAACATTTTTGCAATGTTGTGTCCATATATATTATATCTGAACTATTGCTCCTTCCCCAAGTGACAGTCTGAAATATGAGGACGTCAGCAGTCTTCTGAGCATGTGCTTGGGATTACTGTCTTTCTGCCCATCGAAATGGATACAGCACTCCTTGGGGAACATCAAAGGATCATTTCACCACTATATTTTCCCCTCTAAAGAGAGTATTATTTATTTTTCATGATGTGTGACATATTGCCAAGACACATGTTGTTTTAAATTGAAAAATATGTCAAGGATCATAATTCATTTTTTTGAACATTATGAAGTAACAATGTTTCCTACTTTATAATAACCATTTGGCGACCATGGAGTAAGTGTATCTCCTGGTGTCTGTGAATGAGCTATTTACAAATCCTTTGAAGATCTATTTTCTACCACAACATGCCCCCATTTTTAACTCTTTTGCAAATAAATGTTGACACCTGTATCTGCATGTTCAATTTCTTTCCAGGTAAAATACTATTGGGAATTATTTAAGGGAAGAGTGTCATCATAAAGCTCTTTCTCCAATGGAGGAGGTAAGACATATAAGAGTAACTATAAGAAAAGAGTATGTTATAAATGACATGCCATTTTTTGGAGGATGAATAAATTATTAAAGAGGGGGATCAGAGAAGCTTTTTGAGAGAAATAACATTTGAACTAAAATTTAAAGTTATGGAAGATTCAGATTTTCTGAGATGGAGAGGCAAGACATTCCAAGTAAAGAGAACAACAGGAGATAGGAAAATAAAGAGCATGCAAAGGCAGTGCAAGTACTTTAGTTCACACACTGTACTGTGCAATATGGGAGCTGTATGAAGTAACAGCAAAATTAAGTTGAAGGGCAGATCAAAGAATTTGAACTTGGGTAAAAAGTAATGGCCTATCAGAAACAAGTTAGGAATATTAATCAGTTGCATAGGAAAAACTTGAAAAAACAGAATAAAATGGTTATGATAACAGTCCTATTAAGACTTAATGAAAGCCTGAAATAGAGATGCTAGGAAAATGGAGAGGATGATTTTCTAGGAAATGGGAAGCAATTGGGTGATGGAGATAAGAAATATGTTAAAGTGCCTAATTTTGTTAGTCTAAGTGACTGGTAGTATCCTTTTTTCATTAATAGGAAGACAAACAAGGAGAAAGATCAGGTACAAAATAATATATATATTGGTCTCTACCTCTGGTTCTTGTTTATATTTGGTATTCGACCCCTATTTCTAACACAGAATTTCTAAAATCCTTATATTTTCCTGAGTGATAGGAGTGTCTGACACAGTTCCTAAACCCCTTGGAATGACTGAAAGAAACACCTCTGGTTCTAGAAGTTGATTCTTAGTGGGCTTCTGGATGGGAGGGGTCACAAGACCAAGTTAGATTAAGAATCTTGGAACTTCCATACCAACCCCCCCATTCTCTGGAGAAGGGAGAGGGACTGAAGTTGACTTAATAATGGATCACGGTGAAGCCTCCACAAAAATCTCAAAATTACAGAGTTTGGAGAGTTCCCAGGTTGGTGAGCATATCTGCCTGCCCAGAGGGAGGAACACCCAAAGTCCACAGGGACAGCAGCTACACCCTTCTAGACCTCTCCCTGCATTGCTCTTTGTATCTATTCATCTGGCTGTTCATTTTCATTCTTTATAATGTACTTTGTAATAAAACAGCAATGGTAAGTAAACTATTCCACTCTAGCATATTATCAAACATGAGGAGTGTGTTGTGGGAACCTCTGAGTAGTAGCAAAATCGGACAGAAGCTGTGAGTGACCTGGGGATCTACTACTTTTTAAATCAACTTCTGAAGCTGGGGGCAGTCCTCTGGGACTGAACCTTTAGCCTATGGGGTCTATGCTAACTCTGGTTAGTGTCAGAATTGAATTGAATTACAGGACACTGAGTTTATGCTGAAAAATTAAATCATGCTGGGAAAAAATAGCCCATACATTTGGTATCCAAAACAGTAATAGAGAGGAAACAGGTGAATTTTTCCTTTCCAGAAATCAGGTTGGGCAGAAGATAAACAAATACATTCTGGATATAATGAGTTTGAAGTGCCTAAGATTTAAAAGGAAATGTTCAAAAGGCAATGGTATTTGTTAAAGTAATGCTAACTGCTCTAACAGGAAAACCTTGGCATCTAAGTGGCTTCACACAAAATGTTTATTTCTTGCTCATGAAAAGCCTAGTCAGGGTGCACAATAGACGGGAGGGTCTTTTCTGCAGAACTTTGGGAGCTTTGGCCGAAAAGTTTCTACCGTCTTTAACACATGGCTCCCACTGCTTCTCTGGGCAGTGAGAGGCATACTCTTAAATACAAAGAATTCATAAGAAAAGTTGAAGTTTCAAAAGAGAGTAAAGAAAGAGTGGAGTCAAAATACAGACTACTAGAAATCATATACTTTTTGCACTAAGTTTCAGGAGAAAAACTCAAAAACACTAAACATAATGGAAAGGTTCAAGAAGGAAGAGGCAATAAATCTCATCAAATTATGAAGAGCAGGACAAAGTAGAGGAAGATGGAGAAAAACTGATCAGAATTGATAACTCTGAGATGATTATGTCATTTTATAATCATGTGAATTTAATAGCTCTTGGAGGAGAAACCATATGAAAAATGATGAAAGAATAAGTAAACTGTGAGAAACTTCTGTCCATGTAGATATAATCATTACAGATAACAGTTTAAGAAAAAAGAAGTGTGCACAAAAAAAAAAATGCTGAATGTTGAAGATATGTTGTTTGGTTGGTAAATTGGAATTCCATGAAAATATTTTCAGTTTGAAAATAAAAATCCAGTTCAAAAGAGGGGTAGAGATATGTAGCTATAAACTGTAGTCTAATAAGCAAGGTCCCAGGGAAGGTGAAGAAAAATTGGGAGAATAACAAATAAAATGTCTAAGAAATCTGGAAAAAGCAATTAGTGGACAAGAAAAATATACTCACAAAGAATATGTGACTTGTTTATGAAGAAAATATTAAAATGATTGAAAATAAAAATATGCAAAGATATATACATATTCTGGGATACTCAACATCATAAAAATCATTATTTCTAAGTCAAACTATAATGTAATATTATCCCAATTTTAAAACGCCAACAGGTGTTGTTTTGTTTTGGAGAGTTAGATATGCTGCTTCTAGAGTTCAGATGGTAAAATGAACAAGCCAAAAATTTGGGAAAAAAATTTGGGAAATGTATTTTAAAAGACAAGAAAAAATATGTGAATAGTAGTCTTCTCAAATGTTAAAATGTGTTCAGCTACAATAACTAAATCAGTGTAGTGCTAAGCATGAGTATATAATGTCAACAGCATAAAAAACTCTGAAAGTAAACGATCTGTTTGGAAGCTGTATATATGACAAAGGCGACATTGCAAATTCATGTGGAAAGATGGAATTTTTAAATGAAAGCTGTCAGGACAACTAGGTTGCCGGCCTGTATGCCTTGACCCATCTTTCTTTCAAAGCACTTCACTCTAACTGCTCTTCTAACCTTTTTCTTCTTCACCTTGATTGTGACTCTGCCTCACCAGTTCAGCAGCACAAATTCTCCATAACTCAAAAGACTTGGGTATATAAAATAAATGTCCATAAAGTTTCTAAAAGAAACCAGGAAAAAATTAAATAATCTCACTTAGAAGGATTCTGTTCACTAAACATAGATTTTTTTTTTCAAAAAGAAATGAATGGCAAAGTCCTACAGGCATATAATATCAAATGACAAGCAAAATACAAAAAATTAATGATGACCAATATTACAAGCAATGTACAAATCTCCAAATCCTTCAAAAAATCCGTCAAAAATGGGCAAGTATATAAACAATTAATTCATCAAAATGAAAATATGAATGATTCTTAAACGTGAACAAATTCTCAATCATAATAAGAGAAATAAAAGTCAAAAGTATAATGAAAACATCTGTTTCCCTCCTCAATAGATTGGTAAAGACTCCAGAAATCAAAAATACACTGTGTTGAAGGAGGATGATGTTAGGAAATGGGTGTTTTCACATACTGCTAGTGGAAATGACAGTGTAACTTACAGGAAAATTTGGAAGCATCTATCAAGATTAGAAATGCATGTGATTTCTACCTTAAGGTATATCTGCACACCAACACAATGGTATGTACGAAGCTCTTTGATGCAACATTGTTTATTACAGCAAAATTAGCAAACCAAATGATCCTCGACTTTGTAAACATCCTATGATGAAAGTGGATTCCTTTTACAATCATAAAAAAATGAAGTAACTGTTTTGAGATACACAAATACATCTTTTTTTCTCAACCACAGTTTACATTCAATACCATTCCGCACCAGGTTTTGATGCACATCAAAGTGGCTAGAAACCATGAACTCTACAGAGTGGTCCTGCTGCTGCCTCAAGCACCCACCTGGTCCCATACTCCATATCTCAACATTACTGACTATATCCTGTATGCTGTAATCGCGTCTCTGTGGCTATTCCGCAACTACAAATCTGCGCTGTTTAATACCTTCACCTTGTTCACCTAGACCCCAAAACCCCTCCCCTCTGACAGCTGTCAGTCTGTTCTATGCAACTGTGAGTCTGTTTCCTTTTTGTTTATTTTGTTCATTTAACTTCCACATATGAGTGAAATTATATGGTTTATTTTAGCCTATGTCAATTTCCTAAATTCTGTTTTACATACTTTCCCCAGACTAATGACTATTATGATGAAAGTGTCGATCTCTTCATTGTAAATTGAACTACTGAAAAATACATTTAATGAGTGAGATTTGAAATACACCTGTAGTCTTTTTTTTAATAAAATATGAATTGAAAACTTTGGTTATCTAGAATTTTCTGTATTCCATTAGTGACACAGAATGGCAAATGACACACATGCAAAAAATGGTATTAAAGAATTCTATTGCAAATAAATACACATTTTCATCTTAATCCCTTTATAGTACTATAGAAGGAGCAATCTGCTTCAGAGTAGAAGTTCCCAAATGCAAAAAAGATTCACTTATGATTGGTATTAAGGGAAAGAAGATAAGGACAGCATTACTTGAAGAGCATTTTCAACAATGATTGAATCACAAAGGAAAGTCAGCTCAACTTTGATCAAAGATCCAATTAATTAGAAAACTGTTCTCTAGGCATTCTATTTAACCATGTTTTTACTATGCTGAAATATAGTTATAAAAAATATCTGCACTACATTTTCCAAAACATTTTATTTCTTAACAGATCATATTTTCAGTAATGCCCACCACTGGTTATTTGGTTATCAGCTTTATTGATGCTTGAAGGCAGTTGTGAGTTTAGTAACCAACCTTAGAAAAAGATTTGAAGTTTTTCAAATTGTTCCTGGCTTCTAATTCATACTACATTAATCTGCTCAGCTCACTGTAACAAAATACCATGGGCCGTGTTGCTCAGACAACAGAAATCTCTTTCAGAGTCCTGGAGGCTGAAAGCCTGAGGTCAAAGTGCTGACAGAACCGGCTCCCAGTGAAAGCCCTCTCCCTGGCTTGCTGTGTTTCCTGTCTCATTGTGTCCTCGCACAGAGCTCCAGTCTCATCCTCTTCTTATACTGATTGTAGTTATACTTTTTCTAATAAGAATTTCATGGTGGGAGTTCCAACATCATGATCCCTCTAAAGTTAAGCCCCACCTCCTAATAAATCACACTGGAGGTCAGGATTTTAATACATGAACTTTAAGGAAACAAACATTCATCCCATAACACAGACTCTGCAATTATATTCAATATGAATTCAGCACAGAACTTTAAGCACATTTCCATGCATCATCTCATCATAACAACTGTCACTGTGCACAATATTACTGAATATTTTTTAATGTTCTCATATACTGCTATGCATGGAACTCACCTAGGGGACCCTGTGCAACACAAAAATGAAATATAACCCAAACATACAAGTATAGATATAAATGATTGAAAGCAATTAACTTGGCTTCTCTATATATGAAAACTATTGGCAAAAAAAAAACTCTTCCTGTATAAATAATCTTATGAGGATATTGAAAAGTTAAAAAACACCACTTTAAATCAAATTCCTTTGCAAATGCATAACTAATTCTTGATTATTATATGCCTCTGATCTCTTTTGGATCTCTAATGTAATCATCAAGTCATATTCATCAAATATTAATTGTTCACTGTAACCATACATTGGTTAATAAAAATCAAGAATGTATGATTTTGGGAATACAATTTACCACAAGGATGAGATGGAGCTCTTAGAAAAATAATGACAATTAAATACCCAAAAAGGGTTTTTTTTTTCTTTTGTAACATTCTGTTTCATGTGTTCTTATACTGCCTCATGCTGTTTGTTGTCAAATTTCAGAAATACCAAGTAACAAGGTAATGTATGGAGAAGAACAATAATAATAATAAGCCATTATTATTATTATTAAATGAAGAAAGGTAAAGGAGGTCAGAACTTCTCATTCTGAAAGACTGAGGTGGAAATATTACAAAGAATACACGAATAATGTAAACATGGGTAAATCCTAGAGGGCTAGAAAATAAATCTAGAAAACATTACCCTCTTTGAAAGTACATTACTATGTTTTACAGATGAAGCAAAGCAGCCTGCCAACTATTAGAAAAATAATTTCTAAAAAATTTATATAAATTTATACATACTAGATCAGCATCAAATTATGAAGGAAAGTTAAAAGGTAGAGTCACACCTCGTCAGCTTCAGAACTCGTCAAACACTGTACTGATCGCATTCTGACTAGAAAAAAATGTTTCAGCACTCAGCGCTGGCTTGGGAGTCAGCGCTTGCTAGAACTTGCATGACTCATGATGCTCCCTCCCCCCTCCCTACCCCCTGCAAGAGAAAATGCTTCATCGTTGGGTACTCTTCATTTAGGCACTTGTCACCAGTTCTGGGACAAATTAATGACAAGTACTGAGGTACCACTGTATGTAGGTCACATCTCTATTTTATGGCATTTGATATCATTCAAAATAATTATGCTGCCTTAGAGGTAGCATTTTCAAAATAAAAAATCATGAATGAACTACTTATGTGTCTTACATTGAAAATAACTTAGATAATTTATAATACTATATTATACATTATGTTATAATACATGATCTAACATAGAAAATATGGAAAAATTCAAACAATACAATATTTCAAGAAACCACTCAAGTCAAATTTAGTTAGGTGAGTTAATTAGCATTCCTTATTAGATGAAGAGTGTAAATGGAATATGGTCATAGAAGTCAAAACACCTGTTATCTATGTTAGTTGCTCTCCATTTTATAAGGAAGATCGGACCTGTGTCATAGAAGATTATCTATAATTCTCTATCAGACCTCAGCGGTCATACATTAAAGCATGTCTTAGTTCATTATCCCTGCATAGAGGACAAGTAAGGAGTATCTTGTGATCGCACAGACATGTATTGATGCTTTATTGGTATTCATGGCTTCCCTCAAGTCTGTGGTAGCCTGGAGATGCTAAGCCCTTATCATTCAAACCTGGATCACTGGCAGCTTTCCTTTCATTTCACCTGGGAAAACCCCAAGTGTCACAGCTGGAAGAAATGGTAATATGCTCAAATTTCCCTCTATTCCTTATCCCAAGTGCTGACAATTCTGAATGGCATCTGGCCCAGTCCCAGAAATTTTATTCCACGTTGATTTTTCCTTTCCTTTTTTTTTTTCATTTCAAAATCTGTACCCAAAATATCACAAGATCAAGTACTGAAAGCAATGCCAATGTCCCTGGACCCTCTTTTTGAATCAGGTTTCTAGAGCATTTAGTGCTTTTTTAAAAACATCAACTGATTATAATTTTTATGCTTTATTTTGAGACCACTTTCTCATTTTAACTCCTTTGAGTCTCTATGATTTTATAAATAGTGTCCTTATTACGGTCTGCTTCTGGCTTTCCCCACAGACGCTGTCAAAAGTACAGGAGAAGAGCAGCCTATTTTTGTGCTCTCTTCAAGAGCTTTGTTCCCTAGCCCTCTGTCATTTTGAGTTTGTTTCAGGGCTGCGGGCTGCCGGATGTTTTGATGTCTCTCTCCACTAACTAACTTGCTTTTCCACCTCTGAGCTGCAGTTTCTTGTTTACTGCCTTCCTGGTTACAGTTCTTGGCTTTCTGCTTTAGTCTGTGTGTCAACAGAAATCTCAGCAACTTCCTGTGTCATTTCTTGCCCCTCCTTCTCCACAGATTGCTTTTCACCAATTTGTCTTTTCAAAGACAGCCTGTCAGCAGTTCAAAGTGTGGATTCTATCTCTGGTCTCCTAGGCTGTTCATTTTAATTATTAGTAAGAGGCAGCAAGGCTGACATAAAAGTTAAGGGACCACCTACACTGTGTCATTGAAAAGGCACAAGGATCAAGGCCTGTTCAGAGTGCCTGAAATTCCAAACGAGAGACTTCCGTCTCTGACTTCAAAAATTTTAATATTTTAGGAGAGCTTACTCAAATTGCAAATACTCTTTTCTGGTTACACTTTGATTATCTGCATACACTAGAGTGTTGCTTATCCTATTATATACCTTATTTTGTATTGTACATTGTAATTAATTTTATGTTTCTATGCCCACCGCATGAGACCGTCAGCCATCTACATAGGAATAGTGTTCCAGTCCCTGTATCTTAGGACCTAGGAAAGTACATGGTGACAGCAGGTCTAAATCCATGGTTGTTGAGTCAACAAACATAAAATACAAGTGGAGATGTCAGAAACTTACACTTCTAATGAATTCATTTTAACTGTAATACTAACAAGTAATAATTAGAAAATTGAGTCAGTCAATGAAACAGAAAATCCAAGTAACAATGGCTTAAATATGACATAGTGAATTGTTCTCATGTAATGAGAAGTCCAAAGGAAGGAAATTACTGGTAATCGATTTGGAAGTTCAAGGATATCATCACTGAACTCTCAGTAACATCTTAGCCTTTTAATGCTGCAAGATAGCTGCTCCAGTTCCAGCCACCATGTGTGAGTTTCAAGAATGGGAAAGGGCCAGAAGGACGATAAGGCGACATCTATATCAAGAAAGCAAAACCTTCCCAGATAGTCTATCAGATTTCTCTTTATATTTCACTGGACATAATTATGGTAAATTGTCTCCCATAGCAACAAGAAGGATGAGAAAATGGGGGGTATATATTTTCTCTTTTGCTTTCCCTTTCTCTGTCTTTTCTTTGCCTGCAACAATATCGGGACTTCTCAAATAAGGAGAGGAAAATGAATTATCGAGTGAATCACAATAAATCTGTCACAGAGGGGTACTGAGTATATGAATACTGGGAAAGTCAATGTAAATGAAAATGTAAATGTAAGAGAGTCAGTGTAAATGAGAGAGCATATGATGTCAACTAACGGTTGCCTCACCATCCTGCCCTGTAAGGCTGACAGGGATCAGGCATTTTGATCTATAAACTTCAGAGCCTGATTGAGGCACAGGCTTCACAGGAATTCTAATCCCATCCAGCTTCCTCATGGGCTTCATAAATAAAGTTTTCCCAAGCATTTTCTATGTGGCTGGCACTGTGATACAAAGAGTAATATAACACAATACTTGCCTTCATAGGCCCACTTTAAACCGAGTTTTGCAGTGACAGAACTGAGCACAGGATTTTGCAGTGCTAAAGAGGCACTAACTCGGACTGCATGTGTCCTTGGGGAGTGGGAGTTTGGTTGGGAAAGAATTGTCCTACAAGCAAATGGAGCACACCATGTGTGCAGAAGGATGCTAGTGGCACACAGCATTAGTGCATAAAGGCACAAGAATGGAAAGTAAAAAGAATTCTGGGATGTATAATTTTTTTTAGTGGCACAAATTACAGAATGAAAAGAGTGATGACAATGGTAGTGAGGTAAATTACAAGAGAGGTAAGCAAGAACCAAAGGATTATTTTCAACAAAAAAAGGCACTGAATGGATTTAAGCTGTTATTAGTTCTCAACTTTAGGAAAATTATCCTGTCCCACTGAGAAAAAATTATTGGAGAGAAGTAACATCTCCATTGGATGGAGGTAACATTGGAGAGAGAACTCAGTTAAAGGACTATTCCAATTGTTCAAGTGAAAAATGAAGGCCTAACCCCAAAAATCAGAGGATTTGGAAAAATAGGGACTGATTCCACAGACATTACATAAGTATAAGTTAAAGAACACATTCAAGAAATATTGTTTGTGTGTGGTGGGCAGGCATGGGGAACAAGTGTAGAGATGGGGCAAACAATAAGAGAGGAAATCTAAGATGACTCCTATTGCTTCATTCATTCATTAATTCAATGATAATTGAGCCAACCTTCCTGAGAATAGTGTGTGTTTGGGGTAATGTGCCACCTAAGTAAGATATAATCATACACGTACTTGTTCATATTTATGCCTATACATCTAATCCAAGAATAACAGGAGACAACCTCAACTTTCAAGAAAGCAGTCATTCAGCCATTGAAACTGATGCCGCTGAACCAAGTGGTGCTCAATGTACTCTTGAATCATGGCTGAACAACCTACTTCCTAGAGCAAATCTCAAGCACCAAGGGAATAATATGAAACATCAGACTTTACAAGCAAAACACAGGCCTGATCCTACAATGTTTCCATGAATCATTAACAAAATGAGAAACTTATTACATTGGCCTCTATAGCAATTGAAGAATAAAAGCTATTATCTAAAATATCAGGAAAAATTCTTAAAATCATAAGGAAAATAATGCAGGGTTTACAGAGCCTATGCAAGTAATTGAATATTTGAATAGAATAGCAAGGCAAGTAAGAAGAGAATATGGCTCCAGGTCCAGAGAAAACCAACAGAAATGGTTAGTAGCATGCAACAGTTTCTATAATTAGCCTTTTATTACCCTGCTTTTATATTTTGCATAAAGGTGACTTAAGGTTCACTAACCCAATGGTCCTTGTCACTGCTGTTACCAGCTCAACCACACTACTAACAAGGAATTTCTTAATGCACTGCCTGGAATGAAAAAATTATATAAAATAAATGCCCAAAGTCATTCTGGTTTCTGGACAAAAAGAACATCGCTATTAACGGATCTACCTCCACTTTTTCAAAAGATTTGTTTCTCTGTGTTTATGCATTAGGAAATTATTTGACCTTAAGAACAATGAAAACAACAACCTTGAGTAAGCAGAAGAAATGAGTAAGTATAATTAAAACAAATAAATTGCAGAGTGGTTATGAGTTTACTTTATGTTAGAAAGACCTTGATTAGAATCTTGGCTTTTGCACTTACCAGGTTTCTTAATGTTTCTAAGGCTTATCAATAAAATAGAAATCCTAGCACCTAGTTCACAGAATTGTGAAAGTAAATGTTCATGAGGCACCCAGCCCCAAATCTGACCTAAGGTAAGTCTTAAATACGTATTAACGCAGAGAATGAGTTCACAATATTCTGTGAAGTAGGATTTGCATTTCCGTTTTACAGAAGAGACTGAAGCTCTGAGAAGGTCAGTGACTGGTCCAGGGTCATGGTGCTAGTAACTATGAGAACGAGGAATCAAACACATCTGCTATGATAGGCTCATTGCTCTGATTTTTTGTTTGTTTTCTACATTTTAGAAGATATCCTTTCCACAAGCCAGGATTTAATATAAATATTGTGCTTAATGTGAGGCTTCAGAGTTAAATGAAAGAGCATACAGAAGAAAATGAAAGTAAATTCAGTCTACTGCAAACAGCTCAGTATTATAAATCAGCAAATGATCACGTTTAGAACATAGAACCTATGCTAAACAGTTACAACTATCAAGATAATTCAGTGTGGAGAAGAGACAGCAAAGGGAAATATAATTTCAATAATAAAATTTACAGGAATGTAGTTTAAAATATTATGCACACTTTCACTTTGTAAAGATAGTTTAATGGTTCCTAAAGAACTAAAACTTAAATGCAAGGAAAAATGACAGTTATGAAATAGGTACTCTGCTGCCAGTGTTGAATGAGAATCTGTGGGGGTGGGGGTCATTTACAGGATAGATAAGAACTCTATTTATGATTAAGGAACAGATTACATTATTTTTGCAAGTTCTGTGGCTATGGGGGGCTGCTGGGTTGTAAGAAATCGTCAAAGCTTGAATTATCTTTTTCACACCATGAATATTTCAAAAACAAAATGTAATGTCTGAATTTTCATGTTTAATTATTAAAGTGTCCATGAGTTTACCAAAAAAGAAACCATTCACAGCAATTTGTCACTTAACAACGTTATTACTAAGTTGATTATCCTGTAATATTTTGACTCAGTATATAATTTCACATTTACTATGTAACAGTATTTGTTATTAACTTAAAAAAGATTTGAAACTATGTATTCCCAAATTCTGCTTTCAAGCTGACCATTGATTACAGCTACACCAATGGATAAAGGCAAGAAAAAAATTTACTTATATTTATAGATAGTCACACACCATACTAACCAAATCAAACTAGCATTAACAAAGTGCCCATCACCATCTAACAGCAAAATGAGATTCTAAAAACAATGTCTAAATTTCTCATAAACATGATTTCTCATAAACATATGGTGTGATTGTATTCACACCAGGGGGCGATCTTAACACTGAAATGATGGATGACATTTTACAACACATGGTGTTTCAGCTGGCCAAATTGAAAGGTTTTTCTAAGCATGTAGTACTTTCATCAAGTGCTCATCTCCAAAATATTTGTTAGCAATACACACTCTTTTGCATTCAACTGTTTACCTTAAAACTATCTTTAGGTGTACCAAGTAAAACATTTTCTGCTGATACCAAGTATCTTATTTTGGAAACATTTTCCTATTTAGCCTGGTATCTGTCTTACTCTTTCTGTTGTTGGGATAATTCTGAATAATAGATTGCTTAAGAGTACATACTACTTTTAAAAATGGTCTCATTGTCAATTTTACTTTTTACAAAATTTCCTACCAGAACTTCAACTTTCTTTTTCTTTCATTAAAAAAAAAGGAAGGATTTTGAAAGTCATCCAAAATTGAAATTTATAGTGAAATTCTAATCTGGACAGTATGGGCCTTTTTCATATTTTCTCATTACCTGGTAGAAATTCTGAGGTTCAAATGCTCTCTTCCAAAATTTCAAGATTCGGATTCCTAAAAATATAATTAGAAAATCAGTGTGAGAATTCAAGAAAATAGAAAAAGACAAAAGGTAAGTGTGGGCTAAATTACTCACACATGCTCACACATGCAGGTGAATTACAAATGATGTCTGCTTAATAAACTTAACACATAACAAAGTTGCAAGGAAAGAAGCACAAGTATGTGAAAAGAAGAGGACGGAGCTACGAGTCTGTCTACAGTGGTAAAGAATGAGTTTATAAACTTGTCTCAAGCAATGTAGATGAGATAACTTTTTTTCTATCAACTGCCTCCATGAGATACCCTCTACCTATGCCTAAACTCCAACAGGGATGGTTCTAGCCAAGGTTCACCCCTCTACTGTCTGGGCCCTAAATCAAGTTAACAAGCATATGAATGTCTCAAATCCTGATGATAGAAAAAATACATTTTATAACAAGAGTAATGGTATAAAGTAAAAATGTCCCTAGAGAAAATAATACATTTATGAACTATTTTAGACCAAAATGTACATGAATGATGGAAAGTCATACCTATCTAGAAACATATTTTAACAGTTTTTGAGGATGTAGGGAAAAAGGAAGGAAGAAACACAGGATGAAAAGAAGATGCACCACAGAGGAGAAAACTTCACAGAAAGAGTACAAAGGCTGTCCAGAAAAAGTCCACCCACTGTTAATATAACGGGAACGGTTTGTGCGACATCGATGTAACTTGGCAGCCAAGGAGGGTGGCCTGGAAGGTGCATGTGTGAACAATGATGACTTCACTGTACTAGTTGGTGGAGTTGGTAGATGCCATTGAAATGAGCACTGTGTGGCTGTCACATTCAAAATAACTGAGCAAACAGAGCAACAAATCTGCATCAAATTTTGTGTTAAGCTGAACATTCCTCCACAGAAACTATTAGGATGACTCATAAGGCCACAGCTGTGGGTAACTGGTAACTGGCAGCTATTATCATGGCAATGTGCCTGCTCATACATCACATCTGGTGCAGTTTTTTGGTGAGACCTCAAATCACCCAGGTGACTCAGCCCCACTACAGACCAGATTTGTCACCCTGCGACTTCTGGCTTTTCCCAAAACTAAAATCACCTTTGAAAATGACGAGATTTCAGACTGTAGATGAGATTTAAGAAAATATGACAGGGCAGCTGATGGTGGTTGGGAGAACTGTGTGAGGTCCCAAGGTACCTACTTTGAAGGAGACTGAGGTGTCATTGTCTTATGTACAATGTTTCTTGGATCTTGTGCAATAAATGTCTATTTTTCAAATCGCATGGCTGGATACTTTCTGGACAGACCTCATACGTTAGCAGAAGAGTCTACTGACTACACCATCATCTGTGTTACACCTGGGCCTTTAGAGTGAAACAAGTACTGAGAGGTTCATTAAGGCAAATGCAGCCTTGAATGGTGAGAGGCAACATCTCATAGGAAGCAATTTGGTACATGGTAACAGCTATGTAAGTTTTTATCAACAGCAAACTCAGAGAGCAGTGGTATTTGGTTTCCACGTGATTCATCCTGTTAGAAGCAGGCTCTGAGCCAGTTGCTAAAAATTGCAGATAGACTGTACTCCCCATTAGGACTGGAATGACTGCCAGAGAGCCACCAAGTGACCTATATTTTAAATCAGGTCTAGTGCCACCTGAATGTAAAGACAGTAACCAAGAAATGGCAATTTTTTAAAAAGGTTTGATAAATTGTATGTTGGGTATGAGAGAATAGGAAGAGTCAAGGATGGCACAAAGGTTTTTGATCTGAGCAACTGAAAGGATAGGTTGCCATTAAGCGGGACTGGGAAAATGGAAAAAGCAGATTTCTGGGGTAAATAATTATGTTGACTTTGGATATGTAAATTTGGAGATGTCCATTAGACACACCTAAGTGGAGCATATAAACATTTGAGTGACTGTATTAGTGTGGAGTTTAAATATGGAGATCAAGCTCTAAATATAAAAGTCAAGCATTGTCCACCCATTGATAGTATTTAAATCCATGAGATACAAGTGAGTGCAGACAGAGAAGAGATATAGCAAAAGACTACCCCAGGATAGGTAGACTCCTTGGTGGCTCCATCATTCCTGCCTCCTGGTTGTTGTGTCCTTGTATGAATCACATTCTCTGCTGTGTAGGCAGGACCTGTAACTGGTTTCTGACCAATGGACTATGTGACAGGATACATATGAAATACACTGTGTGATCACATTATTACATAAGACCACAGCATCCATCTTGCTGGAGATTTCCTTCACTAGCTGACTTTTGTGAAGCAAACACCTGTGTTAAAGAATACACTTGGCAAAGAACTAAAGAGCAGTTTCTACCTGGCATCTTGTAACGTCTCCAACCTCCAGCCAACAAGAAAACAAAGGCCTCCCTACTACAGCCACAAGAAAATAAATTCTGCCAACAACCTGAGCAAGCTTGAAAATAAACGCTTCCATAGTCAAGCACTCAAATGATACCCCAAGCACCAGGTGACACCACGACTGCATCTTGGAGAAGACCCAGTTAAGCTGTACCCAGACTTTTAATCCAAAGAAACTCTGAAATAAAAAGTATTATTTGGAATCACCAAACTTGTGGTAAATTGTTATGAACCATCAGAAAAGTAATGCAAGCCCCGGGTTACTACAATATTTAGAGGCCAAGGAGATACGGAAGAGCCAGGAAAAAAGACCAAGAAAGAGAGGCCAGGGAGGTAAGAGGAAAGCCAAAAGGAAGACACTCCTCTGAGAGGCTTGTCTTCAGCTTCCTCAGTGAAATCTGAAAGAGATAATAAAGAGAAAAGGGAAAGTTGAGTCTGCTGACATATAGGTAATATTGATTGAACAGGACTTGAGAAAGCAAGTGGAAACATCCCCATTTCAACCTTTGGGTCCTCAACTGTGCCCCTTCCTAGGAGAAAGCGATAAAAGGCAGTGATTCTGTATGGAAATTACTAGATGCCAGAAAGGGTTCAGTTCTTTCTGCTCTAGATGTCATTCACTAACAATACTAGTCCATGCACTCAAAGAGTTAGAGCCGTTTTTTAGCAAGGATGAATTTCCCTGAAGGTTTTTTTGAGACAGAGGGAACTTGTAATCTAGCCAGCTAACAGGTAATGACCATTAAAACAGAAAAGAGAAGCCAGGTTAGTCACCTTCATTCCAGCCTCCTTAGGAGGAGGAAGAGGTAAAACACGAAGTGAAGTAAGTGACGTACAATGCCGCTAGGCTCCTGGGACACCCAATTAGTGCCAGAGTTGTGTCACTTTACTATTTATAAGATTCTGAAAGTTGGGATTTCAAAACTGTCTAATACTTAATAAAAGTCAGCTCATTTTAATTACTAAATTTTTCATTTGTTATTAGACATGTTTGTATTGGCGTTTAATTCACTTTTTAATCAATGCAACCAAATCTAATAAGCGTGCATTATGTGCAAGGTTCTGAATTGACTAGGTATAACTCAGGGAAAGATGCTGCCCTGCTGCTTTTCACCTATAATTTGTATGCAAATAAAGCACTATGACACAATACAAGACTCTATTATGCCCTAATGTGATTAGTATTCTGCTTTTATCTAGAGTGATCTAGAGTGAGCATTCTCTTTTCCTAAAATGCATTCAAATCGTTTTTCTCCCATTCACTCAATGAAGTTGTATTGAGCATCGAGTTACATAGAGGGGCAAATTGGATAAATAATGGACAAGTATTTAAAGTTCCTGTTTTAGGAATCTATCCATTTTGTCCAGATTGCTCAATTTGTTGATATATAGTTTGTTCATAATATTTTCTTACAATCCTTAGTATATTTGATGTCAGGTGTTACTTCTCTTTCATTTAGGATTTAATTTATTTGGGTCCTCTCTCTTTTTTTCTTGATGAGTCCAATTAAAAGTTCGTCAGCCTTGTTTATCTTCACAAAGAATCAGCTCTTGCTTACTCTAATCTTTTTACTGTGTTTTAGAGCCTATTTGGTTTATTTCTGCTCTGATCTTTATTATTTCCTTCCTTTTATCCACTTTGGGCTTTGTTGTTTTTTTTCAAGTTCCTTTACATATAAAGTTTGATTGTTTATTCTAGATTTTTCTTGTTTCTTGACATAGGCCTATGATGCTATGAATTTCCCTCTTAAGACTGCTTTTGCTGTGTCTACAGATTCTGGCTTGTTGTGTTCTCAACCCAATAAATTCAATAGAAAGGAAAAAATATTTTCCTTTTAATGTTAATTAACCCAAAATTGAAAATAAAATCTTAAATTAAAAATAATAATAAAGTTCCTGTTTTATAAGAATATTATCCAGTATGTGTCCCTTTTCCTTTATGTCCTCAATATTCTTTGTGTGTGTGCGTGAATGTATACAATTGACCTTTGAACAACATAGGGGTAAGGACTGTCAACACCCAAACAGTTGAAAAACTGAGTATAAACTCTGACTCCTCAAAACAGTTAACTGCAGTTGGCTGGCCCTCAGGATCCGCAGGGGACTGGTTCTGGGACTCCCTGCAGTTACACAGATTTGCAGATGTTCAAGTCCCTATATAATATAATGTGGAACAGTGCATATAGGCTGCCCTTCATATCCATGGATTTTGTTTTAGATCAGTGGTTAGTTGAATCCATGAATGAAAACCCCTCAAATACCGACAGCCAATAGTATTTATTTTAAAAATCTACATATAAGTTGACCCATGCAGTTCAAACCTGTGTTGTTCAAGGCTCAGTGTTGTGTGTGTGTGTGTGTGCTTAACCTAGCAACACTGCTCTGCCTCTTGCACCATCAATCAGCTTTTCCCCAATTTTGCTCCATCAAAATGCTAAAAGATAAAATAAATTGCTCTGTTTCAGTTTGTTATGTTTAGCATTATTAATTATTCTCAGTAAAGTCTTGGCATTGTTAGGCAAAGAAAAGTATAAGACTAAATCATGGCATGGAGAAATTTTCAACTTATGTTATTATTAATAGCTTTTCTATTCATCTTTTTCCTGCCTATCCTCACTTGAATATAAACTCCTCCATGAAAGAGATTCTTATTAGCTTTTCACTGATACACCTTTTAGCACACAGTATGTGCTCAATATGCATTATTTGATTGATTAGTCACTACTAAAATAATTGAAGTAGCTTACATAAAAATTAAAATCACAGTAGTTCCTCAAATAGCATCATTTTATTCCAAATCATTTTGTTATAATGTTGGTGAGAAAAAAATTGATTCCAGGCTGGAACCACTGTCTGTGTGGAGTTTGCATGTTCTCCCCATGTCTGTGTGGATTTTCTCTTAGTACTCCACCTTCCTCCCATACCCAAAGAGGTAGGTACACAGGAGAATTAGCATGTTTAAATTGCTCTGTGATGACTGTGTGTGTGTGTGTGAGTGCACCCTGTGATGAAAGGGCATCCTGTCAAGAGTGGGTTCTACTCTGGCTCGGTGGCTCAGTTAATTGGAGCTATATCCCACACACCAAAAGGCTGCATATTTGATTCCTGGTCAGGGTACATAACTAAGTTGTGGGTTCAATCCCCAGTTGTGGCATGTACAAGATGCAACCAATTGATGTTTCTCGCTCACAACAACGTTTTATTCTCTCTCTCTCTCTCAAATCAATGAACATATCCTTGAGTGAGAATTTTTTTAAAAAGCCCTGGCCATTGTGGCTCAGTTGGTTTGAGCATTGTCCTATAACCTAAAGGTTGCAGGTTAGATTCCCAGTCAGAGCACATAACTAGGTTGTGGGTTCCATCCCCACTCAGGGAATGTATGAGAGGCAACCAATTGATGCTTCTCACTCACATTGATGCTTCTCTCTCTCCCTACCTCTTTAAGATGTCCTCAGGTGAGGATTAAAAAAAAGTGGGTATCCTTGTGCCCTAAGCTGCAGGGATAGTCTCTGGCCACCCATGAATAAGTGGGTTGGAAAATATTTATTTTACTTGTATCTTTCTTAAATGTATGTATACCTCACATTTACAGTACTTTGTTCATAAATTTGTTAATGAGTCAACAATATATATTAAATAGATGTCTTTAAACAGAAACACACATTAAACAAGGCTACATATATACTGATTGGTTCATGGAAATACTGTGAACAGAGATTCAAAGGAAGCCAATCCTGTTTTCCCCTAGTGGTAATAATTTGCTTTCTCTAGCTCATTAATGGTGATGACTTCATAGATCACAATTATTTTGAATAACAAAAATAGACTGTATTCTTCATCATTATATATATTAAAACAATGATTTTACATTGATACCTCCGATTCTAATCCAATACCATAGGACTCATTTTAGCCTCCTCACCTTTTCTTACTTATACTTCTTTCTGCAACTGGGACAAACCCGTATCTCATTATCTAAAAGATATTTATTTGTTAAAATGTAGTATATACATAAAAATTTTAGTATACATAGTGTATGTATAAAACATATGCTGTGTTAACCCAATCCTGTTAGAAATACTTTTACTAGCTACATTTATGTACAACATTTTGTCTTTAGCCATAAAGCATTCAGTCAAGTTTGTGTTTTTCATAGTAATTTCAATTAGCTATTTTTATCCCTACTTTATTTAGTGTGGTTACATTATTCATTTATAATACAGTTTTATTTTTTAAACTTTGGATTGTATTATTGCTTTCCCCATTTCCTTAGGTGTTTTAATTGCACATTTGTTTATTTGGGGGATATAGAAAACATTACTATTAATTCCAAAGTCAGAGTTATACAAAAAGTTATAGAAGTGTCCTTAATGATATATTTTATTTCAACTGATTCTGTGTTATTTACAAATTGTGAATTTAAATGTTTTCCATTTCAATTCTAAAACAAGTATGTTACATGAAGTTCTATGTAATTACAGGTTTTCATTCAAATGGAATGAGAAAACTGAAAAATAAAATAATCAAATGCCTTATTTGTAGGTAATTCAAATGAACTTTTCCTCTTTAAAACTATTTTAATCACATAAATCACAAAAAAGCAAGATATGCTGAATAGAATGTAGCGATTATTTTTAAATTTAGACCACTAATTAAAATGTTAGTTCCCGTCAATAGGTATCAACATACAGCTTTTTAGGTTTTTCACATTTACTTTAAGATAACTAGATACCTAAAACATTGAGTTTTTAAAATTATTATTGACCTAATAGGTTGAATTTTTATGATAAAAATTGATTTTTATAAAAGATGTTTGGATGGAAGGAGAAAAAACTATGTTAGTGGTATGTCACCTAAAGTTTAGTCTTGGTTCTTCTTAATTATCAACTCTCAGAGAAATATGTACAAATTAAAACCACAATGAGATATCATCACACCTGTCAGAATGGCTATCATCAACAAATCAACAAACAAGTGTTGGCAAAGATGTGGAGAAAGGGGAACTCTTTTGCACTGTTGGTGGGAATGCAGATTGGTGCAGCCACTGTGGAAAGAAGTATAGAGATACCTCAAAAAATTAAAACTGGATCTGCCCTTTGACCCAGCAATCCCACTTTCAGGAATATATCCAAAGAAACCCAAAACACTAATTCAAAAGAACATAAGCACCCCTATGTTCATTGCAGCATTATTTATAATTGCCAAGATATGGAGGCAGCCCAAGTGTCCATCAGTAGGTGAGTGAATAAAACAACTATGGAATATTTACAGAGTGGAATACTACTCAGCTATAAAAAAGGAGAAAATCTTACCCTTTGCAACAGTATGGATGGACCTACAGAACATTATGCTAAGTGAAAGGAGCCAAAGAAAGACAAATACCAAACGATTTCACTCATATGTGGAATCAAACGAACAAACTGAACCAAACAAGCAAAATGAGACAGACTCAGAGAGAGTAGGATGACAGCTAAGGCAGGCGGGATATTGGGGGTGGAGGGACTAAGCAAAAAGGAAAAAGGACTCATGGGCATGGACAACAGTGTGATGATTATGGGGAGGCACAGAGTATAAAGGGACTAAATGGTAATGGAAAAATACATAATGAAAGACCTATCAGTTTAGTTTTTCTTTCACATAATTGTATCTATAATATTTTAAAAGTATTACTAAATTTAGTAAAATCTCTGCAACAAAATAATACAGGATATTTCTCTTCACAGTATATATGGAAGAATGTCTTAGTATAGATTCTAGGAAAATTCTAACAGTACACAGTAGTCAAGATACCTGGCAGATGTGAGAATATTAACAGGTAAATTCTACGCTTGCTCTATCCAAGATAACGGCCATGAGCCATAAGTGGCTATTTAAATTTAAATTAGTTAAAATAAAATAACTTCATTTAATGAGGCAGGCATTTCCATCATTGCAGAAAGTTCTATTGCATAGTGTTGTTCTACACTGTAAATTCCATGAGGCTAGTGGCTATTTTTCCTGTGCCAGCACAGTGCCTTAACAAACAGTAATCACTCAAAACATATCTGTGAAAGGAACAACTAAGTGTAAGTTAGTATCAGGAACAAAATCTGTCAATAAATAACAACAGATGTTTATTATAAAATTTTATAAGACATTGTAAATAACTTGTATATGCAATAACATGCAGTCATCAAAATAATAATATTCTTACGATGGAATATTATAAAGCCAACTAAGAAGTATAGAGAAAAATTAATTACTTGGAGAGACAGTCATGTTCCATAGTAAAGTCAAATAAGTCATAGTAATATTTTAATAAGAAATAATTATGAAACTATAAATATCAAGAGTTAGTGAAATCTAGTTATTTGATTATATTTTTTCATTTTATCAATTTGCTCTTTTTAAAGCTTTTATATTATTGTGTTCTACTTTTCTCATACGAAAATGAAAGAAAAATGTGTGTTGTTTGTTTTTAAAGTTCATACATGTAACTTATAAAGCCTACATCTAGGATTGATTCCTAAAGAAATTAAGAAATATTGCTTAGCAAAAATAATTATATGTTTTACTTCATTACTAAAAAATCAAAGTTTTCTCTATAAGAATGTTCAATACTTATTCCTAATTAAAATAAATAAAGAATAGGGTAACAGGAGAATAACAAAATATGCTAATCATCACAGAAGAAAACAAAACAAAGGCATTAAAACAGGCTTTTGAACAGTATTAAACATATGGCAAATTAGTCACGTATATTGTGCTACTTTGATTTATGTGCTACTTTGATAATTCAGTGAGAAAAAATAAGCTGAAAATTACCTAGGCAATCTGATCCTAAATCTGTTGAAATTATATCATATAGAGACAACAGAAAGTTTTGTTTGGACAGTAAATACATGGACCCAGAGAAATAGATAATTAACTATATTTATAATGGATTTCTCTAGGTGTCAGAGTAACAATACTTCTGTTCACATTTTTATATAGTTTTGAAACATTCACAGTTATGTTTGGTTTATCAGAGAATATAAAATATTACACCAAAAATAGCCCCAAGATCTGAATTATCTGCTTCTTCCAATTGTCTACAGATCACTGTGTAATCGATGGGCCAGGCAGAGGATGTGACTTCAGGACAGGGATTAGACAGGACTTCTTTCCAAAGCCATTGCCTAACACCACCTGGCTCAAACATGCTTCTTTCCCCGTACTTGCCTCACTCAGCTCCACTGACTTTCACTGCTCAAGGTCACCTTACATGGATTCACTGTTTGCCATGTTCATGTCCCCTTTCAATCACAAAGTCCAATTTCCATTCTTTTTGTCTCCTCCCAATAGTGCTAAAAATGTTGAACAAAAAATTCTTTCTTGAATAGAAAGTAAGTTCAGTTTTTCATACTAGCAGACACCCTTTAAGTAGAAAGGGCAAAATTAATAGTTGAAGACCTAAGTACTGTTAGGGAAAAGAGATATTTTGGATAATTGAGAAACATCTTGAGACAAAGTTATTGAGAATATTTTTTACTAATCCAAAGTCATCATAGCTGCAGTGTGTGTTTATGTATTTGTTTATTTGTTTTTAAGAGGCAAGAATCAGTAAGGGATCTATTCAATGGAAGAAAATCACAACTATAGTAACTCCAGAATTTCACAAATAAGGTGAAATGAAGAAGAAAAATAGAAATAACTTGAACAATGGAGATACAGTTTGCTATAACTGTGTAACCACTAAACTTCAGGCAATCAGAGGTAGAGAGACTGAAAACGTTGTCAACATTATACCAGTTCTTATACATGGGCATGACAAACGTAGAACAGAATATGGGAGATAAGGACATGATGAAAAAGCAGGCAGCCAAGTGGTTAAGGACACGGGAGCAGAAGTACAAGTTATTTCAACATTCTAGACCTCAGATTCCCCTACTGTAAAGCAAGGATAATAACAATACTCACCCCATATGGCTTTAGGGGGGATAAACTTATCCCACATTCTAAGTTTAATAAATAAGTACCGGTTGATTTGGATTGTGAAGTGGAGAACATTATTTCAGTGGAATCCATCTTATTTTGTTTACAAACATCACAAAAACTGAATTTCTATTTAAAATGTAAACATTAATTTGGAGTCACGAATGCTAAGTCCTAATTGAGGTTCTTCTACCTTGAGATAAAACTGTGGGCATACCATTCTCTGTTCTAAGCCTGAGTGGTGTACTGGGTAAGTTTTACACATTCTCTTGCTGCTTTCAAATTCCTATGATCTATACAGCTGGGAGAAAAAACGTGTTTTAATCCTGCTGCTTACAAAATATTTTCACAGCAGGAACTGAAATAGTGGAGCTTTTCAACATATTTATGTAACAGCTAAATTAAACAAAGGGAGAGTACAGTTTCCCAGTGGGAGAGCTACAGAAGTAAAAACTGATCAAAACAAAGAGTTCTCAGAAGGTATGCAGTACAAAAGTTTCAGTGAACAGAAGAAAGGCCCTGAAACACCAATCCTGGAGTGGGAAAGAGCAGAGGGAATAAGAAAGAATAAGAGAAGCTGCTTTTTTTCGCTTCTTTTTCTCTGCATTTTCCCTCCCTTATAGTCTCATTGAGAGATGGAATTTTATTAGAAATACTAATAAAACATAAAGTGAATTCCACTGATACGGTTATACCTTTTCATCTCATAATCTAATTTACTACTATTTATTAACTTAAAATGTGGTATAACTATTAGTAGCTAATGGGGATACTTATAACATTTTTTAAAATCACATGTCTGCCCTTAAGGAGTCTCTTTCTCTGAGGTCTGTCCAGAAAAAGTACAGCCATTGTTACTATAATGAGAATGGTTTGCACAACATCAATGTAACCTGGCAGCTAAGGACAGTGAACTGGAATGCGCATGCGTGAACAATGATGACTTCACTGTAACATTCAGTGGGGGTGGTAGACACACTGTTGAGTGAGCATGTGTACTGTGTGACTGTTGCATTCAAAATGACTGAGCGAATAGAGCAATAATTCTGCACCAAATTTTGTGTTAACCTTGAACATTCCTCCACAGAATCTATTTAGATGATTCAGAAGGCTGCAACTATGGGCAACTGGTGATTGGCAGGTTCATTATGGCAACACACCCGTTCATGAGTCACATCTCCTGCAGAGGTTTTTGGTGAAACATCAAATCATCCAGGTGACTCAGCCCCCATACAGCCCAGATTTGACACCCTACAACTTCTGGCTTTTCCACACACACACACAAAAAAAACCCTTTGAAAAGGAAGAAATTTCAGACTGTTGGAAGATTCAAGAAAATGTGACAGGGCAGCTGATGGAGACTGGGAGAATGTGTGAGGTCCCAAGGTGCCTGCTTTGAAGGGGACTGAAGCATCATTGCCCTGTGTACAATGGTTCTTGTATCTTGTATTTTCTTTAATAAATGTCTCTATTTTTCATAGTACATGGCTGGACACTTTCAGAATAGACCATATATACACACATATACATATATATATTTTTTGTATGTATTCTATCTAGAGAATATAAACATATACAGGTTATATATAGAATGAAATACATGAGATTTACATAATCATAGAATAAGATACACACAGTAAAAAATTAAAAGTAGAAAGTACTCAAATACAAAAATACCCCTTCTAACTCCAGGATCATAAATTCATATAATTAGCAGGTCCAGGAAGGCCAAGTGAATAAATGCAAAAGGCAAGTTAGATACTGTGCCAAAGTGAAGCATGATTCTCAGAAAAGCTGTCTACTCAGCACCCATGATTGTTCTTTATTTGGGAATGGGAGCTCAGGGTTCTAACTTTCTAAACAGAAACCAAAATCTAGATATTTATGTGAAATTCCTTTTTTTTCGGGTTGGAAACTATTTAAAATATTGTGTAAATCAGACAGATACACCACTGAGGTGTATACATTCTATGAGCTGTTAGTTTACAATCTTTGGTTTATTAAATGTTGTAGAAAAACATTTGTTGGCACTTTAAGATACTTCATCTGTTTAACATGCTGTAACATTCTTTTCTCATAAAAACTCCAATTTTGACAATTTTATGGGAAATTTGAGGATCAGGGAAGCTAAATAATGTCTACACAGCCACATAACAAGATTTGTTTTCAATCCAGGTTTATCCAACTCCAATGCCCACACCCTTTCTCATATAAACACTACTTTTATCAAAAAAGGATGTGTGAAAAGAGAACTTTATGTTAGACCTGAGAGAGTAGGTAAGATCCGGGCAACCAAAGAGGTGATAATGGAATGGTTTTAGTTAGAGACAATATATGAAGACCAAAGGAAGGAATGAGCATGATATTTTTAGAGAATAGCTTGGAAACTGGCCTGGTCACAGCAGACATTTCACATCAGGCAGACCAGGGAAAATGAATTATATAAAAGAAATGATAATATTTAATTTAACCTTCACCACAAAACAGAACAATAAAAGCTAGTAACCTTAAAAAAAATTGCTTTTCTCTATTACTTGCTAATCTCCAGTGTCAAACAATGATCAGTAACACCCTTTTTCCTAAGAGAAACTGATTTTGATGATAATTAAAGAGATGAAAGTCATGTGGACACATGAGAAAAATTAATGCACTGGGCTCCTATACAGACATACAAACACAACCCCAAAATACAGCTATTCTCTATTTCAAACAGAAATTGGTGTCCTTTCTAGATAAATTATCCATAAATTACATTCTTAATTTCATCTAAGGATTACTCAGTTTCCCTATAAAATATCTTACTACAGCATCCTAAAGAACATTATCATATTATCTACTCCACAGAGGAGGCAAAAGGGTACCTTGATCACTGTGAAGAAACTAATCCACATTCTTAAATAATGTTTAGTTTCAAACCACAAATAAAGACTGATTCCTTTAAAAATCCAAACTGCACTATCTCCATTAAAACAGTCTTCCTTTGTGGGAAATTTAGAAGTGATGTCAAACATGAGTAAGGTTATTTATCTTTATTTATCTTGAACTAGCCTTGGAGAGATGGCCCTATTGTTAGAACTTCAGATATTTATTTTCTGCAAAAGAAACTAGAAAGCTGGTTTTATTAAATGTAAGTATCTTAAAATGTTTTATTTTAGTTCAATTTTAAAAATAACTTATAAACCAAAAAATAATAATAACCATCTACACATCCTCCCTCCCAACCTGTAGTCTGTAACATCTGGGTAAAGATCGCAACAGTGAGCAAAACACAAGAACCTCCACAAAGACTTAAAGTCCAGTGAAAGACACAGAGACATTATTAGGCAATTGAAGTTGAAATATTAAAAAGTTGTAAAAGATGATTTGAGAACAAGACCTTGGTAAGATCACCTCAGATTTAAGGAAGCAGGGAGACTTCCCAATGCCATTCAACTGCACACTGACGACTAAAGAAAATGTAGGAATCAGCTAAGGTTGGTGTAGAGTTGGGTAGAACTGTAGCAATAATGAAATAGAATAAACGGCCTTTACATGGAGGGGAGGGAAAGAGAATGCTAATTACATTTGGGAACTGGAAATGTCACTTGTTCGTTATCTTTACCATACCTCTCTCCCCTTGCCCCCAATTTCCCAACAAAGTGAAGAACTATAGCAGCATCACAGTCACTGTTAGCTAACTATTGACAAGGAAAAAGAGCAAAGGAAACTAGACATTAAGCTTAATAAACTGGGGATGTGAGCCTGCTCCCAACAGGAAGCTGCAGCTTTTCACACCCCAGGAGATCACAACGTTGCTCTGCCAAGGGGATTAACACTCCTCCCTTCCCACCTCCTGTACGGAGTGTTGGGGAGGCAGGGATAAGTGCTGGACCATTGACCTCTCAGTCTAACTAGTGGGTGTGGACCTATCAAGCCTGTGAAAACTGAGGAAGTAGACTGGCTCTTTTGAAAAAGCACCTGGTTCATTCCAAGCCCAAGCTAATATAATCCCAGAAGAGCAAACAAACTCTGTTTCTTGCCCAATGACCCTCACTCGTACAGTGCACTCACCTGTTCCCTCCATAGTCATGTGGTCCTAGCAGCCACATGGCCCATGGAAACACATAATAAGCTAGCCAGACTCTGTGCTGGACTGTAACATGGAGCAGAGACCCTGGGCAGCAGCCTTTATTCTGGCCCTACTGAAAACAAGACTGGACCGTCTCCATAATGAGACAGACGGAGATGAGACATTGGCAAGTCAGGAAGGGAACTCCCTTAACTTTCCATCATCAATAAAGTTTACCACAAAACTCCATCCTCCCATATGGGTCTTAATTTCTTTCCTCACAACCCTGCAAGAACTCCACTTCCTTTTATAACAGTAACATCACTTATATTTTAAGATATTTTAATATACTAACTCAAGCAGCATGTGGGTTTCGAGCATTTTTATTCATGAAAAGATTAGCTCTATATTAAATACATTCTAAACGTTACAGACGAGGAAAAATATAGAGATTTTTCTAGAGCTTTAAAATACTGCATCTTAAAGTTAAACCTGGCCTAATTATTTGGTTAATGCAGGTTGGCACACCTCAGAAGAATTAGACTATTCTGGGGACAGGAGACTTTTTCAAACAACACAGTTCTGCTTCCCCAATTCCTGAAGACAGGGTGTGAGAGTGTGTGTGTGTGTGTACACAGAGGCATCTGTATGTTTGTCTGGGTTCCAGGGGTTATAAAAACTGATAATCAGAGCCTTAGCCTTTAGCAACTGACACAGAAACGTCTTCCTCTTCAGACATACCAGGAAGAGGCTGGAAATCAAGGTAACTAGTCGAAACAGTAACTAACGTGTAGAACAGGACTGACCCACTTTTATAAAGCCAATTCACAAACATCATTGAGTTTTCCTTATCACAAATTTGAGAGATGAATGCTGCTCACAGTGTTTGTGTGATATTCCTCTATTATTCATCCAGTAGCTGGTGGAGCCAGAACCTCAAATTTAGATCTGCTGACTTAAGGTGGAAAAAATGTTCTTTTGGGGAGAGTAGTGCATTTTCCCTAATGTACGTGGATGAGTGTGATGAGGAATAACACAATATTCAATGAAAGGGCTTCCTAAAAGAGTCAAGGTTGCTAAAGGCTTTTATCTCTTACCAGAAATATGGTCACTTCCTGCCCATGAGCTGTCTTCAGCTTAACACCCAGACCCAGCCCTACCCAGCTTCCTCCTTTCTCTCACTGCCCTCACCACAGTACAGCTTTCCCATTTCTCCCAATCCCGACTCAGCTGCTCCTTCCACTCCTTCTTTTTTTGACTCTTGGGTTCCTATCTGAGAGGAACATAGATTTCAGAAGTCAGAGATCTGTGTTCAAACTATGAATCTGACATTTTAGAAGTGCTGTGATTATGGAGAAGGTTTTTTTCCTTTGGAAAAAGTACTGGGTGACAAGAATGAGCAAAGAACTCTTCATTAACTATGATCATCTAAGAGGTCTGTCTGATAGTTATTATGATAATATTTTATGTGTGAACTGATGCTTTTGTACCCTTGATTCCCATATCTGGCTTTCAGGAATACCTATCCTGGTTTGTTTGTTTGTTTGTTTTCTATCTCGGGAAGGTAATTCTTCATAGACTGTATCAATAGAGCAAGGTATGGGGATCAGGAAATGAACTCAGATGACAATGTCAGAGTCTGAGTCCATGTCTTCATCTTCTCCACTCTGTGTTTAAAGTGAGATAGCAATGCTACCTATCTCACAGAGCTTTGGTGATAACTTAATTAAGTATGAATTAATTAAAGTAGAAACTTGGAATATGGTAGTAGCTCGATAAATTTTGCTATTATTTGTTAGTAGAAGTATTATCATTCCCTTCAATATTTAAGCCATAGCCAATTCTGCTGCTCAAAGTATCAGGGGACTATACTTGATGTTTAGTGGATAAATGCACTGAAATATTAAGGACAATAAAGAGGAAAATGTATTTGTTTCAAATTAAAATCCACTTTGTATTCCAAATCAAATTTAAGCAAGGCTTCTTTTACTCTGTGAACTTCAGCTTCTCCATCTTGGTTTTTTTTTTTATTGAATGTATTGGGGTGACACTGGTCCACAAAACCAGCTCAGATTTCTGTGAAAACTAAAGTCAATCCATAAATGATAACCAAATCCAAGATTCAATTTTATGTTTTATGTAAGTGAGCAACGTAGCTTGGAGGGAGAAAAATGTCAGAATTTGCTTAAATCTGTGATACTTTTAAGATTCACAAAATATACTAAAGGCAAGGCTCAGATATTTTTAGTTACAGTGAAGGCACAAGAAGATCCCGAAGGAATGAAGCGGAGAGTAGAATTCACCCCTGAAATTGTCACTGGCAATGTATTTTTCCAGTTGTAAAATCTAATGTGCAAAACTAAAAAACAACAAGCTGAAACCTATCTGGTCTTCATTTTATATTCCATTTCTGTAACTACCAAATAATATATAACCAATCATATTGATTCTATTTTGTACGGGTTTTTTTGTTCCAAGAGCAAACTGTATCTCAGCTATATTAATCATATTTCAAAATAAAGTTTATGCTTTGATATGTAGGTTTTATATAGTCCCTGATGCATTCGGAAAGCACAGAGTATTTTTTGTCTATGTAGATCTATATATGATGCTTTAAAAATACCAGGAAAATAAATTGGCCAATTGCCTGCAAATCTTGCAAATGTTTTCTGGAAATTTCTCTCAACACTGATATTTGTGTGCATCTTCTATTACTGACACAGGAAGTTCTATACTTTTCTTCTGTTATGTGGTTGTTTATACACAGAAATAACCATACCATTGTTTAACCAAAGTGCTCCCTATCTAATATATATCTGTGGTTACCAGCTGGTCTGAGCATTCCCTGAAAATTACAGGCTCATTTCTGCTTCCCAATACCTCTTATGAAAAGTACTTCAACTCTCTCCTATGCTTCAAGGACTATGGCTGGAACCAAGGCTGCACTGCCTACTAGTAACTACTGTACTGCATATAGAGACATCTGCCAAAAAAGTGTGTTCCTAAGCATTCATTACTAATTCTTCTTTGTAATTTTCCCCTTTGTTTTGCTTTTTTATTGGGCATTTTGTAAATTTTCAGATGTCATGAAACAAGGAAATTAAACAAGGAAACAAAACAAGGAAATTAAAGACAGACATTTTTAAATTCAAAGGCAAATGTAAAATATTAGATTCTATAATGTTTCTTTTGGAGAATACATTGCCCACTCATTTTTCCAAGTTTCTGGAGCCTTTTTAACCTTCTACTTTTTTGTTTCATCTTATTCTCAGCTGTCCCAGGAAAGAGCTCCGACTTGTTCTATCTTTTTAATCCTCAGTATTCTAGCTTAATTCTAGGCCCCAAACACAGGTCATTTTTAACTGCCTACATGACATCACCTTCATCCACAGTCCAAACATCCTCTAGATTAAATTTCCTAAAACACCACTTTCATCATGACACAGTGCTGCTCAAGGTATTTCTGTTGTTCTAGTGACTATGAGAAAAGTCTGCATGTGTTACTCTGATGGGCTTCCAGGCCCAGAAAATAGTGTCACATTTTAGTTAACAATCTAACCCCTATGGCATGCCTATTATTTACGTCAGAATGAGTTCCTTCGCATCCCCCATGCAATACTGCTTATTCTGCCTCAGTGCTTTTCCTGATGTTCACCTCCTCTTTCTCCCATTGCTTCAGCTGTCCAAATCCTATCCATTCTCCAGGGCCAACTGAAGTGTCATGAATCCTATAAAAATTTTCCACTGCTCCAGCCCACAAGTCATAGTACTCCCTGAAATTCTGCTATACTTACCATCTGCTGTACTACACTGTTTCTCCTTTGGAACTAATGCAAGTCCGAGTACAATCATAAACTGTTTGGTATCATGGATATATTCCCTATAGTATTTTTCTTTCCTATTACCTTTTGTTTGTGTTTTTTTTCACTGCTGAAACACACTAGTTATACAAGGACACAAAGCGGACTTAATATGGTAATCTTTAACAAAGGGAGTTTACAAAATACAATTCTGCTAACAGTACTAATGCCCAAAGATAAATTAATGACTGTCTAAGAGATACTAACAGGGCAAATCTATGTGCTGAAAAAAAGGTTAAGACCAAATTTTTATAAGCAAAATAGTAGGTTAAATATACAAACTGCTAATATTGAAATAATCTTTTGGTGACTCTATAAAGAGAAGACCACTTGACTTTCATAGTTTCAAACACAATTTTCTGTCTTGCTGTCTTAAGAAAGCTTTTTTATTTTCTAAAATAGGAATTGAAAAAACAAACAGGTAGAAGACAGCAAAGCAGTCATGTCTGCCAGCTGTGACAGGGGTACCCAGAGTTATTCAGAAAGTATATGAGAGCCCAGGTGAAGTGAGGAGGGTGCCCACAGAGGAAGTCTCCTTATGATGGAGTATCAGAGTCTAAACTCAGTGAAAAGGGCATCAACAGGAAGGAGCAATATGGAGTGAGCTCTGAGTTGGGAAAGCATCCAAACAAGAGAGAGGAGGCAAAGACTAACATAGGTATTCAGAAGCAAGTAGAACAAGTAGTGATCCCTAAGGAAAGGTGGTCTGACATGAGATGCCAGTACTTAAGCAAGATGAAGGAGGAGTCCGTTCATGGGTGTGGCCTAGTGGGAGGTGTCAAGAGCTCCAGGGTGAGAAGGATCTTCTTGCATGTAGTCTGGTCAATCAGGGAGAACCAAGAGTTTAAATGGAGTGAAGAGGACATATGTAAGAGAGAGCAGCCTAGCACTGGATGTCAAAGTCTGAGCAGGGTGAGAAGGTCGTCTCTGGAGAGTGACTTTGAATAGGGTGTAAGACCCCAAGTGGAGTGAAGAGGACATCCAAACATGGGGTGTCAGACTTGGAACAGGGTGAGAAGTACATCTGTGTGGTGGACAAGTCAAAAGAGAAGATGCAACACAGGTGCATTAAAGATAACACACAGGGTCCTGCAGAAGTAAGGCCTGCTTAAGTGCGGTTGGTAGAGGAATAATATCAGTGTAATAATTTATATTTCTAATTTGAACACTTCACCTAAAATATCCTACAGTGTGCTTGAGTGTGATACTGTTGTTACAGAATTATATGCTTATGATTCTGCAATAAAGGATTTTATAATGAAAAAGGAGCATTATTTGTACCAGGCCCTGTATTTCCTAGGAGAAACCAGGAAAACCCAGAGGACATTCTCCTGAGTGAGACAAGCCAGACACAGAAAGAGAAATACTGTTGTGCATGATCTCACTTATATGTGGAATCTAAAAAGTGTCAAATCCACAGAGATGCAGAGTGGAAAAGTAGACCAGACCTGGGGCCGCAGGGAAGATGGGGAGATGTTGGTCAAAGGACAGAGACTTTCAGTTGTAAGTAAGTTCTGGGGATCTACTGTATAAAATGGTGACAATAGTTAATAATATATTTCATACTTGAAATTTGCTATGACAGTAGATATTAAGTTTCACCACAAAAAAGAGGAAAAAATGTTAACTGCAAGGCATGGATATTTTCATTGGCTTAACTGTGGTAATCACTTCACAATACACACGTATAAAATATCATATTGTACAATTTAAATGTACACATTTTTTAAACTTTTCAGTCATACTTCAATAAAGCTGGAAAAGATGTAAAGGATACTACAAAGTAAAGAAATACTCAAATAATGGAACATACCCAAAGAACAGAGAAGCCAGCTTAAGTAGGGTACTGCTGTCAAGTCAGGGACAATTCGAGCACAAAAATACCACTGAAAGCCTTTAGCTTATATAGATAAAACATAACAAATTAAGAAACAGATTTCAGAGGAATAGGATATTTACATAGTTCCAAAGTACTCTTCCACAAAATGTTTATTACTTCCCACAGGGAAAAGCATTGCTTTAGAAGTGAAGAAATCTAGCAGACACCACCTTAATCAAATAATCAAAGTCTATCACTAGTAATAAAATGAATTGAAAGCATGCAACACCTGACAAAATGCAATGAAAACAACAAAGCATTCTTTCTGTGGTTTCCTGTCAAAGATGGCTCCTCTGAGCATAGTCATGAGAAAACATCATACGAATTCCTATTGAGGGAACACTGTGCAAAGTAATTGGCCTGCAATCTTCAAATGTGTCAAGGTCATACAGGTGAAAGAAAAAATTGTGGGAATGTTCCCAACTGAATACATATAAAAAAAGACAAAATAACAAAATGTGGTATGTGATTTTGAACTGGATCGTTTCTTATAAAGAATGCATTTGGGAAAAATGACAAAATGAATAAAATTTGAGACTTCTTAAGAGGTATCAAAGTTGATTTTTTTGGTTTTGATGGTGGTACTGTGATTATGTAAGAGAACATCCTTATTTACAGGGTTTAAAAACTAAAATATTTAGGGATAATAGGGAATCAAATCAGTAACTTACAAATGGTTAAGGGAGAAAATCATTATTTGTACCAGACTTCCAATTTTTCTGTAGGTTTGGTATTCTGTAAGAAAATTATTAACAATAGATAGTTTTAGTCCTTACAAACCCGAAGAGTCATAACATTTTCAAAAAAATAAATAAAACACTACCATAAAAATATACATATTTTTTAACTTTTCACCTTCCATTACATTTCTGACCAAGTTTTTATTCTAAACATGTGTATGATTTTAATAGTTTACTTTTATTGCACTTTTCAATTATCATTTATCTCCCTTTATACCCATTTCCACCATAAAAATACACATTCTTGATGTAAAAAAAATTAGAAAACATGGGAGTACTTCAAAAATTTGGGCCAGCAACCAGACACAACTTTTAATAGTAATTCCACTCCTACTGTATAGAAAGATTCCCTTCTGAGCCCTAGTGCACTATTGGTGGGATTGCAGACTGGTGCAACTACTATGGAAAACAGTATGGGATTTCCTCAGAAAACTAAAAATGGAACTGCCCTTTGACCCAGCAATTCCACTGTCAGCATTATATCCTAAGAACCCTGAAACACTGATCCAAAAAAACCTATGCACCCCAATGTTCATAGCAGCACAATTTATAATAGACAAGTGCTGGAAGTAACCCAAGAGCCCATCAGTAAATGAATGGATCAAAAAACTATGGTACATTTACACAATGGAATTCTATGCAGCAGAAAGAAAGAAGGAGCTCCTACCCTTGCAACAGCATGGATGGAACTGGAGAGCATTATGCTAAGTGAAATAAGCCAGGCAGTGAGGGACAAATACCATATGATCTCACCTTTAACAGGAACCTAATCAACAAAACAAGCAAGCAAGCAAAGTATAGCCAAAGACACTGAAATTGAGAATAGGTTGACAGTGATCAAAAGGGAGAGGGGAGGAGATAATGGGGGAAAAGGGTGAAGGGTTTACAGGAACAATTATAAAGGACTCATGGACAATAACAAGGGGGGATAGAAATGGAGGAGGGAGATGGGGAGGCCTGGGGTGGTGGGGAGGGGTGGGGAAAAAAGACAGAAAACTGTACTTGAACAACAATAAAAAAATAAAAAAGAAAAAAAAAGAAAAAAAGATCCCCTTTCTCTTTCTAGTATCATGGGCACTATTTATCAAGAGAAGTTCTGAAGAAATGATTTATCAAGAGAAGTTCTGAAGAAATGACTGGTACAACTGACTGAAAGCCATACAGAAAAAATTTTATTGTAAGTCCCAAAATAGTAGATGCAAAAAGATCTCTTTGACAATCAAACCTCTCTTCTTTTAAACTTTGTGGATCCTCAGGTCTGGGGCTCACATGGGAAGCAAGCAAGCAATGCTTCTCTCTCACATCAATGTTTCTATCTCTCCCTTCATGTCTCTCCAAAAGCAATGAAAAAAAAAATGCCCTTGGGTGAGGAAAATAAGCAAAGAAGGAAGAAAGGAAAGAGGGAAGGAGGGAGGGAGGGGGGGAAGGAGGAAAGGAAGGAAGGAAGGAGAGGAAGGAAGGAAGGAAGGAAGGAAGGAAGGAAGGAAGGAAGGAAGGAAGGAAAAGGAAATGATTCCCGGCTTGCCTGACTTATCTTCACCACTACTACTGCCACACCTAAAAGGTAAGAGACTAATAGATGACAAAGAGTGACTTCTTTACTCAAGTCCACCTGTATGTCATCTATATGACACCATAAACTCTGCCAATGGATATGTAAATCTGATAAATTACCCTAAACCATAAACCATTTAAATGGGTCCAATTGAACCTGGGTTATAATGAAACTTTTAATTAGGAAACTTTTACAATATCTCAAGAAGAGTCCTGGCAAACATAGTGCCTGGGGCTACTACTTCCTCTGTTTTTACAGTACAGTTTGAGCAAAATATCTTGTGAGCTTAGCTTTTTGCAGTGTAACATGCAGATTTGTAAAGGCCCAAAAGATATTAGGTAGAGCCTAAAATAAAGCAATCTTTGGAATGCCGTTAGATATAGTAGCCTGCAGAGTAGGTAGGATAAGAATCAAATAGTAATTGCTGGGTCAAAGGGCAGTTCCATTTTTAGTTTTCTGAGGAAATTCCATACCGTTTTCCACAGTGGCCTCATCAGTCTGCATTCCACCAACAGTGCATAGGGTTCCCTTTTCTCCGCATCCTCTCCAACATTTGTTTGTGGATTTGTTTATGTTGGCCACTGTGACTGGTTTAACTGGAACATAATAAATAGAAGAAAAAAGGAAACAAAATATAACCAGAGACATTGAAGTTAAGAACAATCTAACAATGGTCAGGGGGGAGTGGGGAGGGGACAGTGAGGAGAGGGGATTACAGGAACTACTATAAAGGACACATGGACAAAATCAAGGGGGAGGGTGGAGGTGGGGGAGGGAGGGGGGTTCAGGTGGGGTGGAGGGATGGGGAGAAAAGGCACACAACTGTAATTGAATAACAATAAAAAATTAAAATTATTTTTTAAAAAAAGAATCCAATAGTAAATCCCAGTCATTTTCTTAAATAGTACCATAGCCATGGGTCTTAACACTACTCTGTCTTCAACCATCATTATTACTGCATACCTATACTATTCCTCATTACTGTAATGAATGTTGCAACAGGAAAGAGACATTTAATGAGCAGAATATTGATTAAATGGGCTTAATTTATTTTGAAGTTCATACTTTTATACAAAATAAGGTAAGGTTCCTCTTATTTTTGATAATCAGTGGAAAAATAAATTCTACCTCAAACTTTTGATTAAAAAAATCATAACATGCATTATATTTTCATACTCAAGGTTGAATCCTAGATAAAGCCGCTACCAATCCTGAGTATAATTAAATCAACATCATATCTGTATTAAACTTTTTGATTCTAGAAAAAGTGTTTAACCATTTGAAGAACATTACTAATTGCTTTAAACTGCTTTAACGATTTCAATCATTTATTTTCCCCATGCTTACTGAAAATTATTTCATAGATTTGATTGTGGTATACATCTAGGTCATTTAATTTTATTTTAAAATAATCTCTCTGATTTGGTCCTTTCAAAATCTGTTATCTTTCCATATTATTTTTGTGCTAAATTTTTCTCTAATATTAATTCTTATTTACCAACTGATATAGTATTAAACATCTAATTACACTGCCTTCAATTTTTTAAATTATTTTCTGGGTCTGCCTTAGTTCTTTTGAGCTGTTACAACAGAACAGCATTATCTGGGTGGCCTGTAAACAACAAACATTTACTTCTCACAGTTCTGGAGGCTGGTTGTCCCTGATCAGGGTGGCAGCATAACTGGGTGAGGGATGTCTTCTGGGGTGCAGACTTCCTGTATCCTTATGTGGGGAAAGGGGCTAGAAAGCTTTCTGGATTCTCTTTTATAAAAGGACTAATCTTATTCATAAGGCCCCACCTCCAAACACCTTCATAGCAGGCACTAGGATATCAACAAATGGATGTGGAGGAGACACAAACATTAAGACATTTAAATCTGCTTTCAGAATGAACTTTCCAGCATTATCTTTTTTCCTTTCCCTATATCACCCTGGAACAGGATTATCACAACTAGTTTGGAGTTTTCTTATCCCTGCCTTTCCTCTTACAAGTACCTAAAGTATAGAATGACAATTTCAGTGTTACACAGTAAAAATCAGAAAAGCTGGGTGTCTTTGTTTTTTGTAATTTAACATTACATAAATGATATAACGTCTTGTCCACAACTGTTGCCATGTATTGATATTCCCATCTCAGTAACTGAGAAATATGAAGCTTCAAAGAGGTTCAATAACTGGCCCAAGGTCAGACAGGTAATAAGAGTCATGATCCAAAACTTTGTCTGCCTATCCTAAATATGTATGTTTATGTTTGGTAATTTTCTGTTCTATAATGACATCCTTAATCATTTTGCTTAATAGAATATTCTAATTTTAGTTATCTCAATTTTTGAAGTGATAAAATACATTCTGTTTAGCTATGCCTCATGATGGACATCAGAAACTAAGATAAATATAAAGATGAATATGATACAACCTTTTCCTTCAAGAAATTTCCTGTGTAGAATAAAAACTGCAAAATTGGGCTTGATAATACAGGAAAGAGATTGTGCTCCCCCTACCTCCCTTTATCTCAACATTTAATTCTTCCACTGTAGGCGGACCATGGGATATAAGAACAGGCAATAAACTGTTGGAGAAATTTGGTTTTGGGTCACGTGCTGTCTTCATTGGCCTGGTCACAGAGAAATAGGTAACAAAAATGTTACCTAAATGAGGCTTTTTCTAAATTGGGTTTCCAAGTCAAGAGATTTCTGTTCCATATTGGAATAAATGTACTGAATCCACCAATAGGAACTTCACCATTCAGACATCCAGTGTCTATAAGGCATGGTGAGATGAAATTTTCAAAGGACTGGAGTGAAAGGTAAGGATTTGGGGACAAAAGAAGATTTGATTCATTCCCTAGAAAGAATCTACAATTGTCCCAGTAGCCATAGAGAAATTGTCAAAACCGACTGCAGGGGAGCCTAGGGATGTAACTAGTTCAGCTGCAGGGACAAGGTTAAAAACTACTCTGCCTTAAAAATGACTGATGTGTCACATTCTTTGTTAAAAAAAAGTATTAAAAAATCACTCCAGAATTATATGAATAATAAAGTCATGGAGACTATGAAACATTTATTTTCACAACAGATATAATTATTAGTCCTTAATGGTCAATATATAATTATATTCATTATAATTATTCACATAATTGTAATACCTTGATGAGCATAAGCTCAGAAATTCGATTTATTTTGAAAGAATCCAATGCAGAATATAAGTTAAGTTACTGCAAAGGAGTGCTGATTTATAAACAAAAATGTTATGATAGAAACTAAAACAAAAATGAAATAAAGCAAAAAAAAAATTAACTAAAGTTTCTTCTCAAACAGGAATAGGCAGTATCCCAGTACCTATTTTCAGCCCTTTGGAACATAAATAGGTGAAACCAAAAGTTCAATATGAGGAAATGCCTTTTCACAGATTTAAGGAACACTTGATTGAAGAAAAAAGAAAACCCCTATGTGTACATAAAGGAGTCCACCTACTGGACAGTACTGTAAACTGGTGTGGAAAAAAATATCACAAACGTGTTTTATACTCAAGGCAAAATTCTTCTCTGCAACTGGAAATTTAATAGGCTTAAAAAAAATCACTTAGCATTACAATCCTAACAAGAGGTAGGAACCATGAAGTCTTTTTAAGTGTGCTTCAAATCTAGGAGGACTAAATACAAATCAAACCTAAGGAAAAAAAGAAGGAAGAAAGGGAAGGAGTGGGGAAATTAATCCCATCTCTTCTTAATCTTCCTGTTGCATTTTGTTCATTGTTTTTCCCTTAGAAGCATTTTCGGGAAGGAATAAATTTTAACATTTTCCATAGAAAAATATTATGTATTCATTATTTAAGGGTATTAGAAAAGAAAATAACACTGATTTAAGAAGCAAAACTTCATTCTAGTCTTAGCCAATTGGACATCAATGAGAAAAGAGAAAAAGGATAAGCCTGCCTATATCCTTCATCTGCACACAACCTACTACCCTACCACCCAGGGTTCAGAGGTTTCATCTAAGATCTGTACACAAACCCACTTCACAAGTATCTTGTACAGATATAAGGCGATCAAGTCTTATCTCATAATCATAAGGAGCAGGCTAGCAGTCTTTCCCGTCTCTTCCCTATTCACCTCACCCCAGCAGAGTTAATCTCTGCCCCCTGCAAGCAGTTTAGAGAATAAAAACAAAGGCAGGACTTGGCCTAATCCAGAGCTTTCTTTGCCACTCCTGGACATGGCTCACTTGTATTTGGAGCTATCTATCAGGCCCGAACCAGTAGGCAGCCAACCCCTGCTGATGGCACTGATGCCCAAAATGGAAGGCCTGCTCGCTGTGCTGACATCACTCTAATGACTCAAACATCTGGAAAACAACATTTCACAGTGATGATCAGCGCTTCCCTGATCAGCAATAACTCACACACTGCATACTCTGCATTAGCAGTCAAGAGCAGCAAAGCGGTGTCCCTTAGAAGGTGCCACCGGAGCTTAGTGCTTTCCTTCGAGACAAAGACTCTGGTATCTTAGAGAGATACCTTCAAGTAATAGATTGTATTCCAGTAAGAATTCAATGCATTTTTCTGGGATTACAGGAAATCAACCATACTTAAATCCTGGTCTATTTCTAGCTTATTAATACTAATTTAAGAATATAAGTAATTAAAAAAATAGATTTGTTTCAAATCATAGAAGTAATTACACTGCAAGTCAAGTAACAGTGATGGAGAGGTTACTATATTTCTAAAGATGACAGACTATTGATTTCTTCTTGAATTATCATATTGAAATGTTATTATCTTCCCTATTTTCTCCTGTTTATACTTCTACCAATTCCCATTGCTATCTCTTCCCCTAATTCCCCTGTAGCAGGCAATCAAGACAGGCATGAGCATAGTAGGAAAGGATAGGCCAGGTAAGAAAGGTCACCAGGACAGAAAGCCCCAGGTGACTAGCAATGGACAAATGCAGAGTGGGGCCTCACCCCAGGGTGACCTTTCCTCCCCTAGCATATCTCTGGTCACGGGGTTTAGATTCCCTGACCTTTCATATTGCTGGTCATGCTGTTCAGATCCTTTCTTGACCTTTCTTCCCCTAGCATGTCGCTAGTCCTATGGTAGACCCCCTTAGAGGAGAAACAAGGGGTTCTGAAAAGAGCCTCAAAGGACTCTCAAACAAGCCCCTGCACCACCCACCACTCCCTTAAGAAGCAAGCCCTCAAGACAATGAGGTTCTGACCCACATCAAATAATCTCAGGAACAAAGCC
Source organism: Desmodus rotundus (assembly GCF_022682495.2). Classification (NCBI taxonomy): domain Eukaryota; kingdom Metazoa; phylum Chordata; class Mammalia; order Chiroptera; family Phyllostomidae; genus Desmodus; species Desmodus rotundus. The sequence goes on along the minus strand of NC_071390.1, from coordinate 153,097,267 downwards.
TCAGGTCTGTTGACCACAGAGACAGAGTTTTGGTCAAACTAGAGATAACATCTAGGCCTCAGTTGTGTTTCAGCTCCAGCCCAGAAAAGCAGCAAAACCAGACACAGCAATGTCATGGATGATATCAGAACCAGATGCAATAACTAATGACTTCCTCTCCTAGTGCCCACCAATCAGTAGAGACCACAACCCTGAAAGGACACACCTGGAAAAGATGATGAATATTCTATTGAGGTCCTCCCCTGGGACCTCTCCTAAGATCTGCACCATTAGAAAGGGGATAAAAACCCTCAAGATGGAGGACCCAGTGCAGCTTTCTCTCTAAAGCACACCAGTGCCTTTCCCCCCTCCTTTCCTCAGGTATGTATATCCTTGCCTTTCTTTTTCCTAAGCTGCAAGGGCCCTTCTTTTGCCTCTGTAATTGTTTCCTGAGCCCATGCACTGCAGCTGGCTCACTTCTTCCACTGCTCACTTCTTCGACCTCTGTGATTTTCTAAATAAACTCTTGCTTGTATTTAAATCTTGGCTCTGAATTCTCTCTTAGCCAGAACTCAAATACTGAGGCTGCTGAACCAAGGTCTAACATCTGGTGCAGTTTTGCCACCAACTCCTCCACCAAAACCAAAAAGCAAGCACCAAAAGATAATCTTTAAGGTAAGTGAACAACTATGTATGTGTACTTTCTGGTGTCCTTACAATGATCATGTATTAATTAATCAAACAAACCCAGGGAGAAAGATCCATCTGGGAGAACTAGTTAAACCACTCATAAAAGTTTCCACATCTCCATTACCTGCTATGCTTATTTTCTGCATTCTCTCCAGCTGGGACTTAACATTCTCCTTTATGAGATCTGGCCTTACACCTGGAAGTGACCTGCTACCTGCCCCCTGGATTTAGATTCCATCACTAACAGTCTTAGCAGTAGACTCCCCCACATCCATCAAGCCTGACACAACAGTACTACTTCACTTCTTCAAGTCAGGGATACTTTGCACAATTTAACTCTCTTGTTTTCACTGATTGAATTCTGTTTTCCAATGTTACTCTGGTGTGTCAGAGCAGGCTTCTCTTCTCTTTGAGAAACTACATAGGTATGACAAAAAGGTCAAATGGACATTCAAGCACAGGGTAATAGTAACAAGGAAAGACTGAAGTTTAATTTCACGTAAAAGGATGCCTTTTGAGGAGTAGTTCATAATGAGGGCTGAAAGTCACATCCCCTTATCTTTTACATTAAGGATATTTAAGACAGGCATAAAGGGGCTCTGAGCACAAATAGTGCTTAGTAAATATTGTTGACTTATCCCAATTCTATAAACACACACATAAAACAAGAAATACATCAAAATGTTAACAATGTTTAATTCTGAGGAGTGAAAATTTGAGTAATTACTTTTCTGCTTTTTTCTATGTTTTTTTCCCCATCGTTTCCTCATTAATCTAGTCTGTGTTACTTTTATTATGAGAGAAAAAATGATTTATACAAAGAAATAAATGCCAGAAGCTTGAACGCTAGGAAATTCACCTAAGCACGGAAACCTCTAATCCACAGGCAACTGAGCTCAGCTCCAGAAACAATGGATCTAGCTGAAGGCAGTAGGACAGCAGACTGAAGCCCACTAAGATCTGAAATGAGTCCTGAAGCTTTAAGTTACTCTGTATGTCTGAGTAGAAAAGTAGCCTAAGTCTAGGCCTTCCTTAGCATAATACATGATACGTTTTCATAATCATAAGGATTTGGCTTCTGTTCTACTACAGATTAGCTACTAAAAGCTGAGTCTGGCAACTGGCTGAGAGCTGTCATGTATTTGACTATGGGTATACTCCCTTTACCTATCCCAACAAAAAGAATGCTGCTCTGAAGCAAATGGAACCCCCAGAACACTAACGATGCCTTAGTCACTCATTTCCTAGATATTTACTCAAATTTATCTTAGACTCTGGATACATAAAAGAAAATTGGACCATGTTGCTTGCCACAGAGATCTTACATTCTGGGAGATGTAGGCAATAAACAAAGAGATAGAGAAAAATAAAGCAGGGGAAAGGCGTTACCTTAAGCAGTAGAGGCAGTGCAATTTTCTCTGACGACCTGTAACTTAAACAGAGACTAAATGAAGAAAAAGAGCAATCCCTGCAGTCATTTGGACAAAAGTCATTCTGACGGAAGGAACAGCAAGGGCAAGGACTCTGAGGTAGTTCTCCCAGCAATAAGTAACAGACCAGCTGGAGAATAGTGAGTAAAGATAAAAACTAGTTAGTCTGGGGGTCAGATAATGTAAGCCTTTGGGTCATATAAGGTTTTTTGATTTTACAAGTGTAATAGAAAATCATCATAGGGTTTCTATTCAGAAAGTAGTAGCATATTTACATTTTTACATTTATTTACATTATCCAGACACCCATGGCTCTTTCTGGCCATGGGTGAATGAATATGAGTAAATGGAGATTAGAGTAGACAGAAGGGGTAGAAGAAGGATAAAGTAAAGTCTATGCTAGGGATGATGGTGGGTTGAATGAAAGGGGTGACAATGAAATGGATAGAGGTTGTCAGATTCCAAATAAGTTTCAAGTCTAGAACCAGCAGTTTTCCTGATGTAAGATGTGAAATGCAGAGTGACATCAGGGGTAATACCCAAGTTTTTGACCTGAACAACTAGGTGTCACCATTTATTTGAAAGGGAAAACTATGGGAGAAACAGATTTGGTTGAGAACAATCTAGAATTCAAGTTTGGATATGTCAGGTTTAGGCAGACAATTAGATATGGATCTCAAGTTCAGGAGAAAGATTCAGGCCAAATACAGAACCTGGGGAGCCTTCAGTATAAGGATGGTAATTAAAAGATCACCAAGGGATCTCCAGGATGTACCTAAAGAAAAGAAGAGGTCAGGGACAGAGTCCTGGGGATACTTCGATTGTAAGGTCAGAATGAGGAAAAGGCTCCAGCAGACAGGACTGAAAGGGAACAGCAATGAGACAAGGAGAAGATGAGAAGAAAAATGTCCCAAAGACAAATGAACGGAGTCTAAAAGAATGCACTTTGAATAACACAGCTATGTAAAGTTTCCTGGTCTTATCTCTGACCTTGAAGTCCAAGAACAAAGACGTCAACTTACATTAAATTTTTTTTCCATTACTTTGAATTCTATGTAGCAACTAGTGAATACTATGCCATCCCATTATGGGTTAATTTGTTTAGCAGAGAGTCCACTCTTGCTTCTTTCCCTTTTCCTTCTGCCTGTGTCACCAGGGAATGACACTGGATTCAACAAAAGCTGAAGAGACCACAGATTTTTCAGGGTAACACATCCTGAAAGCCAAGCTGGATTGTGAGCACTGTGAAAGCAAATTAAACTGCAGGCATATTATTCTGATGCAGTGAAGAGAAAATGCAGCTCAGATGTAAGTAGGTTTCTTTTGTTCCTGCTCTGTGCAATGGATCTCTTACGTATTTGTTTATTTCCTTACTCTTTCACCCTATTCAGTTAAATTTATTTTTAGCTATTGTTGGGCATCCTTCAAGAGAGGCAAATACTCAGGACTATAATGAACACATCCAAAGGTTCCAAAAAACTGCTTACTTAACACATCAATGTCAACACCTTTCCTCCCAAGAGAGTCAAGGACTCCCTCTTGCTAATTCTATAGTATAGACTAAAAAGAAAAAAAAAGCAATGTCACACACGTTGTCAAACTTCACTGATATTTTCAACAACGTTAAAATAAGTTTCTCAGGAATGTCACAGGAGTTAATATATAGGTAGACAGTATAAGTGCACATTTCTAAAATCACTGGCATGTATCTTTGTTTATTATCCATGATGTAATTTTTGATGCATCTTACAAGAAGTATTTACTAGCCTGGCCATAAAACAAGAACTGAAGCACCCAAGTGTTAGTAGGCAGCTAGATATTAATAAATAAGGAAGCAAAGAGAATAAGACATCATTAAGCATAATGACTAGGGAACATAATCTTGCTTCATTAGGAAGCTAAAGCTTCACACACTCAGGGGATCACAGGAGGAAGAGGAGAAGAAATTCTTATGCTGGGCATATGCCCAGTAGAAGTCAAGACGGCACAGGCGGAGATTCTTCTACTATGAGGCATGCACAATAGAAGCCAAGATGGCTACCACAAAGGCCTATTTTTCTGGGCTGAAAAAGGATCAGATTAGATAAGGGGCATAGAACCCACAGAAGATCTAGAAAATGGATTGGTCTGGGGAAGGACCCAGTGAAGGCTTGGGAATTTGACTGGTTAGTTTGAAGAGGGCCTGGTCTACACCAAGTCTGAGATAATATAACCCAAGTTTAACAAAGAGGCTCTCTCTCTTGTGCAGTAACAATCACTTGCCCTGTTCACTTGCATGTTTTCTCCATAGTGGCCCTCTATGTGGCCCTTGCAGCCACCTGGGGCCCGTGGAAGACCACGTGGGCCTAGGAACAGTGCCAGCCAAAACACTGCCAGAAAAAGAGTAAGCTAAGCAGATTGGGACAGAAAAATAGACTGGACCAATGGCACAAAATGTCTGGACACTGACTCTATCCCTGGGCCTGGTGAAGACAAGACTGGACTTTTTCTGTGGTGAGACAGACAGAGATAAAACACTGGGAACCAGGGGTAGCCTTCTAGTTCTACACGAATAAGTCTTACAGCTAGAACCACATCCTCCCATATGTGGGTCTCTTGAAATGCTCTCCTTATGACTCTATGAAAGAACCCCATTTCCACCAGCAAGACAAGCACATTCATTCCTTGCACAGGAATTACTTTGGGGACCTGCTATGAGTTTATATGGTAAGCACAGCTTAGAGCACTTGAAAAGGTGATTTACTCAGTGGTGCTTGATTCTTTCACCCCAAACCTTTGCCTTCTTCCCCAGGTGAATTTTTATTGTTAAAAATTAACTCATTAGAAGGGGAGAAAATCAAAGTAGCCTCTATATCTTTGGAAAAATAGGACAAGAATAGGTCATTTGTTATCCCCAGACCACTAGCTATTTTTGTAAGTTTTGTTGCTTGTTGTTGCAGAAACAATTTTTTGAGACAAATAGACAAATAAGGTTAGACAGTGCCAATTAAAATATTTTTGTGGGATTTTGTTGTATTTATACTTTTTAATATGTAATTTAAAATATTCATTGCCTTACCTAAATTTATACATAAAGATTTTTTAAAATTAGGGACCCCCAAATTTTATGAGCTCCAGGCTGCACCAAACCCACATCTTTCTGAGATAAAAACTGATTGTTTAAAATCACAGAGCTGGGAAAAAATGGTTAAAACTCGGCTTAAAATTAAGGCTATTTGGTCTCAAAGAGTTCCTTCTACAGTACTATCACCATCTTAATCAATTAAATCTCAGTGTGAATGAATTCTACCTCCTCTTGAGAATAAGTAATTTGGAAGGGAGAGAAAAATCTATGAGGCCTCTGGAGAAGAGGGTATCATGAGGCACACAAAGAGAATGTTAGAGATACTGAAGATAAACTATTCCTACTTCACGGTTTGCCTAGACTTGTGCCACTGGTCTACTGTTATAGGGCTAGCTTAAAAGAATTATTTACTGAGTATACATGAATATGAACTTTTATTTTGTCCTTACACTTGCATTTCTATAAATTCGACTATGATTTCACAATCAGCCTGCTCATGAGAGTGTCTGATTGGGAAAAAAATATCTGTAATATGTCCTTTGTGGAAATCTCCACTCAGACGTACCAACCTACTTTTATTTTTAGATGCCTTATACTATTGTGGTGATTGTGCTATTGGTAAACATACTCAGTGACAATTTCATGACTTGTATACTCAATAAATGCAGTAAATAATTAAAGCTAGTATTAGGCATGCTAATTACTAAGTCTACAGAATTGTTTGCTAAAACAATTACACGAGTAATGTAAAAAGGTTACAACAGGCAGGTAGGCAAGCTAATCATACTTGAGATTTGATCATTTTTCTGAAAGATTCACAGTTGCTTTGCTACTAAAGCTAGTGGGAAAAACTTCCTGAGGGGACTGTTTTCCTCGTTCATTTTGTACTGTGCTACTACCACTAACAAAAAAATGGACTGAAAACACAAGGTTCCATAATAGGAATAAACCTCAACACACCTAATATGTTCTGAGCAACTGAATTATTTATTTTTTGCCAATAGCAAGCAACAGGCAGCTTTTGTTTTTATTAATTCAGTTCAGCTGATATGAGTAGACAGAACTGAAAGAGGAGAATGTACTTTATCATCTGTAGACAAATTTCAATTTTCTCTTTCAAGTACAGTTGAATGCATTTTCTTTGCAACCCAAAGACAGAAGATCTTGATTACTGTTTCAGGAATAATCTCAGCCTTTGTGTGAAGAAGATAGGGAAAATAAATAGTCTCTCTGGATGATATGTCAGCTTGGAAATTACAAAACAAGATATATTCTTGGAGGTAGGGAAATTAAATTAAGGTAAAATGGTAGAACCATTAAAATGACAATTGAAGGCTTATTTTGTAGGTTATGGCTGCTTCCCAATTGTCCTTTGTCCTTAGCCTCACCCCAGGGGCACAGACAACAGAACCAGAAACAAACAAGGTCAAGACAGGGGCAACTGTCTGGAAATGCAGGTCACTCAGGCTGTGGGCGCCGTCATTTACTGCAAGCTCTTTTGTAAAATTAAGGTTCGAATTCCCTTCTCCCCTTCCCCTCCAACCGCTCTTGTTTCAGTGGGGTGTGTCCAACCTTTTGGCGTCTCCAGGCCACACTGGAAGAAGAGGAGTTGTCTTGGGCCACACATTAAATACACAAACACTAATGAAAACTAATGAGCAAAAAAAAGGTTTTAACTAAACTTACAATTTTGTGTTGGGCTGCATGTGGCCTGTGGGCCACAGTTTGAGCACCTGCTTAGACGAAAAAGGAGTTAATAATTCTTCAGCTTTCTTCTCAGTTTTACCAAACTAAAAAAAGATCAATCCAACACTAGTTCAGTTGGAGTCTGTCTTTCTGGCTGAACATTCACCCTCTTGAATATTAGGAAAAGTTGTTTCTCTGTCACTTGTACTTTATCCCCACATTCAAAGGGCAAATATCACTTGTACTTCAATTAAGAAACAGAGTAGTAATCTGTGCCCAGTTTAGAAAGCAGCCCATTCATTGTTGCTCTCTCAAGTGTTCTGTTTTCTCAGATGCCTCTCAGGATAGCCCTGGTGGCTGCCAACTCAGCACTGCTCACCCATCACCACCCACACTTCTAACCCTCCTCTCCCTCCACTGCTCAATTTAAACAGCTCCCTCACAACTTATCTGATAAATCCTTTTGCAATAATAGGTGACTGTGGTTTCATGTGCAAATTTACATAAATGTAAGAGTTCAGGCCTCCCATTTCACAACCCACTCCACCTTGGGTACTACTTTAAATCATAAGATCAATGAAGATGTCCCAGGCCTCTTTTTTTTACACCTCACATCGAAATCCGACAGAGCTGACCACATGTAGTGTGAGCCCTGACAGCTGAGTTTTCTCTCCCTTTTTTAATGCAAGTGCCTGATCTAAGCTCTGATTGACAAGGCATCCACTTCAAAGAGGCACCCACTTCAAACATGGCTATCTGGAGTAAACACACTGCATTCCACAGAACGACATAAACAGCTAGGCCACACCTCAGCTGCTTCTGTGCTAGAGATACTGATTTAAGTAACTGACATTTGGGCTACTTACTTTCTCTCTTCCCACGCTTTAACTTCTCATTCTTAAGTTTTAAATTCACCAATACAGTAAGCCCTCAAAACCCAAGGCCCCCATGCTTGACCCCAGTAAGAGCAGAACCCCAGACTTTTTCCCTCTCATCTCACTCCCAAGAACAAGGGGTGAAGAAGGGGCCCTCACTTTCTTTTTGTCAATTCAACAATCATATAACTCCCTGAAATACTCAGGCAGAAATGAGGTTGAAAGGCCAGACATGTTTTGATAATGGATCTTATAAATAAAAGGAAACATCAGAAGTGGGGAGGAAGTGTTGTACAATCCTCACACACCAATATTCTCCAGGATTCTCTTCTCTTAAACCATTGGGCTTAATATTAAGCTTCAGCAGCTCAGAGAGGGGTGTGGCTCCCCTTTCCCCCAAAAATGAATCTTCAGCAGCAGCCTATCATGAATTTCTTGCTCCCATTTTCAGTCCCTATCCTGCTATAACTTTGGTCATCTCTGGGACTATCTTTAGCAATTCTAATTTTTCAGCCCAGAATCATTTAAAATAGATCAAAAATCACATTAATTTTAAAAAATTGTAATCATTCTTCATCTAAAGTTGAAAATTTATTCCCAATTCTATTTTATGCCAAATTATGATCACATATTATCTAGCATTTCTATCAGAGGTCCTGTAATAAATCGAATGGCTTAAATTCTGTAATAAAATTTTAATATTCTAGAGATATCCCAAACTTGAAAATAACTTCCTTAAAGTATTGAATTCCACCGCAAAATTAAAATCCAAAGATTAAATCACCATGAAAGTTCAAATACAAAAAACAAAAAAACACATTTAGGTTCAGAGCAATTAAAATCTACAGCCAAATTCTCATGCCTTGTGCGCTACAGCTCAAAGACCTTAAAATCAGACTGTTTAAGTGAAAGTCCAAAACTCATCCTGATGAATTTCTTCTTTTACTTGCTCTCAGTCAAAGGCATTCTTCATGCCTGGAATGGGAATAGTTCCTTCAGAGATCATGAAATTATATCATGTCAAAGACAACTTTTTACTAACTGTATTTTAAAGAATCCAAAGAATCTGGAAAAAGATAAAGTTGAATCTATATCATAATCTATGACATTAATAAACTAAAAAAAATCAATGTTTAAATGTAAAAAGAAAAAAGAAACCATAACAAATTCATTTTGTCTACCTATGGTGTCCATTCAATGCCAATGGGAAACACCAATTTGGACCAGGAGTCCTTCTTAGTAGATATTTTCTTTCTCAGGGTCAATACTTCATAAACTTTGAGCGAGAAAGGCATTTCTAACTATGATTCAAAACCCCTAAAAGAAAATGCAGTGCTGAATCTAAAGAACAAAATAAACAAAACTGAAACAGATTCAGACACACAGAACAGACTGATGGTTAACTGAGGGGAGGCTGGTTGGGGGACTTGGTAAAAAGTTGAAGGGATTAAGCAGTACAAATTGGAAGTTACAAAATAGTCATGGGGACGTAAAGTACAGCATAGGAAATACAGTCAATAGTACTGTAATAGGTATGCATGGTGCCAGTTGGGTACTGAAAATACGAGAGAGAACACTTTGTAAAGTACATGATTATCTAACCACAATGCTGTACACCTGAAGCTAATACCTAATAACATGAATAGAATCTAAAATTTAAGAAGAAAATTAAAAAAGAAAATACAGTACTGATATATTTTACTACATTAAAAAAATAAGCACAAAAGATAAATGACTCAGGGAAAAAATATCTGAAGCTAACATCGCAGGCAAAAAGTCTATTTCCTTCTGAAAAGATCAGCTACACATTGAACAGAAATAAATCCCTAAAAGCACCCTAGAAAATGGGCAAAGGATGTGAAAACCAGTTTACAGAAAAAAGAAATTCAAATAGCCCTTATACAAATGAAAAGATAGTCAACTCATTCACATCATGTTCTTAAATAATAAAACAAATTAAAACAACACTAAAATAACATCTTCCACCAATGAGACCTGCAAAAATCGAAACATTCCATAATACTCTGTGGATGAGGCTATGATGAAGCACAAATCTCATGTTGTAAGAAAAATGCAAAATGGTAAAAGATGTATGGAATTTGGCAGTATATGAACAACACGACATGGATTCATCTTTTGATGCAGCAGTTCAACTTCTAAAAACTTATACTACAGACATACCTGTTAAAAATGACAAGTATGTAAGTTTACTCATTACCGCACTATCTGTAACTGCAAAAGAATGGAAATCACCCAAATGACCATCAACAGGGGACTGTTTAAATAAACTGTGATACATTTTCATACCAAGATATTAATACTATGCAGCTGTAAAAAAGAATGAGAAGCTCTCTACATACTGATGTGGACATATTTCCAGAACGCTTGGTTAAGTCAAAACAAACAAAAATCAAGTTGAAGAACGGTGTACAATTTGCTTTCTTTTGTAGAGGAATGGAAAAATTAAGAATATATATTCACATTTGCATGCATTTGTATTTAAGGAAATGACCCACGAGGCATACATAGTATATAGGACCTACTAAATTACCGGTCGTCTGACTAGAGCCAGGCTGCCTGGGTCTTTCTCTGTCACTTAAAATTATTCAACCTCTGTGAGCCTATCTACAAAATAGGAATTATATGAATTCTTACCTCACAGGGTTGAAACAGGAAATAAATGAGAATCTTTGCAAAGTACACTGGATAGTACTAGGCACTTCCTAAATATTATACAAGTATTCATTAAACAACGAAATAAGTAAAACCTGCATGGGATATAACAAGCAGCAAGATTTGTCAATGTCTACTTTTTTAAATATTACTTTAGTTTTTAACTACTTTTAACTTTGGGATGCATGGTTCAAAATCAATAGTAAGTGAGAATATATACTTAACAAACCTGGCCCACGCCCATGAAATTTAAATACAAGTCATTCCCAGATCCCGGAATGGCTGTCACTTCCGGTCAGATTTTGCTTGCTGAAGCCCCTCGAAGCTTGCCTCTGACTACAGCCCAGGGCACGAGGACTTGCCTCTACAGAAATGCGTGTTCGGTTGTATAAAAACAGCCAGGTTCACGGGCGCACCATAGTCCGAAGCTGCAACGACGCACCAGAGCTGAAAACACGCGGTCAACGCCTAGTCCTGATACCGTCCAAGTGTAACACCTCCCACTTTAGCCACGCCGCAACCAGGCCAGAAATTTTACTCCGCAAACCCTCGACCGCTCGGAATTCTTCTGTTTTTTGTTTTCTCTTTAGTCCCACTCTGTTTCCTAGATTTGGGGGAGGGAGGAGGGTCTGATAGTTAACGTCACTCTTCCCCCCCCCCCACCAGAGATAAAAAAGAAAAGAAGTAAAGCAGCAGGAAAAGAAAAATATTTACTCCTAAGTCCTGGAGAAGATGTTGAAGGCTGTGGCTTATAAACTACAGAACCCCAGAATTAGACAGACTTACCAACGACGTCACGGACAGCACCCAGCAGAAGATGGCACAGGATAAACTGTTAACTTCGCGGCCTGGAAGGGCAGAGTAAAATGGGCACTTCCGGTGCGCAGCTCTCCTTAACAAGAAAGGAAGGGGCGGGACACGCAAGCCAGCATTCTCTTTCCAAATGGACCAATCAGGTAACTCATGGCCACTTCACACTGGAAGAAGTGCGAGAAGCGTTAAGGGTGGTGTTGTTATATATGTGCCCCCACAGTGAAGGAAACTGCAACCAAAAAATAATTGTTCCCACTCCTCGACATGTTTAGTAGTATCTCTTGTTGGGATCTTTGCCTTCCATTTTGCAGCAACCATTTGTCAAGCTCACTGGCTGTTTCTCTTAGTTGCATCTTCATCCCAGTTGGTCACAGGGAACTTTGAGGTTGGCTGTACCTGCAAGGTGAGCTACAAGTCTCTATGACATCTACTAAGTGTATATGACCTCTACTAAGAATGCCAGTTTGTTAATTATGATCACCATATTAAGAGTGTATTTCCCAAATTAGGACACTTAAAAGAGAAAGAGGGCAATATAATTAATTAAAATTATGAAAATGTTTGAGATGTTATATTGGTGAGTTTAAAGAAAGTGCAATAATTATCTCTAAAAATAACTATATTCAAGCAAAAACTTTAACAAATGTCTTTAAACTTTAAAAGTAACGTAGAATGAAAAATTTTGGCATATGTTGATGTATTTCAAATAGTATTCCCAGTTTTAATTGTCTATAACACTGGGTCATTAATGTTTTTCTGAAAAAGGCATTTTAAATATGGTATTATTGTTTTTAGTTTTTTTTAATTGCCTTCCATCTTCTCAAATATATATTTGATGATTGATAAATGGGAAATTAAACACCTCAATTTAATCTTCACTGTAGATAATAATGTTTTAAATTATGAAAATAAGCTTGAACAAATTATACTTAAGACAAAATATCATTCTCATTTTTCAAATATGTATATTTTTCGGCCCAAATATTTCCATAAGTACTGTTTTTTGTCTCTCTTCAGAGTACAGACCTTCAGCAAGTATTTGTATGAAATCAACTTCCTAACAAGTTTTTCATTTTTTATGATTCTTTTGAAGGTTTTGACAAATTTAAAGCACTTTACATATTCAAAGCACTTTAAATTTCATTTTATTTCTCTAAGAATGTGAATGTATTCAGTTATAACAGGAGTCCCATCCAAAGAGTCTTCATACAGGTTAATATGTTCCAAGGTACAATTACAGAATTTCAAAATTCAATCTTATACATCATTCAAACTCTAATTGAATTTCTTAAAAAATTCCTTGATTTTGTCGGGTTTATTTGAATGTTTTCCACTATCACAAGGTTTTATTTCAATAATAGCAATCTGCAAAATCTTTAAAATATGAATTTTACTTGCACAATTTTTGAATTGTATTAAAAAGTTCATGATTTCTCACACAATGCAATAACATTTTATACATTTTACTTATAAAAAGTGCAGTATCTTTGTAGACATTTGGAATTTATTTACAAAATATTTTTAAAGAATCAAATATTTGTAAAACCCTATTGAGGGGCAACAAAGAGAGGAAACGCATGCTATTATGTTTGAGGATTTTCCTGGTACTCAATTCTCTAGTTTTATCACCAATAGTTTTGTAGTTTTGTTACCAAACGCAGGTGTAGCTGCCTGCCCCAATGAAAGCCAGACTCATGACCCTGTTGCCAGTGGAAAATGAAAGCAGTTTTATTCAAGTGTCCTCCACATCAGAAGATGAGGGACTCTTGTCTCAAAGTCCATTTTAACATCTCAGTGCAGACAGGGGGTTTTATAGAGAGGAAGAGGGAAAGCAGAACAAAGAGACCAGGGGAGGGGATTGAAGAGTTCTCTTAAGTGCAGACCAGCACAGTCCATTCTGATAAGGATCTCCAAACTGGTCAAACAATGGCCTGGTGAGCATCATCCTGGTTTTAAGGTTGAAGGTCAACAAATCTCCCAAAGCTGAAGGTCTAAGTCTGTATTTTTTGAAGTTAGTCCCTAGGATTCTTGTATAAGCATGCTGTTTATCTACAAGCTACATATTAGTCAGAGTCAGCATTTATAGAAACAACATCGAAAAAGAATGGTGGGGTGGGTTACAATTTCCCACTGTCACAGTTTTAGTCATCAAATTGTTACATATAACAATATTTGTAAATTTTAACCATTGGGGCTTATATGTCGATTGCAGTTTGGGTGCATTTACGAATTATGTTTACACCATAGCTAATACCAAAGATCTAGTTATTTCAAAGATTTCTCAATAATAATTTTTATTTTTTTACTATGATCTTGTACTCTGTCCAATAAATATTTACACCATACCAGGAGTAATTTTATTTTAAATATAATCCTTTAACACAATATAAAATAACATTCACAATAATGGCACATAGTTTACTTTGGAAGAATGAATTTTTAAGTTTTTGTTTGATTTCACAAGTGGAAAGAAAAAATTGATAGGCATATAGAAGTAACTGAGGAATGTGGGGAAATGGATGGTGCATAAACAGGATTTCAAGGCGTGTTCATTGACATTATCTGTGCACATCTCATGGTGTTTTGGATGTCCAGGTAAATAAATGGATTCACTTGAGAACGGATGTTTGATTGCTGTGCTATGTGTCTGTGACTGTCACATTGTACTAGTATTATTTCCATAGGATGACAATATACTACAACCAATGGAATTTAGGAGAAAACTTCAAAAGTAATATGTCTTGATCAAGAAATGTTTCAAGTCTAAAATAACTAGTTAGTTATACTAGCACTTACAAATGCGTTTATGATGCTTACTAGGCTTCACAGCCGACAGCTTGACCATGCACGTGATTTTATGACACACTCTACTTCATGCTTCCCAGTGAATTTTTTTTATTAGCTTTTAAACAGATGGTTTTCAGGTTATTTCACAGAACTGACAATTTCATTTATTTAGATTATATGAACTGCTTGTTTATATAGACTACCTAAATTTCTAAATCTGCACCTCAAAACTAATTTAAAATTTTACATGTTTCAAATTGCCAGTTAAGTGGCTCAGTTGCCAGCCCACCATTAGGTCTCAAAACAGTTAGCTAAATAAAAGAACATTCAAGAGGATGGTGTAATATCAGCAGAAGGATATAATATCTTCACTGTCACAATTCCAAAACTCGAAGTCCTTGAACTGAATTGTGCTGCTATTTTTGGCTAAGGTTGAAGAAGTCACTCTGTCCTGATAATTCTTTTCCCTGGAACCTGAATGGCCTCTAATTTTTATGTCCTGCTGTGGGAAGTACATGTGACCCATTTTTTTCAGTCTTGTTTCATGTGTTATAAATGTAAAGATATGCATCCTCTATGGATTTTATTGAAGGAAACATGATTCTTCCTCTATAACCTCTTTTCTAGGTTGGTGTCACAAGTCAAAGAGAAATAATAGCTTTGGTTATTTTTCATAAGCTGAAGTTCTGTACTGATTATGAAGCTAAATACGCAGACTGTTTCATGTTTAATATATCAATGTGGAGAGTCTAGGGAGAACATATGTAAATTCCACAGAGGTTTTTTGTTTGTTTGTTTGTTTTGGTTTTTTAGTGAATGTCAGCATTCATTAAATAGGCTACTGAATAATATTAATGTATGTGACAGATGAAAGAGGGTTACAATTCATTGACAATCCTCCAAGGCCTGTGACTACTCACTCGCCTTGCACCTGAGCGGACTCTGTAACTACTCTGACCGTATAGAATATGGCATGAGTGTCTTAGTGGTGCCAGTGTGTATGATGGGAATTGATTGACTTGCTATTTCCACTTCCTGTCTCTTAGAATGCTTGCTCTGGGGAAAGCTAGCTGCCCTGTAAGAAATCTTATTTCATGATTCATGAGACTGCCGTGCTGTGAGAAAGCACAAGGTAGCCACAAAAAGAGAGAAATGCTCAGACAGCTCCCTTGGTTGCAGCCCCCCCAAGTGCAGGCATCAGGGCTGTGAGTGAGAAAGCACTGCAGTGGCTCCATCATCACCTGGCATGACTGTCACTGCATAAGCGACTCCTGGGGAGAACCACACAGGGGAGCCAACAGGACTATGAAAAAGAAAACAGTACGTTGTTGTTTTAAGTCACTGAATTTTGGGAAAGTTTATTAAACAGCAATGGATAAATGGATAGCATACAGTATTTATTGAGCACTTACCTTGAGCCAGGTACTTTTCAACTCATTTAAACCTCAAAACCCCTCCTGACATAAGTAATTATCCTTATATGACTGATGAGAAAACTGAGCAGCAGCAAGATTTAATAGTAACATCACACACTGTTAAGCGAAATATGAATCTAGAGTTGCTAGGCCACCACTAAGCTAGCCTATCTCTGGGCAGTGAGGGAGGCACCATACTGCCATCTTACATATCTCATGTCTCTCAGTTTATAGTACCCCATTTACAATACTGTGCCTGATTGCCTGACTAATAATTTATGCCAACATCCATTAAACTCATGAAAAATATTTTCAGCTTCATTATATCAAGTTGTATATAAACTCTGATGACAGTATAAAGATAAAATTTGAAAGTAAAATTAATACCATTGATATAAAAATAAATCTATATCATGAACATTCAATTACTTATATAGTACCAGCCATTCTTCCTTCAAAAGAGAAAAACAAAGAAATACCAACTCTTGAATAAGAGCCACTCGTATATCATCTTTTATCCATACACTATTGCCAGCATGCATCATGTAGTCTTAAGAGTAACATCGTTAGCCATGCAGAAGCTTTTTATTTTGATGAGGTCCCATTTGTTTATTCTTTCCTTTATGTCCCTTGCTTTAGGGGATGTGTCTGTGAGGATGTTGCTGCGTGGAATGTCTGAGATTTTCCTGCCAATGTTTTCCTCAAGGACTTTTATGGTGTTACAACTTATATTTAAGTCTTTTATCCATCTTGAGTTTATTTTTGTGTATGGCGTAAGTTGGTGATCGAGTTTCATTTTTTTGCACGTAGCTGTCCAGATCTCCCAACACCATCTGTTGAAGAGGCTGTTTTTGCTCCATTTTATGCTCCTGCCTCCTTTGTCAAATATTAATTGACCGTATAGACTTGAGTTTATTTCTGGGCTCTCTCTGTTCTGTTCCATTGGTCTATGTGCCTGTTTTATGCCAGTACCAGGCTGTTTTGATTACCGTGGCCTTGTAATACAGTTTGATATCAGGTATTGTGATCCCTCCTGCTTTGTTCTTCTTTCTAAAAATTGCTGCAGCTATTCGGGGTCGTTTATGGTTCCATATGAATTTCTGAAATGTTTGTTCTATATCTGTGAAATATGTCATGGGTACTCTAATAGGGATTGCATTGAATCTATAAATTGCTTTGGGTAGTATGGCCATTTTGATGATGTTAATTCTTCCAATCCATGAGCATGGTACATGCTTCCATTTGTTTGTGTCTTCCTTAATTTCTTTCTTCAGTGTTGTGTAGTTTTCTGAGTACAGGTCTTTTACCTCCTTGGTTAGGTTTATTCCTAGGTACTTTATTTTTCTTGTTGCTATATCAAATGGGATTTTTTTCCTGATTTCTGTTTCTGCAGTTTCATTGTTGGTGTACAGGAATGCCTTTGATTTCTGAGTATTGACTTTGTATCCAGCTGTTTTGCCAAATTCATTTATTAGGTCGAGTAGTTTTTTGGTGGAGTCTATAGGGTTTTCCATGTACACTATCATGTCATCTGCAAACAGTGACAGTTTCATTTCCTCCTTTCCAATTTGGATGCCTTTTATTGCTTTTTCTTGTCTGATTGCTGTGGCTAGGACTTCCAATACTATGTTGAATAGGAGTGGTGAGAGAGGGAATCCTTGTCTTGTTCCTGATCTTAGTGGGAAAGCTCTAAGTTTTTGTCCATTGAGTATGATGTTGGCTGTAGGTCTCTCATATATGGCCTTTATTATGTTGAGGAATGCTCCCTCTATTCCCACTTTGCTGAGTGTTTTTATCAGAAATGGGTGCTGTATCTTATCAAATGCTTTTTCCGCATCTATTGATATGATCATGTGATTTTTGTCTTTGCAGTTATTGATGTGATGTATTATGTTTATTGATTTGCAAATATTGTACCATCCTTGCATCCCTGGGATGAATCCCACTTGGTCATGGTGGATGATCTTTTTAATGTATTGCTGGATGCGGTTTGCTAATATTTTGTTGAGAATTTTAGCGTCTATGTTCATCAGCGATATTGGCCTGAAGTTTTCTTTCTTCGTTGTGTCTTTGTCTGGTTTTGGGATTAGGATGATGCTGGCTTCATAAAAAGAGTTTGGGAGTCTTCCATCAGTTTGGATTTTTTCGAATAGTCTGTGAAGGATAGGGGTTAACTCTTCCTTAAATGCTTTGTAGAATTCTCCTGTGAAACCATCTGGTCTAGGGCTATGTGTGTTGGGAGTTTTTTGATGACTGCTTCAATTTCGTCTGCTGTTATTGGTCTGTTCAGGTTTTCTGCTTCTTCTTCATTCAGTTTTGGAAGATTATATTTTTCTAGAAATGTGTCCACTTCATCTAGGTTTTCAAATTTCTTAGCATACAATTCTTTGTAGTAATTTCCAAAGAGAAACAACAGTATGGGAACACATATTTGCTAATGATACCTCAGACAAGGGCCTGATCTCCAAAATATATAAAGAACTCACACGACTCCACCCCAGGAAGACAAGCAACCCAATTAAAAAATGGGCAAATGACTTGAACAGACACTTCTCCAAGGAAGACATACAGAGGGCCCAGAGACATATGAAAAGATGCTCAGCATCACTAGCCATCAGAGAGATGCAAATTAAAACCACAATGAGGTACCATCTCACACCAGTCAGAGTAGCCAACATAAACAAATCCACAAACAAATGTTGGAGAGGATGCGGAGAAAAGGGAACCCTAGTGCAATGTTGGTGGGAATGCAGACTGGTGAGGCCACTGTGGAAAACAATATGGAATTTCCTCAGAAAACTAAAAATGGAACTGCCCTTTGACCCAGCAATTCCACTGCCAGCATTATATCCTAAGAACCCTGAAACACCAATCCAAAAAAACCTATGCACCCCAATGTTCATAGCAGCACAATTTATAATAGACAAGTGCTGGAAGTAACCCAAGTGCCCATCAGTAAATGGATGGATCAAAAAACAATGGTACATTTACACAATGGAATTCTATGCAGCAGAAAGAAAGAAGGAGCTCCTACCCTTGCAACAGCATGGATGAAACTGGAGAGCATTATGCTAAGTGAAATAAGCCAGGCAGTGAGGCACAAATACCATATGATCTCACCTTTAACTGGAACATAATCAATAGAAGAAAAAAGCAAACAAAATATAACCAGAGACATTGAAGTTAAGAACAATCTAACAATAGCGGGGGGGGGGCAGTGGGAAGAGGGGATTACAGGAACTACTATAAAGGACACATGGACAAAACCAAGGGGGAGGGTGGAGGTGGGGGAGGGAGGTGGGTTCAGCTGGGGTGGGGTGGAGGAATGGGGAGAAAAGGCATACAACTGTAATTGAATAACAATAAAAATTTAAAAGAAAAAGTAACATCGAACTTAAAATACAATACTAGATCACAGATAGCCTGCTTCTGAAGTGTTTATAGCCAGGAGTGGTAAGACATTCCTGAAGAGGAATGCATGTTAATACAATTGATACAAAAAATCACTTCTTAAATTAAAAGTGTTATTTTTCCTTTTATATATCTTATATCCTCAGTGTATTTCTGAAATCAATTTTTATTTCACACC
Source organism: Desmodus rotundus (assembly GCF_022682495.2). NCBI lineage: Eukaryota > Metazoa > Chordata > Mammalia > Chiroptera > Phyllostomidae > Desmodus > Desmodus rotundus. The sequence goes on along the minus strand of NC_071390.1, from coordinate 153,078,266 downwards.
TTTCTCTCTATCTCTACATTATTCTTATATGATAATGTAAAGAGCAATTTATATTCCAAAGAAGTCATTTCTTGCCAATTAACTAGGAGAAGTGGCTGATTTAGTTCATTTTGTTTTACTGCCTCAAAACAAACAACATTCAATACAAGTAGCTAGATAAGCAAGAATTTGACTGTGTCCAGAGCGGTACAATACTAAACATCTATGTTTGTGTGCAAACAAGTCAGAAATAAGAATAACAGCAAGCTTAAATTACATCATATTATATTAATTGAAAAAGACTCTTCTCATTTTGTCCTCTTCATTATCTAAACTTCTTTGCTGTGTCCCAAAGTTACCTTGTAATTGTATAAGGTTTGAAAATTGATCTAGAAAGAGTAGAGTGGTATCCCTGCCTTTAAGAATTTCATGTCATTCTATCCCTGACCCACTTTAAAAACTGTTGTGGAACATTTCCCAAAATACTCATCACTTTTGTTAATTTTTCTCACCCTTTTACTTCCTCGATACTATCTTTTTCTTCCTACTTGCACAGTAGGAAGGAGTTTGGTACATGTGAGCATGCCGTAAGCAATGCACTAATATACTATTACTAAAATAAGATTTTCATAGAACGAGAATGGAATATCAATGTTCTACTGCTGAAACCAGTGGAACTGAACCAATTCTATCCTACAATTACTTATCAGAACATTTATTTCAAAACAATTTGTATTGTCTGAATAAGATATATTTTGCAATTCAAAGTACGATTATTTTCAAATATCATAAATTTGTTTGAATACTTAAATGACAAAAATTCTCAGGGTAGGTATAAAGAGAAGAGGAGTTTTCAACCATGATATGAGTGTGAAGCTGATCCTTTTAGTTTTCTATGTATATTTTCTTATCAAGTGGCACGTAAGGAAAGGCAGTCAAAAACAAAAAAGTTGTATTATTATTCAAAAATATACAATTTTACAATACCTTTGAAACATATACATCCGACTCTCCCTCCAATTGCTATCAAGTGAATGTCAGAATTATTATTATAGATTCACGGTAATACCTTTAGTTGAGAGCATTAAAAATGGTTGTTTTATTCATAGTACACAATCTTAAATTGAAATTGTATGAAGTAATTTGTTTTGCCTTCTTTTAAATAATTAAATGTTTTTTAATCAAAATGTATAAATAAAGTGAAAGATACTGGCATGCTGCTCTTTTTGGCAATCAATGAACTTCAAATTATCTAATAAACTAAACCTACAAATTGCCAACAACTATGCCAGGATCTTCAGTTTCTCATCAGACAGTGAACATATTGAGTTTAATCTTGTTAAATTTACAAGATAAAAGTGTGAACTTGTGATCAGAGAGCATAGTCTATTTATCTTTATCCAAATATACTCATTTTACAAATAAAAAAATATATGTTACCAAATAATCATGATTTCCTACAAAAGATAGAAGAGAGATGTGAGAACCATGTGGAAATGCCTCAAAGTAATCTGAGCACGGAGAAGCAGATACGGCATCAGTGAATGGGGACGCTGGTGCTGTAATTTATAGGAAGCCATCAACAGTACAAGAGTAGGAGAAAGGCAGTTGAGGCAAAGGATTAGCTTGAGAAGCCTGCAAGGTAAGGTCATGTACATTATGTTTTCATTTCATGTCATCTCAGGTGACTAGATCATAACAGATGGAAGGAGGGGATGAAGGTGCCATTAGAGCTGGGTTGTGCTGGGCCATGAATGTCATGGTAAAGAATTCATATTATATCCCAAAGGTGCTAGAGATCCAATAGAGATTCTAAGGCATGTGTGAAATGAAGAGAAATATTCTGACATCAGCATATAGAATGGGCGGGGCAGGAGAGATGAGGCCAAGGAGCCGGAAACTAGGCCACCACTTGAGCAGAAATGTGAGGAGTAATTGTGTAAAGGAAAATGGATTACATATCACTCAATCTGTACAATGAATGCCAGCATTTTAGATCTGCTCTTTGGAGAATGTATTTGAATAATTCAGTTAGTACAGTCTCTACAGGGCATTTTCAATTCTATCTATGGTTTATTCTTAGAGTGGCCAGGTTTTAGTCTATTCACAATGCAACCTTTTCCAAAGGAAGAGCAATTGCTTTTCCCCTCACATTTGCTTTTGTTCTAAAAGAAACATTAAACCTAGTTTTTCTTATGAGTGAAGAATATATTGCTCTCATTTATCAAGGAATGTTCTATACTATATGATGCACCAGTTAGAGAATTATGCGCTTGAATATACACAAAAACAGAATGATGCCCTTACCCTTTTCATTTTGCATGCAGAAGAGAAAGCAATTTTTGTTCTCTTCTCTCCGTGGCACTGGGAGGAACACTATAAATGTGGAGGGACGGAGTTTTGACACTGCACTACATTCTATTTACACTAAGGAGAGAGTAGGCAAAATGCAGGAAATTGAAGTCAAGGAAGAAATGAAAATGCTAGAATGTTGAAGTAACATGCCAATTGAGATATCTCCCTCTGTTAAGAATATCCATATATCAACCTGTTTAGTTTTCAACTAACGAACGAACATGGGGCATCTTGACAATAAGTCTTTTATAATCAGATATATGGGCCTTGCTTTATACATGATGCCACTGATTAGCATTTATCTTAATGCTAATGATGCAGATTCATGAATTTGTTTGCCTAGAATGCCGAGTTGATGAATGTTACTGAAGGGTTTTCAAATGAGAACATAATCCAAACCAACGTTAAATGGATGACATTATTTTACATTCTCCAGAAGAAAATGAGAAGGATAGAATTTAAGGACTCACATGATGGATGTATATCTGACATCAAGTAAACACATGAGAATAAAACAGCAAGAATTTTATGCAGCTTTTCTTATGAGAGAGATTAATTTTCAGAATTCGCAGAGGATGATAATACAGATTAGGCACCATTGTAAACAAGTTCACAATTACTGAACTGCCCCAGGGTCTGTTTTCGTAACCAAGCAGCCAGCATTGAACTTCTGCTTCCAATTAGTGAGAAAAAAATTAACCTTTAACTATTATACCCCCAAAATGAGCTATGTAGAAATTATTCATAGATTAAAGCAAATGAATCTAGTATAGTCAATTGATGAAATCCACTTTGAAAAATCATAATACCCCTACATATTCCATTAACTTATTCAATATTTTTCTTACCTCTCTATTTAAGCTTATATTTGAGAATAGTTTTGTTCATTTGATTTTGATATCCACTTTTTTCCACCCTAGCTGTACTTTTCTAGTATCAATGTTGAAAATAAAAGGCAGGTGCTTTCTAATTCGGTTCAGTTGGAAACAGGTTCTTGTGATGATGAAACCTTCAGAAAATTGTAAAGGCACATCGCAAATCACTACACAATAAAAGGTATGTGTACCTTAAATATGAAAATGTTAACAGAATTGTTCCCACTAGAATAGGACATTGGCTTGGTCAGTTTGGGCTGCTATAAGAGAATGCCATAGACCTGTGCATGAACAACAGAAATGTGTGTCTCACAGTTCTGGAGGCCGGAAGTCAGAGATCAGGGTGTCAGCATGGTTGGGTGCCAGGTTGTGGACTGCCACCTTCTCATGGTACCTTCACGTGACAGAGTAGTGGAAGAAGCAATCTCTTAAAACTCTTTTAAGAGCATTAACCCCTAATGAACTCATTCTAATTATCTCCCAAAAGCCCCATCACCTAATACCATCACATGGGGAGATAGGGTTTTAAAATATGCATATTAGGAGGACACAGATTTTCAGCCCGTAACAAGAATTTTATGTAACTGAACAAATACAATTAAAGAGGGAGAGCACTTAATAATATGTCATAAAAGGGAACAAAAATAATACTACATACACTATGTATTTTATTAGTATGTATTCATATAGTAATGTGTGTGTGTATGAATGTGTGTTATGGAAAATCTGTGGTCTTTTTTTCTATCAGGTACCTTCTCTTTTAAATCAAAAGCCTGAGTTTTTCTTCAGAAAACAGTTGTTTTAACACAAGGAGGACTACATTCAAGATGTTTCATGGTATATTATAATTTTTTTAAAAAAACCTCATTAAAAACCATCAGAGTGTTCAAAGTGCTTCATTTCCCAAAATAATTATAACTAATATTCTGAGCTAGATATTAAAAGGTATAAGCTCACATATTTTTATGTTAGCCTCATTCAGTTTCTCAGAAATTTACTTTGTCTCACAGGTTAGGATTAAATTATAGATTGCTGTACTGTATTAATTTTGACTCAGAAAAATATATATATATTTCATACCCTTTCATTTAATCAAAACCACATAGCTAAAGGTTTTTATTGTGCCACATCAGATATCATGGGTTTTATAACTTTTCTTCATCCATTTCACCCACAAAGATTCTTCCTGATTGTGAAAACTTGGCAAAACTATCTAGATGACATTGGTCATGCAAGGAAGAAGAGGTAAGTGAAAACTAGGAGTGCTCATGGTAGGGACGGGGCTTCAAAAGTGAAATGTGTCAGACAAAATGCTGAGACCAATTTAAAGGAAGGATACATATAAACAGAATAAAAGGTTCATAAACAAAAAATATTCCAAAGGTATTTGTTTATTGTTTTAAATTTAAATAGAAAAATTCATTAAATGCAATGCTTGTATTTTAATGATTTCAGAGTTTAGCTCCAACACGTCTTAAAATATATAAATATCTATGAACAAATTTTGTATAAATTTAAATCCTTATTATTTTTAAATACTCATTCTCCAGTGGAAAATTGAAAACTGAATTATTCTACAGTTCTATGTTCAGATATATATTTTGTTTCAAGAAGCAAAGAAAGTTTATTACCATGTATAATAAGTCTAGCTTTGAGAACCAAGAGAAGTTTGCTTAAAGAGACAGCATTAGAAAATCATTTCCTGAAGAATTATTTTAAAATATTAAACCAACATTTAGTAATATTCCTCTTCTGAAAACAAATTTACAAAAACAAATTATAATGGCTGTTCTTCTCACTATAATATATCATGGTAATACTCTTACACAGAATAAAATCATCAATTTCAGGGGGTTAAATGTCATTTCTATAAGTTCACGGAGTGTGTACTTTGTAAAAACAAAACAGAAAAATAAAATAAAAACAAAAAACAACACTGCATTTCTATAAAATCAAAATACTCGTATCACTTACCAACTTTTTAACTGTTTTAAATGCCACACTTTATTTGTTATTTTGATTGAGCAAGAATAATGAGTTCTGAAGATAACAAATTCAGTTTTCATGATACAAAAAATATGCATTATTATAATTCTCTACTTTCATAATCAGGAATATTTTCAGTTGTACAGTTGATCAAAAATTTATGTTATTTATAGGGCAGGCAGGTACCCTTTTATTTCTCAGTATGCACAGCACTGCAATTGAAAAACCACACAAAATACTTTCTTTTTATTTCTTCTTCAGTTCTCAACATTTGTGGCATAAAATTGTTCAGGGAATTTCATTATTGAAGGCAAACCAGTTCAAAATTAACCTCCTATTTACTATTTACTGTGACCATTCAATGCCTTAGAGCATATTGCATATGACTTTTCATGAAAACTAGATTTTGATTTAATTTACAGTGAAACTTCCTTAAAACCATAAAACCTGACCTGAAAAATAATTTGTATGTATCTTAAAGAATGAAAGCTCTGATTTATTGTACATTTGAATTAGAAAACTATGCATAATCAATAAAATGACAACAAACATGTACCACTATATTAGCAAACATCTACAAAGATGAAAATACAGACTATTATTCACAAATACAAAAGACTGAAAAGGATATGCCAGTCAAGGGTTAACTAGAATAATATTTATATTTTATTATGATAGTTTGTTTTCTTTCCCCCAAAGGGAAGTGTTTCCTATTGACCGTGTTATCACAGTTTTAATCCAGGTTCAATACTTGATTGCAATGACACCTGGTATATGGAAGGGAAAACCACAAAGTTCTGGTTGTCCATAAAAGATATCAGTAAACAATACTCTGGTCAACCCCTGGTCTAAATGAAATAAAAATAATAGTGATTTAGTTTATAGTGATGAAATAAAACAATTTATAATTGACTCAACTTCTCTGAAACCCCTCTAACAATAACATAATGAAAACTTGGGGAAAACGAGTGAAAATCATAAGTAATGAACAACAAATTAGGATAGTTTTCAAATAGGAAACCATTTGCAATAATAGGAGAGAGGAACTTGGCTGGCACATATCCTGTATAGGATACACATGTCAGCAAGTGTGATGGTCCTGAAACACCCTGCACAGGCTGTTTGAAGCCATGAGATGGACCATGAGTAGTAAGAGAAGAACCAAATCTGTCTTTGTAGAATTCCAGTTATATGAAGTCTGTCCAGAGGGTATCCACCCATGAATATGAAAAACAAATATTTACTAAAGAAGATACAAGAAACACTGTATATAGTAGGACAATGATGCTTCTGCCTCCTTCAAAGTAGGTACCTTGGGACCTCACACAGTTCTCCCAATCACTATCAGCAGCCCTGCTGTATTTTCCTAAATCTCACTGGTGGTCTGAAATCTCTACCCTTCCAAGGTGATTTTAATTTTGGAAAAAGCCAGAAGTTGCAGAGCACCAAATCTGGCCCGTAGGGAGAGTCACCTGAGTGATTTAATGTTTCACAAAATAACTCTACAAGAGATGTGATATATGAGCGGGCACCCATACATCACGCCCAATAAATAATCTTGGTAAATAATTAACCCAGCTTGTCAATCTAATCTGATTTTTCTCTCAAAACTAGAGTTTACATGTTAAAACTTTATTTTCTAAGTATTCTTTACTAGAATCCACAGATTCAGCTCCCGTATAAACTTAACAAATAGCCTGACCTTGAAATCCTGCTAAACTGACAAAATCCAGACGGTCAACTTAAGGCCACTCACCATAAAGATCCCTACCAAGACCAGCAAGGACACCGGTGGTCTGCATGTCCAAAGCCCCACCCCTCATCTCTTTGTTCTGCTTTCCCTTTCTTCCCTCCTCATGAAAACCTCTGCCTGCACTATTTAAAGTGTTCAGTTGTAACCGTGGTTTAGTATCTCCCAGCTAGTGATCATAGGAATGTATTCTGTAACAAATCAAAGTCAACCCTGTGCCTTCACCACTGGCGGAGTTTTTATTGCAGTTGTGAGGAATGCTCACTCCAGCAGTAAAATCATAGATGTCTGACTGCAGCGAATTGAGAGATAATAGAACAAAAGGAGCAAACCTGAGCTAGAACCCTTCCAGCCCCTCCCCTTACTCCTGCTTCCCTCTCTCAAGAGAAACTGCATGTCTGTACTTCCTCTGGGAAGTTTTCCAGGCCCAAACTCCCACCAACTCCGTTTAAGAATCGCTGGCTTAACCAGAGATGTTAAGATGGCTTTTTGAGGACAGGAGTCCTCTCCCACCTCTTCTCAAAATGCTGGTGCTCCAATAAATCACCCTCCTTTTCACCAACACTTGTCTCATGGGTTTGGCTTTCCTTGGGACGGGCAGCCAAACCTGGGTCCAGTTTCAATAGCATGTTGATTTTTATTATCTGTCAAGATTTTCAATAAATTGCCACTAATCAGGGATCAAACCCAATCTTTTTTAGTAATTTACACAAAACTCTCTCTAATCCAGCCCCAGCAGTTCCTTCCAGCATTAACAACTCTCACTGCCCTGCATTCACTTTCCTGCTTCTCCCCCCGAACCCTAAACTATTTGTAGTGAGAGTTCCCCTTGAAGTTCCAAATCTGAATCTCTTTTCATGCTTCATGTGGTGCTTAAAATGTGTTGTGTTGTTGGTGGGAGCAGGCAGAGGGGATAGAATTCCAAATGATTCTACAAAGATCAGCTCAGTAATATCTCTGTGCAGCCTGTCTGCCATCGCTTTCTTCCTCTCCATCATGAAATTACAAAATTATGTAACTTTTCTCTACCCTCCATATCAGTGCCATGTCGAGTAATATTAGAGCTTGATGCAAAAGAAAACAGTATTAGTACTGATCCCATCCTTATTTAAAATTTGCATATTTGGTTTATCATGGATTTTGGCATGAATTTTGATTTTTTTTTAATATTCTTTCAAAATGTTGTTTATCTTGCTTATTGAGTTTTTTGGTGCCTCAAATATTTTTGTGCCTGAGGTTAATGCTCATTCCTATCACCCTAGTCTCGGTTCTATACTATATGGCTGCAGCACTTACTATGCAGAGTTATTTGTCTACACGTCCATCATCACTATCAGACTGTGACCACCTGTAAGGAAAGAAAACAGTTTTGTTTCCTATGTACATCTAAAAATCAGCACAGTGTCCAACATTAACCAGAAACCCATCTAGTAAAGATGAATGAAAACCAAACAAGAAAAAGAATCAAAATTTTTTAGTCTTTAAGGAACAAAATCTTCCACAAAGAAGAAAATATCTAATCTAAGTGGAGAAATGTTATTTCTTTTAAGAAAACCTTAACTTGAGGCAAGCCATGAACTAAAAGTAATTAAGCAATGCCACTAAAATTAGTTTTACCCCATAAATATCTGTTTGCAGCACAAAGTATCAAGTGTATCTGTTCCAAGAGTATGCTTGTATTTAGGCTATATGAGAACCAGAGAATACTAAAATGGAAAGAAATCTTAGATATTTCTCATCTCACTTTCCTGTTATAAGTAAGAAACGAAGCCTAGAGATTTTAAATGTCTTGTCTAAAACCACACCAGAGTAGATAAAGCGTCAGAACTTGAAGTGAGGTCACTCATTTCTCCACCTGGTGCTTTTCCACTAGAGGGTATTCACAAATCTAGAAGAGGGGGCACTGGAAACGGGGGAGCAGGAAGTAGGGATTTTTTCTAGGTCAGACAGAATTACCAATTCATGGATAAAATAAATGACAATTATTTTATGTATTGCTTGAAACACAGCCACTGCTAAAGTGGGGTGATGGGGAAATGGCCCTTTAAATTCTTTCCAGCCCTGTGCTCTTATCTTTGTCACTAAATTTTCTATGATTCATTTCCTTCTGTAAAAGACGGTGACTCCTCTCTGCCTACTCTAATTCAAGATGGGTAAGGTCTAATTTAAAATACACATTATTCAAATACTCCGTATATGCACAAATGCAAGGTATTTTTAACTGTGGATTAATCATGTAAATACATTATTATACCTAGTCATGCCTGGAGGAAATCAGAAGTAATGACATAGCCCTTATTGTCCAACTTGCAGTGGAAAGCTAGAATATAGATCTTGGTACTGAATAAAACAATTCTGAATTATATATTTAAAAAAATAGAGACATGCAAAGGTAGTCCTCTCAGCCAGAATCCTTCTTCACAAATTGCCAGGACTTTGGGCTCTCAGAGTCTAGTGAGATTTTCTAATGGTAAAAAGTGGCAGGTCCATCACAAGTGTTACAATGAATGTAGCTCTGAGTTATTAGAAAGATAGAAATGATGACCAAAATAAAAAATATAACCTTGAATTAATTTGATGGAATTCATTGGGGGGAAAATAAACTATGCATTATTATTATTATTATTATTATCATGTACAAATAAAATAATTCCTTTTTCTACTAATGATTAGACTTTCTGGTAAATTTCTTCAAATTTACAATTAAGAATCCATGGCTAGCCCTGGCTTGTGTGGCTCAGTAAGAGTGCCAGCCAGGCAAACCAAAGGGTCAGCGGTTTTATTCCCTGTCAGGGCACATGCCTGGGTTGCAGTCCAGGTCCCCTCCCTGTAGGGAGCACACAAGAGGCAACCACACTCTGATGTTTTTCTCCCTCTCTTTCTGACTTCTTTCCTCTCTCTAAGACTAAATAAATAAATAAATAAAATCTTAAAAAATAAAAGAATCCTTGGTTAATTTTGCCCTTTCTCTTTATTTGGTCACTTGATTTATTTAAAATCTTCTTCATGTACAAAAATAAGAAAAATACTATGAGTTCATTTGCATCTCTGGTCTACAAATCCAAAATCATTTCTTTTTATCCCTTCAACATCTGTGAAATTTATCAGGGCAGAATTTATTTTTTAAAAATGAAGACAATGAAATACTTCTTAAAAATTGGCCAATAAATAAGCAAGGAGTATGTTCCTCACCAAAGAAATAAGGTCATTTCATTAGAACAAACAACAATCATAACTTCCAACGACAGTTTCAATCATTGTTCTCAAGGCTAGAAATCTATTCACATTCATGAGATAATATTTGATAAGCTTTTTGTACAAATATTCTTTATTAAATATATACATTTATACAAATTTTACTGGGCCTCATATTACAGATATCAATTTGTAAATGAGGGATTTGGATTGGGTGATTTTGAAAGCATAGTTCAGCCCTAAAACTGTTGATTATTCTAGGAATTACCTAGAGAGATGACCAAGAAGGAATTCTCAGATATGACTCACAATATTTGGCATTTACACATATTATAGGTCTCAGACAAAACCACTCCAAATAATTCAATAACTGAAAAACTAATGTCAATGAATACAATTTCCTTTCTAAAAAATAAGAGCTCCTGTTTGCAAGATGGCCATTTCTCTCAAAATGTTTCCCCAAACTTCCAGAACACATTCATTTACAAAACCCAGGTGAGAGAGAGAAGTGTAAAAGAAAAACCTGGAAGCAATGCAACAAAAAATTGACTTAGATTTAGCAGCATAAGAGAGCTGCCTGAAATTCAATTAACTTGTTATATCTACCTAATGAAAAAGAAAAGTTAGTGCATGAAAATCTTGATAAACTGTATTAAAAGAGTTAGCGGCATCCTACCCCTTGGCTATGGGTTGGGTTTTTTTTTTTTCTGTACTCCATTCTTTTGCTGCTGCTCTTTTAACTCTGAAAAGCTCACCTCAGTTATGAAACTGTGCAAACCTTTCCCCCAAATAAACGTGAAACCGCCCAGAAATACAGAATTATGGACACAAAACCTCCCCAGAAGTTTAGCATTTCACTAGCTAATACATTTCACCATTCTATGTTGGGAAAAGCATTTAAAAAGGCTTTGTATTGTGTTCCCAATTCTGATGATTCTGTGATTCTGATCACATTTCAGACAGGTAATCTATAAGTTCTTACAGCGCCTAGAATTCTACTTTCAGGCACAAAGTGCTTTTCACTTACTGAAAAATTGATACCACATTTTCATTATATTTTGATGTCAATCGCTGAAGTTGTGCTAATGTGTACTTATCTCAAAAGTGGCTATGTGAACAATATACCTGTTATCTCTATCTGTATAGGAGACAAATATTTTGAATATGTTTGCAGACTCTAAATAATTTTTCTCCATTAAAGGATGCAGTGGCTTCTGCTAGTTTATGGTTCATTAGCATGCACTGACTGTTCTATTGAAGTAATATTGCAGGTAATGCTGAAGGAGCTTTCCTAGAGAGACAATGTCTAGCGTAGTGTCTGGGACACAGTAGGCTCTGAATAAACATATGTTGAAAGAACACATAACTGAATGAACTACTATCAAAATAATTCATACAATGAGTTAAACTTTGGCTCAAAGCACAAATTTTCAAGTCAACTGTTAAGTCCTGTTTGGCCATCGTAAGACAGGGAACGTATTTTCCCCGGTCCCTGTATTTCTTTTCAATGAAGCAGAGGTTTCACTCCATTGGTCAGAATTTGCTTTCTTCCAGCTTCCTTTTTAAAATGTTCATTTAACAGGAAAAGTCCTTTTCTTGCAGATACTAAGTAAGAGGATCTCCAAAGGTCACCAGATATATCTGCTAAACAATTCTGATTAAGGGCAATGTCACTGGGAAATTGAAGGTGGTTGGTTGATATTCATAGTGTATATTTAAAAATGCCATAGTTTGTTTTCAAATTTCAGTGCATAAATATGCAACCACATATTTCTAATAGCCCTATTTCTCTTGTATCAACTTTCCAAGATGGTCTGTATTCTGTCTAATTTGAATGCGGAATTGATTCTATTTAAATCATTTTCTGAAATGAAAATTGGCTCATTTTCTCTTCACTGAGGAATTAATTAACTCTCCCAATAACTGGCTTGAATTTTTTAAATGGAAAAATTACATAGCATTTTTATTTTAGTAAAGAATAATTGTTTATCTTTAAAAACATTTAAAAAGACATTCTCCATTAAGTTCATCATATTTTAGGAAACTACTATAGCAAAAAAATTACATCAGACTTTCTGATTTCTCCATAGTGTCCTTAGATAAATAAACAACCCAATATACCATGTTAAATGCCCCGAATGTTACTGGAAAGAGGATGCGAGCATATTTGTCTATTTTACTTGTGCCAGATCCAGAAGGTGGTGGAGCAGAGGGAGGAGTGGTGGCTGACAACTTCCCAGAAGCCCCTATGGTATTAACTGTGGTCTTAATTCGCTCCAGTCTTGATCCGAACACATGATGAGAAAAAGCAGATCCAGCTGAAGCTTGCCGGGGCACAAACCCAGTTCTACTAGGAGTAGAAAAAGTAGCAGATGGAAGTGCTCTTGCAGCAGATATAGTTTCAGCTGCATTTGCATGGCTGAATGGGTTTGGACTGGAAGCTAAGTAAGACTGCGATGTGGCTTCGGAAGATCCTTGGACAACCACGGAAGATCTGTTCGAATGGTTTCCTACCTCGGTTTTGATGCCAATGTCAGATTCAGAGTGAACCAAGGCATTTGTTCTTTTCCTCATGTTCAGATTGGCATTTGTGTTCTGAAAAGGCACAATAAAAATTGCATTGGTATGTCATTTTATGGAGATGTATACAAAATTTAAATGTATCAAATAATTAAAATGAGTTGTGTCCATAAAATAAACATTTATTAATATGTTATAATCACTCATCTCGATGTAAAACCTTACCAAAAAGAAAGTGTATATATTTGAAATGCTGAATCAAAATTTTTTTATTTCAAAATGCTACCCATTCTTATAAGTAATTAGAATTTAAATCTATTAAAAGAAAATTAGGCTTTTAGGAGTATAAACTACAGTTACACTTGACTTTATTTTAAAGGTTCATGATGATAGCAATACAGTTCAGTTTTATCATGAATAATATTCTGTGATATGTTGTATACATTTCAGTGAGCTTTGCATATGGTTGCTTTATAAACAGGAAGAACCTCATCTATTCTTGTGTGTGGATTCACAATAATAATAACCATCCATATGTGCATGACATTCCTTAAAAAATCCAAAAGCTTTCATTTCCAGATCCCTGGGATTTATTTTCATAATCTTATATAGGCAATTATACACATTATTATAAATCTAGAAATCCTAATGCATTTTAGATTTTACCACAATAGTGAAAAAAACAAAAAAAATCTATTGTAAATAAAATATTGTCCTAGACATATAAACATCACTATATCATTGTATGAATATGAGTCCAAATTATTTACCTATAAAAATGTTTAACTTAACATGGAATTCCGTATTTTCCATCAAATTATGTTATGTGTAGAACAAGACTATATTAAAGGCATGAAAAATATTAAAATTAATTCTTTGTATTTTGACAAGCATAATAAACAACTGTATGGCCAATGTAGATTGTCCACACTAATGAAAGAAAGCAACTGCTCAGATGATTCCCCAAATAATCATGTCTGTCTTTAGATAATGGTTTGATTTTTTTTGCAAAAACTTCTGCTTTGTAATTAAGCTCATCCTAAGTCAAATTAAGGGTATGTAGTAATTACTTTCTATGCCTTTTCCACCTATAATTTTATGAAATAAATAATGGGGGAGGAGATGCAGAAGTTGAGGAGAGAGGGAAGGAGAAGAACGCCAAGTGTGTGATTTTAAGAAGGCAGCCTACAAGAAAGTTCACAGATAATATTAATACAATTGAGAGTTTACAGAGAAATACTTATTCTACAAATATAATCTTTTCTCAATACCACACTCATCAAGCAGGTTGAAAGTGTTTAATCCATGTATTATATGTTTGTGAATTATGAGTTCAAGTTTTCTGAGAAAGAAAATAAGCCTCACCAAAACGAGAGGGTCTGAGAGGTTTAGAGAGTTCTTCCTGTCAGCCTGGAGTACTGTTCTAAGTAGGTGGTAGTTGAACTCATGAGCAATTGTAGTCTAACATATGGCACCTAATTTAAGTGGAGACAATTTAAACCAAAATTGACATCAACCTAAAAGTTAAATTACCATTATTTACCCTGAATTTTACTCTACAAAGCACATGCACACATCCCTTAATTAATCCTCAGGGTTTGAGTCCCTTTTTACAGAAAAGGAGAATCATTAATTGATTACCATTAACTCTAAAATGTAACACGCATGGTGAAGAATATAAAGAAGTGTAAGATATTCACAACATCTAAAAAAATGTTACACTGTCATTGGTAAGGTAAAATGAATACCCACACATATGATACAATAAAAATATAACAACTATACTGAGAAGAGAAGAGAAGAGAGTGAAATTGCACAAGCAAGAGAGAAATACATATTTTAAACTATGATCAGATATTTGCATACTGCTTTTTCCTCACCGAAAGTTAGGTCATCAATAGTCTTTAGAAGTCCTCCTTTTTCCTAAGCATAAATTCTAAGAATTGGAGACTTCCATTTCTGGCCAAAATGGAGCAACAGAGACTGAATTTACTCTCCTGCATGAAATGACTAAGAAAACTAGACAAAATATGTGGAAAAAAACCCTATTTCTGAAAATACTGGATATTAGACAACATAGTACCAGAATCACTGACAGACTCCTGAAATCAAAGTGGCTAGAGTTCATAGGGAAAAGTAACAGAGAAGTATATGGCAGAAAAAAAAAAAGAGCTCCAAAAATTTGAAGAGTCCCATTGAATATTTTGCTAAGTACAGATCAGATAGTAAGTGTGGGGTAACTACTGAAGGCTTCAAAAAGAACCACCTGAAAGGATTAGAAGCAGTATCTGGCATACACACAAAGCCAGGGATAGCGCATGTTTCTACCAGCCAGATTGGAAAATTTCAACATTCACATAGCATTTAGCAGAGTACTTAGAAGTGCTTTGCAAAGTAAGGCTGATCTATTCCTGCCTAATGAATCTTTTTTTAAATTAAATTTTTATTGTTATTCAATTACAGTTGTCTGCCTTTTCTCCCCATCCCTCCACTCCACCACAGCCAAACCCACCTCCCTCCCCTACCTCCACCCTACCCCTTGATTTTGTCCATGTGTCCTTTATAGTAGTTCCTGTAATCCCCTCTCCCCACTGTCCCCTCCCCACTCCCCTCTGAATCTTAAAAGTTGAATAAAAATAGCACCAATTCATCCTCCCTCTCCACATTTATGCCCCATTTTGTATCAGTTTCCCCTTCTTTCCCATCAGGAGCTGGAGCCTATTATTGCCCTACAGGCTTCCTTATGACTTTCTTTGGCCAACACATTTGGTAGAACTGATGGTCTGCCACGTCTGAGCTTGCTTCCACTCTCAGAACACTGCTACCAACACTAGAGCAAACTTAGGCCAGGCTGACGGAGGAATCTTTTAGAGCAGAATCAGTTATCCTAGTGAGGTTGTCCTGAAGCCAACAGCTAGCTGACCACTAGATGTGTGAGTTTGTCCCAGCTAAGAGACAATGAACTGCCCAGCCAAGCCTAATCAAGGTCAACGGAACTTTCTAATTCACTCATAGGGTTGAAAGCAAAAATAAATTATTGTATTCCACTTAAGTTTTGTCATTGTTTGTTATGCAGCATTTTTGTGGCACTAGATAACATATCTAGACCAATTAAATCAAGGGTCCTAAAGGAAGTATTCCCAAACCTCTTATGAGAAGTTCCCCAGACATTCTGGGACAATTAGAAGGCTGGCATGCCAAGAATTCACTGAAGACCATTAGGGGGCCCCATTGCCTAACTCCACATGCTAGTTAGAGAACCATGATATTTTGCCTTTCTCAATTCCATTCTTAAAGAATAACAATACTTTAAAACAAGAAAAGTTTTTAGTGATCAACTTATTCCAGTTCCTCATTTACGGTAGAGAAAAATACGAGTAGAAAGGTCATGACTGGCTGAAAGTTATACATTGTTACATGGAGTATCCTGCCATGTTGTACAGGCTCTTCATGCATAGATGTGGAGGGGGCATTAAAGAACTTAAACTAATCCTATCCACTTGAGTCACTTGAGTGTTTGTAATAGTCAATTATATTGTAAAAATTATTCAAGACTTGGAAGTCAGAAATGAGTACAGCATGTTTATTCAACGTTATAATGAAACATTATTTAACAAGTCCATGCAAGGATTATTAAGTCTCTAGGAGAATTTACTTGAGTTTAATTTTGCTACTTAATTTTGGATTTGAGCCCTAACACTGTGAAGTTACCAAGTTATCTATTAACTTGTGGGTTATTGTCCAGTAGAACAGACCACCAAAAGTTATGTGTTGTCTTGTAGGATTTTAAACACTTCTGTACTTAACCTAGAGACTTCATTCTAATATTCCCTTTTTTAAAAAGTTACTTGTAGCTATTACTCAGAAAGATTTTAAACCAGTTTCACCATTTAAGTTGTTCCCTCATTAATTAATGAGTTGAACAAAACTTTTGACTTACATTCATTCCATATTTATATGTCATATTTTTGAAGATTTGAAAATTATATTCTGACAACATCTACAATTAGACAATTTATAAATATCAAATAAATGTAAGGATAGACTTAAAGAAAATGCCTGGAGAGAAAAGTTATCCCAAGTCAAAAGAGACAGGATCAGTCTATGGTGATTGAAAAAAAGAATCAATGAAGGAAGAGGCTTGATGAAAATGGAGGGAGAAGTGGGGAGATCCAAGATAACAGAGGAGTAAGTAGATGCTACTCTAATCTCCTCTCAGTATCAATCTGGAATTACAACTAAATTGTAGAGAAAGCATCCTAAATAACCAACTGAACACTAGCTGGAGGGAAGCCTTATATATAACCAAGGGCATACAGAAGAAACCACTTTACCACAATGTGACTGGTAGGGAGTGTGGAGATGTAAGAGGACTGGCTGGGCTCCCACAGGTGGCAGCTGAAGATCAGGAGGGATATTTTAGCAACCAGGAGCTTCCCCTCAGAAGTGTTCAGTCTAAACCATAAGCTGGGCTCCCCAGCCTGCAGCACCAGAGCTGGAAGGGAACACAGATACCATCCAGCTGTGAAAAGCAACAGGAATTTTCTCTGCCAGAGAGAGATAGCTGGAGGCACACAGAGCCTTGTAAAGGGCCAATGCACAAAATTTCATTTGCAGCCACTTATCCTGGGCTCTGACAGAGGGGGTGCAGAGTGGACTAGAGATGCTTGAGGAGAGTCTGGGTTTGGTGGCTCTTGGGAGAGAACTGAAGGAACAGTTGACAGGATCTCTGTGCTGAGTCATTCCCCATACTGCAGGAGCCATCTTTCTCAGGAAGATCATTCCCCTCCAAGAGGCATCAGCTTGAGAAGTAAGAGCTCCTCCTCCAGGTATTACTCTGCCTCAGCCTTTAGTGCTTAAGCCAGGCTACAGATTAGTGATTGATTGTATTAACAGCTGATCAGTCCAATGGCTGATTAGTTTAACAGCTAAGGCAGAAAACGCAAAGAAGCAGCCAATATGTGAAGACAAAGAAACATACTCCAAATGAAAGAACAAGAGAATTCTCCAGAAGAAGAATTAGATGAAATGGAATCAAGCAATTTATCAGATAGGGAGTTTAGAGTTATGATGATAAAGATACTCAAAAGCATGAAAGAAGATGTAGAAACCATAAAAAAAGGACCAGTCAGAAATAAAGAATGCAATAGCTGAAATTAATAATGCACTGGAAGGAATAAACAGTAGGTTAGATGAAGTGTAGGATCGCATCAGTGTTTAGTAAGACAAGGCAGAAAAAAACACCTAGAGCAGCAAAAAGAAAAACAAAATTAAAAATGAGGAGAGCCTAAGAAACATTTCAGACAACATGAAGTGGCATAACTTCCATATCATAGGAATACCAAGAGGAGAAGACAGCAAACAAGGGATCGAGAACCTATTTGAAGGAATAATGACCAAAAACTTCCCTAATCTGGTGAAGGAAAAAGACACGCAAGTCCAAGAAGCTCAGAGAATTCCAAACAAGTTAGACCCGAAGAGGCCTACACTGAGACATATCATAATTAAAATGACAAGACTTTAAGACAAGGAGTGAATCCTGAAAGCCGCAAGAGAAAAGCAGGTAGATACATACAAGGGAGTGCCAATTAGACTGTCATCTGATTACTCATCAGCAACATTTCAGGCCAGAAGGGAATGGCATGAAATATTCAAGATGATGAAAAACAAGGACCTGCAACCAAGACTACTTCACCAGCAAGACTATCATTTAAAATTGAAGGAGAAATGAGGAGCTTCGCAGACAAGAGAAAACTAAAAGGGTTTGTTAATACCATAACAATACTGCAACAAATGTTAAAGGACTGGCTTTAAGAAAAAGAAAAAGAGAAAGAAAAAAAAAACAGAGCAAAACAGTCTAACAATAAAATGGCACTACATACATATCTATCAATAATCATTTTAAATGTACATGGCTTAAAATGCTTTAACCAAAAGACATAGAGTAACTGAATGGGTAAGGAAATAAGGCCCATATATATGTTGCCTCCAAGAGATACATCTCAGATCAAAAGATACACACCGACTGAAAGTGAAGGGATGGAAAAGATATTTCATGCAAATGGAAAAGAAAAGAAAGCTGGGGTAGCAGTAATTACATCTGACAAAAAGGACTTTAAAACCAAAGCTATAGTAAGAGACAGAGAAGTACACTACATAATAATAAAGACAACAGTCCAACAACAGGACATAACCCTAGTAAACATTTATGTACCCAACATAGGAGCACCTAAATATGTAAAGGAAATCTTGATAGATATAAAATGAGAGACTGACAGAAATACAGTAATAGTCAGGAATTTTATCACACCATTGACTTCAATGGATAGATCTTCCAGACAGAAGATCAACAAGGGGACAACAACCTTAAACAAGACACTAGATCAAATGGATTTAATTGATATCTTCAGAACATTTCACCCCAAAGCAGTGGAATATACACACTTTTCAAGTGCCCGTGGAACGTTTTCTAGGATAGACCGCATTAGGACACAAAGCTAGTGATAATAAATTTAAGAAGATTGAAATCATTTCAATCATATTCTCTGACTACAATGCTATGAAACTAGAAATCAATCACAACAAGAATACTGAAAAACAAGCAAAGACATGGAAGCTAAATAACATGTTGTTAAACAATGAATGAGTCAACAACGAGACCAAGGAAGAAATCAAAAGATACCTTGAAACTAATGAACACTAGGACACAACAATCCTAAATCTGTGGGACACTGGGAAAGCAATCCTAAGAGGGAAATCCATAGCATTACAAGCCTACTTCAAAAAAAAAAAAACAAGAAAAAGCTCCAAATAAAGTCTAACTTCATGCTTAAAGGGACTTGAAAAAGAATAACAAACAAAGCCCAAAGAGAGCAGAAGGGGGGAGTAATAAAGATAAAAGCAGAAACAAATGAAATAGAGGCTAAAAAAATAATATAAAAGATCAATGAATCCAAGAGCATGTTCTTAAAAAATTAAACAAGATTGACAAAAGTTTAACCAGACTCATCAAGAAAAAAAGAGAAAGGACCCAGATAAGTAAAATCAGAAATGAAAGAGGAGTAATAACAACTAACAGCAAAGAAATACAAAGGATTATAAGAAAATATTATGAACAACTATATGCCAACAAGCTGAACAACCTGGATGAAATGGATAAATTCCTCGAAACATATAATCTTCCAAAACTAGATCAGAGAATCTGAACAGCCACATTACACCTAGTGAAATTGAAGCAGTAATCAAAAAACTCCCAACAAATGGAAACCCTGGACTAGATGGTTTCATAGGGGAATATTATCAAACATTCCAAGAAGAACTAACACCTCTGCTTCTCAAACTATTTCATAAAATTCAAAAGGAGGGAAGGCTCCCAAACTCATTTCATGAACCCAGAATTATCTTAATTCCAAAACCAGATAAAGACACTACAAAGAAAGAAAATTATAGGCGAATAGCTCTGATGAACATAGATGCTAAAATCCTCAACAAAATATTAGCAAACTGAATATAGTAATGCATCAAAAAGATCATACACTATGATGAAGATGGATTCATCCCAGGGATACAAGCTTGGTACATTTGCAAATCAATTAATGTGATTCACTACAAATCACAAATCAAAATCACAAAACAAAATGAGGGATAAAAACCACATGATCATCTTAATAGATTCAGAAAAATCATTTCATAAAATCCAGTACCCACTTATGATCAAGACTCTCAGCAAACTGTGAATACAGGGATCAAACTTAAACATAATGAAGGACATATATGACAAACCTACTGCCAGCATCATACTCAATGGGAAAAAAATACCAACGCTCCCCTTAAGATCAGGAACAAGACAGAGATGTCCTCTTTCACCTCTCTTATTCAGCATAGTATTGGAAGTCCTAGCCACAGCGATCAGACAAGAAGAAGAAATAAAAGGCATCCAAATTGGAAAGGAAGTAGTCAAACTGTCTTTATTCACAGATGCCATGATTCTGTACATAGAGAACCCCAAAGAATCCACCAAGAAACTACTATAAATCAATTCAGCAATGTAGCAGGATACAAAATTAATATCCAGAAATCAGTTGTATTTTTACATGCCAATGACAAACTAACAGAAACAATAATCAAGAAAATAATCCTATTCGTATTGCTTCAAAAAGAATAAAATACCTAGGATAAACCTAACCAAGAATGTAAAAGACCTGTACTCAGAAAATTATAAAACACTGAAGAAACAAATTGAAGAAGATACAAATAAGTGGAAGTACATACTGTGTTCATGGATAGGAAGAATTAACATCATTAAAATGTCCATACTACCCAAAGCAATCTATGGATTTAATGAAAATCCTATCAAGAGTCCAATGACATATTTCACAGAACAAGAACAAATATTTCAAACATCTATACGGAACCACAAAAGGCCCCCCATAGCAACAGCAATCCTGAGAAAGAAGAACAAAGGTGGAGGAATCATGCTACCTAATGTCAAACTGTACTATAAGGCCATAATAATCAAAATAGCATGGTACTGGCATAAACACAGACACATAGATCAATAGAATAGAATAGGGAACCCAGAAATAAACCCACAACTTTATAGTTAATTACTATTTGACAGAGGAAGCAAGCACATACAATGGGCTAAAGATAATTTATTCAATAAATGGTGTTGGGAAAATTGGACAGATATATGCAGAAAAAATTAAACTAGACCACCTTCTTATACCACAAACAATAATACATTTGAAATGTCTCAAAGGCTTAAATGTTAGACCTGAAATCATAGAAATCCTAGAAGAAAACATAAGCAGCAAAATCTCGGACATTGTTTGCAGAAATTTTTTTATCAGATATATCTCCCCAGACAAGGGAAACCAAAGAAAAAATAAACAAATGGGACTTCATAAAACTAAAAAAAAAATTGCACTGCAAAGGAAATCATCAATAAAATAAAAGGACAACCCACAGAATGGTAGAACACATTTGCCGATACATCTGATAAGGGGTTAATATCCAAATTTTACAAAGTACTTACAAAACTCAACAATGAAAAAACAAACAACCCAATTAAAAAATGGGCAAAGGACCTGAATAGAAACTTCTCCAAAGAGGACACACAGATGGCCAATAAACAGACATATGAAAAGATGCTCAATGTCACTAATCATCAGAGAGATGCAAATTAAAACCACAGTGAAATATCGTCCCACACCTGTCAGAATGGCTATCACCAATAAACCAACAAACAACAAGTGTTGGCAAGGATGTGGAGAAAGGGGAACACTTTTGCACTGTTGGTGGGGGTGCAGACTGGTGCAGCCACTGCGGAAAGCAGTATGGAGAGAACTCAAAAAATTAAAAATGGATCTGCACCTTTTGACCCAGCAATCCTACTTCTGTGCATATATCCGAAGGAACCCAAAACACTAATTTGAAAGAACACCCCTATGTTCACTGCAGCGTTATTTATAATCTCCAATATATGGAAGCAGCCTAAATGTCCATCAATTATTGAGTGGATGAAACAACTACGGGACATTTACATAATAGAATACTACTTGGCATAAAAAAGAAAATTTTATCCTTTGCAACAGTGTGTGTGTGGATGGACCTGGAGAACATCACGCTAGTAAAAGAAGCCAGTCAAAGACAAATACCATATGATATCACGTATATGTAGAATGTAATGAACAAACAACCAACCATGAGAATGGGAACAGGATCAAAGACGGAGAGCAGGAGGACAGCTGGTGGGGGAGGAGAGTGGGGGTTGGGGGGTTGAGCAAAAAGGAAAAAGGACTCATGGACATGGACAACAGTGTGGTGGTTGCTGGGAGGAGAAGGGTATTAGGTGACTAAAAGGTAATGTAAAAAAGGTACAATAAAAACATTTAAAAAAAAGAAAATGGAGGGAGCAGTATGAAGTGTGCCACTGGGATACCAACTGAATACAAAGATCAAATCATCTTATTTCCAGTTTAAAATTACCAGTGAACTTTCAGAGCGTAAAGACTATCTTTTTTAATCATTGTAGGGTAATGAGCACAGCAGGCACCTACTTCATTTTTAAAGAAATTAAAATGAAATAGATACAGTACAGAATCAAGATTTTTTTAAATTAAGGAAATTAAAGAGGAAATGTAAAAAAAGACATTCAAGGAGACTAAATGGTAATGGAAAAAATACAATGAAAAGTAAAGAATAAAAATGAAAAAAAACCATTCTATTTGACCTACAGATTGTTATTATTTATGGGACAGATTTCTAGCCTATTGTAGATAGTGTCTAGGGCACAAAACTTATCTTGATTCAATCCCAGGTGTGACTATGAGTACCTACAAAGTCTCAATACTCTATACAGCATAACTTATAAAAAAGGAAAGCAGAAAGATTTGACTGATTTGAGGCTTAAATATTTGCTCTTTGCCAAGCAGCCAAATGATACTCCAGTTATTTTGCACTGACGTCTAGAGGTCTACTATGTAAAGAATCTGTCATTTTCCATGGTGACGAACCACAAAAGGATTAAGAAATCTGCTGACCTATCTGGCAAAGGACTCACAAGGAATAATATTCACACAGCCTTCGAGTTTTGAAACGACACATGCGTCGGTGAAAGTGACGTTCTGTTTCATGCAGCATGCGGAGATGTCCCATCAATATTCTGTAGACACGCAGTGGTGACAAACGAGAAAAGTACTTCAGCCTCAGCCTCATTTGAATTTTAAAAAATTATTTAGTTTGAAATCACTTTGTCATTAGTCACAATAGCCTGAAGCAAGGCAACTGGTGGGATAGAGCTGTGAGGTGGCAGATTCAAACATTACCAACAAATTAAAGCAGCAACAGGCAAACAGGAGCAAATCCAAGCAATTCGTCAATTATGACTGTGATCTGACACAATTTCTAAAGGAGTATTATCAACTGCAAAAAAGAAAATTCACTTACACTTATAACTCAAGCCACAACGAGATAAAGTGACTAACACGAGGTTTGTAGAACACAAGCTGCATTCATATTGCTCAGGTGAGAAGGTAATGAAGTTTAATAAAATGTAATTTAACTCTCCTAAATTAAAAACAAACAAGGCTAATAATGAACAGGTTTATCTTCTAGAATATCAATGAGTCTCATACAAAAAAAATCCAATAATGTTAAGACATTTATTCAAGGCCATTTTGACAGGGCTTCAGGGGTTAGCCACACATCTTATTCAATGAGGAAATAAATGAGTGAGGTGGAGCAGCTGAAACCAGCCCCCAAAGTAATGATTAACTGAGGACTACCAGTAGTGGTTAAAAAATAGACGTGAAAAACACCCTCTCCAAGAAAACATGCTAAATATTTCATAAATTGTTACCAGGAGACTGTATCATACATTAAACAGCAAAATGCAGTAATGAAGATGCTGATTTCCACATTTATTTATTCCATTTCCTCCCAATGTTAGCTTCTAATTCAATGTTTGTATTTCCACAAGCTATAGAAATGTCACTTTCACTATCAGCCACTGAAATAAGAAATTCACGTCTTCAATGTGGAATTACCAGAGAACAAAGTCTTAAAGAGTTCATTCATTTCCTACTTACATATTTAGAAGTTGAAATGTAAAATATTAGGATTTCTTGAAGATAAGGGATTTTGTGGTTACTTATGTTATAGAGATTCCTAGTGCTACTTTTTTTGGTCAGTGCTTTATATATTAAATATATGTCTCTAGTAAAAGAAATCTCTTTGTCCGAGACTTCACTAATCAGAGCTGAAGTTCTAAGTTTGATCAAGTGGACTTGACCTAGTGCTACCTGGATTTACACTCACCATTCCTGCAAACCTAACCCTGGAGAGGGTAGAGGGCAAAGGACACGCCATTCACTTTCTCTCTTATAAGAATAAATACTTAGAGTTAGTTAAAAACTCAATCTCATGCTCTCTGTGCAGGAAACCTTACTCATTATTTATGCAATTGCTAGTGGTCACAGTTCAGAAATTGCAAAACATTGTCTACATGGTTTGGACTGTGGGTCCCCAAATTGGACAGACTCGAATGCCGAATTTGCTACTTATTAGCCATGACATATTTGGCAAGTATTTAACCTCTCGAAACCTTAAAGTCCTTGCTAAAATAGAAGTAATAATGAATAAAGATAACATATGTACAAAACTGAATACAATGTCCAGCACACAGTAGGCATCGAATGAATATTATATGGAAATAATCCAGCAGA
Source organism: Desmodus rotundus (assembly GCF_022682495.2). Lineage (NCBI taxonomy): Eukaryota > Metazoa > Chordata > Mammalia > Chiroptera > Phyllostomidae > Desmodus > Desmodus rotundus. The sequence continues at coordinate 153,053,379 of NC_071390.1, read as the reverse complement.
GGATAAATAATAAGATTAAGGCCCCAAAACAAAAAAGTGTATCACTCATAAATCATTACAGGAAACAAAATTTTAGAAGACATTTTCTATATATCTATTAATATATTGGCATCATTCTGAATAATAATAAAAGTAGAGAACCACTGAAACAAAAGACAGTCTGTGGTGAAATCAACCACAAAGAGGATATTAATGGCTGAAAAGAGAAATAATTATTAGTAAATACAAAATGCACATATTTGAGGAACAAATCAAAATGCATATCAGAAGTGGTAAAGGTGGCAATTAACAGTAGAGTAAATCCTATAACTTAAAGTGTAAGACAAATATAAACCGTTCTTCTATGAAAAAAATAGCAATAGCAAAATCAGCAACAATAGTTAACTTTTACTGAGTGGTTCTTCCGTACCTGGCACCCGGCTAACATGTTTTTAGCCAGCTAGCTACCACACGCACATGCCATGCTCCATGTGGGAAACATGAGAGCCATAGTATCGCAATGTCCAAATAAACAATGTGGATTATATAAGAAGGGTGTTTTGTTCATTATTATATCAGATTACCAGGCAGTCTCTGTGACTTTTCCAACTGTCAGTGAAGTCTAGAAACTGGTAATCAGGCAAACAACAGACTGGAAGAACTTTTGTCATCCAAGGTACGGGATAATAGTCACTCCTCATCATGCCACGAAAAGACATACCTAGAATATTGGCTCACAATTAGAAATTTGGCAAACCCAGCTTGGCTGACACACTTTCTAAATATATTGGAATATTCAAAAGAATTGTATATGTGAATATATTTGTCTGGCATTATGGCGTCACTCTTCTTTCATCTCTTATTTCAATTACAGTAATCAAAATTACTTTCCTCTACATACAAATTGAAAGCCAAAAATGAGGCGATGAAGGGCATCAAACTGGAGATAGTAGAAAGTAACAAATGTCAAAGAAGACAAAAAAAATCAAAATATTAAGAGGTTTTAATCACTGCTATAGCCTGAATTGTGTACCTTCAAAATTCGTGTGTTGGAGTCCTGATGCCCCCCGCCCCCATGTGGCTGTATTGAAGATAGGATCTTCAAGGAAGTGATTAAGGTTAAATGAGGACGTCATAAGGATGGAGTCCTGATTAGAAAGAACTGGTATATTCATGAAAGCGGAATACATCAGAGAGCACCTCTCTGTGTCATATAGGGACACGGCAAGAAGGCAACTATCTGCAAGCCAGGAAAAGAGCCCTCACCAGAGTCCAAACCTGCTACAACTTTATGGAAACTTGAGCTTGAATTTACTAACCTCTGAAACAATAAGAAAATAAATTTTGGCTCTTAAGCCCCCCAACCTATGTTATTTTGTTATGGCAGCCTTAGCAAACTTAGACAATCAACTTCAGTAAAAATAAATTTAAAAGACATATTTTAAAATAGTGTTATGTTAACTAACCTTTTCATAAGGAAAAGAAGAAACAAAACCTGAACAAACTTGCAACTTTCTCTTTTCAGATATTTTCTCTTTGTTTCTAGTCTGCTCTGTCCTCTCTTCCCCACTGAGGGACTATATTTTTCTGGTAACTAAAGCCTAGATAGAGTCAAGATAAAAGACAGGCAGAAACTGAGATGCTTTGGGCAAGAATTAAGCATTAATTTATTTATAATATTTTTAGTTGTCTTTGATCAGTGAAAATGCTTTCATATCCACTAGAAGCATCTACAGCCTCTGCCTAAACTGTCCAAATTGCCTGGATATAACAACCTTCCAGGATACCTTGAGTTACTTTCAGTTTCTCTGCACGTTCCAGTTTGGACTTAGCTCCAGGTCCTTCTTTAACTACCCAATATTTTTCCCTAAGTACTTTCGTCTCCCTTCAGATTATGACTTTATGTGTACCTTGTGTGTGTTTATGTGTGAATGTATGTACATGTGTTTTGGATTTCAGAACTTGTATTTATTTAAATATTGGGGAAATGTAATTGACATAATTTATAACTTTTTCACACTTTATATTAAAATATTTTTAATTTTTAAGAGCAGAGTTAATATATATGTAGATATCTGGTAAAACATTGTAAGAGAGAATCTTACTAGGTTTTTAAATTCCTAATTTAGGTGGCTAAATAAATTCATTTTCTTAAAGCATCTGCATTGTATGGAAATGAGTTTTTCAGTTTCAAAACATTCAGAAAATTACATTTAAACTTAGCAAATTCTTGTACAATGTTTCTCTTCTTAATATAGACTTGATATGATGTGATCATAATGAAATTGTGCTATGATAAATAACTATCCAGAAAGATTTAGATCCATGCCAGCATTATAGGAGGCTGGCACAGCAAGTAATCTGAGTCACAATTTTATCTGCATCAGCAAAGGCAACAGGGGGACTGTCTAAAAAGCAATAATTTATCAAGACCAGATCCTCAGTATATTTCTGCTGGGAAGAAGATTTCACAGTCCAAGCATTATCAGCCACAATCCCTTGTAAAATCATAGCTGTGCAGCATAAGGAGTCTTTGATGAGCCAAGAACCTCACCTAAAGCAGTCTGAGTTACTTTGCAATATTGGCCAATGATTGCCTACTGAATCAAAACATTTATAATAGCTTTAATAGATTTATTTTTAGAGGAAAAAAGCTCAAGTCCTATGCTTTACCTCTTGTTGGAAGTAATAGAAGGTCCACAATTAAACTTGTAACCCATGAAGGACTTACTGAAGACATTGATCTACCCAACTAAATCATTCATTCACAAATATGTATTGAGTGTTCAACCTTTAAACTTATTTTGCTAGGCATTGGGAGCACAGATTGGAAACACAGTTCTTGAAATATCTTGCAGGAACTATAACAGTTATAATAATCAATAAATGCTATAAAGCAAAATTAGAGAAATTAAGGAATACATTACCTAGCCTGATGGCTAGGAAAGCCTGTTTGTGAAAGCGACACCTGATCTGTAACTATTAGAAATAGGCAACTAAGTCTTAAGCAGGTGAAAGAACTGTGGGGAAAGAGAAGTGTCTGCTGGTAGTGGGAATGGTTTGCAAAGATTTCTCTCAGTGGTATAAAGATAAGGAAGGCAAATAATCTTTGTCAATTACAATTTGAGATTGCTTTCGGGTGTTCTAAATCTGCCTTTTCTCATCTCACTCTTGTATTTCCTTTTGAAATGGGCAGTTAAGTCAATGCTCTACACTCAGGGACTACTCTAACATAATTAATGTCCGATGCTAGCACTTGCGAGGCAGAAATCTTGAATCTATCTCTACAATGTATTGAACACTTACTGTAGACCAAGCACTACACTAAATGGTTTCCACAATAGCCTCACATATTTCTTGCAACTACCAAGGAGATATTATTGATATTCTAGTTTTTCCAATGAAGACACTGAAGCCTAGAAAAGCTGGGTACTTCTTCAAAAGGCAGATAATTAAAATGAATGAGCATCATGATTTGAATCCCAAACCCACACTTTAACCACTTCAGGAGGCTGTTTGTAATAGCAGATATATGTGTTAAAGGGATTGAAAGAATGCAGAAAAGAATTTACCTGAAATATATACATAGTAACCCAAACCAAGTAAGTGACATTTACAAACGTTTTAATTTTATAGATTTGGATTTGATTTATTAAGTTTCTATTATAACCTAAAAACTGTATTATTCTTTCAGTCACATTGTCTCATATATAACACACAAAAAACTTCTGATTAATCCTTCCTTACCAGTATAAGTGAAAATTGCTCTAGAATTTTTATAGATTGTTCTTGTTACAATTCATTGTAATATTCTTCCTATTTTGGGGGGTATTTGGTTGTCCTATGTGCTTGTAGATATTAGTTTGTTTCCTAACTATGTTCTACATTCAGGCATAAATAAATATTTACAAATAAGTCTACATTAGATAATTGATTCTACAGAAAATTTTATTTTAATAAGAAATACAACCCAGCTGAGGAAACTTCTTTGAGGAAAACTAGTCAAGTTGTTTTAAAAATGAATCAACATCACCAATCAAAATCTTCATTTTCTATATGATAAAAAATAGTTTTATGATGTTCTTCTGTTAGAGGGAAGCTGTGCCCCAACTTTCTTTTATAAATTTTCCCTTAAGTTTGAATATAATCCTTCAAAGATGTTTAAAAGTTGACTTCAAATAGATGGTAAACCTGAAACATTTTTCCCCTGATGTATAGGACTGTGCAATTTCAACTTTAATTGTAACCCAGGAAAAGTATCAACATAAGCACTAGCTTTCGTGTTTGACTTGAGAATGATTCTTAAACATGTAACTATCTACAAATAATTAAAGTTAATGAGGTCCAACAATGCATGTGCCAAATTATGTGTAGTGTGAATGTGTGTGCACACGGGCATGCAGCAGAAGAGGACGCATTAGGCCACCTATTGGGTATGCTCTGATATGTTCAATCAATCCCTTTCTGCACTCTTTACAAACGGGAGCACAGTCAATTGGTACAAAGCCTATGTTGAATTACCCTGTTTAAACAATTCATTACAAATCTACTCAATCTACAGTAAAACAGCACATAAAGTCAGCAGAACAAATTGATATTCTGCCATGACACGGGTTGGTGGCTCTTGTATTGTCAAACAGGCAAGCCTCCAAAGAGCCGAAGCCACTTTGGTTTCTCTCCAGGAAGTAATTTGACTTGTCCTGAGGAGTAGTACCGTGTTATCAGCTGTAGTTTCCAATGGGGCATTATCAAAACCATTCAACATTTAACAAGGCTCTCCTGCTGAAACAGCTGTTCGTCTGAAGTGAAATTGTTAAAACTTTATCTGAGCCTAGATAATCTTACTTGAGCAAGAAAATAAGGTATGAGACTAATTTGCATGTTGTACCACTTTAAAACAAGAAAGCCAATTTTGCACTTCAGTAAAGGCAGATTGCAAATTTAGCACGAATTGAACCAGTAGCTGAGTTGCAATTTATGGCAAGTGGCTCATGAGCACATTAATGTACATCACCAAGATAACTGCTTCAGCCAAGCAGACCAGAAACTAGGAGACACAAATATCTGCTTAGAAACAAGGGAAATACACCCTCTATACAAGTCTACAAAGAAATCTTAAAACCCAAAGCTACCAAATACCTATCCTCAGTATTATTCTTATATATCAGTATATTAGTGGTTAAAAAATGATATCAGAATCATAGGTCCTGAAATCATATCGATTCAAGATTTTGACTCTGCTAAATACTAGCTATGAGACTTTGAGGAAATTATGTAGCCTCTCTGTGCTTCAGATTTCTCTTGGGTAAAACAAAGATAATACAAATAACTACTTCTTAGAATTATTTATGGAGTCGTGTCTGTAAAGTACATAACAGACTACCTAGAATATAGTAAGTGATCCATACTTGCTTTATATTATTATTATATTGTTGTCATTTCATATTCTAAGACAGATATGTACATAAATCCCTGTAAGGTAAAATATTGCTATGTAAGTTTCCATAAATTCTGTAATCAGATATTCAGTGTATTTTTCAGCAGAAATGAATGGTAAAGGAATACTGTAAGTGTCCATCTCAGAAAATGTTGGAAATATATGGGAACCCTACACTTTTTGCTTTCTCCAAAATTCATCTCCTTTTCCATTCCTAGGAGAAGTTAGTCTGCTCCGTTTCTTGGAGCAATGCTAAGCACTAACTAAAACCGGACTTGCCCAGATCTGCCAGGTGAGGAAGAGATAATGAAGGACTCCAGTTTAAAACCTTTCCTTCTGGGCTGATGGATGCTTGAAGACAGGAATAAAACCAGGAATCCTATAGCTGCTGTTATATTTAATTATATTAGCAATTTTTAAAATGTTTGGTCTGTCTCAACATATTATGTACTTAAATTTCTGTCAGTTTATAAAGAAGCAAATGAAAATATCATCTCCACCAATCCCTTGAACTTTGACCCTTTCTAGTTGCTATTCTCTACTGCTGTCAACACGGGGGGAAATTATCTACACATACTCTGCCATTTCTTCATTTGTCATTTATTCTTCAACCCATTGTTCTTCTATTTCCCTCCCATCTTTCCCTTGAAACTCTGTGGATTATTCCAACAGGATTTTTTAAATCTGTCTGACATTCTCTCATAGCATAATCCAGCACTATTGATCGTTTCTTTCTCCTTTACAGTTTTTCCCACAAATGCCACAATCTAGTACTCTTCACCTTATCTGTCTCAGTCTCCAGTGTGGGATGCTCCTCCTCTACCTAACCCTAAATGTTATCTTTCCATCGGGTTCAACTCTTACACATATCAATTTTCTCAGTTTTCGGGTAAACAAACCATCCAGTGGCTTGAATTACCATCTTTACTTCAATACCACAAACTCAGTATTTACTTCCCAAATTTTTCTCCAACCTGGAGACCCATATGTCTATCAGGACATCATTCAGATGCACTAGAAGGACACCAAATGTTTACTTTGTTCAATCATCCATCTCCCCATTTATTTATTCAGTTATTCAACAAATGTGTATTAAGAGCCTAATTATATGTCAGGTACTAATCTTAGCTCTGATGATACAAAAGTGGGGAAAAGCCCCAAATTTCTACCCTTATGACACAGTCGTGCTCCTATTCAAAGTCTAATTTATGTACAAATATATTTATATTCAATGAAACCAATATATTTATCCAAATAAATATATCCCTCCTGCTGTATTTTAGATCTTAGATACCAGCATGCTATCTCGCTACCTTTCCAAGCCACACAACTTCAGCAATTCTTACTTCCTTCTTCCTTACTCTTTTCACTAACCTCAGTACTTTCCAAATCTACCTATTTTTCTATCTATTGCCCCTGCAGTGGGACAGTTCTGAGGCATGTTCCACACATACCCTGGGAGAGTCGCTGGCATGATGAACATGCCATGGCAAATCTGCTCATTGATCACAGTTTATTAGATTTTCTTCCTTTCCATCCCATTTCCCTCACAGTGCTTCTTGAGATCACCTCAAATATAAATTGCTTGCACACTAGTCCTTGCAACAGTGTCAGCCTTGGAGGAAAGCCAATGAAAACACCTGTATTCCAGCCTCGATGTCTTCACTTATTTCTACAAGTGTGAGCTCTACTGTCTTGCTGGGTCTTTGCACATCTCTTCCCACTGCCTTCTCTCTTCCACTGCCTTTGTCTCCCTTTCATGTTCTCTAAGATAGTACTGAGTTCCTGCTTCCCCTGTGAAGTGTAACCTGGCATCACCACCACCCTCATCAGAATCCCTGCACCCCAACCCCCAACAGAGACTCTAATCCAGATTGCTATTTCTTCACACAGCTTCTTAGGCTTTTTCCTAGCTCAGCATGTAGCACACTGTGTACGTACCCCTCCAGATAACACATTTCTGTAGGGCTACAATAGAGTCTTACTGTTTTCCTTCCCTTGCTGACTAGCACAGCACTAAGCAGTATTCAAAAAAAATAAGTCAAATGAATAAGTAATAAATAAATGATGAGTAAACTGTATTGAAATAAATCAACACCAAAATCATTCTCTCCTGTACACTCAACAAAGCAAAAACAAGCTTCACACAATGTGTCTCAGGAGGCGAGTAGTTTGGCAAAGCTATATAGCCAAAAGCAGCACTTTTAAATCCACTTGCAAACCAGATGACAGTCATTTGTTCTACCCAGATTATACTTCCTGGGCCACTACAGTAGTTAATGGACTGTTTAATGAGTCGATCCTGGAATATTAACTGGTAACCAGAATTAAATGCTTTTCCTCTCCTATTTCATACATCTGCTTGTTTAAAGGTATGATTACATTTTTTAAAAGCACCTAAAACATAAAAGTATGACTGAATGATTTCTGCTGAGCAGAAGAGAGTCACCTCCTGGACCAATGTCCCCCTTCCCCTTTCCCCTGCTTGCTGCACAAAAGCATAAGGCCTGTGGGCACCGAACTGCCTCCCCAGGAACAAAGTGATGAGAAATGTGAACTTCTCCTTCTTCACATTGCTGGAAACACATAGTCTGTGGCTGAAATAGCTTGTTTAACAAGGGCTGGATTTTTCCTCTCAATCATAGTTCTAAAGCTATCAGTTATTGAAAAGCTGATTTTCAAAGCACACACTAGAACAGCTTTTCTGTACAGCTGCAATGCTATTTAAATCTCCCATGAATATATCCACAAACCCAAGAAAATTCTAAGCTGAAATATGTCTCTTAGAAAGGACATAGTAAAATAAGACCTTATGGGGGAAATTTAAGGAAGTGAAATCTGGCCATTAATTTTAATACAAAATTATAACATCAGGCATATGGCTTCTATTCCCTCACGCTAGAAGAACACCTGAAATCACTATGTGGAAGGTCGGACTGCAAGGCTCTTTTGTGAGACTCTGACAGACCTTAGCAGTCTGCTTGGAGTCATTCTTTAGTAGACCTCAGAAATGTGGATAAATGCTGCACCTTCTTCTGTGATGAGGTTGGAAGTGAATGTAGAATAAATATTAAAGACAATGCTTTGGAGAAACAGATCCATGGAAGACACAGAGCATCCTTGGCAAGAACTAACTCTTTACCCCAAGTTTCTGCTCCACAAATATCTCAAGTCCTATCTGTAGTACTATTGTGGAAGAATTACCAGCAGCCCCACTGGTGATCTCGGCAACACTGATGTTATGCTTTAATCTCACGTAACCAGCCGTGTCATTCTCCTGCTGTGATCAAGCAGTCCCTTTGCAACTGTTTGGGTGCCTCTGTAGCATTTTATGATGCTGAAACTTCTTTGCATTTCATCAAAGTGAAAACTTTTAGACTCTAGGCTGCTACATTGCGATCCCAGTTTCCTTCATTTAAGACATTCAATTTCATCAAATTACCTACCAAATGAAATTATATTGAGCATGAATCACTATTCTAAATGTTTCAGAGCCATTCACTTGGAGGCTGTGGATGAAAATAACTTGACTATACTTAAGAATGTTCACTGGAATCATTGACCAATGAAAAGCCATGATGAGAATTGTTCTGCGCCCCATCAGGCATTGTGTAGCCATGTCGTTCATTTCTACTATCTCTTAGCTCCCAATATAATGGGCTTTCCGGGCTGGGGCTAAATGAATGCTTGTTAAACTACTGATTCACTTGAAATAAAGAAATGCCATGGTATCCCATGGATATGATAATTGTAAGATATAAGACAAAGGGGTCTACACAGCCTCTAAACCTATTGCAATGCCTGCCACAAATTAGATGCTCGACAGATATTTGTTGAATGAATAAATAAATGAATATGCCTAAATTGATATCCTATTATTTATGGAAAACTTAGTAAACACCTGTACATTGAAAATTCCACACACACGTCTCGAGTCATCATTTGACCACAAGGCATGAATAAAAAGCTCAGCAGGACCAAAGAAATATGGGCTCTAATCCATATCCTAAAGCACTGTGCAATTAATAAATGAAAATGTAATGCCATTTTGAGTTCTAGTTGTGCTGTGGGAGGCTGCTGGTCCCTCGGTTTTAAAATACTCTCCCAGCTTACTAAAATTAGAAGTCTCTTTCTCACGTTGTTCTTTCCTTTGTTTCCATAGGAAACAGTGACTTCCAGGCATCCAAGATGACACAACATAGATTGCCAAATTAAATGCCACGCTGCAGTTGCCAAGGAGATGATGTATGTCATTCCTACAAATAACACGTTGTTCATGCCTTCATTTCCTTTATCTAGCTTTTTAAGATTTTCTTCGCCTGAACTGAATTCAGATAATGTTCACTGTGAAATGATGGAAACATTGCTTTTTTTAAAAGTGTTTACCCCATTTCCCAAAGCACTTGATCTCATCACACACGCCGTCTGTGCAAGGTCTGAGCATATTTTATGCCGATTTTGGAACCAGTGATTCAGCAGTTTTCACTGGGAAAAAAAAATGCATCCTGATTTCTGTCTGCTTGCGTTCTAAGTAAAGGTCCAATTAAGTCCACACCTGGCACTAACATATTCCAGTTTAAAATGGCCCACCATGAAAGCAGCTGCACTCAGTTGAATTTACATAGGAAGGAATGGAGTAAACAAGCAAAAAATGAAAGATAAATGAAGGAAGGAAGGAAGGAAGGAAGGAAGGAAGGAAGGAAGGAAGGAAGAGAGGGAGGAAGGGAGGGAGGGAGGTGGTGAAACATGTTTATTGAGCACCTACGGTATGCTAGATTAAACACCTATAAGATAAAGATAATTCAAGAAATTTAAGATCTTGATGGACATCATTCAACTGGCAAGAGTTTAAGTATTTCAACTCGAGTATGCCTGGTTTAAAAGCATGTGCTTTCCAGGTGTCCAGTGCTACATAACAAACCACCCTAAATGGCCATGGCTTTAAGTAACAGCAATCATTTTAACATTATCTTTCATGGGTTAGGAGGTTGACTGGACTCAGCTAGGTGGCTTCCATTCAGGGTTCCTCATGCAGTTTCAGGCAGAGTGGATGGGACTGCAGTCACCTTGAAACTGTCCTCATTCACACGCCCGGCAGTTGATGCTGGGGCTGTCAGCTGGAACACCTTACCTGTGGTCTGTCCATGTGACATGGACTTCCTTACAGATTTAGGGCTGGGTCCAGGAAAGGGGATCCAAGTGGGCCAGCCTCAAAGTCACATAGCACCACTTCTACTGTGGTCACAGGCCCACCCCAATTCAAGGGTGAAGGAACATAGTCTCCACCTCACATCGTAAGAAAAGCATGTGGATGGCCAGCGGGGCGAGGGTGGTCTTACTCCAGCCATCTTCAAAATTGTTTTCTGGTACAACACATTTTTGGCAATATCTAGTAACACCTCAACTGGCCTGAAATTCAGGTTTTCCAAGCTCTGCCTGGTGGAGTAATTAGGAAGGAAACAGTTAAAATGATCAGTCTAAAAAAGAGGAACGGAATAACTCTTAATGTCAACTTGATGAATTGTGGAAAACTGAACATGGAAATTAAACTTTGTAATGAGCTTCTGATTAAATTTGGTGTGCATTGTCAATTTCCAAAGCATTCAGATATCATAAAAACCAACAGCACTAAAATTGTATTGTGGCATATTCATATATGTTATACTACATAACATAACCAAAAATTGCTCTTATCTAATTCAGCTTTTTGGCTCTTTGAGTATCTAAATAAATGGGAGTTTCCTATATTAATTACAGGTATACCTGCTCAGCATGGGGCATGCACATGTGGAAATTGTAACACCAAATGAATTGTTATTACGAGGGGTAGCATAGGTCACTTGGAGCTCTGTTCTTTTCATCTTAATCTAATCCCTAAAGTCAACATATCAGAAGGCTTCTGGCTAATGTCTTTATCTTCTTAGCACTCTAAAATTGTTCTGATACTGAAAATAGTTAGACCAGGACCTTGAACCCATCCAGCTGATCTGAAATAGCCATAAGACCTCCATTGGTCATTCAATTTGTACTTTAACCATTAAAAGAATCACATTTGTTTATCCACTGGAAATATATCAAACTGCTATTACAAATAAAGAAAAACTCAGCCAGAAAATAGGGTATTATTGACATGAAGAAAGAACACTATGAAGTAAATACAATAATCAGATTATAGAAAGCTTTCAAACTGGAGAAGAACATTATGGTGAGCTAGGGAAAAAGCGGCAACAAATTGAGTCCCATTGCCTGCATTGCTGAGAGTGCATGATTGTGCTTACTGTACTGTGCTGGCAGATTGGCCGGAATAAACATACATAATGCTCACATTTAATGCAGCTCTTTCTGAGATGAACGGCTCTATAATGAATCAGGCTGTGCTACAAGGTACTATCAAGCAGAGTACCATGATCCCCAACAACAGAGGTGGCCTGTCCACTGTTGGAAGATAACAATTGGATTTGTACTTCTCTCTCACCCATACAGTTCCAGCATCTATTCTCATTCAGACCAACATGTACGATGAAACTTTAGGATATCCTCGATCGGTGCTTCACAAAAAAACCCTAAGAATTACATTGCTCAGGAAACACACAAAGCAGATCCCAGCAAGGGACATGGAAGAAAGGACATCTTGTTCAGTATTTCTCCTCACGCCTTCATTCTTCTGATATCACCCCACATGTCCCAGCTCCAAATTTTACATCTTTCTGTATCTTGGTTTGGTTTTTTTTAAAATTAGAAAGATAGTCTGATAACAAAATTCCTGAGAGCAAAGCAGCAGTGTATTTGTCTCACATTACAGAACGATTGTCCCAACCTTGTGCAAACACTGCAGCTCGATGTGGACTTGAGATCCTTTTTTCTTCTGTTTTCTTTAATTTTATGTGTCTTGGAACTTTGACGCCTTATAACACTATGATTTCTAATACTGAGTAGCTAAGCACTCTTAATGGCTACAAACTAATTGGAGAATAACCAGGAAATTAATTATAGACAATAATTATCTCAAATTGTCTCATGAGATTCTGAAACCCCCTATTGATTGTAATTTTAACCTTTAATTCTATTATTGTATACCTATTATAATCATCTACATCTAGGTTACTATTTGGAAACATTTAACTTATATCCTTTAGCAAAGTTTTAGTGCTAGAAGACTGATATTTAATATTTGCTTCATCATCAGGGTGATGATCTGGACTACCAGTCAGGACAAGATACTTCTGTTCAGAGCAAATGCTACACTGGGACAGTAGGCATAAACTCGGGTAGGTACAGCCAAACAAGGAAAAAGTCAGTCTTTCATTATATATTAATTGAAAAAAATAATTTCCATTTTGCTAGGCATTTGAAGATGACAGGAAAGAATATGCATGTTTCACTGAAAAGGTGATTTTTAAATCTTTCCATGTTCTATCTCAATGATGCTTCAATACGCTGCTTTAAAGTATACATAATAATGAATTTGATAAAATAAATTTGGCCTTGTACAAGGGGTATTACCCATCCCAAAGGCACAAAATGATGTAAAGTTTTGAAAAGTAAAGGTAATTCACAAAGAAACACCATGGAAAAATAAGTAAAAAAGAACTTAAATATTGAATGTCACTAATGGAGAGAATTTTTTTTAATTAACAAAAAATAAAACAGGATTCATCTTATAAAATCTTATTCTATTTTAATGAATTGCTCAGGGATACTAATATAACTTTCTGTCAGCAGATCAAGTCCCCATTGAACACAGTCTATTTTGGTCCAGAAAATATATTCTTGTTCTGTGGATAATAGGTAACCTCCTTGGTGCCATTTTTAGATCAGCCCGTTAGCAAATATTAAGCAGAAAGCATGTTAACATTTTTCAGGATCAGCTAAGGCTTTAGCAAAGTGGCTTTCTTGCTTGCAGAAGTAGCAACAGTGAGCTAGGCACAGGGGAGAGTGCCTGTTGAGACTCTGCCTCTGCACGAGCCTCAACTGCTTCAAGTCAAACTAAAATAAACTAACAAAACAGTTCTACTCAGAGCATTAAGATGCCCGCAGAGGATGTGCCCACATCAGCCCCAGGCATACAAATATAGCACCAAGGTTTTGACATCCTCTGCTTTAACCTAAATCTTTGTCTTAAAAACAACTAACTAATGAATTTTAGCATGCTAGTCATCACTATAATTACTGGGGCAATTTCTTATTAATTACCTTTTTGCTATTAAAAAAAAAGGCAATTGTAAGTAAAATCTAGGCCTCGTCTTTAGTTCAAAAGATCATTTTTGACCTTTTTAAAAACCAGTTTAGACCAGCAAAAATGGTGTTTTCACTATGGCTCAACCTAATAAAACTGGGCTTTTCTCTAAACAAACACAAGCTCATTTCTTCATAGAAGGAGATACCGGTGAAGGTCAAGTGCTTAGCCCATGCTGTTTGCTCATGGCTGCTGCCACATTTTTTTAGTTTAGGATCTGCTCTCAGAATATAACTGTCCAGTTACTATGGCTCTCCACTTCTTGTTTACTTTCCAGGAAGCACCTTTCAAGTTCCAAGGACACTTCCTATTCTCTTCGTGAAGGCACGATGCCCTTTGTCAGAGCTTCTACAATCAAACCAGCTCTCAGAAGGGTATCAATTAGATCCTTATCTCCCCCCATATAAAACCAGAGGACATTTGCTTGTGTTCCAGGGATAGCCTGAACAGCAAACTGGAGCATGACTCTCACTTCCCGCGGAGTAGCCCCTCTTCCTCAGGAGGAATAGATAACCCAAACAACCAAACTAAGAATCCAAGGCATAGCCAGTGAAAGAACTGGGATAGTAGTTGCTTCATGTGGGAAATTCCAAAGAAGCCAGGTGGCTTTGGGTCAAGAACAAAAGTCACACAAATTTCCTTCAGTAACTCCACAACTCTGTGTGGGCCTCAAAAAGTCAAAAAGCAATGCTGAAATGGGTTATGAAAGTTTTCCCTGTTTTTGTTATCATCTAGGGCTTCTAATTAGTAATATGAAGCAGAGACCACATTGCCTTCATTAACTCTTTCATTCAGTCACTCAGTCAACAAACTGGGTGGGTGTTTACTGGCACCAGGTTCCGTGATAAGCCTCGATCTTAAACTTTGTATTCTTCAAAATGTTTTTTTTTAGATCTGTCCAATATACTAATCCCAGATGTTCAGAAGTGCTTATAATTGGTTTTGCTAGACACAACAGTAAATCATATTGTATAAGAAGAGTTGTCCTTCTGTTTTTTGGATACAGAATCCTCACCACCTTCTGTCAAGTTCTCTGAAAATGTCAATTTTCAAGTGCCAAAGACCTGGCCAAAGAGAAGGTGAAGATGTGCTAAATGGTGGAACCTTTCTTCCTCTGTATCTCTTCTGTTTATCTAACATTTTCATCAGATAGTATTTTACTTTCAAAGGACCCCTTGGTACTCACAATAAGTTGATTGGGCTTTGGAAAACATTTCAGGGAGTCAAAAATGAATCGTGCTCACAGAGAAACGAAACCCCACCCTCACCCTCTCACCCCATTCCCTTTTCTGAATCCTCTTAAGACAGTCTTTTCTCTGACTATGGAACCCACAATTGTTTTCAATTACCCAAACAAAAAGGAAGTAAAAATAACTCAAAAGGTTTGTTTTAGCCAACCTACCCCCCCAAAAGAGAAAGGACTTGAGAGAAAAGGAAAATTCACTGGACTACATTGTTGGGGAATAATGAAACTTGAGAAAATGAAATAACCGCAGAAGTCATCTATAATAGGACATATAAATTATAAGAATTGAAGTCAAAGTTCAAGAGAGAGAAATTGAAGGAGGCAGAACAAAATTCTATGGAATAATTATGTAAGAGAAGTGTGAAAATACAGGATCACTAATAAGGGCAGCAAAGGCGATCTTGGGAAAGAATAGGCTTTATTATTCAAGCAAAGAAACTAGGTAGGGTAAGAAGCTTGTAGAATATCAAACACTAGAAAAATATTAAGAAAAACATATCATGCCATACAATCTGAGTGGAAAGCGTCTTATTCAATTGACCAAAATACATATGAATTTCCTTCTACCAAAGACATTTTACACTTAATATTCTCTAATTCATTTAAGTAAAATAAGTAATGCCCAAACTGATGTTTCTTGGAACTTTTAAATCATCTGAGGCTTCGTGAAAAGCTGGAGATTTCGTGATGTATATTATGTTGTGGAAAAATTAGCCCCTCAAAATAGCAAAATGGACATAGGCAGCTTAGCTAAATAAACCATAAGGGATGAGTAATCTTACTCAGTAGCTCAAGAAAAAGAACTTGCTGGAAATGTAGCTAAGCATTGAGGAAATTTGTTTCAAGTGGCTGTATATTTTTGAAGATGACTATTTTTCACTCTAAAAAATAGTGCTGGTCCATTCACATTGCTCACATGGATGGGAAAAAAATTACCCAATTAATAAAAAGTTGAAACACCATAAAAGCCATTTGATAATAAAATCTCCCCAGCGAAAGTGTATGGTTACTTCATGTATTGCCTTCCTAAGCAATTGCACTTCTATTTCAGTTGTATGACGAATGGAATCAATCAGTAGGTGTTTCTTGAGCATCTGTTAGGTTCTTAGCTATTTTGTGCCAGATTTGCTAGAGAAGTAATGGAGTACACACAGAAGTAACAAAAATTCCAACCACACAATAATAGCTTATTAATTATAGGGCGATTGTGGAATGATTCTTAAGCTAACCATAAATATCACAAACCAACTAAAGAAATTTACAGTAAGAGCTGGCTCACTTCCTTGCTACTCTCCTTTATCTGCCAACCATCAAATATAAAGGATATCGCATGGCCAGGCTGAATTCTCCCACAAGCACCTTCCAAAGGTTAGCATGTGTCTTTACAAATCCCTTGGTTCCTACAGAATATTTGCTCCCCTTGTTTATCTGACACATGACATCATATACATTTGTTTAGGGCAAAAACTATCTCTTGAATTTCATTAAAATTTTCCCCACAATCTTCAAAACATTCTTTGGAATATATGTTGTAAATAAATAAAATAAATTTAACATATCGATGCATGTAGGATTGGTTATTGCAAACCAAAGAATAATAGCAATACTTTGAATGTTTTTTAAATATTTAACATGTCAAAAATTGACATGTCAAAACTATGGATTGGTCTACAGTTTGTTGAAATGGTTGCACTAAATCAATTGGTGATTTTTACCCTTGACAAAAATCCATATCTATTTTAGGCAAAGTTGGAGGTAAGGAGAGGGTGACTAATTGCTTGTGGCTTTGGCTTCTATGTAAACTGAACTACCAGCTAAGGGATACAGCTTGGTTATAAGTGGGATAAAGTGTCAAAGCATAGCTTGCATTTCTAGCAATATAAATATTAGCACAATTTTTAGAAAAATAGGATTGGGATGGGTAGTAAGCATGCAGCAATAATCACAGTGAATTGTAAGCAGTTGTGGTAGTAGGTTATAATAGATTTAACTCTTGGGTCAGTTATTAGCAGCTCTGTGATTTGGGACAAATCGCTTAGGCCTCTTTGAGCCTCAATTTATTCATCTGTAAAATAGGATGAAAACAGAACAGGATTGCAATGACAGATATATGAGTTAATACATGTAAAAAGTTTAAAATACTATCTGCAAGGAGGTGGCACAGGTATCAGTTGATATTTTTATCACTGTCGAACAGTATGGAATTTTGCTGAATAGGTGAACATAAAATAACCTGAATATTTATTTTGCTCTAACTTGGTGAGCCCAAAAACAACCATCCTCTCTCTAATCATTTTTTACTAAATTAAGTACATGTTAAAGAGTATAAAGCAAACTGGCACTAGTTATAGGAGTGCATGAGTTTGTAATGACATAGATCTTTAAATTAGAAGGGAATTCACTTATAACCTTCCCTAACTTCATCATCTAAGTGATAGAGAAATAAAACCCCAAATATTGGGTTATATGATGAAAGCCACCCTGGGTAACTGAGAGTGGGGATGGAATCCTTTTGGGCTTACTTGGTTTCTCTAGATGAGAAGCAGCGCCATGCATCTGAAAGTGTCCAAAACACTTCGCCAAGACTCATCTTTATCAACCATAAACTTAAGTATATAACAACACAACAATTTCTCCCAGGTTGTGTGTGTATATATATGTACACACACATATATATAATAACTCATATGTATATGTATGTAAAGCAACTATATATTTATATATACACATACATACATATATATGTATGGCATCTAGTAGCACTCAATAAATAATGATGATGATGATGGGGATGATGGCAATATGCTACCTCTCCAAATTCTATGCACTATATAAATATTTTTATAGCTTATCCTTTGCCATGATATTTGTAAACAAATAATACATGAAAACAAATGAACAAATTTACTAGTAATCTGTATCTCCACCATACATACACACTCACAGGCACACACACCATACACTGTATTATACTAGGTTCACAAGACGCCTTACTTCTTCCTTGAACAATAGCTAATACATCTAGCCTTCCTAATGTAGCATTAAAATCATGGCATTTCCCTTCTGGATGAGGAAACAGCCTAAATTTTCAATTATAATGCTAATGTTGGCATTTTTCTTCCCATGTGATGTTATTACCAATAATTACCACAATATGCAGAATGGTATTTCAATAAGCTACTAAAATTGATTGCTTCTCCTCCCTTTGTCAGCTCAAATGATATCCTTTAATTTGTCATTTTTTCCATTTCAAAGACTACTTTGAAATCTCAACTCTTTCTGATGTAATTTATCATTACTCTCTCTACCTCTCCTTCACAGTGTTTTGAACATATATCATTATTTAATTATTTGAAATTAATTATATAATATCTGCCTCCCTACTCTCCTCAGATCTACAGAAGGAGTGAGCACAGTATTCCCAGTGTGCTGACACTTAATAGAATAATAGCTCCTCTATAAGTAATAGATTTCCACTATGTAATTGAATATATAGATTGGCGTTTCCACAGACAGGGCTAAGGTAGCAGTGAAAATCTGAGTATAACTTTACATTACTATAAGCGCTCTTGACTTATTGTAAAACCAAGACTCAGACCACACTTCTATCCACCAAAGGTAGTCACGCACAAGATCGATCGCCTGTCTCCTTCCTAAGACTTTGTCTGGAATCCATAGTGACGTGTATGGTGACTGGTGCACTGTAGGTGCTTGGTAAACTATTGTTAAATGACTAAGATTTGTTCACATACGTTAGCAACATGACATTTCTTCATGAATCCACACGTGACACATAAAAAAACCTATCAGATAAAATACATAGCTGGAGATAAAACACAATTCTGATATTCTTAACACTTACGTCATACAGTTTAATAATTGTACAATTAAACAATTACTCATTGCCTAAAAAAGCATTAGGACCTACAGAACATTCTGCACTGAAAAAGGTATGGGTTTGGGAAGGTACAGTTTATATAAGACCTAAGGAATGTCATTGAACTACTGTCAGAAACACACCTAAGTGTCGAGTAAATTGACAACACTGCTTCACGTCCTTTTTCAAACTGCCAAGAAAAGAGAGTTTAAACTAAGTTAAGGTATGAACAAATAATGACAAATGGAAAAATGAAAGGTTTTCCATGCTAGCTTAAACTACTTAAAAACCAACATTTCTAAGAGCAGCTTTGAGAACAATTGAAATAAAAATCTGAAATTGACCTAGTTTGTACACCGCCTTGGAATGGAATGAAGTTTGTATATTACCAAGCACTGGGAAATGGTTGTATTTAACAGTGATGTCACACACAGTCACTGATATCTGTGCAAATGATGTGACCAAAACGACCAAAGGACAGCCAACTATGTTTTCTTCACAATGTACAGGTGCACTTGTACATTTGCTTAGGCCTTTGGTTTTGCTTTCTTTTGCTTTCAAAGCGCCCTCCTCAGTTCCCTCTTGCTGTCCACCAGCTGAGGGTAACTGCTGACAAGTGTGTCTCAGAATGCTACGAATGACCATCTGCGGCCCCACAGGCTCGCAGTGACCCCGCTCTAGCTCACTGCTGAACGTCTGCCTGAGGTTCACATCAATCCAGGAAGGGAGAATTTTATCGGGCTGGCCAAAAGGTTCATCTGGTTTTTTCCATAAGATGGCTTTAGTAGTCCTAGCTGTCTTTAACTTCATTTGGAACAATTTTGTTAGATTGTATTGTGACAGCTGTCATATCAGCGTGCATTTAAAAAAATCAAAATTGGTGAATTTTTGTGTAGCCATTTCAATATTGAACGTGGAAGAAAATATGCAACCTTTTTGGCATATCGTGTTTTATTATTTCAAGAAAGGTAAAAATGCAACTGAAACACAAAAGAAAAAAAGATTTGTGCAGTGTATGGAGAAGGTGCTGTGACTGATTGAATGTGTCAAAAGTAGTTTGCAGTTTTGTGCTGGAGATTTCTCGCTGTATGATGCTCCACGGTTAGGCAGACCAATTGAAGTTCATAGCTATCAAATTGAGACATTAACTGAGAACAATCAATGTTATACCACGCAGGAGATAGCTGGCATACTCAAAATATCCCAATCAATAAAGTATTGGTGAAAATGAAAAATGTGTCTTTAATTTTACAGAAAAAACTAAATGGTTGTTTTGGCCAACCCAGTGCATAAAAGACAGATGTTTTTGGAAATGGGTGCTAAATATTTTGGTTTTTAGAGGCACCACACTTGCTCCTGTCCAATTCCTATAGCTGGCACATTATCATCCATCATTAAACAACTGTGTCTATTAAATACTACACTATGTGCTGTATGAGGAAACAGAATGAAGCTCTGATCAATTTTATTAAAGAGCTTGTCACCTAGCTAGGTAAATATAGCAATCACATATGAAACATTTCAAGCAAAACCCTTCAGGATATTATAAATCATAAAATATGTGACATATACTTTAAAGGTTGAAGATGCTTAAAAAATAAGAATAAAAATAGTCATCGTTATTATTTACTCAGTACTAAGCACGGTGCTCTGTACTTTATATGCATGATGTAATTTAATTCACACTGGAAGCTTTTCTGGTCTCCAGTTTGTAGATGTGGATCCTTGAGACCCTATCCCTCAGATCCTCGAGATCAGTCGGGATGAGCCAAATATGGAACATAAGGCAAGAGTTTGATTTTGAAGGATGGATAGTAAAAAAGGAGGTTCCCCTGAGTGCTCTTACATTATGGAATTCAAAATGTACCTGAAATTATTTATATATTATCTTTTTATACTGCCTGTTTCTTAAAAACTTCAAGCAGATAAAATATCTAATTCTAGAAATATGGATGCTTTAAAATTGAAAAGTTCATGAAGAATAGTTACAGTGGAAAGAATAGACAAAAAATAGGTAGATGGGGAACAAAAGGTAAGCAGTGGAGAAGTACGCACTTGTAGTTTTAAAAAATGGTCATCATTATCTTGGGATAGGAGAAAATGTTCTACTAGGAAAATTTCTACTCATCTAAATTTGAGCCAGTTAGCTTCTTCACTAAATGTGCATCTTGCCCGTCTCTATCCTGGTAAATGATGCCATCACCAGCCATCTCAACCTCCATTTCCCTCACCCCAAATTTCTCATCAGTCATTAGGCTGAAGGCTTAAAATATAGGGTTTGCGGGCTCGACCCTGCCACTCACCAGACAGATGACCTTTGGCAGATTACTTGATCACTACTCATTAATATTCTCACTAGTTAAGACACGGATAAAAATAGAACATATATAAATTTTAAGAATTAAATGATATATAGAGATACAATCTGTACAAGTTGTTATTACTGGCATATGTAAAGTATTCAGAGTATTTTGCTATTGTTATTTATTCATAGAAATATTAACAAAAGACTGTGTTAGTCTATTTTATATATTTAACATCTTCTTTATAGACATATCATCAATTAAATACTAAAAAGTACACTTTCAGAGGACAAGCTCTGAACTCAGACACAGTTGAATTAATTTAAATATTGAGTTTACCATTTCTTAACAACTGTAAGCCTCAGTTTCCTCATCTGTAAAATAGCCCTTGTGAGCTCAAAATTACTCAATACATTAAAGCATATCACATAGTACCTAACACATTTTAAGAGCTCAGGTGATGTTAATTATTATATCACAGTTTTTTCTCAAGATACAGTATGCACATATTAGTACATACTTTCTGACTGAACAAGGACCATAGAATATATTGCATTCTCAAGTGACTTTTTAAAACATGATTTCATTAAGAAATCTTTCCTTTGTATTTTATAGTTGCTTAGATTTCAAAACATTCTACTAGTCCAAATCACCTGCATTAGTGAAACAGTAGTCACTCTAAGAACTAGTAAGGGTATGGAAGAGTAAAACCACAAGAACGGACCTCAGCTCAATAGTGAAAGGGTAGAGTCGAAGGCAGAAAGTAATGCTGAGCCGAAAGAGAACAGCTGCTTTTGCCTCCTGAGATGCTCAAAGACATACTCGAGCTGCCCATCGCTGCTTTAGATGCTGCCAATCAACCTTCTTTCCAATTTTCAAAGAATAAAAATGGTCACTATAAAGCTCTGCCAGGCCATTAACAGTCTATAGGTCTCAGAGAGTAACAATGAATTAAACCACTACTGAGGTTAACCAAAGGACTAACAAATTACCAGATGTCATATAGACTGTGAAGGCAATTCCAAAGGTGGAGTTTAAACGCATTTTAAACAAAAGCAACATCAATCGAATCAGTAAATAGCCATACAAGTTAGAGCACGTATTTGAATAAGCACATGTCACCTATCTGATTAGAATCTTTACCGAAACTCCAAATCTATGAAATTCTTAGGACATTTCTTTCCAGTAACATCTTTGAAAATCTTTCTCTTAGCATACTCCTTCCCCTTCTTGTTTCCCTCTCCTTATTTATCTTTTTTTCCTTCTCACTCCCTCAATTTTAATATGTCTTCCACCTTCAATTTGATGCTGAAGCCATACAAAGACAACTGACACTCCAAAGCTGCCTGTGCTGTGGCAGCAATCTGGAGTCAGGGGGATGGTTAGGCCAACCCATTAATCACTGTCTTTAGAACATTGACATTGTTCAAGTAAACTGCTGTGGAGACCTAAGTTATCACACATACATAGTCCCACTTGTAGAGGACATAAAGCATATGCTGTATATTTTGACATTTATCATAAAATTCCTTTCCAACCCTTAAATTCTCTGACCCTATGCCCTGTACAAACAAATTGCATCTTCCTGACTTTGATTAGTCCATTTGCACACAGCACTGGGCCCATGCTGCCAACAGGAGTTACTGAATCAAAGTAGACTTAGACAGTTGGATGTGCTCATCCAAACACTTATCATCAGTGACAATTGCTATAGTCAATATGGTTACCCACAGAACATACATGCATAAGTGCGTAGCCCACGGACACAGACAGCACTGTGAATGCCTGTGAGGAGCTGGGTGGAGGGGGACAAAGGAGGGGAATTGGGGGACATCTGCAATAGTGTCAACAATTTAAAAGAGAGAGAGAGAGATTTCAAAGAGTAAATAAAATAGTATTGGTTTCAGTCTCACCTTTGGAAATCCTGCAGAATAGTTCTACTTTGATTAAGTAGTCTTTTTAAGTATTTATAATATTCCAGTGCAACAATAGTGCAAGGAGTCTCAAAACTTTGCAAAAACGAAAAAGAGAACTACAGCAATTCATTATAAATAGAAATTATATGTATGATATTATATACTATTATACATATAAACAGAAATTATATATATATATATATATATGGTCTCTACATCCAGAATCTTTGAATGGGAGTAATCCTGGGTCTAGAGGGAGTTCATAAACTATGTGGGAAACTCAGTATATTTTAGAATTTCAGCATTACTAGAAAATCGTAAAAGAAATATGTTGTTTTAAAACTTGAAGTTAACCACTAGTAATATAAAAGTATGATACATAGCTTCCAAAGTACATGAGCAACAAAAGAATAAGGAAAATTTAGCAATAAAAATATATTACAAAACCTAATATTAAGAAATTATATTTTAATATACTGTATTATAAGCAAGCCAAATAGAATTAAAGGGAAAGGTATAATATAGGGCAAGAAAAGGTTATTTTATGATTAAATGCATAGACTGATATGGAAATACAGCAGTTATGAATCTTTATATGTTGAATATCATAATATCAAAGTGTATAAAACAAAAGCAGTTAAAATCCCACATAATCATATTATTAGTAAGAGGATTTTTTATATCTTTTTTGGTATTTGAAAGATTAAAAAAAAAGAGGTGGCTGATTAAGAGGGAGAAATAATATTATTTTAAGTAAGTTGATTTCATAACTAAAAACCAACTCTTTCACACAGCCATCAAACACTTACAAGCTATCAGCACACTCAGGGTGTAAGAAAAATGTCAATAACATTCAAATCTGTACAGTTGACATTTCTGAACTAAAAATAAACACTGGAGCTAAATAAGCAAATGAAATCCTATCGGGAAACTTCAATATTTTATTCCAAAT
Source organism: Desmodus rotundus (assembly GCF_022682495.2). NCBI lineage: Eukaryota > Metazoa > Chordata > Mammalia > Chiroptera > Phyllostomidae > Desmodus > Desmodus rotundus. The sequence goes on along the minus strand of NC_071390.1, from coordinate 153,029,433 downwards.
AATTCTTAGCCTATAGAGAAAACCAGAAACATAATTGTAGAATATTTAGCAAATAACTATGATAATATCACATATCAAAAGATGCATTGTAATTGGACAATAGTAAAAAAAAATAAAAAACTATAATTGAACAATAGTTTTTTAAGTTATGAGTATGGTCAAAGCTATATGCAAAGAAATCTCATTGTAATAAAGGAAAACTTTATTATTAAATAAAAAGTGAAAATAAGAATGAAACTCAAGAAGCAGGGAAAAGAGTAACAGAATTAGCCTGCAGAAAGGTGGAATTAAAATAAATTATGAATGATTAATTAGAAAACAGAAACAGTAAATAAATAACATATCCAGGAGTTAATATTTTTAAAAGAGAAACAATAAATAGAATTCTTCTACCAAGTTTTTCTAACTAAAAATAGTATACTAAATCCATTCTAATAATTCTGAAAATCTCGATAAGGTGAATATCGATAGAAAAAAATGTAAGCTATCCAGACTTACTTAATGGGAGAGCAGTAATTTTCCTACCAGCTCACAAGCCATTCTAGGAGAACCACTGCCCAAGGCTTTGTAGGAGCAGAGTTATAAACTTAGGACCCAAACAGTGAATCCCTGCCGGGATGAACACCAAACCTGATTTGTTAAACTCTCCTCTTCTCCTGGAGAACTTACTTTCCCTGACCACTGTGTTCTGAAAGGAATCCCATCCTGCTCACACTGCTTGAGTCCTTCCTTCAGCACTGTCATAGTGCTGTTACCCTGGACCACACCAAGCATTTCAGTTCTTGTCTTTTTAAAAATCACCTGTCTCCCTTTCTCTGTCCTACATACTTAAATGTAAGCTCCATAGTGTAGGATATTCTGTTGGGGATGGGAGGGTATACACATTTGATTCTCAGACCATAAACAGGGTCTGGCACCTCATTGGTTTTAAATGTATATTTGTTAAATGAATGGGGAAAAAAGAAGGAATGAATGAGTAAGTAAGAGAATGAGTTATTACTTATAGAAAATAAAGCTGATAATTTATACATACTTTGATTTGGGCACATACAAACAAAAGAAGTTTCAAACTACCATTTCTGGCAACTACAGTAAAACTATGTATAAGTGACCACAGACACTTTGCTGATCAAGAAAGAAGCAGGAGCTGAATGAGGGAGAGTGAAAAAGAGAGAGAGCGCAGAATATCCTGGGAGGACAAGGGGGAAGGGGAGGACTTCCTGTTTGCTTTCTCATTTTCATTATGATCTTGCTATTTTTGTACAACTGAAGTCCATAAAGAACAGGTCACTTTAATTTTTTTTAATCACAGAATCACTTATGCATCCAGTGTAAATTACAGAAGCTCTTGTTAGGTTTCCAGATCGTTTTGGCTCTGTCCCTTTACAACAAGAATTCTTACTCTTGAATGTAATCAACTATACCTATTGGTCTTTCTTGGTTATTGATTTTATTTTCTCCTTTAATACAAGGGCACAAGTCCTACCTAGCCCCATGGGGTAGTTCTAGTATAGAGCCATAAGAACCTCTGCTTCACTTTGTTCAATGTGTTACCATCAGTAGTTAAATCGATATTAATTTATTTAAAGGAGGAGAGCAAAGGGAATTAGACATTGAGCTTAATGAACTGGGGAGCATAAGCCTGTTAGCTTCACCAGGAAGCTACAGCTTCACACTTGCCAAGGGGATTAACGCTTCTCCCTTTCCCCTTCCATTACAGGAATGTTGAGGGGCACAGGAAGAAGTATTGGACCAAAGAGGCTTGTCAGTGTAACTAGGACGTAGGCCTATCGAAAACCCACAAAAATTTGGAAAGTAACTGTGTATTGATAAAGCACCTGGTCCATCCCAAACCCAAGTTAATATAATTTTAGGAGAGCAAAATGTTCTCTCTCTTGCTCATGACCAGTACTTGGCCTGTGACTTGCACATCCTCTCTCCACAGCCATGTGGTTTCAGCAACCGGGTGGCTGATGGCTGTGTAGATTCACATGCAGGCTCCAGGTGGGAGCCTGAATACCTCAGCCCAGCGACAGATCACAGCCAGGAATGCAAGCTAAGCTAGCTGGATGAGAAAGACGGGGCCCGAACTAGCCTTGGCATGGCACAGGATGTCTGGGCATTGACTCTGCTTCTGGCCCTGATTTACCATGGTGGGATGGAGGGAGACGGGGCATTAGAAACCCAGGGGAAGGCTTCCACGTGAATAAACCACTTTGCCACCCCACAATCTCCTGTGTGTGGGTCTTTGGAACACTTTCCTCGCTGTCTCGTGGAAGAGCCTAATATCATCCACAGCAAATGAACTCTACTAAAACACATTTCCGACCCACTCAAAGATATACATAGGTCCCTCTAATTAGTATACAGAAGATGTTGCCCCTTTCTGTCAAAAACTTTTAATTTTGAAAAGAACTTCCAAACAACCAGCACTATCTGGCTCATCCAAGGCTGTTTAATTTTTAAGCCATTAATCACAGTTTTAAAGTTTAAACTTATAATTACCATTTCATATTTTCCTGGATATTTAAATGACTTACAAATTGCTATTTTCAAGTTCTCATTTTTTCACTTGGCCATGTAAATTTGACCAAAAAATTCAAATTCTAAATTGAAGGAGATTAAGTCAAATACCTGCAGAGGTGCTTCAGGATGCTTTTCTTTCGACACTGGACCAGCTGGAATTTCCTGGAGGGCTTTTGATTTCTTCTTTTTGGCTTTTTCCATTTGAACATTGGTAAAATAATTGACAGCAGCAAACTCAATAAGGGCAGAAAATACAAAAGCAAAGCAGACAGCTATGAACCAATCCATGGCAGTAGCATAGGACACTTTAGGCAAAGAATGCCGCGCACTGATGCTCAGTGTGGTCATGGTGAGGACTGTGGTTATTCCTTCAAAGCAAAAGAGCAAAGAGACAAAATACTTTACCATCAACTCTATGTAAAAACAAGCAAACAAACAAATCTAGGGATTTGGTTGTGGTGGGTGGGGTAACAGACTTTATAATTCAAACTAAATCATCTTTGATGGAGGATTCTAATCCAAGGGGTTCAGTAGAATTTGTATGGGCTTTTCCATTGTGACTTGGATTAAGTTATGAAAACTCATTGGACTTCGTTTGATATCTATCTGTTGGGTTTGCCATAATGATTAAAAGTGTGGAAGGCACCGGCACGTAGCATATATTGTATCTGAGCCAACATACCCAAGAAGCTCAACACATACACCTTACAGGAAGTGCTGCTCATTGACGTATTGATTCTCAACCAAGAGTGGAAAGTTGGAAGCATGAAAAATCAGAGCATCAGAATTCCTGTGGTAGACATGGCCCACCTGCTATTGAGCATCACTACCAGAAAAAGCACAAGTTGTAGATACTTATGATCTTTAACCAAATATTACCTATTGAATTAAAATAATTTATTAGTTGTGAAAGACCTTAATTTATACAAAACAATAAAGGTATACTCCTGAGAAAAATAGATTTCTAGAACAATCTGGTTTTAAAAATATTAGACATCTATTAACCATCAATATGTGGTTAGGAGGAAAATATTTACAAGAATAGAGGTATTTTTCTTCCATTAGTAGGCTTCTGAAGTATATCACCTCCAAGAAAGCCTTTTCCTCAGCCTGGAAAAAGATTACTTCCCATTCTCAATGGAAAAATTCCAGTTGCCCTTGGAACTGTAGAGAAATGAAGTATTACAGATGTCTATTTTTGTCTATCTTTATGTCTAATCCATGTTATCTAGTTAATCCTGGAAATTCCTGAGAGGATTTACTATTTTCATCTAAGCTCACTCTGTATAATGCCTATGATTGCTCCTTAATTGTTTGGGGATGATGATGATGATGATGACAACAATAATAATAACGAAGGCATCTAAACTACGTATTCCGATCCATGGCTATCCCTCGCTGAAATCCAAACTGCATATGTTAAACTGAAGAGAGTAGGAGCCTCATGCAACAATAAAGAAATAATATTTTGATTTAGGTAGAAATCATATTGTCTTCTCACCTCAGCATTATAGTCTGCTGTATATTTCCTAATTGTCCCATGCACATAAGCCTTGTTCCCACAACTTTATTGGGCAGAGCCCCCGTGAGAGCAAGTGTCAAACATTGCTTCAGGATTTACCATAATGTATTACATAATGCCAGGCACATGATAAATGCACAGTAAATAAAAACTCATTTTTTCCAGCTCCTCACCAATCCATTTTCTCTCCGGTCCCTTTTGAATTGTCAATGTTTAGAACATGAAAAATTAGAGCAACTGTGCAGTATATGAGCTATAGATCTTAAAACATTTTATGAACTATACAGTGAATAGAATTTGACAATTTGCTTGTATTCCCCTCCAAAAATATTTTGTGATATTTTTAGCATTATTAGTATAAAATAGATTTTAAAATGTGTTTATTTGATGAAACATATAGATACCTAAATCCTATGAAAATGCAATATTATGAATTTATTGGACTTTGTTTCAGAAAAAAGACCTAAAAGGTAAGGCCTCCTTTTAAAATCTCAGAAAAAAAATGACACCATTCCCATACTGGCTAGGAGATGTATTGAATAAACCCTAAATTAATTTTGAAAAATTTTAGCTACAAAGTTTGAAGATAAATCAGCTTTTTTTATTCTTAATATGTTAAGTTTAATGGCCTATTAAGTATTCAAGAATATTTGACAACTTTCTTAGGTATATTTTCTCTAATATCATAGATATTATATGGAAAGTACTTGGAAATAAATTTTGAAGAATTCAGTTTAAATAAATAATACTAACAAGAACTCAAAAAATTCTACCATAATGTTATAACAACAACAACAAATCCACGTAAATCATATATAAGCAACTTTGAAATGTTGCTTTGTACATTTTATTTCTTTTGTAATAGAACACTTTATCCTGAGGACCAAAAATAGTACTCTTCATCTTCTCCTGCTATTGTATGGTTAGTCCTCATTACCTTATTAATTCAAGTAAGCAGAATATTGAGCTATGAATCCCCAAATTACATTCTGTTAAGGGGTAGATCACCAAGGGGTAGGTCACCAAGATTATGAAGATATTAAATGATGCTGTAGGTATCAATGCAAAAAAAATGTTGACTATGTGGCCACTTTCTATTCCCTTTATTTTAAACCAACTTGCTTTCAAAGTTTGTAAAGTGTATAGTTCATATTTTATGACTGTTGGCAAAATTGGAAAAACAACTGGCATAAACAATTGACTAAGTGTTTGTAGCACCCATTCCTTTAGACATTAAAAAGTTCTCTCTGCCTGGAGTTCAAATTTAAAGAACTCCTAGTGTGAGTGTGACAGGGATATTCTTATTCTACCTGGTTTAAGTGGGGCATTTGGTCAAATAAATACCAGTGGAATAACAAACAGAAGCCAACCCTTCAGATAAGAAGCCATGGATTCCCTGCTGCATCTAGGAAGACAGTGCATCTGTTTAAACGGCTTAGCTGGCACTTACCCTTGAACACATTTCAATAACCATAGAATATTTCTGACACATTCAAGTATCAATGCCAGTTCCTGTTTTTAGAATGCTGAATATGCAGCATATTGATTGGCCCAGGAGCTTGGAGAGGACATCTAAGAGTAGGTTAATGCTGTCCACAAGTGTAAAATTCCTGCTGCCCACTCCTAGAAAAATGAACTAGGAATGATTTAGATATACCAGTTGGCATTTACTCAGGTTTAATGTTTTACTATATGAGAATAGTTAGAAAACTCAGAGGTATAGAACTTTGGATATAGAAGGCCCTTGGAGAGAATTTAGCTCACTCCACTTTTCATATTTAAATTGATTTTTTTTTAGTTTTGCCTTTGTATGATCTCTAGTGTATACCTGACCCAGTAAATTCTCTTCCTGAATAAAGAGGAAAACAAGAATGAAGGAAGATAAATACCAGCACAAAATTACTTTTTTACCTAACTCTCATGTGAAATAGATTGCTAATGCCCCTCAAATACTTAAAACTTAACTTTCTCAGGAAAATACCATCCTAAGAGCCTCATTGAACAGTCTAATTATTACCATGTTGGCATATCTTAGTTTTTGGAAGACTTCATTGCTGGGCATAATTTACCTGGTCAATCGAAACCAGTGTGTCTTGGCACATGAGCACAAGACAGAGGCAAATGTCACATTTCGAACTGAAAAAGCTACCCACAAATTATCTTCAGTGCATATCCACACACTCTCACTCAGCAGCTCTGAAGTTTTTCACAAGCCCCCGTATCTTCTTATGAAGGTCAAATGTCACAGGAGAAATGGCAGAATTCCCAAAGTTAGAAAGAAATTGTCTTGGGTCCATCACTTTTAAGTGTGTAACTTTGTACAAGTTTCGTAATCTATTTGAGTCATTTTCCTGATTCATAAATATTAATAACACCTACCTCAATGAGTTATTGTAAAGATGAAATAAGATGACCCCTATCAGAATATGATAAATCTTACAATCATTACTAATAATATTACAAGTATCTTTAATATACACTGATGAATTTTCTTAGTGTCTTCTCTGGATAGGAAATGTTGGGTAGGTACAGCTGTAGTCAATGTGATCCCTCCCCACAGCACTGGACATTTCTACTGTTTGGGGGTATGTTAGACCAAACAGTGGCTACCAATTTGTAGCCAACCAAGAAAGCATTCAAAGCTTATCAAACAGTGACAAAATACAGAGAACATTCACGTTATAGTGTCAAGTAGTAATTCTCAAATGAAGATAAATAATATTCACGTGTGGTGGGCAATGTTCTGAGTGCTTTATCCAAGTTAACTCAATCCACACAGCAACCCTGAGGATTTCATCCTGTTTTAACACATGAGGAAACAAGCAGAGGTTCACAGCTTGTTTGGAGGTTCACAGCTAATAAGTGGTAGACCTTGGGGTTAGAACCTAGGCTGCCTGGTCCCAGAGTCGACTCTATGACACTATCACCTCTTCAACAGAGGCACCAATAATGGGTCAGTATTTTCTGTTCTAGTAGTTCTTTAGGGCCATAGAAAAATGAAAACAATATGTATACAAGTGATTTTATTTTTACTTTTCAATGACTATAGTTCCTGAAATGTTAATATGATTTGTAGAGCAGCTAAGGGACATTGATCTGGGGCTCAGCCTCAGCAGGTACTTCCTGTCCAGTCAGGCCACTTCTGCACATGAGGTGTAAAAAGGTTAGTATGAGCACTACATGAGATAAATGAGATAACTTAGCCCAGTGCTGTTCCTACACAACAAACAATGTTTTCTTTAAAAACAACACAAAATCAAGGAAATCAATTCAGAACAAAATTAACCACCCCTACATGTGTGTCAGAGGTTTGGGAGAGTAACTAACAGGGTCGAAGTGTACCCGGTACGAATCCTACACATAAATCTAAATTCTCACTAGTCTGTGAAGAAGAGATGCATTTTCACAATTTTATGGATACAGAAAATAAGTAACCTATTCGAGTTCTAAATCCCAACCTATCGTAGCCCAAAACTTAGATTTGTTGTTTGCTCTCTTTCACACCTATTTTTCAATGCCTATAATGTGCCATTATTCTATAACTGAACCCTCACAGCTCTGTGAAGTAGTTTATGCCATTACACATGCCCACCGCCTTCCTAAGGTCATATCCTGCTCCCCGCCCCCCACAGCTGCCCCTTCTGTGTGTTTCTCCAGGAGGATTTCAATACCTTTTCTAAGATAAAAGGTATGTGTGTGTTGGGGGCTGTCTATGGAAAACATCCCCACATCCACATCCACTGAAGACACCAAGATAACATTTTATCAGTTTTCTAATAGGATGGGGAGGTGGGATGAGAAGCTCCCACCACCCTCCCTAGGTCCTTCTTACAAGCACCCCTTCCGCTCTTTGTGATAAGGGCCATTACGCCATGGCTCTGATCCTACCAAGTAGAACAGCAGGGAAGACTGACGGATATCCCTTGTGAGAACTGCACCTCCATTCCAGAGAAATTCTGATTGCTTTCCTTCCCATACCACTACTGAACGATTTTGCTACTCACAATCAACAGGAAAAAAAGGGAGAAATATATTCAATCAAATAAATAGCATAACTAATTTTATTTAAAAGCCCGACTGATATGTAAAAGACTTATTTAACAGCTATAAAAATTTAAAACTTGTGTGTTCTGGACGTCATATAGTTTAGAGTATAATATATGAAAAGCCACTGTAAAAATAAAAAAGTATGTTGTGTTCAGAAAAAAATGTAGATAGGACATAACAATGAGCTAATAAGCTAAGCATATAATAAATACATTCTGACTCAATGCATTTAAACCTTTTGTTCTTGTTCATTAAAAAGCAAATGATTCTTGGCTTTCATAGTCATTCAGCCATGAATTTTATTTGCTTTATTTTAAGCTCCCAGTGTATTTTATTTTAATACCTACATATAAGTTTAATTCAGTTACACAGCATTAGGCTAGGAGCCCAAGACCACCACCAAAAGTGAAATTATATCCAGATTCACACGTGGTCTTTACCTGCCTGGTCTCAATAAGACGAAAGTGGCCCAGAGGAAGGGATGAATTGCCCATATTCCCTCAGGCCTTATTACTTTGTATTGGCTAGATAAAAAAATGAAAGCTTATATGATTCTTTACTCAGCATAGCCTGATATATTACTGTTTAATATTTTCTTAGAAATGATATCTAAGAGCTATTCCCCTGAAATCACAAGCAAAATGTAATGTGAACAAAAATACCCAAGAAATAAATTGCAATTACCAAATACAGTCCTGGCTGGGACTGATTCCTTATTTATCCAGAAGGAAACTTGCGAAAGAATCACTGTCATAATACACGGAATGTACGTCTGAATCATAAAATAGCCCATCTTCCGTCTGAGGTGGAAGTAAACTGTCATAACAATGTATTCACCTACAGATAAAACATGACGAAAATGCGTTACTGGTTCTGCAGCCGGTTACTCAATGGCTTCACACTCATAGTTCAGGCTAACAGAAAGCGTTCCAGGCAAAGCAGTGATCTGTTGTACACAGCAAACAAACATGGAGAAATATGTTCTACATAGTGGCTAAGCAATTTAAGAAAGTAAGTTATAACTCTTGAGAAATTTTTACAGTGCTTCTTATTTTAAAGGGCTAGTAATGTGGAAGAAATTAGCTTTCATTTTCAGCATCTTTTAAGAGAAAATTTAATCTTTTATCCAAAATCAGTAGGAAATAGATATATACACACATATAAAGCTTAAATTTTAAAAAAAATGAAATATACATATATACATTATATATATACATATGCTGCCTTTCAGACTTACTTTTAGGAAAGAGCTACATTTCTAAATGTTATTTATATAAAGAAAAAATAAAATGAGACAAATATAACATAGAGCCATATACAGGGTCCAGCAGAAATAAGGCCTGCTTGAATGTGGTTGGTAGGGTAATAATACGGGTATAATAATTTATAGTTTTAATTTGAACATTTCACCTAAAATGTCATATGGTGTGCTTGAGTGTTATACTGTTATGTTGCAGAATTACATGGTTATGATTTTGTAATAAAAAGGGGTATTATTTGTGCTGGACCCTGCACAACATCCCCAAATCCAAGAATGTCTTACTGGCACTTAGATAAAATCTAAAAAGCGAATAAGAAAAACAAACCATAAGACATCTGGTAGCTGTTGTTAAATATGTTTAATGTTCAATCTAAAGGGAATATATTGAGAGTGACTTAGGAGTCAGTAGCCTCATTCTCAGACTGTACAACCCGAGATTCAGAAGTCTCAATTCCCACTTGTTTTCAATCTCACTTGCAGGCTAATAACTGAATGTTTCAAAAAATACTTTTTCCCTGCCAATATTGTATATGTAAGAAATACTTTCAGAACAAGCAAATAACTTTTGCCCTTAAATAAGGTAAACATTAAATCCTATAATTCTTTCTATTCACATTTTAAAATCAAATACAGACTAAGAATTATCAATGATAATCATCCATCCACCCACATGACAGCTTTAACATTTACCCTTAATGTATTTTATAACTAAGCTTTATATTTTGCTTTTACTTTGTAAAGCAAGATTTTAATAAAAAAAGATTTTGGGAAAGAACCACAGAAAGAAGAAAATCTCGTGTCCAAAAATCAGTGGTCAGACTTCCTGTCTCAGAATTCTGTTAAAAATAATTTTAATATAATTGATTACTGAATTTTTTTCTGAAGAAAACCATCTCACACCTAAGTAATTCAGAATTTATTTTAATCTAAGATTATAGGTATAAATTTAAAAATTCTGAACTGTGATTTATGCATCACTTGTACTTCTGAAATCTTTCTGTTGTCCCATGAAAACACTACCAGAGGTGTCCAACCTTTTGGTGTCTCTGGGCCACACTGGGAGAAGAAGAGTTGTCTTGGGCCACACATTAAATACATTGTGACACATGATCACAAAAGAATCTCATAATGTTTTAAGTAGAGCTACAACTTTGTGTGGGGCTGCATTCACAGCCATCCTGAGCCGCATGCAGTCCGTGGGCCACAGTTTGGACACCCCTGATAGATTTTGCCATGAAAAAGCTAGGACAAAACCCCATTGCTAATGCTAAGTAACATGTTGACTTTAATCATTAAACATCTCACCCGTAATGGATTTGATGGTTTCACTTGATACAGTTTGCCCAATCAAGTCATACTGAACTAAGCTGGAGGACTCCTTCGGAACTTCCACTGACTTCTCAGGACCTTTTGTCCAGGTATAAATCATCTCACTCTTCGGGTAAGCATCTGAATAAGAGCACAGGATGTGGTTAGAGTCAGTGTTCCTTTGTCATCTGCACTGATCAGTGGGCAGCACTCAAGAATACCACACTTGTTCAAGAAAGATGGAATAAATGAAAACAATAATTACTATGATTTATTTCAACATGTTTAAGATTAGAACACCATAGAGATTAAATAAACAGCCTTACATATGTATTGTTTTTAAGCCAAAAAATTGGAGAGACTAAAGCAACTAAAATGCTATACCTGCATCCATGCACATAGATACGTTTCCATATAATAAGCAGTTGAAAAGCAGAAATAATAACCTCCCCCCCAAAAAAGTAGTCACACTACTACTTATTTCCATTCCAACTCAATTCCAAGGCTTCAACAATATTAACTTCTTCAATTCTAATTCAGCTCTGCCAAATAGAAACATACGAAATGCTGCCTATAATACAACAACAAGAATAACAACAAAAATAAGTTCTACTGTTGGGAGAGTTCTGCAGGAGTCATCTATTCCAGACTCTGCTTTTGGGCAATACCCATGCTGTTTGGGAATTGTGTTACAGTGGCAACGGGCTATGCTGTGTGTAAAACTCTCCAGGGAAAATAATTACACAACCAGTTCCACTACCTTTGAACCCTTACAATCAGGACATTTTCCCTTCCATCTTTAGCAATCCCTCCCAGCAGCAATTTAAGCCTGTTTTCTATCATTCCATGTTCAATGCAAATGGAGACCAGCTGCTTGCTTATCGGTCTACCCAGAACAGAGAGCTTGGCTCACACACAAGTAAGTTCAAAAGAACCACGGTAAGTTGTGTACTACCCTCCACAAGCCTCCCTAAAATGGCTGGAGCACAATAGGTCCTCGGTGGAATTGTTTAATTCTACAAAAGGAGTTGATACCTATGGAAACTATTTTTACAGATGACTTAGCAAAACAAACCATGAGGCTTGTGTTGTAATTCAGCAGTATACCGATATGCGTGACCATTGATTTCCTGAAGTATATTCAAGCTTAATCATACCTTTAAAGTCCCCAAATACTATGTTCCTGCCCATGGTATTTTAAATCAGGTGGCCTTGTCTGGCCTAGCCTACCTTGCTAGAATAATCATTTTCTTAATAATTCAATATTTGAGGCCGGAGGTGGGGGGTGGGTGAAATGGTTAAAGGTGATCAAAATATGTATCCTTCATTTTAATTCCCAGCCCCTAAACATCAACTTCCAAGGAGCAATTTCTTGATTTGAGCACGTCTTTATTGAGCACGAACTATTTTCAAGTCACTCTGAAGAGTGCTTTCTGTGAGGACTGGGGATGGAAGGGGGGTGGGAGGTGGGGAGGAAACGAGTGGGAAAGATAAACCCCGAGATGTGAACGATCTGGGTGAAATCTCAATTACAATAGCACACATAGATTTTAATTCCGGCCCCAGAGAGATCGCCTTTCCCTCTACGTATTTTCTGTTTTTACCTTCTCTCAGTAAGTCACTGGTCAGGGAGCAAGTGACTGTCTTTAGCTGCAAGTTAGCCCATGAATACTGTGCTTACCAGAGGTTATAAAAAGAATGCTGACTGCTGATTCCCATTAAGTTAAGCAGTGAGCAATGATAACAGCAGGCAAGTTTCACAATCAGTGAGACTAAGAATCTGAAGCAATAGTAAAAACCAGCATCTATTTTTGGCAGATTCTGATTAAATCAAGTATTTGAGGCAGACATTAGAAGAGGCAATCAAATTTTGCTGCCATCTCAGAGAAGGGTGCTTAGGGGAAAGGAATTCCATATTCTTTCTTACACAGTCATTTCACCCCCTTGGCCTCATCCCCACAATACATACCAAATCCATCCATCTCCCAGCTTCTGCTCTAGTGCTCTCGGGGTCTAAGCCACTGCCATCTTTGTACTAAATGAATAGTCTCCAACTCTTCTCAGCTTCCGCTGGAGCCTCTCTGCAATCCATGCTCCATAGAAGAGCTGGTGTGAAACTGGGACATGTCAGTCACAGAAGCCACATTCCTTATTTAAACCTTCCGAAGGCACTCTGTTACCTGGTTCTGTCTACAAATCAGACCGCAGGTCTACTATGCCTTTGTCAGGCTTCAGCCACTTTGAAACTAACAATGCTGCTCATATTGTTCTAATCTATGCTCTGTCAAGAAGCCCTGAATCTTCTTTGGCCTTTTATTTTCAAGTCTGCCAAAAAGGACTCTGCTTGAGACAGAACAAAACAAAACGAACAAAATTATTTATACTTGCTATGCTACACCATCAACCAAGGAGCTCAGAGTTCCCTAAACTCCACCACTGATGATTAACCTATTATTTATGAGTCAATCAGTCTACCTAGGCTATTGGTAGAAGTAAGTTTTTTTGGGGGGGAGGAGGATCATTTTTACTTTTTTATTTAAATATATTAGATAATAAACAGTCTCCTAAAAGTCAAATTTTGGACAGTTGTTGTCATGGACAAAAATTTAAATGTTGGATTAAGGAAAATCATGCAAATATATAACTATAAGCTTACATGAGATAATCATTAATTCTAACAATATTTTATTGTAACTTACAACTCCCAAATTTCAAAGGGCATGCATGGCCATCCATGGGGAAATCCACCAATCTCATGGGACACTCCGCACTTATGGTGAGTCTATGATGGAAAAATATGATTGGAATCAACTTTTTCTTCAAAAGTAAAATTATAGATCCCAAAATGAAGGAAAGGAGGAAGGAAGGAAGGAGGGCAGGCAGGCAGGGAGGGAACGAGGGAGGGAGAAAAAAGATAAAAGGGGAAGAAGGAAGAAACGACTACCTCATTGTGTATAAAATTGTGCCATTTCTCATAATTCTAAAAAGCTTATTTGGTGCTGTCATATTATGTGAGACAGATTTCTTCCCATTCCTGAAGAAAGTGTCAGGGGTCCATACTTTTGTTACCATCATGTTATTCAATCTCAAAATTTCAATGGGCCCGTCGTATTTTAGCCTTTTGTCAATCCATGTCTGTCGGAAGAACACATCCATCGTGTACTCCTAGGGAATTAGTTCATGACACATTCAAATCACAGATGATTACACATAAATGTGCAAAAAGTACATTCAATTCCAGCCTCTTTCCCACTCATGAAACAGACTACCCAAATTAAAACTAAATTAATAGGAGCAGAAATTTTCTTAAATCAATGGAACAAAAGTATTCTCAGCAATGAAAGCATGTTATATCCATCTTGATACCTTAATCGTCCACATTTATTAAATTACCATACTTATGAATCATTCAGAAATACAACTATAATTTAATAAACCTACCAGCACCAGGTAATTACAGTTGTACTTTACTTTAGACCTGGCAACAAAATTAGTTAATGTGTAACAAGTATCATTACATAATGAATCATAAATTTGTAAGCATCTCTTTAAAACAAAGTAAAACATATGGAAAGAAATTTTATATTCATAACATTTATGAAAATTACTCTAGGAGCCTAGGGTTTGCTCTGCAAGGGAAAGAAATGAAGTGGGCCATTGGACCTTGAAACAAAACATATTTAATACTAGAGAGCACAACTGAATGAATGACTTTATCCTGACTAGAGCTTGGTGTTCTAAGTTCGTTAAACATGAGAGAAAGCGAGGGAGAGGAGGGGGAGGTGGGGATGGGGCATGAGCAATTGAGCCAACATGGAACAGTACATGCAGTTAGTACTATAATATAAAGTGTCATACCAAAATTAATAACAGGCACTAATTTATTCTCTTCAATAATTTTCTAAGGAAAAACCATGACATACGAGGTTGTGCCATGGAGACGAGTAACAAGAAAGCTCTTTTCTTTGTTGAGAATGACAGCAAACCAAAAAATCTCCAACATTAAAGCTAAAACGCAAATTCAATGTCTTACTTCTTATAAAACTCTGTGTGACTCAGCAAAAATACATACTAATCACCTTCTTTCCTGCTTCTTTCTTTAAACCTCAAATAGTACATGAAATTTCCCAGTGACCTACCATTTCAACATCAGAAACAGGTCCAAAGCTGGTGACGTATATGTCAGTTTTTACTTCTGTAACGGGACCTAACAAGTATGAAGTAAATAAGTGTGAAAAACTAATTGCCAATCTTACAGGTAACATGGACTTTGATAATTCAAGAGTAAATACAGATAGGATATTTCATATTTTTATAAGCATCTTAATTTTTCAGTAAGAGAACGCATCTCTACAAAAAATGCAGACAAAAAAACAACAAAACCAGAAAGCAGTGTTTACTTACAAGCAAACAAAACAAAACAAAAAAATAACTGATTACTTACCATGAAATTGTGTCTGCAAAGATACATCACCCCCAGGCACTGTCAAGACAGTGCAGAGAACAAAAGCTTTAGCCTTTGTGAGTTTTTTAATAGTCCATCCTCCAATTGGCCTTTTAGTAAAGAAGTGAGCTTGTAAAAAGAGGGAACTAAGCCATAAGGAAAGGAGCAGAAAATACATAATGGCTGTAAGAAAGGCACCTTTGGACAGTTGAGAATACTGGTAAATAACTTAGGCACAGAAATCATTCATCATGTCACCTTTAACAATAGACAGGCCATCCGCCCCGTGACTGGGATCAGAGACAAGCTCCCGAATGAATCAGATCTATTCATGCTCTGCCACCTAAAAGCTGTGTGATCTTGGGCAAGTTACTTAACCCCTCAACTGCAGCAACCATACTTGTAAAGCAAGATCGTTGATAGGAATCAAATGCAACTGCTCATATGAGACTCTGAACACAGAGAGTCTTTCACGGAAGTACTATTAAGCAGTAGCTTCTCTTTGCTTGTGATAATGGCCACTACTGGGATTCCTTCCTAGACTTAAATAAGACTGTTCCTTGGATAAGGAACAAATATGCGGGTGTGTTTGGCCTCATGACCATGGGCTGTCACAGATTTTAGACAAAGGAAAATTTGCACAATCTGGATTTAGCATGATGTTTAAAATCACGAATTCTGGACCTCAAATTTGGCTCTAAAACTTTTTTAATTATTTCATCTTGGCCAAGTCATGTATCCTCATAGGTAAATGTTTTAATGAGTATTAACTGAAATAATAGGTGTAAATCCCTTGTCCCAGTCTCTAGGATATGATGTCCTCAATAACAATAGCAGTTATCAGTATATATAATATAGCTTTTTATTACTAATAAAGATAAAAATTGTTGCCCTCTTGAACATCATTTTCTTAAATGACGGTTTATAATACTGTATGACCAGGGGCTACACTACATACTAGAAAAAATAACATCTGCTATCAAGACGGACTAGTCCCCTTGGATACTGGTTGGGCAAATGGATGTATGCCAAAAATGGCAAAGAGAAGTTGGTGTAGCTTAATGCCCTAGGTCTAAATCTATCCTCATAAAAATTAATCAGAATATTTCTCCCTCTTTAGACTGAAGACTGAGCTACAGAAAGAAAAATACTTTGAAGGAAAACAAGAAAATTCTTTCTTGAATAAGTACCCTAAGAAAAATATATCCTTAGCAAATAAAGTCAGAGGAAAAAGCTGATCTGTCATGAGTTTTCATTTTTAAAAAATAACATCTTTGGAAAACAGAGAAAGCATGAGAAGTTAATTGAATTTTTATTGAATGAGCAATTTGCAACAACAAAAATAGAGTAGTAATAACTCATGAAAGCCAAACTGTTCCATGCATAGATAAATAATCCAAGAAGCAGGTAATGTGTGTTGTACCTTGGAAGATGGAGATTTTACTCCAAGTGGTTCAAGAGTGGAAGTAATCATTCTGCTAGTTTCTTAAGAACAATTACTAATGTATGAAAAACACTGTTTCACACTTTGAGTCAGGACAAGCGGAGATAAGTTACTTAGAACAATTAAAGTTGAGTACTCCAGACAACTGGACTGTTTGACAAGACTCTTGAAAAATCAAAAGTTACTTTGAAGATCGATTTAGGGCAGGGGTTCTCAAACTCTTCTGGATCAGAGCCACCTGGCTGCCTTGTGGAAGCGCAGATTGCTGACCCCGCCCCAGACTTGCTGATGAAATAGGTCTATGAGGGGGCCTGACTATCCGCCTATCTCATAGGCTCCTAGGTGATGACGTTAATTTTACTCTAGTTTACAGAGAGTGTGTATTTGTTCTTTAGAATAGTATTTACCAAACTGGGCCCTGTACCATAATATGAATACCATAGGTGTTGTATGGGGATGGGGAGAGTGTAGGAGAGGGAGGAATTAAGCCAATGAAATTCTTACTTACAAATTTATTTCAACGTGTGTGGGTTAATACTAATTCTTCTTGTAGTGTAACGATTCCATTTGTGTTCAAAATTTCAGCCTTGGTAGTTGTGACATTACTAAGTGTTTGCTTTATGTGACCTTCAAAATCTTTGGGATTGAGTGAAATCCTAAAATCACATGATTGGTAAAGTGATTTCATTCAGACGTTCATTCAGTAAACACTTATTGAGTGAGCACGTGCTGTGTACCACGTTCCTGCTGGGCCCTGGTGCTAACGGTGCTAAAGGAGACTCACGGGTTCCCTGCCTCACGGTGTTAATGTGATATCGGAGGAGTCAGACTATAATAAAAAATAAATTAAATGGAAGAATACTGTCATTCAAAAGGGAACAAAAGAGGCTGGTAATCGTGTGAGAGACTGGGAAAGCCACTCTTGGTTTTTTAGCCACTCTTCCAAGCAGTGATTTTTAAACTGAGACCTGGGGGATGAGCATAAGCCACTGAAAGAGCTGAAATAATTACATTCCAGGCACAGAGAACTTCAGGGGAAAATCTCAGAGGAGAAAATATCTTAGTGTGTTCAAGGACCAGGAAAAGGCCAGTAGAGTTGGAGCAAAGCAAGTGCAGAAGAGAATGAAAAGAAATGAAAGCCACATAGAAGAAAAACTAGGGTGAGTGGACAGAGATTTACCCCACACTCTAAAAGTGGCATATTTTAAGCACCATATTTATAATATATGTTATAATGACAGTTGTTAAAACTACATGGAAAAAAAACTTGTAGAAATCGCAGTGACAGATGGGAGACACACAAAGAAGTTGTTATGGGCAAAATATGGTCTTCCCAAATTTATCCATCGCAGTCCTAACCCCTACTACCTCCAACTGTGACCATATTTGGAGTTAGGGTTTTTAAAAACAGAATTAAATTAAAATGAAGTCACTAGGGTGTGCTTTAATCTAATGTGACTTGTGTCCTTATAAGAAGAGGAGATTAAGACGCAGGAACTCACAGAAGAAAGACCGTGCAAAGATGGAGAAAAGATGCCATCTACAAGCAAGAGATAGAGGACTTACAAGAAACCAAACCTGCTGACACCTTGATTCTGTTCAGCTAGCTTCCAGAATTGAAACAAATAAATTTGCTGTTCTTTAAGCTACCCAGTCTGCGGTTCTGAGTTATGGCAGCCTGAGCAAATGGATACAGAGGGTAATCATAGTTCCTGTGTTGTTTCCCCAAGCTTTTTCTCTCTCATATTAAGCATACGTCTGCCCCTGCATATGAGTTGTAATCAAAGCTTGATTCGTATCCCCTAATCATCAAGGGTTTGAAGTAAGGAAATTATATGATCTCAGTTATATTTTTTACAAAGTCACCCTGGCAGTTGTATGGGCAGCAAATTTTAAGGAGGCAAGAATATGACAAAGGCTCTTAGAAGAGGCCATCACTGGCCCAGTTGAGAAATGATAGTAGCCTGGACTAGGGGTGGAGCTGAGGGGATGGAGGATGGACAGATCAAGGGATATATTTTGTGTAGAACTGCTCACAGTGAATGGGTTTTCTCCATTCAGAGACATAATAATTCTGCTTATTGAAGGCCCACTGGCTCTTTCCATATGCTATTTCATTTAATCTTCTCAACACCAAAGGTGATATTATCATGAGAATTTTGTGGATATGGAAACTGAGCTAAAAGAGAATATATGTTCTATGCCACAGGCAGAATTATAACCCCCTTGTATTGACTCCAAAGTATGTCCCAGCTTTACTACACTGATTATATCATTAAATAATAAATCAGTAATTAATTATGTATATAATTTTATACCTAGTATAACAACATGCCACACCTACATTTCCTGTTTTGTTCTTCAGTAGTTTCTGAACTGTGGCCCTGCAGCTCTTTCTATGCCTTTGTTCTTATTATTATTACAGTCTGCTTGAGCCCATCTTTCTCCCATTAACAGCAAAGACAAAGCCTTAATCCTCTTTGAAGTTCCCAACTGTCATAGTGTTTTGCAAGTACTAGGTGATGAATAACTCTGTGTTTGATTGTGTTCCTAGTATCATCACAGTAGTGATTTCAAAACCTCCCCCAAGGAAAAAATTACTGAGATTCATTTGTTACATCAGCTAAGCTAAAAATATTTCCTGATAAAAGCAGAAACTGCATCTTATTTATATTTGTATCCACCCTCAGAACTTACCCCAGGCCTTAAATGTAATAGGTTTCCAATAAATCAGTTCTTGATAAATAATGGTTGCTATGCAATTAAGAAAAATTCTTAGAGATGCTTCCTCTAACACTACTGTTTAGGATGTTCAAATCAACCTTACTAAGAGCATAATTACATTGAGACCAGATAATTTTGAGCTTGGAAGGACAAGCTTAGGACAAATGCATATAAAACCATGCTCTGATCATTTTACATGCATTCATATAACATCAAAGATGTGTTATACTTTAAAAATTCTACATCTTTGGTAATAGGGAAATGTTTTTTGGTACCAAAATGTGATGGACACTTTTTAAGGCAAACAAAGTGAACTTTAACAGTCTTTGAAAGAGCCCAAACTACCAAGATCAATTTCAGGGTAATACTCTTATTTTATTATGGGTCTAACTTGCTTGGAAAGTAGGAAGGCAATTAACACTGTATCAGATAATTTTCCACTGTTAACTACGTTAGCTATATAGACCTGGTCAAAGGATATACTATTTAATTTCTTTTCCAATAAGTGTCCAATTTGCTGTCACACCAGGAGAAAGACGTGAGCTTTTTGGCTGCTGCTGAAACTAGGCAATGCTTGTTCTGCACATTGCCTCCCCAGGTGTGCACTCGAGGGGACATTAAGGGTTTTTCAGCACCTAATCTATGCATCCAGCTTCCTCTTACAAAACAGTATTGATGCCTCTCCAAAAACCAAGAAACTTAAAGTGTTTAAGAACAACAGCAGCAATAACAAGGAATTTCAAGTGAAATCGTTTTTTAAAATCTCTAACCTTGTCATTTAGAAAATATAGAAATACTAGCCTTCATGCATATTAAACAAACAACAGATAGCCATTGATATCACAGAGAAAGCAGAAAACTATAGAGTTTTACTGAGATGATATTATGGATTAGTGTTTCCTATACCCTGTGATCCTTCTAACAGTCCAGGTCAATTTTTCAAATAAAGAAATTAAATAAACATGAAAAAAATTTTAAACAATAAAATATGGGCAGAAGATGAAATGCAATTTGCAGAAAGAAAATTCTTATAGGCAATAAAGATTTATTTTAAAAGCTGTTCAACCACACTAGAAATTAGAAAAATTGAAATCATTTCAAAATAAAATGCCATTTCCAGAATTTTATGGCAAATAGATAGGTAGATGATAGAGAGATAGATGATAGGTAGGTAGGTAGGTAGGTAGATGGTAGATAGATAGATACAAAGGATTTGTGGATCTTGAATCTCATGTTCACTGTAAATGGGAATTTGAATTTGTAAAACTATCACAGAAAACAGTTTGGCATTATCTCATCAAGTTGAACTCCCACTTACACTAAGATCCAGAAAAATCCATTCCTGGATATATATGCAAAAGAAACTCTTGCACATTTAAAGCAGGAAATTTGGGCCAGAACATTCACAGCACTACAGTCTTGGAAACAAGCAAAATGCCTGCTGCCAACAGAGCAAATGAATAAACTGGTTCCTCTGCATTGGGACTCTCACGCAGCCGTCAGAATGAATGATCGAGAGCAACAGGCAACAACAAGAATGAATCTCAGCCATACACGGCTAAGTGAAAAAAGCATCAATGAATTATGTATCATATTCAAAACAATTCATTTTTAAATTAAAGTTTAGTTTTTAAAAACTAAAGTTGAGGTAAAACAGTATTCAAAGAAAATAAAAGTTGTTTCCAAGGTTGTGCTGTTTGGTGATTTCACTGCTGTGTTTATTATGTAATGACAAATGAAGGAACAAACAGATGAGTGAATAAAATAGGTGTTGTGTGTGAACCAATAATGAGAATGTGTCATGAACCAATGATGATGAATACAAAATGCAATTCTGTGCACTGAAGTCTTTTTAAAATAAATTTAAAATGCCTAGAGAATGATAAAAAATGTGAATTGACGTATTTTTTCATCTAAAGGAAAACTAATCCAGTGAAATGTTATCTAAATATCCACCCAGTTACTAATAATTTATATCTAGATTTTACAGTGCCTATTTCAGGAAATGCCAAAAGCATTTTCCTATCCTTTCCCTAAGGAAAATGCAAATATATGATAGCACCAGTATATCTTTCTTGTTAAACTGAGAGCATAAGAAAGTAAGTTTGTGTTCTGGGTCCTATAGTCTTCGTTCAACTCAAGGTGATCATTTTTCCAGTTATCCCTCCCCTCCAATCTGATATTAAATTATCCTTTAATAGTACACAAACATATTACAATATTCCCAATCTTAATAAAAAAGGCAACCTTCCCTCTTTCCCTTCATTTTCAGCTGTAAACGTCTGAAAAAAAAAAAAAACCCAAATCATAACACTATACACATTGCCTCTAATTCTTCCTTTTCTATTTACTCCATCATCCATTGTAATCTGGTTTTCATGCTCAGGACCCACTAAAATTCCTTTTGCCAGTATCACTAGTTTTTCCCTATCACCATTTTTGTTCCCACAGACTTTTTAAAAAAAATCTTATTTTTCCCATTTAAAAAAAAAGAAAGCTCTTTTGATTTTACTTTTCCTTCCATTTATCATCCAGTTTCTTTGTTCTGCTGTACAAATGCTTAGGCAACAAACTTCCATTCCCTCTTGAACCCACCCAGAATTCATGCCCATCACCACCACAGCTGCTCTTGTCCAACTTACTAATGTGACAGACATTGCTAAATCCACTGGGCAATTCTTTGTTCTTATCTTTCTCAATGTACTCGAAGCATGAGATGTAATTGATTAATTCTGTCTCCCTTTTGAAAAAAAAATTAACATGCAATATACACACGCTCTCTGAGGTTTTCTTCCTACCTCAAAGGCCACTCCTTCTTAGTTTTCTTGGGACAGAGATTTCTCCTCCTTTTCCCCACCATCTAACATTGGAGATTTCAGAGCTAAGATATCTGTAAATCCTTTCTACCCCCCTTAATTCCTTGATAATCCCTTTAATTTGTGGCTTTAAATTCCATATATATTGACATACTCATCATCCCTGCCTTCCAGGCTCATGTCCACTTAACATCTAATAGGGATCTCAAATTCGCCATATCCACTTGCAAATTATTCACCCACACCCCTGGTCTGCTTCTGCCACATTCTTAGCAACTTCATTTTTCTAGGTTTTCAAGTCAAAAACTTTGGAGTCAGATTTGACACCTCCCTTTTTCTCACTTCCCACATTCTAGTTGACATCAGTAGACTAGGACTTTGAAATATAACCAGAAACCAACCATTTCTTACAACCTTACAAATTTCTCTGCCATCAACTTGGTCAAAATGTTCATCATCTCCTGCCTAGTTTATTGTTACAGTCTCACCGCATTTGCCCTTGACCCTGACTGTTCTAAATACAGCAACCAAGGTGAACCTTTAAAAATTAGCCTTGGGTCTTCCCTCTGCTGAAATCCTTCCAATCACGACATGACTCTGAGTCAAAGCAAAGTTCTTACCAGCCTGCAGAGCTTTCCACCACCTCATCCTTACATCACACTGATCCCCTCCCACTCCTGAGCCCTGTTAAAGTTCACTGCATCAGCACTGGCTTCTCCACTTAGTGTGACTGCACCGAGAGGCTCTTCTAACCAATAAAACTACACTCAAATGTGACTTATGTGCTTACCTACTTAGGATCATTGTTCAAATATCACCCTCTCATTTGAAGTCTTCCCTAACTACCCTATTTAAAACTGTGAACCCCTCTCTTGCTTTATATTCTATATTTTATTTCGGCTTCCTAGTTTCTAAAATGCCAGCTCATGAGAACAGGAAATTGCATCTCCTTTGTTCACTAATGTATCCCCAGTACTATTCTAGAACAATGCCTAGTACATATTATAAGATTAATGAATATTTGATCAAAACTTAATTAAATGAAATATCTCCATGTAGCCAGTCCTAAGCCTACTTAATATCATAGATTTTGAGAGGTGTATCATCCATCCTTCTTAATATATTCCATTCTCTTGAATTCTGTAACTCATACTCTCCTAGTGCCTGTATCACCTTCTTTCTACTCTTTCTATCTCCTTTGATAATTCTATACACATTTTCTACCTTTCCTCAACTGTGAATATTCCTCAAGGCTTGGCCCTGGGCTTTTTTCTCTGCTGTTTTCTACATTTTTATCTAGATATCTATTTTCACAGCATTATATGCTGATGACTCTTTTGTATATATCCAGAGAAAACTCTCCTCTGATATCTACACAACTAATACAGGCACTAGGATGTTACACATGTATCCTAAACTTAACACGTACAAACTCTTGATTTTATCCCCATACTGACTGTTCCTCCTGTAGCCCTCCCTAGGTTAAATAACACCATTCTCTGCCCAGTTTTTCAAAATAAAAGTTCAGGCATTATTTTTGGTTTCTCCCTTTCCTTTACCAGCCATATGCAATCCATACCGATTTCTTGTGTAAGTCCAAAATGTATCTCACTTTTATCCACTTACAACACATTTACTACATCTCCTCCTTATTCAAGCCACCATTAACTTAGTGGAGAGAACTGAAAAAGAGCTTCGTTGGTCTCCTTTCTTCCAATATTGCCTCACCTCTTTATCCAAGCCACTCTTCAGTCGTTAGCCAGAAGGGTCACACTACAATCTAAGTAAGGCATACTGCATCATTCCCTCCACCTAAAAAACTCCAATGGCTTCCAAGTTCACTAAAAGAATAATCTAAGCTCCTTTACAGGATCGTCAAAGGACTCACCTGATCTGGCCTCTGCTTACTACCCCAAGCTAGTCCTGTGAGATGCTTCCTCTGCTTTCTGGCTAAGACACAATGAACACCCTTCATTATCTAAATCACACTCATCTATTAACTGCCTTAGGATCTTGGCACTTTTTGTTTGTTTGTTTTTTCTTCATGAGAACAACTTTTGCCTATCCTTTTCATGTCTGGCACCTTTAGGTCTCAACTTAAAAGACTTCCTTGATTATAGCATCTGAAAGAGATCCTTCACCCTATTTATTCTTTGTGTTAACATGCTATTGAATTGTCCCATAGTATTACCTCTATTTTGTTATTTGTTTCTTTGTTATTTCTGTCCCTCTACACTGCTTAGCTCTTAGTTTCACCAAGGCTTGTGTCTGATTCAAAATCATATCCTCACAACCTAACATTGCTCCTGACACATAGTAGTCTCTAAATATCTATTGGTCAACAAATGAATGAATGAATGAATGAATGATTATGACAAATCGGAAGAGAATGAAGCTGTGCTTTTCTGTTGCCCTGTGGACGTGGGTTTTTTTTCCTCTTTCTACATATTTTTAACTATATCCTCTGTTGATATTTAATTAATAAAGCTAACACATGACATATTAATTTTTAGGTTGGGTTGTAGCTTATTTGAAAACATTGTAAGGTTATTCTCATTTGTGTGGAAAAATTATTCCAAATTTACCTAAGTGTATACACTTCTCCATGATGGCTTTCGCACTTTAAAATGTTATTAAAGCTTTAAAATAAAAGTTCTCATTTTGCTCCTTTGGGGGAAAATGTAGTTTTGCTTATTTTAATGACCTACTTACTTAGGAACAAGAAAAAATGTTCATGAAAATTTGACTCTTCGCAAACAGAAGGATGGAAGAAAGCCTTAGAAGTAGATGTAGCAACATTAGCAGCCTGACCAAGGATTTAAAGACGGAGGTGTGAGTTGTGGTCTTATCATTCACTAGTTCAAGGGTTCTTGGGCAATTCATTGGACCTTTACTCTACCTCCTTTCTAACAGAAATGATGCCTGCCCCGCTTATCTCTTTGTTTTGTTGTAAAAATCTCATTAGACATGGTATGTGAAAATATTTTCAAAACTCTAGAGGACTCTGTGCATGTGAAACCCTGCTATGCTAGTGAGCAGCCTTGCAAAACTGATGCATCACTCCCGTTCCAGAGAGGTTGTAAAAGATGATCTAAGGCAATCACCGATAGCAGAAGCATGTGCCAAATCAGGTGCATCAAAAGACTGAGATGAACGAAATGTTGTGTAACCCTTCAATACATGGAAAATGGGTAAGGACCGGCTTCCTGAACTATTTCCTGGCGGTCAGTACCCCAGCTATGCTTCCTGCAGAAAGCATAAAACGGTGTTGAAAGTGGATAAGCGCACAGGGGGGATACTTTTCTAGCTCTTTTGTGGAAGGGTTTACTGCTGTGCCACTTCTAAGCAGGTAGAAGCTACTTCAGGATGCTAGCAGACTGATTTGTCAGAGGCTGAAAGAACTTCGCCCCTTCAGAAGTCCCAATCTAGCTCTTCACACCATGCCTCCTTCCTTCTCTTCTCACCTTTCCCCCTTTTTTCTCCAATTGGAGAATGTGGGAAACAAGGGAGAGGAGATCCTGGAGGGATGAAAAGGAGAGAACCGTTTCAGTTCCTTTTAGTTCCCCCATTGCAAGCTGTGCTGCTGAGTTAAAAATATGTAATTTAGTTTCTAAATCTATTTCAACCCCTGCCTGGCCTACTGAGCAATCACAAACCATCCAATTTCGATTCAGATCTTTGCTTTTAGCTTTCCTTTAAATGGAACACAGCTAAGTTGTATAAACAGATATAAAGTAAATGCTCCACAAAGAGTGAAAGTAGGATTAAAGGAACCAGGAAGTAAATCCATATTTTTAGCACACTGGTCAAAACCTGAATTGTTTTCATTTTATTTTAAAAATGCCAAGCTCTCTGCAAAGCATGAAATGTCAGAGAAGGAAGGGATCAAACTTGTGGCATCCAAGAGTCTATGCTAAGAATAAATTATCTTATTATTTTCAGTGAGTTATGTTTCATTTACAACATCCTGTAAACAGATCACACATTTTCTGCAGGTGAGAATTACTATTCCTTTGTCACATTTGGAATACTATGCATTTACAGAGGATGACCCACTTCTAAAAAATGAATCACACTTACCACAAATATTAATGAGCAGAGCCAGAAAACTGTGCTATAGTAAATTTTTACTGATTAATCAACTGCTAACACTTGAAGAAAGGTGAATTCAACTCCTTCCTTTAAAGATATAAAAGTGTCTCCAGGTGGTAAAGCAGATCACTTGGCAGTGACATGTAAGATGACTAATAATGCCTTTGAGACATTTCAGCAGTACTGCACCTAACCAAACCCCAGTCATGGCTTACACAGATTGATTTCCCTCATTTTATTGCCTGTGTAATACTATGGGAGAGGATACTTGGTAAAAAGGATCCACTTACAGTGGATCCCTTCTTCCTTTTGCACGATAACTTGTGTCATAACCAACTGGGCAGACAGTATTTTAGTTCTCAATATTTAATAACAAAGCCATATAGTTTCAATTAGAAATTTTCACTTTTATTTATGTTCAGATACATCGGTTATTTAATGACTATTTTAAAAATATGTGATTTGATACCCCTGCTATTTTTTATTTACTTAAAATAAGTTTAAAATCTTTATGAGCAGGTAAGTCCTCTTTTTATTGATATGATATAAATGGTATCACATCACGTGAAACATTCTCCACAAAATTATTTTTGATCTAAAGTGATCATTTCCCAGGCCCTTAGGAAAGACCGTGCATTGACACATGACTCACTTTAGTAAGACAGCCTCTTTCCAAATCTGCATAAACGCAATGGCTGTGCTGAGCGTCCTACCCCCCCGAGAGGTGGTGTGAAAAGAACCAGAAGAATCTTTCATCCTTTATCACTGACAACACACAAAGACTGAATTAATACTCTCAATGGTTCCCCATAACCTTCTCAAAAAAATCCAGGAAAGAGTGGTTTGGATCAGAAGACCTGGCCTGATTCCAGCCTATCCTTTTTCGTATGCTGGGTCCCTGTATAAATCTTTCCCTTTCCAGTCCTCAGTGTCTTTGTTAAAAGAGAACAAAACTTAGACTCCAAAGAAGCATCCAGTTCTACTTTATTCAATTCTATTTTTTCTCCAACAGATTTTGTAACCCGGGACTACACTCCTTCTAGATCATGTCTAATTCTGTCCTATGTCTCAGAAATGTTCTGCTCCTTTTCACTTTCTCCATTTTCCTATCATCTTATCTCCACATATCCTCAATAGGAAGCTTACATTTCTCCATGCTTGTAATACATATTATGTGATACCCATCACATAGTAGGTGATATCCTCCCAATCTGCATGGGTTTATCTTTTAAATACACAACCTGAACTGGCTTCACATCATGCCTCTGCCACTTACTGTGAACTTGGACCACTTACTTAATTCCCCAAGCCTTAATCTCCTCATCTGTAAATTGGGGATAGTAGGAGCTTTCTGCCAAGGATGTTGCAAGGGTTGCACGGTAATGCTTACAAAATTCTGATATATGTGGACATTTAAATAAATACATATAAGACTAGTTGCCATTGTTGTTAGTATTAAGACTATGAGAATATAAAAGCTCCCTTGAGACAAACCCTATATCTTCAACTCACTTCCGGAGAGGTATCAAGCTCAGTATAATGGAAAAAACAGGGACTTGCTCGTCAGAAAACCAGGGCCCACACTTCCGATGAAGTCATTGCCTTCCCTGAGGTTAAGAATTGTTACTTGAGATTTCGTGAACCTAGTGCCTAGGACAATGCCCGCCACAAAGATTCTCATTACGTAAGCAAAGGGAATATGAATATTTAAAAAAGGGCAACGGTACTGTTATGGATGCACTTCTAGTACACCTTTTATAAACACAGAATCCCGCAGAAGTAACACCTGCTTGACTGTGGTTGGTAGGGTAATAATATGGGTGTAATAATTTATAGTTTTAATTTGAACACTTCACCTACAATGTCATATGGTGTGCTTGAGTGTGATATTGTTATGTTACAGAATTACATGCTTATAATTTGTTAATAAAAGACTTTTTAAATAAAAAGGGGTGTTATTTGTGTTGGACTCTGTATTTATTAAAGGAAGAAATAAATACTTCTGACTGCAAAGTCTTAGGAAGGAAGCAAGTGTCCCCTCCCCAAGTAAATTAAAAATTCTTCCCACTTTAGGAGAGAAGAGGAAAGGACTGGGTTCTCTAGCAGAGCAGGCAGCTTCGTGCCCCAGATTCATGTCCTAGGTAGAACAAGGCCGAGGTTTTGGCTGGGGCACTGATACCACGTGACAGAAAAGGAACATCGCTCAGCTGCTTCAAATGCAACCTGCTCTGAGTGAGATGACCAGGTTCAGGGAAACCCCATTCTCGGGGCACAAGGAAAGGAGCAGGGCAGCTAAGCCCCGAGTTTCCATTTTTGACTCTTCCCCTCCAACCTCCCCCACCCAGCAGTCAAGTACCGGGAGGTAATTAATGTGGGGGAGAAGCAAAGCTTCTGAGGGGGCAGGGACCTGGGAAAGTGTGGTTGGGGGCGGTCTTCTGTCAGAGGTCTAATCGAAAGAGAGGAGGGAGGGAGGGAGGGGTAAAGAGAGGGTGGGAAGGAAAGGGAGAGAAAGAGACAGATTGATTTTTCATTTTACACGCGAGGCATACCTAATGATATTCCCACAGACAGACAGACAGGCAGACCGAGAGAGGGACAGACAGGACACACTTCAGGTTCATACCCCCAAATCCAGGACGCAGCCTGTTGTCATAACCATCGAGTAAACTGTCCAGGATGCGGGTAAAATTTTCCGGGCATAATTTATCCTCATTTTGGTTCTGTCCTGGGGATTCGTTTAAACTGCAAATGCAAGGGGAAAGAGAAAAAAAGCAGGGAAAAGGAATTATTTTAAGAATCGGAGAACAGGTGGAAACATTATCTTCTAGGGAAAGAGTCGCTTGCCCCAAGCTAAAGGATGCGGAGCTGAGGGATGAGGGAGAGAAAGGGTCAGGAAAGACGCACCCGGTGCACCCAAACCCCAACACCCGAGCTCTTCTTGCCCCCTTCTGCTCTCCGCGATTATGCGGTCACCAAAAAGCCTGGCTCTGGCCCCTGACCTTACAGCGAAGACAGGAGGGTCCGGTTTGCCCTGGGAGGGGTGGGCGGCCAAAGGGGGCTGGGAGCCGGCCACTTCTCCACCTACCCCTTTCCCCCCAGTACCCCAGAGAACTCACCAAGCCTCCAGGCACAGGATGTGCAGGAGGGCGAAACTGACCCCGAAGGACGTCGCGATCGCGGGTACCTTCTTGGCAGAAACCATCTTTGCAACATGCCATACTTTAAGCCTGATCAGTTTTCCAGGGTCTCCAGATGCCCTGAGCAGGGTGGCAGGCGAGGGCAGAGGCTCTCCACTGCGTGCGCACACGCGCTCACACTAGCCCGCGCTCAGCCAGCCCGAGCTGCGGTGGGCGCGTGTGTGCACGCGGGCCAGGGGGAGGCGGAACCTGCCTTTCCTCGCCCCCTCCTTTCCTCGCTCAGCTCCCAATGTGGATGGAGAGCTTTGTATACCGCTCAACACCCTTTCGTGCCTGCACCCTGGAGCTCCCGGGGTTGAGAGTGGTGAGCTTTCAACGAAAAGCTGAGCAAGTTTTTCCCGACCTTTAACTCTGGGTAGCAAGATCAGGGTCTCCCGCCCCTCCGCGAGATCGTGGCGCCCCCACACCCAGCGCATCCCGGCCCACAGCACTGCTCAGCTTCCACTTCTCCCTCCAGGTCCCCCTCCCTCCCGCTGGGATTTGGATCCAACCAATGAAGCCCCTCCCTCCTAAGGTTGTTCGAGGACCTGTTTGCACCCATTTCCATAGCTGGAGGCGGAGAAAGGACGGAATGGCAGCGATTGCAGGGCGAAGGGGTGGGAGACCATGGTAAGGAGAAGGGATCAAATCTGGCAGAAAGCAACCTTTGAGACTCTCCTCTTCAGGTGCTGGAGGGCGGCGAAAGAAACAAGATTCTTCCTGATTGAAGGGGTTGCAACTCACTGAGCGGACTCGCAAACTGTTAGGAAGTGGACTTTAGGCTTATTCTGTAGTCGACGCAGTTCCCAGGCTGGTGCGGTGAAGGTACCGAATTTCTTTATTATACCCGTCCCCACCTGGCAAACACAGGGCCTCCACTGGGCTACTCCATCCTTTCCTGAAAAGAAGGGAAGAGGTGAAGCAAAATCACCACATCTGGTCAATCACTTTTACTTTTTGTGACACTCAACAGACACAATTGAATTCCAGAGGTTTACTGCTTGGGGTGGAGGGATGGCTAGGGAGAGAGGAGAGATTACGAAAAACAAAATGCGGAGGGAGAGGAGGGAGGCAGGGAGGGAGGGAAGGAGGGGAAAAGAAAGAGTACACTTACGAAGGTGTTAAACTTACACCTGCAACGTTCTTCTTTAAAGTTAACGCAAGTCTTTGATTGCTCTTTTTCATAGCATTTGAATTGGGTCCAAGTACACTACTCCCAAACATCATTATGTTAAGCTAGCTACATTTTATAAACTTATCATAAAGATTTATATCTGATTTGATGGGATGCAAATAATACAGATCGCCCTACTCCTAAAATGTTAGGATGGACACTTCAGAGTCCACAATGACTATGAAATTCCTCGAAAATGAATGCAAAATTTCGTATGTGTGGGAGTATGCATATTTCTGTGGGATTGTTCATAACTTTCATTAGAGTTTCAAAGAACATGGACAACCATAGCAGGGACTAAAGTTTTAATTAAAAAAGATGAGACATACAGCCCTGGCCAGTGTTTGATCCCATACATCAAAATGTTGAGGGTTCAATTCCTGGTAGGAATCCATGCCTGGGTTGCAGCTAATGCCCCAGTTAGGGTGTGAGCAAGAGGCAACCAACCGATGTTTCTCTCCTCTCTCTTGCCTCCCTTCACTTCTCTCTAAAATCCAATAACCATATCTTTGAGTGAATATTTTTTAAAAAACACATATAATAGAATACTCAAGCAAACAAGTGAGCAAACATTTGTGACCAATGTGTGATGTCTCTATCCCATTTGATAACCTTTTCTATTATCAGTTTCTATACATTATTATATTGACCTTGAGTCTCCTTTGAGGGTATCCATTGTCAATTTATCAAATGACCAAATAGGCACACAAAAATTTTGTGTGGTAGTAAAATGAATAATTTTAAAGTGTTCAACCTGTTCTTTCTTTCCCTTAATTATTTCTGGTAAATATTGAACCAATTCAACCATTTGAAAAGGGTAATAATGTACCCTGGCTGGTGTGGCTCAGTGGATTGAGCACTGGCCTACAAACCAAAGGGTTGCCCGTTAGATTCCCAGTCAGGGCACATGCCTGGGTTGCAGGCCAGATGCCCAGTGGGGGGCACATGAGAGGCAACCACACATTGATGTTTCTCTTCCTCTCTTTCTCCCTTACCTTCTGTCTAAAAATAAGTACATAAAATCTTGAAAAAAAAAGGAAAAGGGTAATAATGTGAATTACTGCTTTAAAATCTGAAAGTTTGTGTATATCAACCAGTTGAAACATTTTGCTTTCAAAAATATAGAAGCTATCAATTGCTTTTAGGTTAATGCATTTCTTTGTCCCCTATATTTAAAATAAGTAAGAAGAATCTCTTTTATGCTCTCTAGCCATACCTTTTCTTATTGGTATTAAAACAATGCTTCTACTAAAATTCTACCTGCTGGCCTATTAGTATTGTCTGGTCATAGATGTTTATATTCATTCTTAAGGCGTCTCAAAACTGTGTCTGTTGTATTAATAGCTACCACATAAAAATAATAATCCAGGGTACACTAATAGATTCTATTTAAATAACTATCTCATGATATCAGTTGATACTGCCTTCAAAATAAGTAATTATTTTTATTTGACATATAGTTAATTCATTTAGTTATGTCAATGTGCTTATTTGAAAGATAACAAAATTTGGGCAATATTTGTATCTTATCTGAATAATTTTTATACATAAAATTTGGAAATTCTAATACTATAGGATTTTTTAAATGATTAATTAAACATTTTTATAATTCTCCATGGTCAAGTTAAACATTGAAGAAGTACATGTATACTTAATACTATTCAAAAATACTCCATTAATTTAAATTATAATAAAAAATAGTAGGTCTCTAATACCAGCTTTTATTTCACTCATCTAATGTTTTATAATAAGACAAAAGAATATATTTTAAGGGCCTGGAATCCAAGTAATTAAATTTAATAAATACTTTGTACACTCATTTGCAAGTGGCTAATAATGTATAAAGTGGTATTTTATCTTTTAGACCTTGAATTCTGGAATGACTTCTCAAAATAATTTTACAAGAACTATTTTATAGCTGATTCCAAAGAAAGCCATAATTCATGTGAGTGTGTGTGTGAGAATGTTCTCTAAACTTTAAGTAGAATACTAAATATTAGAAGGAACATTTCCTTAAATATATTTGCATATATGTATGTGTATTTTCAAAGTTTTTGGAAAAAATACTATTATCAAGTAATAGATTTCTTTCAGCACCTGATAGTAATGATTAAGAAAGTCAATTTATACATTACCAGTAGTTCCCCTAATCAAACATATTGTTAAATTTGTTGCCAAGTTCCTACTTTGTGATGAACGTCTTTTATCTTTATTTTTTAGCTTAAACAACAGAAGTCAATTTCCTTACATTTCTGGAGACAAGAAGTCGGAGATCCAGGTTCAGTAGGGGTGTTTGATCTGAGGCCTCTCTCCATGGTTTATTGATGTTCATTTCTCTGGATCCTTCGATGGTCTTTGTGTGCACGCATATCTGTGTCCAAATTTCCTGTTCTTATGACAACATCAGTCATATTGGATTAAGACCCACCCTAAAGATTTCATTTTAGTCAATTATCTTTCTAAAGTCCCTGTTTCCAAACAGAGCCAGATCTTAAGGCACTGGGGGTTAAGACTCTGGAGTATGAATTTGGTAGGGGAGACAGAGTTCAGCCCATAACACTGCTGATCTCCCTTCAACTACACAGAAAATAAAATGAAAGTAAAATACATGAAATGAGTTTGTAAATTCATTAGGCTATAAAGGCATAAAGGATGCACAAAGATGTGATTACTGGGAGCCATGGTCCATCGGGGATGGACCCCATCTTCAAAGTGGTCCCCATCTTTGAAGACTATCTGTCATATATACTTTTTTGTATGCCTGAAATATTTCATAGGAAAATTGAAGGACATTTCATAAAAGTAGTGTGATAGTTAATTTTATCTATCAACTTGGTTTGGCCACATTACCCAGATATTTCGTCGAACATTATTCTAGGTGTTTCTGTGAAGGTATTTTTTAGATGAAGTTAACGAAGTCTTTAAATCCAAAGACTTTGAATCATGTAGATTATTCTCCATAATGTAGGTGGGCTCTTGTAATTAGTTGAAGGCCTTAATAGAAAAAAGACTGACGTCCCCAGAGGAAGAGGAAATTCTGCCAGCTTGCCGTGTTCAGACTTGAACTGGAGCTCTTCCCTGGGTTGCCGGTGTGCTGACCTACCCCAGAGATCAGGTCATGGACATGCCAGCCTCCGCGAATTTGTGAGCCCGTTCCTTAAGATACATAAGTCTCTCTCTCTCTCTCCCTGCCTCTCTCTCTCTCTCTCTCCCCCCCTGCCTCTCTCTCTCTCTCTCTCCCCCCCTGTCTTTCCCTCATTCCATTGGTTCAATTACTCGGGAGAACCCTAATCTATCACAAGCAGCATGGGGATACAAGACTAAATGTTTATTGAAACTTTTAGATACAAGTATAACTTAATCACTATGTTATTCAACAGGTTAGATATTTTCTCTTGCCTTTCAAATGCCAATAAATTGTTCCCCCCAAAATAGTATGAAATTATTATAGAATTTTGAAATTTACCTTGTTGTTGTTGCTTTTAGGATGGCCAGTTCTTTGTGACAGAGGTAAGGACTCATAATATGTGAACATTTATAAATGTTAATATACATGAGGCATAATTTTGGTTCTAAATTAATCACTACTATATTTTTTAATTTTATCTTTTTGATTTTTTAATTGGCCAAATAATACATGCTCATTGCAGGAGTTTTGGAGATTACAAAGCACTAGCAAAAATGAAACAAATTATGTACAGTGAAATTATTCAAATAAAACTATTTTTGACTCTTTTTTTAAAAAGGGGGGGGCACAGAATGCTAAGCCTTTCAAGAAATATCACCATTTTGTTTAGAACCCTTGGAAAAAATAATAGTGAGTGAACATATTTGTCAATTGAATAAGCCCAAGAAGCAAAGATGGGGAATGTATTGTATGTGTCATGCAACTTTATTGTATATATTTTCATTTTATCACTTTTACTAGTCATATTGAGATTCCTACTTCAAATATGTACATTAACAAAAGAAAACTAAATTAGCCTATAAAATGTATTTATTTTCATGATTTGGTCTAGGTACATATATTTGGTTCTTCTAATTATTTACACAACAAAAACATTTAAAGAAAAGCATAGTGGCAGGTATTTGTATAACTTTTTCAGTATTTTAAAATTCTCAATACAGATTCTCAGATCAGATTCACACAAAATAAATAATCAAACTGTCGCAGGTGTACCCTGGCCTGCCGTCAAACCCACACAGCATCTGCAGCTCAGTTTTCCTGTGAAGACTCGACATGGCACCACGGTAATGTGCTTGGTCCTTGGAAGATTACACAGCCAGACTGCTCTTCATTACCATCTGGTGGCACTGCATGGAGTGGCATTAACCATAATTTTAAAGGAGAGTTAAAGGAACTGAATGTCATACTTAAGAACAGAGGGAAGAACTGCACTGTTATTGATGAATGTTAAAAATGTGTGAGATAAAAATAAAAACCAAAGAAGAATTTGGGACTTCCCTTACAATAAAAAAGTGCACTATATAAAGTTATTTATTGGGAACAACTTACAATGGACAAAAGTTGGATGTCTAATAAACATGATTTCTGAGTAGTATTAATTCCAAATCATAATTGCTTGTTTTACAACAAAAAAATGCAATTTTTTTTATTTTAGTGATAAATTAGATGTAACCATTTTTCTGGATTTATTAAACCATTCAGTCATCCATGTATTTCATTTGCCAAAGAAGTTTGCCAAAGAAATACCCCTTTTTTATTTTATCTACCCGATAAGCACTTATATATCCTTAAAATGTTAGCTTAAATGGTGCCTTGCTTGTGAAGTCTGTCTGTGCCCTCTGGCCAAAGGTTCTACTGTCCATGCCTCTAGGCTATTGTTGCATTACTCCAGATCATTTGCCTAGTGGTTTCTTTCTTTTTAAAAAATTTTTAAATCATTTTTTATTGTTATTCAAGTACAGTTGTCTACAATTTTCCCCCGCCACCCCAGCCATCCCCACCTCCCTCCGTTGATCCCACCCCCCCTTGGTTTTGTCCATGTGTCCTTTATAGTAGTTCCTGAAAACCCATCCCCATTTTCCCCCCATTATCCCCTCCCATCTCCCCTCTGGTTACTGTCAGTTTGTTCTTAATTTCACTTAGAGTCTGAGTTTCTAAAGGGTGGGACAATGTCATATTCATTCTGATAAGTATTTAATATATATTTATGTAAGGAATGAATTCAGGAGGTTCACTGTTATTTAGGAAATTGCTTTAAATTTCCTAAAATCAATGGAAACTTTCACATTTCTGGCTTACCAGATAGTGAAACAAGAACAGAGTTAGGTTTTGGAGAAAGTGACTGTCCACAGTGAGCTTTCAAATATCCCACTCCCAGCACAGATCTGCAAAGGCCCAATAGAGCCAAAGTGATCACCTAGTTCTAGCACATCGTTTTAAGTGTGAGACAGGCTCAGAAAGGACATGTGACTTCCCCAAGTTTCTACTGCTAATAACTACCAGACTCAGATTTGAATCCCTCTCTTCTGACACCGTATCAGAGAGATTTTCATTTTGCTGATTTAATCCCTGACTTCTGTCAGGAGAAAATTTAGTTTTAAGAATTTAGTTTTAAATTCTTAAATTTAAAGAAAATTTAAATTCTTAAATTTAAATTCTTAAATTTTAAGAATTTAAAAATTTAGTTTTAGTTTTAGTTTTGGACTTTGAGTCTAAAAATTGAATGCCATTTCAGAGATCTGAATTCTAAACTTGATCCATAACAACCCACATATATTTACATGCAAGTTAGGAAATCATTAATTACATTACAGGGTAATATGAGAGTATATTTAAATTTTTCAGGCGCTTGCATTTTGTGCCAGCAATCGTAGGATTTACCCTCAGGAGATGAGCCGTGTCTGCCAGGGTTGGGAGCACAATGAGCAACAAGACGTCCATCACTTGTTTAACTTTCATTTTCTTTTATTTTTTTAATTGGCATCTTCTCTTGAGGACATGCTTATTGACTTTTTTAGAGAGAGGGGAAGGGAGGGAGAAAGAGGGAGAGAAACATCTACATCAGAGAGAAACATCGATCAGTTATGCGTCCCAACTGGGCACCAAATCTGCAACCCTGGCATGTGTCCTGATGGGGAATCGAACTCCCGACCGTTCGGTGTACAGGATGATGCTCCAACACACCGAGACATGCCAGCCAAGGCACTAACTTTATTTTTCATTTACAGTTTGCATTTAGCATTATTTTGTATTAGTTTTAAGTATACAATCATACACTTCACAAAACAATGGCCCCAATATTTCAATTACATAATTATTGCAATATTGTTGACTACATTTTGTAACTACCAATCTGTACATCTTAATCTCTTCACCTCTTTCATCCAGGCCCACAACCTCCCACCCCTCTGGCATCCATCAGTCTGTTCTCTGTATCTTTAAGTCTGTTTCTGTTTTGTTTGCTCATTTATTTATTTTACTCTAAATTCCACATATAAGTAAAATCATGTAGTATTTGTCTTTCTTTGTCTGCCTTATTTTGCTTAGTATAAAACTCTCCAGGTCCATGTATGCTGGCCTAAATGGTAAGATTTTATTCTTTTTTTTTATGGCCAAGTAGCATTTGGTTGTGTAAATGTACTATTAATGTTTTATCCATTTATCTAGTGATGGGCACTTGGACTGCTTCCAAATCTTACCTATTGTAAGTAACACTGTAATGAACATGAGTGAGGGTGCATATATTCTTTTGAATTACTGTTTCGGTTTCTTCAAATATTTAACCAGAAGTAGAATCACTGGGTGGTAAGGCCATTACACTTTTTCATTTTGGGGGGAATCTCCACACTGTTTTCCATAGTGGCTGCATCAATCTGCATCCCCACCACAAGTGTACTAGGGTTCCCTTCTCTCCACGTCCTCACCAACATGCACTGTTTGTTGATTTACGGTGATAGTCATTCTGACAGGTGTGAGGTGATATCGTCACTGTTTTTCATTTGCATTTCTCTGATCAGTGATGATGAGCATCTTTTCATATGTCTTTGGCCATATATATGTCCTCTTTGGAAAAGAATATATTCAGATCCTCTGCCCACTTTTTAATTGGGCTGTTTGGGTGTTTTGGATGTTGATTTGTCTGAGTTCTTTATAAATTTGGGATATTAACCCCTTATCAGATGTTATCATTGACGAATATCTTCATAGATTCACTAGGTTGTCATTTCATTTTTTGTTGATGATTTCTTTGCTGTGAAAAACCGTTTTCATTTTTTGTAGATACATTTGTTTATTCTTTCTTTTGTTTCCCTTGCCTGTACACATACATCAAAATAAATATTGCTAAGAGAAATGTCAGAGATTTTTACTGCCTATGTTTTCTAGGAGTTTTATGATTTTGAGTCTTATATTTAAGTCTTCAATCTATTTTGAGTTTATTCTTGTATGTGGTGCAAGAAGGTGGTCTAGTTTCATTTTTTTTACATGTATCAGTCCAATTGCTTGCAATACCACTTATTGAATAAACTGTCTTTACCTCAGTGTATTTCTAGCCTTCTTTGTCATAGATTAATTGACTATATACATGTGGGGTTTTTTCTGGACTCTCTATTTTGTTCCATTGACATATGCATCTGTTTTTACACCAGTACCATAATGTTCTGATTCCTATGGCTTTGTAACGTTGTTTACATTGGGGGGTGTGATACTTCCAATTTTTTTTCAAGATCATTGTCACTGTTTGAGGTCTTCTGTGTTTTCATACAAATTTTTGCATTATTTTTTCTATTTTTCTGAGAAACACAATTGGAATTTTTGATAGGAATTATATTGAATCTATAGATTATTTTGGATAGTATGGTCATTTTAATGATGTTAATTCTTCCTATCAATGATCAGAGAATATGTTTCCACTTACTTGTTTCTTTAACTTAGTTCTTCAATGTCTTATAATTTTCCAAGTATGAGTCTTTTACCTCCCCCATTACATTTATTCCTAGGTAACTTTTTTTGCAATTGTAAATGGGATTGTTTTAGTTTCTCTTTCTGATAGTTTATTATTGGTGTATAAAAATACAATCAATTGCTAAAAATTTATTTTGTATACTTCATTGAATTCATTTATCAGCTCTAATAGTTCTTTGGTGGAATCTTTGGAGTTTTCTATGTATGGTATCATGTCATCTACAATAAATTAGAGTTTAATTTCCTTTCCAATTTGGATGCCTTTTATTCTTCTTTTTGTCTGACTGCTGTGGCTAGGATTTCTAGTACAACGTTGATTAAGAATGGTGAAAGTGGGCAACCTTGTCTTGTTTCTGACCTTAAAGGAAATGTTTTTATTTTTTGCCATTGAGTATAATATTGGGTGTAGGTTTGTCATATACAGCCTTTATTAGGTTGAGTTGTGGTCCCCCTATTCCCACTTTGCTGAGAGTTTTTATCACAAATAGGTGCTGGATTTTGTCAAATGCTATTGTTCTTTGTGTTTATATTGTGTATCACATCAATTAATTTGTGGCTATTTTACCATCCTTGCAACCCCAGAAAAAATCTCCCTTGCTCATAGTGTGTGTTTTATGTTAATGTATTGCTGAATTGGGTTTGCTAGTATTCTGCTGGGGATTTTTGCATCTATGCTCATCAGGGATATTGGCCTATAATTTTCTTTCTTTGTAGTGTCTTTATCTGGTTTTAGAATTAGAATAATGCCTTCCTTATAAAATGAGCTTGTGAGTGTTCCCTCCTCTTGAATTTTTTGGAATAGTTTGAGAAAGATAGGTGTTAATTCTTTTTAGAATGTTTAGTAAAGTTCACCTATAAAGCCAACAGGTCCAGGACTTTTATTTGTTGGGAGATTTTTGCTTACTGCTTCGATTTTGCTTGTTGTAATGGGTCTATTCCGGCATTCTGTTTCATCTTGATTCCATCATGGAAAATATTAAGTTTCTAGGAATTTATCCATTTCTTCCAGATTTTCCAGCTTATTGGCATATACTTGTTTATCGTATTTTCTTTCATCCTTTGTATTCCTGTGGTGTCAGGTGT
The DNA here is from genome assembly GCF_022682495.2 of Desmodus rotundus. Classification (NCBI taxonomy): domain Eukaryota; kingdom Metazoa; phylum Chordata; class Mammalia; order Chiroptera; family Phyllostomidae; genus Desmodus; species Desmodus rotundus. The sequence goes on along the minus strand of NC_071390.1, from coordinate 152,989,886 downwards.
TATTTCTCCTCTTTCATTTCTGATTTTATTTACTTGGGTCTTCTCTCTTTTTTTCTTGATGAGGCTGGTTAAGGGTTTATCAATCTTGTTTATCTTTTCAAAGAACCAGCTTTTGGTTTCACTGATCATTTTTATTATTTTTTAGACTCTATTTTCTAATTTCCACTCATATTTATTATATTGTCCCTTCTACTCACTTTGGAACATGCTTGTTGTTCTTTTTTTTTTTTTTAAGTTCCTTTAGGTGTAAGTTTAGGTTGTTTATTTGAGATTTCTTTTTGCTTGTTTGTTTCTTTGAATTTCCCTCTGAGCTCTGCTTTGACTGTGCCCCATAGATTTTGGTTGGTTGTGGTATCATTTTTATTTGTTTTGAGTTATCTTTTTTTCTTGATCTCACTGCTAACCCATTCACATGTTATTCATCCTCCATGTATTTTTGTGTTTCTCAGTTGTTTTCTTTAATCACATATAAAAACATTGCATGTGATTTCTGGATTTATACCATTGTATTTGGAGAATATGATTGAATTTATTTCATTCTTCTTATTGACAAGTGAGCTATCCTGGAAAATATTCCATGTGCACTTGAAAGAATGTATATTCTGATGTTTAAGGGTGAAATGCTCTGAAAATATCAACTAAATCTATCTAGTCTATTGTGTCATTCAAGGCCGCTGTTTTCCTGTTAGTTTTCTATCTGGAAGATCTATCTATTGAGGACATCATTGTTAATACTTTTGAGGAAAATGGATAAACTCACTGGTATAATTTCTAGCACTGTGGATGTTAAAGGATATACTTTAGGAGGTATTTGAGATGCTCTAAACACACCTTGTTTTTAAATGCTGACTTTACTTATATGGAATGCCAAACCCACGTGATATTGCTATAAAAACAGACGACACAGTCTCTTGAAATGTCTTAATAAGATATGTTGATTAAAATACTGAACAGTTATCTTACTTGAACATGTCTGATGCCACATCATCCACTTTTTTCAGATTTAGAGACTGGACTTCTGGAGGGAAAATGTTTTGGCATCTGTAGGCTCAACGTTTATAGTTTCCATAGTTTGGGCATTTCCCATAGGTGGCTGGCATGTAGTGATTTGTAATTTCTGCTAAGGCCTACATATAAATAGTGGGTGAGAAGCCAAGGAGCAGGCCGAGTCAGTCATCTAGCATCTGGCTAGAGAAAGCTAAACCAAGGGCAGGTCTGACTGAGGCCAAACATAACCTAGCTTTCTGGTCCCCGGGGAGAATGTCCCACATGCAGAAACACTACTGAGGTGATTAAAAGAAAAAAAAATGTGGGTTTTGGGAAAGAAGTAACCATCTAATAAGCTTTTAAATTTCAGCAAATGCTTAAAATGTAGCAAACTTGCCAGGTGAGCACAGTGTCTGAAAAGGAACCACTTGATGCTAAAAGAAATAAGAATTCAAGAGGAAGGAGTGAAGCATTGCAAACATTTCAATATCCATGAAGTAGAGATGATCAGTGGCCTAGCTTACCTTATAGTCAGCTTCTAAAAGCTTTCTGAAGAAACGAGAACTAAAAATGCCTCTATTGTTTTGGGGTTTTTTTGTTTTTCAGTTACTGGGACCATTACTTAACCCTTTGTAAGTTCTCTAAAATCGGGCAACAATGGCTCTGCTATTACTAGCAAATCTCTTTACAGAAGTCGGAAAGATGGCGAGCTGCAACGTATGAAACTTTATTAAATAATGTCTTCATTTAGTTTGCCCTCTATTCCCATGTAATTACAGCCAACTCTCAGCTTTTTAACCCTTTTCCGTGACCATAAATGTTCCCTCCTTTCCCCTGTATTCCTTTCTTCTTTCTCTCTATTTTTTCCTTCTTTTTTAAAAAAATTCACTTGAAAGTTGGAGGTACTTACTTAGGGAGATGTTTGATATTATGTTTTTCCAAGACATCTAATAAAGAAGAAATGATTTCTTTTTGTTTTTCCTTTGTTTCACATAATTAAACTATTTTTCTGACTTACTTTGAAATTCTTTGATTATGGAATCTCTCCAAATGGGTTGTTTACAACAGAATTATGATGGACAGAATGTTTTTACCTCCCCCTTTCCATATCAAATTATGACCTTAATTTTAGGTTGGAACTGGGTTTCAAGAATCTTATGAGACCTACTGCTCACAGGCAGACAGACAGATCTTTCATTATGTAATACTAAAAGAGTCTGGCTTTTGGGAAAGATATTTAATGTATTACATTATTTCATTATTCCAGAGTATATATTCCCTCAAAATTTGCAGTAACAAAAAATTTAAAAATATAAAAAATATATTATAGTAATCATAAGGATAGAACTCGCTTACTTTTGTGGATCTGGTAACATCTATTACATCTCTACTTTGTCTTACTTCGTGAATACAAAATCACTCCAAAATCAAATTGCTTCACTTACTTTTGATTACAATGACCTGAATTATGATAAAGTGTGTATCTTGTAGGCAAACCATTTCTAAATAAGGAATTATGGAGACCAAGCATTGAAAAGCATTATATGTGAATTCAGCATAAGATTCCATAACTAACATGTCCTTTTCAACTTATTTGACTTTGCTTGTAACACAAAATTCTGCCATGTGTGAACTCAAGCAGCAACATAGAATAAGTGGTACATACTGTCAATGTAATAGGGTGATATATTTAAACCCAAATATTCTACTAGCTACATCAAGTATAAAAGCAAATATAACAATTAAAAGATTAAGATTACCAGATGAAATAATAAAATAAAGCTCAAGTATATGTCACTTAAAAGAGAGTAACTTTCAATGTAAAGACAGAATTTTAAGGAAAAGTATTTCACATGTTATCACTATATGAATGTCAAATAAAGTAAATTTTATGTGCAAGGAGCATTATTTGAGATAAAGGTGAATGTCACATATTGGAATGATGTCAACTCTTCAGAATAATATGATTCTGAATTTGTTTATACATCAACTCATAGCTTTGAAAACATTGACAAAATGAAGATTTCCAACTATAGTGGGGGTTTTAACATGCCTCTCTTAAAAACTAGTGGAACAGACAGATGAAATATGTAGTAAGTTTATGTATTAGTGATTTTAATAGCACTGTTAACAAACAGGTGACATAGGAGAAAGCTATGCTTAACAACTGCAGGGTACATATTCTTTTCAAGTGGTGTGCAATGTTACCCCACGTTGGCTATATGCTAAGGCATAAAGCAAATCAAAACGAACGTCAAGGGATTGGAATCATACCAAATGTGTCTTTGACCACGGTGAAGTTAAGCTAGAAGTCAATAGCAAATAGATTACCAGAAAATGCTTCTAGAGGCTGGAGAACCATTGAGGGAGATGAAACAGGATGTCAGAGAAATGGGTGGGATCTAGGTGATGCGGGGCTTAAATTACTAAGGCATGTGTATCTTAACAGCATTGGGAGAGCTTTAAGGATATATCTTGGGACTGATATAATGAAGTTTGCATTTTAAAATGGTCATTCTGGCTGCAGCTGTGGTGATGGTGGGGTAAGGTAAGTGAGACCAGAGAAGCAGAACGTGGAGTGACCTGAGTCTGGAGACAGGGGCCAGCCAGGGAACTCTTATAGGTGAGGGTGGTTTTCTGAACTAGAATAGTGGCAGTAGGTGTAAAAAAAATGGAAAGATTAGAGAAATATTTAGATGGCAACATAAGCACTGCTGTCATTTGTGGACAAGAAATGACTCCCAGGTTTCTGTCTTGGTAAAATGCTGAGTTGTGGCGCCATTCACTTCAATAGTACAGAACAGAGGAGGTACGAAGGTAGGAAACTGGAGATAAAGATGGTAAGAACTCCAAGGAGATTCTATAGCCATTAAGTTCAGAACAGTGTTCTCAATCTGCAATGTACATCTGAGATTGTTAATGGTAAATAAAACCATGTGAATAGATGAGACTGTACAAAGAAAAAAGAATAGGAAATCTAGAAGAATTAGAATTAGAATCTGAAGAATGCCACCTTTAAACTTCTGATATTGACTATCATTTGGAAAAAATACAAATTGTATTTTCTTACACCTGGAGTTTTTAAGATACCACAATTATAATATCTTTACCCTACAGTTTTATTTATGTAATTCTAGGAAATAGCACCTAAAATTAATGCACTTAACACTATTAATCAACACCACCTACTAAGCTTAACATATCTATGTTGAAAACAGTATCAATTTTAACTGAAGAAGAAAAAATAGACCTTGAGAGTTAATGAGTTCAATCATACAAACCATGGTTAAGACAACTGAGGAGAGGCATATGACATGGGTGGCCCTGAAGGTCCAGATGGCATCAGAGGTCATATACCATTAAGCACACCAATTCATGTCATTGTAGATTGCTTCCAGTGGTGCTCTGGAATTTGATTGTAGAAGTGGAGGTTAATTGATTGAAGTGATAGAAGTTGGAGGGCTTGAGGGCTGGTCTCCCAGAAAGGACAAATGAGCAGGGACATCGTGTATTGTCCAGAGAATGGTTGCCATAGTATATGATTGGTGGTCTCTAGGCTGGAGGTAAAACAAAAGAATGAGAAGAGGTGATGGTTCCCATTTGGTTAGCAACAGTAGGTTTTTGTCCAAATTTAGTACATTTTTAAAAAATGAATGTGTGTACTTTGAAAGCTTTCTTTTAAAGACTTTGCCAAGCTGTTCTCAAAACAAGAAATTTGGATGGGCTGCCCAAGCACTTGAGGATAAACTAAGAATTCTTCATCTGCCACAGCTGACATTTAAACCCGGTTTCTGCTCACTTCAGGAAAAAGGTGGCTGTTCTGTCCCAGGTCCTCAGCCATTCTTAGCTTTGGTGCATATTTGAGGAAGCTTTGTTAATGAGTGGTACAAAGTGTCTTGACCTCCCTTTGATAAGTAACATTTCAATGCAGCACAAACTGCATTGTCTCTTCCATAAACCCCACAAGCATCGAGTTCACGCCCCTGCCTCTGACACAATGGTTACTACAGAAATGAATTCTTCCTGGCCTCTCACATGAGAAACTAAAAGAAGGGGAGTGCTTAGATCTGGAAGTGTCTGTGAGGTCAAAATCTCTCACTGAAGGAATAGCAGAGGTAAGATCCATTTTTAAGAATTTCCATCAGAATACTGTGGGACTAGACTTCAACTTGTCCTTGAAATTTACAGTATTCTGAACTTGCTCTTCTATTCTTCCTTATCCCCCTAGACTCAGTCTCACTGGAAGCTTACACCTGAGCCTAAATCCTGTTGTTATTCTCTTTGGCCAGGGAGTGGAATCCACCCATGCATAGCTTTCAGATTCCTGGGTTAGGGTTTGCATTCTTATAGATTTTCCCGGTACAACTCTCTGTATACAAGCTTGGACATTTGACTGCTTATTTGCTCTTCATCCTCATAAGGATGTGCCCCAATCACCTGTCTGAACACACTGTTCTTGATGTTAGATTTACTAAGATGCTCGGTATCAACCTTCACTGAGACACATTTGTTGTTTACACTTCCTGATAGCCGTGTCCTCCTGCCAGCACCTGGATTTCTTTCTCATATGTGGGTCCCAAAGTCTCCTTCTACTTTCCAGTGTCTTCTAGGCTCTGCCACATCATTGCCGCCGACTGGGCTATGCTTACCCTTTCCCACTTGACCCCATCTGCCTCCTGTCTGAGGTGTTCAACAGGTATGAAGACTCTCAAGTCAGCTCACAGTCAGCTAAACAATATAGCTCAATGCTAGGACACTGAACAGTAGTCGTCGGGAGCAAAGTATTTGCCTTCATTTTTTTTTTAATGTTTAAGACACAATCAGACGATCATATTAACAGAGCAATATTCTAAAATAAAATAGAACCAAAAAACTCCAGAACTTTTCATAGACTATTAGAGCATAAACAACTTTAAAGATTATCTAAATCAATTCCCTGTCTCCTACTCTGGTGTTCCTTTAGTGATTACATGGTAATTACTGTGTTGCATACTAATGAAAGCAATATGGTAAGCAATGCAGAGATCATTTTATTTTGTTAGTGCAAGTAAACATGATCAATTAAAATGTTGGCTCATTTCCCTGACACCTTTTATTGTTGTGAAATTATCATTCCATTACCATATTACACTTATAATGTAGCAAAGTTTCTGTATCTTCCTCCCCAAACCTTGAATTTTATTGGCTCTAACCTAATCCCGGCCTCCCCAATTTTTAGTTGTTTCTTTTTGGGAATATCTCTTCACTACACTGGGCTTCATTTTCATTATTTGCAAATAAGGAGAATGATAGTGCCTGTCTTATAGAATTGTTAACAAGGATTAAATGTGTTAATACATGTAGAAACAATCCCAACAGTGCCTGGAACAGAGTGAGCACTAACAAAGTGTTAGCTATATTAAAAACTCACACATTCAATTTTTAAACCTGGCACTTTTTTTTGGTATTAATTCATTGCCACTGATGGAGAAAAAGTCTTCCTACAGCTAGAGGTAAAAAGCTTAAAAGTGTTAAAATATTTGGGAGTTAAAACTTTGGTGTAAGTTTTAGTCAATGTGAAAATGAGGGTGTTAGATAATTTGTAGTTTCCACGGAGGATGTAGTTCCAAGGTCAAGGTACCTAAAACATTACAGTAAGTGCAACTGAGTGGGGAAAGTTAGCAAAATGAGGATGCTGATGTCGGAGAGACAAACTTTAAAGACTTTGCAATTTGTTGGAGGAGGTCATGGAGAGGACATGACTGTCAGCTGAGCCTCTGAGTTGGATCCTGGCATTTGGAGGCTCCTCACCCCCCTCCCCTGTCCTTGGAATGTACCCCGAGCCCACCATCCCCACCCTAGGAGCTGTTTCAAGGACATAGACTTGAGAGAATAAGGTGGTATTGAGGTTGGCTGGACTGAATACATGACTGAACCCAGTTAATCCTCTATATAAATTTACGAGATTCTGGCCAATGTGGATGGAGATACATGAGTAGTTACTCCAGTGGCAGCTGACAAGAAGGAGCCACTATGAGAATCAAGCCAATTTTGTCATTGAAGGCTTCATGTTATTGCTGCTCCTCGAATGAACTCCACTGTGTGATCAGGGTTCGTCTGTCTTTCCTGCTTGACTGCAGACACACGCGGAGCTTGCAACTGTGATCCTGCTCCAGGTTGAGGGGGCTGCACTAGGCATTAAGCCCAGCTGTGAACTTTCTGGGAAGCCTGTACTGAGATAACTGGCAGCAAGACAGATGTAGGGCTGAGCCAAGGACTTCCACATTTTGTACTGCTTGCCTGGGGCTACAAACCAGATGCAGGATGGATGGATGAGGGAAAGGTCCTAAATGGGGCCAAATGGTCATGCTTGACGGGAAAGTGCAGAACGTACCAGACACGAGCCAGACTGTTCCCAGGGAGCTCTGTCTGTGGGCGCACACACCTGATCTCCACGGTGAGTATGAGCCGATCACTTGTGGATATGACTAATCCATGCTTCACTTTGTATTTTTCACACTGGTCCAGCTTTGGGACAGCTCATATGGTTATAGTCTCTAAGTGAAATCCATTTCTCCGGAAAGGGAAAAAAAACTTCCCCTTTTCAAGTTTCATGATTTGTGCTTAAATCCAATTTTACGTGTTTGAGAAACATGCCTCAATTTTCCCCCCAGCTAGTTATGATTTATGAACCTCTATCTGAAGATCTCCCAATCATTAATGTTGATTTTTGTATCTCAAAACACAGGCAAAAAAATAAACAGAGAATGATGTAACAAACATCCAGAGGCTTTATTAAACTCTAACATTTTGTTAAAATTGATTCAGAATTTATTTAATAGAGACAAAACATTACAGATATTATTGAAACTTCCTGAGTATTCTACCACAGCTATCCTTCCATCTCTAAAAATTACCATCATATTGAATTTGGTGATTCTTTTCCCACGTCTATTTATGTGTTATTATTATTGCATATGTTTTCAAAATAAATGGCATTATTTATTATGCTTTTAACCCCTAATATACAGTATCATCATGTGATTTTCTTTTTAAATGAACATGTTTTTGAGATTACTTGTTTTTATACACTGTCATGGTAAGTAACCCTCGCTTCTAAAACAAACACCAGACAGCAAAATAAGATAGAAGTTTATTTCTCCTTCCAAGGAGGAGGTCCAAGGGAGTGTGCCACTTAAAATCTCTGATAGAGTCCCTCCAGGTAATGACTCAACGACCTGAGATTCTTTTATCCCACGGCTCCTCTTAGAGCCCTGTCCTTCTAGTCTCACTGAAGTTGTGAGAAAGAGGGAAGTACGCTAGATATTTAGCCATCTTGGCCAAAAAGCAACTCCTAATACTTCCCTTGACATTCTATTTCTTAGAACATGTCACACAGTCACTCTAACCACAAGGGACTTTCTGAGACGCAAAAACAGCACCAAATGGCTTCAGAGCATTAATTAGAAACTGGTGCCATTAATCGTCGTCTTTAATTTGTAGAGCTGTGGCTGCTGCTTATCAGTGTACTATATGAGCAGTGGGTAGACATGCACTGCTTTTACAATGTGTTAACTCTCTGCTTAATAAGAAAATACACTGAGGTTTCTCCTTTCATTCATACACCCCTTGTATATCTTTATTCCATTCATTTATTAAATATGTATTTTTATGTCTGACAATGTACCAGGATTTCTGCTAGATATTATTCCTAGAGGAGGGCACAACTGAGCAAGGAAAATATATCTACCTAACTACAGAATTATGGAGAGAATGTTCAAATAGAGGTTTAACCAAATGCTGCTGCAGCTGAAACATTAGCGATAACTCCACGTTAACATTCCCAAGGATGGGATGGGCAGAGAAGCTCTGTAGAAATAGAATCCAGCATGAATGCTTGCTTCTGTTTATACAGAAAATTGGAGCAGTTCAGTATTAAGTATCAAGTAACATAAAGAGGGAGAGATTCAATGAAGGAAAAATAATAGAAATAATATAAGTAAGAGGTAGGGTCATGGTTTCTTACGTCCTCGGGAACAAAATGTGAACCAGGCTGCAAAAGCCAAAAATTCTTTAAAAATGCTTCATTCTTTGCCATAAAAAATTCATATTCTCGGATGCTGAATAAAAAGTCTATTATATTTATTATTTTTCTTTTCCATCATTAAAAATGTTCTAGCTCTTTAAAATAATTTAATAGAACATTTTGGAAAGTCGTAATCATAGAGTTGATTAGTAAAGTGACAGAGTGACATTTTAGTGAATTATAAAAGTGCTTAATAATTTTCTGAATAAAAAAGGAATAATCAGTGCCAGAAATGTTCTTTTCTGTCCTCTAGGTGTCAGGGTTTTGATTGTGCAGACAATTTAATGAACACAGTGATAGTCCTTGGTTGAAATGAGAATAGAATCAGTTTTTGAACTAGGTGCTAAAATGACTGACATGTTTCATTGGGAAATTTAACTTTTAATAAACATCACGAACTGTTTTTAAAGAAGAGATGGAGAATAATGGAATTGATGCTTCTTTTTTGACTGGTGAAAGGGATAATGATTTATTTATAGAGAGAGATGTTTGGAGGTAATTGACCTAAAATTAAATGGACTAGATGTGTGGCCTCCTGCACATGATACAGTTTCTATTTATCTCACTATTTCCCACCTTAAAATGAGAATATTGGGTTAGGTTGTTAAATTTCCTCCTGATGTTAACATTCAAGAAGCCTAAAAGAGTGTTTGGCAATGTGGTTTTGATATGACATAACTGTCAGAAGAAAGTATTATAACTCTGGCAATGATGTGACATTATATACATCTTCAGGAATACTTTCCTAAGTATAAGTGATGCTTTGCTGATGCCTGCATTACTCGCACATTTACTTAAGCTCCTCGGAAAATTAAAAATGAACGTTTCCTTAACTGAGTACTACATACAGCATAACTTCAGAGAAATATTGAAGAAATATCAGATAGACTTCTGGGAGAATCTTACTCCTGGCAACTATTTTAGGAAGCCACCTAAGGGCTGACTTCAAAGAAACTAATAAGAAACAACTGGAAATAAATAAGAATATATAAAATAAGAAAGTGTAAATATAAACAATAAAACATAAAAAAGCTTCAAAATCCAATGACGTATTTCTCATAGCCGCTCACACGCACGTACACCCAGGCTCCTGTTCGATCACCACGTCTGCAGAACATTGCCATGACACTTACTTTCTTGGTGGCCTACTCCGGCCTCGTCACTGTGTCATGAAGAGCACCAGATTAATCCATGAATCAAAATTGCTCACGCTGTTGTGAAAAATGTTGTTGGACACTGCTTCGGAGCCCGCAGATTGTGCTTATTCATCCACAGGTTGCTAAAGAGAGATTCAACATCAGGATAACTGGTTATTCTCTCTTTGCACTTAAATAATTAATTTGTTAATTGCACATTTCAATTACTGACTTCTCTCTTCTGAAACTGAATTGCTTATCCTGTTGTTCACCCATGTTTTTATTTTGGTTTTTCTTTCCATTAGAAATATGTTACCTTTTCCTCTTTAACAAAGAATTAGTTTTGTCTAATCAATTGTTGAATTTGTAAATGTTTCTAGTTACTAGGTATGAGATAAATGCCACAACAAAATAATGTAATAATATGAGAGATCTAAAATTTTAGAATATGCCCTGGCTGGTATGGCTCAGTGGATTGAGTACTGGCCTGTGAACCAAAGGGTCGCCAGTTGGATTCCCAGTCTGGGCACACGCCTGGGTTGCAGGCCAGGTCCCCAGTAGGGAGCGCGTGAGAGGCAACCACATATTGATGTTTCTCTCCCTCTCTTTCTCCCTCCCTTCCCCTCTGTCTAAAAATAAATAAATAAAATCTTTAAAAAATAAAATAAAATTTTAGAATATATTTTTCTTCATTTTGTGGCTATTTACTGAAAATTTATAAAATTTGTAAAGTAAAATTCATTTTCTTTGAAAATAAACTTTCAAAATCATCTATTCTAATGTTGGTTTAGTTAAAAAAATTAATGAGATTGAATCTAAATAATTTGTAACTGAAGCTCCAGACCTCAAAATTCATTAATTTGGGGGAAAAATACTGCACTTCTTACCTGACTAATGGAAGATTCGTTGACTCCTCATATTGGTTGATCCGTCAGCAATACTTGATACAGTTGATCATTTCCTTTTCCTTAATGTACTTTCTTCCCTGTTTCTCAGGACACCTGATTCTCCTGGTTTTCGTCCTACCTGCTGTTTGTTCTTGGTCTCTTTTTCTAGTTCCTTTCTGTAGATTCCAACCTCAAAAATGTTGGTGATATTATGAGGTTCACGGCATTAAATATTCTATTTTATTAGTTTGCTAGGGCTGCCACAGCAAAATACCTCAGACTGGGTAGCTTAAACTATAGAAACTTAGTTCTCTCAGCTCTGGAGGTCGGAAGTCCAAGATCAAGGGGTCAGCCTCCAGAACTGTGAGAAATTAAGGTCCTGAGGTCTCTCTCCTCGAGATGGCCCTGATGCTGCTGTATCTTCGCATGACTTTTCTGTGTCCCAGTACTCACGGTGTCTTTTCCTTTTTCATAAGGACACCAGTTATATTGAATTATGGTTCTATGCATATAACGTCATTTAACTTTAATTACTTCTTTAAAAGGACTATCTCCAAATACAGTCATATTGAGGGCAGGGCTTCAACGTGTGAATTTGGGGGAACACACAATTAAATCTGTAACAAATCATCTACATGTGGATGACTTTTAATTTTTATCTCCAGCCAAGACCCCTTTCTTGAAATGGAGTTATCCACGTGGGTCCAATTTACATGACCCAAACTGACTGGTATAACACAAACCCCCTTTTCCACCCAGAGTGTTTCTCCACATCCTCGCCCTCCTAGACAATGGCAGCCCTTCCATCTGCTCAACTCAGAGACTACACAGTCACCCTTAATTTCTCTTTCCCTCACACCCCATACACAATCTTTCAGAAAGCCCCGTTCACTCTTGCTTCAAAATACACCCAGAAAATGACCACTTTTCACCACCTTTACTACTACTATAATTTCCCACCTGGATTAGGACAAAACTCCTTCCACCTTTACCCCCTAGCAGTCTGTATTCCAGAGCAGCTACAGTGATTCTCCTAAAAATCAGATTATACTGTTCTCCATGTCAAGTCCTTGCACTGGTTTTTCACCTTACTCAGAATAAATCCTTTAACTCTCTACCCCGTCTCCTGCTGCGTGTTGTCTCTCCCTCTGCTCTTGCATCGCTGGCCTCCTTAAACAGGCCAGACACATTCTCACTTCAGTATCTATGCCATCGCTGTTCTTGCCGGCAATGTTCTCCCTCAAAGATCCTCATGCCTCACTCCATCACTTCCCATAACCCTGTACTCAAATGTCACCTTTCCAATGAGATCTTCCCTGACATCTTAATGTTTTAACAAACACATTCCTCCCCAGATTCCTTTTTCCATTCCCTAGTTTGCATTTTATTTCTCCTATCACAGTTTTAATACATAGTATGGTTTACATATTTTCCTTGCTTATGGTCCATCTCCCTTACTGGAATATAAACTCCATGATGACAAGAATGCATTTTTATCAGTTCTGTTCACAGGTATATACTCAGTACTTAGAACAGTGTTTGGTTAATATTAGACATTCAATAAATGTTGCTGAACTTATTTATGCATTTACCCAATAATTCAAAAGATATTTGCTGTGTATCTACTTTGTGCCAGACACAACTATAGATAAGAGGTATGCATTGGTGAATTAAAGAAAAAGTTTGTTTTCCTTATAAGGCTTCAATTTAGTGGTTTTACCATAAGAATGCATGAAATAATAAAAAACACAGAAATCTCGGCCGCAGAAAATGCTGAACTACACATATCATGAAGTGGGAATAGAAATGGAAGTCATTCATGGAATGAATGAAGGCCCGCGAGTACCTCCGTATTTTTGGCTCTTCTCCAGGTGTGGAGATCTTTGATCATCTGTGGTCTTCACGCAAGTGTTTCACCCTGTCACAACTCAACCACTATCTCTGTTACTTCGGTCGGTCTTCTGGGAGAATTCTCCATTATCCGTTCACCGACATTTGGATATCTCACTCACTACGCTCCACATTTTCCCCATCAGAGGAACAGAGCAGTTAATGATACTAGCTTTAGATTTTGACTTTGTGAGCAGGAATCTTGGCTCTGTCCCATTAAGCTGTGTGGCCGACAAGAAGTTTCCTTTTCCACATGTTGTTCTTTTGACCAAAATCTGAAAAATGAACACAATATTACCAAAGTTTAGACATGTTATACGTAAGGGGCCAAGTCTATAAAGACTTAAAACAGTACTTAGCACATAGTAAGCACTAACTACCCTTTACTTTTTCTTTTTTAATTCATAGTTTCTACTTGAGAAGTATGGCTTATTCAAAGTATATGCTTCTTTCTGCTTTATTATAACCCATTAACTTCATGACACATGCTGCAACTCATAAATATTTAATTTCTGGATGTTTTGCCTATGGCTTCGGAATAATTGCTTAACAATTACTTTCAGTTTCACTGAATTTAACCTAAAAATTAGAGAAGAATTTGTTTTACTGGCATATGTTGCTTGTCACTTCATTTTGTGTCTTAATTTCTTCTTTCTTGTGTTGATGTTTTGTTTTGCTGTAGTAATCTTCAAGTAATTCTTGCTGAGAGGATCTGTGGGGGCTACTCTTTTGCAGTACTTTTATATCTAAACATAATTTTATATTGCCAAAACAACTGAATGCTAGCTTGTGAGAGTATAGAATTTACACTTCAAAGTATTTTTCACTCAGAATTTTAAAAACATTGCTTCACTGATGTTTCTGGTGCACAGGTTAATAAACTTGTGTTTGTTTTTCTCTTGTTAAAAAAGAATTTCTGGTATTAAATTTACTGTAAAATGACAAATTATTCTCTTTTCTATGTGGATAATATAATTTCTTTTTCTCTAGAGAAAGTTGGGGGTTTTTTTCTTTATCAAAGATACTTTGGAAATTCACCAGAATATGACTAATTAATACTGTTTAACATTCAATGAGCTTGTTCAATCATAAAACTAATAACTTTTGTCATTTCTGGGACATTGCTATTTCTTTTATTATTTGCTCTCATCCTTTTTTATTTTTTCTTATGAAACTTCTGGATCTCTTTTCAATGACTCTTTATTTTGTCCTTTGCAATGCAATCTTGATAATTACTTCATTATATCATCTGCCTTGTTAATAACATTTTCACTTGTGTCTTTCAATATGTCTATCAAATTTTCTTTTTTCCTTTAAAATTTTTATTTATTACATTTCAATTTCCCAGAACCCCAGTTTTTAATTTTTGTCATGACTTTTGAATTTTGTTTTTGCCTAAGAATTTATTCTTTTTATAAGGTATTCTGTATACTTAAATCTTTCTCAAGCTATTATACTTGCTTTAAAGTGGTCTTACTTTCCATGAGAATTTAATTTCCTGCTTGTGGAATTTATACTTTTTTTCTTCATGTTATTGATTTTCCTTAAAGATTTGTTACCTTTGACTATATGTATACATGCATACACACAGATATATATAGATATATACATATATATATTCATATTAAATGGTATTTTATTTCTTAAACCCAAATTAGAATTGTTCTATGCTATGGTTATCACATTTCTGATTCTGAAAGGGAAGGAACCCTGTAACTTTTAAATATTCCACCCAATATTTATTCAGCTTTAATATATAGAAGTGACTTTATGAATAAAGAAAGTATTTGTTGCTTAAAATGTTGGATGATTTAGGTTTTATCTCCAAGAGAAAAAAGGTTTTTGTGGATTGAATTTCTTTACTCAGAAATTATTATTTTTTAAAAATTAATTAATTGCACCTTGCTACATCATTTCAGTGATCAGGTTTTCCAAAATTTTCTTCAAATCCCTCTTACAATAATTGGAAGCATTTCAGTGACAATGAACTAAAAATGATACATTGGTAACATTTGATCTCCACTTAGTAATTGTGAGTATGTATTCAATACAGGGCCGAGAAGAAAAAAAGTTTCATTTTCCAACAAAATCTCCCACTTTCTTTTTCTAATCTGGTTCTTGTCCAGCTGCAAGTTGGGACATATTCCTTTCTTCATCTTCCTTCCTTCCTGCAGTCCTCTCATCACCCACTCCCGTCGCCACTGCAGACATGATTCTATTCAGTTCTCCCTGCAATACCACCATTCTCTTCACCGCCATCGGCTGTAGAACTCGAAGCCTTACTTGAGTTTTCACCCACCCCGACTCCTCTAAGTTCTTACCCCTGTCAGTCCATGGTCTAGCAGAAAGTATCGACTCTTCCGACGTGTCTTCCCTGACACTCCACGGTAAAACGGGAAGTTCTCATTTCTAGCCTATTCTGCATTGTAAACTGGTTATTCGGATGTGTTTATCCTGTTAGTTAATTTTATCTTCCACTGCTGTATAATTCTAAGCATATTTTTGAATAAAAGTTTGAACCCTGATCACCTGGCAATTTGTAACACTTTTATTATCCAGTTAATCCCCAGGCACTAAAAACTTAGTTTATGAAACGAGTAAGATGAAAAGTACTGGTGTAAATAATATCTACTAAAAACCAATGCTAAAATCTCTACACATTGACAGAGTTATGAATGGCATTTTTTAAAATGACAGTCTAAAGCAACATGTCACTGGTAACAACCTTAATCGCCACTCTCCTTGATTTTCGCCTTCCCACAGCACCACGCTGGTCAGCCAGAGGCCGCAGCGCCAGACACTTCCAGTGGGAAGAGTGACCCTTCATAAGTTTCTGCTTTGGGCGCATAGGTCTGTTGTGCTTAAAGAAAAAAAAAATCCTAATTCTAGCTTGTTCTAAAAATGTAAGTAGCTCATAATGTAGGATAAATATTAAATGCATTTAATTACATAGAAGAATTTCCAAAAATCATACAACTACCTCAATAGAAGTTAAACAAAGTATTTTATGATGGCAAAATTTTTCCATAATTGTGTACTGCTAAAGAGTATAGGCTGTTATTAGACTATATGAATTTGAATTCTATCTCTATCATTTAACTTTTGGCCTTGGATAATTAATTAACTTTGTTTCACAGTTACTTCATCAGTAAAACAGAACTAATTATAAAATCACACTTTGCAAGGTCTTATAAGCACTAAATATATTAAGTGTTTAAAAAAGTATTGGTAAAAAACAAGCCCTATAAAATGTTTCTTATTCTTACCAATATAACATTAGGATTTTTAATAAAAGCAATAACTTGAAATCCCTCTATTAATAAGACAGAGTATATAATTTAATATACGAAATTATATATTTGTCTAGGTAGAATCCTCTTTAAACAAGAAAAGAATACCCTTGTAATCACTTAAATAGTGGAAATAGTAGAATTCATAAAAATGGTAATTTGAGAAGTAATTCAAAAGAAGTATAAATATATAAAATAATAAAGTATGAATTCATTTAATATAATTTACAAAAATATCATAGCATAATGATTAAAAGTTAAAAGTATACTTGGCATGACATATGTTTTAACCTTAACAGTTCACATTAGAATATATGAATTAGAAGAGCTAAAAAATACCAAGTAATAAAAGACATTTTTTTGTGTTAGCAGCTAAAAGTCTGTTAAATAACTGACTTTTATATAGCTGGAAACAAATTTTTTCAACTAATATAATAAAACCACAGAGATTAAATTTATATGCAAAAAATTAAGTGAGACCATTTCCATTGACACAGATAATAATGCCACTTAAGTTAATTAGTAAATTTACTGTAATAATGTTTCATAAGATTTTATAATCAATCAATTAATACAGTACTTAATCTATAAGTTAAAGTATGAAAGCATAACAAAGGACATATACATGGTTTGTTTTTTTTTTTCATTTTTAGATATATTTTTATTGATTATGCCATTACAGTTGTCCCATTTTTTCTCCCCTTTATTCCCCTCCACCCTGTGCACCCCCTCCCACTAGCATTCCCCCTGCCCCCACTTAGTTCATGTCCTTGGGTCATACATATAAGTTCTTTGGCTTCTCCATTTCCTATACCATTCTTAACCTCCCCCTGTCTATTTTGTACCTACCATTTACGCTTCTTATTCCCTGTACCTTTTCCCCATTCTCTCCTCTCCCCCTCCTTGCTGATAACCCTCCACGTGATCTCCATATCTATGATTCTGTTCATATACATGTTTTAAAAGGTGACTACCTTATCAAAATTCAAACTGCACTAATAGTGATTGTGATAAAAATTAGATTATATCATGTTATATCATGTTATAAATGAAAGTTTGTACTTCAATCTGTTGTAAAATGAGTAAGTTGTTGGGATCCAATGAACAGCATGATGGTTATAGTTAATAATATTTTATTGCGTACTTGAAATATGCTGAGAAAGTAGATCTTAAGTCTTCCCATTACAAACACACAGATGTTCACTATGTGAGGTGATGGACATGTTAATTAACTTGATGTAGTAAACATTTCACAATGTATATGTATATCGAATTATCATTATATGTATTATATAATTGAATATGTATCCATCTTAATCCATTGTTGTGCATGTAGTCAGGTAAAGATTCACTTTTTTGTCCCTAGTAGATAATAAATTGTCCCCACAGCTTTTATCAAATAGCTTATTTTTTCCCATTCTTCCTGGAAGCAAGGAATATTTTTATGCTTTTTATTTGGCTGTACTATTTTCCGTCTCTCTGCATGAATCCCACTATTTCACGGGCTGAATGCACATGGTTTCAATTTCTGTAATATCTGTAGTTCAGTAGGTCTTCGTGTCTCAAAGGCAAGTGCTGCAGGTCCTCCCCTTTGGTTTCCTTCTTCAGAAGTTTCTTCTCTTGTCCTTTTTACTTTTTGTTCTCCACTCTTGCATTTGAGTTTTAGAATTGGTTTCTTAAAATCCACTACAAATATTGGAATTTTCATTCATA
Organism: Desmodus rotundus; assembly: GCF_022682495.2. Taxonomy (NCBI): domain Eukaryota; kingdom Metazoa; phylum Chordata; class Mammalia; order Chiroptera; family Phyllostomidae; genus Desmodus; species Desmodus rotundus. The sequence goes on along the minus strand of NC_071390.1, from coordinate 152,971,918 downwards.
TTGATTATATTCCTTAGAGTGGATAAAATTCACACCTTTATAGTCATCGAGTCTTCCCAGTCTCAAATATGGTACATTTTCCATTTATCTAGGTCTTTTTTTTGTTCATCCATAATGTTATATAGATTCTTTATAAAGCCCTTACACATCTCTCTTTTCCATTATTCTTGGATATGTTATAGTTTTGACTATAGTTATTGTAATGAAATAAGTTTTCTTATTATGTTTTCTTATTGGAACTACTGTGTATAGTAATACTGCTAACGTATATTTAAGTGTTGTTTGATCTTGAGTCCAGCAAGCTGGCTTAACTCTCATTATTATTCTTATATGTTTGGAGATGCTTTTGGGTTTTCTTTTGAGATAGACTTCCTTTTCCATTTTTCTATCATCCCCCAATATGAACTGTCTCATTGCAATATTATACTTCTGGTATAATGGAGAATCTTCATATTTTAATGGAAATGCTCCTTTATCAAAATTAGTTAATTTTCAAGTATATGGTTTAAAAATAACTTTATAATTATATGTTCATATCTATCAACATTTTTCTTTAATTTTTTTTCTTGGCCAATATATAGCAAAGAAAAAAATGCCCAATATTCTCTTACTAAATGCTGAATGGTTATATTTATGTACCTACTTATTATTTCTATGGTTTCATTTTTTACTTTTAAGTCCTTAATTCAGCTGAAACTTATTTTAGCAAAAAGTATAGTGAAATGCTTACACGGTATTAATTATTTTCCAAAGATAGTTTTTTATTATTTACTGGAAAACCTTTATTTATCCATAACTATGAAACATTAATTTAACTATATGCTTAATTTTTTATACAGAGGTTAATTTCTTGGGAATTCAGAATCGAGTTAGGGTTAGTACTTATCCTTTATTTATGGTAAAGAAGCTGCTTTATAGTACTTCCAAACAATTATTATCGCCTTTCTTTCATATACAACCAACCTAATACATTCATTCACATTAGATTTAAGCTGACTGGAGGCCAAATAATAATGGACTAGTTATGACTGCAGAGTTGCATACTTCCTAGGCACACAATAGATGCTCAATAAAAAGACGCAAGAATGAATGCAAACGAACTTTAGTTATATTCTTAAACTACAAAATTAAATACCTATTGTTTTGCTTCAACAAAATCTGTATTAGTCCTCTCTTTAAGGAATACCACCTACGTGTGTTAAAACTACATGGTGTCTCTGACATAGCTCATTAAAAACAACTTTAGCCCACACATTATTTGCCGGGACTCAGCAGTTACAAGAAAAAAATAAATAAGCAGGACCAATTTGAAAGTAAAGCCATCCTTTTCAAGTTTGATCCTAATTCAAAATAGAATTTAAAGTTGCTTTCTACATTCTAATTAATATACGTATCCACTGAGAATATGCGTAAGAATATGTCTTGATCTTGAGACCCCTCCGTCCCAGTTGGGTGATAATTTTCACAATCCTCCTTTGTCCCTCTAAGAGTTATCCAAAGGTAGTACAAGTAGGAATGGCCAATGTCCCTCAGAAACAGCTTTAACAAAAAAATGAAAATTGAGTTGAATCTTGAAGGAGGGAAAGTCTTAATTAGGAGGATTGGTTTGGGGGGAAAACAAGCAACTTCACAGAGGAAGTATTGTCTTTTCCAAGCCGTGATGAATCTCACACTGGGTCTCGATCCGGTGATTTTTAAATTTTTCCAATTTTTACTTATTTCTTATTTCAAATGTATTCATTTCCCAAGTAGTTACAAAATTATTCAATACAGCTTACACACACACTATATATATATATATTCAGTGCAACATATCTGTGTTTAAATTAGTAAAGTGTGACAAAGGAAAATTAAATTTAGAATTCCAAGTCATCAGGGAGAAATGTAATATATCAAAATGCAGTCACTAAGATCTTATATAATTATTAAAGCTGAATTGTACCTACATTCTGAGATTCCCAGTGGCCAAAGAAAATAGAGAAGTTGATGAATTTTAGGATTCTTATTGCCAATAAGTTACAAACTATTCAGGAAATGAAATAATTCTCAGAGTACTAGGGTTTGGGAAAATTTTTCTCCCATAGTTCTTCATACATAAGATACTGATTGATAGGATAGCCTTTATCCTCAATAATATCCAATAATAGATGTGATAATGAATGTCTTATGATTTTTTGTTGTGTGATTCCATGTAGGTGAAAGGCATAATTTAAAAGCCAAATTTAGTGAAAGAGATCTGCACTAGGGCAAACTAAACATTAGAATTCAAGTGCACAAAGTCAGAGATGGTCTTCCTTAATGCAAGGATGAAGTCTTGGCTCTGTGGCAGACATTGTTAAATGAAACCCTGGTTGTTATTCAAAAAGAGGTTTTGGAATTCGTGACCAACTGGAAAACATATATCCCAATAAAAGCTTTGTAAGTTCAACACAGTGAACACCACAGTAAATACTTCTTTTATGAATTAAATTTGCCTAGCAAGGCTGATAATTTGTAACCTGTAATGCATACTTCAGTTGACAAATTCCACATGGAATGGGACTCTGCATGCTGTCTTTTTCACTGTTGTATCACCAGCTTTTAGCATAGTGTCTCGGAGTAAATGTTCAATGAACATTTGAGGAAAAATGAATGAACAAATGAATGACATGAACCTCCACACATCTTATTCTACAGTCCAGGTTTTGCAAAGTGTTGTGCAGTATAGAGAGGTTCTTTGCGTCACCAAAACCCTGAAGCATCAATCTTCTTTTTTACCCATTAAAAGGTGATCCATATAAATTAAAAAAGTAGGCCTCACATGCTTTTAGGAAAATTCAGAAAACTGATTAAGGGCTAACATTGTCCCCAGAAGAAATAACTTGACTGTTTAAGGTTGTTGTGAGGCTGGAATGATAAAATAAAATTAATGCAGATGTATAAAGTCAAGATTTACATCTTTGTAAATGTACAATTCTTTAGGCACCTTCCAAAAGTCTCTAAGTCCTGAACTTCCCAAATATTTGATGCCTCCATAATACCATAGACCCTTGCACTAACCTTCTCTCCATGCTAAAGTTCCTTTTGCTTGGAGGTGCTATAATAACCCTTCTGTCTTCTTGTTTTCTCTACCTGTTTCCTCTCATTGGGGTATATGGTTCAAAACACAGGGTAGTTAGTTCCATAGACTCTGGCTTAAAATTCTGATTCCACCATTTATTAGCTGTTTGATGTTAAACTAGTTACATTACTGTTTTTTCCCAGCATTGTTATCTATAAAATGAGAATAATATATATTACATTTGTATGGTTTATAAAGTTACAAGTGATAATAGGTAATGTACACAATAACCAGCAAGTGACAAATGTTCATTGTTCTTATGATTATTCTACCAGGACATTCTGTGTAAAACCTAAATCTGACCTTGACCATTCTTACTTAAAACCTTCAGTGATTTCCAGAGGCTCAGATCTGTATAGTGCAGTATGTAATTTTTACTTATCATCTAACTTCAGCTTCCCTTTGCACCTCCATCACCCAGCATCCCTACCTCCCTCTGTTTCTATTCTGCTCAGCTTTTCAGGGGTCAGCTATCCCAGTAGACCACAGTCTTTTAAGTCTTTAGGTTTTGGCACATGCTGCTTCCTTCTTTTGGCATGCCCCTCCCTCCTTGCTTTGGCAGAAACATTTCTCTTTCTTTGGAAACCATTTCCTACTTCTCCCTGATAGAATTAACAGCCATATGTCACCATAGCACTGTCTAGAGATAGATATTTCATTTACCTATAATTGCGTGTGTCTCTCTCTGATTTGTCTGTGAATTTCTCTAGGACAGGAATCCTCTTTAAGTCATTTCTAAGTCCCAGAATGCCTATTACATAGTAAAGATGAAATATATACTGTTAAATAAATGAACAAACACCTAGCACAGGGCTTCCCGCCCAACATGCGCTCAATAGCATTTGTCGAATTGCACTGATTGAATTTAATTTAATTCAAACAACTGTTGCTCCCACAGAACCCTAATCTACTTGCAAACAGAGAGCAGACCCTTTGGGTGTTTCAGGGTCCTTCTGGGTTACTAAATACGCTCTAACATGCTGGCAATTTAAGAAAGAGGTTTTCCTCACTAGAATCTAGAAAAAAAAGTGGAACTTGGGACTTGTAGCAGAAAGGGCTATAGAAGAAGGATTGCCTGCCCAGAGATGCTGTCTCATCGCTTGTGTCATCCCCCCGCCCCCACCATCATGCCTGGAGAGACGCGAAAGGGGAAAGGAGGAGGAAAGAAAAGGGATGAAAAATTTGACCCGCCCCTGCTCCTCTCCCTCCCACAGAGAAGGTCTGCACTAAGACAGACAGCCTAAAGCGCCGCCCAGGGGCACCAGATTCTTGGAGTCCTCAAATAATCCGTCCCGTCCTTTCTTCCCTTCTTCTCTGGCTTTCCCTCTACCTTCACTTTTTCACTCCTTCGTCCTTCCCCTCACACACACACACACACACACACACACACAAACACACACACACACGCACACACACGCACACTGGGGACCAGAGAACCGCCCTGCTTCCAAATTCCCTGTTCTAGGAGCCCCGTGACTGTCAACGAAAGGTGCCAATCACAGGCAGCCAGATGCCTGCGAGTTGAGTTAATAAATAAATAAATAAATAAACAAACCCCACAGGTTGAGGGAAGAGAGGAAAGGAACATAGCAACCTCCAATCCGTATACACATGCACGTAGAATCCCCGACAAGCAAACAGCAGGCTATCTCCGACTACTCTGAGGACGACGGGCACCGCAAACAGGAACTTTAAAGGGTTTGAAATCTGTTGCCTGTTCCACTAGGAATATTGTTTGCAAGGCACAAGGTGTCTTTTGGTAGTGAGCACCCTCTGCGCATGCGCAGGTCCATTCGGGGGAATTACTGCCCTGCCGCCGACTAAGTTGCATTCCTTGAATCTTCGCCGAAAAGACAATTCTTCAATCAGAGTTAGTAATGTGGAGAGTACAAAATCGGGAGAGTCTGGGGCTTCTCTCTTTCCCTGTGATGATTGCCATGGTCTGTTGTGCACACAGGTGAGCTGTTGTTTTTTCTTAGTGCTTTTCTTGTTGCATGCTTGCTGGATCATGTAGCTTCTTACTGGGGGGTAGGTGTGCCTGTCTATTTTTGCTGCTCGCAGTTTGTGTTCATTCTAAATACGGTCCCTACTTCTTCCCTTCAGCGCCAATGAGCCCAGCAACATGTCATACGTGAAAGAGACAGTGGACAGATTGCTCAAAGGATATGACATTCGCTTGCGGCCAGACTTTGGAGGTAAAGCTTCATCCTTTTTCAACCTGTAACCCACACCTAATTCTCCTCTACCTTCAAAGATAAATGTCCAAAAAAGCGTGTAATTTTCATAAGCGTACACTACGCCTTACGTCCCGGACACACACATGCACGCACACACACAGGATCCCCCAGTCGCAGGTGGATGAAACCCCAGGCAGAGCCGACCTTCCCGGGCCCGACACACCCTCCGCATAGTCACTGCATTACGCGTGTGCCCACACCTGTTTTTCCAGGCTGTCCCCAGGAAGGAGGGGTGGGGGTGGAAGGAGCCCATTCAGAGCGTAGTAAGCGCCGAGGAAGCCCCTCTCCCCGCCCCAGCCTGTCGCCACTCTGAGAATCTGCGTCCCACCTCCCCGGCAGGGCCCCCCGTGGACGTCGGGATGAGGATCGATGTCGCCAGCATAGACATGGTCTCCGAAGTGAACATGGTGAGTGGCCTCAGGACGGGCTCTGTGGCCCGGCTTACGCAGATACGAAAAGGACCGGTCTGCATGCCCTCTGCGTTTCATTGGCGGTCATCTCGCCCCGGCCCCGGGAGTCCCACTCCGCGCGCTCTCCCCACTCGGACGCACACGCACACGCCCTCTTGCCCCTGGTTTGTATTTTGAACACACACACGCGCGGGCTACTGCGGTGTTCCGAAGGAAACGTGCACGCACTATTCGGGGAACGACTGGTGACTGGCAGCCGCGGATCCCGCGGGGCGGAGTCTGAGGGTTACTTTGGCCGGGTTCCCCCCCGGTGTTCCGAGGCGGAGGGCACCCTCTGCCGGCGGTCGGGCGGCCTGCACGCGGTCCTCGGACCGCGGTCCGCAGCCTCCTTCTCGCCGCGGCCAGTCCCGCGGTCTCCGGAGCTCGCGAGCTGGGACAGACCCAGCATCGCCACCAAGCATGCAGGCACACGGCGAGGTGTCAGAGTGTCCCATCCCTCCTTCTAGGCTCTAGCACGCCGTGTGGCAGGAGCAACAGGCTGAGATAACAGCCCACGCTTGCTAATCCGAAAGTGCTCAAACCAGCTTCTGGGGGGCCTTGTATCGTTCCCACGTAGGGGTTGATTAATTTGCCTTGCGGCATCCTGCAGATTTAAGATGTTTTACCCTAGAAACTTCAGCACGCCGAAGATGCTTGATGATTAAAGGGAAAGGTGGAAGGGAGGGGGCGAGAGTAACAGCGCAACCCTTTCATTTCAAAGGGTTAACATTCTATTGTTTCCTTTTTTTCCTCCTCCCCTTTCTGAAGCTGTTGCAAAAATGGATTGAAATCATAGCTGTCACTTTCTCTATTGGCTGCTCCCAGCTATTGTGGGTAGCAGTTTTCTAGTTAGAGTTTCTAACTGTTGCTTCTGCTAAGGCAGAGGGGAAAGCCTGTTGCTTTTCTAGAAACAACCACCTAGGGAACAGCTAGACCTACGTGAGCAACATGTCATCCCCCCTGCCAGCCCACGCTTGCGAAAAAACATTGTGGCAGCAAAAATTTAGACACCCTGAATAATTTAAAGGCTAAAACTTTTAAGGATTTTAGTCATTTATAGCTGTAAAGGCTGTTGAATTGTCTTTTTATTTCATTACTAGGGTCTCATTATGTATTAACATGCTAAGGTTTCAGCATTTTTTAAAGATTAGGGAACACATGTTTATAATCTATTGAATATTGCTACAATAAAAAAGTGTGACTATTAAATTTCTGTATTTTATAGCTGTAACTTACACAGTTTTATTATTTTTCTTTTTAAAACTGATTTTTCAATAACAGTTAACATACAATATTATATTGGTAACATAGTGATTAGGTATTTGTATACCTTAGGAAGTGCTCACCCCAATACTAACTTACCTGGATTTACATAGCTTATTTAAATACTATTTTAATATAAGGTCTCTGATTGTTGTATGGAAAAAAGAAAACCAATTTTTAAAAATTAATGCACAGTGAATATTTTCTGACTTGGCAAAGATTTTTAATAGGCTGCCTTGTTTATAATATTCTGTTCACATACATGTCACTACAACAAAGTACCCAAGACACACTACTGATACACATGTATAATAAAATAATGTGTACATATACAAATCATACCCAATCGATGTTATTGCAGCTAAAAAAATTAGAAAAAAACAAGTTGTTTGTATCAGGCAGGTTAATAATAATGCTTTTATTTTTTACCTTGTAAGTAGCCACATAGATAATTTATAAAATAGGAAAAGAGTAGGTAAAGTTCAAAAGACAAACTGTGCCTTTGCCCATGGTCAATCTTCTAAAGAGCATATTACACTTGTCAGAATTTTAAAAACTGGATAATTCTGTTGACTATATTACAAACACCTTTCCCGGTGTTTTTTTTTTTTTAAATTTTGAACGGAATTACGAAGTTGTCATTAACCAAAACAAACCACGACCACAATAACAACAAAAAGCTCCGTATAGCCACCTTTTCAACTGAATTCGTACATAAGCTCAGGAAAAAAAATTGAATTTAGTTGGAGTGCCCCTGGAAATAGCTCCTGATGGTGGGATAATATGGTTTGTTTATTCACTGCAGCATGTGATCATATACTTGACTTTTAAAAATATTCACCGAGCAGATAAAGCTATGGAAAACACATTCTACTAAAATACCCATTACTTTTCCACAATGGTGTTAGAGATACATGGGAAAATAGGTAGCACTGAACATGTTAAAATAATAAAACTTGATTTACCTATTTTTTTTGTTTTTCATTTTAATGAGAGCTATCAATAAGACCCAAGATTTCTTTGATCTTTGCTCGTCTATGGCAAAGCATTAAAATAAACAGATTGAAAATAGCTACAAGAAAAATGGAAACAATGAGGAATTTTAGGATTGAGGGTTTTATGTAAACACAATCTGGATGGTTAGCCCTGGTTAACAGAATGGTCTATAATCAGCTTTGGTTTTTAGATAATGTAAGTAGGGGTAAAATGTTTATGGGAAATAAGACTAATTGTTTCTTATATTAATCATGTCTTAGTAGCCTGATAGGAAGTAACTTTTGAGGTTAATAAAAAGTAAGAATGGACAAAGAATATAAAAATAGCTTTTAGGAAAATTCAGACTGACTTCATTACTAAAGCATTGCTCATCTTTATAGTCTTATTCATTACCATTATTATCCGCCCATTCCACAGCTGGAAAAATGATATGATAATTTTACAATACATTAATGGATTTGAAACTAGGTTCTGTTAATTTTTGTTATTTTTATAATGAAATATGATTCCATATTAGTTTGTAGACTTGTCTGTTTTAATGACTAACATAACATCAAAAGTATTTTTGGATTCATATACTTCAGGATGTAAAATATTTTCCCAAATAAGAAAATAAAATAGCTTTTATAGTCCAAGATCTCTACTATTGAAAATTTTAGTTACTAAGCAGTGAATGCAAAACCTCTGAGTAATATTTATACATAAAAAACAAAACTTAAGAGCAAGGCTTTTGAGGAAATAATATTATTGACTGAATTAAGGATTTCTCTTCTGGCATCTTGTGTATGTGACAGTGACTATATATTATTATTTTTGAATAACCATCTTTAAAAACACTGTGATTTCCATTTATATTATATTAATCCCTTCAAACCTCTCTTAACAATTCCTGCCAAGCCATATATTTACACACACATACACACACTCCAGAGTTACTAAAGATGAGCAGGAGGCCGCTGGGACAAAAAAGAGACAATAGCCCCAGAAACTGCCTTAAAGTAACCCAGTAAAGCACAGATAGTGATAAGCAAGTCATCTCTTTGTAGAATTGAATATATTGGGAAACATGATATTAACTACATGCAAACAAATGGTTGAACTCTTCTACTTCAGATTCCAAGCACTAGGTGTTCCTTCCTATTGAAGAGGTGGCTTGTGATGAACGAGTAGGAGTTCCACCCACAGAGCTCCCTGTTTCTGATCAAAAGACCCTCTGGTCCAAGTGACCACTCCCAGAAAACTTTACTTCTGTTCAGTCCTAACTTAAAGTAGCCATCCCCAGTAACAGATAACTAACATGTACTTAATGTTTCCTTCCTTCCTTCATGCATGGATAGACGCAACAGTGAATGTTCCTAGAGGCATTATGAATAACAACAAAACAACCAAAAACCCCTAAGCTCAACTAAAATGAGCCAATTATTTAAATAATGCCTAAGAGAACAGCAAGTATAATTTACCAAATACTCAGTGTTGTTCAAGTCCACTATTTTTGCTGTTGTTATTTTAGTATGTGATTCCAGGTTTCCGGTACACACTTCAGTTCTGTCTAATTACCATCACCTTGGTAACACAAAACAGTAACCACCTATCAGAATTCCTCCCCTCCCCACTCATTTCTTTAAGTTAGTGTTTCCCAATCTTTCACGTGTACCTGAATCACTCTGAGACATTAAAATGTTAAAATGCAAATTCTGAAGCAGAGGTCTGGGATGGGGTTGGGCATTCCTCTAACGATTCCCAGGTGATGCCATTTGCTGGCATGTGCACAGCACTTTGAATAGCAAAGGCTGCAGTGGGTTGTTCTAAGATTTAACATTATTAAGAAATGAACGTTTTTCTCTTAAATTTCTCTAGGAATGGTATTATTCCAAGGTTCAAAGTTAAGTTTAAAGCTAATTTCTAAGTAGTTAAACAGGTAGCTGTGTTCAAAAGGAAAATTTAGTTGAGTAATTGATGACAAGCAACAGGACAAAGACAGGAGCCTGGATGATGGAGCTTGACTTAGACTAATAAGTGGTTCTCCTACTTGTGAGTCAGCCAACCTTAAATGATGGCTATGAAAATACGGCCAAGCACCGTCACTCTGACAGTGCTGTACTATGCTGCTGCTTTACAGAGCACCAGTGTCTGCTCTACAGAGGAGAGAGCATTGCAGCCTGTTTTTACCCGCACTGAGGAGCTAGCAATAGCTCTGTAAAATAGCCTAAACATACTCTCGCTGCTGTCAGTAAATTCTCTGGGGTTATGATAGAATTTCTTTGCAATAGAGCAAATAGGTCAGTACCACTTAAAGGTAGGAACAGATATCAGCAATTAAATAAAGATATAAATTCATTTTTCTCTTACATGAGTAATCAACTAGGTCTCACTTTTGGGTGCCAGGTTACAAAATTGTACCATCTTCAGAAGGTGAGAGAGGAAAAACTTACCTTTGCCTTTGTGTTGGGAGATGACAGAAAGATTGTTTTATACGTTAAAGCCACATCAAAGCACTCCTATGCAGACTTTTACATTTTTTAGTTCACATTTGAAAGCCTATGTTCTTAGGACTAGGTATTAAAATGTGTAATACAATGAAAATAAATAGTAACATTTGTTAAACATATCCTATGTATCAGGTATGGTTATCAAGTAGCTTTTACTTTTTACATTAGTAGCTCATTTAATCCTTGAGTTAAGACTATGTGATTATTATCACCCATTAAGAAGGAGAATTTGTGGTTGAGAGAGGGAAACTTATGTTGAGAGAGGTTAAATAACTTGTTCAGAAATTATAGAGCTGGTAAATGGCAGAGCCCAAATTTGAAACCTAGCAGACTGACTCTGGAGACTGGTTCCTATCAACAAGGCAACTAAAAACATATTTCTAGAATTTAGCTTTGGGACCGTGAGTGAGTCATTTGACTTCTCTGGGCTTCGGGTGTCTCCTCTGTAATATTAAGGTAAATAACGTGATTGCTACCCCTATTTCTAATTCAAATATTGTATGATATAAATTTAGATATTTAAAGAGTGTAGGCTGTCAAATCACGATTCTTCCTCTCCATCTTATTCTCCAGTTAGAGTTCATCTTATTTCCCTTTATTTTCCTGTTAGATGTGTCAGCTAACAAGCGTTTACTGAATTCCCGCCGAGTGCGAATGAAGGTAGTCTCCTGGGAATATGACAGCAATATTGTAGGCAGTCCGGGCTTCCTGAATCATCATTATAATACTTGGTCATGGCATTATCTTCCATTTTTTCCCTCGTTAAAAACATTCCCAAAGACAGCAATGAGAAATGTTGGCTCACTTGTCTTCAAAAGGAGACTTAACTCATGACTGGTTTATATTATATTGAATATTGAAGCCAAGACCAAATTAGGACTATTTGTGTCCAGTACTGTCTATTGTATTCAAACTGGAATCATCGCTACACTACTGACAAACTAATACTTTTTTCAACACTTAATGTTAAACAGAAGGAAACCGTTACTTTCTAGGATCTGATTACCCTAAAAGAGTTACCCATCCCACCTAAAATCTTTCCATCAGAAGGTCTGGTAGCAAGATGTTTATCTCACCTGAACATCACTTAGTATCAATTCTGTGTTTGATGCTTTTTGTCTTGGCATGCCCCCCCAAATCATGATAGCTCCCTCAAAACACACATGAATGAAAACTTGCATTATCAAGATAGGTAAAACATTACAAAGAAAAATGGCATTTCATTTTTCCAAAAGACTTGAGTTTTTATACCTCAAATGGCATTATTATTCTTGAGGGTAATTGAAGATGGATAAATATATGCTTATAATTGATTACATGTTCATACAGAGTTTCTCCATGAACTTTTCTGAGCACTGAATCTTATTTTTTCATGATACCATGATGAAGTTTCCGCATTTTAGAATAGCCCTGTTTTTAGCTGATTTCATGAAAGCTGACTGCTATCTATTGAAGGAAGTTAATTGTCAGTAGCAAATCATCTATTACTTGGCACTTGACAGAAATGTTCCAGAAAGGGTTTATAGTTAATGCCTATCAGAGGTGATGACTTAGGAAAATCAAGAGGCTGGCCACACAAAAAAGTGAAAGATACATGGGTTTTCTTTCATGAACCCAATAACCCCATTTTAGAATTTTCATAGTCATTGTTTTTCTGCCAGTAATTTTTTTCTGCTGCCCTTTTATCAAGTGCCTAAGGTATTCCCACCCTTGCAGCTCCCATAAAACCCATCATCATATTGCATATTTAAGGTCAAAGGCCATTTTTCCAAGAGCATTCATTCAACTACATTTGTGAGTAAAACAGATGTAATCTCTGTGGGATACAGTCTTTTTTAAAAAAAATAGTTAAAATTTCTATGTCAGAGTGTGAAGATTTCCCACCTTTGAAAGGTTTTGAAACATCCATAGTCACTTTGGTCTTGGGGTATTTCAGTTCAGTACGAACTCACTGATCATTCGTCTCTTTTTGTGGCCTACACTGGGCTCTAGGGATGGAAATATGACTAAGACATGCTCAATACTTTCAAATATTTCACAGTGTACAAAACAATGTATGTAAAAAATTACTTTAAGACAACGTGTTAAATGCTATCATAGAACTATATAAGTCTAGGGTCCTATGGGTGCACGGAGGGGTGGTTTCTAAGGCGCCGTGAAGGGCTAATGCTTGACACGAATCTTAAAAAGGCAGAGTAGGTAGCACCATGTACCGGCTGCAAATGAAGGAAATCTTCCAAACAGAAGGAAGGGCACAGGCACTGGCAGGTGTGCCTGAAAACAGCATGGAGTGTTCTGGGAACTACAGGTGACTCACTATCGCAAGAACTTAAAGGACACAAGGAAGATTGTCAAGACATAAGACAGAATTATAAAAACAAAGAGTAAAACAATGTTATTGAGTGTTCTCACTTGTGTAAAAAGAAGCTTCTCTGTAAACATATATTTTTATATATGCACTGACAATTTATGGATGAATATACAAGAAATGAGTAATAATGTTTTTCTTGGAAGTGAACCCAATACTAGAAGTATAAGTTGGAGGGATGCTTACAGCCCTTTACATGTTCTTTTGAATTGTTTGCTTAAAAAAATCTTATACATATTTTACACTTTCACTTTCAAAAGGCAGACGCATGAATTCAAGTGCGCGTACATGTGCACCCAGAGAGAGAGGGGGAGGGAGAAAGAAACAATGGTGTTGGAATCGGTATGCTGAGGAAATGAGTCCTAATGCTGAAATACAGAAAAGCTGCTAAAGATTTGAGCAGGTGCTGTGTTTTGCATTTCAGGTAGATCGTCCTGGTAGCTTCGTGGAGGATGCTTATAGCACGCTACGATGGGGGATGGTGTTCCTAGTTAAGAAGCCAAGAGAGTGTCTCAGAGTCCAGATGAGAAATGAGAAATGCTGAAAGCAGAACAGTGTGCTAGGCAGCCCTAGCAGTGGAAAGGGGGGGGGCGATATTCAGAGGCAAATCAGGGCAATTTCGTGACTGGTTAGGTAAGGGAGGTTAAAGAGGAAATGAACCTAGGATACCCTACGGACGCCCAAGGTGCATGAAGGGCACGTGTGGCACCACCCGCCTCGGAAGGAAACAACAGGTAAAGCAGCACCAACCGCCTTGTTCACCACTGAAGGGGAGGAACTTGTTTTCAGCATTATAAAAAAAAATCAGAGCGTGTTGTATAGGTACTTTTGGGAACATTGAGGTAGAATATTACATGTTAGAATTATCCTGAAAAAGACTAGTTCCTTGGTGACTTTCACGGTTCTGTTCACAAATAAAGGAAATTCTATAAGGAGAAATCCTCAGGCCCCAAAATGGGGTGGCTGAAGGGGGTTGGTTAGAGATGCTGAGAAAGGGCGCTGGCCAAAGACAGAGAATAGGTGCAGTCAATTTTAATCTCTAGCAATCTTGTTCTTTATCTGGGAAGACCTGGACCCTGACAGGATTTAGACCATACTTTTTGACTTCCGCCAGAGAAGTGACTTTATACCCTGTTTTAGTTGCCTTTATAAAACCAGATATTGTAGATGGGGAAAACTGATATGGGTGGAACCCGCTTACACAGCATCTGCTCTGTCTCCACCATGTCCCTAAAATGATTCAGAGTCCTTCTGGAACATTGTGTTTCCCTGCGACACGGCGTGAAAGCAGTGTGATTTCTTGTAGAAATCGTATGTGGGGATGGAGTGAAACTGGGCCTGACAGACAGCGCACGTGAGGCCAACAGCATGCCCTGAGAAATGAGGCGTAGCTGCCAGGAAATTAAAAAGTGACTCCCACGAGCTTTGCAAGAGAACTGAAACATTTGAATGGCCTGGGGTGGGGGATGATTTTAACCAAGAATTCAACAGAGCCCTGTCCCCCACAAATGGTCTTCTGGATAGAGGATACCTATTTAAACAACAGCACATTCAGCAATTGTACTATTTAGTTTTGACAAAGAAGGCAGAGAAACACCTGGAGAAATAGATTTAAATTGAACAGAGTTCTTAGGTAGCTGTAAGCAATCAGCAAATGCATCCCTTTCTAAACTGAAAAGCATTAGAGGTTTAAGGCCCTTCCCGATACAACAGAAAAATGAGAGGACAGATGTCTTGCTCCTGGTGCTGTGAGGATTAATCAGGCAAGTTGCTGGGACTGACTCCTGCTTGAATGAGTGGGTTTATTTGGGATCCTTCCTGAAAGAGGGGGAATAGATTTGTTGAAAGCTAGGGTCCCTGCCTACTCTAACCCACTGTGACTCATGAGGACGTTTTTCTTCTGATCTATTATTTTCAAGGCAATGATATACAATTCTGTAGTCAAGAGAAACAGTTTTGTGGTTTTCAAAGAGACAGTTCAATGACATTTATTTGAAATCCTACCTGTGCCTGGAACATTTTCTCATGTCAGAGGCCATCATTTCTCCCTCCTACCACCTGCGATCCTCTCCCACCCAAATGCATCTAGAGCTACTTCAAAACCCACAGGAAGTCATCTTTCTTCTATGGAGCCGTTTCTGCAGCCACACCAGAGAGAATTCTGCCAGAGAACATGTCTTTTGGGCATATAAAAAAATCAAGACTCTGAAAAAACAGAAGTCCCAATATAAACAATGATCATTGTTCGGCATGTATAAGGTTTTTATTTATTCGTGTTGTCTTTTCTCCCCACACTATATAAACTCCGAGAAGTTTAGGAGTCTATTTTTGTGCTCTGTATGTAACTCCATGCATATAGCAGGGACTTAATAACAATAACATTGATTAAGATTATAAAGGAATTTTCTAGTCATAAAAAGAATAATAATGGCATTTTAACTATTAATTCAGAAATGAATACTTTCTCTGATAGGTCTACCTTATATCTTCATCTGTAATTGTTTTTGTTGATCATGAATCATGAGCTGTTTCCATAGAAATAACTTTATCACATGACATAGCTCATTTCATTCCATAACAAATGTCAATGCATATATATATATACACATACATACATACATACATACACACACTTCTTGACTTACAATGGGGGGTATGGTCTGATAAACCCATCCTCAATTGAAAATATCATAAGTCAAAAGTGATTTAATACACCTAACCAACCAAGCATCCTAGCTCAGCCTAGCCTACCTGACACATGTTCAGAACACTCACATTAGCCTGCAGGTGGGCAATTATGTTGAGTTTTATCCTTAGAGTAATTGCCTTCCTCTTCTCACCAAAAACAGGGGACACAGATGGGCATTTCATAGACATGATGGGATGCAAAAGTCCCATCACACAATATGTAAAAAATGGTGGCAACACAGTGCACTGTAGAGTAGGGGTTGTTTACCCTGTGATCTCATGGCTGGCTGGAGCTGCGGCTTCCTGACGTTGCCCAGCACCAAGAGAGAGTATCACCTTGCATATCAGTAGCCTGGAAAAGATCAAAATTCAAAATCTGAAGTACTGACTGAGTATTTCTACTGACTGTGTACTGCTTTTGCACCATTATAAAGTAGGGAAATTGTAAGTCAAACCATGGTAAGTTGGAGACCTCTGTATATAAACATGTATATACACACACACACAACAAATTTTTATCAGCCTTAGAAAATAATGATTGCCTTCCATTTGCAAAACATTGTCTCCATACTGACACCCAGACTATCATTATTTCTGGAAACACTTAAGAAATTATTAAAGAATAAATTGATTGATGACTATAAGCTGAATGGCATTGAAAAAGAAGGAAGTCAAACATGAAAGGTAGTATGTGACAAGGGGTTCTTCAGCCAATCCGGAGAAGTTTTGAATGAGATAAGTTAGATTTTAAAAGATGACCAAGGAACTTAATCAAGTTTGAAAATATAGTCAAAAACACATCTAATCCAGAAATATATATATTTAACACATATATACATAATATATATATCTTTCTATATCTATCTATTTATTTATATGTCTAGTCTTTTTTGCTTCTAATTGTGTCCTTGCAATTACATGGGAAGTTTACTTTCAAATGTCAACTTTTATCTGAAACGCTCACATCCACATAGTAATTTGTAATAACTAGTAACTGTGTTAAACCAACTATTACATTACATGGTGATAAAAGATTCTTTCCACTGACATCACAGCCCCCTACCCTGTTCCCCACTCTATCCTCAACACACACAAGTCAACACATCCCAAAGAAACAACTAAGAAAATACAACAACTGAGTTGAGGCTGAAGAGAAGAGAGAAAGAAGATTCACTATAAAGGTTAATAATGTTGCTCAATGAATACTTTTGCCTTAGTGTGGTAAGAACTGACTTTTAGAAGTTTTAAAGTTGGGAATGAGAGGAGGACAGGATGAAACACTTGGAGATTAGAACATATTCACAAAACTGGAAAACCATATTCAGTCCTTGGTGAGTTATTGGCACATATCGCTTACATCTATGCCAACACCACTTTGGGGTACACCCCACAAGCCGTGTTGTCATGCAGTTTGAAGGGGATTTCACAACCTGGTTCTCTGAATTTGTAGAAAGGAATGACTTCCAGGATACACAGCTGGCATCTGTCCTACTGTGTTCAAAATCGCTGTTTTAGAACATAAGCGTATATTGATGGATTAGGCTTTTGTATAGTCACCATGCAGCTGTTCCACATTTCAAATGATTTGCACCTCTGGTTCGGCAAAATGGACAGAGATATGTGAACCCAAACTCAAACAACGCAAATGCCATTATCCTTTTACCAATACTATTCAATCTGACTGAGAGGAGGTTTGTTTCTGAGTCAAAATATGGAAATATTTTGGTAGTGTATATAGGGACCATCTGCATAAGGTGATTTCAGATTAAACGGGAAGCCACCAGCTTGAAATGCCATCATTAGATCTCAGTAACTTCAGCTTTGATTCTGCTAAAGTGCAAATAACCCTGAGAGAGGTGCCAATAACAGTAGTTTTCAATTCCTGTATTTAAACCGGAGTGTGAATGAGTGGTTGAATGAGAAAACAGGTTTGCTTAAGGGACAGAGATGAGAAAAGGGCATGAGGAGAAAGGGAAACTGAAGTTATTTTGTACTTTTGCCCAGAATCAGCAGTTTTCTGACTTCAGGACCTGATATGACACAGCTACGAAAAATGGCTAAGGTGTGCTGAGACAGCATTGTTCATGCTGATCCTCTCTACACGAAAGGCATTTGGCGTGATTTGACAGTAATGCCCAATGTTTTGTAGCTCAGGATGTGAAATCAACCAATTCACCTCCGTTCTCTCTAGATGTGGCATCCGTGCTGACTGGGCAAGGGGACGATAATGGCTTGTAGTTTTAAAACCTGATGAATCTCATAGTTAAATACAGTGTCCAGTGGGCAGCAATGGACAATTTTTTAAGTCCAGATACTCCCTATCTGGCAAATTTAATTCTAGTTTTTCCTATTAAGTACATTCCCCTTGAATGTACTTCTGTTGAGTTACATTTGAATGATTTTAAATCACTTTGAAATATCAAAATGATGTTGTATCCTAATTTATCCTCTGAGGTATAAATCTTCTGACTCAAGCCCTTTAATTCTCAGCTCCATGTAAAGTAGAAATAATTTCTGTTCTCCCTATTTCAGGGAGCTGTGAGAATCAAAAGAGATAAATCATATACAAATATGTTCTGTGTAGATGATGTATAATCTTTAAATTACCATATAAATTTTAAGTGCTGGTATTTTTATTATTTTTTATTATCTTCCAGGTTTTTAACGAATCTCTTCCTTTTTCACGCCAAAACATCAGGAGTAACATTCGTATCATTCATAATCAAATATAGTAGTATTTTTACATGGTATTGTCATAGTGCAGTTGCAATTCACATTACTTCTAATTGGAAAATTGTTCTGTGAGATGAAAAAAATGAAAAGAATTTCCCCCACCTTGTCTCCTGATCATGTTCCGTTGGTTCTCTGAGACCTCGCAAACATAATGTTTCCATCCACTATGGTCCTCCCAAAGCTCTCTAAATTTCTTATTTTGCATTACACCCTGGTACGGAAGAAATGGGGTATGGTTTTCCATGAGGTTAGCCTAGGGATTAGAGCCCTGGAGTTGACTTAGTTATATAGTTTTAGTTCTAACCCTTCCACTTACAGGATATGTTACCTGAGCATTAGTTAAGTCTAATCACATAATGTATTATCCAAATATGCACTTCTGAGAGTAAATGGAAACACTATTAACAATACCTGCTACAAGAAGTGTAAGCCAGTATAGTCTGGGGAAAGCCGGGATTTATGGTCATCCTTTGCCACTCAAAGCTCGAATTTCTTCATCTTTAAAATGGGAATAAATGATGTTTTCTTCTCAGGTCATTGAGACAATGTGTTGCCTGACTTGAGGAAAATATTTCTCCTCTTCCTCCTTCTTCCTCTTTTCCTCTCCTTCATCTTCTTCTTATCCTTCTTCATTATTAGCTTATTTATTGAGTACTTACTGTGTACCAAGAACTGTTATTAGTGCTTTCTATGTAAATATTAACGATAGGGTTAGGTGGAGTAGATGAGGTAACCTAAAAGAATTTCTACAGTAAAGTTTTAATAATCAAACAAATAAAAACATCATCTATTAGCTCACCTTTGCGCACCAATTGCTTTATAAGAACAAAGAAACTTGCTAGGAATTATGAGGGTTATTAAAAATTGTAGGGTTTACTTTATTTGTTCAAGGAACAGGCAAGAATCTTAATGAGAAGGTAAGTTATGAAAAGATAACTGTCTTCATGAGATCATAATTGATCAAAAACCATACTCACTACATGGTATTATAGATAAGAGAATGCAACCAAGCCAAGATGTCTAAGAGGAGAAAAATGCAGGTGGAAAGATGGTGGATATTCCAGGCAGAGAAAATAGTACTAAGGAGTCTGTTGAGGTAAGATTACCAAGCATACTCAGAAAGAGAGAGATTAATTAATAGTATATGAATCTCAAAGTCTGGAAAATCCACTTAATCCATAATGACACATAATGAAGTATGTAGGAAAGTTAACTAACTTTCCCAAAGCTACACAACTATTGAGTGATAGAGCTGTGACTTGCACCAAGGTAGACTGGCTCCACAATGTATGGGTAGGAGTTAGGTCACTGAATCAGTAAGATCACAAAATGTCATTACCTCTACCGTGTAAAGAAAAGGAGGTTTCAAAGACTAGGAAATGTGGTTAATACTTAGCAAAATGGGTCCTAAGAGGAAATGCATTAGCGATTGATATTATTTACCTCAGAGTTAAACTTGGTAAAGATTAAGTTACGGCTTGATTACTGTTTTCAGGTTTATGAAAATGTTTCATCCATTCACTGATTGAAATCACATTGGAACAATTGTATGCAAGGTGTTACTTAAAGTGCTGTGTTAGGTACTTACTGGAAGTAGGAAGAAAGAACAGATCTGATGCTCCTCCTAGGAAAACTCTTGAACAAAGAAAGAAAGTGTACATTAGACTTAAGGAAGAACATCTTGACTGTGATGAGTGAGATGATACTGGAAGGCGCCACAAAGAGTACCTGGGAGGTGTTTATCCTTAGAACACTTTAGAACAAGAAAAGATAACTATGTCTGTCCTAGTTGGCTTACACAGCTCTTCTGTCCAAAGGCAAAAGGACAAGACAAGAAAGCACATTTCTCTTAGGCCCTTCCTGGTTAAGGAATTTCACATTCTAAAACTTTTACTTGATATTTACAAACAATCCATCGTAGGATCCCCAAATCCCCACATTTTGATCACCTTTATGGTCTATACCATTCAAGATTACAACCACACACCCAGAGAATGTGGCAGGGCACTTGGCTGGGCTGTCATTAATTCAGTCACTCTTTCTAGAACAACTACTTTATTGACCTTACAGAGCACAGGACTCACACTTATAGTTTAGAAAAAGTTGCGTGTTACTAACTTCACAGTAGTTAATACAGAAGAGATGCAGGAGACATTAAATTCTCAAGTGCCAAGGGTCTCCTGTAGTGACATCTTCTTGAAGACTGTCTGGTAAGTGCCTTCCACAAAGGGGAGGCTAAGTTAAACATGTTGAGTTAAATTTATAATATAATGCATTCAGTTCAAATCTGTGTATACTTCTGTATGTAATCCAGGAAAAAAAAAACAACCCTTAACATAAAGAACAAAAATTACAATATAATGAATATATACCATATATTGGGTACCAGAATAAATACTTGACATCAGTTTTTACTAGAGCCACAGAGATATAGGAATATTTAATATCCCAATTTCACAAATAAAGAACTGAGTCCAAGAAGGTTGAATTGTGTTGGAATTGTGTTGAAAGCTTAAACCCGTTTGACTCCACAGCCAGATACGTAACCCTCTTTTAGGCTCTGAGTCCCAGTTCCAATGTACATGTGTGTGTGGGAGGGGTGTTCCTCACACATACAAGCAGCTGTCTGGATACCAGCTGGGTGCCCCGCCGTTCAACTCAATTCTGACACCATCCAGAGATAGGATCAGGTTCCACAGGTTAAGGGTTCAGTTCAACAAGACTGCCCCTCCACTTCAGATTCTATTTGCAAGTCCAGGGTGCCTGTATTTATTATCAAAATGACTATAAATCAGTGGTTTCCACAATGTCCTTTCAGGTTTCAATTCTTTTTTGCTACAGCAGTTCTCAGAACTCAGAGAAACATTTTACTAACTAGATCGTTGGCTTGTTGTAAAAGTGAACTCAGGAGCAGCCACAGGGAAGAGATACAGAGCATAAGGCATGGGGAAGGGGTGCAGAGCTTCCAGGACCCCTCCAGAAGCTTCACCCTCCCAACATCTCCCAGCATCTCCCAGCACCAACCCAGAATCTCTCCAAACTCTGCCCCTTTGGGTTTGTACGGAGGTTTCATTACATAGGCATGATTGACTACATCATCGGCGATTGGTGAATTGTTACGAACTTCATATTCATCTTCAGCTCCTCTTTCTTCCCTGGAGGGCAGGGAATGGGACTGAAAGTTCTAATCCTCCCTGGCAACCATCCCCTATCTTTAGGTGCTTTCCAAAGGTCACCTCATTAACATAACAAAAGACAACTTTACCACTCTCTTCACTTGAGAAATTCCAAGGGTGTCAGGATCTCTGTGCCAGAAAAGGGGAGGTATGGAGGGGAAAAGGCTAAATATATATTTCTTATTATAAATCACAATATCATGCCCACTTTCTCATTTTATCCAACAGGGTTTTTTTTTTTTTTCCATTTTAGAGTTAACTCTGAATTGTGTTATTAAGAACAACAGATCTTTTAGTCTCTAAGTGAGGGGTAAGCAGAATCCTTCCCAATGGATTGAGTTTTGAATTTCAGGCCTCAAACAAGCATTAGCATGGGGAATAGATGGTGTTCTTGCTCTGGTTCAGCGGGATTACTCTCCTGGACAGAGCCGTCCCATCTTGTCATGATCAGAGAGAGAGAGAGAGAGAGAGAGAGAGAGAGAGAGAGACTGTCACCAGAGGAAAGGGTTGCTTGGATGCAGCCCAGGTTCTTGGTTCTCCCTCCATGAAACAGGCAACGTAACATTTTTCCTGTCAGGTTTGTTTGCAGGAGTGATTTGTTTGTTTAAGTCCAAGATGAACTCAGAAAACCTAAAATCTGTTATTTTTCAATCCACAAGATTTCCTGCTGGTGGAAAAAAAACTGCCCCAGTCTAAGATGCTATGATGGGGGCACGGCTGGTTCCAGCAACAGGAGGGAGCAGCATGAGGACGCTTTCTTGGTGGGGAGAGAGGAAGCCAATTAGACAACCCATTTCAGGGTAGAGAAGACAGAAAGGGCTCAGGTATATTTAGTTCCTTTTATTTTTCCCACTGAACACTGAGAGAAATCAAACAGGAATATGTAAAGGTCAGATCATTTCATCACTGTCCTTTCAGAACTGAGAAATTACATTACGAAATGCAGATGGCATCTCAAGGTTAAAATAGCAAGTTATTATTACCACATAGCTTACAGGAGGTATTTTTCAAATCTCTGCCACACAGAAGAACATGTATTAAAAAATTTAAAAACCTCTGTTTCTTTTGGCTTGATTTAAATCATGACAGTAGAAATATGGCAATCACTTAGCTTGCTTCCACAGAAATAAAAACCAAAAGGATTTGCTGCAGAACAACAGTACGCTTATAAGGAAGGAGACATTCATGGAGCACAGTTTAGGGAAAAACAACTTGCATGGAATAAACTGTTGTTTCTCTATTTCAGAAATGCAGAGTTAGGCTATTCAAGAGACCTCTAAATGGTGCTAAAGCCGTTACAGGCTTTCACCTTTAGTTTATGTTGTTCTTTGTGGGCCTAAATAAAGCATAGTACTGCTACTCACCAATACAGATCTCGCTGCATTTGTTCATCCCTTACAGCTAAAGAATATGTGCCCTTAGGTCTCAGCGGGAGATTGGCAAGGACAGGCTTAACCATACACGTGCATTCACTGCAGGTTGCTGTCCCTCGCAGGTTCAGGCACACACAGGTCAGGTCAAGTCAGAATTTCACTACCCATGGGTCCAGGATATTGCAGACTCCCTGGGGGTGGGTTGGGGTGGGTGCAGCACAAAGTGGAATTCAGGAAAAGTTATAATTTTAGGCATAATGCCTTGTGGGTTTTACTGAGGTATGAAAATATGTCATTTCAGAATGACTTTCATAACTACAACTGTCAGACTAGTATATTATTTAGTAAGTTCTAAACCCTTTCACCTTCTGATTTTATTGGAGAGTTACTAGAAAGGAAAACCCATGTCAGCCAGCATATATACATGGGAGATATATATACACACACACACACATATATAAATTATATATATAGTTATATAGTTACATATGTATCACTAGATATAACTATGTGTATAACTGCATACACATACACACACACACATATGTAGTTAGTTAGTTAGTTAGAAGTTCCCAAGAAGATTTTTTTGCATGTGCGGAAATTCCAGATACAAAGGGGAAAATAAAGGCCAATTGGAAACAGTTCAGGGAAGCAAATAATTTTGATGAATAAGAGTTTATAGATACCTGCTTATTATCTTTGTTGGACAGCTGCTTTGCAGATGGCTTTCTATAAGTAGACATTCAGTACCAAAAGAAAGACTATTTTCCCCCAAATTGTCTCCTCTGCATTCAGAAGCAAATTAACAACCAATGTTCAACACCATCTCCCGACTCCTCACATTCTCTTCTCCTCGCTTTAGACAAATGAAGGAAAAACAATCACCAACTCTATTTCAATATCATTGATAGTTCTCTCTTCTGTCTTTCCATCCCTTACATCCTCTCTTTCCCTGTGTTTCCTTAATCTAGTAGTTAATGGAGACTCACTGGCTACCATCTGTTCAGGAAAAGCAGCTTGGTGGTAAACGAATGGGTTGGTGCTTGGCCCAGCCCAGGTTCTGGCTTTGTCTTTGTGAGTACTCTCTGTTAATTTCCTTGTCTCTGAGTGTTGGGGCAGGAAAAATAAATGTCACTCAAACTCACAGAGCCTGCTTCTGTTTCCTCAAGCAGCAGGGTATAGTTTATGTCAGCAGGAAAATAAATCTTTGGGGTGGCCCTTCCACTTGCTGAGAATAGCAGGGAGGAAGAAAGAGGTGATTTCAAAGGCTCTACCAGTTATTCTGTGGTGCTGAAAGCAAGACCCAGAAAAAGTGAAGTGGCCCTTTGTTTAAGGGACATGTTAATGAGCTTTTGGAAATACAAAATATGTGCAGAGTTGAGAAGGGAAAATTCTCTGACCAATCATGCAGGGAAGCTGAGGCCAGAATAGAGAATAGAGGGCCAGCATAAAGAAGAAGAGTAGAGAGAGAAAGAACTGGAAACTGGATGAGAAGTTGCAGTTCTCAGCAAATAAGGCCTAGTGTTGGGGTGGCTGAAGGAATCTAAAACAGGGATTTTGTTATTTGATACGCTATGTCTCATTGCTGTGAAATAAGGCATCACTGATTTCTCTGCCTTTTCAAAAAGTCTGTTATTCATTCAATTGCTTGGTTGAAGTGTTTATGAGGTGCTAAGTTTCAGATCTGGGTCAGCATGAAGTGTACGGAAGAAAATAGTCATGTACTTAAGACCAGAATGATAATAAGAGTTTAGAAGAAAGAAGAAATTAGAGCCAGAGGTGACTGTGAAAACGATCTGGACATGCACAAAAATTCCAGGGAAGACGTGGGACTTACAACAGTACATGATAAAGGGCTTGGGTTAATTGATTTCAGTCTCAAAGGATGCCAACTGACATATGGTTATAGAGAATTATTAATAGCACCATATGAGAAGCAGAAAATCCAGTGCCTAGTAGGTGCTAAATAAACCCAGAACCCCTTCTTTTCACAGAAATAATACAGAGACAGTGCCACTATGGGAAATATGGGAACTTGCATTGAGGGCACAGAAAGACAATCTATGGCAGTACAGCATAATCATTGTTTCCTTCCCTCATTTCCTACCAGACCTCCCAAGAGGCCTAAAACCTTGTGCATGAATTCTAAATGTGCATATTCTGATACGGAGCTGAAGAGGTGGGGAGAGGGGCAGTCTGGCAATTCTGTCCCTGTAGTACTTGCACAATTACTTAAAAGCATATGGACCACCAATTTAAAGTTGTCTCGCATACAGACTCGGAAGCACAGAGCTACGATAGCCACAAAGTTCCTTAAGACCTAGTTTGTGCTGTGGCCTTTTAAATACCAGCAGTGTTGAAGTCCCAAAATAACAAAGCAATGCTTCAAACTCAGAGGCACGCACCCTATTCCTGGCCTCTTGCTGGCTCTGCTGACGCTTCTGTTTGTGTCCTGTGCCTTCTAACTTTCTGTTCAGTTCTCTATTTTTCCTCTCTGACTTCACCTTAGCATTATAAATCTTTCTGTCAATGTATACATCCCTCTGTGCATTATCTTCCAGAGCATCCAGTGGACTTAAACACCATAGGTCTAAACCAGCTATCCTGATGAAAGCAGACAGCAGCTGCCCTGTGCCACCTTTGTTCCTGGGCCTTGAGGCCCCTAGCTGGGCACACTCCATTTGGCAAACTATTTAGAACAATGAGGAAGTCCATAAGAAGATAAGCACGTTGACAGAAATTCATAAGGTGAAAATGAACCCAGGGAGGTATATGAGAGAACCAGACAGAACAATTGCATTTGTGAAATAAGCAGAGAAGGCAAGAGAAGGGAAGGGGGGATCAGAAAGAGAGAGAGAGAATGAGTCTGCAAGCAAGTGTGCTGGGCTGTGCTAGGGTGAATTTAGTGGGTACGGTTCATTCTGATGGAAATCAGAGGGAAAAAATTAAATGTAAGGGGGAAAATAAGGGAGAGTAGGTAGGTTGGGCTCCCCTGAAACAAGAGATTGAAATTTCTGTTTATCGGGTTATACGGGAGAATGTTCTCAGGAACAGCTCCTGTGGGGGAGTGAGGGGAGTAGCATTAGTCAAAGGAAGAAGGAAAACCTTGGTAAATTTGAGTCAAGATTTAGCTATTACAAATATGTAACCCCAAGGGGAACTCGGGAGCTAAAATGATCCTTCAGAATTATTTGGAATTGAGGGATGTGGCCTGGGTCTTTATACTCCACCCCCACCTACTCACTTCAATATCAACCAGCCGTATGATGTAGGCTGTCCCTGAGAAGGAGCCGGGACCCTGACTAGAGAGAATGTGTCAGCCAGGGCAATGTTGGGCAGAGACTCCCCTGAGAATTATCAGCCGCCACGCCCAGCAGCTGGAGGAAGGAGTGTTTCAGTCCTGTGACGGGTGTGAGACCTGGGCTGAGCATCACGCCATCTCTCTCACACCCCTGGAGTCACAATGCAGGTGAAAATGATGTTGACCTGAAGTGAATTTCTCTCACAGACTCTGGAATTTAGTCTCGTACTATTCACTGATTATTCCATGTGCATTGGTCTTGTCTCTTAGCTAAATCTAAACTTTTTCAGTTTTATATGTATATATATTCCCTTAATCATTCCTTGGGCAGAGTAATTGGCCAAATCACAAATAGATCGAAAAACAGACTCATTGTCTGTGGTGATATAATTCTGAAGTAATAAAAACTCTCATTTTTGAGAAGACAAAGAAGACTTCATAGGAATGTCTCCTGAGTGAACGGGCTCTGTAACAGTTAGAGGCAGTCCTCTGTCTTCAAAATGTGAACGAGAAGGTGAGGGACAGCAGGGGAGTACAGGTGAGAAAGTAAGAATCTACTTGCTCCAGTGGGAAGAACCCTTGGCTGGAACCTGAAGACTAGCTTCTGTTTCTTGCTCTCCTGTGACTTACTATGTGATCTTGAAAAAAATCATTTGAACTCTGTGAGAAACACTTCTTGCTTCACGTAATGATGAGGCCGGAAGCTGTTGGCTTCACCTTCCTGAATAGCAGTGGGTGTTGGAGGGAAGGGCTCGATAAGGATCAACAGATCATGCCTGCTGGATATGTTTACAATCTAAAAACTAGTTCAAGAATAGTTTTATTACAAGTTTATGAAAGAAATTTCTAAAAATTTTAATTTCACAAATTGTATAAAGAAATAAAAAGATGGTTTTTAAAAATCAGTAACCATAATAGAGGAAATATACTTCATTCATAATGGTAGACCCTGAGTTGTTACATTGACTTCTAGATTCTTCATTTTTTAAAGTGAGGGCCGGGGTAATTAAAATGATCTCTCATGGATGTCTGGTTTCTAAACTTCAGAAATATGCATCTTTTCAACCAGCATTTTCATTACCCAGAAGAAATAAGATACTGATACTTCTTGTATCTGTTAAATAAAGTGATTTAATTGTTTGTGGAAAGATAGGAACTATAGGTGTATATGTAGCATAAACTCTGGAACAGAGGTGGTTTGGAAGAATTTCAAAATGTTTAGGGAAGGGAGGTTAACCTCAAATAATTTCAGACTGCCAAACTTAATTATGGGTTGGAATGAAATGTTCTTCATTAATGCAGTTATCCATTTCGTTGAGATTGAAGGAGCTCAGGAGTGGGCTTTTTAATTGCCTGTTTTGGTGTAGAAAGCACTAAAGTGGTTACCAAGCAGACACCATTTACATGGGCATGCACTTTGTCTAAATATTGTTCCCAGCGCTAATTACATTCCCTAAATGGAATGACTTATTTGTCTTTCTTCTTCCTGATCTTGACTTAAGCAAGCCCCCCCCCCACCCATGGCAGATACAGAGATGCTGTGTAGGAGGTGAGATGTCTCAGGGTAACAGACCTGAACACCCCAACAGGCACTGTTTGCCAGGTGGGAAATTTACCAGCCATGGACCATGAGGCCCTGGAGTCAAACTGTCTTTTCATACCTCCTTCCTCTTACCTAAGCTTGCCCTTTACGGCCCTGTGTGGGTGCCTGGGGTTTTCGTATTTTTGATACCTATTACTTTATTAAAGAAAAAATAAAAAACCTGCCTCCAATATTAGATATGAAGCCTATTTATAACCATATTCAATCCACTGGGAAGGCTTAATCTGAGTCTGTTTAAGGGCATTTTGCTCCTACAAAATGCAAAGGCTTAAGTCCAAGAATAGGTTTTTAATAGTGAAATTTCTAGCATTGGTGAGTCTGAGGCCAAGGTATTCAATCATCCATGAACATGTATGAAGTAGATTCCACACGGATGGCATCTATGATCCTCTGTTGGTATATCTACATTCTAACTCTTATTCTATCCGTGACCCAGTCTGGGAAACAATAGTGTCATCCTTTTCATTCAACCTGATTTCTACCCTGAATCCTTATAAGTTGATTAGACACAAAGCTATAGAAACATAGAAAGAACCATTCTCTTGGAAATCTTTAAATGTCTCTTTCTCCTTTGGTGAAGAAAATTTAAAATCAATTATTTTCATTGTGTTTTTTGGGGAAGCTGCCCTCTCTAACTCAGTTTGGAAAGCATTTCTTCAAAATCAGTGTTTTTGCCTCCCTTGAGTTTACCTGGACTAATAGATACTGGATTTTGCAACCTTTCATACCTGGGTTTGAAGGAGGCTTCCCCAGGCCCAAACATCTCAGGGGATTGATTGTATGAGGCAGGTAGGGTTTCTACTCACATAAAAAGCCATGCTAGCCAATCTTTTTCTTTTTACTTTTATCATCCAAGTCAAATATGAACATGGAGGAAAACCAGAGGAACACACATCAAAATGAACAAATTAGTTGGAATGAATTCCCCAGAAAATTACAGCCTGGGTATAAATTGGTAAAAAGGAAGATTGCTGCTCAAATTAATTCACAGAAGGACTGAAAGGAAAAAAAAGGATTGAAATGGACATCCTGATATGGTCTTTGCCACCACCGACTGGCTGAAATGAGCAGGGGAAAGCAGAACAAGGGAGAGGGAGAGAGACTGAGAAATGGCTTGTTAAACCATAAGGCATGGTCCACAATATAGTTCTTCATTCTACTTTTACATCACCAATCACAATAAAGGACAGATAAAATGGATTAAAAACCTAGATCTTTCTCATTGTACTGCTGATTGAGCCTTTAATCTGATAAAAAAGGATGTGATTCCTTTAATGACTTGGGCACACACATTTTTCTGTTAAATAGCAGACATTTGCTACTTTTTAAATAGTAAGTGATCCACTGAATTATTATTAAGAAGATGATTATTATTGTTTAAAAAGAATTTCTTTAGAGTGTTGAGATCAGATGCAAAACAAAGGATTAAATATGAAAATCTCACACAAATTTAGAAACCATTAGCAAAGAACCCGGAGAACACAATTCTAGAACATTTAATGCTTGCACTGCAGACGAATATATTTACAAAGTAAAACAACTGGAATTTTTTTCTGAGAAGGTAGGTTGTACGATGCACATCCGGTACAACTTAAGGCCCGTGAAGAATAAGCTCACTTATGTAATCTGTCACATTCTCTCACACCCACCCTGGCTAACTACATCATAATGAACTTTCCAGAATCAGTCCACATTTTCTCCTCATTGCTTAAATGAGTTGCAAGTCTGAGACATCTCCTGAGAGGAGTATGTTTACTTTGTGCAAATATGAACAGCGATTTGGCAATGGTCTAACTCAGCAAAGTACAGTCACCAATGTGGAATAATCACAGCCTCTGAGCTATGCATGAATTTTTTTTACACAAGTATGCCACCTAACGGAGATTTTTACAGAATAGCAAGGACAGAATTGGGATTAAGTAGGCTCCTGATAGGGAGAGACTTTAGCTAAAATGGGCAAGTGACAAAATAGTGATAAAGGGCCAAACTCTGAGCTAGAGCCTAGCGGCTGGAGACCACACAATGCATGGCACAGAGGTCCCATGAAAATGTGAAGTAGTGAAAACCACCGCTTGAAAAAGCTGCACAGAGCTGTAGTCGTGACAGGCAGGTGATTCATTCAGCACATAATTTCATATGGCCTGTGAGGTTAAAGAAGGCCAAGGATTCATGAGATGCTGATAATACCTACAATTTCTATTTAGAGAAGATGGCATTCATTTCTGTGCAGAATGGTCCATCATCACTCAAGAAACTCTTATTAATCACTGACCTGTACAGAGAGGCAGGTCACTGAACAAATAAGCAAATAGAATCTATTGGGAAAAAGTCTATATGGTTTCTATAAGTGGAAATCATGCCTGACTAAACAACCTGAATCCTCTCAGGCATAAACAGGTTTTTTATAAAATAAACAAATGTCTTGTAGACAAAGAACACCACTGGAAGTAATTTAATTAGACACGGAGAAAGCCTTTGACAAAGCAGACCTCAGGAGCTATGTCACCAGAGGGACTTTCAAAACACTGCATATTCATGCATCCACATTGAGAGATGTGTTCCTGTGTCCAGCACGGGTTGCATTACCCAGCAGCCTTCAAATTGTGCCCTTGGACTTTCACAGATGAGCCCCAAGGATGATGATGGTGGAGGGAGGTGATGAGGGACCTCGGTTCAACAAGGCATTTCCATATTTATTTTACATGTTGCAGTTCCTCGTAAGGTTTCATTCGAGTGGCTTGAAAACAACTCTATTCGATTGCCTTTGAAATACCTTCTACTTCTATGAAGAATCTGAAATTGCCATTCTGGTCTAGTCCAGTGCATCTAAAGTTTTATTCACTAAAGAACTTGAGTAATCTTTTCAAACAGAAAATAATTTAAAGCAGGAAAAAGTCATGATGATAAGTGACATATTTTCTAGTTAGAAAACAAATAAAATGCTAGGGCCTACTAAAAACCGATGTTGAAACCCCTCTTATTAAATGATTAATTAATTAACATGGAGTCCATGAGAAGATTGCAACATCTAGCTTTGTAACCAAGTCTAATATATCTAGGGGAGAATGTCCATTCATTTGGCATGAATATTACTTTAATATTGATGCTAAGCAAAATTGGGGAGGAGTGCTATGAACTAATTCCATCTTAGGGTGAGTTCTCTACACTAGGGGAGATGTAAGACTACTCCAGATAGGAGTCATTTCCCAGTTTTACTCACCTGTGAGGGAGGGGTGAGGAAGCATTCTTGCTTTGTTCTGTGTGGCATCCGGTGGGAAGACAAAGTCTTTTGACTTCTCCATTTCCCATGACAAGTTCATAGATGTTATTGCTATTAATGTAGTTTCTGAGTATCTGAGGAATAATGAATATCTTTGACCTAGAGGCTTTTTAATAACAGAGGCTTTGTGTAGTTCTGAAAATATTTTCCTGGTATAACATAAAAACCTAAGGGAAAAAATAAGAAATTTCATGCTACATAAAACCTGTCACACTTCGAGGCCAGTGTTCAGTCTCTGGTAGTCAAAATGAGTTGTGGAAGGGCAACTCGTCCCTCCAAAATACACGTTTAAGAGATCGCATCCAACTTTATGGCTCTAAGGATAACCTGTGTGCTGACGCCATCCAGACGCAGAGCTCTGCCCCTGATCCTTTCTCCACACTTTTAGTCCCTTATTCAGTTGCCCGCTAGTAACTTCTTATTGTGGAAATGAGCAATTCTCAAATGAACACCGTATTCCAAAACTGAATCTATAACCCTTTCCCCAAAATCAACATTTCTAGTATTCTCAATTTCTGTTAATGCAACAACACAAGCACCGATATATGGAGTCATCTTTGATGACTTGGGTTCTTACTACTGTCTCACACTGTCTCCAAACAAATGCACTCGAATGACAAGTCTCTGGTGTCAGCCCCTTAGGGAATGGTTTACAATCTCTTTCATGCTTTATAATTCATGGATTTTTGTCAGAACAGGCTTCAAGGAATAAGTATGACCTTCAGTGGTGAACTTCCTAACATATATCCTACATAGGTGACAATCTGTAAGCCATGTGCAATATCACGCAGAAAGTAATGGAACTGGAACATAAATACAGGCCTGCCAGGCGCTGAGAGTAAGATCCTCTCAAGGTCGCCATCACATGCTGAATCTCAGAGCAAGTAAACAGTTTTATTGCCATCAGAAGTCAGGGGAAACATGGAAATATCTCAGCTTTGCCTTATAACTGCAGATTGGAAACAGCCCTTTGAAGATTTCTGCATTGACATTGGTGAGAATCATTTGTTCTTCTCTCAGTAGATTTAACTCCCATATGTCATTTTTGGTTATAATAAATACAAGCAAAGAATTATAAAGAGAATTGGCAGTTCTGTAAAAAGCATACTAGGAATTTTCTTCTTTTGGCCTGATATGTAGTGTAAAAACCCACTATGGTCTCTCCTGAAGCCAGCAACATGCTTGGTATCATTCAGAGTTTCCAGCTTTAATGTCATCTCTGCAGGGGGCAGACCAGCAGGCTCATATTGCAGGATTCAGCAGCTTCCTTGAATTTCCAGTATGGAAATGGCCTTAGAACAGGGGTGTCAAACTCATTTTCACCAGGGACCACATCAGCCTCACGGTTGCCTTCAAAGGGCTGAAATAATTTTAGGACTGTATAAATGTAACTACTCCTTAACTATTAAGGAGTTGAAATTACATTAGGCCCCTTTGAAGGCAACCAAGAGGCTGATGCGGCCCCTGGTGAAAATGAGTTTGACACCCCTGCCTTAGAATGAGTCGTGTAAGCCACATGAGATGACACTTTGAGATGAATGTAGAGTGCTGCCCCTCTCCCCATTTGCAAATCTCCCCATTTGTCCTCCCTTACATTATTCATAGTTGGTTGGATAAATCGTGTCATTATTCATATTAAGCACTTTGCTGTTAAGTGTCCAACTCCAGGATTTTATGATTTCCATTCAAAAAGCAATGTCCCGTGGTGAATCTACAATAAACATATTTAATCTTCTATCCTATCATTAATGAAACAGAGTATTACTAAAAAACAGCTATCAAATCCATTTGTTTAAAAATATTTTGCTAGGAATAATGCTCCATATGCTCCTACTTTTCAAAAGGTTTTGACATGTGATTTGAATTTCCCTTCAGGCCGGAAGTCTGTACGTCTGTAATTGAACTGTCAGCTCTTCCAGAGCAAAACTCAATTCCAAAAAAAAAATGACTATTTCATTATTTTTACCTAGCCATTCATTCTAAGGAAGCTAACAAAGGTGAACTACAGGTATCATGGTTTTATCCCCTTGAATTATTTGTCTCTTCTATGAAAATAATTCAGATAAAAGTTTGAGGAGTCAGAAGAAAGAGCAAGCAAAATAAAAGAGTTGACTAAAACTGTTACTTTTGGTTTGTTCAACTCCAGAAAGTGAAAGAAAACTGAACAGGCTGAGACACTGAGGCACTGGGCTTCTTTAATCCAACTAAGAAAATAACTTGTTTTCCCGCTACTAACTGGGTGGACTATCTGCACTTATCCAAATAGTGTTCTGAAAACGGAACTGAAAAAATAAGTCATGTTAGTGAGCAAGGTGAAGCCCAAAATGGCTTTGCTTCATGCAGAAGCTACAGAGAAAGCATTTAAGTCAGTGCAAGAAAATGTCTCATCTTCAAAGTCATTACTCTGGGGAGGTGGTCTTAGATTCTGATGTATCAACCCATGGTTTCGCCCCCAGATTCTCATCACTGCGCGACTACCTCGTAAGTGTTTTCTTTTGATTCATTTGGTAGTGCATGCTGTTCTCCTCAGGTGAATGTGTCACATAAGCCTTGTTTCAGCTTAGCCTTCTCCACTCTCAAATGATAATACCCAATCTTATTTTTCATTTCCACGTTGAATTCTGCATTCTGTACCAGTGATGGATATGATGCTGCCAAGGTACATCAGAGTCATATTTATCTTCTCCAGGGAGACCTATTGAATTATTTAGTATCATGAGGTCTTTTCATTTTTGCCGTCTTCTACCTACCCTATTGGGTCCTGAAGTCCTGGTGTGGCCACTTCCAATCTGATGTGACACAGCCGATAGCATTTGAACTGCGTCATTAAAGGGGCACTTGTAAGCCATTTATACCAGATTCCACTAAGAACAGAGGAAAACCAGACAGGGTCATTTCCTCTGAAGGATTTTTTCAGTTCAGAGCTGTTCCCATCAGATTTCCCGTGACTCCTTCAGGTCAAACTTGAAGCTATGTCTTTTTTGACAAGCCAGAGAGTAATTTATTGTTTGGATTTTTGCTGACATATGGAAAGCTGTTTCAACCAGAAAAACACTAAGCCTTTCTCTGGATTTTTCGGCCTCCCTAAAATGCTGTTTGATGGTATATCTATTCTAAATGCCGATTTGTGAAAACTCAGTAAAACAGATAAGGCATTTTATTTTAAATTAGTTATAAGACAGGACTAAAGTTGAATATTTAAGTATATTCTAAGAAGATATAAAATTTTACTTTAATTCTTCAAAAGAGGAATTTTCTCTTTCCATAACACTTAGGAGATGTCTTATTACCTTTCTAATTAATTCTCTTAGAAATCTTGTAATGGAAAAAACTCAAAGTCAGGAGACTCAGTGTTTCCAAATCCTTTCTGTCTTGGTTTCCTCACCTACAAGAAAGACACCTTCCTTGGTTGATGTCTTCAAATACTAACAGTAATACATTGATGACTGAAATTTGTTAACCAGTATCTGTGATGGCATGTGTGGAGAACATCGTACACATTTGAATAAGGTGGAAAACATCATAATATTACTTGTATTAGCTAACTGTTCCCTATACTTTGGCAGAGTGAATGTAGGAGTATACCAGGATTCCCACACTGGGAAGCCAGCAATAGCTTAAATAAAAAGTGACTGCAGACCACATAAACCCACCATCACCAGATGGAATGTGCTTTATTATGACCCCATCAGTGCCATTGGCCACCCCAACACTACCTGCCAGGAAGGAGGGAAGTGCAATGGAAATAGAAGTAGGAGTGAAAAGAGGCAGCAACCATAATCAATGGTTCAAATATCTTATTGTACAAATTTTATTAAATATATCTGATCAAATGAGGGACCTGAGTGAGGGACAAATATCATATGATCTCACCTTTAAGTGGAACCTACTCAACAAACAAACAAGCAAGTGAAGCATAACAACAGACATTGAAATTGAGAACAATCTGACAGCAACCAGAAGGGAGGTGGGAGGAGATAGTGGGGGGAAGGGCCGAAGGGTCTTCAGGAACAACTGTAAAGGACACATGGACAAAACCAAGGTGGGGTGGAATCGGGAGGGAGGTGGGGATGGCTGGGGTGGGGATGCCAGAGGCAAATGCAGACAACTGTACTTGAACAACAATAAAATAATTAAAAAAAAATAAACCTGAGTGCCTATCAGCAAATGAGTGGATCAAAAAACTATGGTACATTTACACAATGGAATTCTACACAGCAGAGAGAAAGAAGGAGCTTATACCCTTTGCGACAGCATGGATGGTGGAGAGCGTTATAAGCCAGGCGGTGAGGGACAAATACCATATGATCTCACCTTTAACTGGAACATAATCAACAAAAGAAAAAAACAAACAAAATATAACCAGGGACATTGAAATTAAGAACAATCTAACAATAGCCAGAGAGCAGGGGGAAGGAGACAGTGGGGACACCTGGACAAAACCAAGGGGGAGGGTGGAAGCAAGGGAGGCAGGTGTGTTTGGCTGGGGTAGGGGGGAGGGGTAGGGAGAAAATGCAGACAACTGTAATTGAACAACAATAAACTAATTTTAAAAATAAGTAAAATAAAGTTATTGGTGAAAATGAAAAACAAAATAATAATAAATTCATGGGAAGAAAAAAAGAATGAGGGACCTGAAAGTTTCAGCTCCATTAGCATAAAGGTATGTCTGCCTCTGGCCTGTGCATTCGCTTTTTCTCTTCCTGAGTTGTTAGGCACCCGTTTGGTTCTCTCTTTCAATAATAGCCCTTCTTTAATGAGGCCCCTTTTGTATATCCTAATTAAAGTAGCACATGCTATCACTCTTCCCTTCCTCTACCTTGTCTCCATAGCATTTATCAACCTAATATCATTTATCTATAACTTATATTGTAATGTTAATAAGTAAATAAAGTTGTTTATTTACTTGTTCGCTTCCCCTGCTAGA